>NW_025767401.1:187500-1508170 GCF_003918875.1 Haliotis rubra | reverse complement strand
TGATTTTCGAATAATGTTTTAACACGGGGAGATATTATAAAATTTCAGTATGTCATAACAATATCATAATATTGTTATGTGTCTATCATCACAAGGGCAATTCTGGTGATTGAACATGCCATGCATGAATTCTGTTTTCTTTTCACAGAAACGGATGAAACAGATCTAGTGTAAGACTGTACATAGTGTAAATGGATTTCTTAAAAATTGGAATGACGGGATAAAAAAAATAGTCATAGTCTGTGTGAATGCATTTCACTCAAAATCGGTATTTATTTAAGACACTAAAACAGCTAAACAGCAGATCTTTTGTTCTCCAAGTAGGAGCAAAGTTGAAAGAATTCTGTTGCCTCAAAAAGGAGCTTTCAAAGTTTTAATTCTACTGTAGCCTGCTGAATTAATTTCAGCATAAGGCGTTGTAAAGAGGGTGGGTGATTTCAAACAGTTGGTGTGTCATTAATTAAGGGACAACTGAAAAAATATTTGGCACATTAATACTTAGGCCCGAAGCCGACTGAAAACCACTCGGACACGCAGCTTCTGCAGGTCTTTATGGCCGACAGCTTTTTCATCCCCAATGGGGGCGGTGGGGTAGCCTAGTGGTCAAAGCGTTGGATTGTCACGCCGATGACCCGGGTTCGAATCCCCACATGGGTACAATGTGTGAAGCCCATTTCCGGTGTCCCCTGCCGTGATGTTGCTGGAATATTGCTAAAAGCGGCGTAACACCAAACTCAGTCAGTCAGTCAGTCATCCCCAATGACTCACTGCTGTGACATATATGAGTGTCTGAACATTCAGATTCAGACTTTTCAGAAGACTTGAATATTGACGTGGATGTTGATTTTGTTGTGAAGACAAGTCAGTCAGTCAGTCACTAGAGTTAAAGTAAACACTTTAACTCAGTTTGTTAGTTGTCAGTTTGTAAAGGACAAACACTGCAGAATTCAGAAATACTCGTAATGTGAAAACGCGCCAACTATCAAACGAAGCACTAGTAAAATAACGACCTACAGGCAGGTCTGTCCGCTTACAGTGAGTGAGAGATTGAATTTAGTTTTACGCCGCACCCAGCAATATTCCAGCTATATGGCGGCGGTCTGTAAATAATCGAGTCTGGACCAGACAATCCAGTGATCAACAGCATGAGCATCGATCTACGCAATTGGGAACCGATGACATGTGTCAACCAAGTCAGCGAGATTGACCACCCGATCCCGTTAGTCGCCTCTTACGACAAGCATGGGTTACTGAAGATCAATATTCTAACCCAGACCTTCACGGGTCTTCAGCTTACAGACTTCAAACACCAAATGTTACATATTCGACTGGGTCAACTCCATGTGGTCTTACAAATTATCTCTATCAAACAAAGCTCACATAAAATTCTGACTCTATGCCTGGACACCATAGGCAAGTCGTATGGTGAAAGTTCTGCATTATCTGTTCATCTATCGGTGTTCAGGAGGCTAAAAGTACGTTCAACCCCAACGTGTCTACAAGAAGATTTGCGTACAGAAATGACTGCATGCGCACCGAGAACATCGGACTGAGCCCCCGTCGTGTAACTTATCCCTAAGAGATAACCGACATATTAAATATTGCCAGACTTGTACTATTCCTGTATAAAATGTTAGCGTTTGTATACTATCGTGTGCGTGCGTGTGCGTTTGTGCATGCACACACGTCTGTCTGTATTTATGTATATATACACTGAATAGAGGAATTAAATATTATTGGTTGTAATACTCAAAGAAACCGTTTTCATCAGTTTAACTAATCTGTCCAACTGTAAACAAGATAATTTACCCCCTGAAATGTACATGAATTCTGCATCGGCCCTCATATCTATTCCTCATATGACGTCACAGAGACGCGCCGCTCTGATTGGTTGAAATTTCGTTCGCGGGTGAGAATTGTGCACTGTTGTCAAAAAGGTCGATTTAAGTTAATTAAGGATCGAAATGAGTAGTTTTAATGACGGGGTTTCATTAATAACGATGTCAATTAGTGATTTATGTATTTGTACCCCCCCTAGAGTATATGTGATCTTTAAACAGTAAATAACACTACATAAATCTACATAATGTTGTCAACATTGTACTGTATATAAGCCCATCTGCTCTGGAACAGGGTCTCTGAAATATCGATTTCTATATTTTAAAATATATGTATTGTAGTTTTACGCCGCACCGGGCATCATTCCAGCTATATGGCGGCGATATGTAACTAATCGAGTCTGGACCACACAATCCAGTGATCAACAGCATGGGTATCGATCTACGCAATTGGGATACGATGACATGTGTCAACAAAGTCAGCGAGCCTGACCACCCGATCGCCTCTTACGACAAGCATGGGTTACGGAAAACCAATTCTAACCGGGTCGTCGACAACAACACTTACAAATAAACATGGACTTTAAGGTACAATATTTACACTACACTACAATACGTTTACATTATAACATGCCGGCCAACAGAAAGTATACACTTATAATCTCCCACTTCATTCTGCTCTTTACATTGCACTGCGGAAATGGACTTCTGTGTTCACGTCATGTCACATTCAATATCACCTGAGATACCCTTATCAAATATATCACAATTTTTTGTTTGTCTGATATTTAGCCACCCTCACAGATGGGTTGCAATATTTGGTGTCATCAATCGGAACACAGCACGATTAAAATAGAATATGCATCTTGTTAAATTCTTCTTCGACTCAGCCTGTAATCTAGTGCTCGATAGCTTCTGATAATAGCGGGGCGGTGGGGTAGCCTAGTGGTGAAAGTGTTCGCTCGTCACGCTGATGACCCGGGTTCGATTCCCACACGGGTACAATGTGTGAAGCCCATTTCTAGTGTCCCCCGTCGTGATATTGCTGGAATATTGCTAAAAGCGGCGTAAAACCCAACTCACTCTGATTATAGCTTTTACACGCCGATGACACATCTTTAATATTATTTGCTTCTACATATATCTCAGCATGTAACAATCAGTTCACTGAAACACAGCGTTCAGGGAATCAATGATTCATTGACATACAAACACAGCGAACAAAGCGAAATCAGGACTAGCTAGAAGCGCTCGTAAAATCAACAAGTATATGTAGTTTTATACTGTTTGCTTGTTGGTTAACGCTGCAGCAGTGAGGACTATTTCAGCAGCATGACGGCGGTATGTACATAATCGATTCTGGACTAGACAATCCTATGATTGACAACATGAACATCTATCCCGGCATCTGAGTTTCAGTGACATGCAATCAACCAGTCACTGAATCTTACCACCGGATTCATTTCGGATTCGTAGTCTCCAGGCAATCCATGCTAAGTATGTCCTCCTGAACGACAATGTACTCGTGGACCTTAGTTATATGGTGCTTGAAACCAGATACATCGGTGTAGAAATGTCTACTTATTTGTTTTGATATGAGGTAGTGTTACACGTTGTGCAACAATGTTTCCATTGTTATATATTGCACCTGTAGATTCAGTAAAGGGCAATGATGTGCTGCATTTAGACTTGAACTTCGTTTAGACAGACAAATCTGGAAAGTGCAGCCTGTTCTGCTTTAGTGTAGAATTTCATGACATCTTTTGCTTCCGTATATAAGGGGAGTTAAATCTTGCCTTTGATCTCAGTTACATATCAAGTTGTGTGTGATGACCATACCCTGCCAAGCCCTAGTTATATATAGTTATGGTTGCAAATTGGATCACTATTACTGGGAACTTAATATTACGACGAGTGTCTATAATCACTGCTCTCGTATTATACTGCATTTGAAATGCCGCACTATTTCGTACTGCCACAGTGAACTCTTTGTATTGATTTGCGAGCTTACCTAATTCTATACTACAATTGTTACAGGAACATATGTCTATATGTTATTTGCTGGTTTCACGCCAAATTCACGGACTGATTCCCGGTTTTCTATTTAGTTTCAACCTCGGCATCAACACGTGGAAGTTTGAGGAAGATGGCCAATAGAGAGGATCAGTCGTTGTTTACAGCCCAGTCCGAACCGGATCTTGCAGTTTGACATCACTTCACGTTTGAGCGATCACAAGTTTGGTTTTAGCCCGCTTTTAGCAATATTTCTGTAATATCACGGCGGGGGACACCAGAAATAGGCCTCACACAGTGTACCCATGTGGGAAATCGAACCCTGGTCTTCGGCATGACGAACAAACGCTTTAACCACTAGGCTACCCCCAAAGCTCCCACAAGCCCAAAGCAGCACAGCAGTAAATATAGAAAAGCCTGTGCCTCTTGAAACCTTAATAACAAAGTTATAATCAGACGTGGGTTAATAATATCACTCCCGTTTGGGGAAAACGTGTGCCAAATTCTCAATTACTCCAATATCAGTCCCTATTCTGGTATCAAAGTTGAATTCACTTCCGGTTTGATAACATCACATCCGGTCTGGGAAAACACATGATCAAAGCATGTTTGATCTTAATTCATGAGTTACTACATCTCCATTTATCTTATAAAGATAAAATGTTAAAATCATGAGTAGGAAGGAAGTTACATCATGTTTTACCAATGGTGTCAAAGCTCATCTAAATGCCATGATGATTACGTTTTGAGATGTGTTCGATAGCTGTCATGATTTGGGGTACAGTTGACATCAGCCAGAAAGTAGGGTCTGTGGCCTCTGTTATTTTTCCAGGCAGGATTCATGGGTTCAAGGCTGTTCAGGCAAACTATTTCAAATTAGTGGCAAGCCATGTGAGTGCATTATTTCAGCCATATAGTGGAGAGACCAAATTTACAGATAAGTCCACCAAAGCCTACTCCAAGTACTCACCGCCAGTGAAGGTTTTCTGTCTTGAAATGTGGAACGCCTCACTGGTTGACACATAGCTGAGTAGATCAAGATCCTTAACAAGGTTCATCTACATAACGAAGAGATTGTTTACTATTTGTTGTTTGTGTACACAACCAAGATTAGACTACTCCTGCTCACGACCTTATAATCCGGACATCACGGTTCAAGCCGGGCGAACCTATTCACTGCGCATGCGCTATAGTGCGCACCGCAGCACAGGTGTTGAAACCACTTTTCACCCCAGCTGGTTTTTTTCAGTGAATTGTTTGAACTCTGATTTCACGGATCTTTTTCATTGCGTTATTTTTCAACTCTGTAAGGTGAATTTGCATTTTTGATAATGTGTCCATACCGAAAGGTATAAAAATCTGCAAAAAATTTTTTTGCGTTGCATGTGTGCTTCAACACAAAGAAGGCACTCAAAAGGGCAAGCCATGTATAAAAACGAGTAGGTGAATGAGTGAGTGAGTGAGTCTGGCTTTATGCTGCTTTTAGCAATATCACGGCAGGGGACACCAGAAATGGGCTGCACACATTGTAACCATGTGGGGACTCAAACCCGAGTCTTCGGCATGATAAGTGAACACTTTAACCACTAGGCTACCCGAGCCCCAGTAGGTGAATGAGTTGGGTGGTGGTGGTAGCTGCACCATATGTGATCAATTTACCTCACTTCCTATCTACATAGATCACCTGTTAGTAAACATCTGAGGTTTTCATTACCTAAACTGACAGGTAAGTGGAGCAAGTTTAATTTTTATGTTACTTTGTGACAAATTTCATTTGGCTGAAAAATTAATTTGTCTTCAGTCCTACAAAATGCACATTCTTTCGTTTTTGTTCTAACACAATCAATCATAACATGCAAAAAGATAATCTCATTTTGAAATGAAATGCAACTTCTTGATGGAATTCACTTAAATATTGGATGGGGATTGAAATTAACTTGTACACATCGGCCTACACAAATACACCTTATACATAGGGTTGGCAGGAAATTAGGGTCTGAGTGATGAGTGACAAGACATTTTCAATGTTTTTTGAATATTGTAATATTCAAACCTGCAAATGACATCCAAGTCTGTAGTGTCTAACTTTACAATTTCCTTTCAAACTTGTTATTGGAAACAGTTTTAAATAAACCATGATATTTATTGTTTGGACAGAAAGCCTTATCATGGTGTTGCACTTGTATGAAGTTTGTAGTACTCAAGCTATATTTACTACAATTACATTGTTACTTGGGGTAGCTCAGTGGTTCAAGTGTTCACCGATCAGGCTGAAATCCCTTGGTTCAAGCCCCTACATAGTATTTGCTTGAAGTAATGTTCACATTTAGTGTTGTTACTTGGGGTAGCTTAGTAGTTTAGTGTTCACCAATCAGGATGTATTCCTTGGTTCAAGTCCCTACATCTATACTCTGCTTGAAGCCTATCTCTGGTGTTCCTGGACATAGCTTCAATATTGAAATAAGCTCACTTTATGGCTGAATCAGCAACTTAGTGACGATGGGCTGAAATATCATCTGGGGCCGTTGGTCTGTATTGGCTGTGCTGTATATGAAACTAAGTATCTGTCCACCACTAGACTAACAACTAGTCTCTGAAATGAACGTGTTTTACAGAAAAAAAGTTAATAGTAAAAAATTAAAAACATATAGTGAAAGGAGCAGTGAACTTTCTTCATTTTCCTGAAGCTGTGGAAATCTAGACTTGCCACATTTTCTAGACTCACATCAGCTTCCATGGATATATTTGCTTCAGGGTCTGTATGACAGACGAGTCCACCATCAGATGTTGGTGTGTCCTAAGGAGTAGGTGTCTACTTGGCACAGCACTGCACTCATACTGTAAGCAGGTTGGAATGCACCCCTGTTGTTATAGTGCCTGACTCTACCTATCCCTGGGAGACTACAGCGTGTTAGTTGAAGGTAGGTGGCCCTGTTGACATCCTTGACCCCAGGTCAGATGGTGGATCTGGGATTGGAGGGCTTATCTACCTTGGCCCTGCTGCAGCGCACCTTCACCGGCAGGCAAGCCCTGCATGGTCTACTTATTGACATAGCCACTACAAGCCTCAGTTAGAACAGTGCTTGATCCTTACGTCACCAGTACCTTGGAGTGTGGTTGTTCTGGTCCTCAATGGACCAATCAGGTCTGCTAATCACAAGGGTGTTTTTGATCTTAGTCATCTTGCAATTGCACCAGTGCATGTTGAGGTGTCTGTTTCACCAACAAGTGTAGCTAATTCTACTATGTTAAAGTATGGGAGCTGTGATGGTTGTAGCAGGAGAGTGGCTTTGTGAAACAGGGCCCAGGTATGGTCCTGTGTTGTTTCATAGGGTTATCCACTCCCGCCATTGCTCAGTGTATCACTGTATTGAAGCAAATGAACAATGAATTTGTCTTTAGTATCAACATGTACAAATGTGTAGTCAGTCTTCTACTACCAATAGGATGCCTGTCATTTCAGTGTTGACGGCAAATGTTAACATTTGAAAAAGAGACCATTTTAAGCATTTTCAAGTAAGCACTTGGCTATACATCTAGTGACACAGTTACAACTGCAGATAGTGTAGCAATACAAGGGAGGTAGCATGAAACAAAGTGTTGATAATATGATCATTTTTGCATTTTTCCACTTCAAACTTTCCACTATTGCCATGTTGGGACACCACAAATGGGCTTCGCATCTTGTAAATATGTAAGGAGAGTGAGTAGGGTTTTATGCCCCTTTTAGCATTATCCCTGCAATATCACGGTGGGGGACACCACAAATGGGCTTCACACATTGGACATTCACAGGTCCGGCATAATGAACAAATGCTTTAACCACTAGGCTACCCCGCCGCCCCACATATGTACGGAATCAAACCTAGGTCCGGCATTATGAGCAAATGCTGTGACCACTAGGCTACCCCGCTGCCCCACATATGTACGGAATCAAACCTAGGTCCGGCATTATGAGCAAATGCTGTGACCACTAGGCTACCCCGCCGCCCCACATACCCACGGAATCAAACCTAGGTCCGGCATTATGAGCAAATGCTGTGACCACTAGGCTACCCCGCTGCCCCACATATGTACGGAATCAAACCTAGGTCCGCATTATGAGCAAATGCTGTGACCACTAGGCTACCCCGCCGCCCCACGGAATCAAACCTAGGTCCGGCATTATGAGCAAATGCTTTAACCACTAGGCTACCCCGCCGCCCCACATATGTACGGAATCAAACCTAGGTCCGGCATTATGAGCAAATGCTGTGACCACTAGGCTACCCCGCCGTCCCACGGAATCAAACCTAGGTCTGGCATTATGAGCAAATGCTTTAACCACCACTAGGGAATCAAACCTAGGTCCGCATTATGAGCAAATGCTTTAACCACCCACATATGTACGGAATCAAACCTAGGTCTGGCATTATGAGCAAATGCTTTAACCACTAGGCTACCCCTCCGCCCCACATATGTACGGAATCAAACCTAGATCCGGCATTATGAGCAAATGCTTTGACCACTAGGCTACCCCTCCGCCCCACATATGTACGGAATCAAATCTAGGTCCGACATTATGAGCAAATGCTGTGACCACAAGGCTACCCCTCTGCCCCACATATGTATGGAATCAAACCTAGGTCCGGCATAATGAGCAAATGCTGTGACCACAAGGCTACCCCTCCGCCCCACATATGTACGGAATCAAACCTAGGTCCGGCATTATGAGCAAATGCTTTGACCACTAGGCTACCCTGCCACCCCACATATGCACGGAATCAAACCTAGGTCCGGCATTATGAGCAAATGCTTTAACCACTAGGCTACCCCGCTACCCCACATATGTACGGAATCAAACCTAGGTTCGGCATAATGAGCAAATGCTTTGACCACTAGGCTACCCCTCCGCCCCACATATGTACGGAATCAAACCTAGGTCCGGCATTATGAGCAAATGCTTTGACCACTAGGCTACCCCTCCGCCCCACATATGTACGGAATCAAACCTAGGTCCGGCATTATGAGCAAATGCTTTGACCACTAGGCTACCCCACCATCCCACATATGTACGGAGTCAAACCTAGGTCTGGCATAATGAGCAAATGCTTTGACCACTAGGCTACCCCTCCGTCCCCACATATGTACGGAATCAAACCTAGGTCCGCATTATGAGCAAATGCTTTGACCACTAGGCTACCCTGCCACCCGACATATGCACGGAATCAAACCTAGGTCCGCATTATGAGCAAATGCTTTAACCATGGCTACCCTCCCGCCCCACATATGTACGGAATCAAACCTAGGTCCGGCATTATGAGCAAATGCTTTGACCACTAGGCTACCCCTCCGCCCCACATATGTACGGAATCAAACCTAGGTCTGGCATAATGAGCAAATGCTTTGACCACTAGGCTACCCTCCTCCCCCACATATATGCGAATCAAACCTAGGTCCGCATTATGAGCAAATGCTTTGACCACTAGGCTACTCCCCACCGCCCACATATGTGTCGCGAATCAAACCTAGGTCCGGCATTATGAGCAAATGCTTTGACCACTAGGCTACCCCTCCACCCCACATATGTAATGGAGTCAAACCTAGGTCCGCATTATGAGCAAATGCTGTGACCACTAGGCTACCCTCAAATGCCCACATATGTACAGAATCAAACCTAGGTCCGGCATTATGAGCAAATGCTGCTTTTGACCACTAGGCTACCCCCTGCCACCCCACATATGTACGGAATCAAACCTAGGTCCGGCATTATGAGCAAATGCTTTGACCACTAGGCTACCCCGCTACCCCACATATGTACGGAATCAAACCTAGGTCTGGCATT
Organism: Haliotis rubra; assembly: GCF_003918875.1. Taxonomy (NCBI): domain Eukaryota; kingdom Metazoa; phylum Mollusca; class Gastropoda; order Lepetellida; family Haliotidae; genus Haliotis; species Haliotis rubra. The sequence continues at coordinate 1,498,495 of NW_025767401.1, read as the reverse complement.
ATGAGCAAATGCTTTGACCACTAGGCTACCCCTCCGCCCCACATATGTACGGAATCAAACCTAGGTCCGGCATTATGAGCAAATGCTTTGACCACTAGGCTACCCCTCCGCCCCACATATGTACGGAGTCAAACCTAGGTTCGGCATAATGAGCAAATGCTTTGACCACTAGGCTACCCCTCCGCCCCACATATGTACGAGAATCAAACCTAGGTCCGGCATTATGAGCAAATGCTTTGACCACTAGGCTACCCCCCAATCACCCACCCACATGTACGGAGTCAAACCTTGGTCCGGCATTATGAGCAAATGCTTTGACCACTAGGCTACCCCTCCGCCCCACATATGTACGGAGTCAAACCTTGGTCAGGCATTATGAGCAAATGCTTTGACCACTAGGCTACTCACCCGGTTTCCACTGTGCCAATGTTATGTACAAACACAGACAGACAACTCTGCATGCATCCACTCACACAGATTTAAAACTACCGAGAGGTCCATTGTCTTTATGGTTTATTGCCATATATTTTGAAAGGTACACTTTGAAAGTGAGTTGCATCTTCTGCATTCATTTACAACATTTGATATATACTGAAAACAATGTTTGTTTCCTTACAAAAACAATTCATAATTCTGAGACATTCACAAAGCACAGAACATTTGGAATTTTATATTGGAGAAAAAGGCATTTGTATAATATAGAAATAAGCAGAGGTAGATCATATTGGGATTGCTACAAGGCTCTTCCGAGTTCCGTCGGGGAACTTTCAGTCTGTGTACCCTGTGTGAAGAGACATTTGATTTAACTGTGACTTACTGCTTGGAAACATCAAGTACTGACTGAATCTGGCCTTCATAGCAAAACCCGTACCACTTCCTGTTTCACCAATTGGATCTCTATAATGCTCAAGATCAGAACAGAATATTATTTGTGATCAACACAAAAACAACGAACAGTTAGTCAGTAGAAACAGACTGCAAAATATATGCAATGTCGCATAGAGTGGGAAAGTTTATATATATATATCTATATATATTGTCAAACTTCAAGAGTGAAATTTAACATTTTGCATAACATGGAAGAATAGCTTAAACAGTGGGAACTTTGTGTAATCATAACTGTAATGAACTTAAAGAAGACATACATATTCTAATTATCCTACTTCAAAATTATGTGAAATGTTTAATTATATTTATAGTTCATACAAGACAAGATTAGGTGAGGAGAGAGATTATATATTGCAGAAAAGATCCTTGACAAAGTTGTACTCTAATTTCAAGTCTGATTCAAGATAAAGGTTCCAGAAAAAACAGTAATAGCCACAAGTTTAAATGTGGAAACATGTCTTTCCTATAGATAAACTACCTCAATATAAAAATGGTTGACAATAATTAGTCTTGTAATTTTTTCTTTAATGAAATAATTGCATAAGGCAAAATAATTCTGTTCATGACTGATACCAAACTTTCCAAAATACAGTAGAGAAACCCAACTTAATCTTGTTCAACCAATAACATTTTTATATATTTTTTGCGTATTTAGGATAAAAATTCTGAATAAAATAGACCAGAATAATAACTGAAATCAAATGAATTTCTTTGAAAACTTTTGTATTGAGGTATAAATTGCAAAAATACAAGAAACAGTGAAGACAATTCAACAAATATATCTTCAAAGCTGTAACGCAAAAAAGTGCACTGCTGTAGATGTAGCATGAAAATGCTGATAAATTATGCAAAAAGCTTGGAAAAAAAAGAGAAAAAGTATTCAACATTCCTGAATATGCCATGACTTTGAAAGAATTACAGAAAATATCTATACATGACTTATTTTGAAGGTAAACCAATGAAAGTGATTACATCTCTGAACATTAAGGCAAATATGGTCTTAACCCATGGTCTCAATGCTAAACTGCATATGCCATATTCATAATCTTTTTTCAACAATGTTCGTTAGATAGTTTAAGCTATGAGCTGACAGATTCCTGTCAAGGTAAATGCAGATCTGTTTGCCTCAGAAGACACTTGATGATGAGCAGGGCTTCCACAACCATAATTGAGTAATGAATTCCACTGAAATATTCAACAAATGAAATCTATAGGTTTTTGTTATTTGCTGAAACCTTACATTTCAAATTACTTTACCTCTAGTATTACTGAATGATTCAGAAAGTCTTGATACCAACATACACCTGAACTTGTGTGTATGGTATTTCATATTTTGACGTGTTGGCTGCGTAGATTACATTTGCTCAGACAAATATTATGTACCATATTTGAGAGTCCTGGAGCGTCATCACTGAGAGATGATAAAATTAATAGATGGGAATTATTATGTTTATTTCAATTGCGCATATGCATAACAAAAAGTGTTATAAATCTGAATTATTTCAATAACCTTCCTTGAGCATGTGATGAATCTTCAAAATACTACAGGTAGGAAAATACTATGAGATTTATACACTTGTTATTACTCTTGCATACATCGACTATCTGAAAACTGGCCGAGAAATATCGTGTGCGACAATTTACACAAACAAAAATTGAGCGACAAAGCATTTTTACAGCACCAATGCAAGCAGACAAAATCCACCCATTCCTTGCCCAGGGAAGTTGTCCATTCTCACACAAAGTCTCCAAAATATGTTCACTCCTTGCAAAGTTCAAGGTATTCACAAACAGTGTGGGTGTGGCTTTGAACAGGTCTGTCTCCTCGACAATCAGAGCAGAGTCACAGTTTTTCCCTGAATTGCCTCAGTCCAACCAATGATGTATTTCTCCTTGGTATAAACTTGACATCTGTCTGCAAGCTATCTACGGCCAAGCACAAGCTTTATATACAGCTCCGCACACAATACGTTGAGGTAATGAGTTTTGATAGATTCAGAGCTGACAGAGGAGAGAAAGAGATTTGTGGCTATGTACAAATTCTATAGTTTTTATGCTAGAGTTTGCACATTTGTCTTTTCCCACAACGCTTGTTCTTGTTTCCATTGAAGAGTTGGTGACAGTGGCGCCACCTGCCAGTTGGCGGACAGTGTTATTCTGAGTGGTTCCCGGCCATGTCCGTGGCATCGGCTCGGCATATAGGGCAGGTTCGGTTGGTCTGGAAATAACAACAGTTTGTTCAGTGCTATTCTCGTAAATAGGGATTTATTAAATTAGATGCTAAAATATTGAAATGTGAATGTTGTGAAATGCAGGTGAACGTGTATTTATTCAACATTTTGTTACACAAGACAATAGTTTGACTTTCACCCTCAAGTAATGGCTGAAGTCACATTTGCACCCATATACTAGTACATTCTTTATTTGCTAACTGGACTTCACCTCCGACTATAGGTAACTATTTTATTGCGTAGCAAATATTGAGCAGTGAATGAATGAGATGATATAGCTGGCTGGCTGGCTGGCTGGCTGAGTATGGTTTTATGCCGTTTTTAGCAATATTCCAGCAATATCACGGCTGGGGACACCAGAAATGGGCTTCACAAGTTGTACCCATGTGGGGAATCGAACCTGGGCCTTTGGCGTGACGAGCGAACGCTTTAACCAATAGGCTACCCAACCGCCCCGAGATGATATAGAGAAGGTGCTACATGTGTGAGAAATAGAGGATACTAGTTAATGATCTGGTATACTAAATCTTTCACGAGTAAACAAAAATGGTATTTCACGGGAGCGAGTTTAGTATTCTGTATATTAAACAAAATAGTGTGTATTCACAGCTTTCTGTATATTACTCCAACACGATAGAAGCGAAAGTTATAGTATTCTGTATATTACTGTCCAACATAGATGATAGAAACTGTCTATATGATGACTGTGATGACTCTCCAACATAGATGATAGAAACTGTCTATAGTGTGATGACTCACAGCTTTCTGCGAGTCAAGCAAGGTCTAATACCATTGTGATGTCATAACTGTAAACCATTATGACGTCATACATCTAGCGGTATTACACTAGTGTAATATTGCCGTAAAAATATTTCACCGCAGTATCTTCCACAGGTGAAAAAGGCTAAAATAGACGGCTGTAATCTGTCTTCTGTCAGTCAATCCTACTACGAGGAGATTCAATGTTTTAAGTACTGGTATCACTGGCAGACTCACCTTGAGCCATTTGTCTACACATTTCGTGTGGAACTCGTGGCCACACGGAAGCACCCTCAGGAGCTGGCGACTCTCGAAGTCACACATGCACACCACACACGATGTCTGGTCCAGGTCGGAGCGAGGTGTTTCACTGTTGAAGTAGTATGCAGGTAGTTGTTTGATGTCGGCCTTAGAAAGACCTCTCGGTTTGGCCTCTCCCAGTCTCTCAGCTAAACTCAACAGGGCCTGCAGGAAATAGTATACACATAAGTAAAAGACACAGACATCAGGGTAAGTGCACCAAGGGTTCCTATATTTGTGATACTGAAGACCATGTTGGGGCACTCCTTCAATAATAACTATCCAAACTGTAGCACATATCCATCCAAGAATTTGTTTACACCTTGAAGTGTGATGTTATATTTTACTGCTTGATAACATTGAATTCACACAGCAAACGCGTGTTGCGAGCATCAGCAAGCGAAGAAACAAAATATACACGTACACCTACCTCGTAGTTTTCCTCCGTCGCCTCATCTGGGGGATCTCGGCCGTAAGGAGGCACAGGGGGGTTACCCAACATGGCTCTAGAGAAGAAAGAAAAAATATGTGTCAAACAAAGATGTATGCAGTAACGACACTCATCAAGACCCGGGTTTGATTCCCCACATGGGTACAACAAGTGAAACCCATTTCTGGTGTCCCCCCGCCATGATATTGCTAGAATATTGCTGAAGGCAGCTTAAAACTACTCACTCATCAAGACAATAAATCAATAACTGATAATGAAAGTGACTTCAGCAACTAGTTGGAGTCAAATTTGTCTGCCTGGTAAGATCAGCTGACACAAGCCCAAACTTCAATCTAAAATCCACTGAAATGATGCACAATGCAGACAGTGAAAGGCTACTAAGTTTACCACCACAGCAAGATGAAATGGCTTACAGGAAGTGAAGAAGGAATCCTGGGTAGGGAGGTGGTGGTGGTGGTAGTGATCCACGTAACCGACTGCGTCCTGCAGCTCTTCTTGCGTAATAGAGCTGATATGGACCCTGAAAGTAATACATTTTGTAAAAAATTTACATATAAAACACCAGAAATTATTATATCAAAGACAATGCAACACAATTTTTAAGTTCGAAATTAAATTAGATTACAAAATCTAATGTAGGGAGGTGTGCTGGCGATTAGGGTGTGGGTTCGAACCTCGGATGGGACTCAGCCCCCCAAAAAGTACTAGAATTTGTACTTTACTAAGAAAGTGTAATCCCAAATATAACATGTTACATTTGACCACTTTCTAAATGGCATAAGTTAATTAAAATCTAATATGCGAAAAATTTTTTAGAGCATTTCTTCAAGATAATCCTAAAATACCAATCTGCTTTCCTCTTACCATATATATATCATGCGGTGTTGGGTGCACAACTGGCTCTTGTAAAATGACTGGAGGGGAGGGGTTAAGTGTCGCCCCAGGGTGAATACTAGGGGGGATGGGGTAGTGTGGCCGGTGTTCTGCAATAATTTGCACGTCTTCATCCTGAAACAAAGAAGCCAAGTTTTATTCAAAATCCATCATGTATTCTGAAACAATGGGAAAATTTGGTGGTCTGATTTATTATTATTTCAATCAATATAGAGTTGTATACTCCCCAGGGAGTTGAGATTGATAATACGATGTGCCGTTGAGATTGACATCCAATGATTGAGGGAAAAATACCAGTGCTTTGAGTATGCTCCAGTTGCCTGGATATGTGCGCTATTTAAATATCCTATGATAATAATAATAATAATAATAATAATAATTGTTTTCACCTACCCGCATCTGAGGTTGTGGGACATGAGGAAACTGTGCATGTCCAGCGTGCGTCAAGCCATGGTGGTGTGGCATCGGATGGTGAGGGGGTGGGTGGTGCGTGTGGTGCAGTATCGGTGGTATTGTATGTGGAACCGGCATCTGCTGCAGACTGCACGCTGGAATGTGCTGCATGCTGCACGACGGCAGCTGCACCGTACATGCAGGAATGGACCATGTTGGCTGCGTGTTGCACATCTGCATGTGTGCGGCACTACACACGGGCATATGATGTGGACCGGTGCACACAGGGATGGCATATGGCGTCATGGTAACAGGTGCAGACACTTGAACCTGTGGCGCAAAAAATAACTAAAATATATATGAAAAGATGTGGTTGAGAATTAATGATGAAGAAACATTAGATCAACAGGTTCTCATTAATAGTTAATGCCTGCCTGCTAATTTTCCCATGAATAATGTATACATTAATTCACAGACTGACACAAGGTTAGATGATACAACGAGTTGGACCAAGGCATCTCATTTCATACTATTGTTATCAATTTCCGGAAACATTTACAGAGACAAGCAGAAAATTGAATCTATTAATAATGCATGAGTATTTTCAAAATTAAAGCTGTTAGGTTCTTTCACATACAATAATATCTATGAAAGGATGTGACCCTTTACATTATCACAAATGAAGCAACATCATGAAGGTTGATAAAGCGTACCTGATCTACATCAATGACGACGGGATGCTGGGGGGACTGGCCAGGCAGGACGGCCGCAGGATGGAGTTGTCTCCCTGTCAACACAGGGGGTTGGAAGGCCCGGCGTTCAGGAGATTCTGACTGCCGTAATGTGTTGCGTTCACGAGTTGTCCTCCGTCTAGTTCCAGGGCTGCAATAAAAGCGGGTATTGTACAACCTATCGTTATGTTAATACCAACATATACAACATCACTGGATGCGAGCATACAACAGTCAAACAAAATTCTTCCTACAGTGGTGACTGAAAGTCCAGTCCATGCACTGCATGTAGTTTGTGAAAGAGCTGCACTAGTCAAGAATGAGTTCAGCTAATATTCACCTAATTGTTACAAACATGGCGACTGGAATACAGAAAAGATGAAATTCATGCTGAAATATTCTGTTCATAACTAACTAACAATTCCCAGCATGTGACTGCATTATTATCAGCAGCCTCACATATGAAGCAACACATGCCCATCACAAACACGGCCAGCTGTGACACACTCCAGCCACACATGTTCCAAAGTAAACAACCAAACTCGTCAATGAATACCTGGAAAATTTCGACACTAATCCGTTCTGATATTCCATCAGTATCCTCCTGGCTGTAATGGCCACATCCCTGCTGAATTTACGCTGCAGTCGCTTTGAATCCAGCTGAATATTTGTGGTTCTTGCAAGGTCTCTTAAGTGAGAGGCCAGCATGGGAGTTACCTCCCCTATGTCAACTTGTCTCAGCAAGATCAATGCCGAGTCTACCAAATGTTTTTGTTTTGACACCAGCTTCTGAACAAAGCTGGTGAGAGTGGATCTCAGTACACATTCAACTGGCTGGCCCAATATGCGAGAAATGATCTCCAGCTTCTGCTGAACTTTCTGCATCTTCCTGTCCACACATATTCTGACGTACAACCAAAGGTACAACTCAAACATATACTGGGAGTGCAGCTCTTGATAGAACTGAATCAAGTTATGTTGCGAACACAGTTGGTAAAGATGTTCTAACACCATATCATCCACGGATCCATCCACACTGATCAGACCAACATCCCTCAGATGCCTATCGAATGATGAATCCCTTTGTCCATACAAAGGTATCCCACCTTCAGCACGAACTGGGCGACAAGACTCCGCTAGACCAGCCATTACTGGCCGGGTAGGGACAATGGGAGTAGAGGCTTGCCTCTCGTTTAATTCAAACAGTGGATACAACAGATTCAGCCAAAAGACACAATGGGAAGGACAATAGTCTATTTGTGGCCAGCTCACAGTGTGTGCAAGTGTAAGCAAGTCATGCGAATCCGTTGATGAGATGTTTCGACCCGTCAAAGCTGTCAATCTCCCTACACATTGTGTAGGTCGTCGCACCCCACTCACAGCATGTGCGGCATATTGCTCGGGGACCTCATACAATCCTTTATTTAGGGTGGTATTCAAATTGTGAGCATAGCTCCATCCATCAATATAACATGTCTCCACAGAGTCACAGCTGTGCTGCAAGTCCAGCAGTTTACTTCCTCCTAAATCCTCCCTGGAGGACTCACAAAGATCTCGGCCATTACAAACCCCATATTGAGCTGGTAATAACGAATCAGAGGAAAGGTAATATATCCTTTCAGCAACTTCTTGTAACCTTTCTTCAGACAGTACAGAACTGATGTTTGTCCTTGATCTTTGGGATGATAAAATATCCCAAGCTATGTCAGAAACTTGACGGAAAGCTGTAGACCAAATCTGAGATTCGGTTGAACGGCCCGTATCAAACTCCATACGAGGAATTATAGCACACAGGCTCATTCAGGCTTGACCATACAGGTCTCCACAGAGGATCAGTGATAACTGAAGTAAAAGCTGTACTCCAACGGATTCAACTGCTGATAGAGGCATGGTACTCCCTGATTCACTAGCAATGATTCAGAAGGGGAACTTTCCCTGAACACAAGCTGAATCATAACGGCATCCCTTGCCCATGGAACACATTTCATAATTCCTGACTAATAAGCCATTGACTCATTAGTAGTGAAAGCCTGCATGACTAAGTCGTCACTGTAGTTGACTGTAATGAACATAAACATAGGCTGTGAAGAATAGTAACTAGCTAACAAGTCAAGTTTTCATCTACAACACTGGTTGGCAATTCCAAAGCGTAAATTAACCTACACTGGTATTTATTCTGTGATTGTAATTACAAAAATTACATGATCAGAAATGTCAATGCAATTTCCACTGTTGGCTACTTAGAAAAAGGTTGTTTGTTTCGAAACCTTAAAAAACATTCACACATAATATTTGCTTGTGGTGGTATACAGCATGCCAGTGCACATAGGCAGGGAAAACATGAAAACACATGTCAGATGTGACATCACGCCACAATGATTCAGCTCTACAAGTGACATCACCACCTTCAAATGACATCACAAAGGACTATACACTCCCTGATCCTTCAAGAGTTCTCTCCCTTCACCCAGCACCGTAATAAGCTTAACAACACTCACTGAAGCATGCATGAAGCCATTAAACCACGAAGCCATTCAACTGAACAAAAATATTCTCAAGGATGTTTTTTCAAAGACCCCTCTAAAATCTTCTACGCAGTGACATTCTAGAATGTGGGCAGCTTCCATCAATCCAGAATAAAGTAACGTATGCTTGAATTTCCCTGAAACTATCCCCATTATGTAGTGATCTGGCGACATGCCAGATATGTGTGTGGTTTCAACATTGAATGGAAAAAAGAGCTCCATGTTGTTTCAAAGGGATGTGATAAATATTAGCCAGGCCACATGAGACTATAATCATTCGATTTATCCAGCTTGCATAAGCAGAGAAACTTTAGCCCAGCACAGTATGTGCGTCCAGGTGTCCTTCACCTTCATATTACAACAGGCTGTTGGGGCCCTACATGGCGGAGTCATTACCTGCATCGAAATATCCTTCACAATGGCCCACCGAGTACTGACCCATCCTGACCTTTTAATCCAGACTGATGGATTAACAAGGGCTCTCCATAAAGAAGGAAGTGTTCATGGTCTAACGGCTAAGCCTAACAAAAGTATTGGAGGACACTGAGAGGGAAACTCAAGTACTGAATACTGAGAATAATTCATTACATTCATTTATCAGACTATGAAATGTTTGACATTATCTCATCATACTCATAATTTTGCTTCCCAAACCATCAATCACACTGACATTGCCTAATTTGCATAGAGCTAAGTAATGAATTTTGCCATACACATGATGGAAGAAAAGTACATGAAATTGATTGCAATTGACAAAATAGCTGGCATTTTTCTCAAAGCTTAAACTGAGCCCAAATCAGCTTATTTGTTCTTATTTCAGCTTAGAAAAGGCATAAATATTTAATAGATTTTCTTCTGCTTCATGCAGCTAGCTAAGAAAGTTTTTGAGAGCTAGACTTTGGCTGAAACTCAAAATTTCCAGCATCTTGAAAACATCACCCGAGGAAATGCACAAATTATCAAAGCTGCAACCACAAGCTGAGCTGAGTGGAGAGAAAGCGGCCAACAGCTGAACACTAGTCAAGTACCTCACTATACCATCACCATCTGTATAACAACAAATCAGCCTCAGTATAACACTCTCCCTGCCAATGACCTTGCCTCTGCAGAATACAGCAAACCTCCATTATATGGATTCCTAGCCTTTCCATATTCTCCACTATAGGGCGACTGGCAATCAGGGTAGGGCTTCACAGCTTGCAACACTAGTAAGTGGGGGGGGGGGGCCTTTCTAGCTTGGCGGTTATGATTGTTGACTAACACATGACACATTATTTAGAACAATTCAATTCTCTCCTCTAAATTCTTCTTTTGTATGATGTGGATTTTATACAAATTTGTCAAAAAGATCTTGTTAGACATGCAGTGTTCATAAACTAGATTATTTTTGATTTCATAAAATATTATATTCCAAATTTATACAGCAGGACTTTCAATACTCGAGTACAAACCTTAACCTTGCATGTTATTGATCCTGAATTGTTAAGTTTCAAGAGATAGCTTTTATAGGTATGTCATTTGTAACTACAAAAAAGGAGTAAAGTAGTATCCTGCTACCCGATAAGATGATAAATAAACTAATTTACACAACAGTCAAATGAAACCAAGGACCACATGTTTGTTACGATCTCAAGAAAGAACTAAAGTATTCACTCTGACATTGAGTCTCACATCCTGCCGCACCAACTTGGGCATCAAATTGTTTGATTGCGTTCTAGGAGTAACAAGACGTTGTTGTCATCCATATAGTTGTATGTTTCATTTTTGGACATCAAAGTTGGGTCTTAGGATACAGTTTAGACCGAGCCAAAACATATATGCCTGAATCTTGGAGGTTGTTACAAAGCATACTCCTTCCCTGTTGATAAGCAAAGGCCATATACTCCACCACATCACCTGATGACCCCCAGCTAAACTCCAATGACCCTTCCCCAGTGAAATTACCCCTAAGTGTAGCTCATTAGGGATATTAAGCTGAGGATCAAACTCTTATTGCCTTGTAGCAGAATTACAAGAACAAAGAAAGCAGAGTTTTTCCCCACACAACCCACAGGGAGTAATTTTATATCCCGGTTAGCATATGTTACATCTTTAAGAGTAGCGGCTATTTCAATAATTTTGTAACCGTTTCATTTAAACAGAAATTCTGGGAAATAATCAATAAAACCTGTTATTTATAATTTCTGACATTTTCCGAAGTAATCCCCACAACACAGTATCCCACAGCTGGGATGTTAATTCCAAACAGGGGATATTCACGGTGGAAAAAAATCAATTGATTTTACCATATTCCAAACAATGGCCGACTTGTGCAATTAAATATTCTTTATCACTAATCGATAATTGTTCTATTATGTAGAACTGTCCAAAGAGGGTATTTCTTTACATGAAAAGAAACTGTTGCCATGTAACATATTTCAGCAGTATTATGAAAAGTGTTCATATTTCATTGAAATAATTTTTGAACAAACTGTTTCTGAACTTCAATTAAATAGAGGGAACTTCACTAAATGAAATGGTTACAATTGGGATATTTTGTTTAAAAAAAAAGATGGCTGACAGAAAATAGGATTAGCTCCCTCAGCTTGGTGGCTTGGAAGGACTGTCTCAACTCAGAAAATTTGGTGTTGGTCGTGAATTAATTCAACATGTCACGGCAAGGAGATGGATGGCCCAAACCAGCCAAGCCCATTGGCATATGAGTGGTTTCCCTTTTAACTTGTAGCCAATCAGAGGGGTCTGTGAATCACATAGGAGCACGATTTATTTACAGATGCGGGTCAAATCACCCTGAAGCAAGTTTCTAATGGAATCCGGTCTCCCATCTTTTTTTCCTATAGGGTTTTATCAGAACACAGTTCGCCTCTGTAGACAGCTTCAAGCTTAAATCTGGGTAGCTAAAAAGATTGGACTGATGCGGAATGGGATTTGTGACCCTAAAACACATAAATTACGTGAAACACATATCAGGAGTGGCCCTGGGTTATCTGCCTCCGGAGCATGAATATGAACTCAGAGGGACCTATCTTTCTGTTGGCAAACATATATTTTTAGAGATAGGAACAGAGGAATTTGCCCTTAAAACAGTCACTGTTTAGTCAACTTCGTACACTGGAAATACATCACCAAATACCTCATAGAACAATGTTTTATATAATCTTCTAGATGGCATTACATTTGGTTCTGATTCAAGTCCTGTTTTTATCAAAACATTTAAGTTCAAATTCCAGGCATCATTCCAGAGTAATTCCCCTGCCATTTTGTATCAAATTTGCCAAACTAAACCTATCTAAACAAAATTAAGTGAATGCATTCAACAAAAGGATTATTTTTTAAACTCAAAATCTTTTCAAAGTATAGAAATCTATAACCCAATACTTTTTTATCTCTTCTTTGTTCATCAAACAATGGAAGCAGAATAGAATTCCCTCAGGGAAAAAAAACTTCAACAAGATCCTTCATTTGTGCCACAATGCCTCCAGGCAGACTTTCAAAGTTATCTGATACCCCCCATGTGACATCATGGACTAGTCCAGCACAACAGATAGATTATACCATTGCATTGCACAAGGGCATATAGATAGGAAAATTAATTGATAACTTGTGTATAGGAGGAGCATAAAGATGTCACAAGGCTAACTTGGCATTCATGTGACATCAGGTATAGTTAATGTCAGATGTTATCAACTAATTTTAGCCAGGGCATTTTATTCTATAGTCTGTTTCAGGTATTTTCTGCAGCCAAGGACAGTGATTTATGAAGTATTTCAAGATAATGCCATAGCAATTGATCATGATTAATTCTTCGGAACATTGTCATGAACTTTGATGGTGATTCATAAAGGCCACAAAATGTGAAAATATTCAAGCTTTCATTGTTCTGAGAAGGTGTACAATATATCCACCAACATTTACTGGCGTGTTCCTCTACACTGGAACTTCAACAAGAAAGTCGTCTACCTCAGAGTGTTTAGGACATAGAGGTGGCTATGGAATGCTTCCTGAGGGCTTCCATACCAACAGTGTCATGTGACAAAAATAAAAATTGAATTTCACAGAAAACTCAAGCATAATAATTATAAGCAGACAGTTACCTATGACATCTATATAATAACTGACAACTATTTACTAGTGTTCCATATTTTGTAATACAGTTGACATTCAAGCAGACCATCATGTCCTAATGCTAAACCATGGGTTGACTTGAAGACTACCTTCAAAATACTCATAACACATAGGCGGATCAAGGGGGCTCGAACCCCACCTTGGCTCCGCCATTGCAAAACATTAACTTTAATGTGGTCTTTAGTCATTTTCAAAAGGGGTGTGTGTGTGTGTGTGTTTCAAACCCCCTGAACCCCCCATCTGGATCTGCCACTGTAACTCTTCACAATGTATGCATGGTATGTGTCAAATTATTTGAAGCATATTATCTTGGCTATACATGGGGGAGCACACTATATATAAGTTGGGCAATTTTTGGAACTCACAAGAAGATCTTGAACCTGAACATACAGAACAATGCCTAGAAGAGACACAATGAAGTCCATAATGCTCGACAAATCTGTGTACACCCCACCCCACCCCCCAATACTGCATCCCCATGAAGAGGGTTCATTTAGTGTTTCAGAGCACACTATACATAAGTTAACAGCATGTGATGTTGCTTTGTCAACTGCTGAGAGCACATTTCCACAAGTACAACCATCAAAACGAGGCGACTCTCTTCTTCTAACTGGCCCAGGGGCACTGGGGTAGTCTAGTGGTTTAAGCATTCACTCGTCACACTGAAGACCCGGGTTCGATTCCCCACATGGGTACAACCTGTGAGGCACATTTCTGGTGTCCAATATTGCTGGAATATTGCTAAAAGCGGCTTAAAACCATACTCACTAAGAACTGGCCCAAGATGGCCCTGGTTGATGACTGACTGACTGACTGACTGAGTTTGGTTTTACGCCGCTTTTAGCAATATTCAAGCAACATCACGGCGGGGGACACCAGAAATGGGCTTCACACATTGTACCCATGTGGGGATTCGAACCCGGGTCTTCGGCATGACGAGCCAACGCTTTAACCACTAGGCTACCCCACCGCCCCCCTGGTTGATGAACAAACATGCTTATAAGCAGGTGCTTACCTTCTCCTTGCTCTGGGTGTGGTGCAGCGTTCGCCTGGTACTCTCCTCTGTGTGGAGCTTCGTCTTCGTACCGATCTAGCCGCGTCCAATATAGCATCCCTCTGACTACTAGGGGGAGGACTGGGAGAGTTAGTGAGGTCCACTATGGTCCCGGACGTTTTCCGCCGCTTTCTACTTGGACTTTCACTCTGGAGAAAGAAAAACATTACATTAATCTAAAACATTCAAGCATGTCAAGATTGTATGCACTGCCTTATAGGAGACATCTTGGCCGTGTGTCACATTCTAACCACTGTACAGTGCAGTTGGCAAAAGTAAGAACACATTTAGATATTAATCAGCTTAAGGTGAGTTCAGTCACCAGATCTATTTCCTGGATAAAACCAGAACCAAGCGAAAAGAATTGATTTTCATCCCAACTAGACTGCCATTATACAAATATAAAGAGAAGTTGACAAATGTCAAACAGATTAAGTATATTTACCAATTTTGAGGAAACAGTATTAATAGAACAAGTCATTCCAATATTTATATTCACTGAAGTCTACCAATCCTAATTCAGATTTGAAATATATACAATGTAGGGGTTTGTCCAAAACAATGAATCATGTGAATGTTTTTAAAAATAAGTGTCAGCATAACTCGCAATAGATCCAAAATGTCATTAACTCACGGAGGACATGCAGTCATCAAACATACATTGATATTGATGCATATGTGTCACAAGTTTGACTTCATCTTCCATGGAATCAGGTGTTTATTAACCCTAGTGAGCCTACAGAAAACTTCAAATTGCACAGCACCAAACACAGACGATATTTAGTACCGGTGTTGAGTAATAATTAAGAATGAAATGAACTCTTATGGACACAGACTGAATCTAAACCATGACAAGTGTTCTCCATTGCCTCTTAAACTCCAGTACCAAGGCGGCACAGTGAATAGCTGTGTGTGGAGAATAAAGATAGCACACACTGCCAGGAGCTGTGGTAACCCTGGATGCGATGTCGCTACCTGGCTGCTGCCAGCTCACAGAGACATCACAATGGCGGGAAATCGGCAAGCTAATTTGGGGTCTTGTAAATGTATCTAGATTATTTGAGTTGGGTAGCCATGTGATATTTCCAGGGGAGATATTTGTGGGAAATGGAAGCTGGGGATAGGAATATGTGACATGAAACTTCTCATTTTGATTGACCAGTTTCAGTCTTAAATGATCTCATGATTAACATTTGAAAGTGCATTAATATTCATGAAATTAAATGATGAATAGTTTTCATGATGTTTCAATGAATAATACTGATACCATAAACACATGTTTACTTTACAGTGAAGGTGATGGGTGTTCTTCGCCAAGTAGTATAAATACAGTACTTCTCAAAGATGTCTTCCACCATTGCCATGACTATTGCTGCAACCTTTTGAAGTGAATGTAACCTTGAGGTTGCTGGTTGGCCTTAGAAACTATATCGGTACTCACTAAAATGGGGGCAAACAATATGGTCCAGGGTTTTCTAGGAAAAGTGTATGTGATATTCTGTAATGCCTCATTCCAAAATGGCTGTTACAAACTCATTTTCGATCAGCCCATGCAGCAATTCTCCTGTTACAACAAACAAGAAACCCAGCACATTGCCAAGCAAATAGCTTGTCACGCTGAATACAATGTGCTAAATATTCTTGAAATGAACAGAGAAAGATGAACTAAGCACGATAATGACGGGATGTGTACCCTGTCGCTTGAGCAATAAGAGACACAAACAAGTCCTGTTTCAAAGGAGGTGATGGGGGAGAGTGGTAATTGCTCGAACCGTATTTCAACACTCCGTGCGTACATTCAGATGGGGAGGTAATGTATCACACAACCTCTGCTCAAGAAGAAAGGTAGCTGCAACACACCACACTGAAATTGATTATCACACATTTCACATTTTTCTTGTGGGTTATCAAAGAACAAGGCTTCAACATACATCTCAAACTGATGAATTCAACTGGAACACCACAGGGAACCTCCAAGTTCAGAGGGAAGCCGGAAATCTTGCAAACCTTTGAACAGGACACAAAAGAGGCTGAAGACTATTGGGCATTTTGGGGGATGTTTCTATCACTGCTGTCACATCAAAAGCGTGGATGACGAGTGAATTTGCCAGTGTAATTGGTGGTGCCTGCCCCCAAGTCCCCTGCTCCCTACATTCTGGGGGGAAGGTGGCTGCCTTGAGACTCCAACCCTTCCCTCCACAAGTACGTTCCACATCACTGCCTTCACAGATAATAAAAGATAATTAAAATCCAAAGCAAAAGAATTTCCGTGAGTTCAGTGAAGGATTGTTATGCCATGACTTACAAGAGACGAACTATGACTAATAAGTGATAAATTGGAATACATATTATTTCCCACCAGATGCACAATGCCTAAAGGCTGTTATTATTTGTTTTTTAAGCGTTGTTTAGTTTATCTTATTCACATAGGTTCTGTGGGAAAAATGTCTACTTCATGACTGTTCAAGTTGCTATGTACCACAATGTCTGCAACGCTGAACAGCTAGATTGGACTTGGCTGATGTTTATCAAGCTAATATTGATCTTCTTAGTTGGAGACAAATAATCAATATACCGGTAAGGGAATCAATTTTTCAAATAGCAATTGATACAAATTTCTAGTTGAGTGAACAAACTATTGTCCCCATGGAATGTGTGTTCAAGTAAAACTCAGAAAGAAGCAAACATTTCGGTCGAGTGGCTCCGTGACTGACAGTTACGTAAGTCTATTCCCAACCTAACCCACAACCAGCCAACATCACAGGCTTGAAGAATGTGGAGAGAGCGGCCACTAGGCTTGGTGGGGAGACAAATAAACAGAGTGGACCAGGGAACTAGGGGAAACTTACAGTACAGCTGAGCCGCTGGTGGCTCCTAGTCCTGTGTATGGAGAAACCAGCGTGGGTGCTCTAGGCATGAACCAGCTGTTTACTTTGCGACAAAAACTTTGAGGGAGCCCGTATCCCAAGCTTTTGAAAAGTACCGGCCTTTCAGAAAGCCCTGAATGGCCCTTGTTAAGTGATTTTTAAGGTGTGCACGTGATATTGGATATTGGGACCCGCTCTCAAACGATACTGCAGCGGGCTTGGATGAAATTAATTGGGGTCTCAAGCTGTTTTTTAAGTCTGTGACAACACTGAAATTTGTGTAGTTCGTCTAATATACGTACAGAGTGTTTGTTTAGAAGTTTTGAATCAGATTATGGGCTGATAAAATTCTCCAGTAATGCAGTTTGGGCTCTTGAAAAGTGAAACTGTGTCAGGTGAGGAAAAACATCAGCTTGAAGTGGTCTGTGACATGTTTCAATGGAATGAAGAGTACACAGACAGCCTTACTCTGCCAGGCAACTCAGTACATTGAAGACATATCCAAGTCTCAATTCACACAGCCTGTACATTAGATTCATTTACCAACCGATTTACAACTGGTTCAATGTTGATGATTCAATGACTGAATTACAGTCTTAAGGTCAAGCCAACCAGTACAGATCAATCAAAACATGTCCAAATACAAAATATGTGAATATCATATGAATAAAGGCAAAACAAAGATTTACCATTGAGAGTTGAGTGTTTGTTTTCACACAATCACACATGCTGTCAGTACTACTGTATTCGTCCTTGTTTCTTCTGTCCTGCCAATATTCACCTCTAACTTGTCCCTTGCTGTCTGTTCTCCCTATCGAGTTGAGTACAAGCTCCGAGTCTCACAACAACACGTTACACATTCATCTCCAATCCCACTATGACTGTCCTCAGTGTTGTAATCAACATCCTATTCCCTGCCCTCCTCTCTCCACCCCCCATGCAGCCTCACCCCCACTCATTCCAAAGCATACCATAGGCAACGGCCTCACTCTCACACACAACATCAAGGTATGAGTTCATTCAGTTTTATCGGTCACTCCGATAGCAGAACCACTCCTCTGTATACAGGCCGCACACTAACACACACACACAATCTGCCTGCTAGCAGTAAGGCTGCCTTGGTCTACCGCCTGCAGTACAATCCCTTATTCAACCCTAACAGTACCAACATCCCTGAACCCCCTATGGGCAGACCCATTCAGCCTGCATACAATAGTGGGTCTACTAGGGACTGTGACCCAAGATAAATGTTGACACATGCCCCCAAGGGAGGGGCTCTAGGACAGGGGGGAGAGGAGGGAGGGGGGACAGAGAGAGAGAAAAGCTCATTAGTCCAGAGGCAGCCAACCATGAAACTGTCAAAGTTGGCTGCAGTATAAAGGGAGAGAATTACTTAAGGGTAGCCAGGGTTAAAATTCCTTAATAATACCCATTGCCATAAAATCCTCATGGTCTATGGATTAGCTTAATACAGCAGCGATAGCAGCCAGCCTGCATGTGATGTCTCTCAGACATTAAAAGTAATCACTCATCATAAATTCTTGACGATTCAATCATTAATTCTTATCAATTCATTCATCCTTTCTTCCTTCCCTTTCATTTGCATTCAATTCCTCCTTTTTTGTCCACGCTCTGCCATGGCTGACTATCAGTTACATCTAGCGAGGGGTCAAAAGAAGGATTTACAATTTTCAACAAATCCCTCATGGCTCAAGAGGCAGGGGGATTTCTAGCTTAAATAAAGGAAAAGATTAACTATTGAGTCCAGGATTTAAAGCATTTGAAGTAATTCCCTTGCATGGTGCAAAGAAACCTTTATACCAGTATACTACCTTAAATTTCAACAGCTACTTAACCGAATAAGTATTCAAAACCAGACTTTGAATCATAATTTTGAATTGCCATATGTGTATATCTACAATGTCATATTACACCAAATTTACTGGACCAGTTTGGAGAAACATTTGATTACATTTGAAAACCTATTCAATTGAATTTCTTTTTTAAAACAGACAAATAATACAAAAATACACATTTGGGGAAGAAATAAATAAATTTAACAATATATCTTTATACTTGCACCTGGATATGCCTTACTCTGCCTACATTTGGGGGAGGAATAAATAAATTTAACAATATATCTTTATACTTGCACCTACATATGCCTTACTCTGCCTACATTTGGGGAAGAAATAAATAAATTTAACAATATATCTTTATACTTGCACCTGCATATGCCTTACTCTGCCTACATTTGGGGGAGAAATAGTAAATAGCAAGTATTTAAAAATATGCTAATAAAAGTGCCCTCTCATTCCACAACTGAAGTTTGGACTGAATCATCAGGAAACACATTTACATATGGGGAACAGCACGATAACATTCATGAATAATTTCAACATTTTCTTTCACAACTTTGCAGCCTTTTTTTATGGTCTTCTAAAAAACCGGAACAACCATCTGGGACCATGGAGCCTTTCTTCGCGAGACCTGATAATTTTTTTCAAACTTTGTCATGCAAAACCCGACCCAGCCTATAAGGGTTGTACTGTCCATAGCACAAGCTGTTCTTGGGAGGCCAAGTTGAGCAAGCTTCCCATTATCAATTATTCAGTATGGGTCAATACTTGGGCCCAAGACAAGTCCGCTGGAGTCCAGCGTGCAGGCGTCAACACTGACTGTCGCCTTCTTTAATTATTTCACAGGGAAATCTAGACTTTGTCTTTTCTCAGACTAGTGGCGTCCTAGTGTTTTCGAACTTGAGAATTTCGTTTGAAATCGGCTTTGTTTTTCCTTCCTTGCACACCATGTGATTGGCTGAACATGCGAGAGGCTTTTGTTTTAAGTGAGAATGTTTGTTTTGCTGTTTGCTATGTGTAAGAAATTTGACCATGGAGCTCAGATGGTTGTTGTACATAATTGCAGGAAGATTTCTCATTGTTTCCCCATCACTTAATCATTGAGTAATCTAGATCTCTCATGAGTACAAACAACAAACTGTGAAACCATGTTCAATTTGACCCACATTAATTGGGAAAAAAATCAACGAAAACATCTGACAAAATTATTCCGTCCAACTTTTCGACAACCACATATACACAACTGGATCCATGGACCTTCCAACAATTTGAAATCAACAACACTTAAATGTCTTTCATTCTGAGTGTGACGACTGAAATTGGAAGACATCGCTACTTTCAACACCAGAGAGATGTTCCGTCAGCATCTGCCCCCATGGTCACATCAAACATCTGACATGCAATGAATGGAATTTTTCGCTGAAGTTTGCTTATTTGCATATTGTCCATTTCTCTCCGGAAAATAAAACAAAAGCAAGCGAGTGTCAAGTCTAGCAGGATTCACTGAAGGCTGAATGCCCTCAACACTGATGTTGAGGTCTTTATGCAAATAAGCTCTTCTCATTCGCAAGCTGTCATCTTTCATTGATTGGCTCTTTTTGTGCAAAGTATGCAGCGGGAAAACTGGCCGATAATGGGGGCGGAATGCACAGCCATTGTACTGGTCATGTGACAGGACGTACGGAAAGGAAAATACAGGGACAATCGTGCGTGCAGTTCGTGATCGTCAGGTAGCAGATGAACAATGCCACATTGTAACTTGCGTAGGATGCCATATGCTGCCTTAAACTCCATACTTTCCCCTTCCAATCAAATTAACAGAAATTATCAATTTCTCGGTACTTTTTTCCCATGGCCAAACTCCACATATTCGCCAAAGTGTTTCGCCTTCCAACGGACATTCGCATAATCAATATTTCATTGTCAGCCAGCCTGAGCCATTCTTTCTTAGGAGATAATTGGCAAGTCATTAAAAATAAAAAAGGCGGGATGAAATTCAATATCTGAAATAATTTCAGCAATGAACATCCCCTGAGATGTTATCTGTTTTTCCTCAGGTAAGTAGTAGGAACAGCCATGCACAACATTATCTCTTCATGTAGATCAATAGCGTTCTACCTTTTCCTATCACTTACTATTTCAATCTATGAATTAACCCAATAAACAACAGTTTACAGTATTACAGAATACAAATATTTTTAAGTTGACAGGTGCCCCATACTGTTTTTCTTTATATTCAGATGTGTTCATTTTAATTTATGTATAGTATCAGTTAAAGGATATCATTTGGTTCAGTATTAAACACATATCTGCATGATTACATCTGCACAACATAAGGGGTTAAACTATGTCACAGATTTTCATATTTAGTACCCACAATATTTTACCAGGGAAGTCTATTATTAAAGACCCTGCCAGGCTGTGTTTTTGTTATGTCTCATAAAGATATCTTTTATCTGACAATTGCAATGGTGAATAATAGCATTTTGCAACTGAATCCAGTCAGTTGCTTCATGACAAGGATCTAGTTGCTCATAATCTACTGTACAACCTGACTCATCTTGTATCAAAAGAAAAAAATGAATTTCAATTTTTACCATTCATGTATGTATGTTTACAAGGGTGAAAAGCTTGCCTGTCACATATACCTTTAGAAAAAGTGATTTTTCAGTAAGATATTGATTCTGAAACGAACACTGTCCATGTCACATTTATTTGTAGGTTTCAAAGAAAAACTTGTATGATCAATACATTCTTACTGCTTAAGATTGATTTTCTACAAACATTTGAAATTTTTATGAACCTCAAAACCAAACACTATAGAGATTGTGTGCTTGTATTAAACAAATCACTACAGCCTACTATCTGAACCAACTATTGTCTAGGCAAACAGCGTAAATTCCGCTCCTCCAAAACATGTACGTGGACAAACACTGATAAAGACATGTTTATGTCTATTTCAAGAGCTATGTAAGGAATTTCAGGAAAGGAAAAATGTAATTGAAATGTACAACAAGAAATGGACATCAATTTGACAATGATCATAGTCATCTGAGTATTTTCTTTACCTAAGGATCTCCTTGCCAGCTTGAGTTTAGCAAGAAACCAAGTGCTGGTGGACTATGAAAGACTTGGTCTGAAAACCAACTGGTATGTGAGTTGGGCACACAGCTGCGCGAGACTGGCCCCCTGGAAAACATTGGACCAAGAAAGCACTTTGATCACCACTAGTCAGCCGATAACAACCTTTGTATTGGCAGGCAAGGTGTACAGGGAGGGCCATAGGTTATGCTGGTCACTGCAGGACTCACTCACTCACTCCAACATGAACTAGCAATACCAGGCCTACCCAAGAAAACTTTCCCACTGTGCAGAAAAACGCAGAAAAGCCCACATTAATCGTGGAAATAGCAACATAAACATATTACCTCGCTACTGAAACAGTAAAAATGGAACTTTAAATCGCTAAAACTGGATAAAAAAACGAAGAGCCTGCAACTACGATTTTGCGCATGCACACATGGAAGAGGAAGTCTTGACTGCATGTTGACATTTTCCAGCTTGGACAAAAGTTAATTCCCTTTTTAAAGTATTTCTGTTGTTTTATTTGGCATTTATCATCATGATACTTGTGTGCACACTTGTTTACTTTACTTTCCATTCATATGAAATGATTGACAGCAATTATTTCGACATATTCAATACTTTTTCTACGCGAGGTGATTGAAGTTTGCTCGGAAATTTGGAAGAAGCGCTGATTGTAATACACGTGCACAGTAGAGGTCAAAGTTCGCTGATACAAAAATGTTGCAGGTTCATAGTCTTTCGTTGCCGTTTTCACTGTTTCAATAGCGAGGTAATATGTTTATGTTGCTATTTCCACGATTAATGTGGGCTTTTCTGCGTTTTTCTGCACATTGCGAAAATTTTCTTTGGTAGGCCTGAATATAGGGCAGCTTCAGTATGTCTCCTTAAGAATTATACTTTTTGTCAATTTTCAGTATTCATAGCCGAATTTCATTATTGTCCTTCGGATTGTTAACACAGTGCACTCAATTACAGTAAGATTTTGTCAGTTGGCTTATACATTATTTTTATTTCAAAGAAATCTGGATTGGTAAACAAGCAAAACTTGCTTATATAAATACCTCTCTTAGTTATGTGTTTGAAATGGCTGGTTAGTACACTAATCATAATGTACAACTGCACTAATGAAATACACAAAGTCAGTATTTTGAAGCCAGTGGTGTTTGTGGAAAATTATAATTATACAGTTATCAGTTGTGTGTATTGCAGTGAAGTGACCCCTTAGGTTTGTGAATTTCAGCAGTGCTAATGTCATGGGGGTCTAGGTCTCTCCCCTAATGCAAGGTAATGATTTTGAGTGTCTCCATGTTAACACTATAGAAGCAAACTTCCATGAACTCCCCCCACCTTTCTATTTGTGCACCGCTCTGAGTATGTTCATTAGCTTCATAGTGTGCATGTTTGACAATTTCAGGATGCATATTTGTCAGTTTGATTATAAGCTTGTTTTTGAGAACAAGGCTACATATGTCCCTTTTTCTGCCATGTCAGTGTCAGAATCACAATCTCATTACAGTAAAAGTCATTTTGTTTGTCAGAAGAAATGTACAAGCATCTATTTCGGTATCCTAGTGTTGTTTTCAAACATTGGGTATTAAAAAAGGTATTAGTTTCAGCATACTTGGCAATATACATGAATCACTATGAGTACCACTGTATACAGGATAACACCAGCATACTTGGCAATATACCAATGAATCACATATGAGTACATGAATCACTGTATACCACTGGATAAAGCACCAAGCATGAATCACTATGTACCACACAGGATAACACCAGCATACTTGACACACTAAACGAACATGGCAACATGACATGAAATAATGAACATGCAATCTGAAATCATGTAAAATTCATACACCATATCTTAGTTACTTCTACACAGAAGATATAAAATGCACATTTAACAGATAATAGTAGCTGAGAAATTTCAATCAGGAGAAAGAAAACCCAGTTTTCAAATGATCTCTTCAAAAAGCACTACCGATTCACTGTTAACTTTTCCAGCGTTGCAAATCCACCACATACATGCACCTACCCCACATACTGTAAGTCCACACATTCTAAAACTGGTCTGGTTAGCCACAGTTTGTTGTTGGTATCCACAGTTATCGATCCTTCATCATCTCAACATCCGAACCGTTTCTTAGCTTGTCAATATCAAGGCAAGTCCTCGATCAACAGGGTGGGAAGTTTGGGTCTTGCCACAGTGGGGTTCTGTACTTTGTCAATATCCACCTAACTTGTTGCTTGTATCCCAACCCTGCATCTATGCATGCATCATTGTCAATACTGGCCAGGGAGACAGGGGAGGTAGTGTATGAGGTAGACAAGCCTGAGGGCGGTGATGTGGGCAGCCAGTGAAATTGACAACTGCCTCAGGCAGGTAATCCACATGGGTGTCATCAAAGGGGGGTGCCCTGAGCAGGGGGGTGTAGATTTCCTTGTCTCCCACCTGACCTAGTTAACCACGCAGCCAGAACAAAGTCAGGCTTTCTGCACCACGACCCGCTCAGCAATTTCCGGGACAAAACCTACACAACCCTCAAAGCATTATCGCACATAGTTAGGCCTTGGGTATAGTTTTTCCTAGACAAATTGGACCTTTACGAGTCTTAGATAGTGAGGCCTGAATGAGTTTGGATCAGGATGAAATTGTCTACAGGCACTGACATGAACTCTGTCATTTCCCTGCATTTTACAGAAACTGTGTGTTCGAGTTAGTGTCTATCTTACTGTAATAGTGAAATATGCATGCAAGGAATGTTGTCGATTTCACTCACCTTTCTTGTCGGATCATCCGTAATAATTCCTGAGTAAATTTGAGGCGAGTGCTGCATCTGTTGACTGAGGTTACTATGGAGATCTGGAAAGCAAAATACAAACTTTAATGTCCTGCCAATTAGGGAATATTTTCAGCTGTGAGTAAATATAGCAAAATATAATTCTGTCCAAATAACCTAGTAGTAGTAGTTTAGATAGCTTTTAAATGAGTTTTAATTCAGCTTTTTCATGGCTGGGCACATCAAGAATTGGCTTCACAAACTGCTATATGGCGACATCACCCTAGATCTCGGTCTCACTTTGGCTATCCCACTACCCAAGTTGCCTGAGCACAGTGAAGCACAACTACTGTAGAAGAAACCACTATCAGGCTTGAGTGAGAGTAGATGTACGATGTAGAGAAAGAATACAATGATTACTACTGTCATGATACCCCAACTTTAAGCCTTATCAGCATAACATGTTGCTTACAGATCACTGAAATGCACTAACAAAACTTCCATTGTTAAGAGCATAAACAACACTTAACATTTTCACTTCATGATCAATATTCCTGTTTCCTGAGATGAAGATTTAAGCTTCATATCTAATTCTGAATCCAAGGTTTCTATAATCTCCTTGTCATAGTTTATTGTCATTTCAAAGCATAACAATACCATACAAGATTTCAAGTGTACCTGATACCAACACTTCAAGATGATATCCAAAATAAAACCACTCCGCTGGGCTATGCCCACACCCGATATTCCATTGATAACCCGATAACCCCCTTGAACGTTATGATAACATTCCACCTTCAACATATAATATTTTGCAATCAGTCTTCATTGTCTCCAGCAAGCTGACAGAATGCCCACCCATTGTTCCGCAATACTGTTGGAACATTTGAGATTGTGTTTTGTAATGCTCTTGCAGAAATCCCACTTCAAACACTTGTTCCTTGAGTGATCACATAGCAAAATAGCATGCTCACAGACGAAACCTGCAAGACATGACTGAAACTACCCCCCAAAAGTGCTTATAACACTATCTGTCATAATGAAGGTCAGGGGTTATAGGTTACATAATCAGGTGCCATCAACACATGTTGTACCAGGAAATGGTCAATTTCAAACTGGAGGCCTGGTCCATGTCAAACTGGTGCTGGTCAACCTCAGCTGGCCAGCAGATCAGTGACAGGTGGCCATTACTGGGGAAACAAATTACACACACCCAGCCGTGAGTCTTTCATCTATCGACCTTACATAGGATGTCAATTTCAGACCTTAACCAATCAGGCCACTTTTGTAATTAAACATGGTCACATCTTTGAAAAGATCTTAGAATTATCAGTCTTTTCAGATCCATTTTGCAAAACAGATTGTGAAACTTGAATATCTACAACCTAATTTCAATGCATCAAAGCGAGGGAAAGCAACCACTTTGGCCATGAAGGCTAATTTGAAGTGGGTCGCCTGCTCCTTCTTAGACTTAAATAAATGTAATCTTCAAAGTGACTCAATTTCTACTTAAATACACAAGGCAAAGTAGCAGAAAAAAATAAAAATTACCATAATTACTTAAGTAAATGCTCAGGGGTTAAATAGCTTTTCCTGATAAAATTGTAGGTGTGTACTTGTGGAATTTGATTAATGTTCCCATCCCAGAAGTATACACTGTGGGAGAGAGGGGCGTTTCCACACACAGACTAAGCCCTGGTTCAATACTACTGTTCTACACGCACAAATTTGGGGGACATTTTTTAGACTTAACAATGAAAGCCATGCTTCTCATTTGATAGGGGCATTAATCTGCATTGAGCCAATTTCTCAATTGTAAACGTGTACAACCTGGCTCTGATATTTTCAAGAGACATATGTGAAAGATAGACAAGACGTCTAATTCCATTATTATTTACCTCAAATAGGAAGGAGCTCGAAAAATTCTGATACTAATGTGAAATCATAATTAAAACACAAGGCTTATACTTCATTGGACACCGCAGAATGACGTTGATGCATGATAAAGACATACCATGGGGTATTTTCACATAGTTATCATGTCGAGAAACAAAAATCTAAATTCCGCTCCACAAGTGACAGCTGACATGGAAACGTTTGCCACGCCTAAATATTGCATGAGGAAACTCATTATTATGACATAACCCACAAACGTTGATGATAATCTTTGACAGAACACCACAAAAAAGAAACTAATTTCAAAACATATACACATCTAAATGCAAGATCCATTCACAGTTCTATAAGAAGTGACTTGGTCTGCAACATGTACACTTGTTCTGCCGAAATTCTTCCACTTTGTGACAATAATAGCTTGATGTTCCAGCTTAGTGCTAAAGGCATGTCATCCTGACCCTGGGATGTGCCAGGCACTTAGTTTGGACTCCTGACAATGGATGGATGGATGGATGGAGGGGGAGAGAAAGAGAGAGAGAGGGGAAGGAGGAAGAGAAATGGAGAGAAAGGAGAGAGGGGGACAGATATAAGGAAGAAGAAGAGAGAGAGTAAGAGAAAGAAAGCACAATTGTCCTAAAGAGGTGGGTGGGTAGTGAGGATAGGAGCAGGAATGTTGCAAGAAGAAATTAGGGGTTGTGTTGGAGAAGGTATCAAAAGAAGAAAAGGATGGGTGGTTTGGTGAGATGAGAGAGGAGAAGAAATAAGTGGGTTGAGATGAATACAGGGATGGGCAGGGAGGAGAAATAAAGGACTTGAGTTCAGGCAGCCAGACTACCTTGGCAACCACTGATTGGTACAAGGGTAGATTAACATTTTTCCTGATAGGGAAGGAAAGCTTTTGAAGTCAGTAGATTGACACTGTGTCAGGATACCTTGTAGGGCATTTGTCTGGTACTACTGGACATGTGCCAATTTAGACATGTCACTCTGTACTCTCCACGCAAAACTAAACTTTGTGCAAGTCACATGAACAGTGACCTCTCAAAATCGTAGATGGACGTACAGACAAGTGATATACCTCAGAGTGCAAACAAACACTTCATACAAATGGGCACAAATGCATGCAAATGGGCACAGGTCTGACACTTCTCACTGTGCATAGATCCCTGCTGTCTAGACCGACACCATCACTCATGCAGAAACTAGATTTCATTCGAATTTGACGATCATACAGAAACATCCACAGATGTACATGCGGCACTTGACAGGCTCCTTTCTTCACGTATCAATCAAACTGTGTAGAAATCGGTGACCTACAGCACATGTTGACCGGCAACAGCTGATGCAGACATACAAGTACTCCGAGACAACCTGACACAGACATACTCACTGACTCTCTACAGACAACCTCTACCCAGAACACATCTGTCTCCACTAAACCCTTGGACAGACTAGAATCCCACTGACAGAAACAGGGCTTGAGTTCATGTAAGCTGATCATCTACATATGAGAGTGAGCACAATATGATATCAAGCCATGACTGCTAGGTTATTATATTGCAGTGGTTATGTCCACCTGATCTAGCTGGTGTCTGCATAGCCTGCATAACTAGCACACACTGACTCAAACACCTGACAGGGTAGGGTGTATGTGGGCTGAACCTCTGTAGCAAGTAAAACTGCAGGTTGTATATATTGGACTGGAGTCTTCCTGGGTTTGGCAAGGGAGAAGCATGGTACAGGCATGTGGGCCCAGTGTAGGCAATCCAGACAAGGCCCAATTAAAGCTAATCATTGGAAATCACCTCAAGCCATGCTGGCTGCATGCCAGGACTACACAATCAAGCTGGACGGCATGCAGAGCAGACGTACTTGTGCCAGGAAGAGAGGGAAGAAAAGAAGGATGAATAAATTGGATGAGGAGCTTGGTGCTAGTTTGGGGGGAAGGAAAATGGGGTGGGGTGAAATAAGAAGGGTAGTTTATTGAGGACGATGGGTTGGGGCACAGAATTTTGGCTGGTTGTCGAAGAAAATAAGGGAAATGTGGAGAAATTGATTGGAGGCAGATAACAAAAATGAAAATTTGAGAAGTAGGTTAACATGGTGGTTGAGGTGGCAGCACAGATGAATGATAAAACTGTGTAGTGAAAGAGAGAATGAAAAGGAATAAGCCTGCCATGATGGGGATTAGCTTTTGGAATGAAGGACAAAATGAAGGAAAGAAGGCAGGATTGAATGAAAGGTCATTCAGGGTGAAAAGGGTGGACCGTGGATGCATGGCACACAATACAGGCTGAAGGCAAGGAGTGGTAATTACATAGCAGTGCAGAGGGACACAGGCAAAGATAAATGGTAACAGGAAACTCCGGCCTGAATAGTGATAGACAGAATTGGGCAGGGAAGAATAAACTGAACAATAGGGAAACATAAACTACACACAAAGATGAGTCTTTTGTGGCACACAATCAGACTTTGTCCAGAAATCAAGCATACATACATTACAATGAGAATAGACAGAACCAAACACTAAAGTGGATGAATATGTGGCCTTTCATGATGTCAAGGTTTTTACAAGACAGTTTAAGTTTGAGAAAACTGAAAATTACTTTAGCAAAGGTCTACTAATATGTGGAATGGATAGAGAGAAGGACATCAAATGGAAAGGAGGTATATACATTGGTTATTGACATGGATATATGAAAACAGACACTTTATATTTGATCAAATTGTATATTAACTTTAGCAAAGGCCCGTTAAATTGGTGAGTGGATAGAAAGAAAGGTGAAATGGAAAGGAGGTGTACACGATTGGTTATTGACATGAGGATTTGAAGACAGACAGCTTAAATTTGATGAAATCGCATATCAACTTTAGCAAAGGCTTACCAAGATGGCGAGAGGATAGAGAGAAGGAGGTCACACAGAAAGGAGGTATATACATTGGTTATTGCGATGGGGATATAAAGGAATGAGCTGCTATTATGGAAATGAACATGGAGGCGAATGGAGCCTGAATATGGGGCAGGTAGGTGGAGAAAGGGAAAGAGTTAGTGCAAGGGGATGAATGAAGGAAATTGCCTGTAAAGATAACGCCTGTTTGGATCAATAGCAACTTCATAGCTACATAAATACATGCAAGCCTCGAGAACGGTGGGTTCAGAAACTGTATGAGGAAAGAAATAACCAAATGAATGACATTTTTGTACTGGTCCTGAAGCTAAAAGCACATTTACACACCAAGCGACATTCACATGAACAGCCTGGCCAACATTTTCAAATAACTCTCTCATATCTTATCTGAGAATTTGACAAGTAAACAAAGCTGAAACGATAACACAGGGTCTAGTAACTCACGCTGACAAACTTGAGAGTGCATACCAAAGTTCCCCCACTGATGGAGTTGATGGCCCATGCTGGTTGGGGTATGACTGTCCAACATGCTGTATAGTGAGGAGGTTGCCATGCCGCTATGGCTGTCCAGTTAGCTGTATAGTGAGGCGGTTGGTTCAGGATGAAGTGACTACAACCACAGGCTGGCAATATCTACCACAAGCACATCCTACATCCCTGCATGTCCACCATCATGATCTACACAACACTACTTTGATACACATCCTTCCTCATCATCTAAGCATGCTTCAAGTGTTCCTGTATATCAAGGCTAGGTGCGGCAGTATCCAATACAGGGTTTAAACAAACCAAGCAAAAGGGGAAACTATGCACAAAGTTGACAAAATGAAGCAAAAATCACACTCACAAAGGCACAATCCGCAGTCGTACCTTAGTCCCTCCATTCAAACCAAGAGTAAAGCCCTACTGTGACTTGAGAGAGGCAGCAGGGCTGAGTGGAGTGGCTTGGAGTACTGTTTGGCTGAGCTAGCTAGGTTATATGGACTCCACTATGGCTGGGCGAGCAGGCAAGCAGACTTGCCTAGCTGTGATAAGGTGATTACGGGGTGTGTCTGTCACTGGCTGATGGCCATTGAAGCTTGGGGAGACTGTAGCGCAGTCAGTTTGCCTGACACACACACACTCAAGCTCACTCACACACTAAGGGTTTCCCTAGCTATGTTATCACTGCTGCCTGACCTAGTTGGGATGACCATGGGTTGACCCAGCTACACAGGGCCATGATAGACGACCAGGTCTCCCCTCCCATTGATGACAACTAGGCGGGGGCTTCCTCTCCCTGGAGACTGTGGAAGTCAGGCAAATGTTGCTTGCCTTGTCACTTGCAAGGAGTTGCCTGCCGGAGTGTCATTTTTTTTGTTCATGATGAACCGGGAGGGGGGGCTGAAGTAGTTCATGTGACAAAAGTGTTGTTGGGGTGTTGGGCTGGGAGTTTTTTTATCCCATGGTGTGTTTTTGTGAGAGGCATGGCTACAGCTCTTGGTTGTAATGGGGTAGATAAGAACTGGGAATAGGGATAATCTCCCGTCAGGAAACTAGAACAAAGGCAGATCTCCTGGGAAATTTGCTAAAATGATAATGCCAGTAGACAGCAACTTGCTAAAATATTAGAAGCAAAGCCCAATGGAAGAGGGGCAGGGAGGAACCATGGTTGAGGAATCACTTCATTTAGCGAAGGCAGAGAAGCAAATACTCTGTGAAGACCTGCGACCATCATCTCAACCACATTGATTCGCAGTCCTTGATTGAAAGCCTGGTGGGGAAACTTTAGTCCAAATGTCATTAACTTCCTAAATTCGGTGTGAGTTTCCCACCGTCTGGGCTAGCTCCACAAGCGAAGGTCAAAGCAAGAAGGTGGGGAACACACCTTGCAACATCAGACCCTACACTTGGAATCAGTCCAGCTGTGTCACCATATTAACAAACTGCAGAGGAAAATTTCTGGTCCCGAATGGGTGAACAAGGACTAAGCAAACATGTCAGACCTCACCCAGCTCAGTCTCTTCCTACAAGTCCCCCACCCCTCTTCTCCCCCCACTTCCTCCTTCTAGATAGCCCCCACCCCATCTTATCGCCTTCCTCTTCTCCCAGCCACTAATCTACTTTCATGTTGAAACCATAGGGAATATCTGGCTGGCACCATTGCAAGAGTTGTACTCTTGCTCTTCTACATGACGGTCTGGGGCATTTCTCAGCCAATTTCCATCACCACTAAAGATACATTCATTACTTTGGAGTCTGACAACCTTAAAGGAACATTTTGATCTTGTGTGGTGTTTTTGGTTTTTGCATGTAAAATATTAGTTCCAGGGGAACAAGGGTTCTGAATTACCCAGCCCACTAGCTTCACAGACTTTGTGACCAGGGAATGGTTTTAGCAAATTCTTTGGTCTTCTGCAATTGCTTCAGTAGATATCGGAATTGGCAAGAGTGAATATCCTTCTGATGCTACTTTCAGGGAGTTAAAAATCTCTTGCGTGAAAGAATACTCAAACAAAATACTAATTTAAATGAATATAATACAGTCTGAGGAATTTGACAAATTTTCCAAGTTCTAAATCAGAAAGAAACTGTACATGGAAATAAATTTTATGTTTGCAATAGCTTACAGAAAAATTAAAAGCATAACAGCTTTGTATGTTTAAAGGAAGTAGTTTGTTGTATTAAGTTATATATTTGTCATAATTTGGGATTTAACTTTTCCACTAAAGTACAGATTCTAGTAGTTTTGGGTTGAGTCCCATCCATGGATTGTTATCTGTAATTTTGGTATCCATTTCCCAGAAAAACCAACAACCCCAAACACATAGAGGAAGTGCCACAATTTACTCAAAACATTTCTAGGGAAAAATTTTTAAAGCATGGAAAAAACAACAATTTGTTACCAAATATACTTTACTGAAAAACATCCTGCCTGTAATTAGAAGCCGGTGGATATCTATAAGCAGACGGTACTGACAAACTTTCATCTAGGTTCTCATAACAACAGTGACAGATCATATTCATCAGTCATGGTTGTCCGTGCTATGTCTAACTCTCAAAATCATACAATCCACTTCATTTTCAGCAAAATTTTCTTATATCAAAAGAAAGGATTTACTTATATTTTCTCTTCTCCTTACTAATAAACTCCAAATGACATTATACTATAGCTAAGAATGAGGCTTTTAAAGATTTGTCAGTATATCTATTTTGTTACAAATATACGTCAAAGCATATTGATTGGACAAAAGGACACAGCATAAAAACACTTACATAATTCTGACGATCAACTTGTACCAGAGTCAACGAGTAAGAGCAGCAAATGTAACAATATCTTATATCGTATTTTATTATCTAAAAAAACTTTCTGAAATCAAAATAGGATTGGTTCCTTTGTTACTAATCCGCTAGTTTTTCTGTGCATGCCTACAACCAGGGTGATGACAACTATATATTATTCACACCCCACCCCCAGCCTCATCATGGTGTGATATATGTCATGTGGAACTCTGTCAACCAAAACAGGAAATGCATTGTCTTCCCCCCCATAAACCTGAGACTGGAGGCAGGCTATGCATATTCCCCCCCCTTCCCTCGCCCCGAACCAACACCTACTCATTGTCAGGTAAGACAAAGGACCATAGGTATGCTGTTTCTGGCCTAGAGAGTCCTGAACCAGCCTCCAGCTATCAACCAGCAAGCTGTTGCTTCCTTCTGAAAAACCAGGGGCAAATTGCAATCTATTATGGGCAAATTTGATCTACAAAATTCTAGTCCACTGTCAATGTGTTAGTCCTGGGCAAATTTACTAAGCAAACAATCGGCTCGCAATGCCTGGGGAGTTTTTAGCCCAGCCGAAATATCAAATATTGCAAAAATAAAATGAACTATTATTCCCCTCGCGAGCAAACAGTCCGGGGAATGGACAGGTTTCTCGTAGCTCAACTAGTCAGCAAGAGGAAACGGCACACTGTCACCATAAAACCAGCGACGGGACACAGTTTATCCGTGTATATACGTCTGCTTGTCCCCGCTGTTTTTATCCATGTACCAGGCCTGGGGCAACAGGAACCACCAGATTAGAATCCACTGTGTGCTGAGAGTGAGCTGACTCTGCTGGGGGATTTCAATACTGATACATATCAAACTGGGAGTTGGACGTACATTTCTCACACACAGAAATAACCCACACCAGCTGTGTGATGAAACGTACATCATGAGATAACCCCATCCGTTATACATATTCATTATGAATACATTTGGTTGAGCACTGAGCATGTCAAGGGCTCTGTCATAACCCTAATGTTAAAAGTTCAAGTACTTCGGGGTGCTCAAATTCAAACAATGTCAAGGAAACCTCAAGATTCACAAGACCTCCTTCGTAAAGAGTTACAACAAACAGTTCTGGTGTGTGGATTTCTTTCATACATTTTGAAATTTGTTTTGAAATTCATTTGAAACTTTGCAAAATCCTATTCAGGTTGCTGAGAACTGTGAAATCACCACACAATATCTGAGTTCACACCTGAGAAGACAGTCAACCTCGATGTAAAAGTGACAAGATGAAGCAACACTAAGATTCATTTCATTGCTGAAAACCACCACAAGTCTCATGACCCCCTTAATCAAACAGAGTATTTGAATCTAAAGAACATTCCACAACCTGCTGTTAAATCAGTAGGGTTAGCTGTCCATATAAGTCATACAGAAGAATAATCATTAACTATATATCATTCAATTATCAAGATGTGTCTGAGAAGTGACTGAAAGAAATTCCGCATACTTCATGTCACTGGCGAATGACAACACATTAATGCAAAGATTCCCAACAAAAACAGCTCTGAACATATTTTAGGAGCAGCTAATGAATAAAGACATAATTTTGTGTATTGTGTAAACTAAAACTAACTTTCATCATAATAGTTTAAGTAAGGTATTGTCGATGACATTTTTCATATCAATGATCGTAATAATTCTTCCCATCAATGATATTCTGATTATCGATCTTTTCAACCAGCTCTACTAGTTTTATTCTTTCGACAGATGGTGTTGTGGGTGTTGGTCCAACCATACTGGTTTAAAGTACAACCATATTAGACGTATGCCCCTCCCCTTAAACCATACACTGTTTTGTCATTTGTTTTCTAATTACAATTGATGCTTTCATTAATACTCACCCACCTTCATACTCTGCTCAGGATATATAGTTTGGGCACTTCACCAAATTAATTTTTGACTCGATCAATGTGCTTTATTATATGCAGTGTCTTTGTAGTTCAATAAAATAATACATACCAGGGTACTTATTTTATATAATGTTGCAGTATTATGGTGGGCAAAGTTCCTCCCCTGTAAACACTGTGGTGGGCAAAGTTCCTGTGGGGAAAGTTCGGTATACCTGTTTTACAACAACACAGTTGTACAGACTTTCTGGAAGAGATTTCACAAGGCCTATCTTAACTGTTTCCATCTCAACGCATGACATTTAATACATCTTGAAACAGTCATACTTTCTTAGAAATTTATACTTTTATAATGTGAATTTTCCATGTTTCATTACATTCAGCATGATTCCTTGAAGCCTTCATGCATACAAAACCCTTGCTTATTTCAACAACATACACATGTAAATTACATCGTCAACATCCCTTAGGATGAAATATTCATCCACACATGCTGACTTATTGATGTCATCTTTTCATGTTTTGTCAAGTAAATCAATTTATCATCCATGATTCAAGTCAAGCATGAAGGCATGAGCCCTGAAGATGGTTTTCAAGCCCGATTATTGATGAGTTTTAATCTAGTGTGTATTTTGCTATAAATTTACATTATCTTCACACTTTATGTTGAAGAATTTAAATTAAAACTGAAGATACTAGTGGAACTCAATTTTTCTAAAATCATAAATGATCATGGCAGTAACATCAAAATAAAACCACAACAAAAACCTTAATTTCCCAATTGTAAGATCCAAACTTTTATAAAATTTGTAAATGTGATACTGTTTCAAATGCCAGCCTTGAGATCAGTCTTCATGTGAAAAAGCAGTGAACTTTCAATGAAAAATATACATGTATTAGATTATTAACAACAAAATTATTTATTGATAATGAATCCTACAGTGGTGTGGAATTATCGTGTTCTTCATTCTTC
Organism: Haliotis rubra; assembly: GCF_003918875.1. NCBI lineage: Eukaryota > Metazoa > Mollusca > Gastropoda > Lepetellida > Haliotidae > Haliotis > Haliotis rubra. The sequence goes on along the minus strand of NW_025767401.1, from coordinate 1,462,602 downwards.
CAGTCATAGTGATAGCATTTGTCTATTTAGTTGTGAAGCTCTATAAGTGTAAATATTCACAGAGCAGGATGATATGCAAGAAAAATTAAGAGTGAATGTCACTGGATGTCTTCCCTTAGCAACCACGTAAACACCTGGTTGTCATGGGACTGTCATGGAGTCCCATCATGCCTTCTCTGCTGAAACTTTAATGCGTGATGAGAAATCTTAGAAACTAAAGCTTGATTGAATTTGACATTTCGAAGATCATGTCAAGTTGTATGTTATGAATGATTTTCATTTTTTTATGTCATATTTTCAAATTCTCACTTGTATTGATTATCCATGTCTATTTCTGTTAACTTAGTTCTTGTTCATCTTTTCTAATTACCTCATTCCACATCACATTCTTGATTCTTTTGTTCCAGCTGTGTGATTTAAGGTAAGTTGTGTTCCCTAAACTTAGATCTGTCATCAGCAGTGAAGTGGCTCCACTAAAACTTTCATCAACTTTTCACACAGCCATTTTTCCCATCCTCTTCCCTGCCGGTCAATCAATGGACAATACATTCACACACAACTGACCAGCGTCCAGAATGGTAGGCATGGCCATGCAATATTCACCCTGGGCTTTCGCCATTGCTCAAATACCAGACCCAGGCTGAAGTCAATAAGGTATTAGATGTATGGACCTCCATTATAGCTGCTGTTCCCTAGACTACAGCAGCTGATAAGGTTCCCTGGTTTTAGGTTGACTCCAAAACAGCTTGATTTAGTTAGTACAGTATTGTGTGTACTGTGTAACATTACAGTTTAGCATAGGGCCATTGCATTATTTGTAATGTCATGTCAATATACAGAGTTCTTGGTGGAAAAATAAAGATGGCTGACACTGACACTCTTGAGTATATTGCTCTCAGATAAAACACAACTGCTGCGTGGATCTGATCAGGAACAAACAAGTGTCCATATACTATACAGGTTGTGTTGTCCTGCACGACGTAAAAATTGTATTGATTGGAGATATATACATCTCTAGCATGAATTACACCAGTTCAAAGAAGGCAGGAAGAGTCAAAAACTGTCTTGAAAATTTCAGGGATGCGTAAATCTTGCATTAACCTACCTCAAACTATCACATGATCCTCTGATTCTCACACCTGAACGAAACTTCAACTGTTTCGTCCAAAAGATCAACCAGGAGAAAGTGCTCAAATAGTAACCTTTTTACATTTCATAATAACAAAAACGACGTCTTGAAAATTATCACAGCTTGAACTCATTTTGCCTTCCTGGGAGTTGCTAGAATCTATCTCTAAAGTCTCTAAAAACAAAAGAAACTGAGGGGAAAAAAATGACCCAAATACCAATTTTTTCAAACTTCAAGACCTTTCCCTAAAAACTGTAACATAACCAAAGAGGGTACAAAAAGAGCAAACAAAAACTGGCAATGTGCATCTTGAAAAGTGTTTACATGAGAAAAAAAAGTTTTTATCTTTCATCTGAAACTGTTTAAAAAAGTATAAAAAATGCAGGAATATCACTTGGGTTGGAAGTTTAAACTGGAGTATTATCAAGCAAGCCTTACTTATCCCTGTCTTGGCAAGAGGGATTGGTAGGAGCGGTGCTGTTGTGAGGTTAGCGGCAGGCTGTCCTCAATGTCCTTAGTATTCTGAGTGGACCCAGTTTACTGAGCACCGGCTGGCCAGTAGGCAGGCGAACCTGGGAAGGAGGGAAAGGAACCCGCATTGTCCTCCCACACAAAGCCAGCTAACTACACCCCCTACAACGTCATCTACAACAGCTCAACCACCAGTGGTATCCTACCAACTGGCTGGCATGCTGATGTCCTGTAGAAACCGTCATATCAAAGACACTGGTCTTTACAAATGATAAACAAGCTTGTCTTTTAACATCTTTTGTTGCCTTGATAATTTGAATAAATGACACTGTATTAATCCAAACATCAAAGCAACCTAAAAACGTTGGACTAAAAATACATGAAGTCAGTGTCCGATTTGGGGAAAGTAATTAAGATTATGTGTGTGATGTAAAGCCAAGCCTTGAAACTAGCTCGGATTAAGTTAGAATAATTTGACTTTTATAACCTCCTTATACTTGGTATCCAATTGTTGCAATGAACTGTAAAAATATTAAGACATTCATGCTACAGGCTAAATACATCTATTTTTATCCCATCCCTATATATAACTAACACACAGCTATAGGCTGATAGACTCAGATTATTCTCAGAAGAAATCATGTTTCATGTACAAACTTATCAGTTAGTGATGCACATTTTATCAATATGACCCAAACAAATTAAAACCTTAATCAAGAAAATTCAGGTCCAACATTTTTAATTACTGGCCAACACTAATCTCAGTCTCCATCGGAATAATCTTATGGGGACAATTGCAAAAAGCCCAGGCAACACTGGTGAAATTTCAGTATTTACTTTCAATTTGCAGTGCCACTTCTCCACTGGACGTGAGCCTGTGTGCAAAGTGATGAGAACTTCTCAACCGGCCTTAGTTATAATTCACCATGTGAAATGAGACCTAGGAAGGGGAGAAAACTGATCCCTGAGTCCAAACACATCCCCCAAATTACAAGTTTGTCCCAGATGTTAGAGCTCTCTCCACACAGCTCAGCAGGAGCTTGGGATAGGCGACTCTCAGGCGCAGAGCTAGATAAACACCAGTTTTTCATTTTGTCTCAGTTTTGGACCCCCCCCATGCCCCCTCTCCCTCCTGCCATGATAACCTCCTAGGTGTAAGCACCTCGATATCGGCTTGAGATTCGTGAGAAGTAAGTAGTTTCCATGGTGTTTCTTGTTCAGGAGTTTCATTGACTATTTTCACTGTGTTTATGGCACAGATTCAGAGCATCTGCGTCTGATTAAAAGTTGATATCATGCACCAGTTGCCAGTGACTACATTGTCATATCTGCTTCATATGAATATATTTCATCCAATATATAGACAATGGCATTGATTACTGACTGGATGACACAATCTGAAATCACGTGTATAAACAGATGGATGAACATAAACTATCATGGACCCATGTTGAACATGAAAACAAGAACAGTTACACCGCCACTCACAAAACACCCAAAATAAATCAGTAAATAATACCATCACACAAGACTTGATTTCAAAATTCACCCACCAAAAATGGAACAGAACTGCATGATCAAAAAGTGCGGAAAGCAACCAAATTTTTCAAATTCCAAATTCACGAAATTGACATCCCATTAGGGATTTGGGCCTTAATTGTGGCCCTTACATGCAGCAGAAAAGCATAAGCTAAAGTCATCAGATCCCTGGTCCCCGCTGTCTCAACTGCCAGGCACTGATATTTCTGTCGCCAGGTCTAATCCCATTCTCACAGGAGCGTAGCTAGGCCCTGTCTTTTGTCTCTGCATCCAGGAAACTTAGGCAGTCTAAGGACATCAATGTTGGGAATACCTTCAACATCTCAAATGCATTTGAAATCTCTACCGAAATAGCTGCTTCCCTGTATAAATTTGATAGTTCACATGGCTACAAATCAAGGCAATGTTTTTGCCCTCCCTGCAGCAAATCAGGCCCAGGAAACCTAACCTGTGCATTATCAGTTGGGCCTGCGTTATAGTCGCTTTCAGATTTAGCTGGCTTTTCAACAAACTGGCAGTGTGTCCAGCCTCAGAATTGACGGTTGTTATCTGAATGTATTCCAACTAATGAAGGCCAAATGCGCCTATCTATTCTCGTAACATCTGTGAATATCTTAAATATCTACCAGTACATGAACTTTTTTTTACAAACATATTTCGATCCACTGCGTGCTTACTTAATAATAATAATAATCATGTTAATTTTTGCGCCTAGAATCCAAAACGATGCTGCTCTCTGGCGTTACATTATTACCCTGACAGAATTGTACTTACAAAGCTGCTACTAAGCGCTTTGCGCCACCGTATAGGTCAATACATCCGCTTCTTAGGTACCCATTTTGAACAGCTGGGTGGACTGATTGCAATGTGGACGAAGTGCCTTGCCCAGGGACACAACACAGTATGAGACCCAGGTCACAAATTTTGGTGTCTCCACCGGGATTCGAACCCGGGCCTTTGGCTTGAGTGGCCAGCATGCTAACCACTACACCACTGTGGTCCACTTAAGTAACAAGAACATAAAATCACTTGTTATAATTCTAACAAGGCCAAAAATATAATCTGATTCATGTTTCTTTTTCAAATTAGGGCAGTTTTGGAGTGTCGGTAGACCTTTTTCTTTTCTTTCAGGAAGTCACTACATTCTGACCTGGCAGTTAAATAAATAACTAGGGAAAATGAAGATCACCGAAAAATATTCCTACCAATTTATTGAACTTCAATATGATTAACCAGACATTTGATATGAAAATACAACTTGTATATCAAAATGTCACCTTAATCATTTTATAGTACAAAATATATCTGCAAACTTCGAAATACAAAAACTGATAAGAAATATAACCACTTATAATCACGTAAGAACAAACTTACCCCATGTATATCTTGTCAAATGTAAAAAAATAATTCTGAAAAATATTACAGGCTACCTAAACACCCAAAACTAAATGAATTATTAATAATTTACAAATTCACTTAAAAAACCCATAGTAACAAATAATTATTGGCATCAATGTTGCCGATTTAAAAAATGTCCAATTCCTTGTCAATTGCCTGGTGCTGAAAGTTGAAACAAAGCATACCCTGTCAACTACATGCTGGAGTGGGAGAGAAAGAAGGGAACACTCAACTAAAAGAAAATCTCCATGGCAACAGAACACTGTCAACATTTTTCATCCAATCAGTTGGCTTTAACCGTTCATTCCAATCAGAGATAATATTTCATATTTTTTCTTCCTTCACAGGAACTAGAATCAAACAACCGTAAACATAGCCCAAGGATTCAGAGAATGTACATTTCCAATAATGATGAATAAGAGACAGTTAATTGCAAAATATTTACTGTGAAAAGCTTTACTTCCTACATTTTACAAATAATTACATCGAAAACCGATAATTACAGCATTTTCCAAGACAGGATGTCTTGCTGAAATATCAATGGAATAAACCGAGAAATATTCCTTGGCCTGAAGATTTTGATTAATCTTTGGCATCAAACCCATCAAGCTCTCCCAGGATCCTTGTTGATACCAGATAGCCAGATAAAACAAACTATTAAGACAGAAACATGATTGAGGAGAAATGTTGAAAAGAAGAAAGAAATACACAAATACATAACTGCTGGTCATTATTGTTAATATCCAACATCTCTGATAATGTCATGGACATCCCTTTGCATAACAATGGCTTTGCCAAACTTGAAAAAGTTGGGCAAGCTCATCTCATGACTGGGGGGGTTAGGTATGATATTGTGTTTCATTAGTTTTTAAGAGATGGAGAAATCAAATTCTCATTTAAACAGCTTCCACAGCTGTGGTCTAAACAATCAAATGCACATTTGGAAAGTTGAGCATCTCATTTGCAGAGAAAAAACCCCCAAATATGTGTGCATAAACCTCATTTCTCACACCATCTAGTTGGCATTATCCAAAATTGTTTAAATGTAAAAATACTTTCAAAAAGAAATTATCAGAAAGAAATGATCTGTAAGATATGAAAGTTGTTAAAAGCAGAAAACAGCAATCATAACATTAATAAACAGACATAGTCTATATCTATACAGCTGCTTATAGAATTTGACAGTTAACTGTTGCCATGGAAACTGTCATCAATTTTATTCCTCAGAAAGTACTCCTGTCTTCAAGACATCTGCTCCAAATTTTCAAACTATGTAATTCAAAATGAAAATGCATCACAGTTTACCAGCGTGGTGTCTTTGTAGATGTTTGTAGACAGTTATCAAATATGGCAATGTTCATTTGTCAACTAAATCATGGTGATCTTTGTCTTACAAACCGATATTCATGATGAGGTCCATCCTTTTACTGATTAACTCCTTATTCAAGGAGCAGCTCTATATTCAAAGTCTCACAAGCAAACTTTCAAAGCTTTAAACGAACAGCCTCATTCTTCTGCCTGGGTGAGCCAAGTCAATGTTGTTTTATGTCCTGTCTACAATGTTCCAGCTATAATTATTGGTTGACAGCATGAGTGACAATCTACAAAGGGTTCTTGAAAAATGCTGAGCCCCTCTGCTGAGGGTGTTTACTGTACCTTTTACAATTTGCATGTTGTAAGTAAAATGCTTCCCAAGCATACAGGCTGAATGTGAGTAAATGAAAGCTACCACGGCACCTTGAGTGAATGTGAGTGAATGAAAGCTACAACAGCACCTTGAGTGAATGTGAGTGAATGAAAGCTACAACAGCACCTTCAGTGAATGTGAGTGAATGGAAGCTACAACAGCAACTTGAGTGAATGTGAGTGAATGAAAGCTACAGCTTGAGTGAATGTGAGTGAATGAAAGCTACAACAGCACCTTGAGTGAATGTGAGTGAATGAAAGCTACCACAGCACCTTGAGTGAATGTGAGTGAATGAAAGCTACCACAGCACCTTGAGTGAATGAAAGCTACAACACCTTGAGTGAATGTGAGTAAATGAAAGCTACCACAGCAACTTGAGTGAATGAAAGCTACAACAGCACCTTGAGTGAATGAAAGCTACAACAGCACCTTGAGTGAATGTGAGTGAATGAAAGCTACCACAGCACCTTGAGTGAATGTGAGTGACTGAACGCTACAACAGCACCTTGAGTGAATGAAAGCTACAACAGCAACTTGAGTGAATGTGAGTGACTGAACGCTACAACAGCACCTTGAGTGAATGAAAGCTACCAAAGCACCTTGAGTGAATGTGAGTGAATGAAAGCTACCACAGCACCTTGAGTGAATGAAAGCTACAACAGCACCTTGAGTGAATGAAGGCTACCACAGCACCTTGAGTGAATGAAAGCTACCACAGCACCTTGAGTGAATGTGAGTGAATGAAAGCTACCACAGCACCTTGAGTGAATGTGAGTGACTGAACGCTACAACAGCACCTTGAGTGAATGAAGGCTACCACAGCACCTTGAGTGAATGAAAGCTACCAAAGCACCTTGAGTGAATGTGAGTGAATGAAAGCTACCACAGCACCTTGAGTGAATGAAAGCTACAACAGCACCTTGAGTGAATGAAAGCTACAACAGCACCTTGAGTGAATGTGAGTGAATGAAAGCTACCACAGCACCTTGAGTGAATGAAAGCTACCACAGCACCTTGAGTGAATGAAAGCTACAACAGCACCTTGAGTGAATGTGAGTGAATGAAAGCTACCACAGCACCTTGAGTGAATGATTTCTTCATTTGTTTGTTGCTTAACGCCGCATTCAGCAATATTTCAGTGCTCTGTAAATAATCGATTCTGGACCAGACAATCCAGAGATTAACATAAAGAGCATCCATCTACGATATTATGATACGATGACATATGTCAACCAAGTCTGTGAGTTTGACCACCCGATCCTGATAGTCGCTTTTTGCATGGGTTGCTGAAGACCAATTCTAACTCATATCTTCACGGAATATAGCTGGAATATTGTAAAATGCGGCGTAAAACTAAACTCACTCTCTGCTTGGAATGTCAGCACCATGCTCTAGTGTTTCAGTGTAGAGGTCAACATTTCGGACCTACATTACTTCAGGCGTTCCTCCCACATAAAAGTCAACATGTTGATATGACTGGAATACTGTTGAAAGCAGCATTAAACCAAACTCACTCACTCTTGAGATGACCCAAGAAGATGCGGGTCAGAATTGGTCTTCAGTAATCCAGGCTTGTCGTAAGAGGTGACTAACGGGGTCGGGTGGTCAGGCTCGCTGACTTGGTTCACATATGTCATCGTATCCCAATTGCGTAGTATGATGCTGATGCTGTTGATCACTGGATTGTCTGGTTCAGACTCGATTATTTACAGACCGCCGCCATATAGCTGGAATATTGCTTAGTGCGGCATAAAACAACAATCAATCAATCACTCTTGAGATAATATACACAATATGTATAATGAAATGAAAATAGTATTATTTCTTTACCAAAGCTACCAGTGAACTGAGAGCTAGCATCTGATCCAAAGCAATGTCATGGTTGATAATGTGACATGTGATCATTTGGTTAAAGATCGCTCACATGTTATCAATATATATTTTACCGTGTTTTCGGTGACAATCAGTCAGTGGTAAGAAGGCAAATTTTACTGGCATTTTTTTTTCAGATTTTGGAATGTAGAAAACCAACCATGATGTTTTTTAACGGCCAGCACAAATTAATCAATCGGACTGTATAGGGCCCAATAGGGTATATGTAAAATATAAAGCTGTAAGATGACAGATACGTGATCAAAATACTGCTGATTTCTACAGTTATTTATTCGTACAATAAATATTGATTTTAAGTGTTACCTTGGCAACAACCCCCATGCAGCTGACTTCATTTGCAAAGAGTGATTGCCTATCCTGCTACAAAAAAGGGGTACCCGGTAGGATATGACCTTTAACCCAAAACATGCAACTTATTTGCACCCTTCCAAGAGAATGCAATTTGAATTTACAGGGATCAAGGGACTGGAATGAAAATATGTCACAAGCATAATCGCAGCTATCTTGTGAGCTGTACATAAATGGACAATTATCATTATTTCAGCTATTTCAATTCAGAGAAATTATGAGTGATATTTCCACAGAATAAATTACCATACAACACCAAACCAGAAGTTATGTCAAGCCAAATATTTGCCACATTTATCCAGACGCATTTACAATACATTCCATAAGCCAGAATTCCACTTTCTGCAATAAAAGATATAAAACCAGTCGACCTAGCCATGTGCTCGATCACATTTATCTACCTCAGACGAGGGTGTGGAGGCGGGGGAGGAGACCCACAGAAAGGATCTTACTGGAATGAGAGGGTCTAGGGGATGAATAAAATATCCTTCCGGTGAGTCATCAGCAAAATCAATTGTGTACACCTACAATGTTTTACATACAATGCCAGGCCAGTCTCCAGCCCAACCACTACCACATCGGTTTTAGCATGAAGCACTCTTTACCCGACAGAAGATGCTTTTAAGACCTACCAACTGATGTTGGGTGGTGGGTTGGTGGCCCAGATCCTGAGACGGATTGACGTGGTAATAATGGAAGCCTGCAAATCGGATCGAGACTTACTGGAACTACATACTTATACTGCGATTGAGTGCACACAGGCAGAGTCCAATATGTCAGTTGCTAGGCAGGCCCAAACTTTGCTTTTCACAAGGCTAGGACAAAAACATTTGGAGTGGGATTGACAGTTGCCTACCACACACACAGGGCTTTCATGCGATGCTTCTTTCAAGTACATACACACGACACAATAATGCACGTCTGGAGGACTTGATTTCCAATTTATAAATAATATCCCATATTCATTGACAGAAGTATTGAGGAACATAGCCCATGCTTTTGAGCACATGATAACCCTATCACTGACAAAACTGAAACAAAACATTGTAAAAGGAAAGGATAGCTTAAAAATAATTCTGATGAATAGATGAAAATGGTTGATTGTTGAGTTCAACATGAAAAATGTACATTGTTGAGTGAAACACACGTGTTATGAATCTTGTTGAGTGCAAAACACCAGAAAGGTACATTGTTGAGTGAAACACACCTGAAATGTACATTGTTGAGTGAAACACACCTGAAATGTACATTGTTGAGTGAAACACACCTGAAATGTACATTGTTGAGTGAAAAACACCTGAAATGTACATTGTTGAGTGAAACACATTTGAAATGTACATTGTTGAGTGAAACCCACCTGAAATGTACATTGTTGAATGAAACACATTTGAAATGTACATTGTTGAGTGAAACACACCTGAAATGTACATTGTTGAGTGAAACACACATTGTTGAGTGAAACACATTTGAAATGTACATTGTTGAGTACAAAGTGAAACACACCTGAACGTGATGTACATCATTGTTGAGTGAAACACACCTGAAATGTACATTGTAAAAGGAGAAACACCTGAAATGTACATTGTTGAGTGAAAAATGTGAAACATTGTTGAGTGAAAACACCTGAAATGTACATTGTTGAAATGTACATTGTTGAGTGAAACACACCTGAAATGTACATTGTTGAGTGAAACACACAAACATATTGTTGAACCTGTGTACATTGAAACACACCTGAAATGACATTGAAACACATTTGAAATGAAATGTACCTGAAATGTACAGTGAGTGAAACACACCTGAAATGTACATTGTTGAGTGAAACACATTTGAAATGTACATTGTTGAGTGAAACACACCTGAAATGTACATTGTTGAGTGAAACACACCTGAAATGTACATTGTTGAGTAAAACACACCTGTGATGTACATCATTGGGTGAAACATACCTGTAATATACATCGCTGTGTAAGAAACACCTGAAATGTACACTGCTGAGTGAAAATCACCTAAAATGTACATCATTGAGTGAAACATGATAAATATACATTGATGAGTGGAACACCTGAAACATACATCCTTTGAACTACATTGTACCCCAGCTGGGAGGCACGAATGCATGTTCATCAATAACATGAGCTCACAGTGAGGGTTTTTCCTCCCTTATTGACCATGAACATATGGTTTTCTTTGCATTGTCAAACTAATTTAAATGATAATTCAACAATGATCATGTTTCTCACAGGTGTTGGAACCACAACTGTGTTGAATTTGCTGCATGAAGCTTGTTGAATGTTGAAAGATCTGTACTGAATCAATTTTATCAATACTGTTTTGAGTTTAGCATAGACCTGTTCTGTTCTCACAACATGGCTTTACTGGTTTGGAATTGAGTTTGTAAAAGCAGCTTTCAAAAACAGAATAAGATATAAATTTTGATGAGGAAAATTTAATTCATATTGAAGTTCATCACTGCAGGTGTTTCACATCAATCATGACATTTCATGATATTGACAAGCATTTGAAATAGTGGCTTTCAGGTTTCTATCATCAACTTTCCTACATATGCTGTAAGGTGTATAATAAGCCTATACTTAAACCAGCCTTTTAATGAAGTGCTTTGTCCAAGGATGTGCTATGCAAGAGTCAGACCTGTGAGATTGACATCAGTCGCCATGAGCCTGTCTGAAGACACTGCTTGGCATCATGACATGACATAACGTACCTAGGTGGCAGCACATGGTGGGATGGCCACGATGTGTCATACTGTACACTCATCAAGTCAAGCATGTCAGCAATCCCAAGTAATTAAGTATTCTCACGTTTATTTCAACCATGTCACTTGTGTCCTGTTTCCTTATGATCAGCCAGGATACGCCATCTTGTACTGACCTATTTCGATCATTCCGTCCCTCGTATACATCACAAAACATACTTAGATGACCTCAAAACGCCAGTGGGAGACCGGGGCTATTTTCGGTCATGACCACAAGGTAACTATGTAAATAGAGCGTTGATTTCGCCTGGTGTCAAGGATGTGTTACGGTCAAGAAGGAAAGTGGACACAACTGACGAATATCAGAGACAAAAAACAAAATCTCCAGCAATCTCTTCCCAGTGTGACATTTACCTGAAACATATGATTATATCCATTGTTGTTAACATGAAGAATGTTGCATGTCGGCTTCGGACTCTTCCAGCAGTGGCACGTTTCCGATTAGACTATGATCCTATCTAGTAAGTTGAAAGTAAGTACCCATCAAACACTTTTATAAAACAGCAGACCAGACTACCAGTAACAGAGATTTGTCATAGAAATTATTTTTTTCTGAACTGTAAATAACATTAGGTATATAGCCAGTACCAAGCAAGCCTTTTCTATTTAAAACAAAATGTAAGGAATCATATTCGATAAGATGTCTGATACAACTAGCCCATCAACTATACAGTGCTAAACAATTCTCTCCAATGTTTTCCTACATAAGGTTTTGGCAATGTTATGCAGTAATTTATCCATCAGTAAGCATTCAGGGGTGGAAATAAATTTAAAATTGTTAGTGTACTCAGGTACAGTGGCACATGTAAAAATCACTTGCCCTGATAATTTTTCCACTATACAAACTAATTTTCTTGTGGATTTTTACATAAACAACATAATCAACATTGGACTGACTGACTGAGTTTGGTTTTACGCCGCTTTTAGCAATATTTCAGCAATATCACGGCGGTGGACACCAGAATGGGCTTCACTCATTGTACCCATGTGGGGATTCGAACCCGGGTCTTCGGCGTGACGAGCCAACGCTTTAACCACTAGACTACCCCACCGCCCCTAATCAACATTGGAAAGTGAACTGGACACCGGTACAGCATGATATACAAATTGCTTGACCAACAGGAAAAAACACTGGACTGGGACTTCAGGCAATGGGTTATTTCCACCCTGGGCAAAACATTTTGTACCATGTTATGTCATTTGCATATGCGCTGGATCATGATACAGAGTTATGTGATTGGCTGATCGCATCTAATCCACTATTCATGACATGATAATAGAATTTATCAACCATGCTGTAAATGCACTCGGGTACTTATTTCAAATGATTTCATTCACAATTACATCAAAGCCTTTGCAAGTTATAATGGACAAAACCAGAACATATGCCATCAAACACTTTTTAGATCACAATTAAATTTAAGTTGGCTTGAAATCGAAGACTATTATGAGTCTTTCTGTGGACATCTTTATAAATGGTTCCAGTGTGGTTGAATTTCAAATGATTTTCCAAACATCTTAAAACTAATATTTTTTATAGAATCATAGCAACAGGACTTATCAAGTTCACAGGTGGCAGATCCGGGACTCCAGGCCTTAATAAATACATCTTTGGAAAGGCCCAAGTACAAACCAGTTCACCCACAGAAATGACTTTCCTGTTACATTATGAGTTATTGAAGTACATCCACCCGCTTTGTTATCAGTTTGATTACAGTCATCCTAAATCGTGGAATCTGTAATACCTTGTACCACCATGTAATCACAATGGCTAAATCAGTGTGCACTGAGTAACTCCAGAACATCATCGCAACATAGGGCTGTTTACTGACCATACATCATACAGAGGCAAACAAAGACTCTCCTCAACCATGATACATCAACTGCACACATGGTATTCACTCAAATGTTTGATTTTATATTTCCCATAAATTAATATCCAATATTTTGTAACAGATTTCTAATCACATTCATGTCAGTAAAACAATAATGGCCAGAGATAAAATCAACCAGCTGTACATATATCTGATTGTTTAGAGTTACACCAGAAAATCCAGCAGATGATATTCAGTCAAGCGCACGCCATAAAATGAAGGTTCAGTTTGAATTTCTTCCCTCATTTAAAAGCAGGTGTTGCTGACACTGTCAGATGTAGATGTTAGGTGGTGTGGAAGGAGGGCGTGGCATTAACGTCATACCTTTTCCATCAGACCTAACTGTACATGCAAATGTGACTACATACTCTGGGTGGACATGCAAGTAGATAAAATGTGTAAATGCCTGAAGCAATGGAAAAGTACGACAGGCCAGAGGACTGAAACTGACAAGTGAAATAGACATGTAACGCACATCACATGAAATCGACAGTTTTTGCAAAATGAACATAATGAAATGGGGTTCAGCTCAAGATCAGTGTACTTACATAGTGACGTTTCAAAATGAAATATTCCATGCGGAACGTTTCATATGCGCATGTGAAAATTGACAATTTTGTGTCTCTCTGCGGGAATTGAAATGATAACATCATGTAATGAATTTCTACTGGGGTTCGCCTGTATTTACAGCCATTGTATATTGCCCTGACAGTTACTGACCGGCATCTGTGACCGATGAACGAAGGAAGGCTTGTACAAGTCCCTTCACCAATACACTCCTTCACGCTTCACCGAATATCAATTCGACAAAAAAAAATTATAATCGACCTCAGCAAGCCTTTGATGTTCTCCCTCGATATAAAACAATTCTGTTTCAAGCTTATTTGATTAATTTTACAAACTTCTAAAAGTATGATGGTCTTTTTTCAACATACAATCAGTAATATGTCTTGATTATTCTGGGTAATTGTTATATTGAGGGTCTGAGTAGTGTTATAGGGAGGAAGGATGGGATATGGTCTAGTTCACGTGGTACATCCAATAATGAAGAGAGTATTGATAGACTCTAAGCATGGTTCCATTTTATCTTACAAAAGAATGTGGAAAATTGTAAAACAGCTCTTAGATAGCTAATCCATAATGTTTTTCAAAACAAAATGTCCATAAAACATAAATTTCAGAGGTTGATTTCTATTCATAGCAATTATCTGGAAGATATAGAATCATGCACCACTGAATAGAAACAGACCTAAATGCAAGAGGGAAAATGTCAGTCACATTTACCCTGGTGGATAACAATTTGAATAAGATAATTTTTCTGAAGTAATTGAGCATAATTACTTCGACAAATGGAGTTTGATTTTAAATGAAAAGTGCAAACCAATTACCCATCAAAAATTTTAATGACATAATGAACAAATTACGGAATATCACAAATGATTGAGCAACTGAATTAAATGTAAACAAACACGGGGAAATTGGAAAAATGTTAAGTTATTCTTACTCATGGGAAAAAAAGACAGTTGCTTTAATGAAAAGAAGAGCTGTTTTATGTATTTAATAAGAAAAGTTAAACACAGGAGAGGACGAACAGGAAGGGCTGGAGGTAAAACCATGTCATATCTGTAAGGGATACTTTGTGGTCACATCAACAAGATATCTGAGAAAGAAATGAGAATCGCAAACAATTACCAAACAAAAAAGAGTCCAGTTTGAAATCCCTTGAAGGAATAAATGTATGAGGAGGGTTAAATGAAACAATTTCAACGTGAATAAAACTTAAATGCAAACTCAACATGGATTGGAGAGAACGATGGGGGTCCATGGATCCAGGAACTACAATAAGGGCAGAGCTTGTCAGATGGACGCCCCTTCTGGAGGGTAGGTGAAGGTAATTGAAGGGTCGGAGGTGAAGGTAATTTAAAGGGTTTAAGGTGAAAGGACAATATAGGCAGGCTCAGAACAGGGTCGCAGCTGTGTGGAGTATGATGTTTTAATCAGCATGATGTAGGGGGCTTAGAGAACAACATCAGTTAAACATTCTTTACTTTTAACAGCAGTAATTAAAACAGCTGCCCTCATTTAATGATTTACTCCAAACTGTATATGTGAATAATAAAAGCGAGTGAAGATTTATACTTGTGTCAACCAGTTTCTTTGTTAAAAGATATGTGCTAGAAATATACAGGGTATTGTCTGAGAGTTATACCTTCAGTAATCACATTGATTTGAACTCTTACTATTTTCTCTACAGAAAGGTGAAAACTTGCACACAAATACATTAGATTCTCAATTTCAAGTAATCATTATAATGACTATACTCTTTTTTACTTACCAGATACAAAGAGCTAGGTTTATTTATTCAACTAAACTGACTAGCATGAGGTATTATTCCTTAACTGTTTTGTTACGAAAAATATAATATTATTGATCCAAAATCTTCCCAACACATTGTTTATTTTGAGATAACCTTCTTGAATCAACAGAGACGTGAATACAGAACAACCTTACTTCCTGCAGCTATTGAACTCTCCCATTTGGTGACAATGGCTATCAAGGATAGCAAAATAACTTGAATAATTAATCGCCTTTCAAGATTGAATATAACAAATACAATCACATCATTAAGAAGAAAGCCAAAAGTGAATTACTTCTTGAATAAATAGCTAGCTAATCGTTATGAAAAATGGGTAAACATAAGCAGTGGTTGCCTGGAAATTTTAATTCCTGCATCAACAAAGGGGCTTGTGATTCATGGAAAGAGTGAGTGAGTGAGTGAGTGAGTGAGTGAGTGAGTGAGTGAGTGAGTGAGTGAGTGAGTGAGTGAGTGAGTGAGTGAGTGAGTGAGTGAGTGAGTGAGTGAGTGAGTGAGTGAGTGAGTGAGTATGTTTTTTCCCCAGCAATATCACTGCAGGAGACACCAGAAATAGGCTTCATACATTGTACCTATGTGGGGTATCGAACATGGGTCTTTGGCGTGACGAGCAAACGCTTTAACCACTAAGCTTACCCACTGCCCCTCGTGGAAAAAGAAACAGAGGAAAAACAAAACTAAAACAAAAGCATCTCAGTTTACAATTCAGTAGTTCCCTGGATAGACTGATTTTCTGTTCCTGCGAGAAAACAGGCAATAATGCCTGGCAGTATGCTGGTATTCCTTCCAAAACAGATTATGAAAAAATATATATCATTATTTGACCACAGTTGAGGATGAAGAGATCAACAAAGATCTTCAAGAAGAAAAATACTGTGAAAAAGTCAGCAAACATCAACATGGCATCTAGATAAAGTTTGCTTTGATTCAAACAGAAATGAAAAAGAAACGCATCCGATTCCCCCGAGATGAAGGAGACCAGGAATTGGAATTGTTAGAGAAGCAAAATGTCAGCAGTTAATGATATTGATGAAAAAAATAACAGTGAAAAAGGGGATATATTTCTTCAGAGTGCTTTAGAGGTATGGGAATAGGACAAAAAGCAACAACTTCCAAATCCACGAACATTGATCAGGCTCTGTATCTGCACCAGAGATGCTACATGCTGTAGTATCAGCAACAAGCCATGTAGTATCATAACACTGTGTGTGATGACATTAACTGTAGGTTACTGTCAACAGGACAGGATACCACACCATATTGTTTTGGACAATACCAAAAGTATACTACTCAAAGTGTGCTAAGGATCAAACATCATTCACCAAATAGCAATTGAAATATCTCAGTACAATGACTGGGTAACCCCTGTAGGACCTCAGTTTATGATGAATGGACACAGGCATGTAGTCATGGGCTTGATGTGTATAAGGTGGTGGACAACTTGTGTTTGGATGCAGCATGACATCATTGTTGTGTATCACTATAGAGAGTACAATATTTGCTTCTGAGGATTGCAACAGTAAAATGCACATATGTCTGATCAGCTTCAAAGAAGTCATTTTGATGATTCAAGAACCAGAAAGATGCTAGGCATGTTTGAAACTGGGTCTATACAATCAACTGTTGCAAATATCTTCAATGTCAATTAAATTGTGATCAGCAGGGCATGAAATCAATAGACAGTAAGATCAGCTAATCTGCAAAATGCTGGTGGTCAAGAGCAGGAAGACATGTTTCTCCTGTCTGAGGAAAGATGGCACCACTTCATGACTGCCACCATGCTTAGAAATGACCTGCAGAGTGCCTACATCCCACTGACCCAACAACATAAGCAAGTTTTGAATGGGGATCAGGTCAGTTAGACAGAACAGAACTGGGCTACTCACTTTTTATTGATGAATCAATATAGTGTCTAGACTTCACAGGGCATCATACACATTTTCTACAATGTCAAGGTATGATCACATACTGGACAGCCACGACATGTCATGTGACTGTCAACATCTTGCTGGAGGGAAACACAGCACAATACCATGTGTACACATATACAGCTTTAGTGGTGAACCTGTGAGCATTAGTACGGTGAAGGTAGACTAAGGCAGACCAAGAATCACAATCAGGGCTCCGTTCCTCAAAGCGATCGTAGTGCTATGACAGTCGTAAGTCTATGTTAAAGTATGGGAGTTCCGATCATCTTAGCGCTACGATCGCTTTGAGGAATGGGGCCCTGAGCCAATTCCGGAGTCAAACCCACAAAGTGGATCCCAGAACAGCGGAGAATGTGAATGATAGTACACTGCCCCCTGGGCTAAACTCTGCCCCTTCTGCAAGAAGCATACCGGAAGGGAATCCTTACGTACATCACAGGCCCCCTTCTCCAAGCAGCAAACGCGCAGGAAATCGCAATGAACATAACATGTTAAACATATAAATACTTATCACATGCATTACATTTAAGCATCACCAAATTCTCTGGCATCCACCATTGCATTCCTCTCTGATGTTACTTACTGGGCTGAATGCGATACACAAATGAAGTATCCTGTGAGTGTCAGTGTCAAGGAAGCTGTAGCTGCTAGATGAGTAAAGCTTATTATGTATCTGAACTCTTCAGGAAGGCTGTGTGTCAAGACTCAAATCTCTGAAGGAAGAATGTCTTATGTGACATCATTAGCCTGTTGGAAGGAAACTACTTCAGTCTTATGATGACCTTCAGAGGTCAAGAGGAGGTCAGGCGATATGCTCTTGGTGTGGTGTATATCTGTCATAACTCCATAGAACCTCTACAATGCCAGGCTTATGCAATCAATTGTAAACAGAAACCACAACATTGTGAAATTATTTTAAGGCCTCACCAGAGATGACAACTTATACCCTTGGACATGTAGAAAAAATGAGAAATAAGAATGGACTCCTGTGCCTTCACTTACATGCAACAGCAGGGACGGTGGGGTAGCCTAGTGGTTAAAGCATTCACTGGTCAGCCCGAAGGCCTGGGTTCAATTCCCCACATGGGTAATACATGTGAAGCCCATTCCTGGTGTTGCCCACCGTGATATTGCTGGAATACTGCTAAAAGCGGCATATAAGCCAACTCACTCACTCAAACAAACAAAGGCAATCTGAAAAACAAATAATTCATTTAGCATGGCCTAAGTGTTACTGCTGCTTGATCAGCAGACGTTTCCGTGCAATGATCTTAAAACAAAGAAAACACAGGCATTGCTTGCACAGACTTTCAAAATCCAAATTTAAAGATAATACATTCTGGGCATTACCACGCCCTAAGAATAGGGTTTTATCCAAACTAATATACTTTCTTACATCCTCATATAGAAACCACATCCAAACCAGATCCAGATACTATCTAGTCTATCTTCTCTGCACACTGGCCAAGTTCCTGTAGATGGTGCCAAGTTTGGATATTGAACCGAAGCACAAGGACACAACAGTTGGAATTTAAGCCAAATTAAGGCTAGCCATCACATAGTGAAAACAGCCATAGATTAGTAAATCTCAACTTACTAATACTTTCAGCACTCAATCAATGGCAGTGGCAATCTCATATCCTTCTGCCGATCAGTCAAGAAAATTGGTAATTTCAAACCACGTACTTGGAGGATAGTAAACAACACACTGGTACAGAGTGACACACATGATCTGTGTGAGTGACACATGATGTGCAGTGTGCATGTGTGTGTGCGTGTACATGTATGCTTGTGCACATGCTAGTGTGCATGTGTTCGATCTTTGTCTAAGACTCTATGCAGGATCATTGCTTCTGTGGTGTCCTGTTGAGCCAACTTCCTCCAAGCAATATTGAACTCTGAAAAACTGCAAGCATTCAATCATCCTTGTAGAAGACATTTTGGAATTCCCTTTTTCTGAGTTTCAGGATGAAATATAGCTCTGTGATACTACACAGCAACTGAGCAAGATTTACAACTTGAACACAAACAGCCAGAGCACAAGAAGTAGGGATCAGTAGAAATCAGAGTTGTTCCAGCATTAAAGCATGCGAGGGGAACATGGCAAAGGGACCCACCATTTTGTATTCTGTGAGTGAAAATTTGCTCATGTTTACAAGAACATTTGCAATTATTTTTTTCTAAATAAATATGGAAATATTCTACATGCACGCACACACAGAAAGCCAAAATATTCCCTCTAGTTTTGGGGGGCTCAATAAGTAATGGCGCAATGGCTGGTAGTTGAGAATGCTTTATCTAATGGGGAAGCTAACACCCAAGTTAAACTAAAAAGCCTTAGATTTTCATGTATTCTGAACCTTCAAAGACAGTTAAAACTTTGATACTGATAGATGTCTGTGTACCTATCTATGTTAAAGAATGCTGGTAATTTCAGCAAGTGCTGTCAAACCCTCTTCCAGGAAATGGAACTCTTTGTGTATAAAGATGGACCATACCATTTCTCCCTAAAGGGTTGTCAGGCAGGAAGTGGACAAGGTTGTGACCTCAGAAAGGCAGGTGTTGACTACAATGAAAAGGGATGGCGAATGGAAAGGGGAAACAACCCCTCCAGCCAAATGACCAGGTTTTTGTAAATTTGACCTGAGAGTGTGGGAAAATGTCACCACCATAACTCCATGTCTCAGTGAATGCAAAGTAGAGTTGCAATAATTTGGTGTCTTTTTTTCCACATTTCAAATTCATAATAAACTTGAACGCATCAATAAACGTGAAAAGCAAGAGATTTTATTCTGCTTTATATTAATGTGCATGTTCAGCACAAAAAATAAATAGAAAAATAACCAAATATATGTTGAACTGCAAGACTGATTTGGCCAGTATAATAAAACACATCACAAATGGTATCAGTTTCAGAAAAATTAGGACAGTGGGTGTTTTCTAAATTCCTTCTGTATTTATGTTTTCGAAAAATATACCAACCAATATTTTAAGAAATTATAGCAGAGTCTTCTAGGAAGTGGACAGTTGCAAAAGAGCATTTGAGAATATGTAACAAACACAAGACTAAAACCCGTCATTAAAATATAAAGCGGCCTAGGGACAATCATGTCTGTTTTGACAATAAGTGATATTGCTTACTTTCCAGGGAACAAGAAGTTACTACATGATAGGTTCAGTGTTGTTGAAACGGTCATCAGCAGGGTACTTCAGAAATGTACCCCGGGTATGTTCCTGTATATAGAAATGTACCCCAGGTATGTTCCTGTATACAGAAATGTACCCCAGGTATGTTCCTGTGTACAGAAATGTACCCAGGGTATGTTCCTGTATACAGAAATGTACCCCAGGTATGTTCCTGTGTACAGAAATGTACCCCAGGTATGTTCCTGTGTACAGAAATGTACCCCAGGTATGTTCCTGTATACAGAAATGTACCCCAGGTATGTTCCTGTATACAGAAATGTACCCCAGGTATGTTCCTGTATACAGAAATGTACCCTGGGTATGTTCCTGTGTACAGAAATGTACCCCAGGGATGTTCCTGTATACATAAATGTAACCTGGGTATGTTCCTGTATACAGAAATGTACCATAGCCAAAATCAGAATACAGAACAGTACCCATGATAAGTCCATTGTGCACTGTGCAATGTGCTTAACTGGTTCCTTGAGACTGAAAATGAAGATTTTATGTTTCTAGATCAGAACAGTCCTACTGTTAGACGAGATATGTTCAATAACTAGCATCTACAGTGAGCAAACACAGTGAGCATACAATCTTATATTCCATGATGTGCAGCATTACCCAGCATGCACTCAGAAACAGGTGAACCAGAACTTCAACATAAATGGGCTTCCGTTTCCTGCTAAGGAATATGGACTCGTTCGTCGCTTAGGGTACTGGGTACTGTTATGTATTCTGATTTTGGCAAAGGTCCATTTCTATATATTGAAACGTACCTGGGGTACATTTCTGTAGCATCTGTGCAACTAATGACCCATTTAGCTTCGAATGTTTAACTGAATTACTCTACTTAGAGCAGTACGAACTTGGCAACAATAAATCAACCCAGAAAAGATCATAATACAAATATCTTTCCAATGACATTATTTAATTTGGAAATTATCCCCCATGTTTGCTGGGTTATGCTGAATGATGAAGAACATTATATGCTGTTAGGCTGAATGGCTGACGATGCCAGTTGCATGGGCGTATCACTTTCCCAGCAAATTACATTACCCAGACAACTAATCTTTAACACTGACTGCACTATTTGCAATTTAATGTTAGACATACATACTTTACCTAAAACAACAACCAAGTTGGCATCTTTTTAAATTTAAAAATAGGGTTTTGACTTCAAGCGATTCTGTCCATCAAATTAACAGTTACTTTCTTCAAGGGGAGATTCCTAAGAACTGTATGAGGAAATCCAATAACATTAACTTATTTTACTTTTGAGGAATCCGACACAAACCTAATACTGACTAGCATGCACAAGAGAATTGAAAGGTACCCTGTGTCACAGAAAGCACAGCACTTTGCGGCAAGAACACTTTGTGTAGTATGTTTAACTGCTACTTTTATGGTATGGTGATTGCAGCAGCCAGTGATGGAATGGAGGCAGCTAAAGCAGTTCTGGTGGGTGTGACAAAAACACTTGCTGAAAATATTTCTGTCATTGGTATGAGAGAGAGAGAGAGAGAGAGAATGAGAGGGAGGGAGAGGGAGAGAGAGAGAGAGAGAGAGAGAGAGAGAGAGAGAGAGAGAGAGAGTGAGAGTGTGTGTGTGTCCCCACTACTATGTACCCATTCTGTATGAATTCTTTAAGATAAGTATAGATATGCCAACGCTCTTCACATTACCTTGATGCTCACCCAGGATATTTAGTTATGTCAACGCCATAGAATTTCATCTGCCCATATTACACACATGCATCAACCTACTACCAACTCCAAGTATCCTGCTACATCTTGCATCAAGGTTGCTCTTAACCCATTATCTAGCACATATTACCAAGTATCGTGAAATAGGTGTCATGTGTCAAGTGTCTTGTATCATGCATGGTCTTGTGCCAAGGGTTTCTAAAGTTGTACCCCCCACCACCTCCCGTGAGGATGGGACCAGTTCTTCAATAGTGTGAAAGTACTAATAGTGCTGAACCAAGTCTTCACTCAGTCCACAAAAAGTGTCCTATTCACAATAAACAAAATGGATTGGAAGCTAAATAGTATGGATGTTTGCAACTACTTCAACTGACACATCCATAAATCTCACTGATTCTATTGTTCTATGCTGATTTTCTTCAAATCCACCACAAATCTAATTTCAAGCAAGAAAATCAACATAGACAGGTTGCAGTGCTTCAGTCATGTACATTCTGATGTTGGAAATGAAGGAGGGCACATGTCATCAGTGAGTGAGTGTGTGAGAATCTGGTTTTAAACCACTTTTTATCAATATTTCAGCAACATCAGGCCAGGGACACCAAAAATTAGCAACGAATATTGTACCAAAGTAGGGAATCGAAGCCTGATCGATTGAACAAACGCTTTAACCTCTACCCCAATATTTTTAAACGTTAGCAAAGTTTTGCTCCATTTGTTAGCAGTAACAACAAAATGCTGTACTGTCCCCACAGGAACAACACAACAATGAAGTAATGCAACAACTTCAACAGCATCTCCTGGGTAGCTGCACCACCACCACCACAGCAGCAGCAGCAGTAATACAAGCCGCTGGTGTCTCCATAGCAGCAGTCTCCACGGCAATAATTCATTAACAAATACAACCAACACAAGCTAACTGGTGAAACTGCAGAAGAATTACTTCATATAAGAGGGAAAATCATCACTTAAAAATATCTATGGAATTTCTCACGTGCACTATTGATTTTGAATATGAAAATTAGGAAAAAAGTCTAATAATCCCTTTTCACACAAAACTTCCAATTTTCTATTGTCATCATAATAAGGGCCTTTGACAAGAGTGCATGCTCCCTGCATTCTGCAGTAGGGTATCATATTGCAACGTCATGGGCTGCTCTTCAGGGCTTCTCTTCAGGGCTTCTCAAAAGGACGTTGAGTTCCATACATCAAGCATGTGCTTTGTGTGAAACCACCTATTTAAAGTCATACTTGAATTCTAAGAGGATGTTGAAAAAAAAGTCCAAATTATCATATCAGAAAATGCAAAGTAAACACCCAGTGTAAATATTATACTTTGGTATTATTTTTTCTTCAGTGAGTTGATTTCGACAAATCCATAGAAGCAGAACATTAACTGCAGAGTGTTTATGCGAAGCTGGTTTTCACCTGGACCCAAGAAAGAATATTCCAAATTTTAAACTCATTCATTTTGAAAGTCAATGTGCAAGCTAAGGCAATATTTCATGCTAATATTTTATTAATATGCATATGCGGGCTAGTTGTAATGCAGCATAATTTGCTGCACTATGTGACGGCTTCATATGGGAAAGAAACATGTCTCCTTATTGCAATAAATAAAACTGTAGGACACAGTTATTTTAAACCCTTATGTTCAAACCGCTGTTTCTGACACCAGCCTGGTCTCCCTTCACGAATTCCAATATGATTCTTTTTCAAACAAACTATAATTTATGTTCCAGTTTTGGAAACAATATCAAAACTGATAATTCACAACACAAAACCCTCAAAACAATCTAAATCTTTAAAATGTGAACAAATTTAACAAAATTAGCATGCAGCATCAAACATATCCAACACAAGAGTGATTAAGAGAATGGTGAGATATTTATTCAAGGATTTAAGACTGATGCTTAAATCGTTCTTCACAGCACAAAACATTGACATATTGAGCCGCCACCACCTGTGTAGGAAATTATTAAGAGAGTTCGTGAGTATGTGGGTGAGTGAGTGAGTGGTTGAGTGAGTGAACAGGTGAGTGTATTTGCAGCCAAAAATAATTAAACAATGACAAGGACGCCTTGACTTTCATTTTGATACCAACAAGAAATTTCACCAACAAGCATTAATACCTGACATGTCAGTTTTGTATGTACTGTTATTGTCGATGAAAAACATGATGAATACTTAAAGAAAGGCAAGGAACTGAGTTAATTAATGAATGGTTTTGTAAATCCCTAGCCTTGACAAGAAACATACATCCATGTGCCACACATGCAATAGGTTATTCTACATATAACCCTTTGTTGGAATCAACATTCAATAGGAAATTTGGCTTTGTCCCTCACGGCAAACATCCATCTACTGGCAAAACGTCACATAAAACCTTCTGTACTAACGTCATGGACACTGCTGATGACATCATCTTCAATTATTGACAATGCACTCGTGTAACATCTCGTTGCTAGGGGCAGCATCCTAAACAACTCTAAACAATGGGACAAAAGGTGTGAAGTAGCCAATGAGCTTTTAGCAAAAATTATATCACTGAAGATAATGGGGAAACATATTTATTATGTTATTACAGTTTTTAAACAAGTAAAACCTTGGTTGATTTTTATTTCAGCGTTTATTAGTTTTATGGGTTTATTGATATCATGTGATATAATAAAACAACCTAGAATCCATTGCCACCAATCTGGCCAGAATAAAGGTGTAAACTGGCATATTTTCCCCCATGCTAGGGCACGACGACGCAGGCTGGGAGCTCTGAAGATGCGGACCAACCCTGAATATGGTATGGCCTGGCGTAGGGCTGACACGATCAATATGCAGTATTGACGGCAGCAGCAACGACACTCGACTGCATTGTAAACCTTGTGAACAAAAGGATGGCTTTGTCAGATGGGCATATTAATGTTTATATATACCTCTCCTAAAATACCAACACAGTAACAATTTTCGGTGTAGTTCTACTGATATTATCACAAAGTAAATATTTTCTGTCTGTACTTATGAAGGGAGACAATGCTTGGTATAATTGACTGTTTAAATCCAGTGTTTATAAAAGAAATACTTCAGGAAACAGCTTGTTCCTGAAGGGGGAAAAAATACTCTTCTTGCTCCTCCTTTTATGCGGCAATGCTCATTTTGTCTGCCACCAAACCATTTACATGAAACAATGTTTATTTTAATTTACTTTTTATCTGCACCTGAATATATGCTTGAAAAATACATACCACTATCCTAATATACATACAAAGAAGCCATATCTTCCAAATTGAAACATTCATATTTTTCATGAGAGGTCTTCAAGATAGCTCAATTATATTTTTCATAAATTTCAACCAAATTTCATTGACCGCTAAATAATTAATTATATATTGGACTTGTCTGAATAATTTACTTTCTGATCAGAAATAACTGATATCAAACTTGGCCATAATATAACGGTCCTACAATTCTCATCTCTTTATAGCTCTCCATAAGGATCATCATAAAACACACATTTATGGTGTCATGCGCTGTACCTACAAAACATAACCATCCAAATTAATAAACAAATCTTAACTCAAAATAGTAACTTGATTCAAAAGTACAATTTTAATTTTAACATATGTGTAAATTTTACTATTAAAGGGTACCTTTGTTGAAGAGTGTAACACATGCTGTCGTGTATTACACATACAATGTATTGATTCATGCAGTACACTTGATTATTGTCTAATAAAACAAGGGCGGCCAGTTCTCTGAATTAGACCAGGTCCTACTCTCCAATCAGTCATCTTTATACATCCATGCTTCAGCTTACATGTGGTCAAGGACATTCACCCTACAAAAATACATGAAATGAGAATCAGTTTTTTAAACCATGTCAATTAATTGCCTCAAATTTCAAATCAAACTGACACTGTGTACAAATTGCTGTTTGTTGTAGCATTCAAGAAAAATGGTTTACTCACAAACTTCACAACACCATAAGTTAATTAACTGGACATTTTTCATTCTATTTCTCATAATACATTTCCGAACAAGTTTCAAATCAAAACATTGAGTTGTTTTTAAATTTCAAAATCAAACCATCTGTAATTTAATCAAATTAAAAACAAATCGAAGTGTGGAACAATGTTAAGCAAGCAACAGCTGGTCCTACGATAAATTAAAGCTAAAGTACATGTATAGCGAAACTTTTTGTTTTAATTTCAAAATTGAACCATCTTTAATGGCATCTGAATTTAGAATTCTTTTTTCTTCCTATATGAGTAGCGAGGAATAGTGAGACATATTACAAAGTAAAGCCCAAACTTTGTTTCCACGGAAACTGAGCGTGTGAATCCATCAATGAACTCAATACAGGACCTATAGTCCCCTCAGGTAGGCAGCCTGCCTGTCACATGTGTTATGGATTATTCAGCGAGACCCGTGGCTCCACGCACGTGAACCGGGGCTAACAATGGCCGATCAATACGATCAATATTTCCCCCTCTATCCATCTGCTTTCTGGGATCGTCAATGGCCCCTCCCTTGCCACACCCACTTTTGAGTAATGAGTTTATCAATCTTCATCAGTTTATGTCCACCTATGGTCAGGGCTGCAGGACATGTAATGATCTACATTAAGGATTATTCATTACCGATGATGTAGAGGCAGTCTGTCCAACAGTCCCTGAACCGTGTAATTTTCTCTTCAGCCCAGCCCTTGTTATTCATAAGATCAAAATGAAGCAAGTCTATATTTTCCTCAGGTCCTGAATCTCCCATCTCTTTTTAAGTTTGAATGGAGTTGTTTCAGCCAAAATTATATATGTTAAGGGTCGAAGCATTAGCCCAAGGCCATAGCCAAAATAACCAGCATCTTCCAGGAACAATGATTCCAAAGTTTATACCACTTTTGAGAAAATGATACTATTGGTAAAATTCAGAAAAATGTTTGAGCTTGATCATACAATCTTGCTGGATACAACAAAGCCAATTATAGTCGGCTGATAATCCACTGCTGAATAATGACAAAGATCTCTACTGATTTTTACCATAAAAAAATAAGGTTAAAGCTTACATGTTTGTGAACTTTATTGTTCCATAAGCTTTTAGTGATTGAGTTTTCAAAACGTGTCAGGAAACGTCCGCAGAAAAGGATTGGTTATTTACGATAAATACACATAACATTCTTCATGTCACTGTCCATTCCTTGCATTAAGTCAATTCCTGGATCTCACGGTCATCTAACATGTTGAAATTCTCTGTGCGGAGTCGTGTCCCTTAGCAACACTAAAACCCGAAAATGAGAGTGTGTTTGAATCCCAGAATGGCCTTGGTTGTTTCAAGTT
Source organism: Haliotis rubra (assembly GCF_003918875.1). Lineage (NCBI taxonomy): Eukaryota > Metazoa > Mollusca > Gastropoda > Lepetellida > Haliotidae > Haliotis > Haliotis rubra. The sequence goes on along the minus strand of NW_025767401.1, from coordinate 1,434,969 downwards.
GGTCAGCAACATATTCATCGTTTTCACCAAAGTGGAAGATGTCGAAGTCTTTCATCACTTCCGCCTTTTCTACTGCACCTGCTCCATCATTTTAATACTGACGTTACTGGATTTAAGGCTGGCAACTCCAAACACAAACAGAGTTGGGTGTAAAAAAACCTGCTCATATTGAGCACTTTATCTACATCTGCCTGCTGTGTAGATTTTGCCAAAAGTCGTATAACTCCAACCTAAAGCCAGAATGTGCCAAAATTCAGAAGAAACAAAATGACTATTCCTGATGTTTATGAAAGATTTTAAAACAAATTATTCACACTTTGTGTGATAGGTGCAATTTTGAGTGAGTGAGTTGGGTTTTACGCTGCTTTTAGCAATATTCCAGCAATATCACGACGGGCAACACCAGAAATGGGCATCACACATTGTACCCATGTGGGAAATGGAACCTGGGTCTTTGGCGTGTTGGACCAACGCTTTAACCACTAGGCTACCCCACAGCCCCGATGTAATTTTGAAGGTTTTCATAATTTATCCAAATCTAAGCGAGGTAGTATTTGTTGTGATGCCACGGAGAATGGAAGTATTTTGAAGGACACTGTACAAATACACTGCGAACATAGATCTTTCCAGACCATATCGACAATTGAACGATACCTGATTTCACTAAACACATTATGCTTGTATAGAGTAGACATTTAGGTTGGCGAATTTTGAGAATCGATGTTTTCAGTGCTATCGATCAAGAACAGAATTCCACAACAACGTCCTTGAAATAATGTTGTTTTCATAAAAACATAGGCGAAAGCAATCATGGATTTGGGTGTGAACTGCAAGTGAAAATACATCGTTTCTGATGTAATTAGGGATAGGTCTGTGAATGATAAACAGAGCACTTCTAACATGGTACTAATTTAGTTCTCATGAAGTAAGCTGCTTTTGGTCTTTGTATCAGGTAATACACATGACACGCACTAACCAAACCATTAGCACTACCTTAGCATACAAACACAATTGTTCTTCTGTACAACTTTTCATAGCTCAAAGCACAAAAATGTACGCTTGTCAAATTTCCCAAACACTTATTTGTTCCCAGCCCAAAATAGAGTTTTATTTAAAGCTTAAATGTAACCTTCACCACCTGAAACTTATTCACCTATATAATGAAGTCTACATGGCATGCCTCAATAGATAGGACACTGCTAGACATAAGAATAGATATATCACAATGCTTAGGGACGTGTCTCATCCTTAAAAGCCCTGGGGTACTGGATGACCTGAGGCTAGGTCTTCCATATATCAACCAGGCTGGTATTGTTCTGTTATTAAGGAAGGCAAACAGTGATGTAACAGGTGTTTAAATCAACGACTACATTGCTTATTATTTGGTACAAAAGTTAATGTTAAGACTGGGGTATTGTTTAGTTTTACGAGTCAGGAAATATATTTTGTTTAATCTAGTGAGGCTGATAAAGGGATTAGGTGAAACTTTATGATGTGTCAATACTGACTGCTGGGTAGTAAGGACATCGCTGTCATCAAAGTGATTGAAGTCTGACAACTGTGTCAGCTTTATGAAGTCTATTTCAGTCAATTAATTGCCTGAGGTAAAGCGATAAGAATGCTTTGTCGTTTTGAAATAATCCCAACTATCATAAATTCGGTAAAGTTTTCAGGAAAACTGACATCAATATGACACATCCAACTTAAAAATATGCAGACCAATCACCAGATAACAAAGAGTTTTCATTTCAGTAAACATGTCACCAAGATGACAATCCCAAATAGAGCCAATTAGGAATATCTCTAAAATAGTGTCTAAAATTAGTAATTTAAAAAACAACAATTAATAATCAACATTAACCTGATGATTTTGTTACAAAAACTCTTACAGATCTGTGAACCTTACAGCTATATCAAATGATTATTTATTATTCGATAATTAATTTGGACATGTATGTGATGATGCTGAAAAGACAAAACAGAAATAACTTGTCCAAGTTACTGGCAATATTATAGAAATGAATTCTGCTATATCTTTCACTTTATTTCATCAGAAAAATCTGATTAAAAATATCATAATTCCATCCAATTCATAATGGCCGACATCTATGTATGATACCATAGCACATAATGGATCTCATACCAGAAAAAGCTCATTTGCGACTGCTGGTCCATGAAAAGTAATGATTTTTAAGTGTTTAAGTAGTTAGATGAGAATACCAGTTTCTTCATCACAAAGTCGATAAAACTAGGAGTAGGCATTAAAGAAGTTATGTGAGCCTGTGCTGCTATTGAACAGAGGAAGGTGCACCCTTTACAATACCATGTGAATGGACCACTGAACATAGCAGGAGTAGGGTATTGATGCTTATTTCAGTGACATGTCAATCATCATGATATGTACATGCCCAAACAGGGACCTCCATCCATTTTTAACATTCACTTTCAAAGATACACAAGTGATACAGCTTCTATCGAACGAGCATCTTTCTTCTTCTGTCAATCACACACAATGCCCATCCTCTGACCAGGAACTGGCTCTGCGTCACACACGTGTGTACAATCAACGAGGGATCTGTGTCAGCGTGTGACACACGGTCGCCCATGTGTCGTGACACAAGGAACCACATCTGTGTACAGACACACACTGTTATAAGGGAATTACTGAGAAACTCTAACAACGCTTTTTATTTGTAGGATCTCAGGTTCGAAATAATCTTTTGACGACACATTGTGATGTTAAAATGGAATATTTGTATTCATGGACCTTACAACATTGTACTAGGTTAAAACATTACGTGACGACTACAAGAAAAAATATAAAGAGGAATTTTTGTTCACTTTGTCAAATTTGGTGAATAAAGTTTATTATAACTAAGGTAATAGTAAGTACATTTCAAATAGCACACGTAGGATAATTTATCACAGTTAATAACATTTGTAAAGTCCACAAGATTTTCTCTGAAATGTGTCACTGTTTATTTTATGACCTCTGTGTAATATACATATGAAATTAAATCATATTTAAGATTGTACAAAAGGTACAATTTTTAAATCCTGACATGAATAAAGCTAATAATTACTAATGATGAGATAACTGACATAAATTCTAGCAATTACGAACTCAGTATGGTCACAAGGTGCAAGAGTGAATGAGTTTGACTTTGACATTTACCACCTGGATAAAACCCAGGAGCAAGGTAAGGCGCTGACAAAGATAAAAACACTGTCAGAATGAATGTGGAATTGACATCCACAATCATAGGTTTCTAATGCACCTAAGGGAGGCAACTCTGCTCAGCAAATTGAGGTGCCTCACACAACTTGGTTACCCATGCACTCTTGACTTATCAGTGCGTTTTGAGTTGACTGCACGGAATTCCAAATAACCTTACCATCTGTCCCCTTTGTGGACCACCCAGCAAAGATTAATTCATCATAATTCATGTTCTTTAGTCATGACCAAGTTATGCATCATATCCTATGCATATTTTATAAAATGTTGGCCAATGATTGCAAGCTGACACCAAGAAATTGACAATTACTCAAACTAAGAATGAAGCAATCAGTTAACAGTGACTGAATTTTCATCAAAAGCCAGTAACATATATGGTGACCTTGTCTGAAATAGATACAAAGGATGAGAAATAATGATGGATACAAAATGATAAAGTCCCAAAATACTACTCCATTACCTGAACATTGTTCCAACAACTTGGCAATCGATTAGACGTGATTAATATCAGTACTATCAACAGCCATATTGAACTATACGAGACCAGGACTTCAACAATTAATTCACTAATCTATATCACATCATTAATTCCATATCCACATTATTAATTCACATATCACAATCTAAATCAATCGATATTTAAATCACTTAATAACTGTTAGGGCTGCGCAATATAACCGGTTTACCGGTATTAACCTGTTCAGACGTGAAAACGATCGTATTGCGATACGCTGACCAAAAACCGGTATTTTGACTTGCATTCGGAAAACTTCGTAACACTCGAAAATCTTCGGATATTTCCTTGTTTCGTTTGTGCCAAATATTATTCACATTTATACTTTATCATGTGATCACTTGAACCTCTGATCTAAATATGACCTACTGCATCAAAGGACCTAGATTTAATGAAAATTGTAGTTATAAAAGCAAAATCATTCAACTTTACATTTCAACATCAATGTCAAAATAGGAAGATGAAAGATATTTTAGAATTAACCCATTACGTTCCCTGGAAGAATAACTAACAGAGATATATATAGAGAGACTACTTCATAAATTTGATAACCCATTACTGTCATAATATACTTGCACAACTGCTCCAACTTAAAACTTTTAAAGACTGACATACATGACATCACATTATAATTTTGGGTTCAACATCCTAAGTCGAGTTTTGAATACTTTTAAAAGTAGCCAAATGTGGAACTATTTTCTTGTTTAATCTACTGGATTACCATAAAATGTCAGGAAATTGGGCCTCGCACATAACCCTGAGGTCAGTGACATCAACACTGGAAGCAAATCATGAGACAGCTGACAGTTGAACTTGAAGTAAACTTTAAGTAAGCCACTTTTACTATTATTTTCTTTACTGGTTATGGAATAAACTACGTTAAATGTAACTTGGTTGAAATGTTAAGAATAAAACCGAGCTTAGGTGTTACATGCCAATCAAAATGGGTCTTATACGCCAATCACATTGTTAAAACATAGTGTCTGTATCAAAAAAATATTATGTAATTTGAGAACTATTCACCATATTCAAACAGGTATGCCGGTCAACAGACAGAATGTTGGTCAACACACAAAATGTTGATAAAAAAATATAACTAAAAATAATCTCATGTGTCAATAACTTTTAGAATATTTTCATGACCAACACAAATCCTTCATTGTCCCAAATCAAATTCTTGAAATGTAATAATTGCCATTTTACTTTAAAATTATGTATCTAAATATCTCTTTTTCTCATTATACACCATATATGACCTTAGATAAGCCGAATTTTGAAGACCCCCCAAAAAAGGTCTGTAGAAAGGGATCGGACTATCTACAGGTTACACTTTTGACAAGCTTTTTTTGTGGTGGTAAGAAAACAACATTGGATGACTTTGCGTGAATGAACAAGAGAAATCAACTTTGTCAGTGAAGACGCCAAATTTGCAACATCACAAGACAAGAATATTATAGTCAATGTGGTCAATCATCAGAATTTTAAGCTTTCATTTTAAGACAGAGCTAATCCTCAATATCCATTTACTTTATTGAAGGCATGTTTTTCCACAAGTTACAGTTAACAACCTACAACATTCTATGAAAATCAGTGCACATGGTGTTAGTGGAACTTACTCGTGGCATTTCCAGAATTGAGCTTATCAACTTTACAAGGCTCTACTAAGTAGAACAGATTTAATGTGAAAAAAACATACAAAGATACCTATTTGTAAAAACATGTATGTAATCTTTAGCTATGTTTAAACTCAAAATAGACTAGTCCATAAAGTCTACAGCTTCTCCATATATATTTCAATACATTGCTGTACAAAAAGTTTTGCCAACATCCATTGCTATAAGCTTACATTCAGTTCTCTTGTCAATAAAATTCTTTTCTCTCCTCGCCATATGATGTATGTAAGATCCTAGGACATGACAAGTGAGGAAATTCAATGCTGACATTTTCAATGACAATGACTCCTACCTTGAATACTGCGTCTTCGAGTGCTTTCTCGAAGATCATAGAAGGGTGATGTTCTCTGTGGTTCTGTGGGGCTAAGGTTGGGACTGAGGTTGAGTATAGGGGGGCTGTGGGTGCTGATGTAGTGACCTTGACTCTCCCCTACCCCGGATACTGCAGCAGACAGACTGGCCAACTGACTGGCGCCTTCGGGCATCAGTGCCACCGACTCGGCGCCACAAAGGTTCTCTGGACTGGGTACAAAGTTTGAGGTAATATGGCCAGCATGGCAGGAGGGTGGCTTGGGGAGAAGCTGGTGGTATTGCACAATTTGTGAGTCCTTCTGGGAGGCAGCAACAGGCATTATCACTGGCAGTGAGGTGCCACCAAGATCACCGCTTACTGGAAAAAACACAGAAACAATTGGGGTTAATGATGATGTAGATGAAATCCCTTCTCTCAGATTAGATGAATTTTTCTGATATGTACAAGAAGGTGAATATTCCTATTCTGCAGCCATCATAATTAGGAGTGAAGGTCAAGGCATTATATCACGACCTAGTGTTAATGACAGAGATTTGGTCGATCATTAGGTGCAAGTAATATAGAAGCCTTTTATAGGGACTCTTGGTGCCCCTTCAATTTGGGCACTGTTCAACTTTTCAATCATGGCTGCCTATAAGTGACTGAACCGGTGGTTGACTGCATGAGCATCAATCCATGCTGCCAGGGCACAGTGACACAAAAATGACACATTATAATCACTTGATCCTCATAAATAGGCTCTGACTTCAGGCATTGAGTGAGTGAGTTCTGTTTTATGCCGCTTTAAGCAATATTCCAGCAATATCACGGCTGGGGACACCAGAAATGGCCTTCACGCATTGTACCCATGTAGGGAATCGAACCCGGGTCTTCGGCGTGACGAGCGAACGCTTTAACCACAAGACTACCCCACCGCCCCTTCAGGCATTGAGTACTAGGTACATATTATGTCATGTTCTTAAGAGCAAGAGTTTATTATGTCATGGGTCGTTCAAAAACAAGATTGCTTCAATTTTTAACTGACATTATAACAATGCTCTTACAAATGTATATGATGGCACCCTGTAGATAATAGAATCTGGACCAGACATCAGGTGATTGAAGTTGTATCCCACAATTACCAATTCAGACCACCCAATCAACAAATCTCCACATTTGGAAACATTCGTTACTGGAGTCCCCAAGTGGTCAATTAGTCTCAGACTGGAAAATACATATATTGTATTGACATAACACACATACATACTCACTGTTCTCAAAATGTCAAAGCTGATGAAAAGGCATAGCATAATCAGAGGCACAGATAAGCTGCGTATCTGCGTAAATTACGCAAATATTTATGCGAAAACTCAATTCCTATTAAGTCTATTGCGTACAAGTACCCTTGAATTTTGGTAAATACTCAATAAATGTGATCTTACATGCGTACACACAAAAATGTGAAATCTTAGCTTGCGTAAAGGTGGATAGATAAAATAACTGAGGTATACTGAGAGGTTCTATTTCAGGACATTGCAGTCTTTCTTATTGTTTCTCATATTACAGATCAAATATAAATAACAAGCACTAACATTTAAACTTTATTATATTTTTAAAATTAATGGAAAATGGCAAAATACCCAATTGAGTTTGAGTGAGGTGAGTACAATTTATTTGGTTACTCAAAGGCAAATTAGGATACCCAATTGAAATGAACAAAAGCGAGTACATAATCAATGACCCAAAAAGTTATCTGTAGCTCTGCATAATATTTATAATTCTATATTTAAAAAATGAGCAATAGATCAGGGTCTTGAAATATTTCTCACATAATAAAAATAGACAAATGAAACAAATTTCTAAACAAATATCATTCACAGGAAATATTAGTAGGGGTACAAGGATATGGAAGGTCACAATACAAGTTTTGTCTTGATATATTATCATTATTGATACATGCAGTACCTCAAGAGCACAAAGGCCATGAAGTGAAAAAGGTTTTTTTAGCTATATTAAACAATTAAATAAAGTCACTTTATTACAGAATAGTCTCTTGAGTCATCGCAAGTAAGAGCAAAGGACAAAATATTTTTTATCCTTTCTTGGATGTCAAATCAGTAACGCTTACAGGGCACGGGAAATATATTACTTCATTAAGTAAAAAACATGTTTCATGATACAAGAATGTATGTATCATGTATGCTACTGTCAGCAATGTACAGTTCATTGTACTTTGTAGTTTCACCTGTATGAGAAGTCCATTATATTATAGGAGCATCCCTTGGTGGGTTTGGTTGAGGTCAAAAACAAGAACAAACATTTGGCTGAATCTAACGCACATAACTGTGTGTTCATTCTTCGGGGATTGTTACATCAAGTGGGTATTGTTCTGTTTCATTACAAGGCAGCCTAATTACTGGGTTGTCTCCCTTGGTACTGCCGACTTCAAGCTCCTTGCCAGTGCGTGACACCTTCGTTACACTTTCAGTACTATTGCTGACAGCAGTGTTGAGCAGCCATTAAAAGAATCTTTAATTTGCCCTCTAACCCCAAATGTGGTGACATTTATAGTTTGGTGTATGACTTTAAGAATGTTAACACAGTGAATGTTGAAAGCTTTATGAGTGATTTACTAATTCCATGATGAATTTATGTTTTGTTTGTTTATTCAGATTGGTTTGAGATTGCAAATGGAAAGCACCCAACTTCCCTCTACAAGATTACTAAACCAATTACATGAAAACTTAAATGAAACAGAAATTCAAATTGATACAATAAAATAATGTAATTTTGGGAAAAGTACTTGAAACTCATCTGCAGTATTGCAGTATAATAATATAACAGTCAGTAGTTTGTGTGTTCAACTTTAAGCATGGCTGAGGCCACGTCACAGTGGGGAACTGTGACCGATGGTAACGATAGTATGGAAAGCTCCACAAATGGGCCATCACTGTGAGGAGCTTGTGCAGAGGTCTGATAACAAAGAACAAGTTTCCCCATCATGACCATGGATTAATATGAGCAGAAATTAAACTAATTGGATCCTGTGATTGAAAAATAATTTAGATAACAAGGTAAACTGAATGCTGTGCTCAAACAGGGACATTTCTGGGCTTGAAATTAAAATGTATCTTCACAAAACCACAAAAACAGTCTGCTATAGCCTCCTTTACAGACTTAATGGCAAAAGTCCAAGTCCACAAGGCACTAACTGACACTAGATGTTAAATAATAATAGTCTCAGATTTCGACCCTGAAATGACTGATTATTGAAATAGCTCATTTGGTTCATGCACAAAACTAAGACTGAGTGATCAGAGACTAAAATTTGAATTGGGTAGAAGAACAAGACCACCTACACCTTTGGAGGACCGTCTCTGTGATCAGTGCTCAGTCCTTGAGGATAAACAGCACTATTTCATGTCTAGTAGTAAATATTCAGATGCAAGACACTCCTTATTTAATTCCCTATCCTCTCAAATTAATTACTTTCAAAGTCTTACCACCACAGACAAATTTAGCCTCCTGTTTACAAATAATGAACCAGATAGAATAGAAATAATCTGTAACCATATATACAACTTCAAACAAATCTAGATCTCTAGATTGTCCGAGGTCATTAATACTCATTATACACATTTGTGTTAGTATATGTAGTGTTACTCTGACGTATTATATATCTTGTTTATGTAGTTCATAGAATATTGTCACTGTTTCTACATGGAACGTTTGAACAATAAATATCTTGTATCACTTACATCTTTCATCTCTCACTACTGCTGCTCCACATCTCTTCATTATCAGTAGTTATGTGGCTTTTTCAAACTAACAATCAGTCATGATTTAAGCTGATTACACTGGTTGACAAACACTAGCCACTGCCCAGTCCTTATGTACCAAAGAAATGTTCATGGACAAAAGTAAACTTTTAGTAAGATTAATGATTCATGCAGAAAAGGTACGTAACCAATCTGAGATGTGAATACTTACACATGTGTCACGTCCTACCTGATATCTGTCTCTGAGACAAACGCTGGTCCAAGCCTAGAATATTCATTATTTCCTTCAAAGACCAGTAAAAACCAAAAATGCTCTCCTGGTGGTCTAGTGTTAATGTTGGGATGAGCAAAGTCGTTTCAATTTGTACAACTATTGAAATCAGGAATAGACGACTTCTCACCAGCAGGCACAACAACCCTGTGTGGTATAACAGTTACCTTCTGGGCAGGTTTCTGATTCCAATTGTGCTGAGAAGTTATACCACTTATATGACACTTTTAGAAGCTGTTAAGATGAACAGGAATGATTGTTTATTGATAGGCAACTTGATCATCTAAACCAAAACATTGCATCCATTGCAATAAGGTAGTTGTCTATCCCCCAAAAATTTGTTCCTGTGCAAATTTTGGCCCATCTAAATCACTGATCACTCTTTTCTTGGGGTGGCATCAAGACAAGTAACAGTGCTTCTGACTGCAGATTCTAAAATGTCAAGTTTTTTATTATAAGAAATCCAAAACACCTGTTCATATCCTTGTGGCCAGCAGACCTGTGTTGAGCCTGTGGTTTCAAATTTGTATGGGTTCTAGTGGCTTGCAGTGAATTCATATGTCAATCTATTGTCACAATACATTGCAGAGTGTTTTGAGGGCCTGAAGAGTTTAGTCAAGGCCCAAAGGTTCTTCAGTCTGTAGGTCCTGATGCCAATTTGGGAATTCTTTTTTGGGGGGGACGCTGAAAACATTTCCTCACTCAGCATTACTGCTTGAAGTATGATCGTTCAGAGGCTGACATCAGTGTCAAATATTCTGTCTGAAATTTCACGAACACTATTTTTTTCCCGGATCATTCATTTAAACCATTTACCAGAATTACAGCCATTTAACAACAGCCTAGGAATAATGAAGCCTTGACAAGAAATAGTGCTTGAATAATATAATGAGCAACATCCTAGTCTGTCCGGTTTCAATGAAACAAAATCAACCCAGGCACTTTTTCAGTTAGTTAATGCCATGAAATTTTGTTTTGTACAATTCACCAATTATTTACAGTCAAACACTCATTAACTGTAGATAAAAAGTCTAGACTAGACAATCCAGTGATTGATATTATGAGCAATGACACATGAATCAAGGCTGAATGTCACGAAACAAACATGTCACTGAGCTAATATCAGATTCATTAGTTGCCTCCTACAACAAGCATAGGTTGCTTGAGACCAGTTCTAACTTAGAATTACCAAAGGTATATACTATGTGAATCTAGAGACCTAAAAGCTGTGGTTTGTAAACATTATGCGAGTATGTGAGTATGGTTTTAAGCCGCTTTTAGCAATATTCCAGCAATATCATGGTAGGGGACACCAGAAATGGGCTTCACACATTGTAAACCAAAAGTCACTGTGTTATTTAATCTGATTGGGTGAAAATCATGATCAAATGGTATTCGATTCCCGGAAATTTGCTGCATATTAATACATACAAACATCGGTCACACCATTGTATTGTTACGTCGTCAGCTGTGATGACGTCATTCAAATCATATTGTGACGTAAAGTCCGAATGACGTCACAAATGAGCAGTTCCAGATGCTACCATGGGAGACAGCCAAAACAGCCGGCTGATGACATTTCACTGCTGTACCCGTACTCGATGTCAATGAGAGCAGACACAAAACACATGTGTGCACCTTTCGGTTTACTTTTGTGTTTACAATGTTGATAAACATCATGTGATGCTGTCGGTTCCAAATGAATTCCCATGCTTCAAATACTCAATAACACCCGAAAATAAACACATGATGTACCCATGTGGGGAATCGAACCCGGGTCTTCAGTGTGACAAACGAACGCTTTAACCACTTGGCTACCCCACTGCCCCCTTATAACATTAAGGTCTGCTGACTGGAGAATTCCTTGTTCTAATGTGAAAACCCAGTACCTTAACTATCTGCATCTAAATGACAAATCCAGGGGTGGGGTAGCCTAGTGATTAAAGCAGTCACTCGGCATGCCGAAGACCCAGGTTCAATTCCCCACATGGGTACAACGTGTAAAGCCCATTTTCTGGTGTCCACTGCTATGATATTGCTGAAATATTGCTAAAAGCAGCATAAAACCTAACTCACTCACTAAATGACAAAAGTTGAGGCACTGGTGAATTATTCTACGTGATCTGAATGGAAAACAGAAATGATAATACACAGCATTTAATTGTGTTAAATGATATAGTTCTTAACATTTTGTTGTGGTCTTCAGATTAATTCTGTGATCTGTTTAATAGACATAGTAAAGTTTACTTGTGCAGGCTCAGCATGATTTAGCACAGGAATTAGAACAGAAAGCCGTGTCCATTTCAACATAAGTAGAGTCATACTTATCTTTCATGATGTGTCAATCAAAAAGAATAAAATCTAAGATGATTTGAAGCTAGATTCAGACTTGTATGTTTACAACAGACAAGCCCCACCTATATCAACTACAATGTTTCTGTCAAACATCAACAAACTATAATACATGTTGTCGCATGACCTTTTTATATCCTGATATATATACTGCTAATAACCCTCAAGGAGATAATTACACCCATAACTATTTCAGAAACACTATGCAGATTTTTTTTTCCATAGAAATACTTCTTGTGTTAAATGTGTACAAGGAGTGGCTTCAATTTGTAAACCTAAGTGTAGGGCTCTGATGGGTAGCAAAAATCGGACTCGAGTCCCTGGGGGATAAAACTTGACTCGGACTCAAGTACCCGAAAATTAGAATATAAATTTTAGTGAGAGCTACGTGTGTCTGTTTAGGTAGTTTTCAATGGAATTTCACCAAAAAATGCTGCACTTATAAGTTATAACGTATGTATTGAATTGAAAACTTACACGGAATCTTTCCTTAAAACGTGTGGTTATCAATTTGACGAAACACAAACCTAATAGCATTGACTTATTTGACTAGCATCGGTCTATGCACAGCCACATTACTCAACTGAGCACTGGCACACAGCATAGCAGAAACCGGTTCATGTGAAGTATAGCGTCACATGTCGCAACACGTGGTTATGAATACACAAAATCAAGGGTTTGAAAAGCTTTGAGACTGGGGTAACAATGAGGTTCAACCCACAATGCAGAGAACCCAAAACAAAACACACACATTTATTTAAGCACATTTCATTTAACCAATATCGGTGATGTAACTGTGGGTGGCACAGGTGGTCCACATATCTGTTGTCAGAGTTTTGGTGTCGTCATATTCCTTCATAAGGTAATCATGGAGGATCTTTGGACATGGTACGACATAACTGGGATTAACAAGGCTTAAAGGTCTGAGGTCTCTAACGCAAATCATCATGGCCATGCGTCAAGTTTAGTTTAGAGCTATCTCCCTTTGTCGGGTACTCGAGTCCTGGAATTTGGACTTGAGTCCTGCCGTACCCAACCCGTAGCCGGGTACTCAAGTACCCGTCAGAGCCCTACCTAAGTGATGGACTGTGTCAGTACTAGGGGTGGCTAGAAACATCAGTTATTGGAAATACTGTCGATGGAAAGTATTATTAGCGATTATAGATATGAAATTATAGATATCTTGCATAAACTATTGCATGAACCATTTCAATTTAAACACAATACACAAAGTTTATTCATGTATTGCTTTGAAATTACATTAAGACTGTAATCCACAAATTCTGGTCACCATGTGATATCTTGTTTTAATAAGATTGTTTCCATGCAATTTACTAAAAATTACTTCTCCAATATTTATCGATAACCAATATCTAGTTAATCATTATCGATCTCTATAATCGATATTCATAGCAAACCCAAGGCAATGGTGTTATTTTTCAGCATAAGCCCCACTACAGTCCACTCACTTCTGCCAACTACCCTTGAAGATCAGGTTTAGAATTGGTTGTCAGCAACCCATCGTAAGAGATGACTAACAGGATTGGGTGGTCAGGCTTGCTGACTTTGTTGACAATGCCATTGTATCCCAGATGCATAGATTGATGATGTTGATCACTGGATTGTCTGATCCTGACTCGATTATTTAGAGACCACCGCTATATAGCTAGAATATTGCTGAGTGAGGCATTACAGAAACAAACAAGCACTTCTGAGGATGATTAAACAGTTCAAAACCAGAAACATGCATAGAAGCCATGTCAGAAACAGATTTGTGCACAGGTGAATTATTCTTGTGGAGCAACATATTATTTTCCCACAATATTTACCTTGATATTTTCATCCAGTTGCCTAAACAAACTAGAATTTTGGCCAATACTGGTCTGACCTTTTGGCTTTTGGGTGATAGTCCAACAGTTGGATTCCTTGGAAACCCAGACAACTCACCATCAGGTGATGGCACAGACTTTGCCAAGAGATATGCTAGACATTTCCACTTCTTTCACTATTGTTTAGTATCTACATCTGTGTTGGTGAACCAAATTCTCATTCATGGCTTCAAATTGCTCAACAAAATGTGACGTGCCTGCTACCAAACAAGGTAACGCTCACAAAAGATGATGGACGTGGAGCATTTCTAATCAGGAGTCAAAAGCCTTCGAACTGCGGCTGGTGGTGAACACTGTACCAACAGGGCCGGCTGGTGCTGAACACTGTCTGTACCAACAGGGCCGGTTGGTGCTGAACACTGTCTGTACCAACAGGGCCGGCTGGTGCTGAACACTGTACCAACAGGGCCGGCTGGTGCTGAACACTGTCTGTACCAACAGGGCCGGCTGGTGCTGAACACTGTCTGTACCAACAGGGCCGGTTGGTGCTGAACACTGTCTGTACCAACAGGGCCGTTTGGTGCTGAACACTGTCTGTACCAACAGGGCCGGCTGGTGCTGAACACTGTACCAACAGGGCCGGCTGGTGCTGAACACTGTCTGTACCAACAGGGCCGGCTGGTGCCGAACACTGTCTGTACCAACAGGGCCGGCTGGTTGTGAACACTGTCTGTACCAACAGGGCCGGCTGGTGCTGAACACTGTCTGTACCAACAGGGCCGGCTGGTGCTGAACACAGTCTGTACCAACAGGGCCGGCTGGTGCTGAACACTGTCTGTACCAACAGGGCCGGCTGGTGCTGAACACTGTCTGTACCAACAGGGCCGGCTGGTGCTGAACACTGTCTGTACCAACAGGGCCGGCCGGTGCTGGACACTGTCTGTACCAACAGGGCCGGCTGGTTGTGAACACTGTCTGTACCAACAGGGCCGGTTGGTGCTGAACACTGCCTGTACCAACAGGGCCGGTTGGTGCTGAACACTGCCTGTACCAACAGGGCCGGCTGGTGCTGAACACTGTACCAACAGGGCCGGCTGGTGCTGAACACTGTCTGTACCAACAGGGCCGGCTGGTGCTGAACACTGTCTGTACCAACAGGGCCGGCTGGTGCTGAACACTAAGTGTACCAACAGGGCCGGCTGGTGCTGAACACTGTCTGTACCAACAGGGCCGGCTGGTGTTCAAAACAGGGTAATACCAGATATAATCTGACTGACTGACTGACTGAGTTTAGTTTTACGCCGCTTTTAGCAATATTACAGCAATATCACGGCGGGGGACACCAGAAATGGGCTTAACACATTGTGCCCATGTGGGGAATCGAACCCGGGTCTTCGGCGTGACGAGCCAACGCTTTAACCACTAGGCTACCCCACCGCCCCCACCAGATATAATAATTCAGTAGGTTAGCTTATCATGTATATATGATTATAACATCACTTCTGGGCATATGCTATGTTATATAAGTTTTGTGGTTAAGAATAATATTAATGCTGCAACATTCTCTACAAGCTTGTATGGCCAAGGCTAGCCCTTCCTGTTTCTGTTTGCCATTGCCCCTATATAGTGACAGTGTTTACGAATAGCGTCAGATCCTCTGACAAATCCGGCAGATTCGTCAACTGTCCGATAGAAGTCAACTGTCCGATAGAAGTCTACAACCCACCGGCCCCAGTGTCTGACTGTATACTTCACAATGACTTTGACTGAAGTTGTTATATGTGACATGAGGGGCGGTGGGGTAGCCTAGTGGTTAAAGTGTTGGCTCGTCACACCGGAGACCCGGGTTCAATCCCCACATGGGTACAATGTGTGAAGCCCATTTCTGGTGTCCCACGCCGTGATGTTGCTGGAATATTGCTAAATGCGGCATAAAACCAAACTCAGTCAGTATATGTGACATGTGACACTTGTTTGCTGTTTATAAATCTTATGTTTGTTGATAATTTCAATGCCAATAATAAGAAATGTTAAATCTGAAATGTGTGTTTACTTTTATTCTATGGGCCCTGTGAATTTTCAAGGTGTCAGACAGACATCTCAAACTTATAGGACATTGGGTCCTGTTACTTTGAAACACCATTCATGAACACTGTAGTGACATGCATGTTTGTGTGCATGTGTGACTTCTTCCTGACTAACTACTACCAAATGAGATATCATGATGCAGTTTAACATGGACAGTAGTGGTGGTCTGATTAATTGAAATAATCGAAGATTGGTCGCAATGACAAAACGACCAAGCAATCGATCATGTTTTCTCATAATCAAAAACAAACAATTTTGGAACGCTTGTTTGCAATAACAATATTTTTCAAAAGGTTGATTTTGTCTCTACATTGCATAAGCACTACAAGCTCGTTCCAAGTCATGGTTAAATTTATCTTAACAACTCCAGGAAATGCATGTTCCTAACACACTAGTCATCCTTTAAAGATGTGAAATTTGCAAATGCATTTTGTGCAATTTGCGAAAAAAACTGAGAGAACTACGTTATTTCTTTATTTTTTGTGCATTAACAAACATAACCAGGAAAATTTGATAAATGACGCTAACCAATTATTTTCGATGATTGATCGGTTGTAATGAACCAATCATCAATTATGAGATTTACACCAATTCCCAACACTAATGGACAGCCCACCCTGACACTGTATACTGACCAGTTGTCCCCAAGTATTATCTGCTTGATACAAACCTATCGGCTTGACACCACCAGTTATCAAACCACAGGCTTCCTGCTTTCCCTTTTGAAATATAGTTGTTTAAGTCAGTTGGTTTCATTTAACCTTACTATCATCTAAAATACAGTCTTCTTTACTTTACATTATTATGCATTTACTTTCGTTAGAGATCTCTATACTGTTTGTAGCTGCCATTGAAAACATAAAATACACAAGCGATTAATTACTGTAAATAGTTATTGAAAACTTTTATGAAATTCTGAAATAACATGTCTGTAGTTCTCTCATACAAAGCTCTAGGGTGGCAGAAACTATTTTATTCTCATCAAATTTTATTGATTCAATCAATAAAGGAACTCACAGAAGAATCTAATAATGACTTACGAAAGTCAATGTTTGAAATAACTGTAATTTGTGTGGATGGAAAAGAGAATATTGCATAGCACTTAAACAAAGGACAATATTTACTGTACACTGAAATACCATCCAGTTCATTGTTATCACATGCCCTGGCTATTATCACATGCACTGGCTACATCAGCCATAAATAGTCAAATGAGATGTTTATTGATACTGAGTCTAAACATAATCCTTGTATCAGCATGACTTCAAAGCACACACGTGATGGTTTATAACAGTGCACATGTACTCTATTAAATATTTGCCATATCACTTTTTCATATCTGATTTTTCGTTCAATCAAACTTTTGTTTATTTAAGAACAAAATATTCCAATACATACTAGTATACAATGAAATCAGACACTGCTCTGACATCTGATAAACACTGAAATATTACACAGCTTGAAGACTAGGTCAAATACAAGCATGCCTGTTTATTCCAAGTTTATTCCAGAAACTGACTTAGGTAGTGCCTACCTCATGTTGTAAAGATAGGTTGGTGAAGTGTCTTATGCTTGGGTGCAGAAGAATATCATGACTTCATACTATGATACACTGCATACCATCAACTCTTTGTTACTCTGGTTAAGTTTAAGTGCCGAACATGTTTGTGTTCGCCTTTGACAATGAAGTACTACCTTCCTGACAACTGACCTTCGTGAAAGATTCATATAAGTACCTTTACCTACATAAACCTCAGCATAAGCTCCTGAATACTATCTAAATACTATACACTAAAGATATGGCACAAACCATGAACTTTGACCTACACACAGAATGCTGACTCTAAACCCTGTAAATATTTAAAGGAAATACTGTCTGGAATTTGCATCTGTTGATGATAATTTTGTAACTGATGGATACTAAAAATTTATTCAGATCTATTCATACTCAATTATTCTGCTGCAAATGCATTCTTGTACTTTGGTATTATTTTCAGCCAATGCTATTCTTGGCATATGGGTGAGTGAGTTTAGTTTTACGCCGCTTTTAGCAATATTCCAGCAATATCATGGCGGGGGACAGAAATGAGCTTCACACATTGTACCCATGTGGGGAATCGAACCGGTGACGAGCGAATGCTTTAACCACTAGGCTACCTAACCGCCCCCTTAGCATATGGGACTGGTACAAGTCCCGAACAAATAGTTATATTACTGGACTTGGACTAGCTGAGAGTTACAAACCCTTTGACAGTATACACCTTGACCTGGGTAAGAGACCAATGCACCATCATCCAGTATAACATTCTGTCAGATCCTGAAGTACCATAATGTATCAGTCAACAAATATCTTTCATAACCAAGCTCTAGTTTGCCTAGATTCTGTTGATTTGTGTGAACTAGTGAACTGGCAAAAGAATAAATTTGTTGGTTACACATGGATTGACTAAATAACTTTATTTGGGGTTTGGGGATTTGGTTGGTTGGTTGTTTAACACAGCACTCAACAATATTCCAGCTTTATGATAGCGGTCTGTAAATAATCAAGTCTGCACCAGACAAACCAGTGATCAAAATCATGAGCATATATCTACGCAATTAGGATACGATGACGTGTGTCAACCTAGTCAGCGAACATGACCACCCAATCCCGTTAGTCGCCTCTTACGACAAGCATGGGTTGCTGAAGACCAATTCTAACCTAGATCTTCACGGGTATGGAGATATGGGGGCAATTTGCAGTTATAAAAATGGACTAGTGGACATTTTATCATAATCATCCATATCCAACTAAAGTCTATAAGTATCTAGAACAACTTAATACACAGACTTCTTTCATGAATAAAAGCTTAATATATTCATTGTAGTAATGTTTCATAGTTGGTTCATCAGATGAACACTTACTAAGCATATAGAGCTAATATATACATACACAATGTACAATTAATAATATAGAGATAAAAATATAATACAGCAATGTTAAATAAGCTAATGGAAAAGAAGCTAATAAACTACAATGATGGTGTGGTGATGGAGCTGGGTGTAATCACAAGGAGCAGACTGTTCTATCTGAACAATATCCATGTGACAGTTTAGTAGACAGTGGCTCTTAACAATTTCTTTGAATGACATGCCTTTGTTGACATAAGTCCTAATTTATATTACAAATACCATACAGCCAGTTAACAACACAAAAGCAAGCAAGTCATGTAAAGACAATCAGACAAGTCCCCAGACTCATTATACAACAATGTTATCTAATTTGTTTGAGATAACAGATTAATTTAGTAAACAAACATTGTTCAATCCTAGGCTTAATTATCTGCCACTGTATAACTACTGAAGTCTAAAGGTACCAACTGCTCAGCTTAAATCTAAAGAGAAGGCTTCTGTTGCTTTCAAATAGCCATGTCAAATGTTGGTTTACTGATTTAGACCAATAAAACCTTAACAAGTAAGGGAACGGCCATTTATTACAAATATGAATGGGTGACAGTAGTTTTATGTATTTGTATACTGAAATTAACATCCTCCCAAAACCACTTTACATTTCTTTAATATAATGTCCACTTTTTCACAATCCTCCCCAATGTTGATTCATATTTGCTTCCCATGTCACAGTTTTGGGTGATGTTCCCCCGATTCCCTCTATCCAACCCACCTCCAACAATATCCTGATGTACACACAGCATATCCAACCGTCATTTGTTTTCGTTCAGAATCGGTTTTCGGTCAGCCAAGTTTTCTCACGATACGCTACGAGATTTCGCAACATCAGGTAGATACATTCAGCCAAGAGTCGGAATTCTATCGCTCGGACTACGAAAATGCTTCGTGTCAAGTTCAACAAGGTAAATATCAATAAATAGGTGTGAAACTCCTATTTTACAACTGAGATTACTAATGTAAAAAAGTGACTTGCTACATCTAAAAAATAAAAATGCTACATCTTGATAAATCATAGCTTGTAAATTACACAGTAACTCGTCGTCTGCTTGTTTACGTCTTGTCATCATTTTGTCACATGATATATCACGTGACATTGCCATTGTAAAGAAAATCTATGGCAGATGGAAAGGGTCATCTCTTATCGTGTTTTTCGAAAAACAGCAAATCGTTGTTTCTGAACAGAGATTAATAGCACATATATTGTTTAGGTTATGACGAATGGAAGGGGACAATACCGCCAATATTCATCTGAGGCTTTGGAAAATGCGTATGAAGCCGTTATTGACGGAATGTCTGTTAGGAAAGCTGCTAAAAACCTTTTGGTTCCCTTTGCTACTCTCTGTGACCGTACTAGTGGGAATATTGGAATGGAGTGTTTGAAGTCTGGTCCTGAGCCTTTGTTGTCAATCGAAGAGGAGAGAAATCTTGTTGTTCATATTCAAGCAATGGCCGACTTTGGCTTTGGATATACACGACAAACCACTGTCTATGCAATGGTTTTATAATTTCTATTCTCGTTGGTCTGATCTCAAAGACAAAAAAACAAGATCACTTGAGTTACAGCGTGCGAAGGCTACGTCCGAGGAAATTTGAAAGTATGCACACCCGTTAAAGTTTTTCGGGCCATGTCAGAATTCTGGTGTCCATGTCATGATGAGAGGTGAGGTGAGGTGAAATTGGGTTTTACGTCGTGCTAGAGAATATTTCGCTCATATGACGACGTGCGTGTGTATGTGTAGCTGCTTGTACTAGCCCAGACTAAAGCTGGTTTTATAGTGCTAGCCCACTGAGATACCATGCCGCAGTGAAGCATGAATACCCCACTCAGACACATTATACTGACTCCGAGTCGACAAGTCCTTGTTGCACCCATTAATGCCAAGCGCCAGGCAGGGACCAACAAGTACCATATTTTAATGTCTTTTTGGTATGACGCGGTCAGGGATCGAACCCGCGACCTTCCGCTCTCCAGGCGGACGCTCTAATCACTACACCACGGAGGCGGTCTCAAGATGAGAAGGAGGAATAACTTGTGCAAGATTATTTATCATGCCAGTGATGCACATGGGATTTTTCTTGTGAAATATTTTGGAATTATTCTTTCTTCGTTACTGTGTGCGACGAATGTTAACTTGTATAAATATGGCTGAGACTTTTTGATTGACACCAGCATCCTATAAAATTATGTCCCTTACACCGCTATACGGCCTCCTGTAAACTTTAAAAACAGCCGACCAATCATTTGATTGAAACTGATGACGTCACTTCCATGCAGCGATGTTTGGACAGCGAAGTTAGCGGCCGACAGAAGTGTTGAAACACGAGGTAATCTTATCGTATTTGTTTATGTTGTCAATAAATAACCACTTTCAAGCGTAAGATAGACAATATCAAGATTTATTATGCATCGTCTGAAATACGCAGTGGGATTTCTTATGTGAACAAAACCGATTATACGAGGATACACCAATTTTCAGATTTCATTTCAAATCAATGTGAAAAAACAATGTCTTGGAATTAAAACTTGGTATCATCATTTCAGATACTTGCAACATTTCTTATTGTAAACTCAAGTTTATGGATCATTTCAATATTCGTAGTAAACACATGTACCAATATTAGCCTACGGCAGACACGTCTAGATATTAGGCCTAGTGTCTCTTTAAATCGTGCATGATTTTTCGCATGTGGTAGGTGTGTAAGACGACAGGCAAAATGCTTAAATTCTCTAAAACGTCCTCAGTAGTGTTATATATATCCCGTTACACATAGACTTGACTTACAGTACCTGGAGCAGTGTGTTTGCAGTTTGACCGAATTAATATAGCCAGATTCAGCTTCCGACATGGAAAGTGGGCTGGACGAGGCAAGATTAATGTCGGCCTTTCTTATACCGAATCTGCGTTTTAGATAAACCCTTCATGCTTTTTCGAACCATTTACAATTTAAGAGGTATATATCTTGTAAATGAATAGATATTAGCATCATAGGGATACACGCATGACACCAAAAAAATTGCTCAGCTCGAAAACTCCGTGCAAACATGTCAGTCCTTTCAATGGCCATCAAGTTGCTTATGGGCCGATCTTTCTGTATCACACAAAATGATTTCTCTGCTTTTCCCAATAAATACATGAAAACATACAGAATCACATATCATTTCCTCACCTCTATGTGCAGTTAGATATCTGGGTTTCGATGTATTTGTACCAGTAACATTCACTTCAGATCGAACACTTATCAGGCACTTCTCTCAGATGATAATCAAATAAAGGATTCCCCGCCTACGGTAGTGACGTCAGATCCGTAGGAAATACCTCCCCGTCTGACAGATATATTAAAATTGATATTTTGTATTGAGCATAACATTTTACGATTATTTTTGTAAAATCAACATCTTAGAAGAACACAGTTTAAAAAATTGTAACAAAAACACGACTTTGTTTTGTTGACCGAGTAATGCGAAAATAGTCAGATGACGACAAGCGATTAGAATAAACACAAGACGATTGGCTGTTGTGGTCACGTGGTGCTGTGTAACGCACCTGATTGGCAAGCTGTTTTGACGAGAAGCGAGCGAGACGGTGGAAAGAAGGGAAGGAAACCGAGAAAGGAGGGCAGTCGCCCAGAGTTTTGGTTGATATATTTGGCTTTGAAAGTTTGAAATTGAAGAAGACATTTCTTGACTTTAAGGAGACACTTTTGTACTTATATTGGAGGTTGGAAGCAGTTTACTGAAACTACAAGCAGAAGAAAAATACAGGTCGCTGAAAGATAAATAGTGGACGCCATCTTGAAGTAAACAAACCGAGGTCGATTTGTTGTGTTGAAGTATTCGTTGAAGTACAGCTGTCAGGAGATTCTACACCCTACAGATCTGCTGCTGGTTAACCCTGAAGATCGGCTACCTTGTGTGTTCGATACAGAAGTGTACGTGATCATTCAAATGGTCCTGTCAACTCTTGGTATGTCGCAGTCGAACATAAAGGACAAACCAAAAAGGTCAAATGGGAAATATATTTCCCAGAGAGACGAAAGGGTGAAATTCTCACCGAAACACGTTAAACAAGTGCCAAAGAGGGTTTCAGGGCCCAAGGACATTATGACAGAGAAACGGGCTCAGAAATTTTCGCAACATTCTACACCCTATTCAAATGGTTTGATCTCAAATCCCAGCTCTGACAGGCGAAAGGATGGAGATAGAGCCAAGAAAAGGAGTCGTTGCCCGTCCGAGAGTGAGATGCAATCAACGAAGTTAGAAGAAATCCTTGATGCACAGGCAAATGCCTATGCTGGTGCTAAATTTAGCGACCCACCCTCACCAAAAGTACTGCCGAAACCTCCATCCCACTGGATGAACAATGAAAATGCTGTACCCAGGTGTGACGATATGACAAGTCATTTGAAGATGTTACTGAAAGTACCAGTCCAAGCATAGACTTTTTTAAGGGATGACTTTTTTGTCATTCAAGGCCAAAGGGTCCCACAATCAAAGTCATTCCAAGTTTATTTTTGTAAAGGCTTGAATCAGTATTGTCATTGTATGGCATTTTCATAGACTCATATTGTTGGATTTTTGACATCATCAACTTTTAAAGTCATAGACATGTGGACATATCATTGTACATTTTCTTCAGCAGTCTGTAAGACCAGAGGAAGTACTAATTAACATACCATGTATTTTTATCATAGATTTATTCCTCATCTATAGCCCCTCTGGTCACCATACACATACTTGTGCAGTTCTTTAATTTATTGTACATAAATTAGTATGCTAAAGTTCATGTGATGTGTTCAGCATCTAAGTTATGAGCAAAATAGTGCAATACCTACTACACAGGTTAAATGAGTGCTTTTATGACCTGTTGCTCTGAGGTGCTGTCTTGAGCAAAACTTCTGTGATTTTATTTACAAATGTGATGCTTTCATATTTGATAAGAAGAGGGTGCATGTACATGACAGATGGGTGGGTCTTGTTTTAATATTTTTGTTCGGGTTAAATTGGGGTCACTTTTGTTTAAAGCTAAAAGTATGCTAAATCAGAACATTTTATGTTGCCTAGTTTCTTGTGATTGTGAATAGTGACAGGGAAGTTGCCTTTAATTCTTCATTTACTTTTCTTTCGTTTGTTTCAAAAATTTAGTTGGACTCTTCCAAGGTATTGTCATCTTCTTTTTGGTAAGTTTGATGGTTTTTGTTTCAACAAGCAGCATTACATCACACAAAATATCAAAAGTGTTCACAGGATGTTGCATACTGATCGTGATAACTTTCCTGTCCTGATGAGTAATTTGAAGCAATGTTTTTAAATGTTGATGCACCTTTTTCAAGTTGAATATGTGTTTGGGTAATGTATACTTGCTCCTCATGTGTATAGTTGATGATTAATATAATGTAACCCTTTCTGTCAAAATGCAGTTAGCCTTGTTTCATGTAATTGAAGCAAGATGTTTACGCAAGAGTATTCAATACATAGGTGGGATAGCATTGCTTGAATATTTTGTACTAATGGACCATAAGTATAATGTGATAATACCATTTATACTTGTAGTTATAAAAAATATATGCATTTTTACCAAATATTCAATAAGAAAGCCAATGTAGGATCAAGTGTCCTTTCTTGGCATAATGAACTAAAGACCGAATAGTCCTAAACTTCTACTTGGATATTCGTATGTAAAAAAAAAAAAAAAGATAATGGATTATCACTCTACTTATGACCCATTGATATTAATGATGTACCGAGATGGAAATTGGCACTAGCCAGCAAGCAAGCCCAGACTAGTTTTGTTAATGTTATAGGTATCTTGAGGACTAGTAAAATATGAAACATTCTGGGATTATTGCCGTATGTTCTAACAGGCTAGCAGATGTCCTTGATTAATTTCCATCCCTGTTATATTGACTTATTAGTTTTTGAATTTTCCATATCCTAAAGTTTACTTTGGTCCTTCAGTCAAAGTGACACTATTTTACAAAATGTTTACATGGGCTGTCAGTTTCATGTTTCTGTTTCTTGTCAAGTTTCACATGTTCAACTACTATGAAGAACTGTTTGACAAGTATGTCAATATCATGTACCCTTTTGGACAGTATTTTCCATTGCAAAGGGGATTGGAGACATTTGCATCGAGAAAAGGAGAGACTAAGCAGATGATGTGCAGAAAGGTTTGTGATTCAAGGAGGCGCATTTCATTAGTTTGGCAGCTCATGTCGAGTGTCGAAAGAATTGTGACTGTCTACTGCCATTTACTTTTAGTGTCTATTGTTATTGTGATGAACAACATTGCAGGAATGAACAGTTGACAATGCGAAAGGCTTCGGTACATACATGAATATTTTCCGTGCCATGTTGAATTCTTCAAGGAGAAATGTTGATGTTTGTGTTATTTCACATTGATGAAAGAATTTATTGAATGTATACTGTCACATGAACCTAGCACTTAAGGAACTGCACAATGTATACATCATAACAATTCTGTCTATCATGTAGTTTATTTATTATTTTTTTATTTCACATCATCAAATTTTTTTGGGTCCTTTTCAGGGCCCACCAGTGTCCCAAAAGGAGACTTTTAACATGATGAAAACTTGTGTGCAGTATGAAAGAAATGGATGAATGATTGATAGATGTATGATTGTGTTTATATTGTCTCTTTATATGAAAATTTGGTGCTATATTATTTAAAAGGCATCAAATCGTCGATACTACATCTTTTGATGGTTGATTTTAAATAACCTGATACAACATGTAAGTCAGGAGAAAATGGCATTCAAAATTTTGAAGAAGACGTTATTTGGCTCAATGTGAAATACCATCTATCCTTTTCAATCCTAAATAATGTTGGTTTTTTGGTAATTAAAATGTTGAAGTGTTTGAAGTACCATTAAACCAAGAGAATTCTCTTTGTATTGCCATGTTGACTAAAGCCTTATTATTCAGGATATGTATTTAGTCATTGTGGAGTAAATACCAATACACTTTCTTGTGGATTGAAAAATGCAGCTAGTGTAAAACATACTCTGCAAGGCAGTATCTGTGAAAAAATCACGGCCAGAGTTCCTATTTGAGGTAAGTATGTTGACATTTTTCATTTTCAAACCAGTTATCCTGGAAAGGTATTGTATTTCTTGAGTAAATAGTGGTGTAAGATGAAATTTGAAAGATTGTATACACCTCAGGGTATCATGGCTCTATTTTGGTCTATAGAGAGAATATTTTAAACTTTATAGTGACAAGTAATTTGCTGCAAATGTTTGTGTTTTGTTAGACAACTTCTACAGTTGGTATGTAACACTGATATCTAATGTAATCTGGCAATGTATGGAAACATGTTTGGTTTAAGATAATTTTAAAAAGGATTTGTAATTGCTTTGTATGTCTACCATTTGTTGACTATAAATAAGTTAAACAATATATTTGATATTTTTCCAAATTACATACAAATAATAGGACATAAGGACAGCCAATTGTGGAGATCCATGTCAGGCGCATACTAACTTTTGTGTTAGGCGCTGTCTTAGATTGCCTACAGTTTTCTATAAATGTGCCAATTCAAGTAGTTGGAAAGTGACATGTGGCACACAAAAAGGGAAATTTGTAATTGTTTCACTTGTTTTATGTTAATGATGAAAGGAGATTCCCAAAGCAGAATCTCACCAAGCCTTGTCTTGTAAAGACAGGATGTTTTTTGACACTTTAGTGTCAGTGGATACATGAGTATTTGCTCTGTATTAATTGTCAAGTGGAATGAGTATGAAAGTCCAAAGATAAAATTTTGTGAAGTAAGTTGGCCTGAAATGAAATTGTGGTAGCTCAGTGCACTGTTATACTAATCCACTTGACAATGACAACCGTACCAGGGGCTGATAAGATCACTTGTTTGAGACCATGTTCAATAAATGCTGTATTTTTTGGAGTTTCTGCCCCTTGGTATTTAAAACAAAATGTTTTCAAATTTGATTCAAATCCTATGAAGTGGTCTGAGTTGTGACTGTGGTCACAAATGTGAATGCATATTAGGGATGAGTGTTCGCTTGATGAAATAAATTCCATTTGATATGTTTATCGCCAACGAGAAGTTAACCACTTTTAGAAAAGTGATTTAAAATCCTCAATATTACACTCATCCCTGAAATGTTATGTTTGAAATAAGGGTTTTAAGAAGACCTTTATTTTGACAAGATTAATTTAATTAAAGTAACATTGATGATGATAAATCACAATTAACGGAGATCTTTTAAAAGAGTACCAAAATTTGAAGAATTTTTTTCTGATTCATTTAGAATGTTTGTTCAGAGAATAAAGGTTACAAAAAGGAACCTGGTCACAATTTCAAATATCAATTCCCATTTCTTTTTATTGATTGAATCAATAACAAATTTCACAACATTGTGGTAACTTCCATGACATCAGTCAAACTGTGCACTATGATGTGGTCTCAAGATAGCATTAAGAAACTAATGTGCACAACTGTTTTCTCATGTACAAGAACTGAATGAACATGCAAGATTACAGTGATGTATTGTGATATTCATTTGTTTTCTTAAAGAATATATCTGAGAATATAAAGCAGGGAGTGATGAAACCCATTCAGGAAACTGATTTCTTTTATTGTTATCTCCGGTAGTTAAAACATCCTTATTTTTACAACTTTTCCTAAAACTAGTCTCCAAGAACTAATTTGTTGGAGACTTGATTTGATATTTGAATATCAAAAGCAATAATATATGAAATTTTCGTGTCAAATTTTTCTGTAGCAAGGACAACTGATGGTAATTATGTTGCTATTTTCATTTTAATGTTAAATGTCACCATGGAAGAGTTCAGTGATGTTAAGTTACTCTTTGGTATTAAGCCCTTAAAATCTTTGTTCGATTAATTGTCATATTAGCTGATACAATTTTGATAAAGCCTGTCACTTGTTTAGATTTACATCATTTGTGCCACTTAATTTATTTTATTTCTACAAACTATCTAATATTTTCAATTGTCCAAACTGTAGTTAGTAAAATTGGCTGAATATTACTAACAGGACCTCACTATGGGGGAAGTTGTAATTGTTATGAAGCCAGATATATTAATAAATTGTTTCTAAGTTTCTTCTTCTTGTATGTGTTGCTTACTTCACAAAAAGCAGAAAAGAGCTTGGAGAGTATTTGGCGGATCGAGCACTTGACATGACATTGTCGAATGGCTGATCATATCCTGACTGGATGAGTGAGTGCCCTTACAGTCAGTGATGTAGTTCACCTGTTTGAGAGCCTGCACTGCACTGATAACTGTTGGATGATCATCCCTAATATCCAGTGCTTTCTGTGAAAGTCCAGCTTTGTTACAGTGGGGACTGACCTAGCTGATGATGTGTCAAAACTGGATTGAATAGGTGCTGTTATTAACAGGCCTGTCTTGTTCTGAAACACAAACACACTGACATAAATCAAATACTGTAGTGCATAACACATAGGATGCTGTAATCAGGGATAGGGCAAGGCAGGGACCATGGGCCATTTTGCTCATTAGAATAAATATTGGCCCATTCGATTTTTTATAAGTCTACTATTGATAACGGGCAGTGGCCCATTCTAAATTCAGAAAATGGCTTATAATCCTGAAATTGGCCCATTGTCAAAGTTCTCTATCCCAATCCCTGTGTAATGTTAAAGTACTGTCGGAAATAGAAAAAAACACTGCTTTTTGGCTGTTTGTATCCGTAAAATTTACACCATTGCAAATAGCATGTCGAAATAACCCACATCAGCCTAACTGGGCGTTCAGTGGGATGCGTAATAGGATATCCAGAAAAGCATCCGTAAAATCGGGAAAAAGTTAGAAAAAAATATGAATAGCTGCTTAAAACAATAGATCAGACTATAGATGACAATGATGACGGACCATCGACACACCGAGCATGAAATGCACGTGCTGCCTACAGGCACAAGGGGTCATCTCAAAGATATTCTATGTGCTTTCTTGTGTGTTTAATATCTCTCAAATATTGATTAACATCTAACGTGTCTTTTTTTCATAAAGCTTATGTTGAGATATGTAAAACAGTATGATAGCCATAGAAAGGCTTAAATCATCCATTGTCTCAAAATATATAGGTAGCATGGCCACCCGAAGATCGACAGGACTGGATATTATTTGTAAATTGTTACTTCCACAGTTTAATTCCCCCAAAGGATTATCTTATCTTTGCTGATGTCTCTATCCCCCAGCCCGACCCCAACCATCGTCATGCGACCCCCCATGCCTGTTTGTTTTTATAGTGGTAGTGAGACTCCATGGTAGCTACATCCTTAAGAGTTTCACAAGTGAAAATATTATTTTGTACTTCAGCTATCGTTTCTAATGAAGCAAAGTCTAATTTCCAAATGGGCATTTAAAAAGTGCCCTTTGTAATACAATATCATCGCACACTAATTTGCATAAAGCTATGTATGGTCTGTCCCAAATGAGTCGACTTGGACTTAGAAAAAACACCTGCATTGCTCATTTCTGCACTAATCTCTCCTCAGTAAAGTCCCCTTTTTACGTTTACGGTTCCTATCTCCCTACCACCGAGACTGTAGTCAGGCCGAACTTAGTTTAACAGATATTTCACACTTTCACATATTAACTACATTGTGGATCTAAATGTGAAAAAACATTGTTTTTCTATTTCCGACAGTACTTTAGTTCATCTTCCCAGTAAAAGGCCTGTATCCAGCTTTCTGAATATGGCTTATTAAGTGAAATTTGGGCTGGACTAGACTGCATAGTTCAGTCAAAACATGTAGTGAAACTGAAATCTGGTTCAGTCAATGGCAGGATTTGCTGTACTGTCGACAACAGTCCTTTTCCAAAACTTAACATGTTTTTAATCAATATGCTCAAATGATGTGACGCATATCACAAGGTTTGACGCATGTTATTACAACGGAGCTCTTGATTGTTGAACAGATCATTGTGACAGGGACTGGCAATGTATTTGAAGCAAATGCAACCTATACTTCCTTTCAAAAGTTTAGACTCGCTAGTGTAAATATAGCCACCTACTTCAGGCAACTGTTCTAAACTGAATTTTGCAAAATGTTCCATACTGTTTCAAGGTACCGTTTACACATGAACTGATGTGTTGTAAAACAAATTTGTAGCATTGGAAAGATTATTGTCATGAGTTCAATAAATGATAAAAATCAGTGAAAATAGGCAAATTCTTAACAAAACATTACACCAAAACGCAGCTGTTCACATGCACTACATTTGCACATGCTTTTCAGCAATCTGATGCATGATCCTGGTGCAATTCATCTGCATAAGGTTTGCAGTTGGTTTCCCCCATATTAGTGGAGAAATCAATCTTAGATGTAACCATATATATGTATACATAACATATAGTGAGTGTTTTAAGTGAGTCTAAACTTTTGAAAGAAAGTATATATGAAAGTTGCAATCTGATTGGCTTTTTAAGGACTACGGAGATAACAGGACAACTCATAGTAGCTACTGGTGGTGCTACAATCCACTCTAAATTCCAGCTAAGTTTGACAAGGATGGAACTAGACATAGAAAGTCAGTGAACTCCCTTTCTTCATTAGATGGTCTGGTGTAACTCCTGTAGTGAGCAGTCTGAATCCATAGGTTAATGTTGAACACAGAGAAAAACACAAAGGTTCACAACTGTTAGTTTACGCAAGACTGACAATACTTTTGGAAATCAGCAGATAATATTTTAGGAGCAAGGCTCCCTTTTCATGTTGGACAAGCTCCTTTGTCAAGGACACTGATCTATCATGTTATTTTGTGGTAACTTGCATGCACGTGTTTCATAGGCAGAAGCTGATATAGGAACAAAGGAAGCACAGTTAATGGTGATCTTGAATCATGTCTGTTTGCACAAACACAACTGTACTATTCACACTTTGCTAAGGATCAAATAATTGATTCAACAGAAAACTATGATGTGGGGTCTAATTTGGTTTAAATATCCTAGGTTTCAGTATGTCGTTGCATCTTGTGGATCCCATACCTGCTATTGACAGGTGGTGTTTATTTGTCAATGACTCGTTCCATGATCTGCAAAATGGTTAATTCAGGTGCAATGAAAACCATTGTTATGGTTACTCATGTATCAGGTGCATAAGGTTAGATTAAAGTGACTGTTTGCCCAAAGAGGGGTTAACATATAAGTATTTATCCAGTTTTAAATGGATACAATTTCAAATTATAAATCTATGTTTAAGTAAAGTTGTATATATATTTACTTACACTGCTAACATGTTTCAGTAGTTTCAAATACATCCCCAATATCCATGTTTCAGAATGGATACAAGCATAACGTCCATCAGCATCATGGTTAGCTTTACACAAATACAAAAAAAAAAATCCCAGATATACCGGAATGTTGCGTGTGTTATGTAAAAACAGATGTGATATGTGAAATAGTAACAATATTTTTACTTTCTAATTACTATATATTTGAACTAGATAATATATCTGACATTTTAAAGGTCACATGCAACGTAAAACACAACTTTGCAGATTCTGATACCTTTCGGTATGGACTTACCGAAACAAATCATCAAAAATGCAAATTCAACTTATAAAGTTGAAAAATAACGCGATGAAAAAAACCGTGCGAAATCGTAGTTCAAACGAGTCACTAACTTTCCCCCCCCGCGCTTGGGGGAATTGAAGTGGTTTCAACAGCTGGGCTGCGCTCATAGCACATGCGCAGTGAAATAGGTTCGCGGAGCTTGGAAGCGGGTTGTCCGGTGAATATTAGGTGAAGGCTTTGGTGTGAGCTATTTTTCTAATGTTTTGTTGATATTTCACAGGCTGGAGCTTTTTATATGTTATTACAGTAGATTACCGATTTAACTGTTTATATAATTTCACCACACCTTCTTCTTACCGAGTCACTTTCTCAGTTCGATACTTAAAAGCAATGTCATTATTTAGCGTCGACAGAATTTCTAGCTGTGATATAGATATGTCGTTGTCACAGACAAAACTCAATGTCTGTTTTATTGGCACCTATGTGTCTGCTAATGACAATATTCAATACACAATTTCAATCACTGACAACATGCAATTTGAACTTAACACCTATCAGGCTATACACCATAAACAAAACGCATTGATTTATGGCCCGAGTTCAGTCTCTGTCACATTATGTAATTTCTCAGACAGGCAAGTGTGATACTTGTACACATGACATGTTATGATGTCTGTTGATTGCAAAATGTTATACACAAAAAATGAGCATGTATTTACAAAACCCAACATCTCTAATATACACACACAATGAGCCGTGAGGGCGACATCTGCAAATGAACCAGCCGTTACACTTGAGTGCACACCCACCCGCTCTGACTGGGTTCGGTATCCCGGCTGCTTCGTTTCTTGGGAAGTAAACCCAAGTACAAAATATTGCACTTTTGATTTGCGATTGTACGCTTATAATTTTGTTTTTATGTTTTTTCATAACCAGCAATGTATATTGTATGTCATGAATAAGTGATAATTGTGTTTTAATTATGTTTGAATTTTTGGTTGCATGTGACCTTTAAATTAGCTTGTTCATCACATCTTGCTCCGTGAAAACAATCTAAAAGTGCCTCATATTTTTCAATTTCTAATGGACCTGGAACCAATACCAAGGCAAATGTGGTAATTTTTGTGTTAAGCCTACAATGACCAAATGAAAGTGCCATAAGTTTTACATACTCTTTCTTCAACATCTGTTACTGATAACTCTTCTAATCAAACTCACATCTTTACTAAGCATCTGAGGTTCTCTGTTGTCGCAACACTTCACAATTCTGGGTCTTATTCGACTGCTGAATTCACTGTAGCTGAGGTGAGTCTTCTCAATTGTAATTTATCAATTTTTGCAGGTAAGCTTATAGCCACCCGAAATGCATCCTCGATAATCTCCAGGGTAAACGTTACAATCACTCTCCACTAAACCCTGGATGCATCCATGGCTTGGCCCGATGATTTTATTACCTCCCTTTGCTGGCTTTCTATCCAGTCAGGTGTCTACGCTGGGAAGTTGAGCGTACCAATCACAACTCACTTTCGCTTTTTCAATCGTCTAAACTTGGCAACATAATAATATATTGTTGCAGAGGTACTCTGAAAGAGGTAGAAGGAGTTCCTGCATATATTTTTTAAGATATCAGACGTGTCAATTTGTCTGTATGTTCCCCCCCCCCAAATCTGAGTCGCACTGCGAACAAACTTTCGCGGCTGTGACCACTATCTTTGTTGACACTGGCAAGCTCGGATGTAATGGCGTGCAACTGAGTGCATCTCAATTCCATATATATTTCCTTGTCTCAGCTTTGTAGGTTTAGAAGCAAATGAAATGGCATATCAGGTCACTTAGTCTTCTTTAGGCCAGACCAACTTTATTTCTTGTTTTACGGATTTGTTTCCTAAAAAAAACCTAAAGGCAGGAAGGAAAAAAACTAAAACTAAAAAGCACCAGTCAAAGTAATATTCCTTTTAAATACTAAAAGTATTTGACTTTTGGCAATTTATGAAGTGTATTTGGGACAAAAATCAATCTAAAAGCAGTTTCTTGCACATTTACATTTTTGGCCAATAAAAATATTAAAACTTTATTTCTTGAGCGGGGAAAATCAATTTGTATTTTTTTCCTTATAAACCGACCGGCGGATCCGTAAAACAAGAAATAAAATTGGTCTGGCCTTAGTTATAAAAATGGCATCTCTATACATTTTAACCGGTTGGTTATCTGAACCCAAGTGTCCCATTTGCCAATAATTTTGTTTTTGTTTATTTCACTTGTTTGTACAATGTCAACGTATAGTGAATAGTCCAGTTTCCAGAATAGTGTTGTAGTTGTCTTACCATGGAAACATTGGGGGAGATACTTCTTTGTGCAATGTCAACGTATAGTGAATAGTCCACGGTTTCCAGAATACTGTTGTAGCTGTCTTACCATGGAAACATTGGGGGAGATACTTCTTTGTGCAATGTCAACGTATAGTGAATAGTCCAGTTTCCAGAATACTGTTGAAGTTGTCTTACCATGGAAACATTGGGGGAGATACTTCTTTGTGCAATGTCAACGTATAGTGAATAGTCAACGGTTTCCAGAATACTGTTGTAGCTGTCTTACCATGGAAACATTGGGGGAGATACTTCTTTGTGCAATGTCAACGTATAGTGAATAGTCCACGGTTTCCAGAATAGTGTTGTAGTTGTCTTACCATGGAAACATTGGGGGAGGTACTTCTTTGTGCAATGTCAACGTATAGTGAATAGTCCACGGTTTCCAGAATAGTGTTGTAGTTGTCTTACCATGGAAACATTGGGGGAGGTACTTCTTTGTGCAATATCAACATATAGTGAATAGTCCACGGTTTTCCAGAATACTGTTGTAGCTGTCTTACCATGGAAACATTGGGGGAGATACTTCTTTGTGCAATGTCAACATATAGTGAATAGTCCAGTTTCCAGAATACTGTTGTAGCTGTCTTACCATGGAAACATTGGGGGAGGTACTTCTTTGTGCAATGTCAACGTATAGTGAATAGTCCATGGTTTCCAGAATACTGTTGAAGTTGTCTTACCATGGAAACATTGGGGGAGATACTTCTTTGTGCAATGTCAACATATAGTGAATAGTCCAGTTTCCAGAATACTGTTGTAGCTGTCTTACCATGGAAACATTGGGGGAGGTACTTCTTTGTGCAATGTCAACGTATAGTGAATAGTCCATGGTTTCCAGAATACTGTTGAAGTTGTCTTACCATGGAAACATTGGGGGAGGTACTTCTTTGTGCAATATCAACATATAGTGAATAGTCCAGTTTCCAGAATAGTGTTGTAGTTGTCTTACCATGGAAACATTGGGGAGGTACTTCTTTGTGCAATATCAACATATAGTGAATAGTCCACGGTTTCCAGAATAGTGTTGTAGCTGTCTTACCATGGAAACATTGGGGGAGGTAACTTTGTGCAATATCAACATATAGTGAATAGTCCACGGTTTTCCAGAATAGTGTTGTAGTTGTCTTACCATGGAAACATTGGGGAGGTACTTCTTTGTGCAATATCAACATATAGTGAATATAGTCCACCATGGAAACATTTCCAGAATAGTGTTGAATAGTTGTTGTCTTACCATGGAAACATTGGGGAGAGTAATGTACTTTGTGCAATATCAACATAGTGAATAGTCCACGGTTTTCCAGAATAGTGCTGTAGTTGTCTTACCATGGAAACATTGGGGGAGGTACTTCTTTGTGCAATATCAACATATAGTGAATAGTCCACGGTTTTCCAGAATAGTGTTGTAGTTGTCTTACCATGGAAACATTGGGGGAGGTACTTCTTTGTGCAATATCAACATATAGTGAATAGTCCACGGTTTTCCAGAATAGTGTTGTAGTTGTCTTACCATGGAAACATTGGGGGAGATACTTCTTTGTGCAATATCAACATATAGTGAATAGTCCACGGTTTCCAGAATAGTGTTGAAGTTGTCTTACCATGGAAACATTGGGGGAGGTACTTCTTTGTGCAATATCAACGTATAGTGAATAGTCCATGGTTTCCAGAATAGTGTTGAAGTTGTCTTACCATGGAAACTTTGGGGGAGATACTTCTTTGAAGTGACATCTATGAGGTTTTACATTTGAATTATTATAAGACCTGCTTGGCTCTTTTACATCTGAACTGTAAAACCTGCTTGGAGGTTTTACATCAACTGTAATCCCTGCTCAGAGGTTTTACAGCCTTTCAAGTCACAGTTCTTAACCTATGATAATTCAGTGACATGAATCAAACCCCCAATGTTCCTGTGTTGCGTTGTAAATCAATCCACTGTGTTCCAACAAGCCTCTGAGGCAGGTAATAAAAGGGTGTTCAGTCTCATCATGCTGCAGATGCTCTACTGTCATCAAATTTGTTTTATACTGTGAGTTCTTGCAGAATGGGTTCTTTTTGTAATATTTTTTGCATTATGTGGGTCATATGTTGGTTTAAAACAGTCTGGGTTAAAGATGTATGAAAACTCAAGCAGAAAGTCAACTCTCATGGGCTATGAAGCTCAAATTTTGTTTGTATAATCGCAGCAATGATGTCTCCATAAAGTGTGCACAGAATCAGAGCTACAGATAACTTTTGGGGTCATTGAGTTATGTACTCACTTGTGTTCATCTCAATTGGGTATCCTAATCTTCCTTTGAGTAACCAAATAAATTGTACTCACCTCATTCAAACTCAATTGGGTATTTTGACATTTTCCATTAATTGTAACAATATAATAAAGTTCAAATGTTGGTTTACATGTGTGTTATTTATATTTGATCTGTAATATGACAAACAATCAGATGGACTGCAAGTTGCCAAGTTCATGTGCTGAAATAGAATCTCACAATATACCTGTTATTTTATCTTTTTTTGTGTATGCATGTAAGATAAAATATATTAAGTACATGTATTCACAAAAATTCAAGCCTACTTATAAGCAATATACTTATTAGGAATTGGGTAGTTTTCACATAAATATTTGCATAATGTACGCAGATACGGTAGCTTATCTGTACCTCTGCAGAATACTGCCTGATTATAAACATATAGGTCATCATTTTCAGCCGTTACTCTGTACAGCATTCTGTGTGTATCATTATGAAATTTGATCTGTAGGAAATGTGATTTTCAGGGTAAATGATATGTTTGGGGCATATTTTTATAGCTTATCCAGCTGCCACTGTTGACTATCATATACCTGTTTTTTAATGTGTATGCATTTTCTAAATCTACAATGCCCATAAAACTGCAACTTTGCATTCTATTCACTTTAAAAAAACTGCTCACAGGATTTTGATCCAATGTTTAACATCGCCACAGTGGAGCCACTTAGTGACTTAATTGTCTTTTTTGAGAATGTGTTGAAATTCCACATAGTTGTTGTTAGTATCGAGGCCCAGCATATGTGTTCCATTTCTTGTGAAGTTAGACATTTTGCCACTGATCACTGATCCAACCTACATTTCAAATAGTCAGTCACCAAAGAGAAAACAATCAATAAAAAGTCTTAAGTACTAATAGATGTATAATTGGAAAAATAAATTTTCTACCCCAGTGCACACTCTTTTTCGTCAAATTAAATGCATACATTGGGGAAAAATAGGCTAAACATCAATAAACAATGGTTTGAACAACATAAGGATAAATAGTCAGTAACATGATCCTTGTGAGTGGCATTATACCACAGGGGCGGTGGGGTAGCCTTGTGGTTAAAGTGTTTGCTCGTCACGCCGAAGACCGGGCTTCGATTCCCCACATAGGTGCAATGTTAGAAGCCCATTTCTGGTGTCCCCCGCCGTGATATTGCTGGGACATTGCTGAAAGCGGCATAAAATCATACTCAGTCAGTCAGTGCATTATCCTACACCTTTTGACAAATGATTAAGTAGCAAAATAAACTGAAGCCAACCCAAACAGAAGGCATTGGTTTGGGCCATTTTGACTAACTGTGTCAGTCATGCCTTTTTCACTGGTCAGAGTGAAAACAGCTTGTGCCTTGGACATCAAAGCAAGGTCTAGAGATCTACAGCATGTCTCAGTGGGTAACGTTTCGGGTGATGTACTACTTAAATCCCATGTGACCCTATGACCCCCTGTAACTCCGACAGTGACCTTTTGTTGAAAGCCTTATACACTTTAACCATGCTCTGAAATATCATATCTTTTCATTCTTGTAGACTGATCAAGCTAACGTTTGTCATATCATGTTCCTTTTTATGAAGAATCTTGTTCATAACAACATGATTTTAGTAAAGGTTGTTTTGTTAAAATATGTAAAAAATTCAATTTTTCAAAAAGTTAAAAATTAGATTTGTAAGAACCACAGAGCAGAGAATGTTTTGACATTGTGTGAATGGTAATGACTAAGAGAAAATCCAGCATTGTGCAGAGCAGAGCAGAGCAGAGCAGAGCTTGTTATGTATATGATGGCAATGGCGCCAAATACTATGTATGGTCACACAGTTTAAGAACAGGTGGTAAAAGTGATTTTGTACAAAATGGCCTGTTCACAGAGCAGTGAATGGGTACCAACGGGACAAGTCATATGACTATTAACCTTCCAGCACATCACAGGCATCTTGGGTTATCCAGGTAATAATGTCCATTATGTTTTATGCCCTTAGAGTATGTCCATGCAGTAAGGAGTCATTATTATTATTATTACAAGTAAATAATACAGCAACTGCATGAGACATAACAAAAACTTTGTTAAATTCATTAGTTTGTTATATGCGTGTTTGTTATAAATATATTTTACTGTACAGGTCTATATCATGAACATAAATTGGTATGAGCCAGGCATATTGAAAGCAAATTGTTTTCATCATGAAATCCTTCACAACAGAAATTTGCGCAAGATTTCTATTCATAGAACAATTCAAATTTAAGGGACTTGGAAAGAGAAAATGAAATTGTTACAGTATGTCAATTTGTACGTCAAGCTGCATTGTACAGGCCAGTGTACCACACAGTACATCAATATGTCAAACTGTACAATGTCACTGTACGTCAGTCTGCCAAACTGTTCATATTCCCTTCAAATACACAGAGGGGCGTTGCCCCTAACACAGATATGCCACCCCACACGTTAAATTTCGGTCTGTATTTTGGGCACTGATACAAAGGTTTTTCAGTTTGTTTGGTCCAGAATTTCAGTGTATTACGAAACAGCCACTCAGAACT
Source organism: Haliotis rubra (assembly GCF_003918875.1). Classification (NCBI taxonomy): domain Eukaryota; kingdom Metazoa; phylum Mollusca; class Gastropoda; order Lepetellida; family Haliotidae; genus Haliotis; species Haliotis rubra. Next base: position 1,396,249 of record NW_025767401.1, on the reverse strand, counting down.
TTCATCTGAGAAAATCACATTGTCCCAGTTAAAATTTCTATGCTGTAAGCACCAGTTCAACCTTCGTTCCTTTTGTTCAGGATTCATGATCGGTGATGGAATTCCTAGACTTTTCTGCCAACCCATTGCATGCAGCTCAGTTCTAATTGTCTCCTTGCCATCCATACTGAGGATCACTGAAAATGGCATCTGCTAGCAAGTAAACAAAGAGGGATAACTCTTCACAAACTAATGAAAAAGGATTAACGGAGTTGTCTCTCTTGAATTAAACCAAGCACTTGAAAGGTGGTCAAGGTTGTTTATACTAGAAATCCAATTAAACATTGTCCTAAAACTCTCAATAATTTCTGGTCATACTATACATCAATCTTCCACACTGTACAATGTCAATCTTCGACAATGTACAATGTCAATCTGCCACACTGTACATCAATCTGCCACACTGTACAATGTCAATCTGCCACACTGTACAGGCCAATCTGCCACATTGTACAATGTCAATCTACCACACTGTACAATGTCAATCTGCCACACTGTACATCATCAATCTGCCACACTGTACAATGTCAATCTGCCACTGTACAGGCCAATCTGCCACATTGTACAATGTCAATCTGCCACACTGTACATCATCAATCTGCCACACTGTACAAGTCCAATTTGCCACACTGTACATCAATCTGTCACATTGTACATCAAACTGCCACACTGTACAATGTCAATCTGCCACACTGTACATCAATCTCCCACACTGTACATGTCAATCAGCCACACTGTACATCAATCTTCCACACTGTACAATGTCAATCTGCCACACTGTACAATGTCAATCTGCCACACTGTACATCAATCTTCCACACTGTATGTCAATCTGCCACAATGTACATGTCAATCTGCCACAATGTACATCAATCTTCCACAATGTACAATGTCAATCTGCCACACTGTACAGTGTCAATCTGCCACACTGTACATCAATCTTCCACACTGTTCAGTGTCAATCTTCCACACAGTACAATGTCAATCTACCACACTGTACATGTCAATCTGCCACACTGTACATGTCAATCTGCCACAATGTAAATGTCAATCTGCCACACTGTACAATGTCAATCTGCCACACTGTACAATGTCAATCTGCCACACTGTACAATGTCAATCTGCCACTGTTAATCTGCCACACTGTACAATGTCAATCTGCCACACTGTACATGTCAATCTGCCACACTGTACATGTCAATCTGCCACACTGTACACTGTACATGTCAATCTTCCAAACTGTATGTCAATCTGCCACACAGTACAATGTCGATCTGTCACACTGTATGTCAATCTTCCACAGTGTACAATGTCAATCTTCCACACTGTATATGTCAATCTGCCACACTGTACATGTCAATCTGCCACACTGTACATGTCAATCTGCCACACTGTACAATGTCAATCTGCCACACTGTACAATGTCAATCTGCCACACTGTACAATGTCAATCTGCCACACTGTACATGTCAATCTGTACAATGTCAATCTGCCACACTGTACAATGTCAATCTGCCACACTGTACAATGTCAATCTGTTACACTGTATGTCAATCTGCCACACTGTACATGTCAATCTGCCACACTGTATAGGCCAGTCAGCCACACTGTACATGTCAATCTGCCACACTGTACAATGTCAATCTGCCACACTGTACAATGTCAATCTGCCACACTGTATGTCAATCTGCCACACTGTACATGTCAATCTGCCACACTGTACTGTACATGTCAATCTGCCACACTGTATGTCAATCTGCCACACTGTACAATGTCAATCAATCTGCCACACTGTACATATGTCAATCTGCCACACTGTCAGCCACACTGTACATCAATCTGCCACACTGTACAATGTCAATCTGCCACACTGTACAATGTCAATCTGCCACACTGTACAATGTCAATCTGCCACACTGTACAATGTCAATCTGCCACACTGTACAATGTCAATCTGCCACACTGTACATGTCAATCTGCCACACTGTACAATGTCAATCTGTTACACTGTACATGTCAATCTGCCACACTGTATAGGCCAGTCAGCCACACTGTACAATGCCACAGCAGATTTTGTTGAACACTGGACAAAAATTACTTTTCCAATTCGGCTTCTATTGTTGCCATTGGACTCTTGCTTGACCATGGTATAAGAATCTATACCAATAATAAAGACTGACTGAGTTTTGTTTTACACCGCTTTAGCAATATTCCAGCAATATCACGGCGGGGGACACCAGAAATGGGCTTCACACATTGTGCCCATGTGGGGAATCAAACCCAATAATAAAGCTCTTTTGCGTGCAATATTCCAGCAATAGCGCAACGCCAGAAATGGGCTTACCACTAGGCTACCCCACCACCCCACCAATAATAAAGAAGTTGTTGTTGTTTTTATCACTACTGTGGCTATGTTCATATTTATCACAGTTCCAGTAGAAACATCCGTGGTCAATGAACCATTACGACTAAGCCTCTCTTATTTGGGAACATTCCAAATGAATGTATGACTTTCTTGAAACCTTTTTAGTGTACATATATCCATCATCAAGTTTTTGACCACCTGCTATTTTCAATAATTTTCATCTTGTAATGCTATGTAAATCTGTAAACACTGAAGTTAATGCTAAAGAGATCAACCGTTATATACTTCATCCAGCCAGGTGAGAGAGTAGTAAGATGAGTATCAATTGTAATTAGAAAAGGAAATACAAAGCAGCAGAGAAACTTTGGTGAAGTGCAATTAATGTTTGATCTCTTTTAAACTATACTAAACTAAAACTTTTAACAGGTATAAAAAGAAATTACTCTGATTTGAGAACGGCTGTTACCCTGTAACAACAATGTCATGCTGCATGAAGTACTCAAGTAGTCCTCTGCTCAAAACCAACAATCCTTAGCTGGGTTTGAGAAGGATACTTCAAAGTATCAATATCCCCCGCAATGGCAAAGTACTCTTATGAATATGTCTACTAGTTATGATTATGTCAAATGTTTTGGTGTGTACATGGCAAAGTGGAAAGAGAGTATTGAAAGGTTTTTAAGTTCTGCTCCACAAAGAAGCACTACCACCAAATTCAGTCGAAGCGAAACTTGTTGCCATGGAAAGACAAAAAATATTTTATTCAGAATTCCAAAAATACTAAAAGGCACCAGTACACCACCAGATCTATCTATGCGTTGGTGAAGAAATACTGAACGGTTTTAAAGTTCTGCTCCGGAAAAGACGTAAGTGCACGGACGGATGCACCCATGGACCAAGCACATTTTAATACCCCCCACCCACCCCAAACCCATTGCAGGGGATAAAAAAGATTTGTTTATCCGAGATATTCAAGGAAATATTCAAGGCATGTTCATAAAATGGCAAGATGTTTTGAAGGCTGAATATATCCCGTGTCAAGAATCTGCTAATATAACAGAAAGTGACTTATGGTCCTTGGTGCTGTTGCACAAAGCCATGATAGCTCTTACGTGGCCATAACTCCCATACCTCAAAATAAGTGTGCGAGTATGGTTTTATGCAGCTTTAAGCAATATTCCAGCAATATCACGGCTGGGGAACACCAGAAATGGGCTTCACATGTTGTACCCATGTGAGGAATTGAACCTGGGTCTTCAGCGTGACAAGCGGATGCTTTAACCATAAGGCTACCCCACCGCTAGGGGTGGGTATTGCAGATGATTTTCATATTGCGATGTATTGTGACGCGAAAGCATGTATTGCGATATGTATTGCAATATATTGCATGAAGTATTTTTAAACAAAAAACTACTTATAATCGAGGTAATGCTTGATTTATAGAGCAAATACACAGCAAAATCACTATGCTTCATTAAGCTTTAATAACAACTTTTATTCATGATTAAAAATAAAAATGTGAATATTTGGCACAAATGAAAACAGGAAATATCCGAAGATTTCCGAGTGTTACAAAGTTTTCCGAATGCAAGTCAAAATACCGGTTTTCGATCATGTCTGAACCGGTAAACCAGTTATATTGTGCAGCCCTACCCACCGCCCCCTTAAAATACGACTTATGGCAGTCGTAGCCCTAAGATTGCTTGAACAATGGTGCCTGATCATTATCATATAGCTTCATTTCTCCACGAATTGCAGCTTATGAGATTCTTGAAATCTATATCTTAATTGTTACTTAAATGCACCATCAAATGGGTGCTATTCTTTTGTGAAGTGGACATTTTTGTTGTGAGAATAATCACAATCCATGTCAGCTGCTCAATGGCGTTTGTCAGGTTGACAACTGAAACCTATATTTTACACCATTCTTGAAATGTAGAAGAAAAATAATATTACATTTAACCGCTTTCTAAATGGCATTGTGTATTCCTGTCTTGTATGATTCATGTCGGTAAGGCTATAAGAATGATAGTCAGTGATTCTTCATTTAGAATTACACTTAAGTAGATTCTTGTACTTTTGTTGGGTTGAGTCCTATCCGGGATTCGAACCCACACCCTGAGAGTCAGGCACCTAATCACCAGTACACAAAGTCAGCCGCCTAACCCACTCAGGCACCAAGTGAAATTATATGGATAATTCACAAAGAGTTATTGGAACAAGTGAAAACACAGGATGTTATTATATATATTTATTACATTATATACATCAAGCATATATACAGTGTATGTCAGCTTAGATACATTGATACTGATGTCTATGGCAAATGATACAGTGTGATTTACACAAACACGCTAGCTGGCCACCTACTCCTCTTCAAAGAAAGCATGCATTAGGAAACACGATACGAACCCACCTCAAATTATGTAGGACCACACGTTTGACACTGCACCAGCATAACTTCAGCAAGGAGATAATAATTGCACATAGCCTAGCTCATTAAAAAAATAAATAAAAAGGAATTGATATTAAAATTGTTCTAAATGCCTATGAGCAATTACTATCCTGCTCCTCATTGTCTTGTTATTCATACAGAAGGTAGGAAGCTGACTGTCCTTCTGTTTGTTTAAACATGAGATTGGACTGTCAGTTTCTCAGCAAATATAACAAATGCCCTTGTTTCAAAACATCATGACATCAGATAAGATATTTTTCTTAACATCAACCTTCATGATTACACTATTTGCAAGTACTTAAAGTCGACAGTCTTTCCAATTACATGGCAAGATTCCTGGTAGTGTGTTTGAGTGCAAATAGTTCTCCGACAGGTCGGTGTGAAGGACAGATATGAGTGAAACTGACATGAAATGACATGGCATAGTGATGTGCTATGAACATGTTGAATGTATTTAGGTGTAGGCATGTTTGGTGCATGTATTTCATGTGTGAAGTAGATACTGATAATGAACACAAGTGGTGGAATGAAACCTAATTGTTCAGTGTTTGACCTGAGCAGAAATATGTACAAGCTAAAATGACAGCAAATGCATTTGTAGTTATGGTATTATTTTCATTAAGCATTCAAGCACCTGTCACCATAACAAAATAACAATGGAAAAAGAAAGTAACAGATTCCTGTGTCCACTCTTTGACAAATCCAAGGTTATGTGCAAAATGCCAACAAAATTTAACCATTTTGTATTTTATTTGTCACCGCACAAATAAAATTAACAACATTTATCCAGACTCTAAGTGATGAAAGACAGATAAGAATAAGACAGCCTGTGAAATTGACATGATGAAATAGAAATCTCTCGTCAACACTCGCACAACCATGCGCACCCATAATTTACAATGCAGCTTGAACACAAGCTGTTGAACATGTTAAAAATATAGTCATTTGTCTAGCGTAAAATACAAGTCGAATATGATCAAGCATCGTCTACGTCTACTCAGTGTAGCTTGGCTGGGCTGTGGGGCGCGGGTGGGAAGATGCTGCTACTTCGACAGTACGGACGAGATGTGGGATTGAGACCGACCTGGAACAACAAATGCAAATGTTAGTATTATGAAAGGAATATCATACAATCAGGGCTAGCAGTTTCTTGGTATTTATCTTGAATTACAAATGAGTCGGAAATTAAACATAATTTAACAGTTTTAGAATGGGCCACCATGACAATGGAACTGACATTTGGAATTACAAAGAATTCCTACTGAATGGCATCAGGGATTAATTTTTATGATTGTCAGAACATGTGATTTTTCTGGTATACAAAGAAGTAACAGTTGGCCTTACTTTTTAAGTATGAATTCAAATACTTTAATTTTACAAAAATCATAACTATAATGTCTGTAAAAATATATAGCTACAAAAATTACAATTTTAGCCTTCGGCCTCTCATAAAGAAAAACAAATAAAATGGCTGTCGTTAAAACTGGTAGGTGTTAAGCATGCTGTGATGCCAACATGTCTCTGGCAACGTCCATGCAACAAGGGGATGTAACAAACCAAGTGTTTGATAGTTATTATAACTCCTGAGTCTTTACATCAAAGCCATAACAGGTTCATTCACAATACAGCAAATAAATACCACTATTGATTGCCCCTGCTATACATAAGGTCCAGATCCCAGAGCCAACCATGCTTGATATTTAAGAGCTAAGATCTACAAAGCCTGTTGAATGAAACTACTAGCTGTAGCATTAGAACATTTTCTAATTATGAGAGAGAAAACCTAATGTCTTTTTGGGGCTGGTAATGGAATTATTTTAAAAATTAACTGATACCGAAATCAAAAATTTAAAATAAATAAATAAATAAATAAACAAACAAACAAGTGTTAAACAAATAAATATAGTACAGGCATGCAAAACAGGTTTAGTGCATGTTAATTTTCATTTTTCAGTCAAGAAAGTTTTTCAGCTTCTATCCAATATTTGTTAGCATATTTCTGTCCTTTTGGGCACAGTACATTAGTCTGGAATCAATGATGAAACATAAAGCAAATAGCAATGTGCAGGGCTGTCAATAACAAGGGAAGGGTGCCATCTTACCCATGCTACTCAGACTGCCTCTCTGCAATGTCAAAATAGGGGGTTACATTTCATGCTGATTTCACACACGGTGCTATGTGTACTAAGGTCTCGGAATAAATATATCGAGAAAATCAACCTCTGACATTTCACATCTATTTCATTTGATTCCCTTTTTAAGGTGCCACCTGCGATGCCAATTTCAGTTAGCAAGTGTAGCATTCCAGTGAAATCAATTGGTATCAAGTTTGGTGAATCTAAGATTGATGTGAAGCATCTGATGTTGATTTATCTCACTATTAGCAGAGAGATGTCAGTTAAACAAAAATTGAATCTCAGAGCGTCAGTTCCCAATACTAACTATCACATTTCAAAATATGCAGTTGTTTGGCAATGATACTTCAACATGCAGAATATATTATTGTTATGAAATTAGCAAAACTATCAAGGAAGCATGGACATTCTAAGCAAAGGGTCAGCTAATGATGCCCAACAAGCAAGGTTCAAACAGTCAATCCCAGGACCACATTAGTAACTCAGATAAACATGTACTCAACGCACCATGTAACATATCATCTCATGTGCTGATTTGATAACCAACATTCATACCAAGATTGGGAAACAAAATTCAACCCCAACATTAAAATTTCCAGGAACTTTACTGTCTACTTAAAATAAGTTTACAAATTCATTAAATGCAGGACGAAAGCCATCAGCAACATTAGACATGCCAAGCAACTGGTGTGCATCTACTGATATCTTTTCTATCGTTTTCAATAGATTGAAGTGCCTACCTTTTCAAATACACACATAAATTTGATGTTGTAAACACCAGACACTTTCATGTACTTAAACCTGTTACAAATCTTTGAAACCTTTCATTGGTATAAAATTTGTGGGGGAAAACAAAGAACCACCAGAATCAATTCAATTCAAAGTACTAGACTTATGGTGTGCTTCATAGCCTGCAGTTCTAATCAGGAAAGTTGCTAATGCTTAATGACAGGGATGTTATGACACAGCTCAATCAAACACAATACAATGCAAACTAAAGCAAACTGACATTGATGATATTTTACAATTCCTCTCTATCTTGTTGTCATTAAAGCCATATTTGAAGATGTGTTCTAAATGTAAACACTGTTATCACAAGAAACTGGGCCCAGGTCCACAAAGCGATAGCATCACTATTCTAGTATATGTTAAAGTATGGGAGACAGTCAGCTTACAGCTATGACAGAACTGGGCCAAGTATAGTTAACTTGCCATATCATTACATCTTATTGAAATATGATCAGTTTATAAACGGTGGGGGAATATTTTGATACAGTGATGGATAATCATGCAAAACCATGCTTAAGTATTATCTGCCTCTCACGGAAGTGTGAATGTTCAACCGGTCACTTCACTGATGACTTTAGGAACTCCCTTCCCCTGAATGGACAAAATTGCACATAAAACTGACATTCCCAATACGTAGATGATACATTTGGTACTTGCTACATTATGAACACTGTGACACTTTCTTGACTGAATGAAATTTAACACTGATGAATGTTAGTTTAGAAAACATGGCTTATTAACATCATTAAAACAGACACTACAAATTGTGAAATGAAGACATGCAGTTAGTTCAATGTTGGATTTGTCGGGGAAAGCACATAAAAAGATTTCTGTTGATATTTTAAAAGCAAAACAAAAGCTATGATAACAAAAAAGCAACAAAAAGATGAACATTAAATATCAGAAAGCCAAAAGCAATGACTTTGTAATTTAGTAAATCTGGTAAGTACGGATATTAAGATGTAGATGAGGCAGGATACAATATAATTAAAACTATATATAAATAATATAAAAAGAAAATAAATATGAAAAACATAAATATAAAAAAATATTAATAGAAAAAAAAAAAAAATATATAATGAAAATAAAATACCAATATAAGGATGTGTTTTATATGAACTTTCCATTCCAAATCTCCTAGCTCGTCTACAGTGTTTCAAGTCGGGATGCATTCCTTGGTTAGTTCAACCTGGGGGTGATTTGGAAAACACGATTCAATGTGTAGTTAACCAGTTTAACGTGGAACATGAAGTGACTCAAGAGATACACACAGCAAAATCTTGGTACGATCCCGTTGACGCGAGACTTGCGTTGCTGCTGCCACACCCACCATCCTTGCTGCTTACCGTGGTCTGGCTAAACATGGAATCGTTGTCGGTGGGGCCTGTATTGAGCTCCGATAGCACTTTTCGAGCAAGGCGCAGTGAGCGCCGCTTTTGTGACCTGTTGTTAGGTGTCTGAAACGTGGGAGACAAATTAGTATAACATCTAAAATATCTTGGTAACTACAGGGAATTCATGTTGTAAAATACTTTTACCAGTGACATACTATATCTTATATTCCATATATGTACCAAACATCAAGTGATAGTACTGAGTACAGTTGTTTCCATTTGAAACATTTTTGTTTGCTGTTTAAATCAAACTCAGCAGTATCCCAGCCATATGACAACAGCATGTTAACAACCTTTTTGAGTTGCCGCACTAAGGAAGGATGACAATATACAGATGAACAACTTCCTTATTACAGTAACAGTGGCGTTTCTGAGTAGGTTCTAACACTGTCACTTGTTTGATAATGGTGTTAGAACCTACACCGAAACGTTGATCTCATTGTAATAAAGAAGTTGTTTATCCATATACAGTTATCCTTCCTTAGCATGTCAACAATCCTGTCTGGACAAGACAACTTAGTGATATCTTGAGCAACAACCCACAATGTTTGTTTACCATCCAGCAAATTACTGAGGCTGACTATCCAATCTATTTAGTCTTCCCCTGCAATCAGCAGGTCCATGATCTTACATAGTTACATTATTTTCAAAGATATGGATAATAGCAATGGTTACGAGTACCTCCACCATGAGCAAAGAAAGCTAACATAACAAAATGCAATTCTTAACCAAAACTGTAATCAGCATACACTGATAGTAATCATGAGCAATCCATATCTTGCCCACAACCAGCAGGCTTTAAAGAGATGTGGTTCAGAAAAAGCAATCACAGTGTTACAATTAGAGTCACAAGTCCTATCATTTAACACAGACTTGTCACAGTTGTGGCACAAGGTGAAGGACAGCAACATCACATAACATTACGAGTTGAATCTATGCTAAACTATGTCGTTTTATAAAATGACCTACTGGGTGTGATTTACAAACATCCAAATGAATTATTCACTTCTATTTTCATTCATGTGTGACAAGGTATGGTATATTTGCATAAAAGAAAGTGGACTTTTTTCTGACCTGTCATCTTAACAAATATGACAGATACAGGCCATGGTTAGAAATTAACATAGGTTACTGGTCCCAAACTAGTGCAATCTTGGAATGACAAGTGACATATCCTTGTGGACTCCCAATTTTACTGCTTGAGAGATAGATCTATTTGTGGACTTGTGAAAATATAAATAAACTTCCAACCCTGCAAGCTCTGTTATATATTAAAACATCTAGGCCATAGTAATACAGTGTACCTGTCCCTCATGGTGCTGTGGCATATGATTGACATACCTTACTGGCGGACATTGGCGCACGTCGGTATGGAGATGCAAACACACTAGTATGTTGTATTCTGCTTACTGAGGCGGGGGTTTTGTTTGTGTCATTCAACTGTTAGAAACATGCAAATAGCAACAGTGAGAAGTGATGATGCGTACTTGACATACACACTTGACTGACAGGTGTACATTGCAGGTGTGGATTTCATTGTCACCAAGGAAACAGTCGATGTAAATCAAACATGAAACATCAAAGCCTTTCAGCTGTTTCAAGATTTATGTTGGTCTTAGTTATTGTACCAGTTGAAATTACCTAAAAATAAAGGGGTGATGAAATCAACAACTTGTGTCAGTCAAATGTGTATGAAATGTGCGATGAACATGAAAAGGTGACTTGGGATTGGAAAAGATGCAAGACCAATTTTCTAAAACAATTCTGATTCAGAAAGCATGGCAAGGTACAGGATATTGGAAGGCTGAAATGAACAAACTTACAGCTTTTGAAGTTGAGCATATCCCAGGAAAAACAATTACCTTTTGGGAATCGTTAAAAGGGGAATTTATATACATTCCCGGTTATGAGGGGCAGTCGGACTGAATATTGTTTTCATATTTAAAAGAAATGACCATGTAGGATACAACCTTTGGTGGTGTATTGCGATGAAACATGCTATGAACAGTGATATAAGCCAAAGCAATAGTAAGCTAGACATTCCCCCAGCACAATGCTTTCTAAGACAGAAACTGGAAATGGGATAACTTCCCACAAACCATTTACCTTACAACTTAACATTGGCGTGAATTGATATCTGACTGTCAGTCTGTCACAAATGACAAATATCAATACTTTAGATAGAAGATTATACACCAACATAATATAATCACATTGTTTGAAATGCTTTTATTATTACAAATCAGATGAATCAATAAAACCAACAAGGCATGAACAGTAATGCTTATGGTCAAAGGAGTAACTCAATTTTCCCACCTTACCAGATATGTTGATGGCAATTCAAATTTACAGCATTTTGACGGTGGTTGTAAAAACTCTAAATATATCCGGAGAATAAAATACAATAAAATAATGGCTACAGAAGTGTTGTAAAGAATGCATGGCAGGGAAATACGTATTAAATAATATTTCAAGAGAGTAGTTATTAAATCTTCAGATTCACAGTATATTAATTATTTAACCCCATTGGCGCTTGATAAATGTTTTTCTTCAAGTGAAATTCTTTTGAAACATAAATTTTAATGCCTCATCATATGTATATCCCTATTTGATGACCACTTGCATATATCGATACATGTATTTAAATTGCATAATCAAATTTAGGATTTATGGATGAGAAAGAAACTTGATTTTGCATCGCTAACTTTGTATCTACTTGTAGATTACTTTAATGATAAACTAAGACAAAATCACTCCATGACCTAAAAAAGAGATATCAGTATGTCGAGCTCTGCAATGGGCATGACAGATCTGTATGGGCAACGGCATATGCCAAGGGAAACCACTCCCCATCTCATGCTTAAATAAACTTCCAACCCTGCAAGCTCTGTTATATATTAAAACATCTAGGCCATAGTAATACAGTGTACCTGTCCCTCATGGTGCTGTGGCATATGATTGACATACCTTACTGGCGGACATTGGCGCACGTCGGTATGGAGATGCAAACACACTAGTATGTTGTATTCTGCTTACTGAGGCGGGGGTTTTGTTTGTGTCATTCAACTGTTAGAAACATGCAAATAGCAACAGTGAGAAGTGATGATGCGATTTTGACATACACACTTGACTGACAGGTGTACATTGCAGGTGTGGATTTCATTGTCACCAAGGAAACAGTCGATGTAAATCAAACATGAAACATCAAAGCCTTTCAGCTGTTTCAAGATTTATGTTGGTCTTAGTTATTGTACCAGTTGAAATTACCTAAAAATAAAGGGGGTGATGAAATCAACAACTTGTGTCAGTCAAATGTGTATGAAATGTGCGATGAACATGAAAAAGGTGACTTGGGATTGAAAAGATGCAAGACCAATTTTCTAAAACAATTCTGATTCAGAAAGCATGGCAAGGTACAGGATATTGGAAGGCTGAAATGAACAAACTTACAGCTTTGAAGTTGAGCATATCCCAGGAAAAACAATTACCTTTTGGGAATCGTTAAAAGGGGAATTTATATACATTCCCGGTTATGAGGGGCAGTCGGACTGAATATTGTTTTCATATTTAAAAGAAATGACCATGTAGGATACAACCTTTGGTGGTGTATTGCGATGAAACATGCTATGAACAGTGATATAAGCCAAAGCAATAGTAAGCTAGACATTCCCCCAGCACAATGCTTTCTAAGACAGAAACTGGAAATGGGATAACTTCCCACAAACCATTTACCTTACAACGAACATTGACGTGAATTGATATCTGACTGTCAGTCTGTCACAAATGACAAATATCAATACTTTAGATAGAAGATTATACACCAACATAATATAATCACATTGTTTGAAATGCTTTTATTATTACAAATCAGATGAATCAATAAAACCAACAAGGCATGAACAGTAATGCTTATGGTCAAAGGGGAGTAACTCAATTTTCCCACCTTACCAGATATGTTGATGGCAATTCAAATTTACAGCATTTTGACAATTAGTTTGAAATTTCACAGGAAAATCCATATATACACAGTTAATGCGTAAGCATAATCCTGAGTTACTTACCTTTCTGACTTTGTTAGGTGTTTTCTGTGGAGTAGTGCCACCAAATGCCCTCTTGGAAGGTGTTGCTGGTTTTGAACCAAAGATCATCTCTTCCTGAATTTGTTTGGCTTTGGCTTTTTGCTGCAAACAAATTAATACAAGATTCATTATGAAATTAATAATTACTTCAAATTTCTTCTAATATTTCGCACTGACAAAATGTAGGTGAAGTTATTTCTTTTGAGTCTCTTAGCCCATACATATATTCAGTAGATCTCTATTAGTACATTAACTAGTATAAACTGATATAACTAGATTGGAGGAAACTTTACTAGACAAGTGGTTTAAGACACACTGAGTGAGGTTCCACGTCGCTTTAGCAATATCAAGGTTGGGACACAAGACATTATCTTCACAGATTGTTACCCATGTGGGGAGTTGATCCTGTGGCCTTCGGTGTCACTGTGACAAGTGAAAGCATCAACCAAGAGGCTACCTCACCATCTATGTACATGTAAGGTGAAGAAAAGGGAATGAACAGACTCGTTTAACTCTTGATACTCATCTGTCATTCAGGTGACAATGGCTGTCAAACATTTCACAATCTGGTCAGTGCAGGATACACGAAGGAATTTAACAATTTCAGACGTCAATCAGGATGCAACTCTACAGAAGAGTCATGAATTTTCCAGAGTGATCTTTTTGGACCACACATTTTGACTGACTTTAAGTTCATCTAATGTGTCAATGGCAACAATCAAAGCTGGCCTACCCTCTGCTCCTTCTCGCGGATCTTCTGTTCATTGTATGCCTCTCTCTGGCGTATGATGTACACATCGTACTTGACCCCCTCTACCAGGAACGGTCGGTTGTTCTCCTTCTCCCAGTTCCGCACAGCATCCCGCACATCGTCCTCCACCTGCAACCCATCATCATGGACTGATGTCACCAAACACAGGTCTACAGAACATCAGGATGTAACATACAAAGTAGGAATAACAAACAGTACAGATAAGACTAGTCAGGAGAGTAAGTGAGTGAATTTAGTTTTATGCCGCTCATAGCAATATTCCAGCAATGGCAGGGAACACCAGAAATAGGCTTCACACATTTTACCCATGTGGGGAATAGAACCCGGGTCTTGGCGACTAGTCAGGAGAGAAAATGAAACATGAAATAACCCAAATGCTAAAAGTCAAAAGTTTCACTTAACCATGGCCGCCAACCATGCACAAGTATTCCTGGGACCCTCATTTCAAAGTTCCAAAGTGAATTCAAGGACTTTTTCTTCACATACCTTTGGCAATTCTTTCATGAGTTTCTTGCGTTCTTTTTCCTCTTGTAGGAGACAATTGTGTCGTCTGTTCTTGTATCTGTTGGGATCATTAGCCTTTCTCTGTAAACAAAAGATTGACTGATGATATAGAACAGGAACCATAAAGGAACAAACACTGCTCTTGGAGAAATGGTTTATTGGTTAAATGAATTTTATTTTCTCATGAAACTAACGACAAAGAAATTAGTGGACTATGGTAATTAAATACATCTACTACAAATGATACATACTTCAAATTCTATCAGCTTTGCAAAGAGCTCCTCTCGTCGGGCAATCTGGTCTAAGAGACGGTGATACTTCTCGTAAAAAGCCTTGACCTTCTCCAACTCCCGCTCATGCACCTCCAGCAACTCTTCAGTATAGTGCTCTGTTGCCATAGATACAAGAGATTAATATAACAAATATTACATATTTGCACTAAATTGATCTTGTTATCTGAACAGGTTAATCTGAGTAGGGAAGGATAACAATATACAGAGGAATAACTTCTTTGAGAGTAACGTTTCAGTGTAGGTTTTTACACCGGTTTTGTTGCAGGTGATAATGGTGCTAGAACCAACACTGAAATGTAACTCTCACTATAATAGAGAACCTTCACTGAAACGCTGCACTGAATATAATAAAGAAGTTGTCCATCCATATACTGTTAATCTTTCTTACTGTTCCAACTTCTAAACGCCTCTCATGGGAAGGTGTGGGTGATGCATGCAATGTATTTCAAACAATAATTAGTGCTATGACTCATCTTAGTATGAGCAAGATTGACTGGCAATGTCAGCTTACAGCTAAGCCAGGTTGTTGAGTTAATCCAATCAGCTAACACTATCATGTGCTAACACAGATAGATAGTGCCTGCTTACCTTGTGGTCAGCACATCATTGTTTACATTGATGCTCATTGCTGGCAAGGTTGATTTTGTATGGAATTTCATCAAACTGCATTGACATACTTCATTGAAAGGGGTGGGACAGCTAACCTGCAAACATCTGACCCTAAAGGCGGACTCACACTCACTCAATATGACCAATTCGACCGAATGATTAATAAAATTCAGCAAATGGTACAAATCGGCCAAGTGAACCCTCATCTATTGTGCCATGATTGTGTAGAGCCTGTTCTGGTTTTCGGCAAGTTGGATGCGGCATATCTAATCAAATTGCGTTTTTGCGTTACATGGTAAATGTTTACAGCGCAAAACATGGCTTCATCTGCTTCAAAGAAACAACGCCTGAATTTTTCATGATTGTTTATCTTCAATTTCAAATTCTTTAATGAGATGGTTGTATGTTCCATGCATGTTACGATGGAAGAATCCAATCTTTCATCCAACAACTTCTCTTTTTCTTCGCTTTGGCATATTGTTTTCTTCACATAGCATCGCTCAGCAGATAACTGCAGCCGAGTCAGCTTAAGACATTTCGATACCAGGGAAACATATTATTGCGAGATATAATGAGATTGACACTAATATCAGCAACTCGATTGGTCGAGATACGTTACAACCACCGAACATGTTGTACAATGTACTGAAATCGACAGGCTGTTACGACGTGCCGACCCACACTTAAGGATCTCAAAGAGGATTCAAGGACTAAGGACATTGTCTGGGATAACCTAGCCTCACCCTGACACAACTGACACTAAGGAGCCAAGACCAACCGTGTTTCTTAGTCCTGGTATAGTACATCTTGCCACATGTACATCTGAATATATTGAAGGTACAGTTACTCTCATATTACAACTAAACTTCCGATACTCACCTTCTGAGAGTGGCTCAAACTCATCCATCTGTTTTTTACTGTAAAAACACTTTCCCCACCAGTGCAACAGTTCACCCGTCGGATTCCTTCAACAAATCTCTGAACATTCTGAAATTTCAGTTTTTCACACCGTGCCACCTCCTCTTTGAGGCTGTTTATGACATGAGGTTTAAAACTGTCTTTGTCCTTCTTGAAGACTTCCCGCTCACTTTCTTCCATCTCTAACCTGTCCCACAATGCATGGATCTGCAACCACAGGCTCAAAGTTGTCTGCTTCATGTCATCCTTCTTCTTTTCAAGCTGGAACACAACGTGTAGACAGCAATCAGTAAATCCATTTTGAATGCTTTGGTTATGGATTTTTTATCTAAGAAATATATGTGATGTTTTATAACTGCCACCAGCAATATTCAATCTTGGGTTAGAAAACCAGTGATACATAAAGAACAACTGCCATGTTGTTTGGGTATAATGACCTGCGGTTTAACTGGACACAGAGTCAGATCGCATTTGGTTAAACCCTAGATTTGTTTGTTTGTTGTTTAATTCCACACATAGCAATATTCCAGCTATACAACAGTGGACTGTAAATAATGGAATCTGGGCCAGACAATACAGTGATCAACAGCATGAGCATCAATGTACTCAACAGGGATACAATGACACATGTCACTGAAGGCCAATATTACCCGGGTCTTCATGGGTCCACACCTTAGAAGATTTGTGAGAGCAACAGATTGTTTTGGATATGTTCCTGTCTGGGTTCAATAATATCAAATCACAATGTACAACAAGAAGATAAGAATGGGTATATATAGATATGCTTCTACCTGTTGAAGAAAAGGAACTCACCTCATTGTGAAGGGCTTTCAGGGTCCTCATGTTTTGTGTGGACAGCTGGAAAGCATCATCATCTTCACACATGATATCTCTCTCGAATGATGTGTCAGGGCTTCGATCCATTTCATTGAACAGGTCAATGATAAGTTTCTTGGTCTGTACAAATTCTGTGTGACGAGTTTCCTATGAATACACAATGCCATTTAGAGAGTGGTCAAATGAACCCGGAACTCAACTCAACCCAACAAAAGTACTAGAATCTGTACTTTACTAAGAAAGTGTAATCCCAAATATAACATATGTGACATGTTTCCTATGGACAAAGATGAGAAACCTGAATGCTGACATGGTTAGGCCAAAAAATAATAATTTTTTGTTGTGGTTCCAATTACATCTCTTTAAAATTTAGGGTAGGTAGGTAGGAATTTTTTTAGATAGTATTTTTAAGAAGAAAAGTCCAAACTAATAACACATGTATCAATGTGTAATTGTTTATTCAATCAAGCTTGCAGTCATCATGTCGACTTTCTCTATCTGAATGACCGATATCTGTCTGTGCCGGGAAAAAACAATGGTATCTGAAAGCTTATTTTATTCAGTCCACTTAAAAAAAATAGGGTCGGTACCAGAATTCAAAGGTCGGTCGGGCAATCGGAACCACAACAGTCCAAGGGAAGCAACTGTTTCCTAAACATGTCTTGCTATGGCTTGTTTGGCTTCTGCATTAAAAGCTATACACCTACTCAGAGACTCTGGGATGCTAAGTTCAAAGTAAATGCCCCAAGCAAAGACAAGAGATAGGCAATTACTATAGTAGTACAAGTCAGGATAAGGTCAAACAAATGTTATATAACTCAAAGATCCTATTTTCTTATGCAAAATATTCTGACATTAAACAATAACTTAATAATTTAAAACCTATTTCTTGATATTTTTTTCATTTAACAAAATACATATCAGAATCTAACGTTTTAACCTTGGTCACAAGTCTGATTCATCCACAGCACTGATAACATTTCAATATTTAGTCCATGAAGAGAATTATGAATCATGTACTTGATACAAATAACAAAAATGTTCTAAAATATCATTATGAGAATGACATTTGAGACTTTAACTTTAAGCCATGGGTATGTTATACTTTTCCTAAACATGCTACAGAATTGATTCTAGTAGCCCAAATGTCTATTGCTATCCCTTTCAGTGATTCTTAGGGTTAATGTGTGGACTTCATCAGACAAGACTAATGCCCAAAGAAACTATTGTAGACTCTGGCTTTAGACTACAGCCTAAGTCACAGACTGGATTTGAGGTATTTTTTTACAAAAGATAGAAAAAGAATACACTTTTCCATGTGATGCTGATGTATTATATTGATGATAAATTCCTGAATTGTGAAAATTTTCAAAGAAAACACAACACCCGATTCCACAGCACTTACTTTTTCTGCTGAGAGGGATCCAATGTGTTTCTCCAAGTCCTTGAGTTGGTCCCTTGTTGGCACTGTGCCAGATGCAACATAGTAGGGTGTGGCACAAAGCATCTCACACAGATTTTGGTCTTTGTCCCGCAGAGTCTTCAGGCTCTTCATCCGGGATGACTTCTCCTGCTGCAGACCTTCCAGCTTGGCCCTCAACTCTTTCTCCTTCTGAAGCATGGTCAGCGACTCCTTGGGCTGGACAGAGATGGACAGTAGTCAACAACACACTTACAGTTGGAACAGTGCAGATTTCCATTACTGCTGCATTGAGGATTGGACTCACATTGCTAGCCTGAAGCTAAGCTGGACAAATAAATTCATCTTAGCAACCAAGGAGTGCTATCATAAATATTGGTGCATGTTTTCCAAGTGGTTCACCTTTATGCACATGCACAGTAGGCATGCATACTTTTTCCCCAGGACCTACTTAGTTTGGAGTTTTGCTTGCAGCGTTGCTTGTGTTTCATATTTGCATCTATGGCTGTGCCGATGCGTCCTGTGTCTACTAGTAGTAGGGGGAATGGGGGTACGAAATCACTTTCAACAAAAGCCTCTGCAAAGCCTTATTTCACGTGGGATAGGAATAGGAGGTCAGCCTGGTGAACGCTATTGGGTATGTTAATGCCGAACTTCCTTCTAGGCACGTAGCGTGGTGGCGGCAAATAGATCTGCCACATGGCTTGTTTTTCAAGCCACGCTTTGGCCTCCTCCAAACGCACTTCGGCTTGGACTTTTAATTGTTTTACCGTGGGAGGGACTTGCAGGCCTAGTAGCGCAACAAGGCTGGCTTCCCCATTCTAGAGTAACCGATCACCCCTCTGGCTCGCGATCTGCTTGAGCTTGCGAATAGTAGTCATAGTTGCGCATTACACACCTAAGAATATCAATCTCTAATCAGACCACCGTAAAGGTAAAAAAATTAGTAAATATCTAGATACACCTTATCGATTATTCCCTCGCCCCATCTCGAACATGCGCAGCATAGTAGGGTGTTTTGTATTACTTGCAATGAGTCATCAACAAGTATATCTATCTCCCCATGCACATCTACTAGCCCCCATCAAAGTAATTCCAAGTGTGTCCAGCCCATGGTACATCAAACCCTACTTTACCATGATTGTAAACGAGCACCCCTTATATAGTTCACTAACAATCATGGGTTTGAGGACACTGATATCTATACTTTCCCCACATCCATCTGCCAGCTTCTCAGGCAACCTTCGCTTGAAAGTGATTTGTTACCCCATTCCCCCTACTACTCTACTGAACCTGTGCGACTGACGCAAGGTCATGGCCTAGAATGAACACTGGTTTACCCACACCCTACTGTACAGAAACCAAACCATAAGAATTGTGAAAGTGATGCAAGGAATGGGGTACCTAACCTAATTAGATCATAGTCATGTTTGATCAAAAGGAGATCCAAGGGTCAAGGATAGAGTTGGCGGTATCTAAACACAAACAAAACTAACTCTGAGCACCAAAGAGACATGTGAGACCTCTGACTGACTGACTGAGTTTTGTTTTACCCCGCTTTTAGCAATATTCCAGCAACATCACGGTGGGTGAGACCTCTGAAGTGACAGCTATAACCAAAAGTCTGAGCCAAATTTTGTTTATCAAGTTGTGCCTGGTAAACCGCATTGTGGTCAAGATATCTCTCGAACAGAACATCACCAAACCAGTAAAATTTGGTGCAACTTACCACAAATGGGGTTACCACCAATTCCCCTGAGATTTTCTTGATATCATCACTGTATGTGACAATGTTTTGTTGTATCTGTGTGCGGAGTACTGATTCCTCTTCTACCATCTCCTCCAGTAGGTTGCACAGATGATGAGATACAGTCCCAGCACGCTCCTGCATCTGGGATTCACAGATGCCAATCTCATTCCAGATATGATACAATTTGTTGAGGGCGGCATCAAGACGGCTTGTTACCTCGCTCTTGATCTTGTCTTTGCTGAAACAGTATATAGCGCCGACTAATGAAAATAGGTAGACTATCATAGTCTGTGTCAGAAACTTTTGAAATACATGTGAGCTCAATCGGAAAGAATTCCGCACCTATCCCCCCTTAAATTTCATTCTAGTCAAATCATATCACCCGAATATATATTCCTCATCTGATAAGGATGAGTTTTAACATGTTTCTTTAATTGTATTTGAACATACTGAAAGACATATCCAACTTCTCAAACTGATTGCTGGGAGTTTGGGCGAGGCTGACATTCAGTTAGTGTACGCAGACATAAATATTCATTTGTATTCTTTCAATAATAGGTTTCACCAGAAAATAGGGGTGACTATTGAGGGGGAAACGACTATTGCGATAGCGATAGTATATTGCGACCAACTATTGCAATACTATTGCAATAGTTATTTTTTTCCTCCTTGAATTGTTTCATTTGAAGTCATTTTCCAAATGAATGTACAGTTTATATGAAATATAAACAAGCTAAAGTAGTTTCTGTCCCTTTTAATAATTGACAAGAAACCTGAAACCCAGATCAAGTAAACAGTCAAGTAACGGGCGGATAATAAATCAAAGCGAACGAATCTGGTACTTCCTGTATTTTACGCCGCACATTTATCAACGGAAGTCAGTTACTAAACTATCAATAGTAACCTATACCCAAATATATTGTAGTCTGCTCTAATGTTTTACATACATACACCTTGAGTATCGGCCCAAAGATGGATCTTAGCACAGGTGTAGTAGAATATTGTGATAACTTACTATATGGATTGTTATCAGCTGAGCTAGCTGTAACCTACAGAATACTTATACCATACTTATACTTGTGCCATGGGACGTGTCACACATTTGAAAAACATATGTTAATTTCAAAGTGAACGTTGTGACATTGATATATGTATGAAAATACATACACAAAAGCAAGGTAAGAATGGTTTGGTCTAGTGCAGATTTTAATTATGCTAACATTATTTATAACAACATTTAACGTGACAGTGACATGAGATTCGTTCAGCTCATGTGCTAAGCCATTCGAAAACGATTGATTTTGAAGCATTTTAGCTGTTTAGTAATGATCCTGATTGAAAGCTTACCACAGGCGATCACCCTTTTAATTCGACTTACCCTTTTTCATTTTCGTTTCGGGTAATGCCTTCTATCTTCGGTATAATATTAGAGATTACAAAGTCGAAGTCGACAGTTACCATTGACATTGGAACACACAAGTTCATATTAATTGTACAAGTCATCCACAACCACTAGACGAATGCATAATTGAAATAGGATGTTGCCAAAACTTATGAAAATTGATGATGTTACAGAACAAAAACAGACAATGAAAACGACCAGTTCCGATTGTTTCACTGTCGTGTCGGAAGCCAGGGAGGATACAAGAAATTTGAAAATAAAGTTTAGCATTAGCATTCAGTGAAAACAAGAATAATACACATATGCAGCGACATATTTGATAAACAAATACAAACCTTGATCCCGTCATTGTTTCGTTGATTGCACGCGTAGATTTATATAAAACAAACTTATTATCCTTACATCTTCTTGGCTGACAAGAGTCCCTTACCGCTTCGCGTTTTGAAATTTACCGATGTAAACTCGCTGTTGATTGGTCAGTTCGAATATTTCCCGTCATGCAAAATGATTTCATCTAAGGGACGCAACTCTTAAAACAACAGTGCCTGGCCCTCCCTGGCTTTGGATAAACATTTTACTAAAATTTAGCGCGTTTGTTTTCATCATGCTTTTACACATTACTCAGAAAGATTGATTCACAATATAGAAAACAGTTCGTTTCCAAGATGGAATTTCTCCATATAATTATTAAATGTAATTAATGTAATTAATTGTAGTATTTATAATAACCAGCTTTTGCCGACTTTGTGGTAGACTAGCTACTATCTGGTATGTGAACTTAAAATATTGTACAGGACATATTGTACAGGACATATAATAAAAAGGAGTCTGGAGACTCATCATTTTCAATATCTGCTATAATCTAGAATTGACAACTATTATAAATCTTTGCATGGGCTGTAATCTTTAATTATGTGTGTAAAGCGACTACATTAAAACAAAATGATATTTATCAATTACCACTTTAAGTTCAGAATTTGCAATTGTCAAGATGAAAGAGGTACTTTTACTCAAAGTTGAAAGCAAGTGTTAAGACTACTCACTGCAAACACAGATGCCGGTAAATGCAAGCTTTCTTTGCAATTAGTGTTTTCCAGGGGTATGCTTATTCCCAGATCTGTTAGTTTGTAATATATCTTCATTGTGTCTCAGAAAGAAAACAATAACATCCGTTTGTTTTTAAATGGAAGCATTCTGGTACGCAGATCTTTGAAAATACAAACGCTGTATCTGCATATATGTATCATATGTTATTTTATATAAATTATTTTGGAGGATTGGTGTCTATTCAGAAACACTCTCCTTGGCAGTTGCTGCGTTTGTTGCGAAATACGAGTCCAGACTGTAACCTTATCTGTGCATTGAAACTCACCTTGCTTCACAATACTCCTCTTCAAGCATCCTTTATTATTTACCGAGTCCTTGGCTCCAACTGATTCGACTGACCAAGGGTCACTATTGTTACAGGTCCCCACCTTTGTGTGATAGCCTCTGGGTATATATACTTATATAATAGGCGTTAACGGCAGGTGTGATTGTGTTCCAGTTCACTGACCCGCAGACTTTCATGTCTGATTGCCTCCCATGGATAAGGCAGGATAAAGGTATGCTTAATTGGTTTTGATATATTTCATTTATAAACCAATGAAAGCGATTTAATTATCCTTCTCTTAATTACAAGATGTATTTTGACAAAGACGTAAAATTGCTAACATGTTGACCTGCGGAATCTAGTAAAAGCTGGCCGCGTATAACTTTTAGCGTAGTTTTGTCACTCACAGTGTTGTTTGACAGTGCACTCTAGAGTAGTTGTTGTTTGACAGTGCACTAGAGTTGTTGTTGTTTGACAGTGCACTAGAGTAGTTGTTGTTTGACAGTGCACTAGAGTAGTTGTTGTTTGACAGTGCACTAGAGTAGTTGTTGTTTGACAGTGCACTAGAGTAGTTGTTGTTTGACAGTGCACTAGAGTAGTTGTTGTTTGACAGTGCACTAGAGTAGTTGTTGTTGGTTGTCTAACGCCGCACTCGGCAATATTCCCGCTGTACGGCGTTGGTCTGAGACTGTAAACAATCGAGTCTGGACCAGACAATCCAGTGATTAACAGCATGAGCATCGATCTACGCAATTTGTCTCTTCGCTGGTATGTTCCGAATGTATAAAAGTAATATGTTTCACCTTTTAGGGGAAATAATGGCGTAATTGTTTTCAGACAGTTTGTTTGCTTGATTTAAATTAATGTGAAACACTAACGGTATTATAATGTCATAAAGCGCCGACTGTTGAATTCTATGTGTAGCATACTGGTCAAATTTATCTTCATTTTGCTATTTTAAGGAGAGAATAAGGACATTTTCTGTGTTTGACTTGTTAAATGTCTAGTAAAATACCATAACTGAAAAGAAACACACAAACATTCCTTCACTTGACGACTTCAACTTTTTACATTCAGGAGAAGAATGTACAACATTGTATTACAACATTTCCTCTTGTATTGTGTCAAACGTTCGCCCGTCACGCCAACGACCCGGGTTCGATTCCCCACATGTAAGTCGCGTCCCGTAAGTTAGACCTTTGGGTCGAGGTAAAAATCCTTTGATGTTGTGACAACGGTGTTCTTGTAAGGGATTAAGACATTGGTTTTCTACAAAATGTAAAATGTGTTCACTGAAGAAACGAAATAAGACATGTGTACCAGTATGTGAGTGAATGCTTTTTTTAAGCGAGTGAGTTCACTCAATGAACATTTAGTTCACTCAGTTCATTAGTAGTGAGTTGTTCAATTTCTTACATAAACTTGCAGGCTATAAGAATGTTGGAACTGACATTCATCATCAATCCCAACAATTCATTTACGGCAAATGCACAATAAGACTTCAGTTTCTTTCTACTTTTCGTGGTGGAAGATACCTTTATGTAAATGGTTTTAGGTTCATTGTGAAAAAGAGGAAATTGGGAGAGAATGGATCTCGTGGAAATGCATTCAGAAAGACTGCAGATCAAGTCTCAACACTGAATGACATAATTTCTAAAATACCTGGAGACCACAACCACAGACCTGTACACAACGAAGTCAAGGTAAATCTGTAGCAAAAATAACGATATTTCTAAAAAAGATTAAAAAGTGACAGCAAAATCAATCTTGAATATATTGTGTATTCCTCATAGGCTAAATAAAAAGGTTACTTTAATAATACATGTTAATACTATGGATATTTTAATGTATGGTTTAAACATATTTATCATGGCGGGATTGTCAAACAAGCATAAACATGCTTATATCAATGTCGCTCCCTAACAATAATTTACAATTACATAGATAGTGACGTACGCTGTGTGCAAAACATATGGAAATCTACAAGGGCGATAGTGAAAATATATTATGTGACAATTTACAAAGAATTGATGAAGGCAAATACACTCAGTTTAAAATTTATTAGCTGTTGTGATATCATAATCTCAGAAAATAGAATAGAACTAAGTTAGGTAAATTGCGAGAATTTCGGGAAGATATGATATAGTTATCTAATTTAAGTCAATGATATTCAAAGAAAATGGTCATTTGTAGTGCTATAAACATTTTATGTAAATAATGTTAGATTATGTATTGTATGTCATGTTATTTAAAGACAGCTATCAACTTTACGTTAAAAGTATATATGTCTATCAAGAATGTTCAAATAAAATGTTGATAATTTTAGTGCTATAAGCATTTTGTATGTACATATTGTGTTTTATGTATATGTATTATTTATCATGTTGATAATAGAAATTACTGTCCGAATGAATGCACACATAAAAATGACATTATATACAGCGTGATTTATGTTCAGTTATTTTCCGGTGAACATTTTAGCATTAACCGTACAGTTGTAAAAACATTGACTGCCCCATTGTCTAGAACTAGTCGACCTTTACGACACACCCCTGCAAACCGACCAGTTTGTTTCTGCACCAATTCAATGGTCGGACTTACGGGACCTAACCGGTACAGTGTGTGAATCTCATTTCTGGTGTCCCCCGCCGTGATATTGCTTCAATATTGCTAAAAACGGCGTAAAACTAAACTCACTCACTCACACTTGTATTGTGTCGACACAGTGGTTAAATCGATTGTATGAACAAAACAACACAATGTTTCTTGTTTCACATATTTTATAATCATCACCATACTAAACATTATGAACAAAAATAGCGGAATTACTGAGTATATCATTTCCAGTTTGCATAATTAAACCATTCGTTCAGTCTCACAACAATATTTT
This sequence comes from Haliotis rubra, assembly GCF_003918875.1. NCBI lineage: Eukaryota > Metazoa > Mollusca > Gastropoda > Lepetellida > Haliotidae > Haliotis > Haliotis rubra. The sequence continues at coordinate 1,370,229 of NW_025767401.1, read as the reverse complement.
GGCGTTATTCCCAGTACGTGTCTTTTCGTTGTATCATGTGAATAAACCTACTGAACATAGGAATATAGGCATAGGAAATCGTAGTACTTAATTAAACAGACTTGTTCCTCCAGCGGGATGCGTCCTGACTTAGCACGTATATATGTGATCACTTGACAGGGTTCCAGTCTAGCACTTAATATAGGTAAACCTTAAATAGTCACTTTTCAAAACATCGCATCCGGGCGATAAAAGACAAATTGTATAAGCACAACGTTTTAAGCATTCATTACACAAGTACAATGTTATTTCAGATTTATAAACACAAACAGAATACCCCGGAAATATGAATACTGTAGTCACAAGGGCCATGGAACCAACGTAAGTAGAATATAATAGAGCACAATTTCTCTTTCAACATAAGTGACTTTATAATAGAATTTTGAATTGTAATCACGTATTGGCACTATTCCAGTAAAATCTACATGTGCATACAGGAAATCATAAATATGTATTGTGTCTGCTTTAAGCTTAGTATCGGGAAATCATAAATTATAAACATGCATGAAATATATATACATTAAAATATACCCTTTCAGTTGGTAATTTCTGTGTAAAATCAGTGTAATCAGGTTTGGCAATAGAAGAAATACGCACTATATATATATACAGAAGTATTATCGTCGTTGTGTGAATTAATTCATGAAATATAATTATGTACATGAGGTAGGGATCGTTTCAAAGATTTTTTTTGCTTTAGGAACGGATTCCCACAAAACACTGCCTTGCTTTCGTAAGAGCATTTAGTAGCATTGACTACGAATTTACGCCACAACTATCTTTGATACAAACCCTCACAATCAATCACAGAAATCACAGACTGCTGTTTTCACCCGTTTTGTTGAATATAGAGACAATGGGCCACGTTAAATAGTTACCACATTCCACAGTGCTTCATACAATCAATTCCTCTATCAAATGTCATAATGATGTTGAAAATTATTAAAATAAATATAAAGTACCTTTATTTAGTGGAGTGAGAACTAAGATCTGACTTCATTGAGATTGGATATGGACTGAGATTGAAGCATTATCAATTCCAAAAGGACGTTGTAGATCGTGAGGTTAAGTTAAGCAAACTGTCCAATTTGAAAATTTACAAAGATTCCAGTTCTCTTGCTGACAAACCTGATCGAAGAGTTGTGTGCGTGTGTGTGTGTGTGCGTGCGTGCGCACGCACACACACGGAGAATATTAGCTTGTAAAACCTAGTACCTATGTGAGTACGGGAAGTAGGTCCGATGTTTGGTGTGGCTGGAAGAGGGGTTGTACGTGGGACGTCGCTGATTGGCTCTCTGGTCCAAACTCCGGAAGCTGCGATCGAACTTGAACTCCAGTTCGTCATCGAGGCTGATGTCGTGCTCGACACCTGTGGAGGCTGAGTAGGAAGAAGCTGGGGCGTTATAGGGCAGATGGGAGACGCGATGGCTGGAATAGATCGGACCGGAGAGTTTGGATCTGGCTGCAGAGAGGACGTCTTGGGCAGCCTTCACGGCATCGGTGGTGTCCGGGCTGGCCTTGAGGCTCTCTCGGGAGTCGGAGAAACCTGTGAGTAGAGGAAGACGAGGTTGATGTCTTGTGTGAGTGCGAATAGAGGGGCAGCGTTTATGTCTAGTTGTCTGAGTGTTAATAGACGACATGGGGCAACTATCCACTTCTCGGACTGTGAACAGACGGAGAAGGTGTACATGTCTTCCTGTCTGAGAGTGAATCGACGGAGGTGTTCATGAAGTCTTGACTGAGTGTGAACATATTGATACGGGGCAACTGTTCACTTGTCATACTGTGAATATAAGGAGACGGTGTTCATGTCTTCTTGTCAGAGTGAATAGATAGAGACGGGGCTTTTGTCTACTTGTCAGAGTGTGAGTAGGGAGAGACTCTGTTCACTTGCTTGTACTATGGATACGAATATAATGTCACATATGAACCTGTCAGAAAGGTAGGCATTAAAAAAGGAAGATATAGATCTAATCTTGCTGGAGAAAGACTCCTGGCATAGGGGTGAAGACCGGAGCCAGGGGTGATGTGTTATATAGTGGAACCCTGCTATATATGATACCAATCGGAGTTCCTAGACGCGTTGGCCATAACCGGGGGTCATGTATAATATAGTGGAACCCTGCTATACAGGACACCTACCGGAATCCGAGTTCCTGGACGCATTGGCTGGAGCCAGGGGGAGGATGTGTAATATAGTGGAACCCTGCTATACAGGACACCTACCGGAATCCGAGTTCCTGGACGCATTGGCTGGAGCCAGGGGGGATGTGTAATATAGTGGAACCCTGCTATACAGGACACCTACCGGAATCCGAGTTCCTGGACGCATTGGCTGGAGCCAGGGGGGGATGTGTAATATAGTGGAATCCTGCTTTACAGGACACCTACCGGAATCCGAGTTCCTGGACGCGTTGGCTGGAGCCAGGGGGGGATGTGTAAAATAGTGGAACCCTGCTATACAGGACACCTACCGGAATCCGAGTTCCTGGAAGCGTTGGCTGGAGCCAGGGGGGATGTTGCTGCCCTGGCCTGGTACTTCTGCAGCTCCTCCTCCTGCATCTGGGCGATGTATTTGACCGAGTCCAGCTCGGACCTAAGCTTATGGCACAGAGCCAGTGCCCCACGGGCAACAAGAGACTGGGGGACGATATCCGAGTCGAAGGCTTGCTGCAGCGTCCCCTCCGACAACAGGTTGAAGTTAACCTGCTCCAGGAGCTCCCGCTTCTGCTCCTTGCCAAGCTTGTCCTTCTCTGGAAGAGCAGACACGAAAACATTACACGTATACTCCATATATATGGGATATGCTCCGGTATTAGCGAGGAAGTGAAATAAGTTTTCATGCTCTTATCTGTCTGTCCACAAACGAGTAGTTTCAACATACACCAAAGCAACACTGTACACGCAGGACATTGTCGGGTGTCATTGCAACCGATGCTCGATCCATGCTCATGATGCGTGCGGATCACTGGATTGTCTGTTGCAGACTGGATTATTTACTGACAGCTGTCACATAGCTGGAATATTGCTGAGTGTGGCGTTAAACAATAAACCGATCGTCATTGAAAAGGCCTTTACTCCTGTAGATACATTATAACATCTGTCGTACACCATCCATTTCTCTTCAAGACAGGGGCCTTCTGTATTTATGATACAATTTATATATGAGGCATTGCTGTAAATCAACAGGTATAGAAGTTTTATGCCACGATAATATGTTGACACTGTCATACAAAGGAACAAGCACATTAGTTGGGAAAATCCCAAGCTGACGTCAGTACAGAGCCGCTTCATGGTTCCGACAGAACATTCATAGTCAGCCTTGTCATTCCACCCCATGTGGCAATATACGATAACTATCCAGGGCAATGGAACAAGGATACCACTTAATGACACAAGGCAGGCGATGGTAATTGAGGCTTATATGTCCTATCCGGCTATCTACAGTATGTGTTACCCTCCAGTGTTTGTCATGATAGGTAGACCAGCCCTGATAGATGTCCACAAGGAGGCTTCCTAACCCTACTGACAGATTACCTTTGTGGTACTTCAGAGTGTACGGACTTTCAAAGATCCGAGCTTTTGTAATCCAACAAGAAGACCACGACTGGCAAGAGCCTATATGTTCCTAAATAATGCAGTATCGGCTGCCAGTACTGATGACAACCAGAACTGGATAACATAAAGCCGGAGTCGGAGATCATGCAGTACTGATTACATAACCCTGTATGGTAGACTTGAAGTACTCATGACATAAGCCAGTATCAGATGTCAGTACTGATTATGTAAAACCACTATTGGATACCATTAACATAAACTAAATTAAATATTGTTGACCAACCAGTACTGATAACACAACACCAGTATTGAGTTCCAGTACTGATGGCACAATACAAGCCTTGGAGGTCATGTAGTAATGGTGACACAAAAACAGTATTGGAGGCCTTTTAGTACTGAAAACACGAAACCAGTATTTAATGCCAGCACTGATACCAACAAGTATCAAGTACCATTACTGATAAGGTGAAATGTAATGTACGCTCCACCCGGACGCCCAGTAAGCGGTTAATCACTCTGCACCTATATTATTTCCATGCAGTACCCGACGACCACGTGGGGTAGCCCTATCTGGTTCCCCTTCCCCCAACTGCCCTTTGTACCCGGGCATGTTATTTTATAGCATAATGGAACTGGGTAAATATTCTTCCACATACTCTGGATTCATTTGCCACCAGTTTTATCTGATGAGATACAATCCTGCTGTAGCTATAAAGAAAGCCATTTCAAGGCAGTGGTCCAACGGAGTTGGAACACTTGCCAAGAGAACTTGATTGTGATCTGCAACTTCTATTGTGCTGTTATTGCGTCTGCGGGACTTTTAGCCCTACGTGTTTCAGCAGATTGTACACGTACAGGGGAGGTTAATGCAGTTTTCAAAATAGATTTACACTTTAATCGGGGATAATTTATGGAAGTATTTGCAGGGAACGGAGATTGGTCGGATCGGTCCAGCAATTACCACAATCAGCTGTATTCAGTACATGTACATTACGCGTTAACTGACGTGACGGGGTTATGGGGTCACATGCCATTCGTTTCGTAATAAAGTTCTGTTTTCGGAGAGGTATTTGCATTAGCGCATCGTCTCGGATATGAAAGAACAAATATGCTTCCACTTAAGTTAAGCTAATTTTGACAGCCATTTCTCCTTGAAAAGGCCCAGTATGTATCAGAGAAAGGGAAACGCCTATGTTTAAGTACTTTCTTCTCGAAGATCAAATGGTAACGAATCACTTAGAAATCTGATACTCTCGTGTCCACGACGGTCTGTTAATACTCAGGGTTAAGCAAACAGCCGGAGGACACCTTGATCTACGTAAAGGGAACAAGTCATTTATTGTAAGTGGAGTGGATCAGAGGGAATAAGGAGGGGTCGCAAAACCTATGATAGTTCCTCGGAAAAAGATATTATAGTATACTAGTAGGGAGGGTCATTATAAAATGGTCATTTTATAACAGATGTTTCTTTTTTGTGTTTAATGTTTTCAGTAAGGATAATAAAAATGAACACGGTCATAGGGAGGGTCATCTAAAAATATGACAAGCATCAGGAGAAGATCACTCTGCACATTTGTGCATCAAAACCCACTGACCTATGCTTCCTGTAATAATTGACCGGTCCCCTGGTCACAATGACACACACTGGGGCATGTCACACCTCATAATCCCCTGATCCTCAGTAATCAGCTTTTACGAAAAGCATGGCATATTGGGGATCAAGTCTTCCTCGAAATACCAATAGTGACCTTTAACATGTTTGATAATGTTGATCATATAGGACAGGTGAATTCAGTGTTACTGACGATGTGCATTGTTTTCTAGTAACAGATTTACAGACTCACCTGTCTTAAGGATGTATTCAAGGACCTCATACATTTTATCATGGGTGACTCTGCCGCTAGATGGCGCTGCGGAAGCTAGAAGTTTGAACGTCTCTGCCGTCAGGACGCCCTTGCGTGCCATCTCAGACATATAGGTATCCACAAGCTTGCATGCGTTCTCGGCATGGTCTCCGTCGCCCCTGGTCGACTCCAGCACGATGTCGTGTAGAACAGACGGCGAGATAATACACAAATCCTCCGGGGAGAGCTTGTTGAGCATTTCTCCTGCAATCTTGACTAGGACTTCACGACAAGAACAAACACGAGCTGTTGCTACCCTGAGAACTTTCGTTATCCACTCTGTAGTCACCTCCGATACAGCATACGCCTCTTCAGGCAACACCATAAGGATCGCGTCTAAGACTTTTGAAATGTCAACCTTAACGACTGATTTGTCTGTAGATTTCGAACTTATTGTGCTCGTTTTGGTTGAATCATCTTTATCTTGAATCTTTCCTTTAGAATCTGACTTCGATTTGGTGTCGTCTGCCTCATCTTTTTCTATAGCAATCGTGACATACCTTATCGCCATTTCTCCTAACTCGGAGAGCTTCACTCCCTTTTCTTTTCCTTGCGTTAGAATTTTAACAAACCATTCCACAGGTAGAGTGTATAGGTTATTGGAAGCTTTCTCGCTTTTTTCCTCTGAAGGCTTCTTGGAAGTCGGGCTGCTGAAGCGTGTGGGTAGTTTTAACCAGCAGTCAACTAGAGCCTCGATACACTGGTCCACTATCCCGGCTCTCTCAGCAAGCGTCCCAACAGTAGCACAATATAACAGCAAGGTAACGATCCCAGCACTCGAACGACTCATTTTAGCAGACGTAATTGTATCTTGGAGGAATTTTTCAGATATCTCGATTAGATTTGCTTCTCCGTTCATTTGAAGATATTCCGCAGCACATCGTACTTGGACGATGTTGTTTTTAGTCAAATCGTAGTTCATGCTGTAACAGAAATCAGCAACGAGGCTGAAAATATCTTGACCACCCGGAAAGTTTGTCAACTCCACCTTTTGAGTATCCGATATGTTGCCGCGAGCGAGGTTGTTGAAGTACCCCGACTTAGTGTACAGCGGGAATTTATGCAGTTTAAACGTGTTGCCGTCAACATTCACTGTCAGGTCGGACAAATCTCCCGTCTCACGAAACCTTGAGAAATTCATTTTGACTGAAAATTGTTGTAAATCGTAGCACGGTGTGTCGTCTGCTCGTAGATCAAGGCTTTCTATATCATTGACATGCCTGTCAGTGTCAATATCATATTTACTGTCACTCACGCTGCCTAGCAACAACCAACGCTACAACTAAAATACATGTGCGGTTGAAAGGAGACCGTGTTCTCCACCAGCAGTGTGAAACAATACACGTACCATTTGTCACAATAATGTCAATTCGCGCCCTACCTTGTCAGTCCCAGAATCGGTAAAGTTCCGGAAATGTCTAGTAGGCGACAAAACAACAGAGCAAATATGTCCCGTTTCTTTTCCCTTTCTGTAAAGTGATATATGTCTTTTAAATACCGCTGCTGTCATGAAGCCAAGAACCCAGCTTGTGCTTACAAAACGCAACACACAACTGACTAGGGGTACTAGTTCAACGCCACTAGCTGTTTGTTATTGATGTGGAGCGATAATAGTTACCCATGTTCCAACATGTCTGAGTCGGGCTCTAGTTTCGCGGGGTAGTGTTAGTATCAACACACGTATCACTATAGCTGTCCTCAACATGGGCGGGTAAATACGTCAATTTTGTGTCACTCCGTAGCTATGTGATCAGCAAATATAAGCCATTGTCACTTAATATTGAACCCCGAATTATCAATCACCGCCAATTTTCCCGCCATGTGTTTCAGCTGTACCCAATGACAAACGGTATCGGTGGAGCGATTTAGTGAGTAAATAGCCATGGTTTACACACGACGCTGATTGCTCCTCGCTATTACGCGATTGTGTTGTACTAACTGTAAAAACCAATGCAAGCATTAGAGTGTGGCAATTTAAGGGCGGTAATGCTATGAGAACTGTTGCGTTACTATAATACTTTGTATATGGTAGTGCTTGTATATAGAGCCTCGATATAGGCATAGGGCTATCAGTGGCACAATAGACTTGATTTGTCTCTACGGGATTATATTGAAGACTCAACGCGGCTCCAGTCACAATGCCTGTTTTAAATCTGTCGGAACGCCACGGATACCTACCCTGCTTTTGAATTTCATTTTGTATTTGGTATTTGTCAGTTCGATAATTCTGTTAAAGTAACGTGGATTATATGCATGAAAAACAAATAGTGTCAGTTAAAGTCTGATTTTTTAAATATTTCAATCTGCTGTCTTATGCACTGTGTACAAGAGTAGTTTCAATGTATTTTTTCATCAAGATGTATTTTCAAAGACATCTGCCATACTGCCATACGTATATCTTTATAATTTAAAAAAACCCAACAATTGCCAATGTCCATGGTGTATTTAGTTTTTAGATTATATTGAACATTCAAAGATATATTCACATACATATATTGCAATTGCAAAAATTATCAGAAACACAAAAAAACTTCAAATTAAGTACACTTGTTGGTAAAAGCTGTGTAATTTTAAATATTAAAGCCATGACGAAGTATGTTAAGGAGACAGAAACAGTCTTGCCTGATCCACGTACAGTCATTGTTGTGCCATTATGTGACCGACAAAGGCTCGAGCCAATCGTACTGGCTACCAGGTCTGTTCCCGTGGGTATTTAAACATACGGCGAATGGCTCGGGTTCAATGGTGACTATTTAAACCCAGGTGTACCCGACACACGTTAAACGTTGACAATATCTTGAAAGTCTGACACTGAGTCGCTATTCGGAGCTAACGTGTAATATATCACACCATTATCAGCGGTTATGCCGCCATATCCTGACATAACAAATACCCACCAAAGAATCGAATCTGGATTTTTTGCGAGACCAGCGACTGCAGGTACCACATTGTATTCACTGTACGATTCAATGTAATGGACACATTGTTTAAAATTGTATAAAGGAAAATACATTGTAAATACATTGTAAATGTATTTACTATTTATTTTGGTCTCACTAGCTGACTTCACAGCAGGCTAGTTTAGTGAGTGAGTTTAGTTTTACGCCGCACACAGCAGTATTCCAGCTATATGGCGGCGGTCTGTAAATAATCGAGTCTGGGCCAGACAATCCAGTGATCAACAGCATGAACATCAATCTACGGAATTGAGATACGATGACGTGTCAACCAAGTCAGCAAGCCTGACCACCCGATCCCGCTAGTGGCCTCTTACGGCAAGCATGGGTTACTGAAGACCAGTTCTAACACTACACTTTACGGGCACAGGTTAGTTTAGGTCGAAGCATCCAAAATCATAAGCTCTTAGTTTTAACCGGGTGATTATGTTTTAATTCTATTCAGGAGTTTGGTGTACGTTAAAGAGCTTGTCATAGATGTAATATACAGAAGACCAGAACTAGGTTTCACGCTCGAGCCTCACACGATACCGACATGACGAAACTGATGCTTATACTACCGTATCACAAGAACTGAACTATCTCCGAAATATCAGTTGATGTTCCAACAATTAGGCTAATTTCACAGTGAGTGGGGTTTTAGGCTTATTTAAGTAATATTCAAGCAAAATCACGGCGAAGAACATAAAAATGGGTTTCACATACTGTACCATTTCGGGAATCGAACCAGGGATTAAGACATGAAGAAGGTACGTTTAAAGCACATAGGAACGTATTTATAAAACACATAGCCTACTCCACCGCACCAAGCACCCATTAATTCCGACAGCTGTGAAGTACCCTGCACGTATTATTCCAGGGGTCAAGGTGACACGATTCAATATTATATGACAGAAAACTCCTTGCAAAACAAGTCCCACATACACCGGGCTCTGTAATTGTATTTAAAGACAGGAGAAATTCTGATGTTGACCCTAAACCAGTACATGGGAAATGCATCTGTACATGATCACTTTGGTACTATAATATCTATTGATTTATTAGCACACATGGTATCACAGTTTGGAGTCGTTTACTTTTTAGTGCATTATGCTAATACAAAATCTCTTCTGCAACCTGAATTATATATAACTGTATTCCGAGACAAACAATTAGTGAAAGCAATCTGTAAATTCCGAATATCACTTCACAACTTTCGGGTCAACAATATCCGTAAAAGGTCAATATGGTTGAATGTGCCACATACAGAATCTGCGTGTAAAAACTGTGACCCTCATTTGATATAAGATGAATACCATGTCTTTTTTAAATACTCGCTTGAGCAATAGTTTTCTTATATCATTACAAAAATATTTTGATGGTAGAATAGTGTTTGAAAATATATTTAATTCCTGTGATAACGTTCAACGCTCGATAGCTTTATAGTTATGTAAGATATATACAATGAGATTAATACGTAGGTCACATATACAGAGTATTACATATGTGTACTTTATATGCTTTATCTTACAACTGTACCATGGGCCGACTCGTGAAGATCCGGGTTAGAATTGATCTACAGTGACACATGTTGGCGTAAGAGGCGATTAATTGAGCGCACGAGTTAATATGTTTGAGTTAATATGTTGCACAAGTTAACATCTTGAGTGCACAAGTTAATATCTTGAGCGCACAAGTTAATGCCTTGAGCGCTGAGGTTAGTTATCTTGAGCGCACAAGTTAATATCTTGTGCGCACAAGTTAGTCTGTTGAGCGCTCAACTTCGTGTTTAGCATCTAATGACATTAATGGAACGCACGTTTGCTTGACTGCTGGCTAAAATGTACAAACATATATATCCTTTTTGGAAGATATCAAACGATGCAAAGTCGGAGTTAACTAGGTGCTTATGATGACTGTAAAAGTATGCAAATTTATCATGAATATTGATCATGTTTATGTAAACGTTCATCGTCTTTATGCTTGTCAATACTATTCTTTGTAACTGATTTGACCACTTTTTGCTTTATTACATAAAGCAGGCCCAGGTATGTGTAATGTCATAATAAGAATTAATACATAAACATGAGTAGTGGTTTTACTGACTTCTAATGTTGGTACAAAGTATTATGAACACTAGCGTAAAGCTTGGATAACTTGTTTTGTGCTACGGCTTTATTATGTATATATTGTATTACATGACGATGAGAAATGGAAACACTGAGTGTTATACTTCTTAATGATAAAACTGATGTCTGATGTATTGGAAGTAAAGTCGACCGCTTTCGGGGAACTATAGTCTGTAGTCTTTGTTTGCATGTATTGATCAGTAACTGTTTCCTACCTTGGGTACAATTGCAGTTAACTCTGTACAATATATATATAAAATAGGGGCCTTATGGTTATTTGATCCAGGATCCGGGTTAGTATGGGCACGTTAAGCCCATAGCACATATACTGGACTTTATTTCTTACTAAAATACCATGTTCCTCGTTTAACTTCCTCCGTTTCAATCCCTTATGTATACGTATGTGTGTTGTAGTTTATTTAATATGTTTTAACAACACAGGAAGTTGAAGAATAAACACGTCGGTGAAGACAGTGTCCTGAGCGAAATTCAACACCATTCGGGTCCATCAACGACCGTACAGTATCCTGTTTCACGATTAAACCGCATTGGATACATTTTTGATGCATCAACGATAACCATGTCTTTGTCCAGATCGTCGAAGTTGTCCGCAATAAAGTCTGTAACATCAGCGGGGCGGTGGGGTAGCCTCGTGGTTAAAGCGTCCGCTCGTCACGCCTGGGTTCGATTCCCCACATGGGTACAATGTGTGCAGCCCATTTCTGGTGTTCCCCGCCGTGATATTGCTGGAATATTGCTAAAAGCGGTGTAAACTGTACTCACTCACTGTAACATCAGCAAATCTGGTATCTGGTGCGAAAGAGGGACATACACCTCAGAATACGCTTCAAGTGGCGTACTATACTATACAATGATTTTTGACAAGAGGATGTGTTATGTGTTTGTATGGAACCCAAGACTGAAATAAGCATGAATCAGCTCGCGTTTCCGCTCCTCCTTGCTTCCACATGAACTGCTTATGGAGTAGTGTATCTCAAGATACTAAGTTGAGCGCTCAACATACTAACGTGTGCGCTCAAGATATTAACTCGTGCGCTCAAGATAAATTTTATTTCATCAGGTCCTTACAGTGCTTCCGTAGTAAAGTATAGTTCTGAATTAAGAACAGGAGTCCAAATTACGGAAGCGCTGAAGGGACCTGATGAAATAAAATTTATCTTGAGCGCACGAGTTAGTATGTTGAGTGCACAAGTTAATATATTAAGCGCACAAGTTAACATCTTGAGTGCACAAGTTAATATCTTGAGCGCACAAGTTAGTATGTTGAGCGCACAAGTTAGTATGTTGAGCGCACAAGTTAGTATCTTTTGCGCACAAATTAATATCTTGAGCGCTCAACTTCGTGTTTAGCATCTAATGGCATTAATGGAACGCACATTTCCTTGACTGCTGGCTAAAATGTACAAACACATCCTTTTTGGAAGATTTCAAACGATGCAAAGTCGGAGTTAACTAGGTGCTTATGATGAGGCTATGTTAAAGAATGCACATTTATCATGTAAAAGTTCATCGTCTTTATGCTTGTCAATACTATTCTTTGTATCTGATTACCACTTTTTGCTTTATTACATAAAGCAGGCCCAGGTATGTGTAATGTCATAATAAGGATTAAAACATAAACATGAGTAGGAGTTTATTGCAGGGATGAATAGTGGTTTTACTGACTTCTTATATTCGTACATAGTATTATGAACACTAGCGTAAAGCTTGGATAACTTGTTTTGTGCTACGGCTATATTATGTATATATAGTATTACATGACCATGAAATATGTAAACATTGAGTGTTATACTTAATTGTCTAAATTATAAAACTGATGTCCGATATATTGGAAGTAAAGTCGACCGCTTTCAGGGAACTATAGTCTGTAGTCTTGGTTTGCATGTATCAGTAACTGTTTCCTAACGTGGGTACAGTGGCAGTTTAACTCTGTACAATATCATATACAACCCGCCTGATTTATTTGATCCAATAGTATGTGCACGTATAGCACATATACTGACTTTATTTCTTACTAAAATACCATGTTCCCCGTTTTACTTCCTCTGTTTCAATCCCTTATGTATACGTTTGTGTGTTGTAGTTTATTTAACATGTTTTAACAACACAGGAAGTTGAAGAATAAACACCATCCGGGTCCAACAACGACCGTACAGTATCCTGTTTCACGATTAAACCGCATTGGATACATTTTTGATGCATCAACGATAACCATGTCTTTGTCCAGATCGTCGAAGTTGTCTGCAATAAAGTCTGTAACATCAGCGGGGCGGTGGGGTAGCCTCGTGGTTAAAGCGTCCGCTCGTCACGCCTGGGTTCGATTCCCCACATGGGTACAATGTGTGTAGCCCATTTCTGGTGTTCCCCGTCGTGATATTGCTGGAATATTGCTAAAAGCGGTGTAAACCGTACTCACTCACTCACTCACTCACTGTAACATCAGCAAATCTGGTATCTGGTGCGAAAGAGGGACATACACCTCAGAATACGCTTCAAGTGGCGTACTATACTATGCCATGATTTTTGACAAGAGGATGTGTTATGTGTTTGTATTGGAACCCAAGACTGAAATAAGCATGAGTCAGCTCGCGTTTCTACTCCTCCTTGCTTCCACATGAACTGCTTATGGAGCAGTGTATCTCAAGATACTAAGTTGAGCGCTCAACATACTAACGTGTGCGCTCAATATACTAACTCGTGCGCTCAAGATAAATTTTATTTCAACAGGTCCCTTCAGCGCTTCCGTACCAAATCATGACTGATATAGCCAAAAAATCTGAACTGCTCTTGGCTCCTTAGAGATTTTATTCACGCTTCCTTGCATGCATACAGAAGAGGAACACTATTTATGGATATACATCGAACCATCGCATCTATTGCCAAAAGGAACCTGTCTATCCATAATAACCGTTTCGCTTCATCATAGCAACTTCTAAGTGCCACTTAAAGAAGGTACGTATATATTGTTAAGAAGCTAACTTTCTGGGACACATGTCAGCGTAGTAGTCGGACATATATACCCAGCATGTTGATGAATGTACCAGTTGTGCAGCTGCGTCCACTAATCTGACCCACCACTGTAGCCTCGATAACAAGTGATAACAGGCCTTGTGACGATTTAAGTGATACGTATGTACTTCATCTCAAGAAGGGTCAGTGTTGATAAGCAATCCACATCACAAGTCCCCTGGTGGCTGGGTCATAGTCTCATACAGACCCTGAAACAAACGTATCCAAGAAATTCCATGCAAGTCTAGAATATGTTGCAAGTCTAGATTTCCACAGTTTCAGGTCTCAGGTCTCCTTTTCATTATATTTAATTTTTTAAATTTTTTATGAATTGCTTTTTTTCTGTAAACAATGTTCATTTCAGAGACTAGCTATCAAAATGTCACGAAATTGCTAAATTTGGTATCATTTTGTAGAAAAATGTGTCCCGAATCTAATTATGTAATAAAAATAGCAAGTCACCACTGCATTTGTTTGACAAGAGGCGCCCCGTTGTGGCACCGTCTGTAAAAAGTAATATGTCAATAAAAGTTCTCTTAAAAGTAAATTGTTTACTTTTATTATTCAATATAAGTGTTTTTATAAAGATATTTCAGTATTGATATGTAAAAAGCAATTTTCAAGGCAGTTTGTAGGATTTGGCACATGGATTAACTTCTAAAAAAACAGGAATTTATAAAAAAAATATTGATTCATCAATGAATTTTTTTTATATAATACGATTTTTTTATCAAATGAATTTTTATATAGTTAATTCACACAAGATTAATAATCAAAAATTAAAAAAAAAATGTTACCAGAGGGTATCAACATTATCTCCAATTAAAACAACATACCCAAATTAGATTTGATAAGGGGAGATAACTCTTGCCCAGGTTTACCTCAGGATAAATGCTTGTGTGGCCTTTCTTTGTTAGTTTTCAATCACCAAAATGATAAGAAGAAAGATAAAGGGAAATAACTGCGTAACATAAAACTAACAGAAACGCGCTAGTACTGTCACATCCCGTCGCATACGGTATGCGCACAAACAAAGGTATCCAACCTCTATGTCATATGACATGACCTCGTGCTTACCTATAGTAGGTCCGAATAACTGTTGGATGTCAGCATCATGAGCCGTGGATTTATCAGAGTGGTAAAGGTCTGAGACCTGCATCATTCAGTGTCTTCCTCCCGGATCAAGTTGACATCCATCTCGCACACACCGGCCCACTCACTCTCTCTTATCTTATCTATGTTACAGTATAGGAGGTACGAATAACCAAGACAATACTTGCACACCTACCCAATAAATGCACGATGTAAAATGTATTTTAAACGTCAACATTGCAACGAAATCAGCATGTCAAATGCCCGAATTGAAGAGGGACAGAGAAAAAGCTTTCAGCGTAATGGACAATGGGCACACACATCTAAATCCGTTCAAGTTCAATGAAACGCCACATAAATAGTGTGATTAAACACACCCTGCTTCAAGGCAAGCAACAACTCTCCGGCGCACAGAAAACGTCGCTCATACTGTTAATGTAGCAGGAGTACACATCTGTGTAAAACACAAGAACTGACATGAGTATCTCCTTTGTATCTAAACATAAATCGACAATTTCTGTTTACCGACTAAAGCAGGACAGTATGAGTTACCAGCATCATTCATTGCACGTTACCGACATCCAGACTTTGAGTAACCGACATTCTCGCGCGATTTTAAAAATGCTTATTCTTCAACACATAGACATTAATAAGCAAATTCAGCGCATTCAATGTATTCACACCATCAAAGTTTATCAGTGTGCTAAATAATGTTGATTGTATACACGTGGAAGGCTGCTAATTCGAGGGGAATAATCGCCAAGCGATCTTACCTGCCGCCATGTTGGGATGCTAACGTAGCGTGCCTTTCCACATCACCTTAGGTTCAGCGACGATAGCTGTGTGAAACGGGGCCCAGTAATCATGAAAAGAGTGAAAATATGATGTTTAATCTGATTAATATTGTCTGTTGAGTTCGGCAATATTCTAGATACTTTAATCATGTTCTGTATTTAGTAGACACTGGACCAGAGAAACCGGTGATTGATATTAAGAGTAATGTTCCACGTCGTCGCGTTACGATGTCAAGTGACCAGCCAAATAAACCAAGACTGGCCTACCCATTGCCGCTCGCATTGCCAAGGGTGTGCAGCTTGTGAGCAGGTCGTGCGTAACATTGGATGAATTATTTTACGTTTAAGCCC
Organism: Haliotis rubra; assembly: GCF_003918875.1. NCBI lineage: Eukaryota > Metazoa > Mollusca > Gastropoda > Lepetellida > Haliotidae > Haliotis > Haliotis rubra. Next base: position 1,354,396 of record NW_025767401.1, on the reverse strand, counting down.
GTGTATAGCTTAGGATGCAGCCATAGTCATGGATCTCAGCAGGATTAGGCACAGCAGGAACATTGGTGACGATATACTTTCGCACCAACAGCTGCAACGACTTCCGGAACGGCGAGTTCGAGCAGAACATCCACAAACACATTTATTCAGACAATCCGCTAGGCCAGAATCTTGCATCACATCGTGCATTTTGTGTGTAAAATATCAAAATATCAAAACATGTGATGTAAGAATAACCTAGATAAGAGTGGTCCTCAAGCACGCTCAGGTATACACATACATACATGAGACTAGGTCACATTGATTATACTATACTACACACGTAGTAAAAGGGAGCACATTTTCTGACCTTGTAAATGTGAAGGACTTTCTTGATGAGTCAGCATCTTTTTCAACATTCAAATTTCATCAGTATTGTGTTTGTTTAACGTGATAAATATACCGTGTTTTGAATTTGTGAATATGTTTTTGTGAAGACTGAACTTGGTATCTTGAGGTTGTTCACCGGTTGTTAAGATTGTTTACAAGTTTGTGCTTGTTAACATTTTCTTTACGTCACGCATTTGTTAGCCAGGCTCTGTATAGTAAGGTTGTTTATCAGGTTAAGTTTCCATTACTTTAAGGTGAGATGACAGGTTGGGAGGGGCGGTATTTGTAATTGTCTTAACTACACATTACTTTTGAAATAGGCATATAATTACTGGGGAATGACGAACGACAATGAGATAATTGTCTCACGGTATATCCATCAGTTCTCAGGCCTCTCCAGTGCTCCAGGTGAACTACCCCGACCAGCAGCGAAGTCAGATTCTTGACTTTAACACATGTTATATAATATTTGGCAGTACACTTTGTCAGTAAAGTACAGATTCTAGTACTGTCAAACCTAGAAAAATAAACAGGGCGAATTGTGATGATGATGAGTTTGAGAAATAACGTGCGCTTTCCGACATAAGGGCGAGGGCGAAATAGGATTCGAACCCGCATTTGCAGGTTGTTAGTGTGTCTGTATGTCAAAGGGGTGCAAGTCTGGTACTTTCTTTGAACGAGGTACATTTTTTCCCAGAGTTACAACTAATTTTGGTTTAGTTTTGTATGTGTAAAATCTGTCAACGACTATTTGACACGAAAATTCCCCACATCTTAATCCCACCTAGAATTTAGAAGGATCGGTGCGACCACCATGTTCCAGAATACTGTCATCTTCTGCCACAGAGTGTGTGTTTCCAGGACCAATATCTCCATTAAGGTACATGTCCGTCTCCTCCTGTCAACTCCACGAGCGGCTTGTTCCTGACAGCAAGGGTGGGCAAGACAGGAATCGCGCTTTGTGATACTCCCGGAGTGTTCTTCTATGTTTCCAGCTCTTGCATGCTATCAGTTTCCAGCTCTTGCATCCTATCATTGGACATATGTAGGTCGTAAAGGCTATGTAGGCACAGTCTACATCCATTCCGTCACCATGACATTATTCATTAGTATCCAAGAGGTAGGAGTGACTACAACATCGCACTCAGAATTTCAATAGATTCATGTAAATCATTGTCTCTTGCCCATGCAAACTACTGATGGATAATATGACAGCATCAATACAAGCCAACCAGGAACTGTGACACTGTCAGTCAGCTCACAAATTTGAATTAACTCTCAGTTATAGCTCTTAGAACATCCAATATTCAACGCCTGTTCTCTCCGAAATAACCTGATAGTAACACAGTGAAATACTTCAGTTAATTCATAATCAATTTGCTTTTGAAATAGCCTATCGATGCATTAAAGAACCAATATTTCCTTTTCTGTACACCGAGGACACAACGTCCATCCACAGGAGCAGTCAAATATCGCAAAGGTTGGAACACAATCGAACTACATCTTCTGGTAAGCTTTGGTCGTCAAAATTGCTTCAAACTATATTTGCATGGAATGTAGTGTCAACTCTCGTAGTCACTGATATGTCGAATTATGATATCACGATATTAGTTGCTATAACTTTGTCTACAGATGCGGGTTAGCAACTTGGCATGCGTATCCTTCAACACAATCAGCAATATAAACATACTCCGGTTTTAGAGAAATGTCGTTCTTCTCAGCAGGTTAGCTCAGCGAATGTTTATGACGAAGCTCCAACAAACAAACCATTCCTCACTAAAATGTTCTCTTCAAACAAGTATGAGGAACCTGTGTCTCGATATCTGGCGAACTACATTTATTCAACTGCAAGATCGTGTGACCAAACACATGCTATTCCACTACAAATCTTCATAATTCGGCGGGGGTCGGAGTCGGTGAGTACGCCACGCGGGAGACACGGGATAGATTGGCACATGTCTTCTGTCCCACGCCGACATTGGCTGCAGTATGGCAAAACGGTACCTAAAACACGCTGACTCACCCATAACTAGAACCTTGGTTGCAATATGCTGAGGCGATGTAGTGAGTGAGTGAGTTTAGTTTTACGCCGCTTTTAGCTATATATCAGCAATATCACGGCGGGGGACACCAGAAATGGGCTTCACACATTGTGCCCATGTGGGGAATGGAACCCGGGTCTTCTGCGTGACGAGCGAACGCTTTAACCACTAGGCTACCCCACCGCCCCCTGAGGCGATGCAAACTTTCATACATTTATTATGAAACGTCTTCATAGTATTTCTGAAAGACCATCTCGTGATATCAGATTTACTTGCCCTTGCGACACCATGTAAGGAAGTAATGACTTAGTAATCACCCAAGGTGATGTGGTGCTTGGCTTCGTGGACGGCATAGAAGTGCCCCGCCAGAGCCAACTAACGGGTTACGACCTGGGAACAACCAACTTGGGGCGGGCGAACGTTTACCACCTGTATATGTTTCTATATAACATGATATAACATAAGAAAACGATATCAGCAGCACCATAACATACGTTCATCATGTCAGTCGAAATGTTCAGAGTATCAGTAAAGAATCAGAGTGACCACTGTTGGGTCATTCTGCTGGTGATTTCCAGAATGTATGAAAGGAAACTGAACGATTCGCTAGCTTATTAAGAGCAAATGATCGATCGACAGCGCGTGATTGTATTGCAGTGGAGTGAGTGACTGAGTGAGTGAGTAGGGAATGACGCTTCTTTTAACAGTATTTCAGTTAGATCAGTAGAAGACTGAACGGATGCAGGTTTTGGAAACAATACATCATTGTCCCCAAGTAACATATCTAAAATGTAACGAAGGCTATACGCGAAAAAAAGAAAGCATATAGAGCAATTGTCTGTTAGATTTATTTCTGTCGTATAGCTCAATATCAGGGGTTACAACATTAACGGCACACTGCTGATGAACCTGCGTGTGTTTTTGTTATTGGTATTGCCCGTCTTTCCGCCTGAGGAGCTACCCCATACTTGGTCAGGCGGGTGGCAGGTGCTTGGTATCCGGCCGAGAAAACCCCAAAGGGTCTCTACTGGGGACGAACCGGGCACCTCTATTGTCTGTATACCTTCTCTTCGGTGACCAGGACCTGGACAAGAAATTTGGCCAGTCAAGTGGGTGTTTTAATAAAACCCAACCCAAAACAAATAAACCCTCCCCCCAACCCCATGACGTGTCATGTCGCTCCACACCAAGACTCTAACGCCTCCAAGACATATCATGGTCAGAAATGGTAGTACACCGCTCTCCACTACGTCGCAAACAACGTTTTCTGCCATCAGGGATTCAGACAGAAGGCGTTAAATCGTCTGCCAACATGGTATAACGCCAATTGCTAGTATAGTATGACCAGAAATTATTGAGAATTTTAGGAATATGTTTAATTGGATTTCTAGTATAAACAACCTTGACCAGCTATCAAGTGCTTGGTGTCATTCAACAGAGACAACTCCGTTAATCCTTTTTCATTAGTTTGTGAAGAGTTATCCCCCTTTGTTTACTTGCTAGCAGACGACATTTTCAGTGATCCTCAGTATGGATGATTTAGAGAAGAGGAAGTTGATTTTAGAGTATTATAACAAGGACATCAGATCAGCTAAAGTGATTTGAAGTAGAACAGGCATCCCTTTGTCCACTGTTTATCGTGTTTTGAAAAATATTGCAAATGGATATGGCATTGAGCACCTGTCGGTGACAGGAGGCGGCTTGGTATTCTTGTTTCTAAAAACAAACGAAGGAGTTTAGAAAACTTAAGGCTGGATATCATTAATAGAGGAACTGTGGCTGTCTGTAAGGAGACAATTAGAACTGAGCTGCATGCAATGGGTTGGCAGAAAAGTCGAGGAATTCCATCACCGATCATGAAACCTGAACAAAAGGAGCGAAGGTTGAACTGGTGCTTACAGCATAGAAACTTTAACTGGGACAATGTGATTTTCTCAGATGAATGTTCTGTGTGGCTGTTTCCTAATACACTGAAATTCTGGACCAAACAAACTGAAAAACTTTTGTATCAGCGCCCAAAGTACAGTCCGAAATTTAACGTGTGGGGTGGCATATCTGTGTTAGGGGCAACGCCCCTCTGTGTATTTGAAGGGAATATGAAGAGTGAGCGGTACACAGATATTCTCGAGGGACATTTACTTCCATCTGCTCACGTGTTCTATGGAAACTTTTGGATTTTCCAGTAGGACAACGACACAAAACATCGTTCAAAGCATTCACAGGCCTGGTTTCGGACCAAAAATATGACATTGTTAGATTGGCCAAGCTATAGCCCTGACCTAAATCCAATAGAAAATGTTTGGGGACTTATGAAGGAAAGTGTCAATAAGAAAAATCTGACAAATATTGCTGAAATGAAAGAAGAGGTGGTCCGATATTGGCACAGCATGGACCACGACTTTCTAACTTCTTTGATCAGTAGTATGGCCCGCCGCATTGAAGCCTGCATTGCTGCCCATGGTGACTTGACAAAATACTAACTGTTCGCCAGTCTTTGAATCTGGAGATATGTTCTGCTAATATTCACATTTAATAAGTGAGTAATGAGTGAAAAAAATAATTTTTTTACAATCTTTAGATTCTCAATAATTTCTGGTTGTACTGTAACTCTTCACTGATGTAGGCTAGCCTATCCAAAACTTTACCTCCGAGTGATAGTATGTGTCCCACAGTCAATATGATACTTTTGATTCGCCAAGCATTCTGCCAGCGTGGGACATTATGCTCCCACATCTATGGTATCTACAATTCGCCCGAATGTTCACTGAGGTAATGTATTATAAAGTATGAGCTTAGCTCAGTTTGCATGACGATTGTGGATTTCCACGATATCAACATTTCAATCAACAAAAGACCACCTCTGTAGTGTAGTGGTTAGAGCGTACGCCCGGAGAGCGGAGTGTTGCGAATTCGATCCCCGGCCGCGTCATACCAAAAGACGTTAAAATATGGTATTTGTTGGTCCCTGCCTGACGCTCGGCATATATGGGTAAAACAAGGACTGGTCATAGTCAGTATATATGTCTGAGTGGGTTATTCATGCTTAACTGCGACATGGTATCTCAGTGGGCTAGCACTATAAATCCAGCAGCCACACGTACACACGCATGCACGTCGTCATATGAACAAAATAATCTAAAGTGCGACGTTAAACCCCATTTCATCTCACCACACCAATCAACAAAATTACATGGTGAGATGTCTGGAAATCGCGAACAGAGATGTATACATCCCTTGTGACACTTACAACAACGACTATCTGCCAGAGATATACAAATCAGGTCGCTATCTTTTCAATGGCATATGACCTGTCCTGATTGCGATGTGCGTGGTATATATAAGACAGGTAGTCGGGCACACGTCGGACACATCAAGCTCTCCAACATGACGTGGTTGTCAGCAGTTTTGGTATGCTGTGTGGTTGCTGTGTATTGTAGTGAAGCGAAAGTGTACGAAATTTCTGATTCATTAGGTCTCGGTCGGAGGTTTGATGGAATCGGCGGGCTGAGCGGTGGAGGGGTAAGTTTCTGTCTTTGCTTGTTTGTTGTTTAACGCCGCACTCAGCAATAATCCAGCTATGTGGCGTCGGTCTGTAAATCATCGAGTCTGGACAAGACAATCAACATCATGAGCATCCAATTCATCCTCGATAATCTCCAGGGTATACGTTACGATCACTCTCCACTATACCCTGGATTCATCCACGGCTTGGCCCGACGATTTTATTACCTCCCTTGGCTGGCTTTTTATCCAATCAGGTGTCTACACTGGGAAGTTGAGCGAACCAATCACAACTCACTTTCGCTTCTTAAATTATCTAACCGTTTAAACTTGGCAACACAATTGATGCAGAGGTACTCTATATGTTTTGAAAGTTTCAGATCTGTCAATTTGGCTGAATTATTTCCTAAAAAATCTGAGTGGCACTGCGAACAAACCTACGCGACTGCGACAGCTATCTTTTGTTGACACTGGCAAGCGCGGATGTAACGGTGGCTTAGCTGATTGGCTACTGTGAGAATGCGGACCCGGCAAAGGGAGGCATTATAATCATCGGGCCAAGCCGTGGATGCATCCAGGGTATAGTGAAGAGTGATCGTAACGGATACCCTGGAGATTTTCGAGCATGCATCCAACTAGGCAGTTGGAATACGATGACATGTGTCAACCAAGTCAGTGAACCTGACCACCCGATCTCGTTATGAATCGGGGCGGTGGGGTAGCCTAGTGGTTAAAGCGTTGGCTCGTCACGCCGAAGACTCGGGTTCGATTCCCCACATTGGCACAATGTGTTAAACCCATTTCTGGTGTCCCCCGCCGTGATGTTGCTGGAATATTGCTAAAAGCGGTGTAAAACTAAACTCAGTCAGTCAGTCAGTCGTTATGAATCACTATCAAATAGTAAAGATACCAGGTGAGCGTATCCTGCCCCACCGATGGCACCCGTCATAAAGGAAAAGGAAGTCCTTCACCTAAAAAACAGCAAAATGGGAACGTACATGACAAAAAAGGGAATTGCAACAAACATATTTTTGCCATTGATGTGTCAATTGTTTAAATGTCCTCCATGACTCCAAGTATATTCTTTCGAGTGATTTTCGTACCTTCCAACTTCAGGCTACGTCAAAGCTCCTGGCCAACTACCCGGATGAACAACGGAACCAGATTCTCGACTTCCTCTTTAAGGTGAGTCACAAGTCAAGATATTGTTTCAATACCCAGACTTGAGTGTTGAACTTGAAGCCTAAAACTTTTGTCGGTGATTAAAACTCCAACCAGACAGACAAATAATCGCGTATTGGTATGTTTGGTCCACAGGACCTTTAATAAGTAGCGTCTAGGCTATTAACAGTTAAATAACTATGTCGAAGTCAAAATAATACATCTCAAGATGCTGACAATGGAAAAGTGCCTAGTTAGAAATAGACAGTAGATAGAAATAAAACATATAAACATACCTGCGCCAAATAATCCAAAAGTCTGGCTTTTAGAAAAAACAAACAACAAACCCAACAACTTAACACTCTCCTTTGCAAGATGTAATTTCATTTATCTCATGGTACAGTGATTTGTTGTCTAATGCAGAGGCCTTTAGCGCTGTCAGTTAAATAGTACAAGAGGCCTAGTGTATTACTGGCAATGTCAGTCAAATGGTTTAAAAGGAAATAACTTACTTGTTGCAGCCCAACTTTGGAGCCAGTCTGCAGATTCTGAAGGTCGAGATTGGCGGAGATGCACAGAGCACTGGTATAACTCACACTTATATCCGCCAGGGCAGATTCAAGGGCACACTGAGTTTTTATCCGGTCTATATAGAAATGACAGAAATTGTTTACAAACTTTGATGATCCTTAAGCTGTAATTGATAATGTTAGAGGATAGATACTAAAACGTAATGCATAACTACCTCCTTGTGAACCGATATCTGTCCTTGCCTACATTAAACTATCAGAGTAAGTAAGTGAGTATGGTTTTACGCCGCTGATAGCAATATTCCAGCAATATCAGGGCAAGGGACACAAGAAATGGGCTTCACACATTGTATCCATGTGCTACGAGAACAAACTGATGCGTGACGGAGCTGGTGACAATGATGAGTATGTTTTGAATCCAGATGGATCCGAGGCGTCCCACATGCACAACAGCTGGGAGGAGAACTACCACAGAGGATATGAATGGTGGCTTATGGGAGAAGCAAAGAAGGTACCACTTATTACACAGTAGAGAACCTACTGGAGCATATGAAGTCACGCTGAAAGTTGCTTCTATGGCCTTAAAATTATTATAGTACAGAACTATACCATGGTGCATGTCAAGGATTGTGTTGATCACTGCATCTTTGAAACGATTCTGTTCAAAGTTCAACTTTACCTATATTTCAGCGGAACCCGGACATCAAGCTGTATGGTCTGCCGTGGGGATTCCCCGGCTGGATAGCAACCACCCCGCAGGACCCGTATGTAATACCACAACAGACAGCAACGTACATCCTGAAGTGGATCCAAGGTGCCAAGACGTACCACAACCTTACCATAGACTTTGTTGGCATCTGGAACGAAAAAGCGTACAATGACACGTACATCAAAGTAAGTGGAATCATAGGAGTGATGTTGTGTGAGACTGGTACTCCCCCAAAAACAAACAAATAGCCCATCAGGAAAGCAACTCAAACATGGCTCCCCATCCAAGGCTACTAAACTAGTCTTCAGAGCTATAATTACTTGGAATTTCACATGACTAGTGACCCTTGAAGATCCGGGTTAGAACTGATCTTCAGCAACCCATGCTTGTTGCAAGAGGCGACTAACGGGATCGGGTGGTCAGTCTCGCTGACTTGGTTGACACATTTCATCGTATCCAAATTGCGCAGATCGATGTTCATACTGTTGATACCTTGATTGTCTGGTCCAGGTTCGATTATTTACAGACCGCCGCCATATAGCTGGCATATTGCTGAGTGAGGCGTAAAACTAAGATCACTCATCACTCACACCACCAATAAAAATTATAACCCATTAGTGACATGACATTGAAGGAGTCTGTGCCGGGAATATATATTGTTACCATCACACAAGAATTATGATTCTCTCTGTATATGGCATTCATCCTGGAATTCACATAAGTGATGCTGCTGATTATTATAATTACTATAATAAGTCAACGTATGCCTGGTATTTGGGGAACAGAGAACCTACTGTATTCCCATATGTTGGCTCCTAGCTTGTAAGTATGTGTCCTGTCTTGAAGACGCTGAGGAAGACATTGGACAGCAACAACCTGAGCAACGTCAGAATAGTAGCAGCCGACGACAACGGTTGGGCCATCGCCGAGGACATCTTAAAGGACCAGGATCTGGCTGATTCGATAGATTACATAGGGTTGGTTTGTCCTCATGCATCTATTGTCTGCATCAAAATATTTTCAATACCTTCCCCGAAGCCTGGTCAAAGTCTTGTCAAACTAATGATTATAATCATGACGAATATTGGACTTAGCAATAAATGTAAGAAACCTGTATCATCTCGGAGCTTTCCTCCCACATAAAGGGGACACGCCATGATATAACTAGCCAACTCAACTCACTCACTCACTCTATATAAGGGCGACAACCTCCTTACAAATTACCCTACATATCAAACACCTGAGAAACAAAGGTGTCTCTCACTGACTGTTAGTTTGGTCTCGTCAGGTCTCACTACCCGGGTACTCTGTCTACATTGGATGCTCTAAAGACAAATAAAATGTTGTGGTCATCTGAAGACTACAGCACCTTCAACAACGACACCGGCGCCGGCTGCTGGGCCAGGGTACGTTTAAGATTGGGGTTGTACAGTGGAATGAGATGAGGTGATGAAACTGCTCGACAGCACACAGATGGGAAGAGGGTCTGGCCAGCTTGATAGGGTTGGGGACTACTGAATTTTGTAAACCACGACTGATACCTTGCCCTAGAACTGTATTGGTTCTATAATATTCAATGTGTTGTTCAATTCGGAGTTCTTAGAAATCACTTCATATTGAACATAGATCTCTTCCGCGAAGATGCTTATCACCGAGAGCAGAGCATCATTTCAATGACGTCAGCAGGACTGCTTTGCCAAGGGTGTTGCAAAAACTGGCCCACATCCATTGAGGAATTTGTCTGTTGCGAACTTATGCTCTATATCTCCACTGCTCGCATTTGGTAAACCTCAACTAACCTTTAGATCAGATACCATATACCGGTATATCGACTCTGCTTTTATCAATTCCCGCGTTTCTCGGTATCTGTATTTACCCTCCATTAATTTTCATGACAATTTTACCAACCAATGAAACTTTGCGATAACGGAAAATGAAATGGTTGAAGGGTAGACTTGAAAACATCCTTTCCATCGGAAAGAATATGGAGGACTCTCATTTGCCCGTCAGTCAAAGGCACTATATTGTTATTACCGCCTTGAGGCTGGTTTGTAACTGGCATTCTGATTGGTTCGTTCGACTAATGAAAATCAAGGGCGGGTAATTTGAGATTGGGAAACAACGGGAATAGGTTCAGGGGTTAGGAGTAGGTTTAACGAAATGCGAACAGTAGAAATAAAGATGATTTGATCACTTAATATGACTGTATTCATTGTTTCAGCTTCTCAACCAGAACTACGTCAATGGGATGATGACAAGGTAAAACAGAAGAATGCCGTGGAGACATTACGTCCCGTTATATATTCGTAATGGCAAGTCGCAGCAGTGTTGAGAACAAATTGTCATAAACCGTGGGTCAAAGCGTAATGCTGAAAGGTGAAACGTATACTTGGTACTCTCTATTCCAGTTCCAATCACAATCTTACACTATCCTTAGCGTACTGTAGCTGTGTACTTCATGGCAGTCTGGAATTGCGGATTCACATACTTTGTCTCATATTCTTGACTAATTTATACTTCATTACAAGGATCTGACAAAATTGATTTTCTTAAACCTTAAAGACATGTTGGTCTTTCTTGGAAGTTGGAAGATTAGCTCAAATTCCATATTTGTCATACATCTTCCATGATCTTCATATTTCAAGCACAATCTCCTGGAACCTTATCGCCAGCTACTACGAAGGCTTGCCGTGGTACCGTGCTGGGCTGATGACTGCGGCGGAACCATGGAGCGGCAACTACGTCGTGGAGAGCCCTATCTGGATAACAGGTAACTGGCTTCTTTCCCACTCCTCCTGTAATGCGATGGCCAGTCGTGTCTGTGGCGTGTTTTGACGTACACGTCGATCGAGTTCATCCCATAGGTGTTCCATCGGGTTTAGATATGGTGATCGGGAAGGCCATGGCAAGACAGTGACGTTAGAATTGGAAAGGTAGGGGCTGTGACGGGTGTTGTATGTGAAGTAGCGTTGTCATGCTGGAACAGCTCCCTCTGTCGGTCCATAGTCGGAAGCATGTGACGTGCGAGGACTTCGTTGATGTGCCGATTTGCTGTCAAATTCCCCTGAACCGCCACTAAATCAGATCTTTGTGTGCTGGATATCGCACCATGGCACTTCCTCCACTGACTCCGTCAACCTTTCGAATGCAATTAGGGACAAAACGTTCATTTTTCCGACGGTAAACTTCCATCTCGCGAGTGGAGAAGAAAAGGGGTTTTATCACGGAACCAGACTCGCCCCCAGTTCCTAAGGTTCTAAGTTTGAAGAATGTATATTGTTGATTACTAACATTCTTCTACACACATGTGTAAAAATCTCTGTGCACGATATCTTTGTACATTGACTGAAACGTCTCTCTCTCTGTGTCTGTCTGTCTATCTGTTTGTCTTTCTCTCTCTCTCTAACTCTCTCTCACTCTCTCACCACTTCAGCTCACACCACACAGTTCACGGAGATAGGCTGGTACTACCTTAGCCATGACCACGGTGTCGGCCATTTGCAATCTGGCGGGAGCTACGTCAGTTTCATCAGTCTGGACAAGAAGCAGCACACTATCGTCATTGAGACTATGGTAAATAGATAATTAAATGTCTGAAATAGGAATCATAGGAATTTTAGCAGTGATTTGTTGAACATGAAATGCATGCAATGATGACAAGTTGTTTTAAATGAACCTCATTATCACAAAAGTACCTGTTTAGTTTCCGATTTGATTTTTGTTGGGTATTTTTAAGATGGAATATAAGCTCACATTAAACCAATCAGTGTTAGCTTTTCACGTTGTGTAACCATTGTCTGTTCTTAGATGAATTTACATACTTTGATTATGTTGTAATTTCACTTCTAGAGCCACGACCACTCTGTATGTGTTCGGCCTCCACTGAAACCATACAACGTAACTCCATCTGAAATCACCCTCAAGCTTGAAGGAAGCTTCGTAAGTATGGCGATGAATGTGTCAGCTCCGGTCCCAAGCTTCAGATGGCTGTAAGACATTCTCTCACATACACGTAGTCGAATTCGGAATAAAGTTAAAAACACAGATGCAAAACTCCAGTTTCTCCCACAGAATTCATGAGCGTTAAGTGCACACAAACTTCTGTGCTTGACGTTTTTTTTAAAAAAAACTATAATTTTTTGTTTTGCACAGTTGCATACCAATGCCAGGTGCGATTCCCCCCGCAGTTGTCTATGCTACACATAACGAATGTAAATATTTAAAGGCGTGTTCTTTACATTTCTGTCTATTACATGAAGTATCTGTCGAATCAGGTGTCTGTTATATAATTAAGTATTGTGTAAAGGAGTCTGTTATACATTGTACACGTTGTATCAAGTTGTCTGGTATATATTATAATTTTTTATGTAATTTGGTGATTTGATAAAGTTGCAATTTTCATTGGTTGGTGAGCATATGGAAATATGAACTTGACTTAATACTTGATGAAGGCGATTCTTATTTCTGTGTTTCCAGGCGAGCATTACAGAGTTGCAGGTGTGGTACACCAAGCTTGGGTTTGAACCCGGAGTCGATGATGTCATCTTTCAGAAACGTCAACCCCTGAAGGTGCTTTATTGCCGACATGTTTCTTTGTCTCTATAATCCGACATAGTCAACTACGACGATTTCTAGTATAATCGTACAAGTACTTATACGCTGTGGGGCAGTGGGCAAACCAAAATGTGTTTAAGTGTGTGTACGTCATGATCGTATGCTGTCGACCTAGGTTCGATTCCCCAAATGGGTATATATATAGTGAATCAAACCCGTTTATGAACTCAACACAATTCTATTCAGATGTATAATGGTCCAGCATGTCTTTAATGCCCGTACACATGTTCTTCAACAGAATCGTATTTGGCTTGAGCTGGATACGCTCACCTTTTGGTAAAAACCTGGCCCCGATTTCTCGCAACAAACTTAGGTCTGAGTTTTGACTTAAGTTAGAGTTATTACTCAAATTTGAGAAAATGCAGGAAAATGCATTTCCCAGAATGAACTGAACTTGATATTAAACTCAAACATAGTAGACAATTTGAGTTTGGTGGATAGATTACATAAGTTGTTTGGGCTTTTTTATTTTAAAAATGCAGTAGATTTAAATATTTAACTGTTTAAACTTGTCAAACTCAGTTTAAAATTTGAGCAAAAAATTAAGTTTGTTTCGAGAAATCGGGGCCTGGTATCGTCACTGTTTGATGGTGTTCATAAACACATGTTCATGATATAGACAGAGTCGTAGCCGATGTTTCTTGAGGAAATAAAGAATGGTTGTCATTTATAGTTACATTAACCGAGTATTTCCCACAGGTGACCAATGGTAAAGTGACATTTTCTGTCGGTGTGGATGAAGTTTGGACGTTGACGACCGTGACGACTGGAAACAAGGGCAGCTACTCTCCTCCACCACAGTCCAAGGGGTTCCCTCTCCCGTATCTAGATGATTTCGAATGTGCGTCATAGCTGAAACTTGGCAACCTTATTTAGTTGTCTTTGGCGGCGATGTAGCCTCGTTGTGAGACAGACCTAGGTTGTCTAGGAGCGTTGATGCAACCTAGTGATTAGACCGGGAAATTGAAAGAGTAATGATACAGCCTTTTGATCAGGTTATAAAGAATCGGTGATACAGCTGGTGATTTAAAAACATAGGTGTTTTCCTGGTGTTGAGTATTGCATAAATTACATAAAACCAAGATCATTATTCCTGATTCTAGTGCCGCTAGGTTTAATCTGTAATATTAGCATGGCGTGAAACAAAGAATACTCTTGCTTTGATATGAAAGTCCATTTGCTGAAACGTATCTGCATGTTTTCTTTTTAAAATATTTTGTCATTATTGTTTGAAGACCAATACAAGGTAAACATGGAGCCTGAAAATCTTGCACAGCAAACCGGCTCGTTTGAGATCATGGCGGATGCCAACGAGAAGTTCGTCCGTCAGATGGTTCTAGAGCAACCCTTGATGTGGTGTCACAACAATACAGAAAAGATGCTAAATCGGAGCTTTGCTGTTATTGGTGATTATAGTTGGTAAGGAAGTGAACATTGTGATTGTAGATCCCTAGCCTGCAATATACATGGTCTCTCAAACACACGGTGGCGGAGGCACCAAGAGAGGTGAGGTGAAATTGGGTTTTACGTCGTGCTTGAGAATATTTCGCTCATATGACGACGTGCATGCGTGTGTATGTGTATGTGCGGCTGCTTGTGCTAGCCACAGTGAGCTGGCATGCTAGCCCACTGACATACTATGCCGTAGTGAAGCATGAATACCCCACTCAGACACATTATACTGACTCTGAGCCGACCAGTCCTTGTTGTACCCATTAATGCCGAGCGTCAGGCAGGGACCAACAAGTACCATAGTTTAACGTCTTTTGGTATGACGCGGGCGGGGATCGAACCCGCGACCTTCCGCTCTCCGGGCGGACGCTCTAACCACTACACCACGGAGGCGGTCGGCACCAAGAGAGGATACGAAAACATATTTATACTTATTCAAAATGTATACTATTATTTATAGTAATTCATAAAGAATGGTTACATAGCAGTGGATAGGACTGCACGGTATTACTGGTATATCGTAATACGCCTTTCAAACGAAACGTAATGCAATGTTTGTTCTCACTTTCTTTCCCCAATATATCGTAATACGTATCGGAATACGGGTATCAGAATCGGAATATATTGCAATACAATTTATTTGCCAATACACAGGCCTAGTAGTGGACACACACACATACACACACGCACGTACGCACGCACGCACGCATTCATATAAAGAGCTCCAAAGAGTTATTTGAACTTCTGATTTGAACGTCTTGATGTACCATCGTGAATGTAGTTGTATATTTCAACGTTTCAGGACGAATGTGTCCGTCAAGGCCCATGTCCGTCTCACTAAGGTTAACGGCACCAAGGGTGTGTTTGTGGCTTCAAGGGTGAAGCACGGAGGCTGTGATTCATATGACACTACCGGCATCTTCTTCTACATCTTCCCCGATGACAAGTTCTACATCCTCTCACAGGACATAAGTAAGTCTTACATCAATCTGCATGATCTCAGATAACAAATGTAAGTCTTACATCAATCTACATGATCTCAGATAACAAATGTAAGTCTCTACATCAATCTACATGATCTCAGATAACAAATGTAAGTCTCACATCAATCTGCAGGATTTCAGATAACAAATGTAAGTCTCACACCAATCTACATGATCTCAGATAACAAATGTAAGTCATACACCAATCTACAGGATCTCAGATAACAAATGTAAGTCTCACACCAAGCTACATGATCTCAGATAACAAATGTAAGTCTCACACCAATTTACATGATCTCAGATAACAAATGTAAGTCTACACACCAATCTACATGATCTCAGATAACAAATGTAAGTCTCACACCAATCTACAGGATCTCAGATAACAAATGTAAGTCTCACACCAATCTACAGGATCTCACGAAACTTATGGTAGCCTTACATCTCTGTACAAGATTTCACATGACCCCAGTAAACCGCACATCAGACAACATGATCTCACAGCAAAGAGTACTGTAAGTTACATGATCAGAAGGCAGATCGATAATCTGTTTATCGCTCTCCCTATGTTACAGTGAGGACCCAGGTCTTGTCATCAGGACCAATCAAATCTAACCCGGGGGGCTACTGGCATACAATGGAGCTACTAATCACGGTATGTGACATTACATGATGTTGTGCAGTCGTGACAACCATGAATGAGTGAGTTTAGTTTTGGATCAGACAATCCACTGATCAACAGCATGAGCATCGATCTACGCAACTGGGATAAGATGACATGTGTCAACTAAATTAGCAAGCCTGACCACCCGATCCCGTTAGTCGCCTCTTACGACAACCATGGTTTACTGATGATCAACTCTAACCCGGATCTTCACGGGTCTTGACAACCACGATCATATATATACTCACAGTTGAGTGAGTGAGTAAGTGTGAACGCTTTAGCCACTAGGCTACCCCATTGCCCCTACTCACAGTTGCACCACATGTTTGTTGTTTAACTCCGCACCCAGCAGTCTTAAAGCTATATGATGGCGGTCTGTAATTAATAGTGTCGGGGCCACACAATCCCGTGACTGACACCATAAGCATCGCTCTACGAAATTGGGAAACATGCATCAACCATGTCAGCTAGTCTGACCACCTGATCTAGGTGGTCGCCTCTTGCGATAAGCATTGGTTTCTGGAGACCAATTCTAACCCGGATCTTCACGGGTCTACTAGCATGTACATAATGTATGAATTGTAAAGCATTGTGTTTAGAACTCAAAAACACCATATGTCAATCTTCATAAAAATTCAGGTATGAAAGAACAGTAACAGAAATCATAATATACAAGCTACCCGTTGATTGCCATTTAAGCACATGTGGAATTAACGTAATTATTTCTAGTTTGACAGTAGAACCAATATTTCAAAATTTTCCCGAAAATATGTTACGCGATTCTTGTTAGCTGTGAACCCGTATCCGTATCCGAATCTGAATGATCAGACCTCGACTAGGTGAGTGTGTGAGTAGTTTTACGCCGCACTCAGCAATATTCCAGCTATATGGCGGCGGTCTGTAAATAATCGAGTCTGGGCCAGACAATCCAGTGATCAACAGCATGAGCATCGATCTGCGCAATTGGTAACCGATGACATGCATCAACCAAGTCAGCGAGCCCGACCACCTGATCCCGTTAGTCGCCTCTTACGACAAGCATAGTCGCCTTTTGTGGCAAGCATGTGTTGCTGAAGACCGATTCTACCCCGGATCTTCACGGGTCACCTCGACAAGGGCGACTCATTAAAAAACCTCTTGAAGTGAACTATTAATAATGTTTTAAATCCGTACAAACGCAATAAACAGTATGTATAAGGCCGTGTTACATTGTATCACCTGTAATTATGTTCACATTAAAACGATTATACAACAGCAACAAAGAAGCCCATGCACTATATTTCCAATTGACTTGGTGACATGTATTAAAAACATGGTAATTGCTCGTTTAGGGCCCAATAAATGGCATAGGGTCCTGTACCATGCACTGTGAAGATGTTTGGGAATTTCTGATCATTTCCCGTGCAGCACGAGCACAAGCGACTCACACAGTATTGATACTGCCAAAGAGTGAGTGAGTGAGTACGGTTTTACGCCGCTTTTAGCAATATTCCAGCAATATCACGGCGGGGGACACCGGAAATGGGCTTCACACATTGTACCCATGTGAGGATAGAACCCGGGTCATCGGCGTGACGAGCGAACGCTTTAACCACTAGGCTACCCCACCGCCCCGATACTGCCCGGTTCTGAGGTAATTTCAAATACATTGCATCAAAGAATGTTTTGAGAAGGCAAGAATGTGTTTTAGTTTTAGAAATTACTACGAATGTGCTTCTTAGTCATGAATCAATGTATTCATGTGTTGTTATACAGGCTACACAAAGGGCCATAGCACTGAAAAAACCCGTTGGACTCGAAGTTCTTTTGGTGAGCCTCCTTGGATTGAATGCTGTACACTAAAGCGAGTTGTACCATTCATTGTTTTTCAGGGTGACGGTTTGATCGCCTTTGTGAACGAGGAGCCAGTGGTGCAGACACGAACCCCGACTCCAACCAATGGGTTTGTCGCCATAGGTACAGACACTTGGGGACTGGCAGACTTCGGCAGCCTGCTTATAATGAACACAACGATGCATTAAGTCTTAACGTCGCCATTGTTGTAAGTTGTAATTGAAAACGTATATTACGAATAAACACGTTTAAACGGATAGGAACTTTTGCTTTGCACACATTATCCTGCGAACCACAGGAAGCAACGAGTTATCACCATATGTAGATCTCCACGTTGACCTTCAACGGAACTGAAGGCCGTGTCTGGCATGGCATGACCGGGTATTCTGGCATTTGGATGTATATTTTGGTAACTTTCAAACGAGTGGTAAGTCAATTGCATTAGCAAAAGTAATAAGAAAACAGTGTGTTAAGTGTGTTGAAACAGTTCAGAGTGGATGTTCAACTGGTATCATTTGCACCCTAAACCTGAGTCCTACAGCAAGTGCCAGATGGGCAGTAGAACATAATCTGCTCCCAATGCATGACCAATTTGATGTTGACGGAGGGATTGTCTTAGTGTTAAATGCAGATCAGAAAAGTACTGTTCATTGACTGTCAGGCTGATGTGTCCAATCGGAACAAATACCTCCAAATGGTGCAGTGTGTTGACACAAATCGAAGAATAAACCCCTTTCACGGATATTGACCTCCATTTTGGACGTCACTTCTTTATGATAACCTCTAAGGAGGCTCTATATATTTTTAGTAGTAAGTCCTGATCGATCTTTGCAGTAAGTCCTGATCGATCTCTGTAGTAAGTCCTGATCGATCTTTGTAGTAAGACCTGATCGAGGGTATTAGTTTTACTGACACCTGTAGACTTGATTAGCAGAAGAAGTGTGGATTCAAATGCCCCATGTTCTAAAATAGGAGACAAGAATTGAATATCAATAGAATGGAATGGAAACACAACCTCCTGATCAGTAGTCAAGCTCTCTGACCGTCGGACCTCAGACTGAAGTATTTCCAGGTCAGATATATCGGGTGTCTTCAGACCACTGGGTGTCTTCAATGACTCTTATCACTGTTTGTAGGTTTGGTTTTTCTATGCCGCAATCAATGATGTCTTATCAGACAAACAGATAAGTGATAGGTGTGAAGCGTTTACGTCCGCATTCAACCCAATGACCACGAACTTGTGAGCGACCTGAAAATACGGTCTTTGATCAGCTTTCAAACAGATAAGTGATTATCTGGTCCAGACTTTACGGATCCTGGCAGCAAAATGGACATGTCAGTTTAAACTGCGCCATGATTAAGTGGATGCGTATGTGTGTGTCAACCATATAGTGACAACTTCAAATTCACATAAATTATGTCACAGATTTGAATTCTGTACAATGGCAATATAATATTTACAAACTCCAAACTTTACTACAGTCTCATACAGACAAACTGTAAACTGGTAAACTTGCTTCATATAAGCCCACTAGAAAATGTTCAAATGTCATATGACCCGTAAAGATCCGGGTAACAACCCATGCTTGTCGTAAGAGGCGACTAGCGTGATCAGGTGATCACGCTCGCTGAGCTGGTTGACACACGTCATCGTATCCCAGTTGCACAGATCGATGCTCATACTATTGATCATTGGTTTGTCTGGTCCAGACTCGATTACTTACAGACCGCCGCCATATAGCTGGAATATTGCTGATTGCGGCCAAACCAAAAACAAATGTCATGTGAAACATTTGGAATGTATCTGCATTCTATGCTGTATTGCTGATAACAGGGTATATTTCATACAATGCGGGACATTCAAAAATATGAATTTCTTGTCAATAAAACATTGCGAGCAACATCTACTTCCTGCTGGTGACATAGCGATGATCGCCATGATGATGACGGTCTACATCCAGATGAATCCCAGTCCTCCCTCACGTACAACAGCTGGGAGGAGAACCACCACTGAGGATATGAGTGGTGGCTCCTAGTGGAGTGAGTGAGTGAGGTTTTACGCCACTTTTAGCAATATTCCAGCAGTATCACGGCGGAGGACACCAGGAATGGGCTTCATCCATTGTACTCATGTGGGGAATCGAACCCGGGTCGTCGGTGTGACGAGTGAACGCTTTAATCAATAGGCTACCACACCGCCCCGTGGAGGCCAAAAAGATAGTATCGATTTCACACAGGAAAACCTACATGACCTTGCGAATTCACGGTCAAACGGGAAAAAAGGGGGCATAAACTTGCGTATCTTTTTGATCTGACAATGAAATAATCAAATTACAGAGTCATTTCACGACACATTTTCAGCATTTCTTTTGAGAGCTAGATACCTCTGATTTCCTGTTTTATGAAGCTAGAAACAGCTGGCTTCTGGAGCTTTCTGAACATCTAGCAAGTTTAACTTTGTCTTTTTTTAAGCGGAACTAGGACACAACCTTACCATAGACTTTATTGGCATCTGGAACGAAAACCGTACAATGACACATACATCAAAGTAAGTGGAATCATAGAAGTGATGGTTGTATGAGATGGTACTCTGAAAACCAAGTAGCACATGAGGAAAGCAGCCCAAACATTGCACCCCACCATGTGTTGTATGAAGCAAAATAAGATGTACGTCCCAGGACACAATGTTTAAATGTTATCGCCAATAACATATGGAACAATCATAATAGTACATCTGATCAATGTCACTGTATGTCCATTCGTTTACGGATAAGAGTGTTCTCACCTGTCGATGTATGCCCATTCATTTATTGAAATTTCATTGTGATTACATATTCCTCTCAGATACACAAGTTGTGTAAATGTACATGTCAACCATAGCCACATTCCAGTCAATTTCTGCCGTGGTATTTTCGACACTGAGATAAGCTGGAAAAAAGTGCAGGTTGAGATCGCTGTATATCGATAACGGGGAGATACACACACAGACCTTGTAACATTTACAACAATGAATGTTTTGCATAGATATCCAATCAGGTCACTAGGATTTCAGTGTCATATGACTTGCACATACCTGAGTGATATTTGTGAGAGAGGCAGTCGGACACACCAAGCTCTCCAACATGAGGTGGTTGTCAGCATTGCTGACACTCAGTGTGGTTGCTGTGTACTGTAGTCAAGCTAAAGAGTACGTATTTTCTGATTCATCAGGTCTCGGTCGGAGGTTTGACGGGATCGGCGGGCTGAGCGGTGGAGGGGTAAGTACCTGATAGGAAACTTCAGTGAACAAAGCATCTTTCCCTGCCTACTCCCGTGCTTCGTATGTATCTCGGACCTGCATATAAAGAAGCATTAAACTTAGCTAACTCACTAACTCTTGTACCAAGGATGGTCATAGGTTTCCCTCGTACTTCCCCAGCTAACTAATTTCACGTTGCCACAGCGCTGTCACAACGTTATACTTTCGTTGTGGAAATGTTATAATATACTCAGCAGCAAAAAAACGTCAGTACAAATTCAAAATTAGATAGGCACTGTAATCAAATCATTACAGAAATGGACATAATAAGCGGATCAAAAACGTTTTTGGTGTACAATATCTTCACACATCAATGAATAACTCAGCACAATGCCAATACATTACGTGAACGTTTGCAGTCCATTCAGACTCTTGACTTCAGTATCTAAGTGACCACCACGAGCGGCAATAACTGCAGCGCAGCGTCTATGCACGGAGTGCACCAATCGATTGATGAAGGCCATTGGCACCTGGAACCACACTCTGAGAAAGGCCTGGCGCAATAAATCGGCTGTGTTCGGCCTTGGTATGACATTATTCAGTTTCCTCTGAATTTCATCCCAAAGATGTTCAATTGGGCTTAAAACAGGACTAAGGGCTGGCCACTGCATAATGTTGACACCGTTCTGCTGTAGGAAGTCCCGTGTAGCTCTGGCAGTATGGGTCTGGTCGTTATCGTGCTGGAAAATGTTGCTCCGGTGACGTGCGAAATGTGGTATGACGTGGGGTCTGAGAGCTTGGTCGATGTAGCGCACCGCTGTGATGCCGCCTCCTCTCCCTGGACTAAGGTTCTGGAACACCACAGGACCCACTCTCTGGTTCAGGCCTATTCCACCCCATACCATGATGCTTGCACCTCCCCATGAGTATCTTTCCATAACACATTGGTCTGAGTAACGCTGGCCACGTCGTCGCCATATTCTTGTTCTGCCATCTGCAGTTGATACGCAGTACCGACACTCATCTGTGAACAGAACAGTTCTCCATTGCCTGTATCGCCAGTTTTGGTGTTGTTGGGCAAACTGTAGACGTTCACGCCGATGACGACGGGTGAGGATAGGTCCACGTAAGGCCTACGGCAATGAAGGTTCCCGCTGTTAAGACGTCGGCGTACTGTATCATTACTGATTGGTCTTCCGTGTGTTCCCACTGTCTGGCGTGCTGTTTCGGTTGCCTGCATGAAGGGATTCTGTACATGCTGTCGCACAACGTGGCAGTCTTGTCGTCTTGTGGTCACCCTTGGTCTGTCAGTACGGGGACGATCATTTGTGGTGTTGCTGCAGCTGCTGTAGATGGCCCGAACGTTGACCTGGAAGTGATTGGCAACGGCTTGTGCAGTGTGGCCATCTTCAAGTCTTCCTAGTGGTTCCTCTGAGCTGTCGTGAGTCGCGGCATCCTGCTGACGTTGTAATGTGAATGTTTCAACCAGGTTTGGGGGTGCAGTTTTATAGGGCTGGTCCTTGTGAACAGCACGTGCAGCATGAAAAACATGGAGAACACCGTACCATCTCCGAGATCAGGTTGCGTTTTTGAGACCATTTCCTGGGTTCCATTCTGAGTTTGGGAAGGAATGTCTTTGCTCAGGTAAAGTTGAATATGTTGTAAAAAATATACAATCAAAACATTAAATGAGTTTACAGTTATCCGTTTCTGCGAAGGAAAATTCCAAACTGACGTTTCTTTTGCTGCTTAGTATATTACGACCGTACAACGTTATTCTGTGGACTCCCATTTATGTTGTCACAACATTGTGACCTGACGTAGTGATACGTCATTTTCACGTCGTCACAATGTCATGGGACTGTTATAAGTACGTTGTGATAACGTTGTATTTTACGTTGTCGGAACGTAATGATAGTACGAGCATACAACATTATTCTGTTGTCACAACGTTTTGGCCTGACATTGTACTACCACAGATAGCATTATCTAGCGTATCTGAAGCGACACATTCTTCAACTTGAATTCACCTTGGACTCAATCAATGAAACACCTCTGGATAGCTAGATGTTGGCTCAAGAAAAATATTTCTGAATTAGTTAATATATTATGTATATTTCAAAACAATTTTCAAGTCCACATTTATCACAAATGGTTTAGAACAATATAAAAAATAATTGATTTTCAAATTTATAACCATCATACAACAGGCCCTGCAAAAACGTCCAACACAATGATGTGAAACATTTTATGTTATCTTGGCCTTACCCTGGAAAGTTAACACTGAGGGCAAGAGTGAGAGCTGCAAAATAGTCTATGCATCTGATGTCCCACATTCCATTTCTAGATCAGTTAAGCATTTGATTATGACAGCGATTGCAACCTCTATTTCTTTCTTAAATAACAAGTCAGAACTTGGACTCAATGGCAGGTGGGTCTCATATTTTCAGTCCTCAAATGAGGATGCGGAATAATTATTTAGAGAACTTCATCTGTATCCAAGGTCTGTCCGTGTGCCTTGGCTCTGAGAAACACATGAACATCTAATGACAAGGCATGACATAAACATCCAATGACAATGCATCTATTTCTATATAAACAAGCACTGGCAATAATGAGATGTCTGGTGTCATTGGATCATAGGAGCAAATAAAACCTCACTGATTTAAATTACAACAAATTGTTTATTTTCATTCTGGAAAATGCATTTCTTATTGCATCGTGCATACATGTTGTATCGGCACAGTTGTTGGAATCACCTGTAATCTTTCTTCTGTACTTTAAGTAAATATGCTGCTCAATACTGTAAACTTCACCTGCACAGAAACCACAAGCTATCACATTCTTAATTTAACCAATAATGATTATGTGAAGCCCATTTCTGGTGTCCCCCGCCGTGATACTGCTGGAATATTGCTAAAAGCGGCTTAAAACTAAACTCACTCACTCAATAATGATTAATCCCTTTTATCAGCATTATGATGACTGGTGTCAAGTTTTAAAATATAGTGTCTAAAGCTGTAAAATACCATTTTATATTCACTTTCTATTGAAACTGGTTATTCAAATATAGAATAAAATATAGCAAGCAAATATATGTTGTAAGGATTTAGATATTGGGGAAATTTTAAAAATATACGATCATAGATAATATTAGAAAACCAGTTTGTACCCAGTTTAATTAACCCAATCTAATGCATAAGTGCCATAACGCTAGTGTTAAGCATTATCCACTGTTCAGAATCGCTTATTAGTAACCTCTCACACAACAGTCAGCCTTTCCCCCTCTCTCTCCCTCTAACACACACACACACGCGCGCACACGTACACACAGACACACACATTCACAGCATTTATGTTTGTTACAGATGCCAGAAAACACATGGAAACGATAGCCAGATGTACACACCTATAAAACACTTGTAAATACAGATTTGACTGTTAGTTTATTTCCACAACCCCTTTAACGTGTGCTAATCTGACAGCCAGTCGATACGTAGATAATAAACGTTACGTTCATTTCCGAGCGTAAGTAAATGTGGGCAATGCTGTTCCTTCGTGTAGTGATAGTGATGAAACCAGATGAGCGTATCCTGCTCCACCGATGACACCCGTCATAAACAAATGGAAATTGTTCACCTGCAAAACAGCATGTGAACGTATGGTGCAGGTCTCCACGACACGAGTCAGTATATTCCTCCGACTCACCTCTCGTACCTTCCACCTTCAGGCTACGTCAAAGCTGCTGGCCAACTACCCGGATGAACAGCGGAACCAGATTCTCGACTTCCTCTTTAAGGTGAGTCACAAGTCAACAGATATTGTTTCAATTTTAAAACTTGAGTGTTGATAAAACTTTTGTCGGTGATTAAAATCCCAAGAATAAGTGCTACCTGATTGTAGAGTAATCACACATTGGTATTAATTGTTTGATGGGCATTCTAGAAGTTGGTGACTCAAGAATGAAACATACAACTTTATGATGGACAACTTCTTATTTATTGCATAGAGTGACGTTTCGATGTAGATTCTTACATCGTTATCAAGCTAAAAGTCAATATTACCAGATGCAATAGGGTATATATACACAGTATGTTTTGACAACAGCAGATTAACATTAACAACAACATGTAATTGAATAATAACTGGTACATAATTATGAGAGGCCAGTGGGAGACTTAGAACAACAAATGAGACTAGGAACGAAGCCAATAAACAAGGGGGATTTTTTTGTAATAACAAGCTGATTGGATGCTTTGTAGAGTCTATAGTTTGATTAGTTCTTCATAGGCTGATGGTATGTAGTATCCTTGGTCTCTGTTGATCAAAGGTTTGTGGCGGCGGATGTCGATGGCTTTCAAGAGTTTTCTTTTTGTGAAGTCCTGATTCTTTGTTGATAGGATTTCAAATTTGTCAAACTTGATTTGATGGGTAGGGAATTTCTGTTGGTGATCGGAGAGGGCTGATTTGCTGTCTGATTTTGCTGTTGAGGTTTTATGTTCTTTAATGCGGATATCAACGGGACGGAGGTTTCACCAATATAGGAGTCACCGGATTCACAATTAATCTTGTAGATCACTCCTTTGGGGGGCTGCTTTTTGGAGGGAAGGTTGCGGCCATTGGCCTAGAGGATGGTCCTGAGTGTTGCAGAGCCAATGAAGATGGTGTCGATGCCTGCTTGGTGCTTTAGTAGTCTGCTGATATGATGGGAGGTCTTACCGATGTAGGGTAGGGTGATTCTGATGGGGGCGGATTCAGGCTTGGCCAGTTTGGGTTTGTCATGGAGGGTGGTGGTATGTTTGGTCCAATGGAGCTTTAGTACGTAGCGTCCAGGCTATTAACAGGTAAATAATTACGTCGAAGTCAAAATGCATCTCAAGGTGCTTAAAATGAAAAAGTGCCTAGTTAGAAATAGACCGAAGATAGAAATTAATAATATAACATACTTGCACCAAGCCCGCCCCAAAAGCTGCACTTAGTATCATAGTATTAACTTAACAAGTGGTACTATCAGTCAAGTGGTACTAGAGGCTTAGTATCATTGTATTACTAGCGCTATCAGTCAAGTGGTACTAGAGGCTTAGTATCATTGTATTACTAGCGCTATCAGTCAAGTGGTACTAGAGGCTTAGTATCATTGTATTACCAGTATCATTGTATTACCGCTATCAGTCAAGTGGGTCAAGTGGTACTAGAGGCTTAGTATCATTGTATTACCAGCGCTATCAGTCAAGTGGTACTAGAGGCTTAGTATCATTGTATTACCAGCGCTATCAGTCAAGTGGTACTAGAGGCTTAGTATCATTGTATTACCAGCGCTATCAGTCAAGTGGTACTAGAGGCTTAGTATCATTGTATTACTAGCGCTGTCCGTCAAGTGGTACTAGAGGCCTAGTATCATTGTATTACCAGCGCTATCAGTCAAGTGGTACTAGAGGCTTAGTATCATTGTATTACTAGCGCTATCAGTCAAGTGGTACTAGAGGCTTAGTATCATTGTATTACCAGCGCTATCAGTCAAGTGGTACTAGAGGCTTAGTATCATTGTATTACTAGCAATGTCAGTCAAGTGGTACTACTAGTCAAGTGGTCCTAGATGCTGTGTGTCAGTACATTACTAGCAATGTCAGTCAAATGGTTTAAAAGGAAATAACTTACTTGTTACAGCCCAACTTCGGAGCCAGTCTGCAGATTCTGAAGGTCGAGATTGGCGGAGATGCACAAAGCACTGGTATAACTCACACTTACATATTTACAGCCAGGGTAGATTAAAGGGACTACGAGTTCTTTATCCGGTCTATATAGAAATGACAGAAATTGTTTACAAAGTTTGATGATCCTTAAGCTGTAACTGATAATGTTAGAGGATAGATACTAAAACGTAATGCCTTACTACCTCCTTGTGAACCGATATCTGTCCTTGCCTACATCCACTGCCAGAGTGAGTGAGTGATTGAGTATGGTTTTACGCCGCTTTAGCAATATTCAACGGCGGGGGACACAACAAATGGGCATCATATACATTATACCCACGTGGGGAATCGAACCCTGTTCTTCAGCTTATAGACGCTTTAACCACTAGACTACCCTCTTGCCCATCTACTACAAGAACTATTTAATGTTCGACGGGGTGATGATAACGATGAGTATGTTGTGAATCCAGATGGATCCGAGGCGTCCCACATGCACAACAGCTGGGAGGAGAACTACCACAGAGGATATGAATGGTGGCTTATGGGGGAAGCAAAGAAGGTACCACTTATTACACAGTAGAGAACCTACTGGAGCATATGAAGTAACGCTGAAAGTTGTCAACCCCTTCTATGGCCATAGAATTACAGCACAGAACCATATCATGGAGAATTTCAGAGAGTGTGCTGTCACAAGTCATCATGATATTGCTATTCTATGGGGGTTTCATATAAGTTGTAGTAAATTGCTTCTCATCAAATTCTACATGTTTCATCTTTGAAATGTTTCCTGTCTGAACATCCTCGACAAGGTTGCAGTGTAGACCTTCTTGTATTTCAGCGGAACCCGGACATCAAGCTGTATGGTCTGCCGTGGGGATTCCCCGGCTGGATAGCAACCACCCCGCAGGACCCGTATGTAATACCACAACAGACGGCAACGTACATCCTGAAGTGGATCCAAGGTGCCAAGACGTACCACAACCTTACCATAGACTTTATTGGCATCTGGAACGAAAAAGCGTACAATGTCACATACATCAAAGTAAGTGGAATCATAGGAGTGATGGCAGTGTGAGACTGGTACTCCGAGAAACAATCTTGGTAGCTGACTCTGTGAGATACAAGCAGTCGTTTCAGTTAAAGATCTCGGGGTAATGCTGGACTCACAGCTGACCATGGACGCTCATGTCTATCAACTGTGCAGAGTATGCTTCTTACATTTGAGAGCCATTGGCAGAATACGCCATCTCATCAGTCTTGTTCAGGATTTGTTATCTCAAGACTCGATTACTGCAATAGTCTCCTTTTTGGTATCTCACAAAAGCTCCTCTCAAAGATGCTGCACGTCCAAAACACAGCCGCCAGAATCATCAGCAGAACTTCTAAACATTCTCATATCACACCTATAAGACCTGTACTGGCTTCCTGTCAAATCAAGAACTGAATATATATTGTTGTGTTTTGTTTACCAATGTCTCCATGCCGCAAGTCCAGAATACCTACAGGAGCTCTTTATCCCTTACATCCTAGAAAGACAGCTCCGCTCTCAAAATCAGAACTTGCTCTCTGCCCCTCTCTATAAACTGGAAATATTTGGAAGGAAATCCTTT
Source organism: Haliotis rubra (assembly GCF_003918875.1). Lineage (NCBI taxonomy): Eukaryota > Metazoa > Mollusca > Gastropoda > Lepetellida > Haliotidae > Haliotis > Haliotis rubra. The sequence continues at coordinate 1,325,997 of NW_025767401.1, read as the reverse complement.
GCTTGTTGTGCACCTCTAATGTGGAACTCGATCCCTTTGATCATAAAATCAGCAGTTGACTTTACCCCATTCAAACGCTTGCTGAAGACCCACCTGATTTCCACTCATTACAACTAACTGTATTTCCATTCCTGTACATTTGTATATAATTGTAACATGTCAGCACTTTGAGCATGTACCTTGTATTATTATATGTTTTACAGATTCAGATGAACAATGCAGCAGAGAGGGTTTGGGTGATCCTGGAAGTCAGGTTGGTAAGGCTCATCATCAGCTCAGGGCCTTTACCCCCTCTACACGCAGCCCAGACAGTGAATGGGACTTCTCCCAGGAAACGCTGCCTAGCCGAACCCACCAAGAACTTTCCAGAGAATATGAAGACTCCCCAACACTGCACCCATTTGCATTACCCAGAGCGTCAGAAGGGCTGTGCTCCCGGTGGAGAACCCAGGCACTCTCCTGATCTGCACCAAGAGATCAGGAGGTACCAAACCAAGGGCACCAAGAACAATAGGGAGTCTGACGACAGTGTACTTGGGATGAAAGTGAGACATTTCAAAAGCGAGGTCTGCATATTTAGAATGCTTTTCCTGAATCTTGCCAATCACATTGCCGTGAAAAGGGACAGAAAAATCGATGATATAAATAAATTCATGGGCTTTATCTAAAAGGACAATATCAGGTTTGCTGGCTGGAATTCTTCTGAGCCTGTACATAGGCCTATTCCAAAGAAGCTTAAAAGCATCATTTTCGATGACGCCCTGGACATGTTCAGGGTCGCACCATGGATGGACCTCGGAAAAAAAAAAGCCCCCAGTTTCACATTTAAGACCAGACGACTTCATCCAGGCAAAAGCGTCGGTTGGATTACTGTTCTGTTCCACACACTGCATGTACACACGATGCAATGGTTTCTCAGAAAGTTTCTCCACAAATGATCGACTCTGGGCAGACTTGGTGAATAATTTCACCTGGTTTACTCCGATCGCTGTACCGTCCAGCAGTACATTGCCATCAACAAAATCAAATTCAAATTTCAGATTCTGTTCAACAACCTTGGCACACTTAAAATAGCTGTGGAATTCCTTGCTTTAATCATGAGTTTCGACATGCATCACCAGAGGATCATCCGATAAATAAATATGTGCAAAAGTACATAATAAACTTCCATCATAAAGAGCCTCCACATTAATCAAACCCCGACTTCCCGAATTGATTGGCATATATAAACGATTAAGTGAGGAACGAGGGTGGTGGGCTCTGTTATCAGACATGATCCTTCTGGTTTGGCGGTCAAGACACTGGATGTCTTGTTTTGCCAATCAACTACGCCAAAGGAATTCTTTCAAATTGGTATCACCTTTGGCAAGGACCTCGATGTCATCCATGTAAAAGAGATGAGTAAGCGGTGTTGGGGATCTATGCTGAGGAGGTTCGGGATGGTAACCCTCCTCTCTATTGAGCAGAAAGCTCAAAGGATTTAAAGACAAACAAAAAAGCAATGGACTGGTGGAGTGCCCCTGGGAAATTTCCCTTCTGATTGGAATAGATTCCGAAGTCTGCACCTGCTCTTGTGAGTACATTTCAAGCCGAGTCGACCAGCAACTCATTAAAGACTTGAGGTAAATCAAGCAGCCGCCCAGGGAGGTCAAAACAATGAAGAGACTTCAGAATCCATTCATGAGGGACAAAGTCGTATGTTTTTTTATAGTCAGTCCAGCACATGGAGAGGTTGCGGTGATATGTTTTAACCTCTTTGCACCCCAACATCCCTTCCTTGCCCACGTGTGCTCTCTGTAAATTATATCATTAGAAGAGCATTAAGATGACACGAGGTTTGTCCAACACCCTGTGAATATTTTATATTGAGTATTCAAACATTTGATAGGGCAGATGTCTTTGGGATCAGTCAAGTCTCCTTTTTTGGGAAGGAGTATTGTGCAACCTTTGCAGAACCATGTAGGAACATCACCTGTGTCCATGAGAGAATTAAAACAGTAAAGTAATGGTGTTTGGACACAGGGGAACAGTTTCCAGTACCGGCTTCGAATGCCATCAGTCCCTGGAGCTGTATTAGATTTGGACTTTTCGATAACACTTTTCAGGCAATCTGGCAAGATGTTTTAGACAAAGGACCCAGTTTTTTCTCATGCATTGCATGATCGTAAATCACGGACCCATGGTGCCTCAAGGTTACAGTCGCCGGGTACAGACCACAACTGTTCCAGAACCTTTCATTGGCATCTATGGGAGGCCTTTATCATGTCCCTCATCACCCTTTTTTTTGAGTTGGCTGCTATTTCGAATTTTTTTATTTTGTTTTACAAATTTGTTCTTCTTTCCCGAATTTTTCTTTCTTACAGTCCAAACCTTTAATTTTGCATTAAGGGAATCGACAATTTGGAGAAGTACCTTTTCTTTTGTTGTCTTATATTGTAATTTTAATTTTCTCCAAATTGACTTTTGCCTTTTAGACATTGGGTTCCTTGATGATCTTATTTTAAGGCACATCTCTATCCAGGAAATGTTTCTTCTAGTTTCATTAAGTTTTACTAGAAACGCTTTTTTCTTTGGTCTTTTGTTATCATTATATGTATTTTCTTTGGAAACCGCATGAAGTTCCTCCGAAGTTCGAGTGGCAGCATAGACACATCAATTAACGTCATGTAACCAACAGTCCGCAGAAAGTTTTAAAGAAATAGCTTCATTAAGTAAGTCAATTTCATTCTTGGGAAAAGACACATTTAGTTGTTAATTTGGCCTCCGTTTCTCTAAAGGTAAATCACACATTTCCTCATAAATAGAATTACACAAAATGCAAACAGAACATTTGGAAAGATCTGCAACTGAGGATGAAGAGGAGTGAGGATCAGAAATTTCGGGGCCAATTGCCTCTATGGCCTAAGAGTTTTCACCAGGAAGAGGAAAGAGGTTAGCGTGGACATCCATCAGAAGTTTTGGGTCTGCTGCCACTTGAGCATTCTGCTCATGCAAAGGCTCCTGACGGGCACCAGTTGTGGGTTCAACTGGCTCACGGTGCTTGTGAATTTTAAGACGATAGAGTTGGCCTCAGAGATTTTGCTCAGTCAGGTAAGCATACATTGGCATGGCATTGTCCCAATGCAGATTTAGCGACTTGCCGTTCATCCATGGATTGTCAGGCCATCCTGTCGCTTTTGCACACTCCAGTAGTGTGTTTTTTAGGTGGTTTGACCAAGATATTCTTGGCCGGGTTCTGTGCCTTCCCCTGGGGCATGTCCCATCTCCAGTTTGGTTGTTTTCATTTTCGGGGCTGCAGAAGTGAATGAAAACTTTCCTCTTGGCTGTCTGTAACCCAGTAGTTACCCAGCTTCGGGGGTCAGCCCTAACTGGGTGATGCACGTTTGTTTCAAGGAATATAATTCCCCTATCTAGGCCCACCACAGAGAGGCATACATCATCATGCCCTTATTATTATTAGAAACCAAAAACACATCAGGAAAGCAGCCCAAACATTGCACACCGCCAAAGGAGATCTGTGTTGTTTGAAGCAGGATGCCACACAGATGTCTGTGCAGAAGAATGTTCTCACAATCACTGTTTGCCCATTCTGCAGTGTATAATAGTATTTTCATACATCACTATATGCCCATTCTGCTGGGTGTAAGAGGGTCCTCACATGTCATTTTATGTCCATTGTTTTTGGTTTAAGACTTTTGTAACATGTCACTGTATGCCCTCTGTTGCCCTCTGTTGCTTGTGAGAATGTCATCTCGAGCAACTTGGGGACGTTGTATTTTTACCTGCTACCCTAGACTAACATCTGAAATATATATTTTACAGAAAAAAATCCAAAATTGTATTCATAAAATATAGTAAAAAGGAGACCTTTTTTAATTTCAAAGTTATAAATGCTTGGAATTTCACACCACAAGTAAAGATTCTTATAACCCATTACTGACATGAAATAAAAAGTTTTTTGTGACAGGAATACATATATATTGTCCCCGCCATTGAAGAGTTATTTTTCTCAGAGCGTGGAATTCAAGTAAGTGATGCTGCTGATTATCATAATTACTATTGTAAGTCAATGTATGTCTGGTATTAGGAGAACAGAGAACCTACTGTATTCCCATACACTGGTCCCACTTGCTTGTAAGTATGTGTCCTGTCTTGAAGACGCTGAGGAAGACATTGGACAGCAACAACCTGAGCAACGTCAGAATAGTAGCAGCCGACGACAACGGTTGGGCCTTCGTCAAGGACATGTTAAAGGACAAGGATCTGGCTGATTCGATAGATTACATAGGGTTGGTTTCTCCTCATGCATCTATTGTCTGTATCAAACTATTTTCTATACCCTCCCCGAAGCCTGGTCAAAGTCTTGTCAAACTAATATTTATTATCGGGGCGAATATTGGATTTAGCAAGAAATATCAGGAACTGATATCGGCTTTCCTCCCATAACTGGAATACTTTAAAAGCGCCCTGAACTCAACTCACTCACTCTATATATGGGAGCTACCCTGGATATTAGCCTACATATTGGACGTACTTGCTGAAAACTTGTTGAGGTGTCACGCATTGACTTTGTCTTGTCAGGTCTCACTACCCAGGTACTGTGTCTCCTTTGGATGCTCGTATGACCAACAAACAGTTGTGGTCATCTGAAGACTATAGCACCTTTAACAACGACACTGGCGCCGGCTGCTGGGCTAGGGTACGTTAATGTTGTGGGTTGTAATAGTTGAATGAGATGAGGTGTTGAAACTGCTCAACAGCAACACGACGGGAAGAGCAGTAAACATAATAGATTTGCGAAGGACGGAATTATGTGAACCACGACAGTAGTATAGACAATAGGGGGCACAGGGACGTCTACCCATAGTTAAAGCCTTTCACCCCAATTGTGACCCATGAAAACAAGTCAATTCAAGTGGAACATCGTTTATTAAGAGATAACCTTTTTACAAAAGTCAGTCACTTCAGTTATAAACTCCACTTTGTTCGTTACACTAAAATGTGGTGAATATTTGTGTTCAGGGGAACAACATTTTGAGCAACAGACAGACAGACAGACAGACAGACAGACAGACAAGCCGACAGACAGACAGACACTGGAATTGTTTTATCCTTCTAGATTTGATATAGACAACAAGCAATTTGAGCAACCTTTCCAGACTAACACTATGATGTCTTTTATCCTTTTGGATAATAGTTTTGTCCTATGCTGCCAAACCATCCTGTGAACACAACAAACGTTCCACATATACCCAACAGTGTACAAAGACAAGCTATATTTCCAACCTATCCATTCCTTTGCCAAATCGTAGAACAGAACTCCAAGATTGTTCCCTTGTTTACGATACCTGTAGCCAACAGTTCTAGTTCCTCTCTGTTCGTGTTCATATATTGACATCAACACCTACAAAATACTCTTATGGAAATGTTGGACTAAACCCTCGAACTAGATACGGTTCGATCTATACCTTTGTGAAAAGATGTAAAAAACTATCAAGCCATAGTGTGGGGACTATCTTTTTTGGAACTGCTGGAGTAGATTTTGACATTCTCACAAATACCTTCCTAAGAGGTGGGGCACTAATTGTTGCTTATCTCCAATATCTGGATATTTCTATAGGCAAAATACCAGTGTAGTACATCCTAGTTCGCAATAGCAGTGAGTCTTTTTCTCAGTAGTCAGAACCACAGCAAGATTGCAAATGAGTGCTGCCTTCCACCACTGTAGATTTTCCAAAGCAATTCTCTCTTCTCCTATTTGCACAAAGTGTCCACAAATAGGTATCTCTATATCCGATATATGCACACCTTTTTAGTCTAAACATAATAACCGCCGTGATTTTGCTGGAATATCACTAAAAGCAGCGTAAAACAATACTCACTCACTAAGCACAATAAAAAGAATACTGCACTAGTTTTCCCATGTATTGTTGCAAACAATAGAGCCTCACAATAAATTCTCCTTCTGCTACATCTGTGGTTTTACGTGTATCCTTTGGCAATATTTTTTGGTGGGATAGTGTACCTGTATCAAATTTTGTTGGAGTAGGTATCTATATCATCATCTAGTATTTCTTGCTACTGTTACTTTCTAGTAACTTTTCATGCCTGTAGAACATGAATAGGATTCCAGACAATTGCTGTATTGTCTTTTGAGGACACAAATGTTTTTGTTTGTTCTTAGAAAATTTTCTAGGTCCTGTTTTTGCTCTTCGTACCTATCCTTGTGTTACTTCCTCACTACTTTATCAGCCACTTCCCTCTTCCACTGCTCACTTTTGAATGCATCTTCCAGCTTTCAACATTTTGAGCCCAGGAAGACAAAAAGGACACCCTTTGATCTTCAACAAACTTTGGAACTTCTAGCAATCTTCATATCTTGGTAGAGCTCTCGCAAGACGTTTGCTTTTCTCCGTTTTCCACTGCCACGCTTCTTGGTCTGTCAGTGGAAGATATCCATCAATTTTTGGGTGTATGTTGGGAGTCTCTAACAGTTTCCTGATGCTGCAGAGAATGGTTCAAGAGACCTTTGGCTTTGTGTAACATCACAGTGGTAACATACAAAGTTTATTCCTATGGCTTTGTGTAACATCGCAGTGGTAACATACAAAGTTTATTCCTATTGGCTTTGTGTAACATCACAGTGGTAACATACAAAGTTTATTCCTATTGGCTTGTGTAACATCGCAGTGGTAACATACAAAGTTTATTCCTATTTCTTTGTGTAACATCGCAGTGGTAATATACAAAGTTTATTCCTATGTCTTTGTATAACATCGCAGTGGTAACATACAAAGTTTATTCCTATGGCTTTCTGTAACAACATCAAACAGTGGTACACATACATACAAAGTTTATTCCTATGGCTTTGTGTAACATTGTGTAACATAACAGTGGTAACAGTGGTAACATACAAAGTTTATTCCTATGTCTTTGTGTAACATCGCAGTGGTAACATACAAAGTTTATTCCTATGGCTTTGTGTAACATCACAGTGGTAACATACAAAGTTTATTCCTTTGGCTTTCTGTAACATCACAGTGGTAACATACAAAGTATATTTTCGTTCGAAGTTAGAATGTCTATGCAAAATATCGGGTAGTTTTGAAAACCAGTTTGCTATAACCCATTGTATTGTTATCTCGTAAATATTTATTCGAGTTGTCCATTGCTGTTTGTCCATGTGGATACTTGTATACCAGATATTCCACCATTCTAATGTACGTGTGCCAAACTACATCATTAGTTTCTCTGGATGATCTACAAGAACTAGAGTGGATTGAGATTCTGTGAGGTTGGACCATTGTCTGTGTGGAATTTTGCAACGAATAGTGGATTTTCTCTTTTGAATATTGCAGTATTTCTCTTTGACACTTGTATAGTGCATCCTCTGGCTTGTACATCCGGATGTAGTGAGGTTTTCCAAAGATGTTCGTTTGGGCAGTCCACATAGTCCGCTAGATGCCCACCATATCCTTCCCGTACTGTTCCTGCTTCCAAGTTGGAAACTCTTTTGTTGTGAAGTTTTGTTCGCATGGTACATCCATTGGCACTAGATATCCAATGACGTGTTCGCCTATGTAATCTGTGTTGTCCAGAATGGAGCAATCTTTGTTTTTGTGCAGGTTGTAAGCGTGTTTTCCCTTCATGTTCAGCAAGATAGACAACTTTTCCTATGTCTGATTGAAGGTTGCTATTTTGGGCATTTTCCAGAAGTACAGGCTAAGCTATAGACTTTGACTACCGCAAACCAATACATTCGAATGCTTCTTCCACAACTTGGTTGCCAATATACATATTCATAGATGTTCAAATGTTCAAATGTTGCAAAAAAGTATAAACTTATGTGGATGACATAAACGACGTATTTAATAGGAGCCATACTTTTTCCCTACCGATGGGAATCTCGGCACACATGTGGATGGCATCAAACAATGACCTCTTTTGGTGGGTCCGATGGAGCAGAATTGTTGTGAAAGGCCTTAAACATTGGTAGCTGTCCCTGTGCTACCATTGTCTATACTACCACGACTGATCACTTAGGAGGCCTTGCCATTGAACTTGATATTTTCTAACAACCAAGGGTGGACAATTTGAGATCCCGAGAACCAGGGGTTACGTTTAATGCAAACAGTTGAAATAAAGATGATGTGGTAACTTTGTAGAACTGTATTCATTGTTTCAGATTCTCAACCTGAACTACGTCAATGGATTGATGACAAGGTAAAGCAGAAGAAGCAAATTGTTGAGAGCAAATTGTGATCATAAACTGAGGGTCATGGCTACTGCAGTTCCAATGACAACCGTGTGAAGCCCATTTCTGGTGTCCTCCGCCATGATATTCCTGGAATATTGCTAAAAGCGGCGTAAAACAAACTCACTCACTCACTCACTCTTATGACAACCTTACACTATCCTTAGCATACTCGCGACTGTGTTCAGAGCAAATTGTTATCATAAACCTTAGGTCAAAGCGTAATGCTGATAGGTGAAGCGTATGTTTGGTACTCTCTATTGCAGTTCCAATGGCAACCTCACACTATCCTTAGCGTAGTGTAGCAGTGTTCTTCATGGCGGTCTGGAATTACGGATTGACATACTTTGTCCCACATCCTTGATGAATTTATACTTCTTACAAGGATCTGACAGAATTGATTTAAAAAAATGAAAAACATGTTGGTATCTGTCTTTCTTGGAAGATTAGCTCAAATTACATATTTGTGATATATCTCCTATGAACTTCATATTTTAAGCACAATCTCCTGGAACCTGATCGCCAGCTACTACGAAGGCTTGAAGTGGTACCGTGCTGGTCTGATGACTGCGACGGAGCCATGGAGCGGCAACTACGTCGTGGAGAGCCCTATCTGGATGACTGGTAACTGACAGGGGGTTGAAGTATTGTAAAATTATTGTCCTCCTGTGGGGGTACATAAGTCCCAAAGCATTCAAGATAAATTTATACTTACCATATTTTTAAACGTAGTGTTTTTGTAATTTTAAATTATGGCTAGATTTGACTACAATTGCCAGTGGCTGAAGGGATGATGTAAATCCAGCTAGGGCCCATGCAGGTAGCAAAGGTACTGTAAGTCCCCATGGTTCCTAGTATGGTGATCTACCTTCAGATGTTGGCGATCTATAGCCTGTCTATATATTGTATCGCCCTCTATAGTTAAAGTATTTTAGATTTCATTACTAGTTTTAAAGATAGTCTAGTTGGTTTTACTGTCCTTTGTCGACAGATATTTTAAAATGATCGCTATATGGCTGTAATATTGCCGATGCGATGTAAAATTTTAACTCACTCACTCACTCACTCACTGGTAACTGGCTTCTGTAGAGTACTGTAAATCACTTGTAATTGAACTTGTGTGTGTATGTTGATTGTTCAGGTTAAATGTAGGTGAAATAGAAAAAAAGACTGATGGTCCGTTAATAAAGTTATTCTACACACGTGTAATAATCTCTATGCACGATATATCTGTACATTGACTCTCTCTCACTCACTCACTCTCTCGCTCTCTCTCTCTCTCTCTCTCTCTCTCTCTCTCTCTCTCTCTCTCTCTCTCTCTCTCTCTCCACTTCAGCTCACACCACACAGTTCACGGAGGTAGGCTGGTACTACCTTAGCCATGACCAAGGTGTCGGCCGTTTGCAATCTGGCGGAAGCTACGTCGGTTTCATCAGTCTGGACAAGAAGCACCACACTATCGTCATTGAGACTATGGTAACTAGCCAAAGTACAATAAGGAATAGGCTTTCCAGGATCGTGGTTTCGCAACCTGGTTTGCTCCGATATTGTTGCTACGTTGTCAACACAATACCTGTGGTCGTGGGTTTCCCCAAAGTGGTACACGTCCGAAACATTTAGGGACCGCCTCCGTTGTGTAGTGGTTAGAACGTCCGTCAGGAGAACGGAAGGTCGCGGGTTCGATCCCCAGCCGCGTCATACAAAAAGACGTTAAAATATGGTCTTTGTTGTTCCCTGCCTGGCGCTCGGCTTTAGTAGGTACAACAAGGACTGGTCGGGTCGGAGCCAGTATAATGAGTGGGGTATTCATGCTTAACTGCGGCATGGTGCTCAGTAAAGCTGGTACTATAAAACCAGCTTAAGTCTGGGCTAGTACAAGCAGCCACACATACACACGCATGCACGTCGTCATAGGATCGAAATATTCTTAAGTGTGACGTTAAGCCCCACATCACCTCACCTCACCGAAACATTTATCATTTTGTGCTTTCATCCCACAAGAAGCTGACTTTTTGTTTTTAAACTGGAGTTATGGCTGAGTTAAACTGAACTAGTCCACCCATTTGGGTACTGAATCAGAATGGGTATCCAGCATCTGATCGTAATTAATGATTAACTTGGACCGTGTGGTCAAGTTCAGATTACCTGTCATTATCTCCATACCGCCAGTTACTGCAACCAGTCGCAATATAGCTGACAGCGGAAATCACATGTGTCAAATAGATATTACAGGAATTTTAGCGTGACCATTTTTGTTGACCATGAATTACATGCAATAATGGCAAACGTATTTTAAATAAACCTCATTATTGCTAAAGTGTCTGTTTAGTTTCCGATTTGGTCGACGTATTTGTTGTTTTATTGGAGATGAAGTAAGAGCTTACATAACAAAAATCCTTATCTTACCTCAAACATAAATGTCGTTTTCTGATTGGCTGAGCCAATCAATGTACCCCTTTACAAGCGAGTAACATTTTCTATGTTACCTGTTGGTAATGCCCTACTGTGGGAATTCGTTTGGTACTTCGCGTACTCCTTATTATGATCCAATACCCGTGCTTCAAACAGTTCAAAATTAACATTGAGATGTTCGGTAAGATAAATACGTTGTTCACTGGTCCCTCGGGGCCCATGGGTTGATGTACCCTCTATGTTTGTTTATGTTTCCATCGACCTTTGGTCTCAGTGAACATAAACAAACACAGAGGGTACATAAACCCATGTCCCCCTCGTGTTGCCATCATATTCATAAAGATGCAGTTTCACACATTTAAGAATGGAGTAGAGAGCTTTGCATGTTGTTATACCATTGTCTGTTTCATACTTTGATTATGTTGTAAATTCACTTCTAGAGTCACGACCACTCTGTATGTGTTCGGCCTCCACTGAAACCATACAACGTAACTCCATCTGAAATCATCCTCAAGCTTGAAGGAAGCTTCGTAAGTATGACGATGAATATAGAGCATCTGTGTCACGCCATTCAGGTGGCTGTGAGCACCTCTCCACCCATACACGTAGTCAGTGTTTGCCCCTAACCCTGGAAAGCTGCAGGCCCTAAGGCCTCAGAACTATAAAAAGTTGTGGGCCCTGATCAGAATGTGTAGGCCCTATATATTAGCTACAATATAAGTAATTCCCAGCAAAGAAGGCTATAAGGACCTGCGGAAAACAAAATATGTGCGTCCGTGTGGTTTTCAGTCGGCTTCGGGCCTAAGGACCGACGTTAATTTCGAACACTGCGCGTAGTTACATATTGTGTTGTTTATCGCATTGAGTGACTTGATAAAGTTGCAATTTCCATTGGTTGGTGAGCATATGGAAATATGAACTTGATCGAGACGATTCTCTTTTCTCTATTTTAGGCGAGCATTACAGAGTTGCAGGTGTGGTACACCAAGCTTGAGTTTGCACCCGGAGTCGATGATGTCATCTTTCAGAAACGTCAACCCCTGAAGGTGCTTTATTGCCGATACCGTTTGCTTCTTTGTCTCTATCCTCCAAACTATTCTACGATAGTTTCTATAATAGGACCACTACTTATAGACTGTGGGGCCGTGGGATAGCCTAGGGCTTAAAGCGTTTGTACGTCATGCCGAACACCTTGATTCGATTCCCAAATGGGTACAATGAGTGAAACCTATTTCTGGTGTCCCCCCAGAAACCATTGTTCCGTAGAACACAATTCTATTCGGATCTATACTGGTCCAGCATGTATTTAATACCCGAACACATTTTGTCTCCAATAGAATTACATTTAGCTTGAACAGGATACGCTCACCATTTGGTAAAACCTTCACTATTTGGTAATGTTCATATTTCTCACAGGTGACCAGTGGTAAAGTGACTTTGTCTGTCGGTGTGGATGAAGTTTGGACGTTGACGACCGTGACGACTGGAAACAAGGGCAGCTACCCTCCTCCACCACAGTCCAAGGGGTTCCCTCTACCGTATCTGGATGAGTTCGATGGTGCGTCACGGATGACACAGGGCAACCCTGATTACCTTGTCTGGGGCGATGATGTAGCCTAGATGTGAGACAGACCTAGATTTGGTAGGAGCAACCTGGTGATTAGACCCGGGTTATCTAAGAAGGTGATGTAACTCGGGATTTGAAGGAGTAATGATGCATCCTAGTCATTTGACTTGGGATGTAAAAGAGTGGGGATGTAGAGTAGTGATAAGACCCGATTAGACCCGGGATGTCAAGGGTTGTGATGTAGCGAAGTGATTAGACCCCAAATGTCTAGGAGCGGTGATGTAATCTATTTATTAGACCCACGATGTCTAGGAGCGGTGATGTAATCTATTTATTAGACCCATGATGTCTAGGAGCGGTGATGTAATCTATTTATTAGACCCGGGATGTCTAGGAGCGGTGATGTAATCTATTTATTAGACCCAGGATGTCTAGGAGCGGTGATGTAATCTATTTATTAAACCCATGATGTCTAGGAGCGGTGATGTAATCTAGTTTATTAGACCCAGGATGTCTAGGAGCAGTGATGTAATCTATTTATTAGACCCAGGATGTCTAGGAGCAGTGATGTAATCTAGTTATTAGACCCAGGATGTCTAGGAGCAGTGATGTAATCTAGTATTAGACCCGGGATGTCTAGGAGCAGTGATGTAAGTCTAGTGATTAGACCTAGGATGTCTAGGAGCGGTGATGTAGCGTAGTGATTAGACCCTGGATGTCTAGGAGCAGTGATGTAGTCTAGTGATTAGACCTGGGATGTCTAGGAGCAGTGATGTAATCTAGTTATTAGACCCGGGATGTCTAGGAGCAGTGATGTAATCTAGTTATTAGACCCAGGATGTCTAGGAGCAGTGATGTAGTCTAGTAATTAGACCCGGGATGTCTAGGAGCAGTGATGTAATCTAGTGATTAGACCCAGGATGTCTAGGAGCAGTGATGTAGTCTAGTGATTAGACCCGGGATGTCTAGGAGCAGTGATGTAATCTAGTGATTAGACCCGGGATGTCTAGGAGCAGTGATGTGTAGTGATTAGACCCAGGATGTCTAGGAGCAGTGTGATGTAGTTATTAGACCCGGGATGTCTAGGAGCAGTGATGTAATCTAGTTATTAGACCCAGGATGTCTAGGAGCAGTGATGTAGCTAGTGATTAGACCCAGGATGTCTAGGAGCAGTGATGTAGCAGGATCTAGGAGCAGTGATAGTCTAGACCCAGGATGTCTAGGAGCAGTGATGTAATCTAGTGATTAGACCTGGGATGTCTAGGAGCTGGTGATGTAGGAGCAGTGATGTAGTCTAGTTATTAGACCTAGGATGTCTAGGAGCAGTGATGTAATCTAGTGATTAGACCCAGGATGTCTAGGAGCAGTGATGTAATCTAGTGATTAGACCCAGGATGTCTAGGAGCAGTGATGTAATCTAGTGATTAGACCCAGGATGTCTAGGGATGTGTAGGAGCAGTGATGTAGTCTAGTGATTAGACCCTGGGATGTCTAGGAGCAGTGATGTAGTCTAGTGATTAGACCCTGGGATGTCTAGGAGCAGTGATGTAGCGTAGTGATTAGACCCAGGATGTCTAGGAGCAGTGATGTAGCGTAGTGATTAGACCCAGGATGTCTAGGAGCAGTGATGTAGCGTAGTGATTAGACCCGGGATGTCTAGGAGCAGTGATGTAATCTAGTGATTAGACCCAGGATGTCTAGGAGCGGTGATGTAATCTAGTGATTAGACCCAGGATGTCTAGGAGCAGTGATGTAATCTAGTTATTAGACCCAGGATGTCTAGGAGCAGTGATGTAATCTAGTGATTAGACCCAGGATGTCTAGGAGCAGTGATGTAGTCTAGTGATTAGACCCTGGGATGTCTAGGAGCGGTGATGTAGCATAGTGATTAGACCCAGGATGTCTAGGAGCGGTGATGTAGCATAGTGATTAGACCCAGGATGTCTAGGAGCGGTGATGTAGTATAGTGGTTAGGCCCTAGTTATCTATGAGCAGTTAAGTAACTAATATATCTAGTGATAATGTCCTTGTGAGTAGATGTATTTGTATGGCGTACAACAAAAATACTCTTGCTTTAATATGAAAGTCCATTTCCTGAATCTTATCTGCCTATTTTTCTCTTAAAATATTCTCGCCTTGTGATTGTATTTTTTGTAGAAGGATACGAAGTTTCCATGGAGCCTTTTAATCTTGCCCAGCAAACCGGCTCCTTTGAGATCATGGCGGAGGACAACAACAAGTTCGTCCGTCAGATGGTTCTACAGCCTCCCTTGATGTGGTGTCACAACCTTGCTGAAAAGATGCTGAACAGGAGCTTCGCTGTTATTGGTGATTATAGTTGGTAAGAGACTGAACATAGTGGTTGTAGATCCCTTGAGTACATAGTCTCTCAGACATACTGTGGCGGAAACACCAAGACAACATACGATGATGACAGCACCGATACAGCATACGATGATGGGAGCACCAAGACAGCATACGATGATGGGAGCACCTAGACAGCATACGATGATGGGAGCACCTAGACAGCATACGATGATGGGAGCACCAAGACAGCATACGATGATGGGAGCACCAAGACAGCATACGATGATGGGAGCACCAAGACAGCATACGATGATGGGAGCACCAAGACAGCATACGATGATGGGAGCACCAAGACAGCATACGATGATGGGAGCACCAAGACAGCATACGATGATGGGAGCACCAAGACAGCATACGATGATGGGAGCACCAAGACAACATACGATGATGGGAGCACCAAGACAGCATACGATGATGGGAGCACCAAGACAGCATGCGATGATGGGAGCACCAAGACAACATACGATGATGGGAGCACCTAGACAGCATACGATGATGGGAGCACCTAGACAGCATACGATGATGGGAGCAACAAGACAGCATACGATGATGGGAGCACCTAGACAGCCGATGATGGGAGCACCAAGACAACATACGATGATGGGAGCACCTAGACAGCATACGATGATGGGAGCACCATAGACAGCATACGATGATGGGAGCACCTAGACAGCATACGATGATGGGAGCACCAAGACAACATACGATGATGGGAGCACCTAGACAGCATACGATGATGGGAGCACCTAGACAACATACGATGATAGGAGCACCAAGACAGCATACGATGATGGGAGCACGTAGACAACATACGATGATGGGAGCACTTAGACAACATACAATGATGGGAGCACGTAGATAGCATACCTTGACACTTGTCTATGTTTTGTCTGATTCAATGGCTGCCTGTGATGTTAGTGTGGATGTTAATGTTGTAACTGATTTAATACAAGTGAACTGGATGTTTCAGGACGAATGTATCCGTCAAGGCCAGCGTCCGCCTCAGTCCAGTTAACGGTACCAAGGGCGTGTTTCTGGCAGCACGGGTGAACCAGGGAGGCTGCGATTCATATGATACTACCGGCATCTTCTTCTACATCTTCCCCGATGACAAGTTCTACATCCTCTCACAGGACATTTGTAAGTCTTACATTATTTCTACATGATCTCGCACAACCTATGGTAGGTTTATGTCCCTCTACAAGATTTAACACGACCTCAGTAAACCGGGCATCTAACTACATGACCTCACACAACCTATGGTAGGCCTACGTCCCTCTACAAATTTCAACGTAACCTTAGTAAACCGCACATCAAGCTACATGTAGACCTCAATAAACTGTACTTCAAGCTACATGATCTCACCCGACCTTAATAAAATGTATTTCAAGCTACATAATCTCACCCGACCTCAATAAAATGTATTTCAAGCTACATGATCTCACCCGACCTTAATAAAATGTATTTCAAGCTACATGATCTCACCCGACCTCAATAAAATGTATTTCAAGCTCCATGATCTCACCCGACCTCCATAAAATGTATTTCAAGCTACATGATCTCACCCGACCTCAATAAAATGTATTTGAAGCTACATGATCTCACCCGACCTCAATAAAATGTATTTCAAGCTACATGATCTCACCCGACCTCAATAAACTGTATTTGAAGCTACATGATCTCACCCGACCTCAATAAACTGTATTTCAAGCTACATGAACATCCTCTCACAAGATATCTGGCCGTTTTGCATGAATGTAAATAATGTCATAGGTCGTAAATTTATCTAGAATATCTTACAGGTTCTCTGTGATCTCATCACATCAGAAGGATCAGAAGGCAGATCGATAATCTGTTTAATGCTTTCTCTATGTTACAGTGAGGACCCAGGTCGTCTCATCAGGACGAATCAAATCTAACCCGGGCTACTGGAACACGTTCGAGCTGCTAGTCTCTGTACGTTACATTATTGGTTACACGGTGTTTTTGAAAGGGTGTACGGGACTGTAATACGGAATTTACAAGAGTCTTACAGTCCCGTACATCCTTTCAAAACACCGTGTGCCCAATTTATTACAGATAAAGATATTTTTATTAAGCTATCTTTAAACAACAACATTCAATCATCGGCAGAATGAGACACAAAACTTTTCGCCATGATTTTTCCTGAACGGTCATAAAGGGAGATAACTCGAGATGGCTAGTTTATGATAAAACTGATCGAATTTCATTTTTTTTTAATCGACAAGTGAAATACAGAAATATTTTATTTTTGGATATATTTATTGACACAATCAAATAAGAAATTATGGCAACAATGTTATTACTCTGTTCATACTCATAATTGTATAGGCCAACTTTAAAATTTCGAAGCGACCAGCCGTTGGCAGCCGTATTCCATCTAAGGTCAAGGTCATTCGTACAATTAGTGTAGTGTGTCACGTGACAGGTTTGACGGGGTGTACGGTTCGTACACCCTGGCAAATTCGCCTACCTTGGTTTGGTATACTTTGGCTATTGACCAATCAGAATTCCACAAATTTATCTTAAGGGTAATAAGGTTTGGTATGCTTTGGCTATTGACCAATCAGAATTCGACAAATTTGTTGTTTGGGGTTGGTAGAGTCAATGTAGATAGGTAGAATTCTTAATTTATCACATATCTGATCTACAACCACGCTCAGATATATAACCACAGTTATGGCGGTCTGTAATCATCCAGGCTGGACCAGACAATCCAGTATGATATCCAGGCTTCACATCGAGAAACCATTGATGGTGTTGTGGGGCTGGACGTTCCTTTAAACATGTTGGTCAGTCTTCCTTCCACTAAAGGTTTTGTACTAAAGCACGTTTTACCATTTATTGTTTTTCAGGGTGAGGGAATGATCGGTTTTGTGAACGAGGAGATGGTGATGGAGGCACGTGCACCGTCTCTAGCAACCAGTGGGTTCGTAGCCCTAGGTACAGACACTTGGGGACTGGCAGACTTCGACAACCTCCTTATAAAGTTCGCACCGCTACCTTAAGTCTTAACGCTATTTTTCTCTGATGTAATTGCAAATCATATATTATGAATAAACACGTTGCGTTGTTCCGTCGAAACGGAAACAGTTTGTCTTTGTGAACACATTATACTACGAACCAAAGGAAGCCACGAGTTATCACCATATATAGTACTATAATGTTGACCTTCAACGGACCTGAAGGCTGTGACTGGCATGACCTGTTTATGTCACGTGTCACTCGGGTATTCTGGCATTTGGATGTAACAAACGAGTGGTAAGTTAATTACAATAGGAATGGCGATCTGTTCAAATAGTTTGCCTGGACATTCAACTGGTTCTATTTGCACCCTAAACCTGCCAGATGGCCAGTAGAACATACCGTAGCCTGCCCCGAAAGCATGACCAATTTGATGTTGACTAAGAGATTGTCTTCAACATACGACATTCCAGTGCTGACATAAAACAAAGGAGATTCACATAAATAGATAATGACAGGTTGACCAAAATTTGTAGAATAGGCTAATATTACACTCAATTATCGCTGAAATAAAGTTATAATAGTCCTTTATTTCATTCTGAAATGCTTGGAAAGGAGGTATTCTTATATTGAGCTTGCTTTTGAATATCAGATACTAAATTATTATGCAGATGATATTCAAAGGACCATTATGTGTATCTGGATCACCAATTATTCCATGTTTCTGTGTAATTTCAACTTGGATATGAACCTCCTGAAGTAACCAGGTTTCAAGTCTTTGCCTGATTTGATGTACCTGCCACTGTCTTGTGACATTTAAATTTCCCTTGATATTTTTGCGAAAGGACCAACATCTCATCAACAACAAACAAAATCAAATAAGTTGGCCTGAGATTTGTGTTGCTCCACACAAGGACGCTACCCCGAGATAAGATAGAAGCAAGGTTAAGATTGCTGGATATCGATAACAGATATACACAGACCTTGTAACACTGATAACAATGGATGCCTTCCAGAGATATCCAATCAGGTCACTATGATGTCAGTGTCATATGACTTGCACATACCTGAGTGATATTTGTGAGTGAGGCAGTCGGACACATCAAGCTCTCCAACATGAGGTGGTTGTCAGCAGCTTTGGTACTCTGTGTGGTTGCTGTGTATTGTAGTGAAGCGAAAGTGTACGAAATTTCTGATTCATTAGGTCTCGGTCGGAGGTTTGATGGAATCGGCGGGCTGAGCGGTGGAGGGGTAAGTTTCTGTCTTTGCTTGTTTGTTGTTTAACGCCGCACTCAGCAATAATCCAGCTATGTGGTGGCAGTCTGTAAATAATCGAGTCTGGACCAGACAATCCATTGATCAACAGCATGAGCATCGATCTAGCCAGTAGGGATTCGATGACATGTGTCAACCAAGTCAGCGAGCCTGACCACCCGATCCCGTTAGTCGCCTCTTACGACAAGCATGGGTTTGCTGAAGATCAAGTCTAACCCGGGTCTTCACTGGCAATGAGAGTAAGTACCAGATAGGAAACTTCAGTGAACAAAACATCTATCTGTGCGTACTCCTGTGCCTCATCGCAGTCGTCCTTAAGAAGCATCTACTTAAAAAAAGCAGGGTGGATTGTACAATTCCGTCCTGTGTTAATGAATCACTTTCAAATAGTGATGGCACTAGGTGAGCATATCCTGCTCCACCTATGGCACCCATCATAAGTGCAATGGCTAGTCACTGTTTTTGTCACTGATGCGTCAGTTGTTTAAATGTCCTCCACGACACGAGTCAGTATATTCCTCCGACTCACCTCTCGTACCTTCAACCTTCAGGCTACGTCAAAGCTGCTGGCTAACTACCCGGATGAACAGCGGAACCAGATTCTCGACTTCCTCTTTAAGGTGAGTCACACGTCAAGATATTGTTTCAATACCCAAACTTGAGTGTTGAACTCGAAGCCCAATATTTGTCATTTGTCGATGAATAAAATCCTAAGAATAAGTGTTTCCATATGGTCATATAATCAAGTATAGGTACACTCTTCAAAATAAGAGAAACGCATAGGTGATTTGAGAATCAAAAGCTGCTGCAAAACCAATACAAACATACTATTCCCAAAAACGTCACCAAGAAAACTTGCAAAGCAAAATGCAAGAACAAGTTTAGCGGAAAAGCGTGCGGTATCGATCGCTATAAAAAGGCAAACGTTGTGTGAAATTTTGTCATTCATCATGTCACGACTGAGTGCCCCAATGGATACATCGCCATAGGCCGCCTTGAAGTCTGGCAGTCGCAGTCTGCAGTTGCCCGACATGTCAATGTTCATCAGAGCACCATATCTCGCCTTTGGGATCGTTTTCTGCTTGAGAAGCGGCCGTCCAAGAGTTACCACCCAAGCCCAGGGCTGCTACATCCGGGCTGCTCACTTGCGTCATCGTCGTGCCACAGCCGTGGAGACTGCACAATGCATCCCTGGTTACAGAAGAACTTTTGACCAAACTGTCAGGAATCGATTGCGTGAAGTGGGGATTAGACCAAGAAGGCCAGTTGTCGCCCCTGTTTTGAGTCCGGAACTGGAACCTTAGAAACTGGCGAGATGGAAGACATCGTGTTTACCGTCGGAGAATGAACGTTTTGCCCCTAATTGCATTCGACAGGTCGACAAATACGATGGAGACAGTCTCATGATGTGGGGTGAGATATCCAGCACACTAAGATCTGATTTATTGGTGTTCAGGGGACTTTGACATCAAATCAGTACATCAACGAAGTCCTTGCACGTCACATGCTTCCGATTATGGACCGGCAGAGAGAGTTGTTCCAGCATGACAACGCTACTTCACATACAGAACGCGTCACTGTCTGCTAACTTGCCAATTCTAACGTCAAAGTCTTGCCATGGCCTTCCCAATCACCAGATCCAAACCCGATAGAACACCCATGGGATGAACTCGATCAACGTGTACGATAACGTCAAAACACACTGGCCATCGCATTGCAGGAAGAGTTGGGAAGAGCGGCTTCGTCGACTTATCCAGTCTGTGCCGAGACGGTGCCAAACACTAATTGCTGCCAGTGGTGGCCATACAAATTGCTCAAATAAACAGAATCACAAAAATATAGGCTGCTGTTGTGTTGGTGAACTCTTTGTCTATAGACGTGTAAATTTTCACCTATTTACCATTGAAATTACATGCAATAATTGCTCTTAAAGGCACTATATCACACCACAATTCTCTAAAAATCAATAATGCATTTCTCTCAATAAAACTAACTATCAGCCCCTAGGGAAGCTACCATATAACAACAACCACACACACCAAAACAAATACAACGTTGCATTAAATCGACTCTCGTGCCCTCTACTGACCGAAAATTATTTCAAGCGAACCTCATCTTGTGACAATGTTTATCATATACCCAGTGATAAATGTATCTGCGCATAAGTTAACTGGACGAACACATGGCTCCACCATCAACTTGGCTCCCTGTTG
This sequence comes from Haliotis rubra, assembly GCF_003918875.1. Taxonomy (NCBI): domain Eukaryota; kingdom Metazoa; phylum Mollusca; class Gastropoda; order Lepetellida; family Haliotidae; genus Haliotis; species Haliotis rubra. The sequence continues at coordinate 1,304,924 of NW_025767401.1, read as the reverse complement.
TCTTTTTGGCGTTATGTATGTTTTTTCTCTCTTCACCTTTAAGTTGAAGTTGTCTTCTTCACAGACTGAGATATGTTTTCACATCACACTATAAACTGAAGACTTAGGTATTTCCCTCGAAAGTCAAAAAATGTTTCCGTCATATGAAAGCATGACACTTGAGTCACTGACCTTGTCTAATGATACTATACAGTGACTTGCAAGATATTCCCCCTTGAAAGGACACATACGAAAAGATAACAATAGATAAGTGTTACCGACATACCGACATACTGTCTCTCACGTTTGCCAGATCGTCAGGTCAAAGATTACAGCTTTGATCTCAATATATTCCGAAGATTGTTGCGGAAGCTACTAGAATAATCAACTAAATATGGTGCACATTATAACACATATTGTGAAAAATGATCTTTGACGAACAAATAACTGAATATATATCAATAAGTCTGTCAATAATTGTTTAAAGAATTTATTTCACGGATAAACAAACCAAGGATGTCTATCTCACGTCTTGCATTTACTAAGGAACGCACCTACTGGTTTCAAACACGCCTCATTCTGGACGATGGTTTCGATACTCGCAGACATTTCTTGTGCAGTGGATGCTGGAAATTTCTCACTGCGAATTAACTGTACCATAAAACACTTACTGAACGAAATGAGTTTGAGCGAACTCTCCCGACCACTCTGTATTGTTGTGGATTGTCCAAATCACACGTGGTGTTCCTCAAGGATCAGTTCTTGACCCATCCTTATTCACACTCATACTAAACCGTGGTACAGCTTAGTACCAATAAAACGATAGAAGATGCGTGTATCATGTTTTGTTGATGATGTCTGATGTTACAAGGCCGAGTTTATTCTCAGTGGTCCTGAAAGGAAATCTTTTACACTGGCAGTTGTTCTGGAAACAACTGAAAACTATGTTAATCTCTGTGGGTGTAGTGAAATAACAGTGGCATCGAAAGTAAAACAGCTTTTAGATTCACAACAACCTGGTTAAATTAAAATCTTCATATTTTGGTCGATTCTTCAAGAAAACAACTTAACTCTCTCCTTTGCCAGTTCTAATTTCAGTATTCCTATAGTATAGTAATTTATTGCCTGATTATGAGGCCCGTATCGTTGTATTACTAGCGCTATCAGTCAAATGTTGTCAAAAGGAAATAACTCACTTGTTGCAGCCCAACTTCGGAGCCAGTCTGCAGATACTGAAGGTCGAGATTGGCGGAGATGCACAGAGCACTGGTATAACACACATTTATATCCGCCAGGGTAGATTAAAGGGGACAACGAATTCTTTATCTGATCGAAATAGAAATTACATAAATTCTTTTAAAATGCTGATGATGCTTAAGTTTGTAATTGATAATGTAATGCCTTAATACGGTCTTGTGAACTGATACTCTCCTGCTTACTTTCCACTACAAGAACTATTTAATATGTGGGACATAGATGGTGACAATGATGATAATTTTGTGAATCCAGATGGATCCGAGGCGTCCCACATGCACAACAGCTGGGAGGAGAACTACCACAGAGGATATGAGTGGTGGCTTATGAAAGAAGCAAAGAAGGTACCACTGATTACACAGTAGAGAACCTACTGGAGCATATGAAGTCATGCAGAAAGTTGTAGTACCGAACCATATCATGGCGCATTTCAGGGATTGTGCTGATCAGGTCATAATTCATCATATTTATAAAAAAAGGAAGTTTAATACTTGTTTAATTCTGATGCCTGTCTAAACATCCTCGACAAGGTTGCAGTGTAGACCTTCTTGTATTTCAGCGGAACCCGGACATCAAGCTGTATGGTCTGCCGTGGGGATTCCCCGGCTGGATAGCAACCACCCCACAGGACCCGTATGTAATACCACAACAGACGGCAACGTACATCCTGAAGTGGCTCCAAGGTGCCAAGACGTACCACAACCTTACCATAGACTTTATTGGCATCTGGAACGAAAATCCGTACAATGATACATACATCAAAGTAAGTGGAATCATAGAAGTGATGGCTGTGTGAGACTGGTACTCCGCAAAAACAAACAAATAGCCCATAAGGAAAGAAGTCGGTGAATGCCCATTCTGTTAGTAACAAGAGTGTTCTCACCTGTTACTGCCCATTCTACTTGGTGTGAGAGTGTGAGAGCACTAACATTTATCTTAAACACTCATAAATATAGACAGTCAGTGACAACCCTTTTCCATGAGACCTATTCTGGAGAAAGGTCTTATCAAAGTAGAATTACAGGAAACTGGTGGTCCTTGATTTATTAAAAGATCCTTCAAAACTTGCAGATCCGCGTCCATATTGTCCTCTTTATCCGATCGTGTAGAAAGGTCTGTCTCTCCAGAAGAAGCCTTCAGAATCGTAATCTCAATCAATAAATCATTTATTCAATAGAAAGGCCATTGGCCCACGTATAATACATTTCAAACAAATTTTGTAGTGACATTTTGATACACTTTATATGAATTTACATATCGAGCTGTAATTTTCTCTGTAGACGAGCTTCCTTGATTAACATAGCACAATTGTGAAGTATAAATGATGAACAGACACCCAACAAATTTATACATTTCTGAACAGTGACACTTGTGCAATAATAATGCGGGAGATATTTTAATCTTATGCTTTGTATAAGGGGCATATAAGGAGGAAATGATATTCATCTTCATTTTCCTGTAATTCACACACTTGACAGATCCTTTCTTCAGGCAGCAACCCTTCCCACCTTCCCGTCTTGATTCTTAGCTGTAATTCGGATAAGCGTAATAGAAACAATAATCTTCTTAATTCTTTATTCTTGATAGTTGACATCTGTATTTAGAACGAATTTAAAGTCTTTGTAATATGTCATTTTGCTTGATGTTGATAATGCCTCTGTCCATTCTTGTTGATAGCAATCTTTAATCCTTTGTTTAAATGTAGTTGTGAAGTTTGGGATATCGCCGACATCTTGTGACATCCAAACGAATCCAAAACCGTACTGCAAAAGTTCTCTTATATGACTGGCCCATGTTCTTCTGTTGCTTGAGTCCAGTTTAAACATCATGGTATAACGCTGTTTCGGGTGTCTGTTTGACGGTAGCTGTAGTATCTTGCACCAGTATTTAATACATCTTGTGTGGTAGTCGACGTACAATGCATAGCGTCCACAGTCGCCGAGAGCCGCAACGTTAGAGACGTGAATCCCGGATGAAAGAATGAATTTACAAAAGCTTGAATGGAATTGTTCGACGATATATCTTATTTCGTACCCCCAGATTTCTGATCCATACAAAATGATTGGCTTGATCTGAACGTCGAATATCCTAAACAGGATATTTGGTGACATGTTCTTCAATTGTCCCTGGCGTGCTTTCACGCCGAACAATGCTTTGCTGGCCTTGGATGCTAGTACATCAATAGTCTTGCTCCATGATAATTTCGATGAAAACATCAGACCTAGATAAATATAATAAGTTGAGATTTTTATATCAACTTCGCCGTATTTCCATTTTTCTGTACCTTTAACTATACCTCCATTTCTGAAAACTATCATCTATGTTTTTTCTAAGTTTACTTATAGTCCTCACTTGAAAGAAAACTTCTTTAAAACGCCAATCTTCCGTTCCATTCCTATTACTGTATCATCAAAAATACATACATCATCGGACTTAGATGGCAGCCGTGTCTCACTCCACTCACTGTGTCGAAATAGTCAGTAAGTCAGTAATAAATGAATTAGTCATCTTAACAGCAGATTTTACTTTTGTATACATATCCTGTAACATTTGAAATAATTTTCCGTGAATACCTTTAATTTCTTCAGTATCATAAACCATAACAGCTTTCTGTTCACACAGTCAAATGCCTTGCGAATGTCTACAAAGAGACTATAGAATCGTCCTTTACGTTTGAATAGGTATTTCTGTGCTAAACCCTGGAGATAAAACATGTTATCCACTTTACTGTAACCTGACCGAAATCCAGCCTGTGATTCTGGAATCTTCTCATATATTTCACAAAAGCTTGTAAACGTTTATTCAGTATATGCGTAAATAACTTTCCCAATATGTCCATCAAGGAAATTCCTCTGTAATTATTTACATCTTGAGTGTTTCCTTTCTTATGGAGAGGTTTAATGAGTGTTTGTAACCATTTGTCTGGAAACGTTCCTGAACACAATATTTTATTAAAAGTACTGGCAGGTATCGGAGTAGTATAGTTTTGCAGCTCGAATGGTGTCTCCAGCTGCAAAGCATGAACATAAATTACTTTGTTTTTAGGAATTTCATTTAAAACCGAATCAGCTACAATTTATTTTTTTCGTCTTTTTATGCCAAACTAAATCTTGCTTGTTGTTTTTAAGAGTTATTATTCTATGTGCGAGTTTCATAATGACTTACATCGTAAAATACAAATGAGTGATACTGTTAATTATAAATATTACTGTTATGTATGCCCATTCTTAAGGAAACAGGGAACCTACTGTATTCCCATATGTTGGTCCCTCTCTCTTGTAAGTATGTGTCCTGTCTTGAAGACGCTGAGGAAGACATTGGACAGCAACAACCTGAACAACGTCAGGATAGTAGCAGCCGACGACGACGCAAACGGTTGGGCCATCGCCGAGGACATCTTAAAGGACCAGGATCTGGCTGATTCGATAGATTACGTAGGGTTGGTTTGTCCTTTTGCATCTATTGTCTGTATCAAACTATTTTCCTTCCCCGAAGCCCGGTTGTAGTCGTGTCAAAATAATGATTATAATCAGGTTGAAGATGGATTTATACCCAAGATCATCAGGGTGAATATTAGATTTAAATCCAAGATCATCAGGTTGAATAGTGGATATTAGAGAAAGAATAAGATCTGTATCCGTGTATGATGATGTTTCAAGGTTTGTCTGTACTACTACACATTGGACTATGCGAAGAAGTATTTGCTGTAAACTTTGACTTTTGTTTTGTCAGGACTCACTACCCGGGTACTTTGTCTACATTGGATGCTCTTAGGACCAACAAACAGTTGTGGTCATCTGAAGACTACAGCACCTTCAACAACGACACAGGCGCCGGCTGCTGGGCCAGGGTACGTTTAAGGTTATAACAGTAGAATGAGATGAGGTGGTGAAACTGCTCGACAGCAAACAAATGTGAAGACAGTCTTGTCAACTTGATAGGTTTGAGAACTACTGAATTTTATAAACCACGATTGATCGTAGGATACTTTGCTACGGAACTGCATTGGTTCTATAATATTCAGTAAGTTCGGAACATGGCCCTATCGGAAGAAGATCTCTTCACCGTGAGCAGGGCTGCTTTGCAAAGGGTGTTATAAAAACTAGCGCAGACCCATCCAGGAATTTGTCTCATGCGAACTTATGATCTATATCTCCACGGCTCGCATTTGGTAAATCCCGACTAACCCGTATATGCATTCTCGTGTTTCTCGGGATCTGTATTTATCCGCCCTTAATATTCATGGCATTACCAACCAATGAAACTTTGACATAACGAAAAACGAAATATCCTATCCTTGGGGATGAATCAGGAGGGCATTCATTTGCGCGTCAACCAAAGTGTCTGACCGCCATGTTGTTGTTGTCGCCTTGAGGCTGGTTTGTGACTGACATTCTGATTGGTAAATCAGACAGTATAGCGTAGCAAATCAAACTGGCTAATGGAAATCAAGCGCGGGTAATTTGAGATCGCGAGAACAAGAGCAATTGGTTCAGTGGTTAAGCGTAAGTTTCGAACAGTCGAAATAAAGATGATGTGAGAAGCTTGTGTAACTGTATTCATTGTTTCAGATTCTCAACCAGAACTACGTCAATGGGTTGATGACTAGGTAAGACATTAGGTCCCATTATATAGTGGTAATGACAAGTAGTGGCTGTTGAGAGCAAATTGTGATAATAAACTGAGGGTCATGGCGTGTAAGTAAAACGTATGCTTGGTACTCTCTATTGTAGTTCCAATAACAACAAGCTTACACTATCCCTAGATTCCTGTAGCCGTATACTGCATGACAGTCTGGAACTGCGGATTACCATACTTTGTCCCACATCCTTCATGAATTCATACTTCATTACAAGTATCTGACATAACTGATTTTATTAAACCTCGAAGACATGCTGGGACCTGTCTTTCTGGGAAGATTAGATCAAATTTCACTTGATATTTCAAGCACAATCTCCTGGAACCTGATCGCCAGCTACTACGAAGGCTTGCCGTGGTACCGTGCTGGGCTGATGACTGCAACGGAGCCATGGAGCGGCAACTACGTCGTGGAGAGCCCAATCTGGATAACTGGTAACTGGCTTCTGTAGAGTACTGTAGATCTAACATGCTTAATGCCCGACATTTATTGACATTGGCATGAAACTCACAAATGGAGCTGAAGGAGATTGTCATTGTAATATAACCGTGCTGGCATCTGGGATTTGGATTTGGAAGACATAATTTTATAAACAGTTACGGACGTACCAATGAGTTAACTCCCTTGGGTGCTAGTTAGTATGGGAGCATGGTATAACGCTCGTGGCATCTCCAAAGTCAGTTATGACCCTATTTTAAAGTCAACTTTGAGTTGATTTTTTATTATGAAATATGAAGTATTACGTGATTATTGCAATTGTGTGCTTATGTTGATTGTTAATAAAAATACAAAGAAGACTGATGGTCGTTAAATATAATTCTTCTGCGCACGTGTGTCGTTGCATGATATAGCTGTATATAGTCTCTTCTTCCTCTCCATAGGAGAATTCAGTGGAGGGGTGTGTACCCCCACCCCCCTTTGTCCTGAAAGTTTATTAAATGACCATTGAAACTCTCGTAAAAACGGATGAAAATGAACTGTGCAAAACCACCCCACCCCACCCACCCATTTTCTCAAAAAAGCTGTAACCGCCCCTTCCCTATCTCTATCGACTTCAGCTCACACCACACAGTTCACGGAGATAGGCTGGTACTACCTTAGCCATGACCACGGTGTCGGCCGTTTGCAATCTGGCGGAAGCTACGTCGGTTTCATCAGTCTGGACAAGAAGCACCACACTATCGTCATTGAGACTATGGTAAATAAATAATGAAATGTCGGAAATAGATATTACAGGAATTTTAGCCGTGATTTGTTAACCATGATAATGAAGTAATATAGAAATAAACGCCAAAAGAACATTATATTTCTATTTCCGTGAGTACTGCGAGTACCCATTTGGGTACTGAATGGGTATCCAGCTTCTAGTCGTAATTAATGAATAACTTGGACCGTGTGGACAAGTTCAGATTGTCCTGTCATTACCATGATACCGCCAGTTACTACAAACAGTCGCAATACACATTGTATATCTGACAGCGGAAATCAAATGTCGGAAATAGATACTACAGGAAGTTTAGCGTGACCATTTTTGTTGACCATGAATTACATGCAATGATGACAAACATATTTTGAATGAACCTCATTATTGCTAAAGTGTCTGTTTCAGATTTGGTCGGCGTCTTTGTTGTTTTATTGGATGAAGAAAGAGCTTACATAACAAAAATCAACGTTCCTATCATATTCATACAGATGCAGTTTCACACATTTAAGAATGGAACAGAGAGCTGTTGTGATATCATTCTCTGTTCTTAGATGAATTTCATACTTTGATTATGTTGTAATTTCACTTCTAGAGTCACGATCACTCTGTATGTGTTCGGCCTCCACTGAAACCATACAACGTAACTCCATCTGAAATCACCCTCAAACTTGAAGGAAGCTTCGTAAGTATGACGATAAATATAGGAGCTCCGTTCTCACGCAGTTTAGATGGCTGTGAGACGTCCTCCAACATACACGTAGTTACATATTGTGTTGTTTATCTCATTGAGTGACTTGATAAAGTTAAAATTTCCATTGGTTGGTGAGCATATGATAAAATAGGAACTTGATCAAGTCACTAAATATTGATGAAGAAGATTCTCATTTCTCTCTTTCCAGGCGAGCATTACAGAGTTGCAGGTGTGGTACTCCAAGCTTGGGTTTAAACCCGGAGTCGATGATGTCATCTTCCAGAAACGTCAACCCCTGAAGGTGCTTTATTGCCGATACCGTTTGCTTCTAAATTTATGTTTCTATCCTCCAACATAGTTTCCTGCAACAGTCTCCTTCTACGACGATTTCTAGTATAATAGTACCACTACTTATACGCTGTGGGACGGTGGGATTAAGGGGTTAAAGCATTTGTGCGTCAAGACCTGGGTTCGTTTCCCTAAATGGGTACAAAGACAAAGAGTGAAACCCGTTTCTGGTCTCTCTCTCCCCCCCACACGGGAAACCATTGCTCCGTAGAACACAATTCTATTCGGATCTACACTGGTCCAGCATTCGTTTGATACCTGAACACATTTTCTCCAATAGAAACCTTCACTGTTTGAGTGTTTCATGAACACATTTTCAGGATATAGACAGAGTCGTGACACTGAGTATTTATCACAGGTGACCAATGGTAAAGTGACATTTTCTGTCGGTGTGGATGAAGTTTGGACGTTGACGACCGTGACGACTGGAAACAAGGGCAGCTACCCTCCTCCACCACAGTCCAAGGGGTTCCCTCTCCCGTATCTGGATGAGTTCGATGGTGCGTCACGGATGACACAGGGCAACCATAGTACCTTGTCTGGGGCGATGATGTAGACTAGTGATTAGCTCCGGGTTATTTAGAAGCATGATGTACCTCAATTATTAGACCCGGGATTTAAAGGGCTAATCATGCATCCTAGTCATTTGATCTAGCGTAGCGATGAGACCCGTGTTGTCTTATATAGAGTTGCGATTAGACCTTGGAGATCAAGTTTAAAATGTACTGTAGTGATTATCACAAACTACATAAAACCATGATCACTACCTCTGCTTCTAGTACAACTAGAATGGAATATATGTGGCATACAACAAAGAAATACTCTTGTTTGATACGAAAGTCCATTTGCTCATTTTTTACATTAAATTATTCCTGCCTGTTACATACTTTTGTTGTAAAAGGATACGAAGTTTCCACGGAGCCTTTTAATCTCGCCCAGCAAACCGGCTCCTTTGAGATCATGGCGGAGGACAACAACAAGTTCGTCCGTCAGATGGTTCTACAGCAGCCCTTGATTTGGTGCCACAACCTTGCTGACAAGATGCTGAACAGGAGTTTCGCTGTTATTGGTGATTATAGTTGGTAAGGGACTGAACACAGTAATTGTAGATCCCTGGCGTGCAATAAACATGGTCTCTCAGACATACTGTGGCGGAAGCACTAAGACAATATCCGATAACGAGAGCACCGAGACAGTATAGAATGATGGCAGCACCTTAATATACTGACCCGCAATGAAAACGCATAACGGTTAATCATTTTTTGAAACATAAGTGAGAAGTACTAATGATGCACTAACTATATTTGAAATGAATGACTTGATTGGGAACAGTTGTTCGAGTTCAAATCAATCCATGACGGAAACAGTCGTGAAAAACGCATTTTTAGCAGTTATGCAGGCCCATGTGTCAGACAGTGAAATCGATTTGGTCAATAGCCAGTGTAATGGTTGTGGTGTGTGGTAATCTGACTGCACAGCGTTTGTGGATGAAGTCCTGAGGCCTGTAGTGGTGCCTTTGCTGCGCCGTCACCAACGCCCTCGACGTCCACTAACATTCCAACATGACAACGCCCGTCCTCATGCCGCCAGGGTGACACAAGCATTCATTGAGCAAGCTGGAAATAATGTGATGGACTGGCCTGCGTATTCACCAGATCTCAACCCTATTGAGCATTTTGGGAATGAACTGGGGAGACGTGTTTATCGACGTCAGCTACGGCCAGCCAACGTCGCAGATCTCACACTGGACTTGCAGCAAGAGTAGAGGAACATTCCCATGGCCTTCATTGCTCGCCTCTGTAACTCATTGCCCCATCGTCTCAATGCCTGCGTCAGGGCGAATGGAGGACACACAAGATACTGACAGTGTTTATAGGGGTGACCTTGTTTGGCCTTATCTGTACCACTCGCATTTGCTGATATCCAACTTTTTCAAAACCATAATCATTGCTTATTACCCATGATTTTTCATCTAAACCTTTGTTTTTTGTCACTTTATTCCACATCAAAATCAGTTATGCGTTTTCATTGCGGGTCAGTATAGTATACGATGATGGCAGCACCTAGGCAACATACGATGATGGCAGCACCTGGACGGCATACGGTGATGGCAGCAGACATCATACGATGATGGGAGCACTCAGACATCATACGATGATAGCAACACCTAGATAGACATACGATGATGACACCTTGTCTATGAGAGCACCAAGACAGCATTTTGTCAGACTGATGATGGGAGCACCTATGGCGATGAATAGCACCAAGACAGCATACGATGATGGGAGCACCTAGATAGCATACGATGACACTTGTCTTTGCTTTGTCAGACTGTTTCAATGGCTGCTTGTTGCCCCTACATGTCTGTGATGTTAGTGTGGATGTTAATGTTGTAACTGATTTAATAAAAGTGAACTGGACGTTTCAGGACGAATGTATCCGTCAAGGCCAGCGTCCGCCTCAGTCCAGTTAACGGCACCAAGGGCGTGTTTCTGGGAGCACGGGTGAACCAGGGAGGCTGCGATTCATATGACACTACCGGCATCTTCTTCTACATCTTCCCCGATGACAAGTTCTACATCCTCTCACAGGACATATGTAAGTCTTACATCAAGCTACATGATCTCACACGAAATCAGTAAACTGTACTTCAAGCTACATGATCTCACACGAAATCAGTAAAGGGTACTTTAAGCTACATGATCTCACACGAAATCAGTAAACTGTACTTTAAGCTACATGATCTCACACGAAATCAGTAAAGGGTACTTTAAGCTACATGATCTCACACGAAATCAGTAAAGGGTACTTTAAGCTACATGATCTCACACGAAATCAGTAAAGGGTACTTTAAGCTACATGATCTCACACGAAATCGGTAAACTGTACTTTAAGCTACATGATGTCACACGAAATCAGTAAACTGTACTTTAAGCTACATGATGTCACACGAAATCGGTAAAGGGTACTTTAAGCTACATGATCTCACACGAAATCAGTAAACTGTACTTTAAGCTACATGATCTCACACGAAATCAGTAAAGGGTTCTTTAAGCTACATGATCTCACACGAAATCAGTAAACTGTACTTTAAGCTACATGATCTCACACGAAATCAGTAAAGGGTGCTTTAAGCTACATGATCTCACACGAAATCAGTAAAATGTACTTTAAGCTACATGATGTTGCACGAAATCAGTAAAGGGTACTTTAAGCTACATGATCTCACACGAAATCAGTAAAGGGTGGCTACATTTCACACGAAATCAGTAAACTGACTTTAAGCTACATGATGTCACACGAAATCGGTAAAGGGTACTTTAAGCTACATGATCTCACACGAAATCAGTAAAGGGTGCTTTAAGCTACATGATGTCACACGAAATCAGTAAAGGGTACTTTAAGCTACATAATGTCTTAGGCCATTAATTGATCTTGGATATCTTACAGGCTCTCTCAGATCTCAACACAATGGTTAATCAAGGATCAGCCAATTGCGCAGATACTTATTTCAGATTTTCATATACAAGGCAATGGATCGATTACTTCTAAAAGTTGCCAAAAGTTTCACTCTCGCCAGCCAGTTAATAACTCTGTCGCCAGAGCACTGCAGTTCATATGAGATTTTCAATTACATCAAGCGACAGTTCAATTCTGTATATGATTGATGGAGGATATTGTTCTAAATAATTCTGACTATTGTGAAAAATGAAAGGCCATAGGCCCTTATACAAAAGAGATTCATCTTAACAATGGCATAAATAATCAACTTTCTAACTAATCAATTCTTTTCTTAACAAAATGCATTGTAAATAAATAGGGCTACTTTGTGTTTTGCAAGAAAGTAAGGAAGCCAATTGCGGTAGATACTTATTTCTTAGATTTTCATATACAAGACAAATAAACATAAAATGGAATTCATCTTCAATAATGTAAGAGAATGGACATAATCTTTGGGTTTTTTCAATGGAAAAATATCTTAACCACGGTTAATTAATAAATCATTAAGGCCTCATCTAAAGCGTAGAAAAGCATCGCGAAGGTGAGCAAGATAAGACTCTGGCTCAAACAACGACTTAAATTGACAATATGAATCATATCTAGAACTTTCATTAACAGTTGAATGCCATTCCTGCTTAAATATGTCAATAGCCCGCATACGGAACTGTCTGATAACCATATTTACATTGCCAACTGTCTGTGATACTAGTAACCAAATACAACCAAAACCATATCTAAATAGTAAGGTGCGAATATGAGATGTCCAATTATTCTTTCCAAGATAATCAAGATGTAAAAGCATATTGAAGGCTTTTTTAGGTAAACGATGTTCAAGCATATTAATTATTTTACACCAATATTTTAAACAACGACAATAAGATGATATGTACAATTGAAACCTCCCACATTCACCATAAACCATAGCGTTTGGTGTTGACAAACCAACATTTAGAAACTTTTCACAGGCATGCAAATAAATGTTTTCTATGGTATAATACTGGTATCAAAATCCCATATTTCAAATACATACAGTAAAATCGGTTGTATTTGAGAATCAAATAATTTGAAGTAAATAGTCGGTGGAATAACACCGAGCATAGGAACAACAGAGTGAAGTTGTAAAAGAGCTTTCTTTGCTCTCCTCGCCAGGCTAAGTTAGTGTTGGGAATTGGATAAAATCTCAAAATTGATGATTACAACCGATCAATCATCGAAAATAATTGGTTAGCGGCATTTATCAAATTTTCCTGGTTATGTTTCTTAATGCACAAAACATAAAGAAAAAACATGTAGTTCTTTCAGTTTGTTTTTGGCAAATTGCACAAAATGCATTTGCAAATTTCACATCTTTACAGGATGACTGATACCTTAGGAACATAAACTACCTGGACTCTTTAAGATAATTTCAATCATGACTTGGAACGAGCTAGTAGTGCTTATGAAATGTAACAGACAAAACCAACCTTGTGAAAAATAGTCCTAATGCAAACAAGTGTTCCAAAATTGTTTGTGTTCGATTATGAGAAAACGTGATCGATTGCTTGGTCGTTTAGTCATTGCGACCAATCTTCGATTATTTCAATTAATCGGACCACCACTAGGTTAAGTACAGACTTATTCGGATTCAGTATGGGTAAACAATATGACAAGGTATTTATAATCATCACAGCATTCATACGTTTATCTTTTAAAAAAACCCACATTTCTCTCTAGCCGACAAAGGGCCACCTCTACGGAATATAACAATGTTTGTTTTATCTAGATTCACACTGAACTGCCATTTATCTGTATACGCTGAAAGTACATCTAGTTGATTTTGAAGACCAGTTACAGAACTGGACATAAGAATCACATCACCAGCAAATAATTACATGAAAAGTTCGATTAGATCGGGAGAAAGTTGGATGCCATGTTTTCATGGTATCTAAAGATAATTCGTTAATAGAAAAAGGAGTAAAATAGAGGACAAAAAAACACATCCTTGACGTAGACCAACAAGGCAATCACAAACACCACTGCCACAGCAGACACTTGATTTTACATTGGAATACATCGATCTTATGAAACCATACATTTTACCCCTCAAACCCCTATTTCTTAAACATTTCCATATTCTACCTCTATCTACACAATCAAACGCCTTTTTGAAATCTACAAAAGCTACATACAACTTTCGCTTGCTAAAGGATAAATATCTCTCAATTATAGAATACAAGGTAAATATATGATCACATGTTGAGTAGTCCTTTCTAAATCCTGCTTGAGATTCCGGTATTAAATCTCTTATATTCGACCATTGTGTTAACCCACTGTTGATAATAGATGTAAAAGTTTTACCAAGAGTACTAGTCAGTCAACGAAATAACCCTATAATTGTCAAGATTTTGTGCTTTTCCGTTTTTATATAACGGGATAATAATAGATTGCGCCCATACGGAAGGAAAACGACCTGTATAAATACTCGATTGAACATTTTAACCAGGAAGGGCATGATGTCAGGTAATGAGCATTTCAGCATTTTTGAAATAACACCATTAGCTCCAGCAGATTTACCAACTTTATGACGCGACACAGCACCCAATATATCACATTCCGTAATAGGTGATTCCAGCAGAAGCCTATCAACATCATTAAACTCTTCACTGAGCACATCATTGTCACAATCTAATGGCCAATTGTCAAGATCGTAAGCAATATCCTCCTTGGAAAAGAGATTCTTGAAATGACATTACCATTCTGTTTGCGATATATTTCTTATGGGGGGGAAAGCGACTTTGTAGAGAACGTATATTTTTCCAAAATAGTTTCGGGCTGTTCAGGGAGTTATTAAGTCGCTCAAGTCTTGACGATTGGATATCATGTTTGAATTCGCTTTCCCTATGTTTCAGTGAGGACCCAGGTCGTGTCAACAGGGCCAATTAAATCTCACGCTGGCTGGAACACATTCGAGCTGCTAGTCTCGGTACGTTACATTACCTGATGTTGGGTAGTTTGAGTCAATGTAGATAGGTGGGATTCTTACATTTATACAACCATGATCAGATATATAATCACAGTTATGGCGGTCTGTAATCAATCAAGGCTGGACTAGACAATCCACTATGATATCCAGGCTTCACCAAGAGCCGCTGCATTGAGACACCATTGATGGTGTTGTGGGGCTGGAAGTTCCTTTAAACATCAGTCTTCCTTCCACTAAATGCTGTGTACTAAAGCACGTTGTACCATTTATTGTTTTTCAGGGTAAGGTAATGGTCGGTTTTGTGAACGAGGAGATGGTGATGGAGACACTTGCACCGTCTCTAGCAACCAGTGGGTTCGTCGCCCTAGGTACAGACACTTGGGGACTGGCAGACTTCGACAACCTCCTTATAAAGTTCGCACCGCTGCCTTAAGTCGTAACGCTATTTTTGTATGTTGTAATTGAAAACGTATATTATGAATAAACGCATTGTGTTGTTCCGTCGAAACGAAAACAGTTTGTCTTTTTGAACACATTTTACTGCGAACCATAGGAAGCCACGAGTTATCACCATATATAACACTACAACGTTGACCTTCAACGGACCTGAAGGCTGCGACTAGCATGACCTGCTTATGCCACGTGTCACGCGGATATTCTGGCATTTGGGTGTATATTTGGTAACTTTCAAACTTGTAGGTTAATTACACGAGCAAAAGAAAGAAAACAGCCTGTTCAAACAGTTTGACTGGACATTCAACTGGTTTTATTGCACCATAAACCTGCCAGACGGCCAATAGAACATAGCCTGCCTCCAAAGCATGACCAATTGGATGTTGACTAAGAGATTGTCTTAGTGTCAAATGCAGGTCAGGACAGTATTTTTCATTGCCTGTCAGGCTGATGTGTCTAATTCGGAACAAAGGCCTCCAAATGATGCAGTGTGTTGACACATATCTAAGAATAAAACCCTTTCACGGATAGTGACCTCTATTTTGACGTCACTTCTTTATGATAACCTCTAAGGAGGCTCTATATATCTTTAGTAGTAAGACCTGATCGATCTTTGTAGTAAGACCTGATCGAGGGTATTAGTTTTACTGACACCTGTTGGCTTGATTAGCAGATGAAGTGTGGATTCAAATGCCCCATGTTCTAAAATAGGAGACAAGAATTGAATACCAATAGATCGGAATGGAACCACAACCTCCTGATCCAGTAGTCAAACTCTCTGACCGTCGGACCTCAAACTGAAGTATTTCCAGGTCAGATATATCACACCCGCGTGTCTTCAGACTGTCACTGTTTCCCTCTGGCTTTTCTATGTCAATCAACTCCTCCGCTTGTAAAAGTCTAACCTAACTCACGTGAAGGTTTATAGTTTAAGACACTCATCAATGCTCCCCCCTATATGTGGGCCACCTGAAAATAGTTAGTCTTGACCAAACAAAGAAATGAGTGAAAAACCAACAGACAGACATATTCTTAGTCATAGGCCCATAATACGAAATGCAGGCACTTTGGTACCATCATATTGTACATGCTTAAGTATAAATACAATGAGAAATTAGCCTAATAAAGTTATCAATACAATGGTTATCAAGTGTATATGAAGGAAGGCATTCCTGTCTGATATCTTCATATCTCTCACATATTAACACGACATGAAATTCATCCTCGACCAAATGTAAACCATTACTATGACAATAAGAACAAATCCTATCAGTATAACTGATGTTTTTATGTCTACCCAACTCAACCGCTAAACGGAAATTATTACACCTAAATTGATACATAACATGCTTATAATAATATGGAATATCTGCACTTAAGTGTATTTCTACATTTAACAATGACTTAAATTTACCATACACATTACTGATACTACAATGGAACTCTGCCACATTCACCTAGAGCCATAACATTGCTTGTACATTTACTAACTTTCAAAAACCTTTTACAGAAGTATATTTGCAAACTTTCGACCTGTCTACTGTACGACCCAGATCTCTACCCCATAAAAAAGGATAGGAAAAAATAGCTGCATCAGAAAGTTTAAATATATCTAGAAACGAAATTGCTCCAAATTTTATTTTGATAATTATACAATGACATGCAAGCTTTTTGTGCCTTAGTCCATGATAGAGATGTTGTAAACACACAACCTAAGTATCTATATACATTTACTACCCCTATGTTCTCACCCTTAAAAACACTCTTCATTTTGGCAAAGAGCACCACCTTTACGAAAAACCATAAGTTTTGTTTTACTCAAATTTATACTCATGCCTGTATCATAGCAGAATTGCTCAAGCACATAACTGATTTATGAAGAATACAAAAAAGCAGCGGACTTAAGATACAACCCTGACGGGTACCGATATTACATTTAAAACACCTGGATAGGCCCTAATCTGTCCTAACAAAAGCAGATAAATTTGAATACATGGAAACAATTACATTGAGAAATGTCCCTTTAATACCCATATTAATTAGGCTTTGAAATAATAGTTCTATCAACAATATCAAAGTTGTGTTTAAAGTCTACAAATATACCATACACTCTACCACCTTTTTTAGACAAATATTTCTGTATCATCGCTTGTAAACAAATTTGAATAGTCTGGCCGAAAACCAGAGTTTCGGATAGGACAGAGTTTATGCCACACCAAGTTTGAAGCCTTTTCTTAAGAATAGCACATATCACTTTACAGAATGAATCAATAAGAGATATTCCTCTATAATAATCAGTAACATGGATATTGCTAGTGTCCCATTGTTTGAGAAATGTTCCATTGTCCAGCAGAGAGTTGAATACTCTTGTTAGGAGAGGTGTTAAATATTATTTAGTTGCTTTAAGTAATTCACTTTGCAAGCTATCAGGTCCAAGTGACTTGTTGAGTTTAAGATTTGCTTAACCCCAGGAAGACTTCCTCCTCTGAAAGGGTCTATTGATACAACTGTCAGAGTCCACTCCTGTATTATCAACAGAATGCAATGTCGAACAATTCAGAGTAACATTTTGCATGAAGAGCAGATGTGCAAAGTGGTCACACCATTCATCCTGACTGATGTATGTAGATATTGAGTTGGAATGGGCCAGTCCAGTGTCCTTCTCGTCAGTGAAAATCGCCGAGTGCCTGAGCACGCCTGCCACTATCTTGTGACAATTCTCTTGATATTTTCTGCGAAAGGACCAGCATCAGATCACTGGTCAGTCAAGTGTATATGCCCTATAACAATCCCCCAAAACAAAAACAAATGAGTTGGCCTGAGATTTGTGTTGCTCCACACAAGGACGCTACACCGAGATAAGATAGAAGCAAGGTTAATATCGATAACAGATATACAGATACCTTGTTACACTAATAACAATGAATGTCTTCCATAGATATCCAATCAGGTCACTATGATGTCAGTGTCCTATGACTTGCACATACCTGAGTGATATTTGTGAGTGAGGCAGTAAGACACACCAAGCTCTCCAACATGAGGTGGTTGTCAGCAGTTTTGGTATGCTGTGTGGTTGCTGTGTATTGTAGTGAAGCGAAAGTGTACGAAATTTCTGATTCATTAGGTCTCGGTCGGAGGTTTGATGGAATCGGCGGGCTGAGCGGTGGAGGGGTAAGTTTCTGTCTTTGCTTGTTTGTTGTTTAACGCCGCACTCAGCAATATTCCAGCTATGTGGCGGAGGTCTGTAAATAATCGAGTCTGGACCAGACAATCCATTGATCAACAGCATGAGCATCGATCTAGCCAGTAGGGATTCGATGACATGTGTCAACCAAGTCAGCGAGCCTGACCATCCGATCCCGGTATTGGCCTTTTCCTACAGGCATGGGTTACTGAAGACCAATTGTAACCCGGATCTTCACGTGTAATCAGGGTAAGTACCACATAGGAAACTTCAGTGAACAAAGCATCTTTCTGTGCGTACCCCTGTGCCTCATCACAGTCGTTCATAAGAAGCATCTGCTTGAAGCAGAGTGGATTGTACAATTCCGTTATGTGAATCACTATGAAATAGTGATGGCACCAGGTGAGCGTATCCTGCTCAACCTATGGCACCCATCATAAGTGCCATGGCTAGTCAATTGTTCAAACGTTCAGTGGGAACGTATGGTACATGACAACATAATGAATTGCAACGAATTTAGTTTTTGTCACTGATGCGTCAGTTGTTTAAATGTCCTCCATGACACGAGTCAGTATATTCCTCCGACTTACATTTCGTTCGTTCAACCTTCAGGCTACGTCGAAGCTGCTGGCCAACTACCCGGATGAACAGCGGAACCAGATTCTCGACTTCCTCTTTAAGGTGAGTCACAAGTCAAGAAATTGTTTCAATACCCAAACTTGAGTGTTGATATTGAAATAATTACCAGTATATAAGGGTTACCGGCATACTGTCTCTCGTCATGTCAAAGATTACTTTAGATCACAATATACTCTGTGTTCCAAACAGATTATTGGACTAAAATGATCAACTAAACATGATAAAACAATTTATTCTAAAACTAAACCGAGGAACTAAACTTTTCCTAGAAAACGATCTATGACGAGCAAGTACCTGAATATGTATCAATAAATCTGGCACTGAATGTGTAAAGAATAAACTAATTTCACGGAAACACTAACCACGGATGTCTATCTCACCTCTTGCCCTTACTAACGAACATACCGACTGATTGCAAACTCGCCTCGTTCTTGGTGACGGTTTCGTCACTCGCAGACAATTCCCGTGCAGTTAGTGCAGGACATTTCTCGCTGCGAATTACCTGTATCATGAACACTTACTGAACGAGATGAGTTGGAGGGAGCTCTCCCAACTTTGCATTGATGTTGATTGCCAAAATCACACATTCCAAGGCGTGGCTTTCCACAAGGAACTTGCTGCTGCCTTGTTCCTACTCATACGACAGGAAATCACCATGACACAACTCAGGGCCAATAGAGCGATGACAAGAAGCTGCGTGTATGACGTTGTGTGGATGCCCTACCATCATGACCGAGTTTATTCTCAGTGGTACTGGAAAGAAATCTTGTACACTGGAAAAGTCTGCAAATTGTTATGAAAACAACCGAAAACTACTTTAATCACTGTGGCAGGTAGTGAAATACGAGTGGTATCGAAAGTAAAACAGCTTTTTGGCTTGTGGCTGGACAGCAACCTGAAAATGTCATATAAAATTCTTATTTTCGTCGTAGCCTTTTTCAAGAAACATCTGAAGACTCTTCCTTGCAAGACTTAATCTAACTAACCGTATGGTACAATAATTTGTTGCCTGAGGCGTATTTAATATTTCTAGCGCTATCAGTCAAATGGTTTAAAAGGAAATAACTTACTTGTTACAGCCCAACTTCGGAGCCAGTCTGCAAATTCTGAAGGTCGAGATTGGCGGAGATGCACAGAGCACTGGTATAACTCACACTTACATATTTACAGCCAGGGTAGATTAAAGGGACTACGAATTCTCTATCTGATCGATATAGAAATGACAGAAATTGTTTCCAAATGTTGATGATACTTACGTTCTAATTGATAATGTTAGTGCATAGATACTGTGACATCAGTATAGATACTTCTTGTGAACCGATATCTATCCTTGCCTACATTCCACTACCAGAGGGAGTGAGTGAGTTTTGCGCCGTTTTAGCAATATTCCAGCAATATCAGAAATGGGCTTCACACATTGTTCCCGAATCGAACCCGGGTCTTCGGCGTGACAGACGAACGCTTTAACCACAAAACTAACATCACTCCATAATTTGTACATGATAATCTTATTAGAACCGATGTCTATCCTGCCTACTTTACACTACAAGAATTATTTGACATGAGGGACGTAGATGGTGACAATGATGACAATGTTGTAAATCCAGATGGATCCGAGGCGTCCCACATGCACAACAGCTGGGAGGAGAACTACCACAGAGGATATGAGTGGTGGCTTATGAGAGAAGCAAAGAAGGTACCACTAATTACTCAGTAGAGAACCTACTGGAGCATATGAAGTCACGCAGAAAGTTGTAGTACAGGGGCTCCTTTCACGAAGCAACCTTTACTAAGGTTAACCTTAACTCCCATTCTTCAACATTGCACTAAGGTTATCTTAGTGACTTCCGATCACCTTAGTGCTTTGTGAAAGGAAGCCCAGGACCACATCATGGCGCATTTCAGGGATTGTGCTGATCATGTAACAATTCATCATAATTTATAAAAAAGGAAGTTTAATACTTGTTTGATTCTGATGCCTGTCTGAACATCCTCGACATGGTTGCAGTGTAGACCTTCTTGTATTTCAGCGGAACCCGGACATCAAGCTGTATGGTCTGCCGTGGGGATTCCCCGGCTGGATAGCAACCACCCCGCAGGACCCGTATGTAATACCCCAACAGACGGCAACGTACATCCTGAAGTGGGTCCAAGGTGCCAAGACGTACCACAACCTTACCATAGACTTTATTGGCATCTGGAACGAAAATCCGTACAATGACTTATACATCAAAGTAAGTGGAATCACAGGAGTGATGGCTGTGTGGGACTGGTCCTCGTTCCACAAAACGATCGAAGCGTTAAGATGATCATAACTCCCATACTTTAACATAGAGTTACGACTATCGTAGCGCTACGAACGCTTTCAGAAACGGGGCCCAGGAAAGCAGCCCAAACATTGTACTGGTAACAAGAGTGTTCTCACATGTCGCTGTATGCCCATTCTACTGGTAACAAGAGTGTTCTCACATGTCACTATATGCCCATTCTACTGGTAACAAGAGTGTTCTCACATGTCACTGTATGCCCATTCTACAGGTAACAAGAGCGTTTTCACATGTCACTATATGCCCATTCTACTGGTAACAAGAGTGTTCTCACATGTCACTATATGCCCATTCTACTGGTAACAAGAGTGTTCTCACATGTTACTGTATGCCCATTCTACAGGTAACAAGAGCGTTTTCACATGTCACTGTATGCCCATTCTACTGGTAACAAGAGTGTTCTCACATGTCCCTATATGCCCATTCTACTGGTAACAAGAGTGTTTTCACATGTCACTGTATGCCCATTCTACTGGTAACAAGAGTGTTCTCACATGTCACTATATGCCCATTCTACTGGTAACAAGAGTGTTTTCACATGTCACTATATGCCCATTCTACTGGTAACAAAAGTGTACTCACATGTCACTATATGCCCATTCTACTGGTAACAAGAGTGTTCTCACATGTTACTGTATGCCCATTCTACAGGTAACAAGAGCGTTTTCACATGTCACTGTATGCCCATTCTACTGGTAACAAGAGTGTTCTCACATGTCCCTATATGCCCATTCTAGTGGTAACAAGAGTGTTTTCACATGTCACTGTATGCCCATTCTACTGGTAACAAGAGTGTTTTCACATGTCACTGTATGCCCATTCTACTGGTAACAAGAGTGTTTTCACATGTCACTGTATGCCCATTCTACTGGTAACAAAAGTGCACTCACATGTCACTATATGCCCATTCTACTGGTAACAAGAGTGTTCTCACATGTCACTGTATGCCCATTCTTTGTAACAAGAGTGTTCTCACCCATTCTACTGCTGGTAACAAGAGCGTTTTCACATGTCACTGTATGCCCATTCTACTGGTAACAAGAGTGTTCTCACATGTCACTATATGCCCATTCTAGTGGTAACAAGAGTGTTTTCACATGTCACTGTATGCCCAATTTACTGGTAACAAGAGTGTTCTCACATGTCACTATATGCCCATTCTACTGGTAACAAGAGTGTTCTCACATGTCACTATATGCCCATTCTGCTGGTAACAAGAGTGTTCTCACATGTCACTGTATGCCCATTCTTCTGGTTACAAGAGTGTTCTCACCTGTCACTGTATGCCCATTCTACTGGTAGCAAGAGTGTTCTCACCTGTCACTGTATGCCCATTCTGCTGGTAACAAGAGTGTTCTCACATGTCACTGTATGCCCATTCTACTGGTAACAAGAGTGTTCTCACATGTCACTGTATGCCCATTCTACTGGTAACAAGAGTGTTCTCACATGTCACTGTATGCCCATTCTTCTGGTAACAAGAGTGTTCTCACATGTCACTGTATGCCCACTGGTAACAAGAGTGTTCTCACATGTCACTGTATGTTCTGGTATGCCCACAAGAGTGTTCTCACATGTCACTGTATGCCCATTCTACTGGTTACAAGAGTGTTCTCACCTGTCACTGTATGCCCATTCTGCTGGTAGCAAGAGTGTTCTCACATGTCACTGTATGCCCATTCTGCTGGTAACAAGAGTGTTCTCACCTGTCACTGTATGCCCATTCTGCTGGTAACAAGAGTGTTCTCACATGTCACTGTATGCCCATTCTGCTGGTAACAAGAGTGTTCTCACATGTCACTGTATGCCCATTCTGCTGGTAACAGTCACTATATGCCCATTCTGCTGGTAGCAAGAGTGTTCTCACATGTCACTATATGCCCATTCTACTGGTAACAAGAGTGTTCTCACATGTCACTATATGCCCATTCTGCTAGTAGCAAGAGTGTTCTCACCTGTCACTGTATGCCCATTCTGCTGGTAACCTGAGTGTTCTCACATGTCACTGTATGCCCATTCTCCTGGTAACAAGAGTGTTCTCACATGTTACAATATGCCCATTCTGCTAGTAGCAAGAGTGTTCTCACCTGTCACTGTATGCCCATTCTGCTGGTAACATGAGTGTTCTCACATGTCACTATATGCCCATTCTCCTGGTAACAAGAGTGTTCTCACCTGTCACTGTATGCCCATTCTGCTGGTAACAAGAGTGTTCTCACATGTTACTGTATGCCCATTCTGCTAGTAGCAAGAGTGTTCTCACCTGTCACTGTATGCCCATTCTACTGGTAACATGAGTGTTTATATGTCACTATATGCCCATTCTACAGGTAACAAGAGTGTTTTCACATGTCACTGTATGCCCATTCTCCTGGTTACAAGAGTGTTCTCACCTGTCACTGTATGCCCATTCTACTGGTAGCAAGCGTGTTCTCACCTGTCACTGTATGCCCATTCTGCTGGTAACAAGAGTGTTCTCACATGTTACTGTATGCCCATTCTGCTAGTAGCAAGAGTGTTCTCACCTGTCACTGTATGCCCATTCTGCTGGTAACATGAGAGTTTATATGTCACTATATGACAATTCTGCTGGGTATAAGAGTGTCCTCACATGTCACTGTAAGCGCCTATTCTGTTACTTGTAAGAATATCATCTGGAGCAGCTTGAGGACATGGAAACACAGCTGTTAACGCGGAAACCTGCTACCTGTAAGGGGCGTTCCAAAAGTAGTCAGCCTAACTATATTCTCGATGTCCAATGTTAGAAAAGCTTCCATTTTATTTTGAAGGAATCATTAGCAAAGCCATATCCAAAATTTCAAATATGTGGGTAGTGTGGTTAACCAGATATTAGTAATAACAACACATTGGGGTATAATATTTCTTTACAAATTGCATAAAGTGAAAAACGATCATTTTGTACCTCTTGGATAATGGTATGACCTCATATAATATCATGTAAAATATCTTCAGTATAGTATTGGATGACTTCCCGTCATAATCAACATTCAAAGATTTGGATTTCTTGTTTTATATTTAGACGGGACTGTTTTTAAAGTACACCCCCCTTTTAATCTTTCAAATACATTGTGTCCAGATATTCAAGCTGGCACTGTTTACAATATTTTGAGTGTGTGTGTGACCATGCAGTATTTAGTTTGAACCCTTGGCACCATGCATGAATAAGTCCTTATGATTACGTCATCTGAAATGGGTTGGGCAGTGTCTCAAAAACAAGCTCTTTCAGTAAACATCATGGGGGGATTCACTTTAACAAGCGATTGTAGTTTCAAATTGCATTTTTATGCACTTTATTATCTACGTTTGATTCTTGAGGACTTCTGTCTATCTCAAACACACAAAATGTTTCTTGCATATTTTGTTTCCTGAAGTTTGTGATGCTTTTATTGCAAATTGTGCGGGTTTTGGGGTGGGTGGGGTGGGTGGGGTACCAAGATAAAAAGTCAAACAAAACGGGAATCGTGAGGCTGAAATATGGCAAAAGCAATTTGCTTGAGGTTGACTGATAATATGTAGAAAGATAAAGCATAAAAACAGCTGCATTTGTATAATTTTCTAGGCGAGGCCGACTACTTTTGGGACGAACATCTGAAATGAACATATTTTACAGAAAACAAATATTTCTGTATCATATTAATAAAATATTTAAAAAATAGAGATACCCTTTTCCATTTCAGAGACTAAACAAATCTGCAGAGCTATAATTGTCTGGAGTTTCACACCACAAAGATTCTTATAACTCTATGCTTATTATTTGGGAAACAGAGAACCTACTGTATTCCCATACATTGGTCCCTCTTGCTTGTAAGTATGTGTCCTGTCTTGAAGACGCTGAGGAAGACATTGGACAGCAACAACCTGAGCAACGTCAGAATAGTAGCAGCCGACGACTACACAGACCCTTGGGCCATCGCCGATGACATCTTAAAGGACAAGGATCTGTCTGCTTCGATAGATTACATAGGGTTGGTTTGTCCTCATGCATCTATTGTCTGTGTCCATCTATTTTCTATGCCCTCCCCGGAGCATGTTCATAGTCTTGTCAAACTATTGACTTTAATCAGGGTGAATATTGGATTTAAACCCACGATGCTAGGATCCTGGAACGCCTGAAGATCTCAACCCTGCAACACCAATTGAGGTGCCTTAGACGACTGGAGTAGAATTAGAGCTGATAATAAGAAAGGAATCCACTTGCCAATGTGAATGCACGTGGTGTATGTGCAAGCCACATTGCGTGCGCGTGCATGTGCATTTGCGTGTTGATCGCCCTGACGTTTCAAGCGCCGCAAATCGCTGAGTAGAGAGGTATCCACTGGGCTCGACAGAAACCTTTTTATTCATTTTTTACCTTTTTTATTTTTATTTTTTTTTATTCATCTTTGTTTTAGGTACAAAACCCTGAAATCAATTAACATTCAAATATAACCATCCGTTTGTATACAGAGTTTGGCAAGCATATTATAACAATTGACATTGTAGGGAAATGGGTCGGTTGTACGTTAGTATTATTCGAACAATTGGTGACAATCAGACCAAAATCCAACAAATTTGGTAAAACTACAAGAAGAGATGGCATGAGTTCTCTCGTTATTATAAACTTTACTTATTTCATTTCTGATCGTATCGAAACTTGGTGTACAAGTATATATTCGTATTTTAAAAACAGTAAATTTGACAACTGTTATCAAGAGATGAAGGACATCGTTCCTTTTATCAGAGAATCCAAATATGATTTTCTTCTTATCGATATTCAATGTGATATCTGTTTTTGTTCCTATCCAATTGGAAAATTGATTCCATATGTCTTTAGATTTTGGACAGTCGTAAAAGAGATGAATTCCACATTCTGGTGCATTTTTACAAAATGAGCATAACCTACTCTCTACACACCCCATCTTAAACAAAAGTAGGTTTATTGATAAGATTCTATGCACTAAAGAATATTGGAACCATCTAAACTCTGAGTTTGTGTGAGCTCGAAATATAATCTTTTGATAGGATGTCCATTCTTTTTCACTTATATCGGTTTCAAGTTCATCTTCCCATTTCTTTTTATAGCTATACATAGCAGTGTCTGAAATTGGAATAAGTATATCATAATATGTCCTACAGCATTGCCCTGAACAACTTTTGTATTTTTCAATGACGTATAGAAACCCAATGTTAAAAGTGCTTCTTTACAAAAACAGTTTGTTTTTTTATTTATAGGTCTTTGTTTTATAAATGTTTCCCTCTTCAGCAAGATATCTGGTATGTTTTGTGAAACATTATAGGAAAAGATGGCAGTCAATGTAGTGTCTTTTAAACATATTCTTTTAAGCCATGCAATTTTTTTAGCATTGATAGTCTGTTTTATGTCGGGCATTCTTAAACCGCCATCCTGATATTTTTGTTTTATGATATCACGTTTAATCTTATCAGGTTTGTTATACCATACAAAGGAGAAACATAGTTTTCTAGGTCATTAATAATGTCGTTTGATGGATTGGGTAGGGCGGAAAATAAGTGGTTTATTGTTGGCAGAATTAATGATTTCAGGATTGTAATCCTACCGCGGGGTGTAAGGTTTCGAGCTGTCCATATTTGCATTTGTCTTTTTATGTTTTTAAGTTTGTCTTTATAGTTCTTTTCAACCATCTCAGCTATGTTTAGAGAGAATACAATACCGAGAATAGCAAAATCAGCTCGAGACCAGTTAAGTTTCCATTTTTTGCACAAAATATTGGTTGATCCTCGGAGAGATCCTATCCAAATGATTCTTGTTTTGTTTACATTCATTCTCAGACCGGAAAAGGAAGCACAGTCGTCTAATATTTGTAAGGCATTTTGTAGACACTTTTCAGTACCATCTAAGACAAGGGATGTATCATCTGCAAACTGGGAGACTAGATATTCTGTGTTTCCAATTGTTATACCTTTTACCTGTGTATTGTTTCGAATCATTGCAGATAAAATTTCAGCGCATAAAATGAAGATATAAGGCGAAAGGGGATCTCCTTGTCTACAGCCTCTAGTTATGTTAAAGAAGTCAGAACCAAAGCCATTTACTAATACTGATGAACTTATATTACAATATAATGTCTTGATCCATTTTCTTATAGATTCCCCAAAACTTAAAAACGCAAAAACCTCTTCAATGAAGTTCCAGTCTATGGAGTCAAATGCTTTTTCAAAATCGATCAGTAGTAACATTCCAGGAATTTCCGTAGTTTCTGTATAATTTATTATGTCATATATCAGTCTTGTGCATTCTCCAATATACCTATTAGCAAGGAATAATTTTTGATTTTCATTAATAATTGACGTCAATACCCTTTTAATTCTATTTGCTACTGTTGCCGAACCGATCTTGTATGACACTTTAGTAACGATATCGGTCTCCAGTTGTCTTTGTTAGGTATACAAGTAATAAGACCTTGTTTTTGGCTAGTCGATAGTTCACGGCTTTGGTATGCGTAATTTAAAGATCTAAGTAAAAACGGATATATATTATTCCAGAAGAATTTGTAAAACTCAGTTGTGAATCCTGATGGGCCAGGACTTTTCCCATTTTTCATTTTTTAAGCGAGCTTAGGACTTCGTCATACGTTAATTCCCCTTCTAGGCTTTGCTTTTGGTTATCATTAAGTTTTGGAATTGCAGCATCCTTAAAAAGCTCATGTAAGTTAACCTGTTTGGTATCTTTTTTTGTGTATAACTTTTTGTAAAATGTTTTTGTTTCTTTTATTAAATTGTTTTTGCCTGTTACGATTTCTTTATTTTCATTTTCAAGTTTTGTAATTGCTTTATTTAGGAAGTTTTGTTTTTCAAGGGATAGGACGTATTTGCTTGGTGTTTCTCCATGCTCATACCAGTCAACTTTTGATCTCATTATAATACCTTCCGTTTGGTATTTATGAATTTCTTCTAATTCTGCTTTTACCTGCTGAATTCGTGACAGTAAATTTTCTTTAATGTCATCCTTTTCTGAACGGTCAAATTTTATTTCTAAATCATTGATATTGTCAACAAGTTCTTTTTCCCTCTTATTTCTTTTCTTTTTCATTTCTGATGAGTATTTTATTGTGTAACCTCTTATAATTAAGAGTATTGTTTCAAATAGCAATTGGTCAGTAATCATGAAAGTCGTTTCTACATCATAATATTTTGATACTGTTTTGTAGTATCTTTGATTTTTGCCTTCACTTTGTCGACAGAAACCTGTTATTGTGGGCTCGAAACCTGGGTCGTCCGGATGATGTTTCAAGGTTTCTCTGCACTATTCCCATCATCGTGGATTAAAAATAGTAACCGTCTGAAACCTGCACCCGCTCGGGCTTTCAGGTGCCAAGCTTTGACTTGAGTTTTGTCTTACCAGGTCACACTACCCTGGTACTCTGTCTACCTTGGATGCCCTTAGGACCAACAAACAGCTGTGGTCATCTGAAGACTACAGCACCTTCAACAACGACACCGGCGCTGGCTGCTGGGCCAGGGTACGTTTAAAGTTGGCGGTTGTAACAGTGGAATGAGATGAGGTGATAAAACTGCTCGACAGCAGGCAGATGGGAAGAGGGTCTGGTCAACTGGATAGTTTTGGGGACTACTGGATTTTGTAAGCCACCAATGATCACTTCGGATACCTTGCCATAGAACTGTATTGGTTCTATAATGTTCAATATGTTGTTCAGGTCGGAGTCCTTACATGTCACATCATATTGCGCATGGCCCTATCAGTGGTAGATCTCTTCCGCCAAGATGCCCATCACCAAGAGCAGAGCTACATTACAATGACTTCAGCAGGACTATTATGCAAAGAATGTTATAACAAAACCAGCGCACTTCCATGCAGGAATTTGTCTGTTGCGAATTCTATATTGCCACGGCTCGCATTTCGATAAATCTCGACTAACCCTCAGATCAATTCCCGTGTTTCTCGCGATCTGACTTCCACCCCCCTCAATATTCATGAACACTTTACCCACCAAGGAAACTGAGATAACGAAAACTGCAATGGTTAAGGATTGGACTTGAAATATCGTTTATATCGGAAACAATCTGACGGTATTCTTTGGCGCGTCAAACAAAGCGACTGACCGCCATCTTGTTGTTATCACCTTGATCCTGGTTTGAAACTGGCATTCTGATTGGTTCGCTGGACAGTATAGCGTAGCAAAATCACATTGGCTAATGAAAATCAAGGAGATCGCGAGAACCTGGGGTTAAGCGTAAATTTCATGAAATGCGAAATAAAGATGATGTGGTAACTTTGTAGAACTGTATTCCTTGTTTCAGATTCTCAACCAGAACTACGTCAATGGATTGATGACAAGGTAAAACATTATGCCCCATTATATATTGGTAATGACAGGTAGCGGCTGTTGAGAGCAAATTGTGATCATAAACTGGGGGCCATGGCGTATAGGTAAACAAACACTTAGTACCCTCTACTGCAGTTCCACTGAAAACCTTACATTATCCTTAGCGTACTCGCGACTGTGTTTAGAGCAAATTGTCATCATAAACCGTGGTCCAAACCGTAATGCTGAGAGGTGAAACGTATACTTGGTACTCTCTATTGTAGTTCCAATGACAACCTTACACTATCCTTAGCGCACTGTAGCCGTTTTCTTCGATTAGCTCAAACTCCATTTTTGTCATACATCTTCCATGATCTTCATATTTTAAGCACAATCTCCTGGAACCTTATCGCCAGCTACTACGAAGGCTTGCCGTGGTACCGCGCTGGGCTGATGACTGCGGCGGAACCATGGAGCGGCAACTACGTCGTGGAGAGCACTATCTGGATAACTGGTAACTGCCTTCTGTAGAGAACTGTAAATCAATTGTAATTGCAATTGTGTGTGTATGTTGATTGTTCAGATTTAATGTACATAAAAATACAAAGAAGACTGATGGTCGTCCAACAAAGTACTTCTACACGCTTTTGTAATAATCTCTATGCACGACATAGTACATCAGGTAACTTGCTTCTGTAGAGTACTGTTAATCAAACGTACTTAATGCACGACAAATAAACCAATATTATTGATATTGACATGAAACTCATAATGTGAGCCCAAGGAGATTCTCCCAGTAAAAAAACTGAGATGGCATCCGAGATTTGCATTTTTAAAGACAATATTTTATAAACAGTTAAAAACGTTCCAATGAGCTTACGCCCTAGGGTGTTAGTTAGTATGGCACTGTTCAGGTTTAATGTCCATAAAAACTACAAAGAAGATTTATGGTCGTCAAATAAAATTCTTCTACTACACACATGTGTAATAATCTCTATGCACGATATATCTGTACATTGACTGAAACGGCTTCTCTCTCTCTCTCTCTCTCTCTCTCTCTCTCTCTCTCTCTCTCTCTCTCTCTCTCTCTCTCTCTCTCTCTCTCTCTCTCTCTCTCTCTCTCTCTCTCTCTCTCTCTCTCTCTCTCTCTCCATCTCTCAACTTCAGCTCACACCACACAGTTCACGGAGATAGGCTGGTACTACCTTAGCCATGACCACGGTGTCGGCCATTTGCAATCTGGCGGAAGCTACGTCGGTTTCATCAGTCTGGACAAGAAGCACCACGCTATCGTCATTGAGACTATGGTAAACAAACAAAGTACAACAAATAATAGGCTTTCCAGGATCGTGCTTTCGATCTGGAATCGCTCTGATATTTTTGCTACGTTTGTGAGCACCATAACTGTTGTCGCGGTCCTGAAACTGTTGTAATTTTGGGCTTTCATCCCACATACAGCTGACATTTGGTTATAGAACTAGTGTAGGGCCTGAGTATGGGCTTTGAGATGGACTTTTACTTTACCCATTTGGGTACTGAATCAGAATGGGTATCCAGCATCTGGTCATAAGTAATAACCAACGTCGACTTTGTGGACAAGTTCAGATTGCATGTCATTTCCGTAGTACCGCCAGTTACTACAGGCAGTCGCAATATATCTGACAGCAGGAGACAGATATTATAGGAATTGTAGTCGTCATTTGTTGTCCATAAAATACATGCAATGATGACAAACATATTTTAATTGAACCTTAGTGTTAGTCAAGTGCCAGTTTCGGATTTGATTGATTGTTTCTGTTAAGATGAATTAAGATCTTGCAAGACAAATATCAATGTTAACATCATATTAATAAAGATGCAGTTTCACAAATATAAGAATTGAGTAGAGAGCTTTGCATGTTGTGATATCATTGTCTGTTCTTAGATGAATTTATATACTTTGATTATGTTGTAATTTCACTTCTAGAGTCACGACCACTCTGTATGTGTTCGGCCTCCACTGAAACCATACAACGTAACTCCGTCTGAAATCACCTTCAAGCTTGAAGGAAGCTTCGTAAGTATGGCGATGAATATAGGAGCTCCGTTCTCACGCAGTTTAGATGTCTGTAAGACGTTCTCCAACATACACAGAATCGAATTCGGAATAAACTTAAACAAAGACGCAAAACATTAGTTTCTTTCACTGAAACCATGAGCATTGGGTGCACACATTTTTGTGCTGCACAGTTGCCAGACGCGATTCCCTCCTCAGTTGTATATTCTACACATAACGAATGTAAACATTTACTTTTGTTACAATTTTTATTGACGATTTCTTGCGAAATGCATTTCGGTCAGTCATCGCATACATTTATTGCATGCTCCATCAATGGTGTATGTGTAACAGAGGATTCTTTCTCCTGGTAAAATCTTAGGCTGGAATAGTATACCTATTGAATTACTTCCTGCCGAAAACAGTAATCTAGATGATCTATTCCACGCCTTGGTTTTCAAATGGTAAGGGAATCGTACAGCTAGTATATATATAACCACCCCGAAAACATTCACGGGGCAAGTGAATTATCCTTTGTAATTGTCACTGGTTGGTGAGCATATGGTAAAATATGAACTTGATAAACTCTCCTAATATTTGTTAAGACGATTCTCATTTCTCTCTTTCCAGGCGAGCATTACAGAGTTGCAGGTGTGGTACACCAAGCTTGGGTTTGAACCCGGAGTCGATGATGTCATCTTTCAGAAACGTCAACCCCTGAAGGTGCTCTATTGTCGATACCGTTTTCTGGCGTGCGTGCGTGCGTGCGTGTGTGTGTGTGTGTGTGTGTGTGACCAAAGGGGTTAAAGCATTTGTACGTCAAGACCTGGGTTCCTTGTCCCCCTAGAAACCGTTGTGACGTTTTTATCTGTATCGTTGTCCCCCTAGAAACCGTTGTTACGTTTACATCTGTATCGTTGTCCCCCTAGAAACCGTTGTTACGTTTATATCTGTATTGGTCCAGAATACCTTACTACCTTTGCAAACCCGTGAAGGTCCGGGTTAGAATATTGGCCTTCAGTAACCCATGCTTGTCGTAAGAGGCGACAAACGGGATCGGGTGGTCAGGATCGCTGACTTGGTTGACACATGTCATCGGTTCCCATTTGCGCAGATCGATGCTCGTGTTGTTGATCACTGGATTGTCTGGTCCAGACACATTTTTCTCCAATATAATCACATTTCCCTTGAGTAGGATACGCTCACCTTTTGGTTTCACATGTTCATGATATAGACAGCGTCTCGACAGAAGTTTCTTGCGGAAATATTTTTTTATTTCACTTTTATGGTTACATTAACCGTTGCTGCGCTGAGTATTTTTCTCGCAGGTGACCAATGGAGAAGTGACGTTTTCTGTCGGTGTGGATGAAGTTTGGACGTTGACGACCGTGACGACTGGAAACAAGGGCAGCTACCCTCCTCCACCACAGCCCAAGGGGTTCCCTCTCCCGTATCTGGATGAGTTCGATGGTGCGTCACGGATGACACAGGGCAACCATATTACTTAGCGGTCTATGAGCGGTGATGCAACCTAGTGATTAGTCCCGGGTTATTTAGAAGTAGTGATGTACCTCAATGATTACACCCAGGTTATTTAGAAGTAGTGATGTACCTCAATGATTAGCCCCGGGTTATTTAGAAGCAGTGATGTACCTCAATGATTACACCCGGGTTATTTAGAAGCAGTGATGTACCTCAATGATTAGCCCCGGGTTATTTAGAAGCAGTGATGTACCTCAATGATTAGCCCCGGTTATTTAGAAGCAGTGATGTACCTCAATGATTAGCCCCGGTTATTTAGAAGCAGTGATGTACCTCAATGATTAGCCCCGGGTTATTTAGAAGCAGTGATGTACCTCAATGATTACACCCGGGTTATTTAGAAGCAGTGATGTACCTCAATGATTACACCAGGGTTATTTAGAAGTAGAGATGTACCTCATTGATTACACCCGGGTTATTTAGAAGCAGTGATGTACCTCAATGATTAGCCCCGGGTTATTTAGAAGCAGTGATGTACCTCAATGATTACACCCGGGTTATTTAGAAGCAGTGATGTACCTCAATGATTAGCCCCGGGTTATTTAGAAGCAGTGATGTACCTCAATGATTAGCCCCGGGTTATTTAGAAGCAGTGATGTACCTCAATGATTAGCCCCGGGTTATTTAGAAGCAGTGATGTACCTCAATGATTAGCCCGGGTTATTTAGAAGCAGTGATGTACCTCAATGATTACACCGGGTTATTTAGAAGCAGTGATGTACCTCAATGATTAGCCCCGGGTTATTTAGAAGCAGTGATGTACCTCAATGATTACACCCGGGTTATTTAGAAGTAGTGATGTACCTCAATGATTAGCCCCGGGTTATTTAGAAGCAAAGATGTACCTCAATGATTAGCCCCGGGTTATTTAGAAGTAGTGATGTACCTCAATGATTAGCCCCGGGTTATTTAGAAGTAGTGATGTACCTCAATGATTAGCCCCGGGTTATTTAGAAGCAGTGATGTACCTCAATGATTAGCCCCGGGTTATTTAGAAGCAGTGATGTACCTCAATGATTACACCCGGGTTATTTAGAAGCAGTGATGTACCTCAATGATTACACCAGGGTTATTTAGAAGTAGTGATGTACCTCAATGACTAGCCCCGGGTAATTTATAAGCAGTGATGTACTTCAATGATTAGCCCCGGGTTATTTAGAAGTAGTGATGTACCTCAATGATTAGCCCCGGGTTATTTAGAAGTAGTGATGTACCTCAATGATTAGCCCCGGGTTATTTAGAAGTAGTGATGTACCTCAATGATTAGCTCCGGGTTTTTTAGAAGTAGTGATGTACCTCAATGATTAGCCCCGGGTTATTTGGAAGTAGTGATGTACCTCAATGATTAGACCCGGGTTATTTAGAAGTAGTGATGTACCTCAATGATTAGACCCGGGTTATTTAGAAGTAGTGATGTACCTCAATGATTAGCCCCGGGTTATTTAGAAGTAGTGATGTACCTCAATGATTAGCCCCGGGTTATTTGGAAGCAGTGATGTACCTCAATGATTACACCCGGGTTATTTAGAAGCAGTGATGTACCTCAATGATTAGCCCCGGGTTATTTAGAAGCAGTGATGTACCTCAATGATTACACCCGGGTTATTTAGAAGCAGTGATGTACCTCAATGATTAGCCCCGGGTTATTTAGAAGCAGTGATGTACCTCAATGATTAGCCCCGGGTTATTTAGAAGTAGTGATGTACCTCAATGATTAGCCCCGGGTTATTTAGAAGTAGTGATGTACCTCAATGATTAGCTCCGGGTTTTTTAGAAGTAGTGATGTACCTCAATGATTAGCCCCGGGTTATTTGGAAGTAGTGATGTACCTCAATGATTAGACCCGGGTTATTTAGAAGTAGTGATGTACCTCAATGATTAGACCCGGGTTATTTAGAAGTAGTGATGTACCCTCAAATGATTAGCCCCGGGTTATTTAGAAGTAGTGATGTACCTCAATGATTAGCCCCGGGTTATTTGGAAGCAGTGATGTACCCTCAATGATTACACCCGGGTTATTTAGAAGCAGTGATGTACCCTCAATGATTAGCCCCGGTTATTTAGAAGCAGTGATGTACCTCAATGATTACACCCGGGTTATTTAGAAGCAGTGATGTACCTCAATGATTAGCCGCGGGTTATTTAGAAGTAGTGATGTACCTCAATGATTACACCCGGGTTATTTAGAAGCAGTGATGTACCTCAATGATTAGCCCCGGGTTATTTAGAAGCAGTGATGTACCTCAATGATTAGCTCCGGTTTATTTAGAAGTAGTGATGTACCTCAATGATTACACCCGGGTTATTTATAAGCAGTGATGTACCTCAATGATTACACCCGGGTTATTTACTAGCAGTGGTGTACCTCAATGATTAGCCCCGGGTTATTTAGAAGCAGTGATGTACCTCAATGATTACACCCGGGTTATTTAGAAGTAGTGATGTACCTCAATGATTAGCCCCGGGTTATTTACAAGTAGTGATGTACCTCAATGATTAGCCCCGGGTTATTTAGAAGAAGTGATGTACCTCAGTGATTAGCCCCGGGTTATTTAGAAGCAGTGATGTACCTCAATAATTAGCCCCGGGTTATTTAGAAGTGGTGATGTACCTCAATGATTAGCCCCGGGTTATTTAGAAGTAGTGATGTACCTCAATGATTAGCCTCGGGTTATTTGGAAGCAGTGATGTACCTCAATGATTTGAATGCATTTGAAGGATCCTAGTCATTTGATCTCGGATGTTAAGGAACGGTGATGTAGAGTAGTGATAAGACCCGTGTTATATACAGCGTTCATGTAGAGTTGCAACTTGACCTTGGACTTTAAGGGTTGTGATGTTAATGTCTAGGAGCGGTGATGTAATCTAGTGATTAGACTCGGGATGTCTAGGAGCGGTGATGTAATCTATTTATTAGACTCGGGATGTCTAGGAGCGGTGATGTAGCATAGTGATTAGACCCGGGATGTCTAGGAGCGATGATGAAGCGTAGTGATTAGACCCGGGATGTCTAGGAGCGATGATGAAGCGTAGTGATTAGACCTGGGATGTCTAGGAGCGGTGATATAGCGTAGTGAATAGACCAAGGATGTCTAGGAGCAGTGATCTCATCTAGTGATTAGACCCGCAATGTCGAAGAGCGGTGATGTAGCGTAGTGATTGGACCTGGGATGTCTAGGAGTGGTTATGTAGTGTAGGGATTAGACCCGGGATGTCTATGAGCGGTAATGTAGCATAGTGATTAGATCTGGGATGTCTCGGAGCGGTGATATAGCGTAGTGATTAGGCCTGGGATGTCTAGGAGCGGTGATGTAGCATAGTGATTAGACCTGGGATGTCTAGGATCGGTGATGTAGTGTAGTGATTAGATCCATGATGTCTAGGAGCGGTGATGTAGCATAGTGTATAGACCCGGTATGTCTAGGAGCAGTGATGTGGCGCAGTGATTAGACCCGGGATGTCTAGGAGCGGTGATGTAGCGTAGTGATTAGACCCGGGATGTCTAGGAGCAGTGATAGAGCGTAGTGATTAGGCCTGGAATGTCTAGGAGTGGTGATGTAGCACAGTGTTTAGACCTGGGATGTCTAGGAGCGGTGATGTCGCGTAGTGATTAGACCTGGGATGTCTAGGAGCGGTGATGTAGTCTAGTGATTAGACCTGGGATGTCGAGGAGCAGTGATGTAGTCTAGTGATTAGACCTGGGATGTTGAGGAGCAGTGGTGTAGGGTAGTGATTAGACCCGGGATGTCTAGGAGCAGTGATGTAGCGTAGTGATTAGACCCGGGATATCTAGGAGCAGTGATGTAACATAGTGATTAGACCCGGGATGTCTAGGAACAGTGATGTAGCGTAGTGATCAGACCTGGGATGTCTAGGAGGAGTGATATAGCGTAGTGATTAGACCCGGGATGTCTAGGATCGGTGATGTAGTGTAGTGATTAGATCTGGGATGTCTAGGAGCGGTGATGTAGCATAGTGATTAGACCCGGGATGTCTAGGAGCAGTGATGTAGTGCAGTGATTAGACCTGGGATGTCTAGGAGCGGTGATGTAGCGTAGTGATTAGACCCGGGATGTCTAGGAGCAGTGATAGAGCGTAGTGATTAGGCCTTGAATGTCTAGGAGTGGTGATGTAGCACAGTGTTTAGACCTGGGATGTCTAGGAGCGGTGATGTCGCGTAGTGATTAGACCTGGGATGTCTAGGAGCTGTGATGTAGTCTAGTGATTAGACCTGGGATGTCGAGGAGCGGTGATGTAGTCTAGTGATTAAACCTGGGATGTTGAGGAGGAGTAGTGTAGACCCGGGATGTCTAGGAGCAGTGATGTAGCGTAGTGATTAGACCCGGATGTCTAGGAGCAGATGATGTAGTGATCAGCGTAGTGATTAGATCTGGGATGTCTAGGAGCGGTGATGTAATCTAGTGATTAGACTCGGGATGTCTAGGAGCGGTGATGTAGTTCAGTGATTAGACCTGGGATGTCGAGGAGCGATGATGTAGTATAGTGATTAGACCTGGAATGTCTAGGAGCAGTAACGTAGCATAGTGATTAGACCTGGGATGTCTAGGAGCGGTGATGTAGCATAGTGATTAGACCCGGTATGTCTAGGAGCAGTGATGTAGCGTAGTGATTAGACCTGGGATGTTTAGGAGCAGTGATGTAGCGTAGTGATTAGGCCTGGGATGTCTAGGAGCAGTGATGTTATCTAGTGATTAGACCCGGTATGTCTAGGAACGGTGATGTAATGCAGTGATTAGCCCCGGGATGTCTAGGAGCAGTGATGTAATCGAGTGATTAGACCCTGGATGTCTAGGAGCGGTGATGTAGCGTAGAGATTAGACCTGGGATGTCTAGGAGCGGTGATATAGCGTAGTGATTGAGGCCTGGGATGTCTAGGAACGGTGATGTAGCTTAGTGAGTAGACCGAGGATGTCTAGGAGCAGTGATGTAGCGTAGTGATTAGACCTGGGATGTCGAGGACCGATGATGTAGTGTACTGATTAGAACTGGGATGTCTAGGAGCGGTAATGTAGCATAGTGATTAGACCTGGGATGTCTAGGAGCGGTGATGTAGCACAGTGTTTAGACCTGGGATGTCGAGGAGCAATGACGTAGTGCAGTGATTAGACCTGGAATGTCTAGGAGCGGTAATGTAGCATAGTGATTTGAGCTGGGATATCTGGGAGCAATGATGTAGTGCAGTGGTTAGACCTGGGATGTCTAGGAGCGGTGATATAGCGTAGTGATTAGACCGAGGATGTGTAGAAGCGATGATGTAGCATAGTGATTAGACCTGGGATGTCTAGGAGCGATGATGTAGTGTAGTGAGTAGAACTGGGATATCTAGGATCGGTAATGTAGCATAATGATTAGACCTGGGATGTCTAGGAGCGGTGATGTAGCGTAGTGATTAGACTTGGGATTTCTACGAGCAGTGATGTTGCGTAGTGATTAGACCTGGGATGTTGAGGAGTTATGATGTAGTGCAGTGATTAGACCTGGGATGTCTAGGAGCGGTGATGTAGCGTAGTGATTAGACCCGGGATGTCTAGGAGCAGTGATATAGCGTAGTGATTAG
Organism: Haliotis rubra; assembly: GCF_003918875.1. Classification (NCBI taxonomy): domain Eukaryota; kingdom Metazoa; phylum Mollusca; class Gastropoda; order Lepetellida; family Haliotidae; genus Haliotis; species Haliotis rubra. The sequence continues at coordinate 1,266,285 of NW_025767401.1, read as the reverse complement.
GCCTGGAATGTCTAGGAGCGGTGATGTAGCACAGTGTTTAGACCTGGGATGTCTAGGAGCGGTGATGTGGTCTAGTGATTAGACCTGGGATGTCGAGGAGCGGTTATGTAGTCTAGTGATTAGGCCTGGGATGTTGAGGAGCAGTGATGTAGGGTAGTGATTAGACACGGCATGTCTAGGAGCAGTGATGTAACATAGTAATAAGACCCGGGATGTCTAGGAACAGTGATGTAGCGTAGTGATCAGACCTGGGATGTCTAAGTGCGATGATGTAATCTAGTGATTAGACTCGGGATGTCTAGAAGCGATGATGTAATCTAGTGATTAGACTCGGGATGTCTAGGAGCGTTGATGTAGTTTAGTGATTAGACCTGGGATGTCGAGGAGCGATGATGTAGTATAGTGATTAGACCTGGGATGTCTAGGAGCAGTAATGTAGCATAGTGATTAGACCTGGGATGTCTAGGAACAGTGATGTAGCGTAGTGATCAGACCTGGGATGTCTAGGAGCGGTGATATAGCGTAGTGATTAGACCCTGGATGTCTAGGAGCGGTGATGTAGCGTAGTGATTAGACCTGGGATGTCTAGGAGCGGTGATGTGGTCTAGTGATTAGACCTGGGATGTCGAGGAGCGGTGATGTAAGTTTAGTGATTAGGCCTGGGATGTTGAGGAGCAGTGATGTAGGGTAGTGATTAGACACGGGATGTCTAGGAGCAGTGATGTAACATAGTAATTAGACCCGGGATGTCTAGGAACAGTGATGTAGCGTAGTGATCAGACCTGGGATGTCTAGGAGCGGTGATATAGCGTAGTGATTAGACCCTGGATGTCTAGGAGCGGTGATGTAGCGTAGAGATTAGACCTGGGATGTCTAGGAGCGGTGATATAGCGTAGTGATTAGACCCGGTATGTCTAGCAACGGTGATGTAATGCAGTGATTAGACCCTGGATGTCTAGGAGCGGTGATGTAGCGTAGTGATTAGACCCTGGATGTCTAGGAGCGGTGATGTAGCTTAGTGAGTAGACCCAGGATGTCTAGGAGCAGTGATGTAGCGTAGTGATTAGACCTGGGATGTCGAGGACCGATGATGTAGTGTACTGATTAGACCTGGGATGTCTAGGAGCGGTAATGTAGCATAGTGATTAGACCTGGGATGTCTAGGAGCGGTGATGTAGCACAGTGTTTAGACCTGGGATGTCGAGGAGCAATGACGTAGTGCAGTGATTAGACCTGGAATGTCTAGGAGCGGTAATGTAGCATAGTGATTTGAGCTGGGATATGTGGGAGCAATGATGTAGTGCAGTGGTTAGACCTGGGATGTCTAGGAGCGGTGATATAGCGTAGTGATTAGACCGAGGATGTGTAGAAGCGATGATGTAGCATAGTGATTAGACCTGGGATGTCTAGGAGCGATGATGTAGTGTAGTGAGTAGAACTGGGATATCTAGGATCGGTAATGTAGCATAATGATTAGACTTGGGATTTCTACGAGCAGTGATGTTGCGTAGTGATTAGACCTGGGATGTTGAGGAGTTATGATGTAGTGCAGTGATTAGACCTGGGATGTCTAGGAGCGGTGATGTAGCGTAGTGATTAGACCCGGGATGTCTAGGAGCAGTGATATAGCGTAGTGATTAGGCCTGGAATGTCTAGGAGCGGTGATGTAGCACAGTGTTTAGACCTGGGATGTCTAGGAGCGGTGATGTGGTCTAGTGATTAGACCTGGGATGTCGAGGAGCGGTTATGTAGTCTAGCGATTAGGCCTGGGATGTTGAGGAGCAGTGATGTAGGGTAGTGATTAGACACGGGATGTCTAGGAGCAGTGATGTAACATAGTGATTAGACCCGGTATGTCTAGGAGCAGTGATGTGGTGCAGTGACTAGACCTGGGATGTCTAGGAGCGGTGATGTAGCGTAGTGATTAGACCCGGGATGTCTAGGAGCAGTGATAGAGTGTAGTGATTAGGCCTGGAATATCTAGGAGTGGTGATGTAGCACAGTGTTTAGACCTGGGATGTCTAGGAGCGGTGATCTCGCGTAGTGATTAGACCTGGGATGTCTAGGAGCGGTGATGTAGTCTAGTGATTAGACGTGGGATGGCGAGGAGCAGTGATGTAGTCTAGTGATTAGACCTGGGATGTTGAGGAGCAGTGGTGTAGGGTAGTGATTAGACCCGGGATGTCTAGGAGCAGTGATGTAGCGTAGTGATTAGACCCGGGATATCTAGGAGCAGTGATGTAACATAGTGATTAGACCCGGGATGCCTAGGAACAGTGATGTAGCGTAGTGATCAGACCTGGGATGTCTAGGAGCAGTGATATAGCGTAGTGATTAGACCCGGGATGTCTAGGATCGGTGATGTAGTGTAGTAATTAGATCTGGGATGTCTAGGAGCGGTGATGTAGCATAGTGATTAGACCCGGGATGTCTAGGAGCAGTGATGTAGTGCAGTGATTAGACCAGGGATGTCTAGGAGCGGTGATGTAGCGTAGTGATTAGACACGGGATGTCTAGGAGCAGTGATAGAGCGTAGTGATTAGGCCTGGAATGTCTAGGAGTGGTGATGTAGCACAGTGTTTAGACCTGGGATGTCTAGGAGCGGTGATGTCGCGTAGTGATTAGACCTGGGATGTCTAGGAGCGGTGATGTAGTCTAGTGATTAAACCTGGGATGTTGAGGAGCAGTGGTGTAGGGTAGTGATTAGACCCGGGATGTCTAGGAGCGGTGATGTAGTCTAGTGATTAAACCTGGGATGTTGAGGAGCAGTGGTGTAGGGTAGTGATTAGACCCGGGATGTCTAGGAGCAGTGATGTAGCGTAGTGATTAGACCCGGGATATCTAGGAGCAGTGATGTAACATAGTGATTAGACCCGGGATGTCGAGGAAGAGTGATGTAGCGTAGTGATCAGACCTGGAATGTGTAGGAGCGGTGATGCAATCTAGTGATTAGACCTGGGATGTCTAGGTACGATGATGTAATCTAGTGATTAGACTCGGGATGTCTAGGAGCGATGATGTAATCTAGTGATTAGACTCGGGATGTCTAGGAGCGGTGATGTAGTTCAGTGATTAGACCTGGGATGTCGAGGAGCGATGATGTAGTATAGTGATTAGACCTGGAATGTCTAGGAGCAGTAACTTAGCATAGTGATTAGACCTGGGATGTCTAGGAGCGGTGATGTAGCATAGTGATTAGACCCGGTATGTCTAGGAGCAGTGATGTAGCGTAGTGATTAGACCCGGGATGTTTAGGAGCAGTGATGTAGCGTAGTGATTAGACCCGGGATGTCTAGGAGCAGTGATAGAGGGTAGTGATTAGGCCTGGAATATCTAGGAGTGGTGATGTAGCACAGTGTTTAGACCTGGGATGTCTAGGAGCGGTGATGTCGCGTAGTGATTAGACCTGGGATGTCTAGGAGCGGTGATGTAGTCTAGTGATTAGACCTGGGATGTCGAGGAGCGGTGATGTAGTCTAGTGATTAGACCTGGGATGTTGAGGAGCAGTGGTGTAGGGTAGTGATTAGACCCGGGATGTCTAGGAGCGGTGATGTAGCATAGTGATTAGACCCGGGATATCTAGGAGCAGTGATGTAACATAGTGATTAGACCCGGGATGCCTAGGAACAGTGATGTAGCGTAGTGATCAGACCTGGGATGTCTAGGAGGAGTGATATAGCGTAGTGATTAGACCCGGGATGTCTAGGAGCAGTGATGTAGTGCAGTGATTAGACCTGGGATGTCTAGGAGCGGTGATGTAGCGTAGTGATTAGACCCGGGATGTCTAGGAGCAGTGATAGAGCGTAGTGATTAGGCCTTGAATGTCTAGGAGTGGTGATGTAGCACAGTGTTTAGAATGACCTGGGATGTCTAGGGAGCAGTGATGTCCTCGCGTAGTGATTAGACCTGGGATGTCTAGGAGCAGTGATGTAGTCTAGTGATTAAACCTGGGATGTTGAGGAGCAGTGGTGTAGGGTAGTGATTAGACCCGGGATGTCTAGGAGCGGTGATGTAGTCTAGTGATTAAACCTGGGATGTTGAGGAGCAGTGGTGTAGGGTAGTGATTAGACCCGGGATGTCTAGGAGCAGTGATGTAGCGTAGTGATTAGACCCGGGATATCTAGGAGCAGTGATGTAACATAGTGATTAGACCCGGGATGTCGAGGAAGAGTGATGTAGCGTAGTGATCAGACCTGGAATGTCTAGGAGGGGTGATGCAATCTAGTGATTAGACCTGGGATGTCTAGGTGCGATGATGTAATCTAGTGATTAGACTCGGGATGTCTAGGAGCGATGATGTAATCTAGTGATTAGACTCGGGATGTCTAGGAGCGGTGATGTAGTTCAGTGATTAGACCTGGGATGTCGAGGAGCGATGATGTAGTATAGTGATTAGACCTGGAATGTCTAGGAGCAGTAACGTAGCATAGTGATTAGACCTGGGATGTCTAGGAACAGTGATGTAGCGTAGTGATCAGACCTGGGATGTCTAGGAGCGGTGATATAGCGTAGTGATTAGACCCTGGATGTCTAGGAGCGGTGATGTAGCACAGTGTTTAGACCTGGGATGTCTAGGAGCGGTGATGTGGTCTAGTGATTAGACCTGGGATGTCGAGGAGCGGTTATGTAGTTTAGTGATTAGGCCTGGGATGTTGAGGAGCAGTGATGTAGGGTAGTGATTAGACACGGGATGTCTAGGAGCAGTGATGTAACATAGTAATTAGACCCGGGATGTCTAGGAACAGTGATGTAGCGTAGTGATCAGACCTGGGATGTCTAGGAGCGGTGATATAGCGTAGTGATTAGACCCTGGATGTCTAGGAGCGGTGATGTAGCGTAGAGATTAGACCTGGGATGTCTAGGAGCGGTGATATAGCGTAGTGATTAGACCCGGTATGTCTAGCAACGGTGATGTAATGCAGTGATTAGACCCTGGATGTCTAGGAGCGGTGATGTAGCGTAGTGATTAGACCCCTGGATGTCTAGGAGCGGTGATGTAAGCTTAGTGAGTAGACCCAGGATGTCTAGGAGCAGTGATGTAGCGTAGTGATTAGAGCCTGGGATGTCGAGGACCGATGATGTAGTGTACTGATTAGACCTGGGATGTCTAGGAGCGGTAATGTAGCATAGTGATTAGACCTGGGATGTCTAGGAGCGGTGATGTAGCACAGTGTTTAGACCTGGGATGTCGAGGAGCAATGACGTAGTGCAGTGATTAGACCTGGAATGTCTAGGAGCGGTAATGTAGCATAGTGATTTGAGCTGGGATATGTGGGAGCAATGATGTAGTGCAGTGGTTAGACCTGGGATGTCTAGGAGCGGTGATATAGCGTAGTGATTAGACCGAGGATGTGTAGAAGCGATGATGTAGCATAGTGATTAGACCTGGGATGTCTAGGAGCGATGATGTAGTGTAGTGAGTAGAACTGGGATATCTAGGATCGGTAATGTAGCATAATGATTAGACTTGGGATTTCTACGAGCAGTGATGTTGCGTAGTGATTAGACCTGGGATGTTGAGGAGTTATGATGTAGTGCAGTGATTAGACCTGGGATGTCTAGGAGCGGTGATGTAGCGTAGTGATTAGACCCGGGATGTCTAGGAGCAGTGATATAGCGTAGTGATTAGGCCTGGAATGTCTAGGAGCGGTGATGTAGCACAGTGTTTAGACCTGGGATGTCTAGGAGCGGTGATGTGGTCTAGTGATTAGACCTGGGATGTTTAGGAGCAGTGATGTAGTCTAGTGATTAGGCCTGGGATGTTGAGGAGCAGTGATGTAGGGTAGTGATTAGGCCTGGATGTCTAGGAGCAGTGATGTAACATAGTGATTAGACCCGGTATGTCTAGGAACAGTGATGTGGTGCAGTGACTAGACCTGGGATGTCTAGGAGCAGTGATGCTAAGCGTAGTGATTAGACCCTGGATGTCTAGGAGCAGTGATAGAGCGTAGTGATTAGGCCTGGAATATCTAGGAGTGGTGATGTAGCACAGTGTTTAGACCTGGGATGTCTAGGAGCAATGACGTCGCGTAGTGATTAGACCTGGGATGTCTAGGAGCAGTGATGTAGCATAGTGATTTGAGCTGGGATGGCTGAGGAGCAGTGATGTAGTGCAGTGGTTAGACCTGGGATGTCTAGGAGCAGTGATGTAGCGTAGTGATTAGACCGAGGATGTCTAGAAGCGATGATGTAGCATAGTGATTAGACCCGGATGTCTAGGAGCAGTGATGTAGTGTAGTGAGTTAGAACTGGGATATCTAGGATCAGTGATGTAGCGTAGTGATTGGACCTGGGATGTCTAGGAGAGAGCGGTGATGTAGCCTGTAGTGATTCAGATGTTGTAGTGATGTCTAAGATGCAGTGATGTAGCGTAGTGATTAGACCCGGGATGTCTAGAAGCAGTGATGTAGTGCAGTGATTAGACCTGGGATGTCTAGGAGCGTTGATGTAGCGTAGTGATTAGACCTGGGATGTCTAGGAGCAGATGATAGAGTATAGTGATTAGACCTGGAATGTCTAGGAGTGGTGATGTAGCATAGTGATTAGACCTGGGATGTCTGGGAACAGTGATGTAGCGTAGTGATCAGACCTGGGATGTCTAAGTGCGATGATGTAATCTAGTGATTAGACCTGGGATGTCTAGAAGCAGATGGTGTAGGAAGTAGTGATTAGACCAGGATGTCTAGGAGCGGTGATGTAGTCTAGTGATTAAACCTGGGATGTTGAGGAGCGAGTGGTGTAGGGTAGTAGTGGAGCCAGGATGTCTAGAGCAGTGATGTAGCGTAGTGATTGTATCTAGGAGCAGTGATGTAGCATAGTGATTAGAGCCGGATGTCGAGGAAAGAGTGATGTAGCGTAGTGATCAGACCTGGAATGTCTAGGAGGGGTGATGCAATCTAGTGATTGGACCCTGGGATGTCTAGGTGCAGTGATGTAATCTAGTGATTAGACTCGGGATGTCTAGGAGCGATGATGTAATCTAGTGATTGGAACTCAGGATGTCTAGGAGCAGTGATGTAGTTCAGTGATTGGACCTGGGATGTCTAGGAGCGATGATGTAGTATAGTGATTAGACCCAGAATGTCTAGGAGCAGTAATGTAGCATAGTGATTTTAGATTAGCCTGGGATGTCTAGGAGCAGTATGTAGCATAGTGATTAGACCTGGATGTCTAGGAGCAGTGATGTAGCAGTAGACCTGGGATGTAGACCTGACCCTGGATGTCTAGGAGCGGTGATGTAGGATAGTGATTAGACCTGGGATGTCTAGGAGCAGTGATGTAGTCTAGTGATTAGACCTGGGATGTCTGGGATGTGTAACGTAGTAGGAGCAGTGTAGGAGTTTAGTGATTAGGCCTGGGATGTCTAGGAGCAGTGATGTAGCGTAGTGATTAGACCTGGGATGTCTAGGAGCAGTGATGTTATCTAGTGGTTAGACCCGGGATGTCTAGGAACGGTGATGTAATGCTGTGATTAGACCCGGGATGTCTAGGAGCAGTGATGTAGCGTAGTGATTAGACCCGGGATGTCTAGGAGCGGTGATGTAGCGTAGAGATTAGACCTGGGATGTCTAGGAGCGGTGATATAGCGTAGTGATTATACCTGGGATGTCTAGGAACGGTGATGTAGCTTAGTGAGTAGACCCTGGATGTCTCGGAGCGATGATGTAGTGTAGTGATTAGAACTGGGATGTCTAGGAGCGGTAATGTAGCATAGTGATTAGACCCAGGATGTCTCGGAGCAATGATGTAGTGTAGTGATTAGAACTGGGATGTCTAGGAGCAGTAATGTAGCATAGTGATTAGACCTGGGATGTCTAGGAGCAGTGATGTAGCATAGTGATTGGAGCCTGGATGTCTAGGAGCAGTGATATAGCCCGGGATGTCGAGGAAGAGTGATGTAGCGTACTGATTAAACCTGGGATGTCTAGGAACAGTGATGTAGCATAGTGATTAAACCTGTGATGTTGAGGAACAGTGATGAAGCGTAGTGATTATACCTGGGATGTCCAGGAGCTATGATGTAACGTACTGATTAGACCTGGGATGTCGAGGAAGAGTGATGCAGTGTAGTGATTAGACCCTGGATGTCTAGGATCGGTAATGTAGCATAGTGATTAGACCTGGGATGTTGAGGAGCAGTGATGTAGCGTAGTGATTAGACCCGGGATGTCTAGGAGCAGAGATGTAGTCTAGTGATTAGACCCGGGATGTCTAGAAGCGGTGATGTACAGGTCTGTCCTGGCGTGGAGTATTGCATTAACCACATTGAACCATGGGCATTATTCCAGTTTCTAGTACCACTAGGTTTAATCTGGAATATTAACATGACGTACAACAAAGAAATACTCTTGCTTTGATATTAAAGTCCATTGGTTGAAACGTATCTGTATTTTTTATGCTAAATTATTCTTGCCTGTTATTTATTTTTGTTGTAAAAGGATACGAAGTTTCCACGGAGCCTTTTAATCTCGCCCAGCAAACCGGCTCCTTTGAGATTCTGGCGGAGGACAACAACAAGTTTGTGCGTCAGATGGTTCTACAGCAGCCCTTGTTTTGGTGCCACAACCTTGCTGACAAGATGCTGAACAGGAGCTTCGCTGTTATTGGTGATTATAGTTGGTAAGGGACTGAACACAGTGATTGTAGATCCCTGGCGTTCAACATATGTAATCCCTCAGACATACTGTGACGAAAGCACTAAGACAATATACGATGACGAGAGCACCTAGACAGTATTGAATGATGTGATCACCCAGACAGCATACGATGGTGGCAACACCTTGACAGCATGCGATGGTGGCAACACCTTGAGAGCATCCGATGTGGCATCACCTCGACAGCATACGATGATGGCACTACCTTGACAGCATACGATGGTGGCAACACCTTGACAGCATGCGATGGTGGCAACACCTTGACAGCATGCGATGGTGGCAACATCTTGACAGCATACGATGGTGGCAACACCTTGACAGCAACCGATGATGGCAACACCTCGGCAGCATACGATGATGGGAGCACCTGCACAGCATACGATGATGGGATCAGCTTGACAGCATACGATGGTGGCAACATCTTGACAGCATGCGATGGTGGCAACACCTTGACAGCATGCGATGGTGGCAACACCTTGACAACATACGATAGTGGTAACACCTTGACAGCATACGATGATGGCAACACCTCGACAGCATACGATGATGGCAACACCTTGACAGCATACGATGATGACAACACCTTGACAGCATACGATGGTGGCAACACCTTGACAGCATACGATGATGACAACACCTTGACAGCATACGATGGTGGCAACACCTTGACAGCACACAATGGTGGTAGCACCTAGCAACACATATTATGATGACAGCGCCGAGACAGCATACGATAATGGGAGCACATGCACAGCATACGATGATGGGATCACCTAGACAGCATACGATGATGGCAACACCGTGACAGCATACGATGATGGCAACACCTTGACAGCATGCGATGATGGGAGCACCAAGACAGCATACGATGATGGCAACACCTTGACAGCATGCGATGATGGGAGCACCTCGACAGCACACAATGGTGGTAGCACCTAGCAACATACCATGATGACAGCACCAAGACAGCATACGATGATGTGAGGACCTAGGCAGCATACGATGATGACAGCACTTGGACAACATACGTTGACACTTATCTATGTTTCGTCAGACTGTTTCAATGGCTGCTTGTTGTCCCCTGACATGCCTGTGATGTTAGTGTGGATGTTAATGTTGTTACTGATTTAATAATAGGGATCTCGACGTTTCAGGACGAATGTATCCGTCAAGGCCAGCGTCCGCCTCAGTCCAGTTAACGGCACCAAGGGCGTGTTTCTGGCAGCACGGGTGAACCAGGGAGGCTGCGATTCATATGACACTACCGGCATCTTCTTCTACATCTTCCCCGATGACAAGTTCTACATCCTCTCACAGGACATATGTAAGTCTTACATCAAGCTACATGATCTCGCACGAAACCAGTAAACTGTACTTCAAGCTACATGATCTCACACGAAATCAGTAAAGGGTAGGGCCTACTTTAAGGTACATGAACTCACGTGACCTGATAAAGGGTATTTTAAGCTTCATGATCTCACATCTGCAACCCAGCTACATGATCTCACACGACCTCAATAAACTGTACTTCAAGTTAAATGAACTCACATGACCTTTCAAGATATCTGGACGTTTTGCATGAATATAAATAATGTCATTGGTCGTAAATGTATCTACGATATCGTACATGCTCTCTGTGATCTCAACACAATGGAGCGCCAGAAAGAAGATCGATTATTTGTTTATCGCTTTCCCTGTGTTACAGTGAGGACCCAGGTGGTGTCAACAGGACCAGTCAAATCTCATGTTGGCTGGAACACATTCGAGCTGCTAGTTTCGGTACGTTACATTAGGCCTACATGATGTTGAGCCTTTTTAGTCAATGTAGATGGGATGTAGGTGGGATTCTTGCATTTATCTGATATCATCTACAACCACGATCAGATATATGCTCATATTTGTACCATCTGGCGGTCTGCAATTAATCCAGTCTGGACCAGACAATCCAGTGATCAACAGCATGAGCATCGATCTACGCAATCGGGATACGATGACATGTGTCAATCAAGTCAGCGAGCCTGACCATCCGATCCCATTAGTTGCCTCTTACAACAAGCATGGGTTACTGAAGATCAAGTCTAAGCCGGATCTTCACTTATCTGTACATAAAGTATGTAGTGTAAGGCATGATGTATATTACTTAGACCACAGGCAAACTGTAGCGTAAATAGGGTTGCGATGTAATTTTTCTCTCTCTGTTCCGCAACCTTATTTGCGCTTCAGGTTTGCCTGTGCTTGGCCACACCTGTGACGTCACTCTGTTGTAGTGATGATCCATCGATTGTGATTTATTCACATGTGGAATTAGTGATATTATTTCCAGTTTGACAGTCGGGCAAATCATTAATAAGTTTGTCGGAATAAATGTGTCGCCATTCGGGTGAAGTAAACAATCGTAAACAATGACAGCGTAATAGTCGACCTGGGCTTGGGCGACACATAAAAAACTCTTGAAGTGAATCATTTGTAAGTTTGTAAATCCGTACAAACTCAGTAAATATTATCTAGTATATAGTTTGGGCCACACTTTCCAGTGACTGAGCATTGATCTACGTAATTGGGAATGCATCAACCATGTCAGCTGGTCTGACCATCTGATCAAGGTAGTCGCCTCTTGCGATAACCACTGGTTGCTGAAAACTAATTGAAACCCGGATCTTCACGGGTCTGCTAGAATATACTTAAAGTATGTAGTGAAAAAGCATCACGTATAGAACTTAAATAAACCTGTGACGTCACTCTATTGTAAATATTATTATAACTTAAGGTTGTGTTTCATTGTATCACGTGTAATTATCTTCCCAATAAAGTGATTATATAACGGTTTGACAAAAACAACAACAAACAGGGAAACATATAGCCCGAGCACTCTATATCCTAGGACCTTGGTGATATGTACTATAAACGCCCAAGCGAAAGAATGTTCTTAGAAAGCAAGAAGGTGTTTTAGTTATTGTTGTTAAATGCTGCTCAGCTTATAATCTGTCTCACAGTCCCTGAACCACATTATTTCCCTACAGCCTAGCCATCCCTGCTATGCTAAAGCCCCAAATGAACCAAGTTTATATTCCCTCAGTTCTGAATTTCACATCTGACTGGGGTTCCTTTTCAATTTGAATGTGTTTATTTGTTGCTATCAAACTTATATATATGTATTCCGAGACTAAGCGTTAGTCTCCTTGGCTTGGTTCATATAACCAATTTAATAGCATGTTGTATATCGAGGCTTCACATTGAGACACCATTGATGGTGTTGTGGGGCTGGAAGTTCCTTTAAACTTGTTGGTCAGTCTTCCTTCCCCTAAATGCTGTGTACTAAAGCACGTTTTATCATTCACTGTTTTCCAGGGTGAGGGAATGATCGGTTTTGTGAACGAGGAGATGGTGATGGAGGCACGTGCCCCGTCTGTAGCAACCAGTGGGTTCGTCGCCCTAGGTACAGACACTTGGGGACTGGCTGACTTCGACAACCTCCTTATAAAGTTCGCACCGCTACCTTAAGTCTTAACCTCGCTACTGTTGTCTATTGTAATTGATACATATATTATGAATAAAAACGTTGTGTTATTCCGAGAGAACATGTTGTTGGGAGAACATGGTCAGACTAGCTGACTTGGCCGATGTATGTCATCGTCTCGTATACCAATTACGCAGATCAATGCTCATGATGTCAGTCACGTGACTATCTGGTCCAGTTTTGCGGATCCTGGCAGCAAAGGCAGGTGAATCATCACATCAAAATACCAATTGGCAATCAGATTCCCCAAAGCGTTGTCACAAAGGTGTCAAATGTTCAGGTGGTAAAACATTACTTACCACTTACAGCCGTCTGTCTGTCAAGTCCTCCTTACATAACTGAAATCAACAATCCCCTCAAGGAAAGATGGACTGTAGCCATTATGTACATGGAAACCAACTGCCTCTACTGTTTTGTGGAAAAGAGCATCATTCCGGAGGGCAGACGACTGTTCGGTCCTCTGCTGCATCAAAGAAATCATAGGAAGTTACCTGTTGTTACCTTGCCTAATGCTTGACCTTAAGGGGATAAAATCGGGACTGTGTCTGTGTTGGGTATGTAAGTTAAACATTTTATTTCACCTCATTTGGAGTTTCTAAAATGTGAAGTTTTATTTATGAATGTTTGGGTATTTGGCTTATTGTTTAATTTGGCAATATTCCAGCTATATGGCAGCGGTCTGTCAATAATCAAACCTGGAACAGACAATCCAGTGATCAACAGGATGAAAGGACCAAGGGGTGCAATTGATGGTGGCCCGTCTGTCTTCCTATCATGTATGGGGGTGGTGGGACAGCCAAGTGGTTAAAGTGTGCACTCGTTATGCCGAAGACCCGAGTTCGAATCCCCACTTGGGTACAATATGTGAAGCCCATTTCTGGTGTCCCCCACCCCCGTGATATTGCTAACAGCAGGGTAAAACTAAACTCAATCAATCAATCTATGATGTATTGGGACAGCGACCAGGTGCTAGGTTCTGTTACTGCTGTCACCGGAACATCCGATACATCCCACTCACATCACTACCACTTTCTTCTCCAACCAGAAAAAAAAATTCAGTTTGTTCTGGCTCAGCATCGCATGATAAAAAACATAATCTCACTTCTTAGAGTAAATTATTCTTTATTTGGGTAAGAAGAAAATCAATTTAAGGACATGTGTGTAACAAAAAAATAATAACAAATGCATACAATATGCTGTTAGTATAACCATCACATGTGGTTTATCCTTCTTTAACAAAATGCATATATGTACAAAAATAATTTCAGATTTATTTCCACTGATCCATGTTAATTGAATGCTTTTGTGTGTGTCAACCATGTTGTGACAACTCAGGTCTTAGCAGGCACAAATTCACATGATATAATATCGCAGATTTGAATTCTGTACAATGGTTATACATGTATTACATTCACAAACTCCAAACTATAAACAGTCTCATACAGACAAGCTATAAACAGATAAACATGCTTCATATACACCCACTAGAATGTTCAAATGTGATATGAAACAGATGGAATGTTTTTGTATGCTAGAAAACAAATACACCTTGAATATGTGTCACATAAGAATTTTGAAAGTACTGATAATTTAACAGCAAATCAAGTAGCTCCTTTACTTTTTTCTCCTGAATGACACACCAACTGACTACCTGTACCATGGTTGTTACGATTATTCCCCAGTTTGTGTGTGAGAAAACCATTGTAATATCAGCATTTGTGATTTCAGATGCTTTTTATGCTGTAACCATGCCCATCAGGTGTATTTGACCAATCAACAACAGATTTGGCTCATTTCTTTATTTCAGTACAGTTGTGGGCCAGCGACCCCTGGTTACACACAAGTATATAGGTATACGTATTACAGCGATGTACCGGTAGTTCACTTAGCCATAGCGTGGCTAAGCTGAGAGGCATGGTAAATGAAACAAATGAAACAGGCCAAGTTTCTAGCAACAGGTGTCTTAAATTATCAAAATCGATTTGGCATACTTGTGACATTTCTGAAGAACAGTAAATAATGTCATATTTTTGCTTCACCCAAAATACTAGCAACACCCGAGCCTGTGTTGGTGTTTATACTTAGTTTTGGCCCCAAAGAATACTGACAGCCTTGGCATCATAGACATCAACCTGATACATGTCTGTGACAAAAATGCATGAACTATTAATGTCAGTCACCATATACTGGCATAAACTATGACATGTGACATGTCTGGATACACAAGTCAAGTCTGTGGGGTACATAGTACTACATACAAACTCACAATCCCAGACATCCTTAAGTAATTCATGAATATAGGTAAGATCAGTGCAAGGAGTATTTCATCAAGAAAAGACATGTGATGAGATATTGCTCAACAGGCATCATGCTTCTTGTCATAATGAAAATGCACATTTATTAGGGCTGGCTATCAATATGGATCCAAGACATCAATTATCTATAAATCTAGGTGAAATAACACTGAACAAAAATGTAAAACCCATCTCCAAAAAGTTTGTTGATGGTTTCTGCAAGGTTACTAAGTACATGTACAAACAAGTTGTGTATTTTGTCTGTAAAATGTATTTAACGGATTGCATTCCGGTTTTGGCACAAATCCGTTCTAGTAAATTGAAACTTGATTTAATCACAATGGTTCACATAAGATATTACCCATGGCACAACTTTCATAATGAGAACTGATGCAAGATATTGATAATCTTTAATAATTCTTCCCATTTACAATACTACCGATATTTGATTTTGTCAACCAGCCCATATATTTATGCAATGATCAGAAAATGCTATTGAAAGTTATGACAATGAAAACCAAAGTCAGCTTCTGATGTTCTCAATACATCCCCATCAGTTATACTAGTTAGGCCTTAATATAAATGTTGTGGTTCCGATTACCTGACCAACCGTTAATTCTGGTGCCGACCCTATTTTTTAAAGTGGTATGAATAAGCATTCTGATACCATTGTTTTATCCCGATACCGACGAACATCAGTCATTCTGACCGAGAAAATCAACATGAAGGCTGAAAGCTTGATTGAATAACAATTACACATTGATAAATGTGTTATTAGTTTGTACTTTACTTTAAAAAAAAAATGTTAAAAAACCCCAAATCCTACCTACCCTAAATTTTAAAGATGTGTAATCAGAACAACATTTTCATTATTTGGCCTTAAGGCTCACACCCATAAAAAAATACATACTTAGAAAAAGTTGTTGCCCTCATTTTGATAATCATTTCATTCCGTGAATCAACTCTTATGTACAGCTATATGTAAGTGCCATCAGTGAGCCCCAGGGACAAAATATAACTTTGCATCCTCTTTTTTCACATGGTGTAAATGATGCAGTTGATCCTCTGCAGATGTTATTTTGAGATTGTCAAAGTCGGCGATGCCCCAAGAATCGGTTCCGAGTCCGACAAATCCACTTGCAGGTTTGCTGGGTACAGTGTGGTTAAACAGGGTTTTCCCATTCAACATTCCAACAGCAACTGTGCCCTGGAAACAAAAAATGACATTTTAATGAGTCCATGTGGATTATCTAAGTTCCGCAGCATTGTGAAGGTTACTAGGCAACAAGCAGTAAAGGACTGACTGACTGTCTGAGTTTGGTTTTACGCCGCTTTTAGCAATATTCCAGCAACATCACGGTGGGGGACACCAGAAATGGGCTTCACACATTGTACCCCATTCTCTTCCCACAGAGGTTACTTGTCAAATCTTCCTACGAACCTCTGTTCTAATACGGCCCTTTCATGGTGCGAGTGTTCAGGATTCGTGATTGGTTGCAATCAGATTTAGTTGTGCAATCAGCGACAAAAGTGATCATTCCCAAGTCCTTGGTAATTTCCGTAAGCTTCTGGAAAACTAGAATCTCTTCGCCTGCGAGATGCGCAAATGTTTCTTCTAGACAGAACTCAGTAATGTAATGCTGGATCACATGGCGTCTCCATCGCCCTCGTTGACAACGGACAAGCTGGCCATTAAATGTCTTGTGTGTCACATTAACACAAGTCCCCGGCAGAGGAGGGATATTTGTGGCCCCATTTTTACTTGCATTAGTCAAGTCGGATCTAAGTCGATGTAACACATGTTCTGATTGGATAGAAAGAAGGAGATAATTCATATTGCGATTTTTTGCCGCTAGGGGATTTTACGAGAACCGGGAAATATGGCCGTATTAGAACAGAGGTTCGTAGGAAGATTTGACAAGTAACCTCTGTGGGAAGAGAATGATTGTACCCATGTGGGGATTCGAACCCGGGTTTTCGGTGTGACGAGCCAATGCTTTAACCACAAGGCTACCCCACCGCCCCCAGCAGTAAAGGAAGGCATGACTCAGGACCATTAGCAATCCTCGCTATTTGTACTCCATACAATCGAAACTCTCCTAATTTGTCTGTTCAGTCAAATCACATGATGTGCCCCAATCCTGAATCTATATCACCCCTTGTTAATGACAATTTTCAAATTAATCAACAGATTTCTACACATGCTGACTGTTTAATTGACACTCCTGTGAGGAATGCCCACTTGTTTTACTCTCTACTTCTTGTAGTTGTTTAGCGACACCACTATACAGTGGAAGGAGTGAAAAATGAGGACTTTTCATCTTTAGATGATCTAAATATTTAGACTGTGGGTCACGCAAGGCATACATATAAAACATTTCAGCATCATGAATCTACAGTTTACTGAGATCGTGTGGGGATACAGTGAGTGAGTGAGTGAGTTTAGTTTTACGCCGCATTTAGCAATATTCCAGCAAAATCACAGTGGGGGACCCCATAAAGGAGCTTCACACTTGTACCCATGTGGGGAATCAAACCCAGGCCTTCAGCATGACGAGTGAATGCTTTAACCACTAGGCTACCCCATCGCCCTGGGAATACAGTACATATAAACCAGGGTATGTGTGACAGGACACACAGCTGCCACACAGTACAGTGAACATCAGAGTGACATACCTTGACCATGAGTGACGCATCCTTGACCATGAGTGACACCTTGTTCCAGCTGGACTCCACCTCGCCCAGCTGACCGCTGGTGATGACCGATGTTCGACCTGCAGTCGGGAAGTAATAGAAATGAGTGAAAATGATAGTGTTAAAAATTCTTTTTAAACATCTATTCACATAACAAGCAAAGGAAAACATGTTATAAAATCATAATGTCAGTACGTTATTGCACTAATTCCTTTGTAGTTGATAAATATGTTTGTATGTAGTATTTCTAATGAGCATTGATGATATATTTACGAAGAATATTTTGACATTTCTTTCATCAGCATCAGCAGTGTGTAATATGCGACAATGTTCCTAATGGACCAGTAAAGATCCGGGTTAGAATATTGGCTTTCGCTAAGCCATGCTTGTCGTAAGAGGCGACTAACAGGATAGGGTTGTCAGGCTTGCTGACTTGGTTGACATATGTCTATGGTTCCCAATTGCGTAGATCGATGCTCATGCTGTTGATCACCGGATTGCCTAGTCCAGTCTCGATTGTTTACAGACTGCCATCATATAGCTGGAATATGGCTGAGTCTGAAGGAGTCCAACCAATGGTTGATACCATGAAAAACAATCCCTGCTCAATGGGACCGATGTTACACAACCAGCCAGTATACAGATTGCTACACTGGATTACAATTAACCCCATCTTATTAACAAACTTGAGTTACTCGTTACATACAAAGCTCATGATCCAGACAGAGTAAAGAGACGGGGAATCTTGGCCATGAACTCACCTAGGTTATTGGCCAAAATGTAGTTGTTTTTTTTGGGGAAGATATACAGGAATATTCCTGTGGAGGAGAAGGCATTACAGCCTCCCTGGTCCACTCGGGCAGCTACGAACACGCCGTTGGTTCCATTGACCTCGCCCAGTTTGACGTCAACCTCAGCATAGATGTCAGTCCTGCAGAGACCATCATCAATACCCACATGACATGGTGTGAAGCATCAGTTTACTTACATCAAGTAACTTCATAAACATACCTGAACTATATATATCCACATAGCATAATCAAATGAAATAATGGAAGGGAACTATTAGCAAAATAGCAATATTCACATTCAAATGAAAAAATTCTTACTAAGGGACCGTTCATAATTCATGCCTGGGGTGGGGGAAAAAAAAAGAAGAGCATGTACAATTTGAATGACCCCCTACAATTTATGTATAAAATAAGTACCCCCTGCATGTCATGTACAAAATCAATGACCCCCCCTTCCCATAATTTTTAAGCATAATTTTAAACATATTTTTATGTACAAAATTACTGACCCCTAGCTCGAACAAAAATGGGTGGAACCCCCTGCCCCCCAAATCATCATCACCCCCTAGCCATAAATTATGAGCGATCCCTAACTATAAAACTCAAAGCACTTTTGGAGAGTTTTAATTGTCAAATGACCTTCACATGTAAATGTTCAGGAAAATACAGAAGATAACAGGTCTGCTCCCTTATTGATAACCATCTGAATAGAACATGCTTTTTCATCAGTGTGACGTTAAAAGATTTATATTTTTGAATGATATCACAATAATGTAATTTAAGGCAAAGCTTTTCTTCCCTTTCTTTAGGTTCACAATGCACAAACTAAATCTTACTATCTAAATCACTGGTTTCATGTGAAATATTAGACATCTACATACTCATTTCAGTTGAAACTTAATTAAATACTGGCACATCTAGATAAATGACAAAACATGTACACATACTGCAGATTCACTTCAGCAACCAGTGACATGCAACAATAAATGTTCGGCCTAAGAATAGATAAAACATAGTGCTACCTCCACAACTGTTAAACTACAAGAGTGATCAATAGATGACAAATCCCTTCGGCCCCAAAAGATTTGAAAGAATAAATCGTCTGACAGTTACTTAAAGTCTAAGTTGATGATAAAATTTCTTTCTAATCTGTCCGCCTGTATACAAGAGAAGATATTGAGCTGTCAAAACAATAACTATGAAATGGGATTCGTAACTTTGTATTTCTTATGTCAGGTACACACAAATATCAATGTCAAAGGAAAAAAGGCACCACTTCCACCCTTGGTTAATACATGTGCAAGGTTTGGATGAAAAATCTTTGATGGTTTTCCAGTTGATCTCTGGAAACAAAATGCACCCCTTTTTGAGACCAAGTCCAAATTGTTCCCATGGAAATCGAAAAAAATAAAATACCAAAATAAATGACAATCGTAAAACCACTTTAGGTTTTCCCTGATGTATCAACCAATTTCTGTTGAAAAATATTGATTGCCTTTTTACGTATGCTCCGATGAAATGATTATGAAAGGACAGACAAGGCATTCACTATATTGTATATTGTATTCAGACTTCTTAAAAGAGACGTTTCCAAGCATCTCAATGACAAACATCAAATAAAACTATGCAGATGACAAACTTTATGGATGATCAACTTCTTTATTTTGACAATGGCGACGTTTTGGTATAGATTCATATGCTGTGTTCAAGCATATGTATAACGGTATAAGAATCTATACCGAAACATCGCCATTGTCAAAATAAAGAAGTTGATAATCTATAAAGTTTTGTCATCTCTATACCACCAACTTCTAGAATGCCACTCAAACAAAATAAAACTATGCACCAAACCAAATGACATTAAGTCAGTACAAAAAAGGAATTTACGCAGTAAATGTCAATCACAAAACACTGCAGGGCGACAGCTGTAACTGGCATTGTAAGCGTTTCGTCTATAGTTTGATATAATGAAAAAGGTTGATCTGACACAAAATGTTTTCAGTTCGACAAGCAACCTGGCAAGATTTTTCAAACCACAATGACCCTCTTCAGAAACCTTACAATCTCAGTTCTCCACCTTGATGATACAGAGCTCCAGATAAGATTTACCTCATGTGGGTACTGTACCCACTGTATTTTTTTGGAGTGGGTTTTATGAATGTTGAGTGGGTATTTCATTTTCCGTTACCCACTGCTTCAAATATGTGCGTATTTCAGTCATTTTACTCACCTAAGTATTATGTGACTGAGTAAGTTTACTAAGCAGGTATGTTCTGCCTTATCTCATACCTAATGAAAACCAACTTAAATATAATGGAAATGATTTCATAAAAAATCACTCATCCTATACTGACAGTACAACACTTGTCCTATACTAACAGTTCAACTTGATAGCAATCGATGTCTTTTTCATTACGCAAGCAATTTTTATAAATATATTCCGTACGCATTTGTTTTAAACTATTTGCGTATCTAACATTTTTAATGCGTAATTGGTACGCAACAATTATTTTTCAATGCGTAATTGGAAATTTTATATAAGTGTTTTACCCAGATACGTAGCTTATCTCACTCATGACCAATGATCTGACAAGTCATGTACAGCAATTCTTTTGAGTAATTGTAGGTTTTTCAATCCATGATCTTGGAGATGACGTTGACCCTTGACATTACAATTATTGTGTCACATATATTTCCATCGGCTGCTATCTCCCAGCCACTTAATGATTTCAAGTACATAGTGTGCTGGTAGGTAAATTCCAGCACAACCTTAAAACATTTACCTGAGTGTTGGGTGGCTGGGTGGAACCTTAAAACATTTACCTGAGTGTTGGGTGGCTGGGTGGTTGGGGAGGAAAGATGGTGAGGGGAGCTTAGTGACAAAAAGGTTCAGTACATATTTCATATACTTTTTCTTGCACTTAGAACTATGTGAATGAAACAGGTTACGTGCAGACGTGTTACGTACAGACAGGCTATTCCTGTGAGCATGTCCATTCAACAGAAAGATGGTATTCTCCAACAACCATGGCATGATCCAGAGCTGTAGTGAGTGAGTAGATATGGTTTCATGCTGTCTTTATCGGTACTGCAGTGCTATCATGGTGGGGTACATAGCTACAGTTAGTAAGGTATGTTATGATAGGCATGATACCACTTGATTGATGTTAAACTGTATGGTTCAACCCATGCTCTTCCCACAGAGGTTACTTGTCATATCTCCCTACGAACCTCTGTTCTAATATGGCCATATTTTCCGGTACTCGTAAAATCCCCTAGCGGCAAAAAATCACAACATGAAGTATCTCCCTTCTTTCTATCCAATCTGAACACGTAATACATTGACTTAGATCCAACTTGACTAAGATCCAAATATCCCTCCCCTGTCGGGGACTTGTGTTGATTTGACACACAAGACATTTAATGGCTAGCTTGACCGTTGTCAACGAGGGCGATAGAGACGCCATTGATCCGCTATTACGTGACTGAGTTCCGTCTAGAAGAAATGTTCACGCATCTCGCAGGGGACGAGGTTCAAGTTTTCCTGAACCATAAGGAAAAAACCGAGCCCTTGCGAATGATCACTTTTGAAATGTCGCTGATTGCACAACTAAATCTGATTGCAACCAATCATGAATCCTGAACACTCGCACCACAAAAGGGCTGTATTAGAACAGAGGTTCGTAGGAAGGTATGACAAGTAACCTCTGTGGGAAGAGAACGGGTTCAACCTCACAAGTGTTCAACCTTCACACTCAGGCCAACTCCTATGTCAGTTCATCTAGTCATTTTCAACTCTCCCAGTGTGCAGTCACAGTCACAGAATTAGTCCTACTACAGATACTTCCTTCAGTTAGAACTGCCGTAGAGTAACTGCCATAGTAAGAAAATACATCTTGCTCAAGAATATCCCTTCACTTTCACACATACTGTAAAAACATGCACGCACCAGTTGGAGTTCCCCCCTATGGTAATGGGAAAGTCTAGGTTTATGGGGCACCATTCAATGGGTGCGGAGAGTACGACTTGTCTCATCACTTGACGGTGGGTAGGGTCAGAGGTATTGTGGACTTCAAAGCACCCGACTTGTGGTACCAGGTTGAAGGGTTCTTCCTGCTCGCGGTATGCTGGGGAGACAAACAGACATCGCACTTACCATCAGGTAGGACAATCTTACTGCCACAATCATCATAACCCTACAGTGAAGGATAGTACTTAGGGTCACCTTACGCTAAGATTGTTTTGTGTCAGCATGCCGAAACATAATGGTCATGAGTGTGAGTGAGTGAGTGAGTGAGTGAGTGAGTGAGTGAGGTTTTACTCCGCTTTTAGCAATAATTCAGCAATATCATTGCAGCGAACACCAGAAATGGGCTTCACAGATTGTACCTGTGTGGGGAATCCAACCTGAGTCTTCCACTTGACGAGCAAAGCTTAAACCACAAGGCTACCCCACCTCCCCTAATCTTTGTACGAAGGGTGTGAGGTCTGACAGGTGAAGTTGTATTGAAGAACAGTGTGTGTACATCAACTTCTGTGAGAGCACAATGGTTGCTTGTCAAGCATCAGTAGTAGAACAGGGTACAAAGCAAAGCACTCTCTTACCCAGAGTTCTGTGTGGCAAGCCAGCATAGTACCTCTGCCACAGGCCAGAAAAATGTGACGATTTGTCACATCTTGCAATGTCCATTCAATATAATGTACAGATTTCTTTTACTCTTTTATTTTTGACGAGTCTACACATCTAATTAAACATCTTTAATAGAATAGTTTAGTTTCACTGAGAAAATATAAAAAAACGTGTAACACTATTTCGATTTGCGAAGCGATCCTTTGTTTACATAGGTTATACGGCTCCACGTGCTGTCATCAAAGCTGATGGAGAGCAAACGATGCAGCCAGTTTGATATCTAAATATGTACTGTCATAGACCTAACTGTCGCAGTTGTGGAAGAATATATATGTAACAATGTAAAACATTATGAAGAGAGCGCCGAAAAGCTTTCATGTGTCCAGTCTCTTCTTCTTATGAATATGCGCGTTTGTTTACAAACAAGAGAAAAGTCCGGTCACGTGATATGCAAATTAGCCTGTGGCAGTGATGTTATGTTAGTCATCGCTGTGCCGGAGTGTGAAAGCAAAGGTGACATGGAGGTTAAGGTCATACTGTGAAACTAACATGAATCAAACTGTTAACATTAGTCAGCGAAATGAAATCATGCAAATCAACAGAGACATGTGACAATTGTGGAAGAGACAAGTGCCTATTACTGTTGAAAAGCATGGCATATTCAGAAATGAACTCTCTGGACGACGTTTGATACAGACATTGCCTTACATGCAAATTAAATGAAGCACACATAAAATGTTCCTGCCTGAATTTCCCTGGATCATATTTAAGCACAAAATATGCTGTTTAGTTGCCTTTACTGTATGTCATTTATTGAAACAAATAAATTCAGTTCATATTTTATTCTGAAAATCCTCATAATAGGAGGTAAATGTATACTAACAGAAGCTGACTTACTTAGATAACTGGCTCAGTAAATAAATACAGCATTCAAATGACATTTGTCAGCATGCATTGCAATAGGATTGTTGAGCTATGGGTCCTTTATCTGTTTCTGAACTTCAGAACAACAGAGCTTGTCATGCATGCTCTGGTCCTTGTACATCTCCCCTCATACAACAGACTCAACAGGTGCATCAGTAACAACACATCAGTAACAAGTTGATCAAATTCTCAAAACATAATACGAATTCCACAAAACAGAAGGTCAAGTTCTGTTTATTTTCCATGCAAATTTCACTAGTATCAAAATAATCACAATTCAGTAAGCATTAAACACACTACATATTATGCACAAATTCTTGTAAACACCAGTTTATTGTCATGGTTGTTGATTGTTGTGAACAGCCTGTCTACAGATTGTTGTGAAGACCCTGTCTACAAATTGTTGTGAACACCCTGGCTACAGATTGATGTGAACACCTTGTCTACCAACTGTCGTGATCACCCTGTCTACAAATTGTTTGAAACACCCTGTCTACAAATTGTTTGGAAACACCCTGTCTACAAATTGTTGTGAACACCCTGGCTACAGATTGATGTGAACACCTTGTCTACCAACTGTCGTGATCACCCTGTCTACAAATTGTTGGAAACACCCTGTCTACAGATTGTTGTGAACACCCTGTCTACAGATTGTTGTGAAGACCCTGGCTACAGATTGATGTGAACACGCTGTCTACATATTGCTGTGAACACCCTGTCTACAGATTGATGTGAACACCTTGTCTACCAACTGTCGTGAACAACCTGTCTACAGATTGTTGGAAACACCCTGTCTACAGATTGTTGTGAACACCCTGTCTACAGATTGTTGTGAACACCCTGTCTACAGATTGTTGTGAACACCCTGTCTACAGATTGTTGTGAAGACCCTGTCTACCAACCGTCGTGAACACCCTGTCTACCAACTGTCGTGAACACACTCTCTACAGATTGTCATGAACACCCTGGCTACAGATTGATGTGAACACCCTGTCTACAAATTGTTGTGAACACCTTGTCTACATATTCTCATGAACACCCTGGCTACAGGCAGTTGTGAACACCCTGGCTACATATTCTCATGAACACCCTGGCTACAGATTGTTGTAAACACCCTGTCTACAGATTGTTGTGAAGACTGTCTACAGACAGTTGTGAACACCCTGTCTACAGATTGTCATTAACACCCTGGCTACAGATTGTTGTGAACACCCTGGCTACATATTTTCATGAACACCCTGGCTACAGATTGTCATGAACACCCTGGCTACAGATTGTTGTGAAAACCCTGGCTACATATTCTCATGAACACCCTGGCTACAGATTGTCGTGAACACCCTGTCTACAGATTGCTGTGAACACCCTGGCTACAGATTGTCATGAACACACTGGCTACAGATTGTCATGGACACCCTGGCTACAGATTGTCATGAACACCCTGGCTACAGATTGTCATGAACACCCTGGTTGCTGAAGAGAGCCTGGCACTGTATCCTTCTTACCAGTTGTGAGAGCCAATGACATTTAGTGATATCTTCAGGCTCTCAGCTTGACACCACACCACAGGCTGAGCTAACACTTTCTGCCTCATCACCTTGTTGGAGGCATCATCCTGTGCAACCTCAAACACCCCCATTTGCTGAGCAAGGTCGTAAGGCTCCATAAAGATCTCATAGCCTAAACAATAGTAGGAAGAGTAGAAGAGGGGTTCACATGTAAACCGGTGTATGGCACACTCAATGAGACACAATGGCAATGGGGAATTATTTTGGAAGCTGTAAGGAAGACAATTTAAGCATGCATATCAAAGCACACATAGCATGCAGGTTAAAATTCAGGATCAGGACAGGGACAGCACCTTCAACACTGGACAGGAGTATTCACCAGTAAGCGAGGTGGGATTTACGCCGCTTGGAACAGTATCTCAGTCAGCTAGGCAGGAGGAAAGTAGAAATAGCGAGTATTGTTTCATGCCACTTTGAGCAGCAATATCATGGCCGGGGACACCAGAACTGGGCTTCACACACTGTACCCATGTGGGGAATTGAACCCGTGTTTTCATTGTGACCAGCGAACACTTTAACCACTGGACCACCCCACCGCCCAGGAAAGCCAGGAGTGAAGCCAGTCCTAGGTGTTTACAGCATTGCTGAAACCTACAGGCACAGGTATGGTGGTTAGCAACTAACAGCCATAAACAGGCTGAACTTAGCATTCAACCTATCATCATTTCATCCTGGCATATGAAAGGGACACAACACTGTAAACAAACAGCAGCACACCTCAGATGTTCAAAGAAACCATTCCCCAGTCATTATCAAACATAAGGTACAGTGAAGAAAAAGGTTTTAACCGCTGTGATTCAGCTGAAGTTTAACACTAGAATCTATAAAATGATAATATGCCATGTAAAATAAGATCATGTGAGCGCGAAAGACACAGAAGTGATAAAATTACTTCAAGTACTAGACAGTGTAAGGTAATGCTTCCTGAGTTATAGATCCGACTCTTCATTTACTATAATAGTCTTCGCTAGAACATTCTGTCTTTGTACTGTTACAATGCTTTATAAAAGGGTTCACTGAGAGTGACAAGTATCATTGTGCTACCATACAAAATGTAAATATGAAACAGAAATATTCATGAAATTGTGACACGAATTTGTTATGAACCAGTTGCAGTTAATGAAACCAAATTCAACTAATAGTTCAAGATGAAGTCGTTAGTTACCATGGTTACATAACAGAAATAAGATCTACCTTCAAAGTCTTCTGTGTAGGGGAGGGGGAAGGGCTTGGAGGCAGGTGGGGCATTGTCAAATGTCCCCTTCTGCCCGACTTCAAGTGTTGTCAGAGTGTAGATTTCATCTGGGTTCACCTTGAGAGATGCCTTGCCGTTCACAATCTGCAGGTAAAACCGTCATGACACAACATACAATTTCATGTTCTACAAGACCAAGCTGTAAAATTTATCTTTTGACACTGACAGGAATTAACTGTTTACTGCCATATGGCAATAAAACCATGGCAACACAAACCTAAGAGTAATGTACATGCGAATCATACTTGCATTTCCTTTAAAATTGAAAATGTACAAATCCAATACAACCACATAAAATTTGCTTCATAATAACTCATTGGAAAGGCATCAGTAGTCAGAATATTAATCAAAGGTTAAAAACTAAAATTGTAACAAAGGGAGGTAACTCCAGATTGGACTGGCATGTTTGTGATGTCATCATGTCATTAAAACTTCAACAATAGGCTGAGTATGGTTTTACGCCGTTTTTAGCAATATTCCAGCAATATCATGGCGGGGGACAGCAGAAATGGGCTTCACAAGTTGTACCCATGTGGGGAATCGAACTGGGCCTTCGGCATGACAAGCGAACGCTTTAACCACTAGGCTACCCCACCGCCCCTTCAACAATAGGAGTGCCACCCAGAAAATCTTGCAGTACACAGACAGAAGCTTGGGTTCAATATTTCAATGTACCAGTTCCACTTCCCAATAAGACCATCATCCATAGAAGTTGTGATTGAACTGAAATATGGCTTGAGAGATGGGAGTGAGTTTAGTTTTAAGCCGCTTTTAGCAATATTCCAGCAATATCACACATTGTGCCCATGTGGGGAATTGAACTTGGATCTTCAGCGTGACGAAGCCAAGTATAAAAAATGCCGTGTTTCAGATTACACCTCTTTAAAATTTAGGGTAGGTAGGTAGGATATTTCTTTTTACATTTTCTTTTAGATGTAAAAGTACAAACTATTAACACATTTATCAATGTATAAGTGTTTATTCAATCAAGCTTACGGCCTTCATGTTGACACTATCTATCAGAATGACTGATGCCTGTCGGTGCCAGGGAAAAAACAATGGTATCTGAAAGCTTATTATATTCATACCGCTTAAAAGAGATAAGGTCGGCACCAGAATTCAAGGGTCAGTTGGGTAATCGGAACCACTTTTTATTGGGTGTGTGTGTGTGTGGTGTGTGTGTGTGCTGGGGGCTGAGTGAATGTTTTAACCACTAGGTTCCCCCACCGCCCCTGAGAGATGGGAAATAAACAGGATGAATTTCACTGCTGGTGTGTTTATATGGTGAGTGGGGAGTTTTATTGTAAGATTACAGTTTCACTGTCTCAGTCTGAGCTTACAACCCCTCAAGTGGACATGCATGTTTGAGACCGGGGAATGTAAACAGATGCTGACCGAGAGTTTGTTCTGTTTCATGAAGAACACGTCTGCTTCATTTCCGTAGCTGGGCTTGCTGTACCACACATTGAGAGAAGTCAGAGCTGCCTGTAACAGAGAACAGAGTACACTTCCTTCAGCTGGACCAGTCCTACATCCTGACACCTGTGTAGAATTCTTCCCCACTGTCCCGTTCTAACACCTAAACACTGAGGTGGTTTCTTGATACAAATACTGACGACTAAAACCTCTCTAGGATGCTGCTTAATTGTAAATGTGGTGTGAGCTGATAATATTTACTCTGCCCTGGACTACAACTCAGTAAGAATCCCTTTATTAAATCAATTATATCCCTGTATTCTCTTTTTTTCATGTTCACAAGTAGTCATGTTCGATCTAAAGAATGAGCTAAGCATTCATGTCAAGTAATAATGAAATTAAGTTTGGTATTCAGGTCCCACATATTCTGGTACAAAAACATAGAACTCAAACACAACTAAAAACTGAATCCATTATTTGTGTGATACAAAAACTTCAACATCACAGCACGCAATTCAAACATGCTTCTATGTATATTACCCATACTTTTCATTAACTAAAAAACCCTGTGCATGCATAAAAAGTTCCAAATAAAATGTAAAATTTGAAAAAGGCATTTCAGAGGTTCTTACCGAAACCGTCACCGAGTCCACACTAGTTCAACATCTATGATAAGTGTTCACACTGACGCGACCAACTTACGAAACTGGAATTAAAATGCATGACGATCTCTGTAGCTGTGACTTTGAATGGCACTATGGGAGGTCGGATACAATACGAGTGGCTAAATGTCTGTCATAAAATAGAAAAAGTTAGTGACAACATTATACAAGAAGGTGACACAGTAATGACGGATGACACCACACAAGATACAAGTGAGTGAGTGATTGAGTTTAGTTTTACGCAGCTTATATCAGCAATATCACGGCGGGGAACACCAGAAATGGGCTCCACATACTGTGACAATGTGGTGAATCGAACCCAGGTCTTCGGCGTTATGAGCGAAAGCTTTAACCACTAGGCTACCCCTCCGCCCCCCTACAAGGGGCATAATGGCATTACCATATCGGATATCAAGTTGTGGACTAACTACAAGCCTACACAAGCTCCATTCACTTTCATGTCCCTGTTAAAGACACCATGTGATCCCAGACAGATAACTCTCAAGACCAGGTACCAGTTATGACAGTTGCGGTCCATGTTTGGTCGAAATCACTATTCTCTAAAACAGTCTGTGATGGACACGCTCAATTACAGCATAAATCATGTTCATTAATTTCCTAGGAAATGAATAAGAATATGAATATGTTTTGATGCAAGAGAGGAAAACACACTCCATGCGGATGAGTGTCAAGTGATGAAGGAGACCTACTTCTTCATTTTTCATGCTAAAAATCTCAAAATAGTTTTAGTTTGTAGATCACATTTTCCATGAAAAAAATATAGGTTCTATGTAAAAACATATTCTGATCTTGCAATGCTGTGCTAACATTTCTGTTTAGACCCCTGACATATTGGCACTAGCTGTATCTACTTGAGGGGTGGTGGGGTAGCCGAGTTGTTAAAGTGTTTGCTCATCACGCCGAAAACCCGGGTTCGAGTCCCCACATGGGTAAAATATGTGAAGTCCATTTCTGGTGTCTCCCGACATGACATTGCTAAAGCGGCTTAAAACTAAACTGTATCCTCTTGATGAAGCATTAAGTTGAAATATGTCAGTGTCTGTGTGGAATCATGAGCCAGTACCTTCTCACCTTCATCAGATCAATCACTTACAAAGCTGCCCTTGAACTCAATTTCCACTGTGGCGGGAGTCACATTGTAAGGAGGGAGAGCCGGACGAATGCACAGGGAGTGGTCATGACTCTGACAACACAAGACTTCACATGACAGCCAGACATAGCAACTAGGGGTGACCACTGAGGGGGAAACAAGTACAGTGAAACCTGTCAAAACTGGCACCCTACAGGACCAATATATAATGCCGGTTTAGACAGGGTGCCGGATTAGACAGGTGCCGAGTTTCACTGTATTGCGATAATGATAGTCTATTGCAACATACTATTGGAGTAGTTTTTTCTGCTTGAATTGTCTCCTTTCCCAAAGGAATGAATAGTTTATATGATATATTAACAAGCTGAAGTAGTTTCAGTCTCTTTTAATAACTGACAAGAAACTTGAAACCCAAAACAGGTTTGTTTAAGTGGCAACAGGGGCGGATAACTCTAAATCAACGTGGATGGATCTGGTACTTCCTGTATTTTGCCCTGCGCATTTATCAACGGAAGTCAATTACTAAACTATTTATAGTCACAAATATTATCGATGCATTGATAGTTTTTCGTTTCTATCATCGATTAATTGCTATCGGAGACTCAACAACTGCAATGCATCGATAGTTCCATACATCTTTACTGCCCTAATAGCAACACTGGGAACAGGGACACTTTAGTGTAACCTCCTAAGGTTCATGATGGAACATTGAACGAATGTTGTCTTATACCACAGCCTTGGCCAAATACATACTAAAGTACTGTCGGAAATAGAAAAAAAATGTATTTTCTCATTTATCTCTACAATTTATGTAGTTGATATGTGAAAGTGTGAAATATCTGTTAATCTAAGTTCGGCCTAACTACAGAGAGATAGGAAACGGAGAAAAGAGACTTTACTGAGGGGAAATTAGTGCAGAAATGAGCAATGCGTTTTTTATGTAAGTCCAAAAAGACTTATTTGGAACAGACCATGGCTTCATGCAAATTAGTGTGCGACGATATTGTATTACAAAGGACACTTTTCAAATGCCCAATTTGAAATTAGACGTAGATTCATTATAAACGATAGCTGACGTAAAAAATAATAACTTTTATGCCGAAACTATTCAGGATGTGGCTACCATGGAGTCTCACTGTCACTATAAAAAGAAACAAATAGGAGGGGTCGTCTCAAAAGCAAAACATGGGGTCGGGCTTGGGGATAAGCTAAGATAAGCTAATCCTTTAGGGCAATTATACTGGGGAGGTACATGGCACATCATAACAATTTAAAAATAATATCCAGTCCTGTCGATCTTCGAGTGGTCATGCCACCTATTTACTATGATGCGTTTCTATGGTTTTCGGGTATCATACTCTTTTACATATCTCAACATAAACTATATGAAACTATATGAAAGAAAGACACGTTAGATGTTAATCAATAGATGAGACATAGTCAACACACATGAAAAAGCACAAAATATCTTTGACATGACCCCTTGTGCCTGTAGGCAGCACATGCATTTCATGCCAGGTGAGTCGACGGTCCGTCGTCATACCTGGCTGAACGACCTAATTACCATCTATAGTCTGATCTATTGTTTTCAGCAGCTATTCATTTTTTTCTAAGTTTTGCCTGATTTTACGAGTAAACATGCTTTTCTGGATATCGTATTACGCATCCAACTGAACGCCCAGTTAGGCCGAAGTGGGTAATTTCAACATATGCTATTTGCAATTTCTGACAGTACTATAGCAAAGTGCCTCATACTGATTCATCCCCATGTGTCAGCTGTTGGGAACCTGGATCTATCCTTCTCCTGTATCACCAAGACTCAGCATGATGCTTTTACAAAGTTTGAAAATACACTTCCATACACAACTTTATGGGGAAAGAAAAATATATTGCCAAGTAGCAAAACAATTAAACTGGTGAAAACAAAATAACTTTAAATCTCTGTAGGTCTACGCAAGGTGTTTCAATTTTCTTTGCATTAAAGAATTAGAATACATATTTAGAGATGGCATACATTTATCATGTATAAGTTTATTTTCATTTATTCACAGATATTAAGCAAAGAACTAGGAAGATCCCATCTAACTACGCTCATTTATTGATTCAAGTGAAACCCATAACCATGGTAACAAACCAATACCAACCATGGTTTCTATGACGATGGTGAGGTCCTTCTCATCAGGACTGACGAGACCTACAAAGCTACCCCCGGTCTCCAGTTTCCCCACCCCGGCGCCATGACGCAAGTACTTCCATCCTATCTCTGTGAACTGGGTCGTGTGAGCTGAAACAGCAGGAAGAAGATGTTGTCTTCACATCTTGCAGACAAAAAGCAGTTTCGTGACAGCTGTAGATCAAAAGCCCATAGTCTAGGGCAGTAGCACTCCTTTATTCACTAATTTAGCACTAAAAATATACATGATAGAACAAAAGCAGTAGTTCTATTACCTGACAGATTCTAATTTAAGGTGCAGATCCAAACTACTGTAATAAAGCCTCTTTTAGAGTAGAAAAACGCAATACTTGTGTTTGTTCAAAGCACAAAACCATTATTATGTTGGTCAGTGGATCAGAGTGAACTAACTCATATCTCCAAACTTGAGGAATAGTCTGATTCAGCACAGAGGTACTCAATGATCTGACAAGACAGAATAGACATGGAATATATACCAACAATAGATGAACTTAACAATAGATCTCAAAGACAGCTATAAAGCCTGTTCTTTCCAATCTAATGAAACCACTAACTCTAACCTCTTCCCCTCCCGCTACCAACCCTTGTGATCCATATAGGACTCTGGACGACACAGTTCCTGCTACCATCCCTTGTGATCCATATAGGACTCTGGACGACACAGTTCCCGCTACCATCCCTTGCGATCCATATAGGACTCTGGACGACACAGTTCCTGCTACCATCCCTTGTGATCCATATAGGACTCTGGACGACACAGTTCCCGCTACCATCCCTACCTGTGATCCATATAGGACTCTGGAAGACATAGTTCCCGCTACCATCCCTACCTGTGATCCATATAGGACTCTAGTTCCCGCTACCATCCCTACCTGATCCATATAGACTCTGGATAGTTCCCCGCTACCATCCCTACCTGTGATCCACATAGGACTCTCCACAACATAGTTCCCACTACAATCCCTACCTGGATCCATATAGGACTCTGGACGGTGTAGTTCCAGCTACCATACCTGTTCCACATATACAACATAGTTCCCACTACCATCCCTACCTGTGATCCATATAGGACTCTGGAAGACATAGTTCCCGCCACCATCCCTACCTGTGATCCATATAGGACTCTGGATAGTTCCCTGCTACCATCCCTACCTGTGATCCATCTCTGGAAGACATAGTTCCCGCTACCATCCCTACCTGTTCCCTATATAGGACTCTCCACAACATACCTGTGATCCATATAGGACTCTGGACCTACATAGTTCCCGCTACCATCCCTACCTGTGATCCATATAGGGACATCCCACTACAATCCCTACCTGTGATCCATATAGGACTCTGGACCTGAGTTCCAGCTACCATCCCTACCTGTGATCCATATAGGACTCTCCACAACATAGTTCCCACTACCATCCCTACCTGTGATCCATATAGGACTCTGGAAGACATAGTTCCCGCTACCATCCCTACCTGTGATCCATATAGGACTCTGGACGACATAGTTCCCGCTACCATCCCTACCTGTGATCCAGATAGGACTCTCCACAACATAGTTCCCACTACAATCCCTACCTGTGATCCATATAGGACTCTCCACAACATAGTTCCACTACAATCCCTACCTGGACCATATATAGGACCATGGACTCCCTACCTGTGATCCACAACATAGTTCCCACTACCATCCCTACCTGTGATCCATATAGGACTCTGGACGACGTAGTTCCCACTCCAAGGTTCTACAGCTGTCATCAGCCCGTCTCTGTAGAATGGCAGGGCTTGGTAGTAGCTGGCAATCAGGTTCCAGGAGATGGTGCTGAAATTACATGGCCCTCAATAATGGAACTAAAATGCTCTAACATATGTTATATTTGCGATTACACTTTCTCACTGAAGTTCAGATTCTAGTAATTTTGTTGGGTTGAGTCCCATCTGGTATTCGAACCCACACCCAACAAAAGTACTAGAATCTGTACTTTACTACGAATGTGTAATCCCAAATATAACATATGTCTTATGTGACCGCTTTCTAAATGGCACTGCGTATTCATAAAGTGCTCTATGTTTAAATGTAAGCTGATGTAAGCGAGCCCAAGATTACTGCATTGTCCTAAAGACAACTGGCCATCCAGAGATCAATGACACTGAGGACCATACTCCTTTGATTCGCCAACAAATCATGATCAGTCTATTGGGACAACCAAAAGTTTTGTATTTTTATTGGATATAATTTTCAAATAACCCACCTTGTCATGTAGCCATTCACATAATTTTGATTTAGAATCTGAAACAGATATCAATTCCTCATTAAACACTGAAAGATGAACTTGTTAAAGGTGCCTTATTTGAACATGTCAGTTCATTTGGTGCAGAAAGTATACATAGAAGTGAAGAATGTAATTTTCTGAGTAAAATTGATATTTTATACTTATCCTGACTCATGTATTATTGCTTGTCTCCTTCCTTTCCTGAACGTTAGTGGAACACTTGTATCTCCTTTTTGAAGCTCCCTTTAATAAAGCAGACGTAAAATCACTACTCACCACGAGTTGTCTCCCTCTCGGTTTTGGCGGGAAAACGGTGCCCCCCCGTCTTCCCATGCTTCACTCTCTCCAAATTGCTAGCCCGACACTTCTATTTACAGGGAAATCCAAAGTGGCTAGTGGGGAGGTTGGGAGGGCTTACCTCATGAGTCAGGATAAGTATAAAATATCAGTTTTACTCAGAAAATTACATATTTTTTCTTATCCTGACTCATGTATTATTGCTTGTAGAATCCGACGGATCTGGTGGTGGGTCAAGCCACTTCTGGATTCCAATTAGTGATTTACGTCTACTTCCTGGTAGCACTTCAATTTACTGCTAGGCTCTGCTGCTGCTGTTACCCTTTTCTTCCAGCTTTCTCTGATGGGGGGACCACAATTGTTAACTTTTGGTCCTTACTTCTGTTAACATTTTTATGTGCATTTTTGCAACTCCATCTCTTGATGCAAGCATCAAGTGGAGAAGCGACCCTTCTTATGTACGAGTACGTCCTTACAAGTACTGGGTCTTATCACTTATGCTAGTCTGTCTTAGATGTGCATATGGACTCTAAAGCTGTAACTCTCCTGAGTGTTAGCTTTTGCAAGTCATGTGATAAAAGGGCGAGACTCTGTCTCAGCGCCTCTGTGGAACTGTCAATTGTTGTGCTACAACAAGTGGGCCGAAATGGTGAATGCCAGAGCCGTCTTCAGTGGCGATGTCTCTCAGGTAGTGGTTGGCAAACACCATGTCCGATTTCCAAAAGCAGCCCTCCATTATCCTCGTGATAGAGCAGTTTCCATGTAGAGCGAGTGTTGACGTCAGAGCTCTAATTTCATGTGGATTGGAGGCTCTTGGAGGATCAAGTCCTGCTGCTTTGTAGGCCCGTAGGATGACAGTTCTCATCCATATTGCTATCGTAGTGCGAGAGATCTCCGTCTGTGTCTCTGCCGATATAGGGATGAAAAGACGCTTGAATTTTCGTCTCCTGGTCCTAGACCTTTGTAGGTAGACTTTTAATGCTCTTACTGGGCACAAGGATCCTGTGGCCCAAGGACTGATGATAGTGCTGGGATGTGGAATTGTCTGTCCGGTTGACCTGGCAGTTGATTCTTTGCTATAAAGTCCCATCTCAGTCCCATATGCACGATGTTTCGATTTTCATCAAATCGTGTCCTTTCAAAGTCTAGAGCATGTATTTCCGACATCCTTGCTGCTGTTGCTAAGGCAATCAGGAATAGAGTTTTCTGCGTCAAGAACTCAAAAGATGTCCTATCTAATGGTTCATAAGCGTCACTGGTGAGATGCCGTAGAACTATGTTGAGGTCCCAAGCCGGAGCTTTAAATCTCTGTTGTTGGTCCTCCAGTTTAAAAGAGCGTAGTAAGGCCAGTAACTCTGGTACCTTAGTCAGTTTTACACTCGTCCTCATAGTGATAACTGAGCTCAATGTTGCTAGGTATGTTGAGAGTGTTGACCCTTTTAACCGCTTCGTTTGTCTTAGGTGACAAAGATAGTCCGCCACTTGAGGGTGTGTCGCTTTCATGGCTGTGAAGCCTGTTTTCGCGTAGGTCTCAAGCTTCGCCACTTGTCATTACAAGTTGCGTGTTGACTTGGCGTAAAGCTAGTGTGACCGCTTTAGCTGCCCTGGTGGAATATCCTCTCTTATTTA
The DNA here is from genome assembly GCF_003918875.1 of Haliotis rubra. Classification (NCBI taxonomy): domain Eukaryota; kingdom Metazoa; phylum Mollusca; class Gastropoda; order Lepetellida; family Haliotidae; genus Haliotis; species Haliotis rubra. The sequence goes on along the minus strand of NW_025767401.1, from coordinate 1,230,385 downwards.
AGCACGCCTTGATACGCTCCACGCGTGTAGGCGGAACACCTCGGGGTTGCCGTGTGCTTGCTTTGTGTGTGGATGTACTAGCAAGTTTGTCCACTCTGGGAGTTGCAGTTGAGGCGGTCCCAGTTCTTGTATGAGAATGGGGAACCATATTCTCGCCGGCCAGTAAGGCGTGATCAAAATCAGTTGCAGGTTCTTCGTCTGCATGATTTTCTGCTACACTTTCGGTATTAGAGCTGGTGGTGGGAACGCGTAAGCGTTTAGTCCTTCCCAGGAGATGCTTAGAGCATCTGTTGCCCATGCTCGTGGATCTGGTATTGGAGAGACGAATGTTACCAGTTGATTGTTGAATCTTGTGGCAAATAAGTCTATTAGTGGCGCTCCTATCTCTTGTATGATCTGTTTGAAGATTTCTGGATGTAGCATCCATTCTGTTGGGGATGGCTGAGTTGGACGAGATAGTGCGTCTGCTATCACATTCTTGGCTCCTGGAATGTGGCATGCTTTTATGTGGATGTTCAGGTTGTCTTTTATGCTGAACAGATGAAAGCAAAGGTTCAGAAGGTTCGCCGACCTTGTTGATCTCTGTTTGTTTATGTAGAACGCCCCTGTGGAGTTGTCCGTGTGTACCGTTAGATGAGCATTCTTTAAAATGCTGGCCCAGTGGAGTATGGCGTTTATCACTGCTTTCATTTCTAGCATGATGATGTGCAGATTTTTCTCTTGTACTGTCCATTTCCCAGCTGACACTTCGTTGACGAGGTGTGCTCCCCATCCTTGGAGAGATGCGTCTTGCACTCTGGCTCTGCTAAGTAGGTGCCTCCGCAAACATTCGATCTCTGAGTCCACCATAGTAGATATGGTATTAGTCTGTCCGGGAGTCCGAAGGGGTCCGGATCGTCCAGATGTACATTTACGAAGACCAATAGTGGGCGTAGTTGTAATCTCCCTCTGCGCATCATATCCTGTGCTGACGTGAGGAAACCCAACTGACTCTGCCACTGTCGGAGTGGCCACGGAGAGAGAAGCGCTTGCGATACCATCTGTTGTATCTTTAGCCAACGGTCCTCTGGTACTGTTATGCGGTTTTCTGTTGTGATGAGTCGAATTCCTAGGAACTGCAGGTCCTGTGTAGGCTCTAGTTCCGACTTGAGGACTGAGTAGGCTCTGCCAACTTCGTAGTAATAACGGAGAGCGTAGTGCTTGAGATACAATGGCTTGTATCTAGATCAAACGATCGTGAAACCCTTGCCATGTCCGTGAGGGAAACGCAGCAATGTCCGACTCTGTGACTGCCATCTTTGTGAAGTCTATATAAAGTAGACTGGCTACCGTCATCAAAAGTCCGTCAAACGTATGTTGCTGCAATTCGCCTGATGAATCGTCTTCAATGCTGACAGGGAAGGTCTCTAACTCCGTGAAGACAGCCGAATCACGTAGTTCCCGTCTAACTGGACTGTAATTGAGGCCTTCCTCCCTTGTTGAAAGGTTGTCACTTGTAAGAATTCCCTGACATGTGAACTACGTCCGACTTCTGCGCAGGGTGTTGTCTCTCATGGACCAATCAAAATGAAGCATTTTGATTCCTTTAGCTTCCCGCGATGTGACCGGTGTAGCAGCAAAAAAGGTCCTTGTAGAATCTTGTGCAGTCGTTGATATCTTATCAACACTCGGTCTTGTCTGTAGCCTTCTGGAGTTATACGAGTGACCACGTGTATAGAGGGTTGCATGGTAAACACGCGAAATATTTTGCCGCGTAATACCGATGTAGGTAGGCTGTTTCCCTGGCTGCTGTGACTGTTACTTCAGGCCTGAAGATAATGCAGTCCTCCCTTTATACAGATGATCAGCTGAAGTCTACACCTCCTCAGCGCTGCCACTTGTAGACTGCATTCATCGATCTCAATGAAGTGTCGTAAAATACCCTCTTTGTGTTGAAATACACAGGTCCTTGAAGAGTTGATGGTCAACTTTGTTGTAAGTTCTACAAAGGGAGTCGTTGCTGATTTTGTAGTTTACATCAATCTCTGGAGTCTTTATGCAGGGTCCCATGTAAAGTAGCGGGAATTCCCAAACTTGAACGTTTGGAATATGTTGACTTTGTAACTTCATAGCCTTAGCAAGGCTGCTGCTGAACCCCGCCAATGTGAAGATCTGTACGCAAGTGAAGATCTCTGTATGGACATGAGTCCCGTTATTATCTTCTGATGTAGATATATCTATCTAAAATTTCTCAACGATGTGAATCCCGTCTTGGATTCAGTCTGAAGATCTGCGCAGGTGATGAATTCGGACAAGAGTACCCCTCTTGAACTTCAACACGTGTCCCTCAGTCTTTGCGCCGGTGAAGATCTCTTCGAGGGTGACGCTAGGTCCAGTCCATTAGCCATCCAATATTTTATCTCTGAGTCCAAAAATATGATACCGCTATCGTCCTCTGTATCATGTCCACTGGTATATGATTGTTGAATATCCTTGGAGATCTGCGTGGCGATCTATGTGGCGATCTACGTGGCGATCTGCATGGCGATCTACGTGGTGATCTGCGTGGCAATCTACTTGGTGATTTACGTGGGGATGAGCATGTTGAACTACGAGTAGTTCTAAGAAGTGATCTGTATGGTGACCTGCGTGGAGGTGAGCGTCTACGTGTCCGGGGTTGCCTTCCCGAAGGCAATATATTCCTATGCGGTGAATCCCGTGACAACCTGCATGGTGATGGTGACATTCTTGATGATCTATCTGACGACCTTGCGGCAGGTGAGAGAATTTTGTTGAGGGTCTGAGTCCTGAGACGTCTCTCTGTATCTTCTTGGAGGTGTAAGCCTCTCTGTGATGTAGGTAGCCTGCGCGAAGGCTCTTCATTAGCTTCATCCTCAGATGACGATCTATTTTGGTCGGATGAATGTCCCTTCCTTCGCGCAGGTTCGTTGACGTCGTGCAGGGCAGGTCTGCTCTTAGTCCTAGAGCTAGAACCTTTTGTAGATATCTCAGATGCACCACCGGTGCGGGGTCCTTCGTGCAGCACTGGTCCTGACTTGAGCATGAGAGGCGCTGCCTGACCATCATGCAAGGTCCTTTCCTGCGCGAAGCGCTTCTCCATCAGGCCCATCATCTGTTGGGAGAATTGCTGCATGAAGGTCCCGGGGTTGAATGTCTGCGACGACTGTAGAGATGACGCATCTGAGAGGGTAGCGATATGGTCCAGGGATCGCTGTACCTCATGGGTCCCTGCTGCCAATGTAGAAGGTAACTCAGACTGTGCTGACATTACTGTTGCTGAGGCCTGCGTCTTCTTCTTATGCAGTATCTCTGGGATGAGGATAGGCGGTTCTTCGTACAAGCCTATTTCTTCCATCGGGACGATCTCGGCAGAGAAGGTCCTTGTAGTCTGTGAAGAGCTCCCAGTAGATCTCGTTGAAGCCTTAGGGGCGTAAGGCTTCTTCTGCAACGAAGATGGCCTCTTTATCTTCATATGGGTTGAGGAGTTGTCCGACCTAGAAGATCTTATCTTCGACGTAATGGCGGACTTCATCCCACGCCCATCTTCTGAAGACGCCTCCGGCAGGTCACTGGATGGGAGTATGTCGTCTGACAACGACAGACAGCTCTTAAGGGACTCAGCCGGTTTAGCCATGACTTGTAACAGCCGCCTGGATTTATCCTCAGAGAAATAATAATTATTAAATTCAATTTTTGTTAGTTGCTGACATAATTTACAGCGAGAGCTGGAAGTACATATTGTTGGACAACTAGGGCACAATAATGTGGGTCTGCAGCAGAGAACCTAAACCTAAAACGAAAACAGGTTTTCATGAAATGTAAACAAACCGAACAATCACGTGAAACCGTGAATAAACAGTCAAATTTGCTAATAAATTTCAAACCATATTGTAGAAGGATACACCCTGAAATCTAATAAAGGTAACTTATAGGGTAATAACTAAGTTAGCAAAGGATATAGTGCCGTGTTGGAGACACAGGTGCTCTCCCAACCGTCCACTAGGGCGAAGAAGGAGAGAGTGAAGGCGTCGTTTTCTCGCCAAAACCGAGAGGGAGACAACTCGTGGTGAGTAGTGATTTTACATCTGCTTTATTGAAGGGAGCTTCAAAAAGGAGATACAAGTGTTCCACTAACGTTCGGGAAAGGAAGGAGACAAGCAATAATACATGAGTCAGGATAAGGAAAAATAATGAAATACTGAAACTGGTCAGTTTCACTAAGCTATCGTAGTGTTACGACTGCCGTAAGTCTATGTTACAGTATAGGAGTTACGACAGTTGTAGCGCTACGATAGCTCTGTGAAACAGGGCCCAGGACGATAGGAGACTACTTTTATCCTGTAAGTATGCAACTCAGTCTGGGACTAACCCTGGCCCAGCATCCGCCGCCGACGTTGTCGTTGAAGGTGCTGAAGTCTTCCGAGGACCATAGCTGCTTGCCGGTCTTCATGGCCGCAGTTGTGGTCAAGGTTCCCGGGTAGTGAGTTCTGTCAACAAACCAGAAATATCACAAGGATATTAGTGCCAGACTCTATTTCTAGCTTTCAAGGTTTAAATAGACTAAAATTTCAGTTGAAACATATAAAAGGCAGAAAACAACAACCCCAAAACCCAGTGATTTTGCAAGTAAGAAATATACCAGTTATGGTACATAATGTCTCGTTAGATAAGCCTAGGCAAAGCAGTGGTTGACTGACAGCATGAGAAATCATCATTTGTAGCCTAGTGGTTAAAGCATTCACTTGTCATACTGAAAACTCGGGTTCAGTTCCCACCAGGGGTACCATGTGTGAAGCCCATTTCTGGTGTACTCTGCCATGATATTGTGGGAAGTGGTGTAAAACTAAACTCACTCACTCACACTATACAGGCTGGGAAAGAAATTGCAAAACAGGAATAAAAGTCAAGGTTGAATAAATCTATTCAGCATGTTATATTTCCCAAGAAACCTCCCTATTCCCTGTTGCAGGCTGCAGTCACAGTGTATCTGTCCTTACCCTATGTAGTCGATGGCACTAGCAAGCACCGAATCTTTCTGGATATCGTTGGCAATACCCCATCCTCCATCAGCTGCCACCATACGCACGTTGCTCAGGCCATTGTCATCGAAAGTCTTCCTCAGGATCTAAAAAAGGGAAACATTTCACATTTACATGAACTTGTCCATGAATCTGAAAAAAGAAAGACAACTGCTTCTCAGGCAAAGATTTTTGAAAACAAAATGGGCAGAGCATCTTCTATTGATTTGTATATTTTATCTCCATTTCATAATGATAAACTCTGGACACATTTGTCTCCAGAACATCATTTACCATCTCAACAGCACAGAATTTCTCTTGCCCATGATCTTGAATTTAACAGCCAATTATATGCCCTTCATCTGCGCAGTAGTTTGGGATAGAGAGTGAATGAGTTTCGTTTTATGCGCCTTAGCAATATTCCAGCAGTATCACGGCAGGGGACACAAGAAATGGGCTTCACACATTGTACCCATGTGGGGAATCGAACCCGGGTCTTCAGCGTGACGAGCAAACACTTGAACCATTAGGCTACCTCACCTGCCCAAGCTTGGAATAGATCAACATCCAACACCACAGAGTTGTCCAAGTAACATATTATTACTTCCCGGTAATCTAACTGAGGAATGTGTAACATGACATCCTAGCTGGAAAGACATCTCCATGCCTGCTTCACAACCTTCGCTAACTGCAGTGTTCATTCAAGCATTTCTAAAATGAGAGCCCATGGCTCACCAGCCATCAGTTATGTGGGTCATTAGAAAATATTGTGGGCCATGTCAAATTGCTGTGACTTTTTAGCCATACAGTAAAATGATACACTAAGAGTTGCTGTTTCACTTCCTTTTTCAAACTTTCAATCTAGGTGAGGTCAACAAGAGAAACCAAAGATGTACTTGAGTTTTGCTTGAGTTGCCTAGCGAAAACAAACTTGTGATGCGTTTCATATTTACATTTACGGATGGGCAGACACAACACAACCTGTAGCTAGAAGGACACTGTATCTGTTCCTACACCATACGTGTAGTGTGACACCAGGGCAGCTTACCTTGATGTAGGGGATGTTATAGTCTCTCTCATTCCACACCTGTATACAAAGAGAAGTAAATACACAACTGGAGCCAGTTCAGTATATAATCAACATATTGTGCTCTTAAGACAATAAAGTTTGAGTGAGTTTAGTTTTAAGTCGTTTTCAGAAATATTCCAGCAATGGGCTTCACACATTGTACCCATGTGGGGAATCAAAACCGGGTCTTCGACATGACGAGCGAATGCTTTAACCACTAGGCCACCCCACCACCCCAATCAAGTTTGAAGATTAAGGCAAATCAGAGATGTGTTTAAACTAACAGAACTGACCAACATTTTGTGTTGTTCATCTAACATGACATATATCAACAATGTTAACATGCAGCCCAAGTGTACCAAGAAATGAACATGTAATTTTTAGAGTAAAATTGATATTTTATACTTATCCTGACTCATGCTCTTTTGCTTGTCTTCTTCTTCTTACGAACATAGTGGAACACTTGTATCTCCTTAAATGAAGCTCCCTTCAATGTAAAATCACTAATGGTACTCACCAAGAGTTGCCTCCCTTTGCCCTTTGCGCGGGAACAGGTGTCGCCACCCTCTGGCCTCATGCTTCACTCTCTCCTGATTTTGCGAGCCCAACACTTGAATTTACAGGGAAATCCAAAGTGTTATGTGGGGAGGATGGGAGGGCTTACCTCATGAGTCAGGATAAGTATAAAATATCAATTTTACTCTAAAAATTACATATTTTTCCTTATCCTGACTCATGCTCTTTAGCTTGTAGAATCCTACGGAAACGGAGGTGGGAAGAACAGAATACTTTGGATTTATAAAATTAGTGATTTATATAGATATAACTGTAATAACCCCCTAACAGGAACTTCATAAAGGCATAGACTTAGGATATTTCCTCTATTATAAACCATAGGTTTATATATTGCCATAACTGGGGTATTACAATAATAATATACTATGATATTATCAAATAAAGATATAAAAGCAACTCTGATAGAGAAGCTATACAACTGAACATAATCATCAGTATAAGCTTAAGGCTGAGTAGACCTAAGCTAAGTATATACATAGCCCTAGAACTCCGTAGAGTTATAAGCTAGATAATGCAGGTATGAAATATACATAATAATCTCGTAAGAGTATGTGTTAACGTCTACGAGGGACTGTCAACTGCTGTGCGAGGACCAAGGGACCGAAATGGTGAATACCTGAGACGTCCTCGGTGGTGATATCTCTCAGACAGTGATTAGCAAACACCATGTTAGATTTCCAAAAGCATCCTTCCATAATTGTATTCAATGAACACCTACCGTGTAGGGCGAGAGTGGAAGCCAATGCCCTGATCTCATGGGGATTTGATGCTGTTGGAGGGTCCAGGCCTGCTGCCTTGTAGGCGCTGGTATGACAGTTCTTATCCATATAGATATGGTGGTACGAGATACTTCTGTCTGAATTGTTGCCGATAAGGGGATGAATAATCGTTTGAGAAATCTTCGCCTTGTTTTGGAACGTCGTAAATAGATTTTGAGAGCTCTGACTGGGCAAAGAGATAAGTCCAGTGTATCTTGAGATCCGAGAATCGAAGATAGTGCAGGGATATGGAATAACCTGTCTGGTTGACCTGGTAGTTGATTTTTGGCGATGAAATCCCATCTTAATCCCAGGTGTGCTGTGTTTTGATTGTCATCAAACTGTATCCTCTCATAATCTAGTGCGTGAATTTCTGACATCCTGGATGCCGTGGCTAGAGATAACAGGAAAAGCGTTTTCTGTGAGAGAAATTCAAAGGTTGTCGATTCCAACTGTTCATAAGCCTCACTTGTGAGGTGTTGTAGCACTATATTCAGATCCCAAGCTGGAGCGTGGAACTTCCGCTTTTGGTCCTCCAATCGGAAAGCACGTAATAAGGCCAGAAACTCTGGAGTCTTAGTCAATTTGACACCCGTTCTCATAGTTATCACAGAACTAAGCGCGGCAAGATATGTTGACAATGTCGAGCCTTTTAAATGTTTGTTTTGGCGTAAGTAACACAAATAATCTGCCACTTGTGGATGAGTAGCATGTCTCGCTGTAAATCCCTTATTTGCTGCGTAATTTTCGAAACTGTGCCACTTGTCGCGTACACAAGTTACGTGTAGAATAGCGTAAGGCAAAGCGTGACCGCTTTTGCCTCTGGTAGAATATCCTCTCTTGTTTAAACACATTTTAATACAGTCCATACGCGGAAGTTGGAATACTTCTGGGCTTCCGTGCACCTGTTTGGTGTGTGGATGTACTAATAGATTTGAGCTTTGGTAGCTCTAGTTTCGACTGACCGATTTCTTGAATTAGAATGGAAACCACGTTCTGGCTGGCCAGTAGGGCGCGACCAAAGTGAGTTGGAGGCTCTGTGTTTGTCTGATTTTCTGTAACACTTGAGGTATTATTGCTGGCGGTGGAAACGCGTACGCATTGAGGCCTTCCCAGGATATGCTTAGAGCGTCCGTTGCCCATGCTTGTGGGTCTGGGACTGGTGACACGAATGTCGGTAGCTGATTGTTGAAGCGTGTGGCGAATAGATCTACTAGCGGCGCTCCTATTTGCTTGATTATTTGTGCAAAGATTTCTGTATTGAGCATCCATTCTGTCGGTGACGGTTGATGTGGTTGAGAGAGTGCGTCTGCTAGTACATTCTTGGCTCCGGGAATGTGGCATGCTCTGACATGTAGGTTGAGATCGTGGATTAGATCGAAACAGTTGAAAGCTTAAAGTCAATAGGTTCAGTGATCTCGTTGAGCCTTGTTTGTTCACATAAAACGCCACTGTCGAGTTGTCGGTATGAATCATTAGGTGGGCATTTTGTAGAATGGTGCTCCAATGAAGTATGGCGTTGATTACAGCTTTCATCTCTAACATGTTTATATGGAGCTTGCTTTCTTGCTGATTCCATAACCCTGATGCTGTCCGGTTGGCGAGATGAGCTCCCCAACCTTGGAGTGACGCGTCTACATATAGATGGGTTTTGAATTCCTGCTCTGCTAAACAAATACCTTCGCAGACATTCGACCTCCTGGTCCACCATAGTAGATGAGGTCTGAGATGTTTCAGTAGACTGAATGGTTGTAGGTCGTCGAGATGTGCATTGATGAAGACCTGTAACGGACGTAACTGTAATCTGCCTCTGACTGTCATGTCTTGGGCTGATGTGAGGAGACCCAACAGCCTCTGCCAATGTCGTAGTGGTAACGGAGAGAGTAGAGCTGGCGGAATGGTCTGTTGGATCTTGAGCCAACGGTTTTCTGGTACGACGATACGGTTGAGAGTCGTGATAAATCGAATGCCTAGGAACTGCAGGTCTTGCGATGGTACTAGGTCCGACTTGAGTAAGTTTACTAACCATCCTAGCTGTGTTAGTAGCTTTATGATGTAGTTTAACTGTAGTTTGAGACGCTGTGGATCTTGATCTACTTGTATCCTGTCGTCGAGGTAGAACGCACTGCGTAGCCCTAGACGATGTAGATAGGTGACAATAGGGTTTCGTTATCCTCGTGAATAGCCAGGGGGCTGATGATATTCCGAATGGGAGTACTTTCCATTGGTAATGCAGCCCGTCTAGTGTAAATCGTAGGTATTTCCTGGATTCGGGATGTATCGGGATGTGTAGATATGCGTCTTGCAGATCTATACTGGCCATGTTCTCCATGGGGCGAATCAACTGCCGTAACTGAGGTAGATGTATCATGCGAAACTTTGGTGGTTTGCGTAGATAATTCCTGTTGAAAAAGCTCATGTTGTAAATGAGTCTGTATTTCTCCTTGGAGTTTTTCTTGGGTACTAGGAAAACTGGGGAGTAGAAACCTGGTTCGATGTTTACTTGATCTAGTACTTCTATGGCCTGCTTGGTTAGGAGTGATGTAACAGCCTCTCTTAACTTTGGTAGTTGTTGTGCCTGTAAGTCCAACTTGTGAGGGTTGACTGTCAGCGGAGGCGTGGCCTGTAGTGGGATACTTAAATCCGGTTGAAGAATGTTGGAGACATAAGGGTCTTGTAACATTCCCCAGTTCTCCCAGTGTAGTTGGAGGCGCACCACCCACTTGTGACGGTTGTACTGGAACGGCTGGGGTGGAAGACTCCAGTCGTTCCGAACCTGTCTTTCAGCTGCTTATAGTTGCGGGAACCTCTGGGTGTCCTGCCTCTTCCTGACCCTCCTCTATAGTTGCCATATGGGCTTAATTTAAAAGAATCTTTTCCCCTGGAGCTGGCCATCTACCTATCCCATGCTCTCTGTAGTCCAGTGAATTTAGATATCCCTGAGTATCTTTGTGAAGTCTGCCTGATGACGCTTGGCTAAGCGGTCCATCGACTTTAATCATAAGGACTTCTCTGGAATCCTTAGTGACTTCCTTTGGAGACTTTGTCTATTCCTCCGCCAAAGATGGATGGGGAAGACCACGGGCTGTATAGAGTGGAGCTGTAAAGTTCTCACCCCAGCTGCAGGAAGCGAGGAGGCCTTGACGACGAAGCTAAGGTTAGCTTCTGCTGCTGAGACAGATGTGAGATGATCCGCTAGGAACTGCTGGTCCTTCTTTGCATCAGTAGGGCCGAGTAGATCATCCTATCATCTTCAGAGGTCGTTACTACCAAATCTGGTGATAAGTGTCTCATTGATCGCTCTAGATCTATTTAGGCCAAAGAACATGCGCCTCGGCCATGGTTTCTATCTGCACCAGCTTCGCGATCACCAATCTTGTAATTTGTTCTTGACATCGCTGATCAGCTTGTAGTTTTCATCGATGTCTTGTGCCTTGAAGAAGGGGTCCATGTTGTGAGTTGAGAACTTCTTGGCGTGAAAGTTCGCAGATGTGGTGTCTGCACTTTCGCGGGCTTTATGGAAGGCTGTATCTAGATTCTGTGGCACCGCAGCAATCGGGTCGATTGGAGGTAGGGTGACGGCGCCTGCATCGCCTTCCTTCATCAGGTATGTCTCGCCCGAGTTGCCACTCTTGGAAGGTGAAGAGAGATCTAGGTTGTTTACCATCCAATATCGTATCTCAGCGTCTGAGAAAATGATGCCTCCATCATCTTCTATCCCAGCATCGCTGATGAGAGGTTGATGCTCTTCTGATGGTGGACTGTGTTTCTATCTCTATGTCGGGTGACGCTCGGGAAGACCTGACTGTAGACTTGTGTGCAGACTTGTGTGGTGACCTGTGAGGCGATCGACGTGGTGATGTACGAGGAGATCGGCGCGGTGAGCGGCGACGAGATCGTCTTGGTGATCTGCGTCTATGGGTTGACCTTCTCGGAGACCTGTGAGGAGAATGTTGATAGCTTCGCTAAGCTCTTGTGTAGTCCCTCGAAGTCCTTCTTGACGATGACGATCTGTGGTCAGGTGTCCTTCGTGAAGGCCTTGTCCGGGAACGGCGACTTGACCTTCGCGAAGGCTTCTGTGAGGTCTGGTGGTCTGAGTCCGCATCTAAGGATGAAGCCGAGGAAGGTGATGATCTATCCCGCCTTCGCGAAGGCTGTACATCTGGGTCCTTCGTCGAGGTGGTCTGCGACTTCCTTCGCTGAAGGTGGCTTCGTGGCTGCTACGCTGACAGGGGTGCCTCTGGGGTGTCGCTCATGCTTGGAACCTTCGCGAAGGCTCAGGCCCTGGGCTGGCTGCTTCTCCAGTCTGTAGTGGCCTCCATCATGATCATGATTTGCCGCAACAGTTCATCTGGGATGGTCTGGCGACGGCGTAGTCGGTGCCCTCTCTGGCTGCGATGTTAGCGGGCGGGGCCCTCAGGGAAGTCGCCTGACATCAGTGTAGAGACATCAGGCTGCATGGCGATCTCTGCTGATGTCACTGTAGCTGTCACCGGTCGCTTCTTGTATGCGTGATGGCCGGGATGATGATCGGCTGATCATCATAGAGGCCCAGTTCGGGCGGCTGGAACGATCTCGGCTGAGAAAGTTCTTGACGACTTTCAGACTTTCCCTTGGAGGTAGACGCTGCCCTGGGGGTAAGTGCGAAGTCTGCGTTGAGAAGACGCCGAGGCCCTCTTGGACTTTGGCTGCGATGACGGGATGTCTGGGGAGGCAGGACGCTTCTTGAGGGGCGGACTGCATCCCACGCTCTCCTCCGAAGGGGTCTCTAGCGAACACCAGACGGAGGGGGTCGATCGACAGCAGCTGACTGGATGGGGAATCCGATGTATCGGCCATGTCTAACCCTTTGTTTGCGGACCTATCTGCTGCACGCCTCAAGACGCTAAAGATATTTATTAAAAGCAGAATTAGATAGATTAATGCAGTAACTGCAACGTGAATCAAACGCGCACAAGGCGTAGAACAACTAGGGCATAATACATGCGGTCAGCAACAGAAAAACGTAATCTACAAATAGTACAGATTTTCATCAACGTAATACTAGCTGAACAATCACGAACTCAATGCGAATAAACAGTAGAAATAATGATTAATTATCAATACAAATTAATGAAGGATACTAGCTATACCTCTATAGTAACCTATAAGAGGTAACTAGCTAAGAAAAACCAAAGGATATAGTGTGTAAGGAGACACAGGCGCTCTCACATCCTGCTCACTGGGCGAAGAAGGAGAGAGTGAAGCATGAGGCCAGAGGGTGGCGACACCTGTTCCCGCGCAAAGGGCAAAGGGAGGCAACTCTTGGTGAGTACCAATTAGTGATCTTACATTGAAGGGAGCTTCAATTAAGGAGATACAAGTGTTCCACTATGTTCGCAAGAAGAAGAAGACAAGCAAAAGAGCATGAGTCAGGATAAGGAAAAATAATATTGTTTGAGAGGACCTACCCCAATATAGTCTATGGTAAGATTGTAGTACTTCTTGGCTCCTTGGACCCACTTGAGGATGTAGGTAGCAGTCTGCTTGGGGTTGGTGTAGGGGCTGCGTGTGCCGTCCCCGACCCAACCAGGGAAGGTCCACGGGAGACCATACAACTTGATGTTAGGGTTGCGCTGAAACAGATCCACAATAAATAGCCATCACTCACCTTGAGAATAACCTGCCTAGTACATCATCATCATCATCATCATCATCATCTAGCAGGGATGGTAATGTTGTATATATACATGGAACATCATACATCACTGTACAGAAGAAGGAGTGAAAAACGATGACTTTTCTTCTTTAGATGATCTAAATAGACTCTGTGTGTCCCAAAAGACATTCATATAAAACACTTCAGCATCATGAATCTAGAGTTTACTGAGACTGTGTGGGGATACAATAAGTATTGATAAACCAGGGTTTGTGGACTGTGTGAGTGAGTTTAGGTTTACTCTGCTTTTAGCAATATTCTAGCAATATCACGGCATGGGACACCAGAAAAGGGCTTCAAACCTTGTACCCATGTGGGGAATCAAACCTGGGTCTTTGGTGTGATGAGTGAATGCCTTAACCACTAGGCTACCCCACTGCCATCATACTAGTGAATTTGGACCTTGTGTTTTGAAAGAGTAGGCGTCATGGTAAGAGAGAAACAACACGTTCGAAGAACGAGTGTAATATCTTATTTGACACAAAACATGTTCCATTTAATAACTAACTAAATGGAATATCCATGACGTAAATAAAGTCTAAATTGAGAGGTACATTGAGAGGAAATTGCCCATGGTTGCCATATGCCATGGCAATATTACTATTGTACGATTAAATGGGTATCTAATAACATCAGATATGTATGTTGTATGCATATGTTGTCATGCTTAGAAAATCTGTTTTGTTGTGTTTGTGAAGTTGCTAAGCAACCTTGTGAACAGCTGGTGAATGAGTGACCAATAAGTAAATTTATGAAGAGAATGAGATGCAGAGATACAGGTACTGAAACAAAACAATGAGTTTAACATTGCTTGATTGACTGATTGAGTTTAGCTTTATGCCACATTTAGCAATATTCCAGAAATATCATGGCAGGGGAATTTTTGTGAAAGAGTAACACATGGGCTATGGTAATGAAATTACTGTTTCCTTTCTTTTGAAACAATGCCACTGGCCACTGGCAGGACTCAGATGTGATTGTACAAGAGATCAATTAACTTAGTTTGGAACTCGAGAGAAAGTGTCTGCAGTAGCGTCCGCCATTTTGGTTTGTTTATCCTTACGAGTGCCGGTACCAATCGATTTCTTTTATTTATATGGTTTAAAAGCCATGTGCAATTATATGACCAATAAACATTCTCAAAACTATTAATGTATAATACTATAAAGGAAATACAAAGGTTATTATTAGTTTTGACTACATCACGAAAATTACCGATTGTATCGGATGAACCGGTTCGCGAAAAGTGTACTGCAATATATCATATTGTGAAGATCGAACTGCAATATAACGGTTAACCGTTACTATCACCCACCCCTAGAGGACACCAGAAACATTGCTTTTAACAGAATTTTTAAGAATACAAGAAGCCACCCAGTTCTCTCCAAGTTGTGTTAATACAATCTATTGTGTTTGTCCTAGAAGCATGATCTAACTAACCTTCTTGGCCTCCAACATGAGCCACCACTCATATCCTCTCTGGTAGTTCTCCTCCCAGCTGTTGTGCATGTGGGAGGACTCGGTTCCGTCTACAACACAAGGCAACGTACATCACAGACGAATCTATCACACCTCAAATACAGACAGACCAGTCTAAGTTAACACCCATGTTAACAGTTATCATGCACGTCATATTACAGCCATGTTAACAGTTATCATGCACGTCATATTACAGCCATGTTAACAGTTATCATGCACGTCATATTACAGCCAAACCTCTTCATTCATGTCATGATTAATGTCATCACTCGATGACTATGCCCTGCATTGCATACCAAACTTTAATCTTGGATCTTCAACAATTTCTACATTCTAACAATTCTGTTATGGTAACCTCCTCACTGATAATTTTCTTGTGTAAGGAAAATCATCTCAGTGACGACAATGATTTTACAAGGTAAACAGTCAAATTATTTTCATTTTTGTGGATGTTTCTTCCATTAAATGATATGTGAAAGGTATGCGACATATTGTTCACTAAAAGAACAACACATCTCAATGTATAATATTGCTCATGGCGAAATTGCATGTAAAATGCAGATTCACATTTATCAAGACAAGAACTGTTGACATGTCTTCAATAAGGGACCCGTTCAACAGTTATGGAGAAGCATGTACAATGTGAATGAAACCCCCTAAAATTTATGTACTAAGTAAGTGACACACCCCTCTGCATGTCATGTACAAAATCAAGGACACCCAACCAATAATTTTTAAGCATGATTTTCTAATAATTGTATGTACAAAATTGCTGACCCCCTAACTCCCAAGAACAAAATGGGTGACAACCCCCACCCCATAAATAGTGGCGGTCCCTAAAGTCGGTGACAGTTTTCTTGTAAAACTTCCGTAATATTCAGTTAAATGGCAGCGGTCTGTAAATTATCAAGTCTGGACCAGACAATCCAGTGATCAACAGCATGAGGATTGATCTACGCCATTGGGATACGATGGCATGTGTCAACCAAGTCAGCGAGCCTGACCAACCGATCCTGTTAGTCACCTCTTACAAGCAGCATAGGTGACTGAAGATCAATTCTAACCCGGATCTTCACGGGTCTCAGTAAGGCGGGGAAGTCTGAAGATGTCAAGGGGAACAAACCTGTACTTTGTGCATCTCCTCCTATTTCAACTTTAAGAATCTGCAGAGAAGCTCCGAAGTTTGGCTACAAGAAATTAAATAGCCTTCATGAACATATTAACTAGCTTAAATACAGGTACCAGGACTACAGTACCTGAAGTGCAATATACTGCAATATACTGCAATAGTGTTTATTTGCCAATACACAGCCCTAACATGTACATATTTGTTGTTCACAGTAAACAGTAGTGTTGAAGTTCAGAAATTGTAAACACTTTCACATGGTTTCAGTAATGTTCACTATACACTTATGATCAACTTATGAACATGCTGGAATCATGTCAAGTTTTAACTTATAAACAAAATACTTATATACATATTGGTTGGTTGGTAGGTTGATTGTTTGTTGTTAAATGCCACACTCAGCAATATTCCAGTTATGTGGCGGCAGTCTGAAAATAATAGAGTCTGGACCAGACAATCCAGTGATCAACAGAATGAGCATCGATCTTCGCAAATGGGATTACGATGGGATGTGTCAACCAAGTAAGCGAGCATGACTGCCTGATCCTGTTAGTCGCCTCTTACGACAAGCATGAGGTGCAAAGGCCAATATGAGTATCTGAAGCCTCTCCACTGCAGATAATATCTTATATGTCTTTAATCATACCTTGAAAAGATAGTCCAAGATTTCATCTCTTTGCTTTTTAGGGTAGTTCACCAACAGTTTTGATGTTGCCTGAAAATTCAAAATACATACATTTAAAGGCACAAAATCACCCCACACCTCTCTAAAAATATATAAAGCATTTCTCTCAATAATAGTTCACTATCAGCCCTCAGGGAAGCTACAATATATTTTATTCCAATCAAAATTACTTATTTAGATTACAATATTAAATTAAAAAGTTCAAATGAATTCATGCAACGTTGCATTAAATCAACTCTCATACCAGCCGAACATTATTTCATGCAAAACCCTATAGAGTTATGTCCCTTGAAGCGTCCTTACAAATATCCTACGCACAACTTGTGATTGAAACCAGTTCAGCAAACATTGACAACACCGTGTGCGACAGTTTTCGATGTACAGAGCAATTGCTTACATTCCATATATGGCAAGTGTTCTCTGTTTCGAAGCTGTGTGCCTCAAAGTTTCAATTATTGATTTCAGGCACGTCATAAGGGATAATACATCTTTTATTGTATCAATAGGAAGCTAAAGTGAGTGCATATGCCCCAATATATATAATAAAGTCCAAACTATTGTCATAAATGTGTGACACTGTGCCTTTAACATTACAAAAACATAACACAAATCTCCATTATTGCATTGTTTTAAATATATTGTGTCCAGGCGACACTTTGTTCCAAAAAAACTACAAAAGTAAAAAAATTCTCTAAAATACAAAACATGCTGCCCAAAACAATATCACAATTCAGCCTCACACTGTCTTATTCTCTCTTCCCAGCACTGAAGGCGAGCAAACATTATATGTCTTACATGTCACTTATACATTATACTTTGGCATGTTTCCTAATTTCATCTTAGTATGGAGTTCGGCGCTACATAAATGGACACATTATTATTATCATATATATATATATCAGATTCCAGCAGCTGACTGAAAACTTCACCATGATACCAGACTGGGACAGTGAAATGGTGAAATGGAAATGAAACAAAAGTATTTTTCAATACTTTTGCTTTGCAAAGTTGCTTTTAATTTTTGCTGGATTTGTTTTTATGCATTTCCGAAGATCTATGGTGCAAAATCCTGTCAAGTATGTTACAATCTTAAAGTGCCAATTGATTAGGAAACTTCATCCAATTTCTTATTTCTTATAAAAATTACACATATTTTTTATTGGTTTTAGTAATGCAAGTTTGGTAACGCTGGGAAACATTGATACCTTGCTATCTATGTATTAAAAAGAAGCGGTTATCCATAAAATTGAACCTGTTTAAGCTTTAGTTCTTCTGGATGTATTGAACTTACTCAAAACAAAACATCAACATTCAAATTCCGATGCTGCTTCAGGATGCAATTTATTGCTTCTGTTATTTGCATGTTTATTTCAAACTTTGACCTTTTGTTAATCACATTATGAAACTATTATGAACTAATTTCTCATCACAATCTCCTTTCTTTCCATCACCTCCTCCTAAACATGCTAAAGGAAAGAAATTTCAACATCTTAAATTATCATTACTATTTGGGCTGGATAACGACATACCAGTAGATCAAAGAGATCGATAATCGTTAACTGAATATTGATACATTATCGATAAATATAGAAGTAACTATTAGCACAAATGCCCCAAAAGCCTGTAAGAAATTATCCTATTTCACATCACTGGTGTGTGGGAACATATTATGCATGGATTACGAACAAATCAGCCTCCAGAACAAAATTTAGGAGCAGCCCATAAATAGAGACGTAGCTTTGTGTAATGTGTAAGTAAATTAACATTATACTCCATGACAATAGTTGGTGTATGATATTATCGATGACATAATTTTCACATCTATTACCATTAATAATTCTTCCCTTGGACGATATTCTTGACTATCAATCTTTTTAACCAGCTCACCACTGTTGCTCACTCTGTGAAATATTCACATGCACCGTAGAAATGAAAGTCTCACGGCAAACATTCTGATGACACTGTCACAGTTATGACTACTTGATGCCCAGATTTAGTTTTGTGTTTTCTCAATACCTTGAATAGCTTGCATATATTTCTGCAACCTACTATTATTATCAACAATACATTTTCTGAAACCAGAACTATTCTGTGTTTGTGTTTCCTTTTACAGTACTGGGATAGAAATACTTTTTTCCTAAGTGAACCTTAGGGCACCAGGCAAATATTTTAAATGTGCCTTTCAAACATCAAGTGTGTCCACATGTTTTTAGAATAAATGACTGTAGCAAGGATGATGATCTTTGGAAATTTATTGTCAGAAAACAACAAATGTAACCTGTTTTCTGTTATCACTGATAAGTCTTCTGTGTTAAGATGGCTTTCAAAAGCTTTGTTTGTACTGCTTTCCCAACACCTTTAATAACTGAGTATTCCGTGACAGGTTCACTTGTCAATATATCTAACATACACAATTTCCTCTTCAGTAACCGAACTATCAGTACTCCCATCACTCTAAATGGAGAAACAACCAGATTTCTTTACATTATCCATCATAATTCCAGTGATTTCCTGGGCGATAAAAGTCAATAAATGTTTTTGCTTGTTTGTCATTTGCGTTTTACAAGTGTTTTGTTTGTCTCTAAATAATTAAGTGTGTCATAAGGTTAACAGAGAACATTTTTTATCTGTGCCATTTCAATATCTACTGTGCCATGGCAAGCTAATATATGGGGTATTTTGAACCCAGCAGTAGTTCACTGTATATAATGTATGAGTCATGTAATTTCATATGCTTGTTTTCGTGTCTTTGCTTTCACTTATTTTGGATATGGGATCACTGAGGGAGAACATCTCATGCACTGCATCAATGTATACTTGTACATCCATTTGTTAAACAGACCATTCACCCTACAAAATACCCGGGCACATCCCAGACTTACAAGTTCGAAACTAACCTAAGTCTGCTTACACATGAAGAGTAAATTTCAGGAAAAACATGTGACATTCCTTGTAGACGGCCACTTTAATCATTACAGTGGTATGGTTGCAGCATTGTAGTAGATTAGCTTTTGGACTAGTGAGGCCCAAATATATACTTTTAACCCTGTAACGGCCTATAGCAGAGATGCCAACCCTATTTTAGCCTAATTAGTATTTTGGCAAAAAACTGATGCAAAAATTATTATTTTTTGGCCAAAATTAGTATTCACTTTTCCAAAGAATTTTCATATTAAATAAAATATGTAAATTTATTTGTCTAAGACCAGTGTATGAAATAAGGCCCGTCCGACCCCTGAGAGACGGGCTTTGTTTCTGGCGGAGTCTAAATTTACAGCCAGCCAACCTGATGGTCTGGTAAAAAAAAATGAGACAACATATTCTAATACATCTGAGTAATTTTCTTTGGATTGTCTGGTCTGGTTAAATCAATAGTAAGTATGCACATATAGCTTGATACTGAATAAAATGTGGTTGAAATTTATTGTGCATGGTATGTATGCTATTTAATAATTTAATTGAATGTATTATTTTTTAAAAATTAGTATATTTTTACTGCTATCGTAGAGTCGTGTATTTTGTGTTGTTTTTCATCATAACAAATACGATAAAATTGTATAGGTTAGCATCTCCGCTATATTTAAAATACAGTTAAGCTCCACCACCATGTATAGTGTAATAAAGCACACTTTAGCCCTAGTTAAAGTACGAGGACGCTTAAGTCCGGAGTGCTTTAACGCTTATAATAGTTCAGGGCTTAAAATGTGCTTTATTACACTATACATGGTGGTAGAGCTTAACTGTATTTCTTTCTAAGATGAAAAATTTAATACTTTCTAAGGATAATTCACGATTAATTTAAGGCAGAAAACAAACGACGGTGTCGGTGACCTTAAATTAAGAATCCTCGCACAGGGCTAACTGGCACGCTATTGATGTGTCTGACCCCCTACGTTAAGGCTAACGTTACCAGAAAAAAAATGGTAACAGTTTGATGACGGTTTTACGTTTGGATTAAATATCTTCTCTGAATTATTTTAATTACATCTGTCATTAACGTCAACCATATGGGCAATATGAACGTCGCATTTCTACTACCAACGTAAGTTTAGATCAGTACATCCAGATGAAGCTGAGTAGTCAAGTAGTCACATTCCATGATTGCATTGTGGGAATGTAAACATTGCGAACGTTACCGTGTCGCTGAAAACTTGTGAGTCGAATTGACACATTTTAACCATCGTAAAACCTAAGCGTAATGTTTCCACAAGTGATGTTAGCTGCGTGGAAGCAACTGCAAATCAAGAAACGGGATGCAACGGAGTAGTTTACTCTAGGAGGCCGGTGCGAGTGATGACAACTGACATGCATCGCGGATCGCCGCTTACATTGTGACGTAATGTAAAATGGTTCTATTACGAGGGGCACATTAGAATGGCGCAGTGGACGGGATAACGCCATTCAATTGTTACGTCATCAAAAACTATACCTTTATTTATTCGTATAATTCATATGTAATGAGACCGAAAGTGTGGTATTTTATTTATTACCCACGTCTTACATGCATTAAATTGACAAAAAGCTTATTTTTGTTATTGTTATGGTTTCCAAACCAAACTGGTTTCATAAAGAGGTTGGGGAAGAATTTTGTTCTGTTGTACACTTTGCATGGCGTCACACTGTATTGATGTCACTAAGCCATTCTCGCCTGTCCCTTGGTAACCGACGTCACGATGCATGTCAGTTGTCATCGCCTCTCGTGCAGCCTCCTACAGTAAACTACCCAGTAGCACCCGTTTCTTGGTTTGCAATTGCTTCACTTGGCTTACATCACTGGTGGAAACATAGCATTTATGTTTTTCGACGGACATAATGTCTCAGTTCGACTCACAATTAAACAGCGACATGACAACGTTCGCAATGTTTACATTCCCACAATGCATATAAGTTGTAGAATGAATGAATTCACGTGTTTGCTATGAATGAACAAGTAGTTCTGTCATAACGTGACCTAACTGAGAGGTCATTGGTTATCCAATCAAATTGTTAGAATCTCAGGTCAAGTCGCTACGACACAGATCAATGCAATACGACACTCATGTGACGTACGAGATTAGTATGCAACTACCCATACATTGACCACGTGGGTAATAAACCTGGGTATTTGATATCATCCTACACAGGTTAAGGATGAGACACAGGGAGAGGTTATCCAGATGAGTAAATATACTGCCTCTTATCATTACGGCTCCTTTACCATGTTTACTATGAACTGATTTCAGCTGTCAGGCTTAAAATATATGTGTATTTCCATAGTCATAACCCTCATCTGGATCCCTTGATCACCTGTAGGCCAGTGTAGTTAGTGAGTGGGTGAGTTAGGCTTTACAGTCACATCAGCAATATTTCAACCATATCGTCTTACATTCACCATAAATTCATATAAATTATAAAAAGCCTGTCAACGAAGGACAGTAAAAACAACTAGAATATAACAGATATATCAAACTAGCCAACAGCTGAAGGCAGATCACCATACAAGGGACCATGGGGACTTACAGTACATTTGCTTCCTGCATGGACCCTAGCTGGATTTACATCATCCCTTCAGCTGTCAGCAAGTTTAGACAATCTAGCCATAAAATAAAATTACATATATTCTACGGTAAAACATAGCGGTATGTCTAAACTTACTTTGAATCTTTTGGGACTTATGTGTTGTAGATGCGATACTAAACTTTTATTTGTTTTTCACAAAAAGCAGTTGAATGTTCATCTGGGAGAGTTATTTGACTTGTGTAATAACACACTTTTTGACAACTTTCATCAGACTGATTCTTATAGAACTTCACTGATTAAGGACATTTTTCAATCAGCCCTTCCTTGACTAATGTGTTCAATAAAATAATTCATGAAATTTGGGATAAAAGTATCATTTGTCATATCTATATGTCTAGTGTGAAGTGTGAATCTAACAATGCTGGCGGTATATTTCTTATGACTCTGAAAAAAAATATTCAAATGTATCTTAAAAAACCCCCCAATGATTATGTTACTGGTGTAATGAAAAGAAATATAATTTTTGACCGAAATGTCACTCTATGTAATAAACAGGAAGTTGTTATCCATAATGTTGTATGCTTGAGATTCAAGCTGGATTCAGATCAAATTATTCAAGTGCATTTCATGTTCTGGTCCATAAAAAATTGGGAGTGCGAGATATTTTTGTTTCTCTGCTTATTACTTGAAGACATTTGACACAGTGAACTTAAGATTATATTTCCCAATTTGCCTGCTAAAGGCACTCAGTTTGGATCCTTGATAAATCCTGGCTCAAATTGGCAGGTATATCAATAAAATATACCAGTTGACTTTGAGGCTGTCTTTTTATTGTAAATTACTTCGACAATCACAGATGCTTGCAACACAAAAACCTATGGAAAAGTATGTTGAATCCTATTTTTTATAGTGCTAAGACTAGTGGGGGACTTCAAAAGTTTGAAATACTCAATAATTTAAGTATTTGTGGCAGTCACAGATATTTGCGTGACTGTCATTTACTTCAACTAAACAATAAGCTATACAGTGTAATTAGTATCAGCAGTAATATTAGTCTTAGTTATTAGTGTCAGTATTTATTAGAACTCATAGTTATTAGTGTCAGTATTAGCACTTAGTTATTAGTGTCAGTATTTATTAGCACTTAGTTATTAGTGTCAGTATTTATTAGAACTTACTCAGATAACATTCAGACGTTGGCCCAACGTTGGCAATGGTTTTGCCAACATTGCCAACATTAGCCAACGTCCGAATGCTATTCGGTGAAGTTATTAGTGTCAGTATTTATTAGCACTTAGTTATTAGTGTCAGTATTTATTAGCACTTAGTTATTAGTGTCAGTATTTATTAGCACTTACCCAGATAGCATTCAGACGCTATCCCAATGTTGGTTTTGCCAACCAATGTTAAATAACGTCCGAATGCTATCCGGGTAGTTATTAGTATATAGTGTAATAAATACATAAACATAATAATAATGGCCACATGTGAGAGGGCGGATTATAAAAAGAAGTTAGTTTTATTATACATTTAGAATTGTTTTCATATTTGTAGAATTGGTCATGTAGTTGTGGAAAACAATAATGTGACGTACACAGGGTTTATCTATTGATTACGTTTTACACGCTGCAAGATGTGTGTAGATTTCATATCTTCTATATCTGGACAGCTGTAATTCAGGTTGTTCTATCATAAGTGACAGTATTGTGTAGTAATGCCAGCATTATATTTACATACAGTGATGCTATATTTACCTTATTCATATTTTACTGAAGCTAAAGTATATGATGTATGTGTTATACACACTTTGATTTGCATGTTAAATGAACTATCATGCTCTGGTTATGTTTTTATCTTATTCAATGTTATTGTGTATTTCAGGGTGTAAAAACAAAAATACAACTATAAGCACACTTACTCAGTCATCAATAAACTGAATCACACCCGTAGCCGTGTTGTCACCATTTTTGAAAGATGTCCCCATAAAGCTGCTACATGTTTGTCAAGTGTATACAGTATAGTATTAATAGTACATGCATAAACAAGGAATTTTGATTGTTTTCGATTGATAACAAAACACTGACTAAATCGTCTGTCCGTTAATACGAAACGTATATGGCGTGGATGTATCACTCTCGGTGTGACCAGTAAACTGTCATAACATTTTCGCTCGAATCAACCTTTACCCCTCCTCCTTTGTAGTAACCACCTTTCAGTTTCAGGTACTGTTTGACGCCAATGACGAATGCAAACCTACCCCTCCTCCGCTGAGACCGCCGATTCCATCAAACTGTCTTTCTAGTCCAACAGAATCGTCAAATATTACAACACCGGCAGATAATTCCACGAAAACCGCAACTGCAGCAAACGCGAGCGTTGCGAACATCATCTTCCTACACCGACTACTGCTACTGAATTGACTCTGGATTTTCACATGACAAGTCACATGATATTTGTCCTTGACCTTATGCCTGATCAAATGATTATTTTCGTATGATTTGCGTTACGTGTTTTTGATGATATCTGGGCTTATAAATTGATATTTAAACACTAATCGTGTTATAATAATATTATTGTAACGACTGCACTTGGTTTGAATTATATAGTATTGTGTCATGTCGCCATCAATTTGTACTGATTGCGGCTATTTAATGTATGTCAACTTTAAGCGCGGGAATTACGAACATACGTTTTCCCGAACAAAATACCCCCTTAATGTTCAGAATGTCAAAACGACAACAGGTTTCCTTGCTTAAATTCTGGATCTAGTTTAACATGAAGTAATGAATGCAGAATGAGTCAATGACCTGACAATATTGTACGCCCCCTAGATATAATCTATTTAGTATTGAACGGGCGTGATCGAAGGGCACCAGCATGGCACATATCTATATCACCGTAAATACTCGTATAAGAAACAAATTAAGTTGTTAATAAATTTGCTAAAGCACGGATTTCATTTCCTTTAAAACAATACCCTTGTTTATACCTGAAACACGAGCTATTTCAATGTTCAAATGCGTATTTTGCATTTATATTTACATTAAAATGTTGCCCATGAAAAACAACAACAATGGATAATATTAATTAATGTTTAGTTGAATTGGACTTGCGTTTCGAGAGCATCTTAGATATGTTTTGCACACATTGGAGGATCCCCTTGGTTTGTAATGTACTTTATGAATAACCAGTAAGACCCAGCTACATCCGTAATGTTAACCTGTCTCTACCTTTGTCTAAGAAACCCCCCAAAGTTACAACGCCAACATCATGATCACGAGGTGTATGTACGGTATTTTGAGATATGAGTTTGCATAACGCTGATTAACGACCCCTACAAGGATATCATGCGCTTGTTATCAAAGGTCAAACCGAGCGATAACCTATTTGTAAACGAGTATATTACAGCACGTGGCAAGACTCGTACGTTGCTTCACAGCGCTTACAATGATTAGTGGCATATACATGTACTGTACAGGTGAGAAATATAGCCTACAGCTTGATATGCGTATACGACACGTGGACAGTAGGCTGCTGCATCATATCCTCCTTGTTTTGAGTGTTGCAATCAGCCGGTTCGAAATTAACGTCGGTCCTCAGGCCCAAAGCCGACTGAAAACCACTCGGACCCACAGGTTTTGTTTTCCGCAGGTCCTTATGGCCTTGTTTGAGCCTACACATTCTGATCAGGACCCACAACTTTTATGGTTCTGGGACTTAGGACCAGCAGCTTCTCAGGGTTAAGGGCAAACACTGGTTGCATTATGAAGTAGGTACAGACAATATGTGTGGCCTATGAGATAGTGAGAAGACTAATCAAGGAGGCGACTGACGGGATCAGGTGGTCAGGCTCGCTGACTTGGTTGACACATGTCATCGTTCCCAGTTGCGTAGATCGATGCTCATCCTGTTGATCACTGGATTGTCTGGTCCAGACTCGATTCTTTATTCCATATAGCTGGGTTATTGCTGAGTGCTGCGTTAAGCAGAAAACCAACAACCTGTTCAACGTTCCTCTATACAAGTAGACGCATATACATGCTTACAGGAATACTTATAGTATGGAAATTCCCACAACACAGTGGAGCCTATCGATATTGAAAAGTGGTGTTTGATGTATAACCTCACACTTGCCAATATTCCAACTTTACGACTCCGGCTTAATAATCGAGTCTGAAGCAGACAAACCAGTGATTGACATCATGAGCAACTCCCCACGGGCTACGATGACATCCAGTCAACCACGTCAGCGACTGTTGAACTGACCCATCTGTTTGCTCCTCTGAGATATTTCAACTGCGGAATCTCAACGAGCAGATAAAACAGAGTACAACGTTATGTCTCCAAACACGATGCGTGGTGACAGGGTGACAGGGTGACAGGGTGACAGGGTGGTATTTCAAATCATTATCACGATTCGCCCCCACCCCACCCTGAAAAAAAGCAAACAAAAAAACAACAACCCAAACAAAACAACAAAAACAAAAAGCAAAACAAAAAAAACCCCCAAAAACAAAAAAACAACCCCAAAACAATAACAAAAACCAAAACCAATAAAAAACAACAGACAAAAAAAACAAAACAAAAAAAACATACTTATTAACATACCCCCACCCCCAAAACCCAACAACAATAAAATCCCTCCAAAACAACAAAACAAAACAACTACCACCACCACCCCAAAAACAACAAACATTAAAATCCTCGTTTCCCTCCCCCCACACCCACACACACACACACACACACCAAACAACTTCCACAGAGCTGTGTGTCAATGTGGTGCCCAAGTTCATTCATGGATAAACAAGAAATTGAAGAAATACAACATACAAGCATAACATACACTATTCCTGTCTAATACAGTCCTTCGACACCTTGTGACGTACAACTGGAACGTAACCAAGGTAAACAGACACGGTAAACAGTTTATAAAGATAGATCTTTTTAAACTTTAATAATGACCAAAAAGTCATTTCAGTGACAAGGCATGGAAAAGGGACATTTACTAGTTTACTTCACACGGGTTGTGAATAATTGACAGAAAAAGTAAAATCTTTACAAATAATTGCGAAATTCACTATAGACTTTCATATGAATGTGAATTAAACTTCCATTCAACAATTGTGTGTTTGGGGCAAGACTGACTAAATTCAGATGTTTTCGAGAAGAGATGTTCAACTCCATGATACAACCTGAGTTTCTTATGAGATAAGAACAGCGCAAGCATATACTAACACAATCATCTCGGGCCACTGATTTCTTCATATTACTTTGATATTGTCTTGAAAATCGAAAATATCCTGAAAAACAAAACATGCAAGTGTGAAAAAGAGAAAAGGGCAGCATGAAAACTGTCAGCCGTTACGTCTGGTCGTAGACCCAAGACCATCATCTGTTAGCGGACGAGGATAACTAAAAGTCAGATGTTCATATCTTTAACATCCTGAAACACAGTCTGAAAGGTGACACTGAAGAGATCAATATTTCTATTTGATGCGAATGTGAAACAGGAGATAAATCAACGAGTATTTGGTGTAGGCTATCCTGCTGATGATAACCTATATATCTACATAGATACTCTATCTTTGAAGATGCTGTTCAGACCCAGATCACATGACTGTCAGATTGTGTTAACAATGTATTTACATATTTTTGCCGTCTTTTTCTGTTTCGTAACTGGGTCTGGTGACCCCACCACCGGGAAATACATCATCGACGACACACCCGGCTATGGGCGTAGTTTCGACGGCATCGGAGCTATCAGCGGCGGAGGGGTAAGCCGATTGTTCATTCCCAGGCCGCATGCGACCCATCTCTGTCCCTACATGAGGATTATCGTTATAAGTCTGACCTTACTTTGGTGACTTTAGGAATGTGCAATCCTGAGGTTTGGACTCAAAACCAGATCCAGAGGGAGGTTGCAGGGGCGCTCCCCCCCCCCCCCTCTCTCCCTTTGTCCTGAAAGTTTGAAAGTTCATAAAATGACCATTGAAACTCTCGTGAAAACGGGTGAGAATGAACTGTGCAAAACCCCACCCCCACCCACACACACCCTTCCCAAAAAGCTGTATCCGCCCCAGAAATGAATGATGTTGTGTGTACATACATCAAAGTACAACCTGTAGCTATCAGAACAACCTTTATCGACAGTGATATTTATATTATATTGTTCTGATTTGATGACTTAATGTTTTCCTCCTATTACTTATGAACACCATTTAATATTCATTTCAACACGAAGGGTAAGTTTCCTGCTTCCCTGACAATGTTTGTATGCACATACACGAACACGTACGGATGGCAGGTCACGTGATGATCACCACGTTGCGTAAACCACCACGTGATGACATATGATCTTTTATGGTAGCTGTTGCAACTCTCTCTTTTAAACCCGTGAAGATCCGGGTTAGAACTGATCTTCAGTAACCCATGCTGGTATAACAGGTTATGGAGTGTGGTACCCATGAAGATCCGGGTTAGAACCGGTCTTCACCATTACCAACCCATGCTTGTCGTAAGAGGCGACTAACGAGATCGGGTGGTGAGGCTCGCTGACTTTGGTTGACACATGTCATCGGTTCCCAATTGCGTAGATCGATGTTTAGGTTGTTGATCACTGGATTGTCTGGTCCAGACGCGATTATTTACAGACCGCCGCCATATAGCTGGAATATTGCTGAGTGCGGCGTAAAACTAAACTCACTCACTCACTTTCTTTCTTAATTTGTCACAGGTTGTGTCAACAAACAGTTGCTGGTATTGTTAAGGCTTAATGACAGGCAATTGTGAACTTATGAGTTCTATTTAGAAGGGACGCAACTGGCATGGAAGCGTCAGATAAACTTTACCTTCATGATCAACTACTGTACATCTGAAACAAGGAAACCATCACTATTGGGTCGTATGGGTCATATTTGCCTGTGCTCCAATATTACCAAACAGTAAACGGCCAACATTGCATAATGATGGATTGTTAGAACTACACAGACACCCAGACATACATACATACATACATACAGACAGACAGACATACAGACTGAAAGAAAGACAGACACACACACACATACACATACGCACGCACGCACGCACACTCAGATAGCTCCTCACACAAACAGACATGTATGCATGCACGTGCACATACCTTCTTCTTTTCGCCAACACCCTGTATCGTTACTTTCTGAAGGCGAATCATAAACCTACAGTATAGCCGGAATCGTACAAGGCACAATGCATATCAGTAGACATGTCTTTTGACTCTTTTACTAACACCGATCCCTTTTTCTCCACAGGCCACATCCAAGCAGCTTCCTGGCTACATGTTCAAGTACCAGGATGAGATATTTGACTTCTTGTTCAAGGTAACAACAACACTCAAAGCGTCAACAGAATCGTCGTTCCATTATTTCTTCCTGTGTACTTACATGGAAGAAAGTCACAAATGGCATAATAGATAATGTCTCCTTTAAAGGCACTAACATTGCCATGAGCAAAACAGGGACAACTACTGCGAGACAGTCTCCTACTGAACCGTTCAAATGATGAATGACGATTTTGTGAGTGAGTGAGTGAGTGAGTGAGTAGGATTTTAGCAATATTCCAGCAGTATCACGGCGGGATTCACCAGAAATGCGTTTTACATATTGTACCCATGTAGGGAATTGAATCCGGGTCTTTTACCACTAGGCTGCCCCACCGCCCCAAACCATGACGAATTCTGCACACATATGTTGTCTTTTCAGCCAAATTTCGGAGCTGCTTTGCAAATACTGAAGGTAGAAATTGGAGGAGACGCCCAGTCTTCAGGTGAGTGAGTGAGTGAGTGAGTGAGCGAGCGAGTGGCTGTTATTTAATATTATAAATATTCCTAACAATATCATGTCCGAAAGAGACAAACCTGTGAACAAATGCATGATCAACTGCCAACGCAGTCATGGGATGAAGTCGCGCTCTCTACCGTCCCAGATCCCCACCATCCAGCCATAGAATGGATATAAAACACTTATTTTACACCGACCACGTTACACGAAGTGATTGTTTGGGCAATATTTGATAAAGATGACTGTCCACAGAGGGGACGGAGGCGTCCCACATGCACAACAGCTGGGACGAGAACTACTACAGAGGCTATGAATGGTGGATTATGGAGGAAGCTAAGAAGGTAAATCAGACTAAATATAAGAATGCACACGAATAGTTCATGTTAGTTTTCAGATGAGGTGAGGTGAGGTGAGGTGAGGTGAGGTGAAATTGGGTTTAACGTCGTGCTTGAGAATATTTCGCTCATATGACGACGTGCATGTGTATGTGTATGTGTGGCTGCTTGTACTAGCCCAGACTGAAGCTGGATTTATAGTGCTAGCCCACGGAGATACCATGCCGCAGTGAAGCAGAAATACTCCACTCAGACACATTATGCTGACTCCGAGCCGACCAGTCCTTGTTGTACCCATTAATGCCGAGCGCCAGACAGGGACCAACAAGTACCATATTTTAACGTCTTTTGGTATGACGCGGTCAGGGATCGAACCCGCGACCTTCCGCTCTCCGGGCGGACGCTCTTACCACTACACCACGGAGGCGGTCGTTTTTCAGATGATGCTATAACTAGTACTGTTGCATGATCCGTACTGATTATGTTTCGGAGATCGTCAACCTCATACATCTACGTGGTGACCATCTAAGACCTGCATTACTAAGTGTCTTTATTATTGCAGACTTTCACTGTACATTAAATATAAATACTATTCACTATAGCGTTAGCGTCATGGAGTAGCATGTACAAATTAGGAGATCCATGATTTCCCTGCATGTCATGTATGAACACAATGCCTTCCACAATCATCATCACTGGTATGATAGGGTGGGGTAGCCTAGTGGTTGAAGCGTTCGCTCGTCACGCCAGTGATCTGGGTTCGATTCCCCAAGGGGTACAATGTGTTAAGCCCATTTCTGGTGTCCCCCGCAGTGATTGCTGGAATATTGCTAAAAGCGGCGTAAAACCATAGTTACTCACTCACTTACTACAAACATTCCCTCACTGACTGGTCACTAAGAGCAACAATTCACCATTTCAGATCCTCAAGCCACAATCTCAGACAGTAAGCACATTACAGAATGTCATATTACCCAATCGAGTTTTGTAATAGTCCAACAACAAGAATGTGTCGAGTGTACTGCCGCGGCTGCTGTGTATTAACAGGTTAGTTGTGGCTTGGTTGTAGAGGAACCCCAACATCAAGCTGTACGGTCTTCCGTGGGCGTTCCCTGGCTGGGTGGGGAACGGTTCAGTCCACGACCCTTGGGGGGACCCCAAGCTCACTGTGGACTACGTGGTCAAGTGGATACAGGGAGCCAAGGCCTTCCATCATCTGGACATAGACTATATTGGGGTAAGTAGGGGGACACCCAAGGGGACGCCGGGTTAGAATTGATCGCCAGCTCCTTTTATGATATTTTTCGAAAATGTACACCCTTTATAATAAAGTGCATTTGTAGTGTGCACAATCCAGACATACAGCCTGCTCAAGGCGCTACAAACTAACGTTAAGAGGCTGGAGTAGAGATTTGAATTTGATAGGAAGGTAAGTAGAAAGTCAGATGCATTGAGAGAACAGGTGTGTTTTCAGTCTTGATTGGAACAGTTCGAACGTGGGACAAAGTTTGACGTCAGATGGGAGAGTATTCCACAGCACTGGTGCGATGTGAGAGAACGTACTGAAGCCAGTTCTGTAGGAAGGAACTGTGAGTGAGCTGCTGTCACTGGAGCCAAGTTCCTATATCGAAATAGGATAACTATATTTCTGGGACTAAATGTCCATGAAGGTGAACCCCTGAGGTTTTGTGGTTTGTTCGTCATCGTACCCTGAAGACTTGGGACGACGTACCTATATTATGTCTCATCACTGGCATCTGGGTCCGGATTATTTTATAAAAAATAACAGTTGGAAAAGAATGTTTTTGTATACTTATAATTAGCTCGAAAAGTAGCATAGTTGAACACAGTGTACACACGGCAGAGTGCAGGTCTTATTACGACTGCCATCAGTGGGTTCGTTGTCGGGCGAGAGTGAAGCAGGCGACTTTTTGGCAACTTTAAATCGCTCGGTATTAACGAGAATTTTTTAAGAACGAATTTGGTGTTCCGCTTAAGACTAACCACACGTCTTTCAAATGTAATGGTTAAAAGAGTACAAAAAACAAAAGTTTATTTGTTCTTTAAACGAATCACCGACATTACTGCCAAGTGTCTCTAGTACACTGGATGCTGGTGCTGATCTACCAAGTTCCATGGGGTATATAAAACTTGAGTGATATCTCGTAGTAAAAATGTTGTTGATGCCGATGTTTCCTATTTGCTTAAAAAAGTATAATAGTAGGCCTCCCAAAAGCTGTGATGAGATGTTAGATTGGCCCTGGATATACGAGGAAGGTACTTGTAAAAATAAGTTGACATAATGAGATAATAGACAGATTGTGATGGTCTGAAACTGAATACTTATTTGCAGGTATGGAATGAAAGACCCTACAGTGTTCCATATATAAAGGTAACTTTATATCTATCATGGCTGATGTTTCTACATTTGTGGGAAATCAATCGACTAACTAGCTGTAAAATATGTAGTTATTTTGGATTACAGTCAAACTATACTTTTTGGTTTATAGGAAAACAACTTCAGTTAAGTTTACACATTCATGAGTAATACGTTTCAAATGCTGATGTGGTCAACTCACGCTCAGGTTCATCGTTTTCTGTTGTCTCCTAGTTACTGCGGCAGACTCTGGACCACAGAAACCTGACCAATGTGAGGATAGTCGCGGCGGATGGCTTTTGGGGCGACATTGTCCAGGACATTCTACAAGACTCGCAACTCGCAGACGCCGTGGACTTTATAGGGTGAGTCTATACACGTCATATCACGGACATTCAGTGGAGAGTAATGAGTTAAGAGTAGCGTACCGATTCGCTGTATACATGAACGTCGGTTCAAAACCCGGTTTACTTAATTATGCACCATTTGTCAGCACCACGACCGGTGGTCATTGGTTTCACCAAAGTGGTAAAGACCCGATAAGACCCCCTATCCCTGGAGATTTTCACCCCAAACAAGCTGACACACAGTGATATCACTAAAGCACTGTTCAAGGTGGGTATACCTAGCACACTCAGTCATTACTAGTAGACTAACGCTTCATCTCTGAATACATATACTTTTGGTTAGAAACCAAAACATCCTTTTAGATTGAAACAGAGCCCTAGTGAGATGGGAGATTCAGAACCGTAGGAAATCTAGACGTGCTTCGTTGAGGACTTTATCATTGCAGGGAGGGCTGGGCGGTAGAAAAAACAGTGCGGTTCAGGGACTGTGAGACTACTATCATTCTAGCGTACTTTGTTAATTGTGGATACGTTGCGTTGCGTTGGAGCAACGTTTCCGCAAATTTGATGATGTTGTCATCTAAGTTTTGAAACATAATTTTGTCTAATTGACCTTATTCTGTTAAAGAATATCCGATATATGATAAATAGATATAGATAAATAAATACGTATTATTTTGAAACACGTGCAGTACAGGTAAACATTGTTGCCTGTTTCTGTAGCACCCACTACCCGGGAACGCTGTCCCCCCGCGAGGCCGTCATGACTGGTAAACAACTGTGGGCGTCTGAAGACTACGGTAGCTTCAACGACGAGATTGGAGGGGGGTGCTGGGCCAGAGTAAGCTTCATCTTATTCTAATATTTTTTCACAATCATTCCACGGCTGGAGGACGCGAAGTCTGTTTCATTCATTTACATGACACAATGTCATATGAATTGAATAACGAAGGATGTTTTTCTTGCAGACTCTCAACATGAACTACGTCAACGGTCTGATGACGTCGTGAGTTAGAACGCAAGATTCACAATTACACACGTCTGCAGGATAGTTCACTCTTTCAGTTCAAACACTGTTTCGTCTCCACAGTGAATTACACATGGTATTACAAAATGTCCTACCATGCATCCATCTCGCAGATCGATCATCGATATGAAAATGCCATAACTTCTTCCATAGCTAATACATAAAGTACACCATTGCTTTGATGAAAAAACCCCTCTTACGTCACATCAAATGTGAGGCAGTTTGCAAGCTGTTGTCTCGCAGCATTCGAAGTATTTTGTTCGGTTTGTAAATAGGAAAAAAGTAGACCAATATTTGACCTACTAATATCTAGTATATACGTGTATATAATTTTACAATTTTATGAAATGAGGCAAGAACAGACGTCATTAATTTAACTTAGTTCAGTGCGACAGTTAGTATTGCCTATTGTACTATTAGGCTGTTGTACAAGTTTCAAATTGTAGACACCTAATGATCATATAAAAATAGTTATAGTTTGAACATGTCCTTTGAAACTGTGACTGTTCTAATGTCTGGTCCTCCAGCTCCATTGCGTGGTGTATGGTGACCGGCTTCTACTACCCTCTCCCCTGGTACAGAGACGCCCTGATGACGGCAAACAGGGCCTGGGACAACAGCTACACCGTCAACACTCCTATATGGATCACAGGTAAAATACGCACTGTGTAGCGGGCGATATATCAGGTGTAGGAACTGCAAGTTGTTTGAGGACAACTGTACATCACGGGTACGTTCTCCAGAAGGATCCATATATTCAAGATATTGTAGCTGGTACGTTCTCCAGAAGGATCCATTTATTCAAGATATTGTAGCTGGTACGTTCTCCAGAAGGATCCATATATTCAAGATATTGTAGCTGGTACGTTCTCCAGAAGGATCCATATATTCAAGATATTGTAGCTGGTACGTTCTCCAGAAGGATCCATATATTCAAGATATTGTAGCTGGTACGTTCTCCAGAAGGATCCATATATTCAAGATATTGTAGCTGGTACGTTCTCCAGAAGGATCCATATATTCAAGATAAGCTTATTGTTGAATGTGATTTCACTTGCACCTGTCTTCTATGTGAACTGTATCGTAAGGAACCAGCTTTTGTTTTTGAAATTCAAGTTTAATGAAGCACATTTTAATTGTCATTTAGTGTGCAGAGCGGGATCAGTTTATGTTTAGGTATACAAGGCGTGTGTCGTATTTTACTATTTTGAAATTTCACTTTAAGGTAATACACGAATTTAAGTCCTTGATAATAACCGGTGTTTTGTCATCCTAAGTCTTCTGTGTGTATACATGTATAAAACATTATGCATGAAAGTACAGGCTGAACAAATGAGTGTTTCAAATCAGCTTCATATGTACACTGTTTACAGCCCACACGACCCAGTTCACAGACATAGGATGGCGGTACCTGGCACACGGCTCGGGGGTGGGGAATTTCTCCGGTGGAGGAAGTCACGTGTCACTTGTCAGCCCTGACGGCAAGAACCTTACCATTGTCATAGAAACAATGGTGAATGCAATGCTTTGTTTTGTATCAGTAGATGGACAGAAACATAGGTGTTAATTGATATAACATCGTGGATTCATGGTGATTTCCCAAACAAAATAATACAGATAGAATGCAGATAAACGAAATGAATACAGCTAAAATACAAATAAAACGAAATGAATACAGATAGAATACAGATATAACAAAATTTGATACAGATAGCATACAGAAATAACGAAATGAAGACAATCCCCAAAACATGTCGTACGGGCGTCATTAGACTTGCACAAGTATCTAAGGTTAGAATTAAATCTTAAAAATATGAATATCCCTCTAACAGACTATTCTGCTCGCTTATCTAGACTTGCCTCTTTAAAGGACAGAATTACTGTACATCCATGGGCTAAGCATTCAGTACAGCCTTGGAGCGTGATTAAAAATTTAGGGTGTCATGTCATAAGTGTGTGCGTTTCATCAGCGTAGAAAGGATTAATTTCAGAGTCATGATCACTCAGTGTGCACCCGGCCGCCTCTGTCTCCATACACAGTCAGTCAACAGAACGTCACATTTGTCCTCAAAGGAAGCTTCGTAAGTATCTGTAGTCTATGACCGAGACAGGGGAGGTAACTCAGAATCAAAATAGGATGGAGTTATTGAAGTCCAAACAATATCGCGTAGCAATTTGGTTCATCTGGTTCATAAACAACATGGTCTCTGCTGTGGAGATCTTCTGTCCATCGTAGGATTTACAGTGCATATGTACCGTCATCTGGGCGTCGACAGATATTTTCCAAATCTGAAGTAAATGTAAAATTAATGATATGAAAGGTGATATCTGATTGTCATCTGGAGGGACATAGAAATGGCATAACTCATCATAGTCTCTGGAGGGGCTACAATCAAGCCACGAGTGAGTGAGTTTAGTTTTACGCCGCTTTTAGCAATATCATGGCGGGGGATATCATTGCATCATCATTGAACCCATGTGGGGGAATCGAACGCGGGTCTTCGGCGTATCGCGCGAATGCTTAATCCACTAGGCTACCCACCGCCCTATCTAGCCAGGAAACTTCGAGCCGAGTCCTGCAAGGGTGGAAAATCTATAGACAGTTAACTCTCTTGCCTAAGGATGACTATCTGCAGTTGACACGTGTTTATTGCTAATTATGTATCGACGTAAGCTCTGCTCTACTAATCGACCGTAGCACTAGATGTGACGAGTGTACAACATAGACTTCCCAGACTTCCATGGACGGCGGATGTCAAAGTTTGTCTGGCAAAATGCTAGAATTATATAAAGGAAAGGTTGTGCTTATAGCTGATATATGTTCTTATTCCGTACAGAGGAACATCACCACGTTGAATGTGTGGCGCACCAGGTTCCGATATGGCGGGAAAGCGTCAACTGTATTCAGGAAACTCCGCCCCATTAAGGTGAGCTACGTACAATAACATTGACACATCTGTCGACTGGCAGATCCTAGCCCGAGGCAGATGCTACAGGCTCTACTGAGATCATTATTTTTTTGCTCTTATTTGTCACGTACTGCTTAACTTAAACAAGTGTCATTGATGGAAAATTGCGCCATCAAACTCAGGAAAGAAATTTTGCAACAACTTTCGATACCACGCCCCTGTCGCTATCGACGTATATTTGGAATAGTAACGTAAAACGAATATTTGTGATTGGTTTTATTTAAGTTCTTTAGAATTTCCTCAATGCATGAAGGGGCGTTGGGGTAGCCAAGTGGTTACAGCGTTCGCTCGTCAAGCCGAAGATCCTTGTTCGATCCCTCACCTGGGTACAATGTGTGAAGCCCATTTCTGGTGTCCCACGCCGTGATATTGCTGGAATATTGCTAAAAGCGGCATGAAACTAAACTCACTCACTCACAGCATGACGTCCTATTGCAGGTGCGAAGGAACCGAGTCCAGCTACAGCTTCTCCCGGACGAGGTGTACACTCTCACCACTATGCCAACAGGCAACAAGGGGTCCTTCCCGTCTCAGCCCACACAGGGGGACTTCCCCTTCATCTACCTGGAAAACTTTGAAGGTAATTTGATTAATGGCGTAAACACTTTAATGGCAGCGTCTATTTTTCAGTCTTTGCAAACCATACCATTAATGAAAGGTTGGTGATGTAATGCAGTTACAAACGAATGCGTTCGTTACATTTCTTATTTATACACAATATGTATAGTATTTAACTAGAAACACGCTGCAACATTTGCATTCAGATAAGTCTTGTAAAGTTGAAGGCGTTGGTTTTAAAAAAAGAATTACTCCAAAAATACCCTGAAAAAAATAAAAGGATGTTTCTGATTATAATCGTATGACGAGGAATACATATACTGCAAAATATGATGCGGAATATGTCGAATTGCCCCCATTTGAGAAGTCACTTGTAAGCAGCTCGTGTCGTTTGATCCCTGAAACGTAAAGAAAATCCTTTAACGATTTTATACCATTTTGAATGTTTAAATCCTCAACTGATTAACATCGATTTTATTATTTTTCTTTACGTAGGCTACGCTCAAAATTCGGAACCGTTTACGTTTGCCCAACAGATGGGATCATTCGAGGTTTTATATACCGGTGAACCCCATAAAACGTCCTGCGTCAGATGGTCCTACAGGAACCGGTGTCGTGGTGTAGTCCAGAGACACAGATACAACACCCATTTAACCTTGTCGGGGATTATAACTGGTACGGCGGTGGCAAACGTTAATAAGAAGCATCGTTTCTAAAGACCCGGTCACACTTCTGCGTATCCTAATTCCTTATGAGTTGCCCATTGACATTTCTTTCATACCCAGTCGTACGCGCAACACGCACCTCATATGCATCTAAATCATTTTGTGTAAGTTTTATCTACGGCGGCATGCGCACAGTACGGCCCAGTAGGCCTGATAGTTTTTGGGCATGCCCAAAACTACGCTGAGTACGCTGTTACGCAGGCCACAAGTTATAAATACGCAGGGCATCGGTCCCGCATCGGTCGAGCGCGGTACGAGTATGCTATGTGTTCGTGGGGGATAGGCGGTTCATACGTGGTAATTCGCTGATCTCCCGGCACGAGCCATGAGCTGCGTATACTTGCAGCGCAAATACAACGCACGCTGAACGAACTCCTAGCCAATGCCGACATTTTGCACGAATTAGTACCGTTTGTCCTGCAATCGGACAGCGCATTGTATAGCGCTTTTGTAACTTATGACAAGCGCACAGATAGCGTACTTGCCGAACATTATTATATAACTCC
The DNA here is from genome assembly GCF_003918875.1 of Haliotis rubra. Classification (NCBI taxonomy): domain Eukaryota; kingdom Metazoa; phylum Mollusca; class Gastropoda; order Lepetellida; family Haliotidae; genus Haliotis; species Haliotis rubra. The sequence goes on along the minus strand of NW_025767401.1, from coordinate 1,191,816 downwards.
CCGGGGATCATGCAACTCTTGCAGCCACTAGGCACACCGAGTTATTGCGGCTTTCTCATCCTGGGACACGTAGTCACTACTTTGTCCAAGTTTACTTCAGTTTCTGTACCCGCAACTAGGTGTTTGCACGTATTCATGTGGCCACCACCTGGTCATATACCAACGGATTCGTGGGTTCTTTTAAGTGCACAGGGTTGTATACTGTACACTAGGGGTTGTGACAACACTGAAAGTGTCTGCACACAAGGTTGACTCCAATTGTGTTTACACCCGGTCACAGAAACTTGGTATAAAGTCTCCTCTAGACTCCAGGGTGACAGACCTCCTGAAGATGGCAGACCCACGCCGGAACCGGCGAGACCACATGACTGCCGTCATCCATAGAATCTATGGAATCTGCACTGGTAATGAAAACAGCCGGAAACAGCCGCCTATCGGGAATACGCTCGGAATATGCAGTCGGCATAAGTTGGGTGCGTCCGGAATACGCTCGGCATGCGCACTGCATATGCAGCTATTTGCAGCCAGAAAAATTGTGTTACGCAAATCATACGCAATTGATGAGCTGAATACGTTATTTATACGCTAGATTTGCGTCACACCTAAGTCAAAGTAATGGAAAAATTTCGCAATTTTGAGCGTACGACTGTGTACTTGATTTTTTTATTAAGAACTCATAAGCAGCTGATATACGCAAAAGTGTGACAGGGGCTTAACATAGTCCTTTCTTTGCGTCAATGACAAGTGTGTATCACCCGAAGTGTACTTTGGTAACATTGTCCATTCAACACAATTCAAATCTTGTCCGCAATAACAAATTACACCCGTATTAAGTGTGTAGGTTTTATGTCAACAATGTCCTATTTTCAATCTTTGAGGCTCAATTCATAGACGAACCTTCCTCTCGAGAGGCGTTGTTTGTTTTAAACATATTTTATTCATTCAAGAAAAGGATTGGGCACAAGTTATCCAACTTAGAAAAGCCCTCTCCAGATAATTACACAATTCATCTTACAACAAAGTACACAAGTGACAGACATAGGCTAGGATATGTACAACAGATGTTAACTGAGAAAGCGTTTTGTTTGAGAGATAAAGATATGTACATATTTGAAAACATTCTGGTTGTCAGTGATTGAGAGACCTGCATTGCCTTGTAAGATAAGATTAATATCAATCAGTGTTCTATTTTTGACAATATGTTCTAAAGATTTTAACAGTTTATGTAGAGAGAGGCGTTTTGTAAGGAACGCGATTTAAATCTGTAATTTCGACCATAATAAACATTCCAATTAAATTGTTATTTACAACGAATACAGACGACTAACATTGTTTTGTCGAGTGAGGTTCATGTGGCAGCCATGCATACCGGCGGTACAGTTGCAGTGTTTCTTTATATCAGGACGGACGTCAGCGTGCAGATGGAGATGAAGCTCGGCGACGTGAACGGCAGTGACGGCTACTTCCTGGCCGTGAGGGTGGACAGAGGAGGGTGCAACTCCTCGTCCGCAAGGGGCGTATTCCTCTACATCTACCCCAACCAGAAACAATTTGTCCTCTCCTCCGACATAGGCAAGGACGGCTAGATATGCCATTATTACATAAAGTCTTCTCTTTCAAAATATATGAATTACATTGATGCTAAAACAATTCTATTTGAAATGGAAATCTTTTGTTCAGTTACCTTTGTAATATACTGAAAGTAAGGAATCATGACTATTTTGTAAGACCGAGCTCACAATTTTACAAAATGTGACAAGTACGATATCATATCCATGTAATGCCTTGTTGGGTTGTAGGTCAGACCTCGATCATTATGAAAGGCAGCCTTGAAACCCCTAATCCTGGCTGGAACAAAGTGTCTCTCAAAGCTGAGGTAAGGGACATGGTAATCGAGTGGAATTTGGCTGTAATCGGACACAACTCTCCATTATAGAACCTATTCGCTTCCAGTACCCCAACTGGAAGAGGCTGGGTGGGCGGGGGCTGTGGTTGTAAACCACCGGAAAGAGAAAATTGGGGGTGGAGTGAGTGAGTTAAGTTTTACGCCGTACTCAGCAATATTCCAACTATATGGCCAGACAATCCAGTGATTAACATCATGAGCATCGTTCTACGCAATTGGGATACGATGACATGAGCCTGACCTTCCAATCCCGTTAGTCGTCTCTTACGATAAGCATGGTTTACTGAAGACCAACTTTAACCCGGATTTTCACAGGTGAATTGGAGGTTGAAGGGTTACGAGGTGGGTTGAGGGATAGGGGATATCGGGTAGGGGTGAGGGCCGAAGATTTCTTCCAATCTCTTACATTGTCAGTCAAGACGGACATTTTTATCCATCTGTTAAACCGAGAAGTAAAACTGATAAACAATTGTCTGTGTGGATTAACACCTTCCAAAAAACCTACTTAAGCGAACGTAAAATATGTGTATTGCGTGTATATATTTGTAAACAAGATTCTTAAAGTTGCTATTATTGTAGCCGAAGGGTTCACCCACCAACTGGGCTACACATAAGCAGGCAACATTTTGCATGACTCCACGTGTGTTATGTAGATTTGGATATGGGACATGGAATATTCATACCATGAAAAACTCCGGAGATTTACGGACCTACTATGAAGTATCCCTGAGACATGGGCATTCTATGAATTGTCCTTGAGACAGAAGGGTATTTTGTAGAAAGCTCCCTCTCAGAGGTTATTGTACGATAGGACGACCCCTATATGCTGACATCACTACAGGTTGCTAAGACACCAGTGAGCAGGGGCTACTGGCTACCCGGTAGTCTAGTGGTTAAAGCGTTGGCTCGTCACGTTGAAGACCCGGGTTCGAATGCCCACATGGGTACAATGAGTGAAGCCCATTTCTGGTGTCCCCCGCCGTGATGTTGCTTGAATATTGCTAAAAGCGGCGTAAAACCAAACTCAGTCAGTCAGTCAGCCAGTGAGCATGGTGATGGTGAGGTAGCCTAGTGGTTAAAGCGTTCGCTCGTCACGCCGAAGACCCGGGTTCGATTCCCCACATGGGTACAATGTGTGAAGCCCATTTCTGGTGTCTCCCGCAGTGATATTGCTGGAATATTGCTAAAAGCGGCGTAAAACTAAACTCACTCACTTACCTACTGAGCATGACCAGTACATAACATATATTTACTGATCGTCGTGATATGGATGTCAGCGCCATGGCCATGTCTTGTTACAGGGAGACTACGCCGACGCGACGTTGAACGACGTGAGCCTGCTTCATGTGCAGCTTCCCAGGGGTCCGGCAAATGGCTTTGTGGGTCTGGGGACATCAACTTGGGGGTTGGCCGATTTCGACAACATGCTCATACAGCCGGCCAACTGGACCGGCACGGCCCGGACGCAGGGAGACAGCAGGCTGTACTTTGAGCCAGGAAACTAGTGTCATATGATGGGGCGGCAATCGGGGCAGTGGTGGCACTATGTGAGATAATGTTTTATCTTAAGACTTATTCTAAAATTGCTAATCATTCACATTGCGACATGCTGAATTCACAGCAAAAATACATGTTTAAACATGTTTAGGTAAAATATCAAACTTACAGCGTGGCACTTGCATTTCTAACACTCTGCAAAGAGTGAGCGAGTGAGTGAGTTTGGATTAACGCCGCTTTCAGCACTATTCTAGCAATATCGCGGCGGGGGCACCGGAAATGGGCTTCACACATTGAAATACGTATTGTGTTACGGAATGTTCATATCGTTATTTTAAATATAGGTAAGCCTCATTAGTTCGATACTTTGTAATGCTTGTGGAAATATATCAATAAAGTAAGCTACAACATATACAAACTGTGACGTTGTTATTAATAACGGACCACCTGTTGATGGCGTATTGCTAATGCAGGGAACGTTCATAACGATTTTACAATGTATTTGTATGTGGCCGTGAGCAGTTGCAGCTGGAAGATAGGCGCTCTGCAAATTCATTTTTTAATTTATTATTATTTTATCATAGGCCTCCCAGGTCGTCTTGATAAATAGGTCCTAAAAGAATATTCGGAAGGGTCAGGTCTTGTTGGTCAGATGAAATGTGTTGATTTTCATGGAGCTTGAAAAGGCAAACGACAGACAGAATTTAATCCGTAATCAGGCTTCCAGCCCTCAATACATACATCATCCGATTATAGATTTACACATGCAGTCAGAATTAATGCATCCTAAATAGTTTAGATTTTCGAATTTTTATAACTTTTGACAGGAATGTTTGGTATGTGCACTTTGCACTCAGATAAAATTCTAGAGCAGTTATCTGAGATCTGAGTCAGCATGAATAGGATCTGGGTCGTTCTCGAAGACTACAGCAAACTGATAGTAAATATACACATACTTGTACTAAGTCAGAGTGGGTACACTACTCGTGACATGAATCACATGAATGCCTTTCAGTATGTACAAACCTGTCCTAGTTATTATGAAGTGACATATATACTTGTAACAATGATCACGTCATTCACTGGACTTATTGACGAAAAGTGTACTGATGTATTACATGATTTATGTAGATATATATTCATCAAAGCTTAATCTTAAGAGAAGAATATAAAAATCTATATATTTCATCCATGTACATTGTATGTAATTCATGTTTGATGTAAAATGTATTATACTATTTGCATATATATGGGCCAATGGTCTTCATACAAATAAACAACTTGACTTGACTTGACCTGTAGGTATTTTCTAGATACTGCTCCTTCATACCAAGATACACTGGCATGGTCTTCTCAACTTGTGTTAATGAGGGGCAGTGGGTTAGCCCGATGGTTAAAGCGTTCGCTCGTCACGCCGAAGACCCGGGTTCCATTCCCCACATGGGTACCACGTGTGAATCCCATTTCTGGTGTCCCCCGCCGTGATATTTCTGGAATATTGCTAAAAGCGGCGTAAAATCATACTCAGCTGTTTTAATGAGGTATGGAGGAAATATTAAGCACCACATAACCGGATGGGGATATTCGATCTCCCTGTCACACAGTATAGGTTGTGGAACTTCTAATGACGGCCTTGACCCCCATGGGAATTTCAGCCAGAGTTAGCCCCCTGAATCTTTTGCGGAAAGAACTGGTCGGGATGCTTAGTTTCATACAGAACAGTAGTTACGATGTATTCCTGTTGACTAAAATCAGAAGTGAAGCCCATATTCAATTAATAAATGGGCAAACAACTTGTTACACCCTCAAATGTATTATAGAAGAATATGCAATACACGTTTTCCAATCTTCTATTTAATACGAGCATTTATGAATGTATTTGCAGAGAAATATATATGAAAATTAAAGTATTATTTCTGGGGCTTGAAATACAGTGTATTATCCTTCTGGCGTTGATGGGCGACTGCTTCTGCCTTAATCATCAGGTTGTCGTAGTCGACAATTCCCCAGGAGTCGGTGCCAATGGCCACAAATCCCATACTGGGAGTGGCAGGAATGGACACGTTGAACAGTTTCTGGTTGTTGAATGTGCCAGATGCGTTTTCTCCCTGCAATACAAAACCCGTGTATAATCTCTGTAGGAGCCCGTCTACAGTTTCACCTGGTATTTCAGCGATACAATTCAGTGATACAACAAACAATGAATCCAATCCCAGGTTATTTTGTGACAGTAGCATTACAATAGGACTGCTTCACGTGCATTACAACGCTCAAGACCCGTGAAGATCCGGGTTAGAATTGGTCTTCAGTAACCCGTGCTTGTCGTAAGAGTCGACTAACGGGATCGGGTGGTCAGGCTCGTTGACACATGTCATCGTATCCCATTTGCGTAGATCGATGTTCATGCTGGTGATCACTGGATTGTCTAGACTAGATTTACAGACAGCCGCAATTTAGCTGAAATATTGCTGAGTGCGGTGTTAAACACCAACCAAACCTAACCTGGCTACAACGCTCAACCTACAGTGACAAAAGTAAACATTAATAATGAACGTAGAAGATGATAGGATCTCCACTAACCCGCACAGTCAGCATTACGTTGCTCCAGTCACTGCTGCTGGAGGGCAGTTCTCCTTTTGTTATACCATGCTTGTGTTCTGAAATCGACATGGGGATTCATTACTGTAGATCTCACATCATATTTATTCTTACTTTCAGCGTTGTCGTTATCATAACCAAATAAAGTTGTAAATACTCAGGGGCGGATCCAGAATTCTCTCCCGAAACAAATGTCCCTGAGGAGCATTACCCCTAACATTTGGACTTCATGATAAGTGTTGCACACACACGCACACACACACACACAGAGTTTATTCCAAATTGCCTCTGTTTACCCAGCAGAAAATGGGTACCCGGTGGGATAAGTCATATGACTATATTTAACCTTCGTGGGGTTCAGCGCCATATTATGTTTATTATTATTATCAACTCACCAAAGTCCGCGGACAGTAGGTAAGTACTTGTTTTGGGGAAGATGTACAGGAAGATGCCCTCTGCCTGGTCTGAGGTTCCGCCGCCTCTGTCGACCCGGGCAGCCACAAAGTAGCCGCTGGAGCCGTTCACGGCCCCGACTCTTGCGTCTATCTGGACAGTTACATCTGTCCTGGAAGATCAGAAGACCAATTGGTACTTGCCTCTGTGATATTATGTGGTACTTTCTCTATTAGAACCTTAAAATATACCCCCGGCACTAGGAATGTATCTGAACATCTCTATCAGGAGTCGGATAGGTCTCATTGGTACAGTCAGTGGGAAACGTGTCCGGACTTAAGAATCATGGGTATTTATTTACGTCTTTCTGCAGACGTCCCAGATTAAGTCGAACACGAACTCATGAGACGAAAATGTACAAAGGCGGAGCGTTTGTTTACCGCCATTTTCCACACGAGAGCTTGTCTATGTTCAGGCTTTTTATGAATCACCTTATCTAACAGTTAGATGACGAATACATTTTATCTTACCTTACATATACTTGGACGTCCTTTGTCAGTGGCATTTTGATAAATTTCAAATGTCATGATACATACAGCCTATACTGTAAATAAAGAAACTGTCGTATGACAACATGGCGACAAACGCTTAGCATCTGCACTGTGAAGTCAATCTGAATGATTAAATCGTTGTAAGCTTCTCCCTGGAAGGAACACGTTTTGTGGTACACCCAATGTAGAGGTGTACTCCGAGTCACGCCCACACGGAAGGTGCATCAATCAGTATTACCATCGTCAAAAGTCTGTCACTTATAAGATTTTAAACCTTACCAATTGTAGTTACCAATGACGCTGATAGACCTGTTGGTATTGCCCTCTGCCTTACACCAGTGTACCGGCTGTGTCAGAACCATCTGCCTGACCACCTTGTTGTGTGGGGGACCCACGTCAATGATCTCATATGACCCAGTCTGCTGGGCCAGGTTGTAGGGCTCCATGTGCTCGGAGTAACCTGTCGAACACATTTGACTGAATGACTGATTCCTGTTGTCAACCCTCGAGAAATACGTGTACTCATATCTGACAAGTCTCTGCATTGTTACTAGGGGTGACTAGTCACTATTCAGGGGGCAACAACTATTGCGATAATGATAGTCTATTGCGACCAACTATTGCAATAGTATTGTATTTTTCTCCTTGAATTGTCTCATTTGAAGTCATTTCCCAAATAAAAGTATAGTTTATATGAATTAAAAACAAGTTGAAGTAGTTTCAGTCTCTTTTGATAACTGACAAGAAACTTGAAACCCCGATCGAGTAAACAGTTAAAACATAAACTCAATGAAGCTGCAAGTCTGCAACAATAAAAAGTACTAAACAACATAAATTTTTGTCAACTGAAGTCAACTACTAACCTATCAATAGCCACACATACTGTCGATACATCAATAGTTTTTACGTTTCTACCATCGATTAATTGCTATCGGAGACTCAGCAATTGCAATCTATCGATATGATTACGACTTTGAGTGTTGGCGATTAGGTGCCTGACTCTGAGGGTGTGGGTTCAAATCCCGGATGGGACTCAACCCAACAAAAGTACTAGAATCTGTACTTTACTAAGACAGTGTAATCCCAAATATAACATATGTTAAATCTATCGACAGTTCGATGCATCGTTACAGCCCTAATTGTTACCTTCGAAGTCGTCGTTGTAGATGTTTGGAAAGGGTTTGGATGCAGGTGGGCGAGGGTACGACCCTTTCTTTCCACCCTTGACGGTCGTCAACGTGTAAACCTCATCCACTGCCACGTCTAGCTGCACCATCCCATTCACGACCTACACAACACAAGTGAAACCTTCAACCCCACTGAGAAAGACATTGCGTTGACAAGAAATTCTCCTTACATTACATCACAATAACATGCATAGCATATACATTAACAACTCGATTCTTACTTCGTTTAGTACGAAATAATAAAATCCTTTAGTAACACGTCCACTTTGAAGTGAAAAACGGTCTCGCGTGAGAAGATGAACTACAAACGGGAAAAGGTACAGTCAGGCCTGAGACGAAAGTTCTAATTTGTTATCTATCAAGGAACAGTTCTGAACCTTATGAAGTGCTACTCGCTTCCAAATCATCCATGTTACTTTATGGCCACACGGATAGTGTTCGCACCTCTAGTGACTGCTGTCTCTCGAACATCGTGCCTGTATCATTGATTGCGCCATTGAACAATCTACTGTACCACACCCTCAGAGATGTTATGGAAATCTGTAAGAAATACATCGTACAATTTACTATCATCTTGTTGCTCACTGTCGGATGAGCAGTAATTCACTGTGGAAACGTCGGGGTAATGTAACGACACACATCTTTAGGATTGGAATATTTTTACATTTTGAGAATTTCTTCATATATTTATATATTCATAATCCATGCCCGTAATTGTATCTTTTTTTATTTCGTTGATATTTCAGTCAAGTTCATCAATACATCCCTTTTCTTTGAGCCAGGAATTTAACAACCACTTACAAAGCTGCCTTTGAGCTGGAAAGTCACTCTCTGCTTCGTGACATTGTACGCCTCCAGCGGAGGCCGGACACAGATGGAATGGTCGTGGCTCTGGGAGAATATAGACGGATACATGATGGCTAAGGCTTTGTCATTGTTATCGGTTGTCTGATCAGGCAAACCAGAACAAGAGATAGGTGTGTAAATGGGATCAGTTCATTGTGGTTTGTTATGTTTTCAAACTCAATCAGCCAGCGTCAACCTCTTCTACACATGTGAACAAAATTGGCAAGGTAAGAATAAATAAAAATAAATCAATGAATGAACATGTTTTGGCAAAAAGCCTAATTTCATTAACTGAGACAGTGATATCTCATAGGAGATTATTAAAGGTATCATAGAAGTCATTCTGAACCGTCATTCCTAAGTAGGTGACGGAACCATGATGCTTTTGATAGAATACCGGTTGAAATAGATTGAACCATATTAGAAACGTCAAGATTTCAATAATACAATAGGTAACTTTACAGTGAGTGATCTGCATTGTAATATGACAGATCTCTTACCAGGGTTTCGATGATAATAGTGAGGTTTTTGCCATTAGGGCTGATTAGAGCAACGTAACTCCCTCCCCGGTGAAATTTCCAACTCCGGCGCCGTGACGGAGATAGGTCCATCCTATCTCCGTGAACTGCGTCGTGTGGGCTGGATAGAAAGGCAAATAATGAGTGAAAGAGTTGAGTTGTTTGCTGATTTTAGCAATACGTCTCGCACTATTAAGGCTGGGAGACACCATTAACCAACCTCACATTTGTACCCATGAAGGGTTCGAACCTGGACCTTTCGCATCACGGTATAATCGAACTAATAGGCAATAGGAAAGCAAACATACTTTGTAAGAAACATTCATTAAATGAGTCTCTCATGGGTTCATTGGGACACTAAGGAAGACATATAACAGTCATGTCCTTTTTCACATCGAATGGCTTGGAATGTTCATACCTTGAAACATGTCAGTCCAGTCCATTATGCGGTCTCGTGAGTACTAACTGATGACACATTTGAAGGTACACCACTTAGTAAGGAGCACCTTTGGTAACATGATAAAACAACCAAGGTTACTGAAAGTGTTCCTTTGGGATCATTCCTATGTTAACACTGACCAGTTATCCAGATTGGGCTCTCGACGGCGTAGTTCCCGGTCCATGGTTCTACTGCGGTCATCAACCCCGTCCTGAACCAGGGCAAGGGGTTGTAGTAGCTGGCGATAGCGTTCCAAGATATTGTTCTGAAACATGATTGTGAAAAGTGAACACATGCGACTGGCGTTCCCAACGATAACAATGTGGACAATTCTGTAAATATTTATTTCTATTTGTAATTCAATTTCATAATTTCGTTCATAATGACCATGTTTTATCAATAACGAGTTGTGCATCCGTTATCATGGTTGTGTATGTCCTATGCTTGAGAAGCTGTAGAATTAAACTATGTACATTGACAACGATACTCTTAAAAGAAACATTCAGATATAGATCTCTAATTAATTTAAAATATTTGTCAACTTACGCCGTCATGTTTCCATTGACATAGTTCATGTTGAGAATCTGGAAAATTCAATATCGATAAGTAATTTGAATATAATGAGACCTGGAAATCAGCATTTAACTTTATCACTGATTGTGATCAAGCGACAGTTCTAATTAAGCTTATGACTTCTGAACAAACATGGAATGGTGAGTGGTTCCCGCTCAACTGTTGTCTGTATCAGTCATATTGCTTTCCCTGTATCACTGAAAACATCCATCTAACCTAATCGAAGCCATACTCCCCCGATGATCACAATACCTACCCTTCCCCAGCATCCACCCCCGACGTTGTCGTTGAAGGTGCTGTAGTCCTCTGAGGCCCACAGCTGCTTGCCGGTCTTCATGGCGGAGGGATCGGAGAACGTGCCAGGGTAGTGACACCTTGCGGGAATCAGAAAAACTACTAATATATTTAAAACACTAAACTGGGCATTGTTTGTACAAAATAAAACACAACTAAATTTTAAGTATACTGAAAAACATCGAAAACACTGTTGAAAAAACATATGTGCCACGGTTGTCAGTGTTGAATAATATGTTAATCAACAGTAAGTCGTCATAGAAACGTATAATAGAACTATGAAATTATGAAAATGCGATAAGGCATGAACATTCTTTGGTCATATTGTGCAAGGTATAGTTGTCACAATCCATCAGTACCCGATATTTTCGACGGCAGCCCCGAGTTCCTCATCCTGAAGGATATCATCAGCAATCTCCCACTTCTTGTCAGCACCGACGATCTTCACGTTGCTGAAGCCGTTGTCATCAAGGGTTTTCCGTAGTAGCTGGATATACAAAAATGTGAACATATGTTTATAGTTTGATCCAGTAAAACAAGTACACAGTTTGGTCAAGTTTTTTTAAATCAGTCACGTGCTCACCTTGATGTAGGGGATACTGTACATCCGTTCATTCCATATCTAGAACAAGGATGAAATACTGTACTAGCAAACATTTATCATTGCGCATAAAACATTGTGATTTCATTAAGTTAAGTTTTCATTTAATCAACATAAAACATCTGAATATTTCTTTTGTAATCTATGATCTACTACATTGTACTGAATATTGCATGAAGAATATAAAATAAAATCCCGTTAAATGGCATATGCAATAATGAAGAGAATAAGACCAAACTATGGAATACGAGAAGAAACCAATGGACAAACGAACCCCAATGAAGTCTATGGTGAGGTTATAGACATTTTTAGCTGCACTGATCCAGTTGACCACATAGTTAGCAGGTCTCTCTGGGTCGGTCCAGGGGTTGTCTCGGGTAGGTCCCCCTACCCATCCAGGAAACGCCCATGGTAAACCGTACAACTTTATGTCGGGATTTCTCTGAAAATAACACACAATGTGATCCTAATTGCACACATAGGCCTGGTTACTTTCCACATTGATCGTAGGTCAAAGCTAGAGACATGACTGTCAAACACATGAATCGCGAGAGTACACACGGTGTCAGGGGATTTGCTGATATATTCTGCCATGGTGTAACTACAATATGGAATGGCATCTCTGAAGGACGATGAAAGACGCAGAGGGGTCGATGGTGATATCAGTTTGGGTACAGTGGTGTACAATACACTTTCAAGTACAGTGGGTATAAAGGGTATACATTTTAAGCTTAATATTTGAAGTATGTATAAATTGCTAGACCTTCTTGGCCTCCAACATGAGCCACCACTCATATCCTCTTTGGTAGTTCTCCTCCCAGCTGTTGTGCATGTGGGATGCCTCGGATCCATCTGTTAAGATCATATTTATTTACAGATATTGTTAATTGCATATTAACAGATTCGTACATAATGTCTCGCTTCATGGTGTACAACATTTCGACGTGTTTCGTACGATATGCACTGAACATATCATTTAAAGTTAGACAGACCATCAATGTGAAGGTACCTACCCGTACTGCAAGCATCGCCTCCGATCTCAACTTTCAGTATCTGAAGTGCTGCTCCAAAGCTGGGCTGTAAAGAGGGGTTCACTGAACTGACCAATAAGTGTCTGAGCAATTTACTTAACAAAACAAAATGGATATACATGTATAGCATTACGCATTAAAGTATGTGCGGAGACAGTATGACTGACGATAAACATTATGAGCCCTGAAACATTATTTTTAAAAATATATTTTAAAACTGTCAAAATGAACGACATAGGTTACAATAACTGTCAACGCATTTTGGTCACCTTGAAAAGAAAGTCCAAGACTTGATCCCTGTAAGGCTGTGGGTAGTTCACCAGCAGCTTGGATGTGGCCTGTCAAACAAAGCATCTATGATCTCACCTTGGGTGAGTTACAATTGACTTTCATGCAACTTCATATCCTTCCTTCAGCATCGTTTAACAATACTGATGCATGATTGATAACGCTCTGTAGAAAAGATAAAAGATCTGACTTGAGTTAACTGAGGTACATGTGCACTTGAAACGCTTTCAGTTACTTATACAGACATACGCTATGGTATAAACTCACGTCAATATACCATGGGAGTGTTTCCAAACAGTGTTCTCACTCGATACATAAAACTTTATAGTTAAAAATAGAATCTGATTCAATCACGCGGATACTTACTAAGGTAAAGTAGCCAAGTACGCGGTCTAGGCCTGACCAAACTTCCGTTTTCGCTTTACTGACATTAAATAACAGAGCAACACTGCACATGGTACCGAGTTATTATTGATTGTAGTTTTATTATAAGGTTAGAAAACGGTTAATTAAAATATTAACATCAGAGACACATAAACACATGAAATTGCCACTATTGGTCATGTGGTTAAGTTGCCAACTTTTAAATTACTGCCGATAAGACACTGAAAGGCATGAGCTCACAGACATTCTCTTATGTATTTACAGTCTTAACCTGACAATAAAGATGTCACTGAAACCGAGTATGTCTCACATCAGCTTGCTCAATGTGACTCCGATCCCCAGCCAACTAATGATGACTTAAGTCACACGCCTCCCTCTTAAACAACTGAACATCTTACCCCTCCACCGCTAATGCCGCCGATTCCATCAAATTTCCGTCCAAACCCGTCAATGTCATCGATGGGATAGATTTTGGCAGCATGTACTGTCGTTAATAACGCACAAACACACACACACACGTCGTTGAAAACCCGACCACCGTTCATTGTTGTCAGTTATCGTCTGCCGTGTCGTCTGCTCTCGCGATGCATATTATAAACTACGGGTCTTTAGGTCAAGGCCGGAAGTTTGCCGGAATTAGCACGTGAACCAATTAGACTAGTTTCAGAGTACATGTGTAGATGATTCATACGCATACTCAGCCTAAGAATACTCACTCACTGTGAAGTTTACTGCATCCTTAGATGAATGGGCAGCCAGTAAATTCATATTTGAAAGGAACGCTTAGAAATCATATAATCTCTCCGTCGGGAAGGAGGTGGTTTATAAAAAGTTTATAGTTACTAGCTTTGATATCATGTTATGAAGAAAGTTACATGAATGGGCCACTGAAAATCACTGACACCAGGCGTTCGAATTACAACTTAGTTGATGAGTATAATTATTTGTATAACAATAAAAAAATAAAGAGTATCATTATGTGTTTACATGTTACGTTTAGGTGACCATACATACATGATAATGACAGGAAAGCGTAACATTTTCTAGAGCACCTGCACGGTGTCATCACTGATTTTTAATGATCCATTTATATAATTTTCATGGCTTTATTTTCTTTCACACCCTCTTTGGATAGTCAGGAGTGCTTATTATCTGGCGTTGAACTTTGAGTTGAATATGTACAACTTGATATACTGACATAATTTAACTGAGAGAATTGTTGTCCACTGCAGGGGCCGTGGGGTAGCCTAGTGGGTAGAGCGTTCTCTCGCCACGCCGAAGATCCGGGTTCGATGTAAGTGGGGCTTTATAAGAAGTAAAGCTTTCACACGAAAACATTACTTTCACTAATGTCAGCTATGCAATTCTGTATATCATATACAAGTTTTGTACGGTACATGGGGGCACGAGTTGCCCAGTCGTTTAAAGCAACGCTAGTATCTGTGCTAACTGTGGGTCGAATCACGATTCACCTCGATTATGTTTCTGGGTTTGGAGGCATGAAGCATGCTCGTGTGTTTTGCCAGGGTGGTATGAACTCTTCATCACTTCGGGCTCCCCTCCCACAAGAAGCCCACACGCCATCATAGATCTATACAGCTGTTAAAAGCGGCGTTCAAAACCAACTCACTACATAGTGCACGATTTGTATGATGCAAGTACTGCACTTGTAAATCTCTCTTGCTGCTAATACGGAGAGAAGTTAGATTCAGAGGGACGTTCCAGGAATATCTGTAATGAATGCAAAATGTTACATGTATAGTGCGCCAGTCGGGAATGTAAATATATAACGCCAGTGGAATAGAATACATTGTCTTAACTATTCTCATAATTAGATTCCAATTGATGTAAAGAGCAAAGTGTATATGAAAATCAGTGATGACACCAGGTGTTCGGGAAAACGGGTAAGTATGTCCTGCCATAACCAGTACCACCCGTCATTCAAACAATTTGCCAAGAAAACGATTAAGATAACAAAACAAAAAATATAAACGATTATACATTTCCGAATTTATAGTATCTAGAGCAGAGAATGGATGAGTGAATGAGTGAGTTTAGTTTTACGCCGCTTTTAGCAATTTTCCAGCAATATGACGGCGGGGGACGCCAGAAATGTGAATTTACAGAAATTGTTACAAAACCCAAAAATTAGTTCAGAATAACGAATCCTGGACATATCATTTCCCCTATTACAAATAAAAGTTATTCAACATTTCTTTCAGTATGCTCTATAAAGTGTATTGTATGAAAACCCAGAGACGAAAATTATGTTATCAACTGGTATGAGACGATCGTTTCAAGGACGTATGTTATCATCTATCTATGATGGGACTTCAATTTGCGTTATGTGTGTCACCAGCGTATACAGATAGATATGCACATTCCGGATGGATCCTGTCCTCAAAATAGTTTGACATTCTCTTAACACACGTGACAAACGTACGTATCATGTAGTCGTTAAAACCAGCCATCAGTCGCAGCTTCCACTGATTCGGTTTCCTCAGACGCTAGCTGATAGGCCGTTCTTGTATTATATAACCGTGTGTATGTGGGGAATTCCATAACTTTCTTTGTCGAGACAAAGATATGACAGACAATACAACATTCAAACTGAGCATCTCGTACATTCTATAAACTCATAGCTACATAGAGACTTACACTCAGAACACCGTATCAAACATCTATACATGTACGTTCCAAACAGTAACTATCACATTGACAAATAACTAAACCAGTTAACTAAACGTAAAACCAACGTCCATGCCGGTGAGCAAATGGCACCACGGGTTTCTCCAGTATGTTGGCACGATAGTACTGCCCAGTTACACGTCCATATGCTGGCACGGTAGTACTGCCCAGTGACACGTCAATATGTTGACACGGTAGTACTGCCCAGTGACACGTCCATATGTTGGCACGGTAGTACTGCCCAGTGACACGTCCATATGCTGGCACGGTAGTACTGCCCAGTGACACGTCCATATGTTGGCACGGTAGTACTGCCCAGTGACACGTCCATATGTTGGCACGGTAGTACTGCCCAGTGACACGTCCATATGTTGGCACGGTAGTACTGCCCAGTGACACGTCCATATGTTGGCACGGTAGTACTGCCCAGTGACACGTCCATATGTTGGCACGGTAGTACTGCCCAGTGACACGTCCATATGCTGGCACGGTAGTACTGCCCAGTGACACGTCAATATGTTGACACGGTAGTACTGCCCAGTGACACGTCCATATGTTGGCACGGTAGTACTGCCCAGTGACACGTCCATATGTTACTGCCCAGTGACACGTCCATGGATACATGTAAAGGTGTTCTGCCAGTCACAGTGATCCAATCCCATACAACCACTAAAAACCCAACACACCAAAAAGTGATCATTCTGTCTATGAAAACCCTGATTCCGTCTTTGCTACACCATGGTGGTTAAAGCGTTCGCTCTTCACGCCGAAGACCCGGGTTCGATTCCTCACATGGGTACAATGTGTGAAGTCCATTTCCGGTGTCCCCCGCCGTGATATTGCTGGAATATTGCTAAAAGCGGCGTAAACCTAAATTCACTCATTCACCCACGCGCTACTCTCTGTTGTTAAGGAAGTCCAAAACAACCCTTGATTTCATCCGAAAATATAACGTTTACCTAACGACGATTGGTCCAGCGTTGCTGCTCTTGACACCTACGACGTGTTACTGTAATGTGACGGCACGTCAATCGTGGGATAACACGTAGACGTCGGGCACGCATATTTCATCTGTCAATCAAATCACACCTGTACATCTGTGAAACCCATCTCCAATTTGAGAGGTACTTCAACCACGGTTTCGTCCTAACACAATGGTGTTGATGAAATGGTCTTGTGTGCCAGTTGTCGCACTTGGTCGACCTTATCGACGTCTGTCATCAACGTGATTTGTTTGTCGATATGGTGATAGTAATCTGCTAATTACTAACTGTGAAACGTCACGTCTGGGCACAATGATGTCTTGTTCCAACTTCCAACATGCCAAGTCCACGTAGCCGTTCCTGACGTGAGAACAACGTTTAATTGAGGTTAAAACGACTTTTAGTCTAGTTCTTATCATTGAAATGTCCAGCAACACATTGACATGTTTCACGGTAAATTTCGAATTTTACTCCGACCATGTTCAGGCGCATATCATGAAAACCCTTGCACGAAATCGAAAACTTGCCCATTCCTCATATAAAACCACAAATGAACGACAAACAAACAAAATATAAAGAAAACCTTACGCCCCTATCCTCCATCCAAAAAAATGGGGGAAAAATGTATAAATAAAAAAACAAATAAAAAAAATAAAAATAAAATAATAATAAATAAATAAATAAATAAATCACCCCTAAATGGAATATCCCCTGCTTTTTCAATGTTTGTAATCTACATTATTATATATGTTATCGCCCACGTGTTATTATCCCCTGTTTAAAGAAAACACACATAGATGCATTGGGAAACCTTGAAATCATATACACATATTGATAGTAGTAGGTGACCTCGCCCAGATGGATACTACCAAGCCAACTGTCGTTCATTTCCAGATTTCAGTATGTCGCATGACGACGTTGTCAGTCAAGCAGAGAGTTAATGAATTGACAATAGTTAGCGCATCATGGAATTGGCTCACGTGAATCACTATCTTCATCAGCTGATGAACGTCAACGTTAACATTACAACGTCAGTCCTAAAATACTGACAGACCTCGCCGAGATGAACACTACCAAGCCGGCTGTCGTCAACTGCACTGTTCCAACAGACATTATAAAGTAACCAGCTATGATCAGCAGAGCGTGTGTTAAATAAAGTTAATCTTCTGCTTGCCCAGATCTATATATTTATTTTTCAAAATACGAATACTAATATGACTGGGAGATTAGGATTTATAAACTGCATTTCCTCCTTGTACGAGCCACATTTGCTCTGTATCGCTGGGACCTTAGCCATGTCAGTAGTCTGTCTTATACTCCAAACTCTCCGCCCAACCCTTTCTGCAATGCAATAGTCCAAAATTAGTCCAAGTCGAGACTCCCACTGGTCCTGAATCTCTTATCGGTTTTTCAAGACCATACCTATATTTTCGAATTTATCCCACATTAGACAATTGTTGTAGGATCCATTATTCAACTTGCACGCTGTGTAGCCTTTTATTGCATTTGGTGTGTGTGTGTGTGTGTGTGTGTGTGTGTGTGTGTGTGTGTGTGTGTGTGTGTGTGTGTGTGTGTGTGTGTGTGTGTGTGTGTGTGTGTGTGTGTGTGTGTGTGTGTGTGTGTGTGTGTGTGTGTGTGTGTGTGTGTGTGTGTGTGTTTCTTGATGCATGGGTTGGGGCTATTCAAGAAAGCCATCTAAGCAGACCAGATCGATTATTTTCTGACTAACACAGAAGTGGCGAATGAAGTGTTTGTGCCATAAGCTCCCGGTTTGTCCTGGGGACCTGCCTTTGCGTGTGTTTGAAACGGGTACGAGAGGTAGGGCAAAATGTGCTAACCTTTCCCGCAAACACACTTTAAGTGAAGATGGGTGTCTTCTTGATATCTTGTTCTCCTTATTGGTGAAATGCCACACAACTACATCCTAATCATTATAATTATTTAATCATGATTAAACTGTTATAATATTTGCACTGTAAACTGATCAACATGTATCTTATATCAAATATCTGCTTGATTTCATGGAATATAAATAGGCTAACCAAATGCTTTTAAAGTAGAAATAACGCGTATACGAGCATACGCGTGTATGCGCATCCAAGTACATTGTATGTACAATGTGCCTGTGCGATCTCTTAATTAGCATTATATTCTCCGTGGGGTAGTGGCAATAGAGAAAGGATGGGAGGTATCTCTTCAAGGTGTTAATGCGCTGATACGTCTCCAGACCTCCAGATAACCTGCAGCGTCGCTTAAAGGCACAATGTCACACATTTTCGACAATATTTTGGCCTATACTTTTTATATTGGGAGCATATGCACTCACTTTAGTTTCCTACTGAAGCAATAAAATACTTTATTATCCCCTACGACTTGCCTGAAATCAATAATTGAAACTTCGACCCGAACAGCTTCCAAACAGATAACACTTGCCATATATGGAATGTAAACGATTGCTCCGTACATCGAAAACTGTCGCACGCGGTGTTGTCGGTGTTTGCCGAACTGGTTTCAATCACAAGTTGTGCGTAGGATATTCGTAAAGAGCGTGTGAAGTGTGGTGTGACATTGTGCCTTTAAAATACAAAAACTATACATTTAAAAGCAAGCATACCTGAATTAACTTTGAGTTGCGCAGAGATAGGCATGAAGAAGATTGAATAATTATTGAAGAGTATAACGACACTGTGCTTCAGTACCTGTGAGTGATGTACACTACTGCCCAAAAGTTCATTCCCCTTACGCGCGTTGAGAACGCGTGTAACACGCATGTGGCACGGGTATGCAACGGGTGGGCAACGCGTGTGAGTCCCGTGTCACACGGGTGTGCAACGGGTTTGAGTCCCGCGTCACGCGGATGTAGCTTTAAGATAGTTTACAGGTTGCCCTTGCTTAATGATATCCCTTTAGTTATTCATAAACACCTACAGCATATGTTACCACCTGCCAGTGTGAGACTCGTCATATCAGTCAGTACGTATCTTCCGTAGCAGGTAGGCCAGTTGTCAGCTGATACAGTCGTCTATTTCGCGTCAGCCATGTTCACCTTGGCGTTTGCATTCTCCGTCGTGCTGTCTGTGTTGAGTGACAGTTATATAATCGACAACACTGGAGGACTGGGGAGGCAGTTCGATGGGTTCGGGGCCATCAGCGGTGGTGGGGTGAGTATTTTGTTCTGTATGCAAGCATGTTATCTTCATCATGACATGTGACTAGGCTTGTTATACATGTTCCGGGCTACAGGGCTATTTGATTGTAAGATGCACGGAATATGTATTGTTTAATTGACTGAAGGCTCATTCACGACAACCTTGAAAACTGAGATGGTACTATCATCTGTATTTCATTTTAGTCGTGACTTTAGTCGGTTGTTATACATGTTTCCTGGCATTGAGAGTCAAGGACTATCATGTGACGTCGGATGACATCTGGATAGTCATCTCGATTGTCTTCAGAGTTACCTTCATGATAAATATATCATAGAACCGTACTGTGCACTGTTAGAGACTTATATAAGTTATCTATATACTGTGCAAGGCCTTGACACTATGTTTAGAACTAAGCAAAAACAAAAGGTCTTTGTCCATTTGAGCAAATGACTAAACGTCATAATTCTTGTGTAAACATTAAATGTGACACAGACTGAATATACATCACATCATAAGACCACAAGGAAATATGATATTGTTGCTAACCAATTTATGGAAAAAATGGCAGGTCGAGGTTTCAACGTAGTAATATTTGCTTCGATTTCCCAGCCACTCAATTTTATTATCCATAGCAATTAAACTGCACAACTGGACATACATGAAAGATGATAGAAAGATGTTCCTGGTTTGCCAAATTACCAAATGCGTTGCTGGTTGATACGCGGGTTACGTCAAAAATAACAATCTTGAACTAGAAAATAAATGAGGAATCTAAACAAAATAAGTAGAAATATAACGGAAACCTAGTCGTTTATGACACGTGGTAGACTGATATAGTGAAGAACGGGGCATTTACTCACATTGTGCATAGCTAGGTCACCAGCAGTTGTATTATCTGAATTGTACTAATATTTAGATATTTAGATAAACATTACATTAATAAAATAAATATCCTTTTGACCACTTCGTCGTTTTTGTGAATGTATTGTTTGTTTGTTTTTGTTTCTCAGGCAACGTCCAAGTTATTGGTAAACTACCCCGAGAAACAGCGAAATGAGATTCTGGATTTGCTGTTCAAGGTAGGGTAATTGAAGCTTCAAAGGATATCTGATCCCCATGTTTCAAACATTTGCTTAGGAAATAAACATCATGTGTTGGCGAATTTCCGGGTGTTAATGAGTATTTGAAGCACGGGAATTCATTTGGTACCGACGGCGTCAGACGGAGGTTTCAAATGAAATATTCCCGTGCTTCAAATACTCAGTAACACCCTGAAATTCGCCAACACATGATGTTTATCGACATTGTAAACACAAAAGTAAACCAAAAGGTCCACACACGTTTTTTTTTGTGTCTGCACTCATTGACATCGAGTACGGGTACAGCAGTGAAATGTCATCAGACGGCCGTATCGGCTGTCTCCCATGGTTGCATCTGGAACTGCTCATTGGTGATGTCATTCGGACTTTACGTCACAATATGATTTGAATGACGTCATCACAGCTGACGACGTAACAATACAATGGTGTGAGCGATGTTTGTATGTATTAATACGCAGAGAATTTCCGGGAATCAAATACCATTTGATCACGTTTTTCAACCAGTCAGATTAAAGAACACAGTGACTTTTGGTTTACAATTTGTAATAAACAATGACAGAAATTATTACAATTACATGTATTGGTATTGGTAACTCCATTCTTTAACCTGCATCTTTGTGGTCTTAGTACATTTGTTGCTCTTACATGTACATATATATGCTCTCTGCCTCATACTATTCATTCACTTGATAATAATGAAGTTGACATCCATATAAACTCTCTTCCTTAAATATTTTGTCCCTTTGTCCCAGCCTAATTACGGTGCCTCCTTAGATATACTGAAAGTGGAAATCGGGTCGGATGCGCAGAGTTCAGGTAAGTGGGATGAGCTAACGGTAAATGCATTGTCCATATTGTAAAGTAAGTTATAAAGGCATTTTTCTTCTCTCTTGACCGTTTCAAGACAATAATGGCTTGGCTTGGAGCTCCTTTAATACTTTTATTCATTTATTGGTGGCTTAAATGTCTATGAAAGTGAACTTGATTCTTATTTACAACGTGGCATCTTTCGGTCACACTGGGGCGGAAGTGGCGGACACAAGCTTGAGGCCATGGTAACCACTGGTAGAATGGGAGACAGACATCGAATGACATGTACAAGAAATCGGATGTGGTGCAAAAACTCGTGTCCAAACAGTGCTTAAACAAGTCGAGTCGTGAGAAATACCAAAATTAATTTATAACCATTAGAAATAGAACCCATGTGTATGTACTGATTCTCTGATGCGCAGGTGTTCACATAATGCACGTGCACCTCTTTCTACTATCACCTCTTTCTTGCCCCATGGAAAACGTCCCAGTCCACATTGTAATGACTAACACAAATGGCACGACTTATGTGTGCTCTTGTGACCGTGATCGGAAAACACTTTGGATAGCGTCCTTATCCAGCCGTATATACTAGGTATTGTATCCCCGATGTGTAAACCAACTAACCATAGTTTTAGATAGTTTCCCCTAATTGTTTCCACATGTAACTGCAATACCGAAATTTGTTATGCTTTAACTTTCTGTAACTTTAACTAAATATAGTGCGTCAACTCCTTAAAAAAAAGAGACAAAACTCTCACCATAAGCATAAGCAATCTCCCTTGAGAGCTAAGTCCATTGTACGATTCCTACCGTATGATAAACACATGTTTATGTATATATGGCACACTGGAGTGAGTGAGTGAGTTGGGTTTTACGCCGCTTGTAGCAATGTTCCAGCAACATCACAGCGGGGGACACCAGAAATGTGCTTCAAACATTGTACTCATGTGGGGAATCGGACCCGGGCCTTCGGCGTTACGAGCTAACACTTTAACCACTAGGCTACCCCACCGCCCCATGACACACTGGAAGGCATAATTACATGTACACAAGTATACAAGGCTTTATATTTCTAAGCTAGAACAAAATTTACGCATGGTAAATTGAATTGTGTTTTTTTTGTCCGAAACTTTCACCTGCAGTACCGTTTATGGAGAAAGGGTGAGTGAATGTTGTGTCCATTTTGGCTTCCATGTTGTATTCTACATTTCTCACCCATCAGACGGGACCGAGGCAACGCACATGCGCACAGCCACAGATCAGAATTACACCAGGGGATATGAATGGTGGTTGATGAAAGAGGCCAAACAGGTCAGTGCACAATCCACGTGGTTTCGTATCTCATAAAGTTTGAGGAATATATTTATAGGGCAAAAATATGAAGAAAATGTGAACCGACAGAGGTCGTAAACAATAAAGTTTACATGATCAAGATTATGTAACGTTACTGCATGATAACAATATTGTTACTATACAAAGTCATGGTAAACACTAGGGGTGAAACGGTACGCCCTTACCACGGTGCAGTGCGTATTGCGGTACAAGGCCTTCGGTTCGGTATATGGGATATAATCATAATGCAGAAAATTGACAACAAGAACCTAACCTTACATTGTTTAGTAACATAACCATAATCCTTGTTATTTTAAGTGAGTGAGTGAGTTTAGTTTTACGCCGCACTCAACAATATTCAAGCTATATGGCGGCTTGTTTTGAATGAACAAAACTGTCATTTTATGATTATATAGAAGAACGGTACGAAAACCGAATTTGTGGATAGCATTAAGGTATACCGAACCAATACCGCGTATACCGTTTCACCCCTAGTAAACACCAGGATCTAAACTGAAGAACAAAACAAAGTTTTGTGATCTTAAGTTACAATGAAAACACTTTTTTCAAAGCATTTACGTTGCTTTTTGGGGGAAGAATAATCCCAAAGTGGGAGCTGTGTACTTTCTTTTGTACGTCAGTATAATATAACAAAGCTGCTGTCTGTGTACTTTTAGAGGAACCCCAACATCAAGTTATACGGTCTCCCCTGGGGGTGGCCCGGCTGGGTGGGGTGGAACCTGTACGACACCTCCGACCAGACCGCCTCGTACATTGTCAACTGGGTCCTGGGAGCTAACGCTACCCACGGGCTACACATAGACTATGTTGGGGTGAGTACAAGAGTTTCACGTGTGTTGTTAATATACCGAATTCGTTGGGTGAGTGAGTTTAGTTTTACGCCATACTGAGCAATATTCCAGCTATATGGCGGCGGTCTGTAAATAATCGAGTCTGGACCAGACAATCCAGTGATCAACAGCATGAGCATAGATCTACGCAATTGAGATACAATGACGTGTGTCAACCAAGTCAGCTAGTCTGACCACCTGATCCCGTTAGTCGCCTCTTACGACTAGCATGGGTTACTGAAGGTCATTTCTAACCCGGATCATCACGGGTAGTCAGGGTAGTACTTACCTGCTCAAGCGGGAATTTTAGTATATCGCTTTGAAAAGTTATTTCAGTGAGTGAGTAAGGTTTTACACCGCTTTTATCAATGTTACATCAATATCACGACTGGGGACACACGAAATGGGATTTACACTGTACCCATGTAGGGAATCGAACCAGAGCGGACACTTTACCCACAAAGCTACCCCATCGCGCCGAACAGTTCCACTTAGCAACTGTATTATAACGACATAGATAGAATACTAACACAGATGAGGATGGGAAGCAATATAGGCATCCCACATAGCATTTAATTTTCATTTGAATCCAATTTAATAACTCTTTGTGTGATATCAGTGAGCACAACCGGTACAAGTTAGACTGGGGCTTTCACAAGGACTCCATGACCCTGTGCGCTCAAAAGCATTGGGTTTAATATATCTTATTGATTAGTTACTCTTTGCAGTACATACAATCACCATTGAATTATTGGCATCCACGTACAATTAATCACGTACCGCATTGTGGCATCCCAGCGTAAAACGGCATGGAGTTATGATCAAGGCATAAGCGGATCGCCACAAAGGGAAGCAACTCTGCATTGAGATGCCTTCGACGACAGGGCAACCCTTGCCAAGTTTAGTTTTGGGCCACTGATTTACATTTAGTTAAATGTATTCCACAAATTCACCTTTAATCATGGTTGAAGAAGTTGGTTTGATGAGCTGTAAGTACCAGTGCTTTGAATCGTCTTCAGCATTGAGGATGGAGGCTGTCTGTTCTATCAGACAAATGATTTACATGTGACTGTTTTGCGAGGGTCAACATCAGAACATGTCTGGACCTTCTGTCTTGTGATGGTTTGTTAGAAACAACACTTTACATGCCTCAAAAGCTTTAATAACCTTACTTTCAAATATCTTATTTTACAGATATGGAATGAGAGAATGTACAACGTTGAGTACATAAAAGTAAGTACTGGCCAAATTTCGTAAGACAAGCTCGGATTGTTGTTAATGGTTGACTTTCTGTGTTCCATGAAGCCTATGTCGACTCGTCGGTTATCTGCAACCTCCCTTTAACCACATGTCTCTGTTACAGACGCTGAGGAAGACACTAGACAGACACGGTCTAGTAGACACACATATCGTGGCTCCCGACAATTTCCACTGGGATATAGCTGATGACATTTTGGCGGACCCTGAGCTTGCACAGGCGCTTTATGCTATTGGGTATGTGTAGCTGCCATTGACTGTAATGAGTGAAGCGGTAGGTTTTTCTAAAATCTTTATTTCTTCACCGATATCGTTCAAATCTGAAAAATAATGTTACTCATATGAAAAAATATAAAAAAACAATATATGATCGCAAAACTCGAGATTTAAATTTTTTTTATTGTCCAAACAGTGATTTGAACCCCTGTGGTCTTAACGAAGAAAATGCACAGACGCTTTATATGCTATGGGTATGTGCAGCTGTCATCATGATGTCAATCATTGATGGGGACTGATTGTTCTCTGACATTAACGTTTTATATTCTCTTATCGGATTTACGATAACTTAATTACTATCAATAACCCTAAGATAACACTGTGTTATTTCTAAAGTCTAATTCAACCCTCTACACGTTACATTCAGGTCGCATTACCCCACCACAAGAAGCACACCGACAGCGGTGAAGACAGGGAAGCGTCTCTGGGCGTCGGAGGATAACGCAGAAGTGGTGATGCTTAAACCATAGGGTTGATCACACAGTGTAACTTCGTTAATACGGACGATGCATTGCCTGTAAAACCGTCCATATGGATAGGCACGGATGAATTTCTCTGATTAAATCCCAAATGTGATCGTTCCAAATGTGATCGTCCGAAATCTGAGGTTTCCGGACTTGCGCGGTTAAACTGCGTTAAAATTTTATTTTGAATTTAGCCTTAAACTTAAAAAGGGCGTTTTTGAATCAAGCACACTATGAAACGGTTGCCTCTTCCGTGTAATGAGTTACACAGCCATTTGTTATGGAGAATGGATATAGCTGGAGTAACATCAGTTTGCTTAAACTGAAAAAGCCCCGCCTACTCAGTTGTCTCTGAGATATATAAAAGAGACTTGTTGTTTCATGATTGTTGTTAAAAAGATTCTTCAGACCACTTTTAAGGACAAGGCTATCTTAACATTGGCCCATGGAGACAATAACCCAGCAAACCAATTCTTAAGGGTGAGTGAGTATAGTATTACGCCGCTTTAGCAATACTCAAGCAATATCACGATATGGGACACCAGAATTGGGCTTCACACATTGTGTCCATGTGGGGAATCGAACCCGAGTCTTCGACATGCAGAGCTAACGCTTTGAACTCACCGCTCCCAGTTCCCAAAGAGAACACCCACCAACTTGTGTATATACGCATTGTCTCTACCTTACCCATCATAGCTAGCAAAACCATAGGCCTTATTACCACACAAACAGAGACCAGACAAAATAATCGGAGAAAAGGAATAAACCTAGGTGACTTTAATGCAGCCACCTTTTGCTCGGATTCATGCAAAGATCAGTTTCTTCTCACTCTTTACTGAAATGCCAGTCGTGTTCTGGAATCTCTGACACTGTTGTAAAGCTGGTATGGGAGAGCGAAAATGAACTTGATCCAGTGTTTCGTAATCCGTCTAAAAAGACGATAATATTGTTTAGGTAACAGAGGAGCTGATGACAAATGACACTTGCCATGCGCACTGTGTATGTTTGTTGCACAGATTCCCGGTCAGATTGTGTTTAAACTGAATTCTTCTTTCTAATTATGTTGTTCCCGTCAGTGACAAATGGAAATGACGTATTGTAAACATTCGATAAATATAACGCCCGATCTATGATTTACACCTTCGTTTAAAACTGATCAGTATCTAATGTTAGGATGCTCCGATGAAGTAATCCTGTCGTTGAGGATGGATGAATATAATTCACAGCCCCATTATTATCGGGAAAAAATCGTACTATTCTAACAATTCTATATATTGTAATATTGGTTTGTTATTGAATCGCATCATTCGTATTGTGAATGAAACATTATGTCGCACTGAGTGAAACACAGCAATCTGGTGACAACACAGCAATCTGCTGGATGACAGTAATACGAGTTATCCGCCCCTTCTAAACTGAATAATGTCACTTGGGACAAATAACACATGAAAGTAATCTTCTGTTTACAGAACTGGAACAGGAACTATGTCAATGGAAACATGACAGGGTAAGACATGATGAAAGTGGTACTTATTGTGTACCATTTGACCCTGTAAGCTTGGAAAAGAATCCGTAATCTTGATAATATGTTTATGTGCCTATGAAATATGACTTGTTCAGAATTGTGATCATGTAAACGCAAATCAGTAAACGAAACATCCTCGAATACAGCCAAACGATCAAATGATCAAATGTTTGTTTCAGTACAATTGTATGGCCCTTGATCGCCAGCTACTATGAAGGACTACCATACTACCCCGCAGGACTGATGACAGCCTCCGAACCATGGAGCGGGTACTTCCCTGAACCTACAAAAATATGGCTTGCCGGTACACCAAATTCTCATGCCTATCATGAAAGCAAATATTTAAAACTGAAACACTGAAAAAGCCTTCAATTAATGACGAGTCATATATGATTGTAATTCACTGTTTTCTATTTAATTGTCATATTTTTGGTTCAATTTGGTATTTAATTCTTTAAGTGACATTTAGAAGCTGGTATTGATGAAGAGGAACACTTTCCATGGCTAGACACCTTCTTTATTGCAATAGATGCGACGTTTCAGTGTAGATCCTAACATCATCACCTGACTGAAGTTGTTTGTGCATCAAAATATTCCTTTTCTATGAATGTATTTATTTGTTCAGACAGACAGTCTGTTTGTTAGTTTTGCACAGTAAACTACTCTATGACTGATTATTCACCCTCTATTACTACTAATGAGCTTAACCCATGCTTGTCGTAAGAGGCAACTAACGGGATCGGGTGGTCAGGCACATGTCATCGGTTCCCAATTGCATAGATCGATGCTCATGCTGTTGATCACTGGATTGTCTGGTCCAGACTCGATTATTTAGAGACCGCCGCCATATAGCTGAAATTTTGCTGAGTGCGGCGTAAAACTAAACTCACTCACTCACTCACTAATGAGCTTGGTTAATATTGTCATCACAAAACCATTACTGACGCCCCAACTTGCACGCCTTCTTATTCATTTGCAAATCTAGTCACAGGGGTTACTATATTCCATATATGCATAGGGTCTTAGATTTTCATCAAATTTTGTGAGCTGGTTTCTTTTGGCAAGCAATGAAAGGAATGAGGTGTCATTTTACCAGTAAATACAGATGAGTGAACTTAAATTAGGTAATTTATTAGGCTTAGGTGGTGGAGATCAACCTCTTAAATCTTAAAACTGACTCTTAAACTCTACAAGTACTGTGAATGGTTCAACCACTAAACAATTTACTCAGCTTCATTCACGTCTAAACTGCAGGTTTCTATCCTCAACAATAGGAGAGAAATGCTTTTTTGAAGTACCCGTCCCAAAAGAGACGATATGCATAAATGGGATATAAATACAGTATTACTATCAATGAAGATGCCAAGTCCTCATGTTGAGCGAATATTCGATGACTTCGAAATCCACCGAATGAAAACAGCCCAAACACATAATGTTGCCGATTATAGAACTTGTTAGTTATTGTGAGACAAAGCATTGAGGTTTTAGTCATATTGTTTGTTTATTGTCTCTTAAGCTCACACAACCCAGTTTACACAGCCCGGATGGACGTTCCTACGTCACGGAGCGGGAGTTGGGGCCTTCAAATATGGCGGCACATACGCCGCTCTGGTTAGTCCAGAAGGAAATGACGTCACTATCATAATTGAAACTTTGGTGAGCATATTCGTCAATGTTTAGGATGTGTTTTGTTACTGCAGAGAGAGTTTCGTCATCGTGTTAATTGGGTGGTGATATTTTAAGGACTATTCTTCCAAAATTGTGATTTTGATGTATTAATTTTGATCCAATGTTTATTCCGTTTTATGTTATATGCTGTTAAGTGAACAATAGTGCAGACACATATGATTGTTTACATCCTAATACCGCGAATGCTCTGGAACAACTCCTATGACGCTGTAGTTAATACCATTCAAGCTAAATCCAGAGCTACAGATTCCCTCTGAAAGGAGGGCTTAAGGTACCATCATCAACAGTGTAATCTTATATATGTGGGACCCATGAAGATCCGGGTTAGAATTGATCTTCAGTAACCCATGCTTGTCGTAAGAGGCGAGTAACGGGATCTGGTGGTCAGGCTCGCTGACTTGGTTGACACATGTCATCGTATCCCAGTTGCTTAGATCGATGCTCATGCTGTTGATCACTGGATTGTCTGGTCAAGACTCGATTATTTACAGACCGCCTCAATATAACTGGAAGACTGCTGAGTGCGGCGTTAAACACCAACCAACCAGCCAATCATTGATAAACAAAGGCCGATAACTCTAAAGAATTCCGGCTGCCACTCGTGACGCAAGTCGATATTTCACATATTTTGTTGTTAGTTAAAATACTCCACAACCACATAATAATTACATGTTGGTGTCCATATATTCTTCTATGTTTTCCTCTGTCAGAATGACGTCAGCGACCTTGGCAGCCCCCAAAATGTTACGTTACAACTCAAGGGAACCATTGTAAGTCTTTAATCATAGCAACATCAAATACATCTCCAAAGAAAATCACCCGCAGAGTCGACTGACGGGATCGGGTTGTAAGAATCGCTGAATTGGTAGACACATGTCATCGTATCCCAATTGCGTAGATCGATGCTCATGTTGTTAATCACTGGATTGTCTGGTCCAGACTCGATTATTTACGGACCGCCGCCATATAGCTGGAATATTGGTGAGTGCGGCGTAAAACTAAACTCACTCACTCCAAAGATCATATTTTATTTACTGTTTGATACTGTTGGTACGTAACTACTGGTATCTCAGATTCGCGTTCTTATGCTTGTTGATATGTTCTGCTGTTACAGGCAAACATCTCACAGTTCAATGTCTGGTATTCCAACACGGAGACGGACGAGTACTTCATTAAAAAGCCAGTCATACAGGTAGGTCGTCATTTAATTTTAAAAATACATTCATGCCGCACCGTGTGTAAACGTGTGGAAACAACCTCAGTTCAGAGGGATACTTGCCCATGAAAGGTGGGTGAATATCGAGTCTCTTTGCAAATATCGAGTTAAAAGGGCACTCTTGCTTGTTGGGACCAAGACAATATATCGAAATATCGGAAATATCGAGACATCCGTATCGAGTTAAAAGAACTTGAATAATGATAAATTATGAAGGATTTTGCAGGGACCGAGATGTTATATCGAGACAACCGAGATATCGAGTTATCAGAGTTCGACACAACGGTGCTCGGCTGTAGTATTAAATATGTGTTGCTGGACATTTTAAAACCTGTAACAAATCAACGGGAGCACAAATATTATATTCTTGCTGGAATGTTGTTTTTGACAGACGGTGGGTGGGCTGGTCAATCTAGCCCTTGGCGTGAATGAAATGTACACACTTACAACGTTGACCACTGGCAACAAAGGAGCGTACACCCAGCCGCCACCTTCAAAGCCTTTCCCGCTTCCATTTACGGAGCAATTTGAAAGTAAGATAACATGAAGAACGTTATATGTACCTTTTAACACAGAAGACTGCAATATGTGGCAAGCCCCCAAACTTAACGCTCGGCAATGTATGCTCTCGAACAGCGTCACTGTGATGGTAGGTATAGTAACTCGGGCGGTGTTAACTTATGGTTGCAGTGGGATAACCAAACATACAGACCCGTGCAAATAGCATTCGGACACTTGACGTAATTTCCATAGACTTACATGTTATTTCAGTGTAGTATAAATAGTTTTCATGAAGTGAGTTTAGGATGGATCTTTGTAAAATTTGACAGGCAAATTTGAAATCACCCTGCTCTCCGCACATAATTTCAGTTCAATTTTCCGACCACTATTTAACTAATGACACCACATTTATCAACTTACGTCTGGTTACATAATGCACAATCCCATAGGCCGCCATGTTAAAGGAGTTCACGGCACTGTACACATGTTGATTAAATTGTTACCATTCGATAAAAAGCAACGGAAATTTAAACAGAAATTCTGTGATTGTAGGTAAGATGATTCCTCACAAATGTGCAAAATTTGACTTGGATCTTACGAAAATTAAATTTATGAAAATTATTTATGCTACACTAAATTAACATGTATGTCTATGGAAATTACGTCAAATGTCCGAATACCTTTTGCACGACTCTGTACGTCTTAATAGTCAGAGTCATGATTAGCGGACCCTAATTTGACAGGGATCCCCGGACCGTGGGTAACGAGCTGTTTCGTGTTATTGTTGTATTTGTTATTGTTATTGTGTTTTGGCCAAGATGTCAATATTATAAACTGTGTCAAAAAGAAATATGTAATGATGTATAGTTGCTAATGTTAACATGAATTGAATCTAAATCAACAGGTTACCAGGTTGGCGAAGAGCCATTTCTCTTCTCCCAGCAAATAGGAGCGTTCGATGTCGTGAAAGCTGACGCCGCCCATGGTAACGTCATGAGGCAGGAAACTACACAACAACCGGTCACCTGGTGCACGGCCGACTGGACGGAAAGGCCTATCACACTCATAGGGGACATTACCTGGTATGTTGACCGATAGACCAACAGGGCCGTCACACATATAGGAGACGTGATGCTGTGTGTTGTGAATACAAAACGTCATCGCCAGGGTGCCTAACGTGAAAGGTTCCTAGCCCTCGGATATCCTAACTTTGATCCTTGGGTCTAGGGTAGGTATCCTACCTTATTCTCGAAAAGTATCCTAGTGCTAGGATATCCTAACTTAGGACAAATACTAGGATAGGTTCTGACTTGTCCTAAGTCTATCTTAGTGGAAATCAACATGGTGTGGTACTTGTTTTGTTCACCAATTTTGAAGTCGACAAACAAACTAACTCGCCTTATTTCTAGCCTTTCCATTTACCTTTTAAACGAGATTGTAGGTGCCCTTATATGTGTTTTTTCATGCAATGAATCGTGGGTAATATTTGGGGAATCCAGAACATATTGAGGGGTTTTCTATTCACCTACTGAAGAGTTCGCTAAGCTAGCTAGGATCGGTAGCTCACGTTAGGACAGGGATAGGACCGTTTCGAGAATGGTTCTTATCCTAACGTTGGGATGTCTCCTTTCTTAACTAGCTCGGATCTGTCCAGTTCCACAACTTGACCATAGCGCTACGACAGTCATACGTCTATGTTAAAGTATGGGAGATACGACCACCAAAGCGCTTCAATCGCTTCGTGGAACGTCTGACCTTGTGTTAGCATGGTGTTTGCTTGTCGTAAGAGACGACTAACGGGATCAGCCTTGCTGACTTGGTTGACACAGGTCATCGCATCCCAATTGCGTAGATCGATGCTCATGCCGTTGATCATTGGATTGTCTGGTCCATACTCGATTATTTACAGACCGCCGCCATAACCAATTAAGGTCTGTATACTACATGCAGCCAGTGTAAATGGCATTATAACCAGGGGAAAATGACTTTTGTTCCAAAATCCATTGGCAAATGGCATTATATCACGTTTTACATTATATAATACCAGGGTATTATAAGGGCAGGAAATCCGTTCTGGCAAAAACATGACATTATATCCAAGATGGCATTATAAGTAGGGTGCTCTGTTACTGTAATATTGCTGACTGCAACCAACCAACCAACCAACCAACCAATAAATCAATCGCATGGTGTTGCTCCAATCAATCGCATGGTGTTGCTCCATGGTGTTGCTCCATCCATGATGTTGTTCCACAGGCAGCATTTGCCACTCAGTTTTCGTTAAGAAAGTAGGTTTCAGTAAGCAGGTGTGAAAACATGCAAATGTCGTAGTATGGGATAGCATCGGTCGTAATTTAACTCCGTCCCATAAGACCCGTCCTGGCTGTATCCCTTCCCCTGGGTCACCCTGTACATTGGTTGTATTCCAGGACGGACATCTACCTGGAGGTCGACTTTCGGGTCCCGGCGGTCTCAGGGGCTCCAGATGGTGTATTCATAGCATCTCGTGTTACAGAGGGCGGTTGTGACGTCACACTTGCATTTGGAGTCATACTATACATGGACGTCAGACATCAGACATTTCACCTGGCAGCCAACTTCCGTGAGGACACATTTATTTCTGTTGTATGATAGGTGGTTCCGGGGTAAAATAGGCCTAAAGGTCCCCGTGTAGGTCATTTATAAAGGTCCCAGCGTTAACATTGCCTGCCATCGTATGGTAGGCCTGTATGCATCTAGGATAGTGTTGGCGGAGGTTTAAGGCATCGTTCATTCACAATATCACAGAAAGTCAAAATCCAAGCAGAGTGAGTATAGGTCAAAGTCACTGGTCCAGACTAAATTAGTATAGATCAAAATCGTTGTTACACCTGGACATACGTTTAACAATTTGTGTTTACAATAAATGCATAATGATCATTCATAAGGTATTGTTCTACTTAACTGAATGTATGGTCCTGGCTAATTCAAGGTTAGAATATTAAGTGTATAGCAGAAAACCTTCATGGATCCAGGCGGCACCTCGGTTGGAAAGAGACGTCATCTGATGTATTACTGGTTTTATACGTATTGCGCATGGCAAACAGCTGAAGCTTTCTGTGCGATGGCCAAGATTTGGAATTTCCGCATCCTCTACCTACATGACGTTTGAGCATTAATTCATGATTAAAACTGTCTGAATGCCTCATTTCAGGCACGTGAAGTTCAGGACACTTTACTTGGCCTTGATTGGGGCCGTCTTCATTATTCTGTTTTTTATTACAACTTTAAACAACCTCGTTTCAAATATGTGTTTGTCTTGAAGCCATGACTTTATATGAACATATTTTGGCTGTTTCCTTCATATTTCAATCGGATTATCCTTGTGCGCAATTGTTTCTTCTTTGAATCCGCCATGTTTCTTCACTTAAAATTACTTTATAGGACAATTTCGTATGCAAGAGATCTGTAACATGCTCGCTTGTTTCTTCAGTTTTAAATCAGATCATCACAGAGGGGAACTTCACATATGCTGACGGATGGAACACCGCATCTCTCCTCGTGAAGGTGAATTCTGTCATTTTTCCCAACCTTTGTCAGTTGTCATAATAATAGACGTAAGCCTAAACATTTGTTTGAGGTTACGTATGATGTGGTGTGTATTATTTAACTGACTACCTGTCATCAGTGATGAGCAATGTGCCCTGAACACTAAATGAGTGAATAAATATCGATTTTATTTACGTCATGTGGAAATATACAAATCTTGGTTTCCTTTGATGTCATTCACAAATACGACTCACTTACCAACAACAGATAAAATCTTAATAGACTTTTTTTTTAGAAGGATTTTGACCGTCCTTCTCTCATTCGAGAACAGCTATCCTCTACACCATGATGTTAAGTTTAAAAGGCCTAAAAATGAACCGGTTTGATTATCTGAAGAGAAGTGGAACGTATTTACCCTTTGGTTTTTGTCGCTATTAAGGCTTACGTGAGTGAGTGAGTTGGGTTTTACGCCGCTCTCAGCAATATTCTAGCAATATCACGGCGGGAGACACCAGAAGTGGGCTTCACACAATGTACCCATGTGGGGAAACGAACCCGGGTCTTCGGAGAGACGAGCGAACACTTTAACCACTGGGCTACCCCACCGTCCCCATAGGGCTTAAATAATGCCGATGTGACGTTAGATTGTAACTCACGCACATAACACTTGTACATTATGCGTCAACTCCGCGAAGAGTCGGATTGAAAAAGGTCATCAGCTCTATTGCTTGAATCGAATCGGGTGGTCACTCTCGGTGACTCGTTTAACCACTCGACGTCGTATCCCCATGGCATTGACGTTGAGTGACGTTGTGAAGCACGCTGTGTCGAGCATTTACAGGTCACCGTGGTTGCTGCGAAATTGCTGATTGCAGTGTTGAACAAACAATGTATTATACCAGCGAGATCTATAATTTAGGTTTCTTATG
Organism: Haliotis rubra; assembly: GCF_003918875.1. Classification (NCBI taxonomy): domain Eukaryota; kingdom Metazoa; phylum Mollusca; class Gastropoda; order Lepetellida; family Haliotidae; genus Haliotis; species Haliotis rubra. The sequence goes on along the minus strand of NW_025767401.1, from coordinate 1,156,409 downwards.
TATCGGCTTGTGTCTGTTATTTCTACCAGGGTCTAGAGGCTACCGGCACTGTTAACGGAAAACCTTTGTTCAGTACGTCAATTCCATCTGCAATAACAGCTGGATTTGTCGGTATGGGGACAAGGGGATACGGACTAGCCGATTTTGACAACGTGAACATAACACCTGCACAAGACAGACTCAACAGAATGGAAATGATGAAATCCGGATCTAATTCTTTGCTTCCTTGACGGAACTTAAAGATTAAACGTGGATGAATGTTCATATCCATTTGTTGTAATCTGTGTGATTAATGTAACACATATTTGTATTAAATGATTTCAGATAATTAATATATGCATTGTTTTTTCCTAGGTTAGAGAGATGACACAACCATGTCTTGCCCCATTGTCGTCTGCTTTCTGTTACATTCAGTTAGGACATGCACGTACACACATCACAACACTCTGTCAGTCATTTCCATAGCAACCTACCTCAACTACGTCACCTAAACAATCACACAGTACATTAAACGAGTTTCCCTGGTCACATCGAAAACGCTAACTTCTGGGGGCCGCCATCTTGAAGGAGGTATCGGTTTCGCGAGATCTTACAAAATAACTGCAATGTAACCTGAGCATTTAGAAATACTCCTTCCCAATCTGAAAAGTTGCTCACGCCACACGGTGTTTCACAATGTTGTACAACAGCTCTACAAACAAAGACTATTCTGTTTTTAGTAATCTTCATGAAGACAGTAATACTGATCTCCCAGGTGAATAAATATATGTGTACACACATCATGTGCTCTAAATGTCTAAAACAACAACGACCAAGATAACATGTTAAGAATTCACAAACTCTTGTACCAATCAACATTAAGATGCAAATCAGAAGATATCTAGAAATCACATCAGAAAGCTTCGTTAAGATTTAGACAATAACTTGGAGAATAACAGATTATGTTTCCTGAGTTACATTAATTATGTAATTCTCGAGTCTTGGCGAGAAACTTACATAATTATTATAACGAGGAAAAGATAATCTGTCATTCCCCATCACGAGTTGGTTATTGTTTTTATTACCCATGTCAGTTTTTGATCTATGAAACAGCATTCTTTATAACTAAACCCGCAATATTGATTGGCTGTTTTATTTTCTGAAACAACCAATCAACGTTCACCAAAGGTGTAACCTCCCAAGGGACTTACAGGAAAAGTACTTCCCTGTATGCGCCTTCACATTTTGGTAACAAATGGTCAATCATAACGTAGGTCACTGCTCACAGTTCTGTCTGGTCGACGACTTTCCTGAAAAAACAAAAGGACTGTGCACTGTGTGGAAGTACAATGGATGGACAAACACAAATTAATGGAAGGACATGAGCGATGCGTCAAGACAAAATAATTCAAGGTGTTCTGGTCAGAATGGGACTCAGTAGGAGTTAGCGGAAGTTTGTGTGAGTCGGGAATCAGGATATAAAACAGCCAGGACCCATCAATTGAAACTTGTTTCGAATTGTATAAAAATGATGAAAATTAATCTCTACCCGACATCTAAACATAGAGAACAAAGATTATTTTCGATAAACATGGAACGCGATGAGAAGGAATGAGATGCTTTTAAATCTCCAAAGGCATCAATAATGGTGCCAAATGGCCAAATGGCACTTTGTCAGATACAGAAAGAGACTACATTATGGACTATTTCAGGACGCATATGGAATGCTATCTTATGACGGAAAACAGCAGATTTTTCTATGGGTTTGTTAATACATACGGAATTCCGAACAATCTGTATTTTGACCCAAGGTAAAACGCTGCATTGCATGTGAGGAATATAAGATGTGTATGAGTCCATTTCATCAAGATAATGTAAACCATCTAAGAGGAATACGGAAATACGCTTTTTGTGGACATAAAGTAACATCTCAGAGGTTTCTTCTCAAAAGGTTGAATCAACTGAGCAAATTGTGTTACAAGTCGGCAATTAAGCAGAGCTCAGCAATATCACGGAGGTGACACCAGAATAGAGCTTCACGCATTTGGCTATGATAATCAGCCTTATAATCAAATACAGACGTACAGATAGCACATTTATATTACATGCAAACTGAAACACGACTCTGGACATTCGCAAGAGCACTAGTTTTTGGGGTGGTAAACCTAATAATTACACCCTCGGTATGAGAGGAGAACGTCTATCGTTAAGCACGTCAATAGGAGTCCCGCATTACGATATCACGTGATTGTTTCAACCGGCTAATGAAATAGCCTCTATGGTTTATTACATTTGTGCTACGTATCGAATATATACAGTGTCTGATAAGAGCGTGGCAGTGTATATTCGATACGTAGCACACGTGTAATAAACCATAGAGGCCATTTCAGTAGCCGGTTGAAACAATCACGTGATATTGGAATGCAGGACTACTTTTTTCATTCTTTACTTTTTACTAGGGATACAATGTTCACAACTTCAGTTGCTCTCGTTTCTTCGCCTGACACATTTATCAACACTAATGAACACTAGAATTTAGTAAAATATAACACATATCACGTAAAACATAACACTGTGTCACGTTTTACATGTATTTGAATTTGACTGTTTTATATAGCGCTAGATTTTTAGTCCTACAACAGTTCTTGTCAGTGCGCAGCGACCTTGACCTTGCCGTATTGGTATTCATACGCTTCCAGGCCATAATTTAATCTCATTCAACATGGACTGCCAGTAAAATACTAACATTTGTAATTAAAGCTTTCTGAAGAGTAGATATATTAACATTTTCGCGTAGATGTCATTTTGTATTTACAACACTCGTGCCAGAAAAAATATATCATTTTTCAGTCACTCGTGTTGTAAATACAATATGACATCTACGCTTGGGTATTAATCTCTATATATTATGTACATTTTGCGTAGTATTGGCCACTCACTCTTCCTCTGTGTGCACCAAGGATCCGCGTTAGAATTGGTCTTCAGTAACCCATGCTTGTCGTAAGAGGCGACTAACGGGATCGCGTGGTCAGGCTCGCTGACTTGATTGACACATGTCATCGTATCCCCATAGCGTAGATCGATGCTCATTGCGGATCACTGGACTGTCTGGTCCAGACTCTACTATTTACAGACCGCCGACATATAGCTGGAATATTGCTGAGTGTGGGTTAACAACAATAACAGCAACAAATTGTTATCTATTTATTGAATTTGTCTACAACAGTGTGTTATCACCGCCGGCTTCTTGCCTTGCCGTACGACCAACACATATTACTCATTGCACTTGAGAATATCCCAAATTTGCCAGAACGTCTTGAATGAGGCATGTGCTTCGTGTTTGAATCTGTTGGAAGCAGACAGAAGGTCACGTAGGTATCCCCTACAGGCTACGTAGATACATTGGAACTCTGATTGCCTCAGACTTGGTACCTCAGACTTAGCACCTCTCTTATCTACGTATGGTTTTACACCCATGTCGAGAACTGAACCCCGATGTTCGGCGTGACGAGCGATCGCTTTTAACCACTAGGCTACACTGTGTGAAGCCCATTTGTGGTGTCCCCTGCCTTGACATTGTTAAAATATTGCTAAAGGTGGTGTAAAACATAATTAACTCAATCACCTAGTAGTACTCATTATATATTATATGAATTTTCGAGTACAGGACGCTATGTTATTGCAACCAAAAGTCAATTCCCTCACACGACAGATGTAAACATTATTGTGGAGACTATGGATCTGCATCTGTCCATCCTAACACATGAGTAGCACATGATATGAAACCAACCCAAATAAATATCAGTTGTGTGTCATACAGCGTTCTTAAAATATAGGTGCTTCATGTGTACACTTGATAAACTCAGGAACTGATAACTCCTAAATCAAGAAGCAGATGAATGTGGATCAATCAATGAATGATCTTATTCCAAGACAGTGTTTCTGATATCATAAGTGTATCACCTGCTGGTTGGGACGTATATCTGGACACTGTTATCACCTACATAAACACACACACCATCCGTGACACTTACTCCCATGTCGTACGACCAACAGGCAACATACAACTCTAACATGGGTGTTCTAAAGACGTATGTAGTGTTGGTTCTGGTTTACACATGCAGCGGGCAGTATACCTACCCCGTGGACGACACACCTGGATATGGCCGGGTATTTGACGGTATTGGTGCCATCAGCGGCGGAGGGGTGAGTATGTGTGACAGCTTGGTTGTTGAGTATGAGTAACTATTAAATATGCTGACTGATGATCTACAGATATTTCTGAGGAAAAATGTTATTTTAAACGTATGTGTGATGAGTGTTTGTGTGTCTGGCGCACTGTGACCATGATCCACTGGCAGTCTAGTCACCTGGGGCACCTTTCACGAAGCAACCTTTACAAAGGTCAACCTTAACTTCTATTCTTTAACATTGCACTAAGGTTGCCTTAGTGACTTACGATCACCTTGGTGCTTTGTGAAACGGGCCCGTCTCGATCTTCAGGCTTACTATGCTATGTTTTATATAGAGGCTGTAGAATATAGTCATTGGCCAAGTGGCTGAATAACAAACACTCACCCACCTGAATATTCCAGGCTACGTCAAAATTGTTGGTCAGCTACCCACAACAGCAGAGAGACGAAGTTTTGGATTTCTTGTTTAAGGTAAGGTATTGATACGTTAAAGGTCTTGTTTTCATTTCGTGTATACTAATCTTCATGTCTTACAGCTGGTCTATATAACAAGCTGATGTATATTGTCTTGTCAATAATACATCATATAAATAGATAAATTGATATAAATACATCATAAGTACAGATCTGTCTTAGAGTGAATCAAGATTTCAAAAGTGGATAATGTACATATAACACGTAACACCAGGGAATTTCAGTTTCGATCATCCGTCGAAACAGATTCTAACATAACAACATATGGTATGGATTTACAACTTCTTTAATATTTACAACACGACGTTTCTGGGCTACTCCTTGCCCCTTCATCAGGTGAATAATGACATGATGAAGGGGTAAGACCGGAAACGTCGTGTTGTAAATATTAAAGAAGTTGTAAATCCATACCATATGTTGTTAAGTTACCTTCCAACTTCTAAATGCCCATCAAGCAGATTACATCAACATATTCTAATGCGTGTAAATATTTAAATAGTAGTGATATAAATGCATCACTTGAAATTTCCTGAGCCTCTGGTAGCCCTCACAATATGTATATGTTACAGGAAATGTGTGAAACCAGGGATTTCACGTAATCCCTGAAAGAGTCAGTGATTTCATGAAATCGCTGTGACCCCCAGGGATTTCATGTATTTCCTAAAATTTCCAGGGATTTCATGAAATTACTGAAATATTAGCTCAGGCATTTCATGAAATCCCTGTAAGCCCTTATTGAAATAGAGAACACCAAATTTATAATGTGAGAAAGTTTAAGGAATACATGAAATGCCTGGGGGTCACAGTGATTTCGCGAAATCACTGAATCTTTCAGGGATTACGTGAAATCCCTGGTTTCACACATTCCCTGTAACATATACAATGAAAATAAAACCGGCGTTTGTTGCTTGACGCCGCACAGCAGTAAAATGAATGCTCTTCCATGCTAGTTTATAAAGAAGACTTAACTGTTAGACAACAACTGGAAGACATTATTTGTCCGATACAATACTATTATTTTAGTGATGTTCTTAATAATACGTGTAATGCAAATCTGTGCTGAAATTCAAAGGTTAGTATAATGTCACTGTGCTTTCAGCCCAACTTTGGCGCATCCCTTCATATCTTTAAAGTCGAGATTGGTGGCGATGCCCAAAGCTCAGGTAAGGACAGAATGCGAAAATATGTGCATGTGCAGAGCCAATGTTTGCGTTGAAATCATTTAAAGAATGAGAATTTACTGGATTACAAATAAATATGTCAGACATTTCAAAGAAAGAATCGTCTTTTATTTCCTGAGAATAAATACTGACGCCCATATTTGACATTGTTTTGTTTCCAGAGGGATCGGAGGCCACTCACATGAGGACCCCCGATGAACAGAACTACAACAGGGGTTATGAATGGTGGATGCTGAAAGAAGCCAAGAAAGTAGGTATTTTTATAGTCTCTGATCACAGACTTCTTCTTAGTACCGATTATGATTCAGTGTTCTGTTGCAATCCTCTAATGTTCCTCTTACACATTCATTTCAGCGTAACCCTGACATCAAGCTGTACGGGCTGTCGTGGGGGTTCCCCGGCTGGCTTGAAGGACCTGTTGGTAGCGTGTATGCTCAGCCAGAACGTACAGCGCAGTATGTGGCCAACTGGGTCATTGGTGCCAAGAAGATCCACAACTTGACAATAGATTACATTGGGGTATCACATTTTATCTGTGTAGCCTTCTTAGTGCTTGTTCTAATGTCTGATTACATTTATGAAGTATATAACGCCATATACAAATATTTAGCACGTAGAAACTCAGGACTTCTCCGAAACTGTGCATATTTTGATGATGTATAATATAGGTAACGTATTGATAATCCTTCAGTCCTTGAAACGTGACTATGGTTTTGTACTCCTTTAGAAATATTACGGTAATATCACGGCGGAGAACACCAGCGTTAGCACTAAAAAAATCAGCTTCGACGTAACGAGCGAATGATTTACCCACCAGACTATCTCTACCACATTATTAGGTATCAAAGTATCAGAGTATATGTAAATATAGTGAAACCTGGAGATTCGGACGGAAACGTTTCCAGCGACAAGTGTCTGTATCAACTTCATGTAATGGTGGGTAGCTGCTTATGGCCATACATTAATTATATACATAGACGTTTATGGAAGGGCTATCGTACTAACGAGGTGGGTCAACTACCAATCAACTGTGAGTCAACAAAAAGAAAGCAGATTTTTTTTGGTCAACATGTGAAACATAATCATCTAGTGCATCTTAACGTTCATACCTGTATAATCCTGTTATCCTAAAGATAATCATCCAGTGCATCTTAACGTTCATACCTGTATAATCCTGTTATCCCAAACATAATCATCCAGTGCATCTTAACATTCATACCTGTATAATCCTGTTATCCCAAACATAATCATCCAGTGCATCTTAACGTTCATACCTGTATAATCCTGTTATCCCAAACATAATCATCCAGTGCATCTTAACATTCATACCTGTATAATCCTGTTATCCCAAACATAATCATCCAGTGCATCTTAACGTTCATACCTGTATAATCCTGTTATCCCAAACATAATCATCCAGTGCATCTTAACATTCATACCTGTATAATCCTGTTATCCCAAACATAATCATCCAGTGCATCTTAACGTTCATACCTGTATAATCCTGTTATCCCAAAGATAATCATCCAGTGCATCTTAACGTTCATACCTGTATAATCCTGTTATCCCAAACATAATCATCCAGTGCATCTTAACATTCATACCTGTATAATCCTGTTATCCCAAACATTTTCTTGCGGCATTAAAAATAATGACCAACGACTCTTGAATAATGAACCGAAACGCGCAGAAAACATTTGATTACGATTTAAGGTAATGTTGAAAGTAATCATACATATATTATACACCTTTCATTTGTGGAATTTATAGTTTGATCTACTGCTATATCGCGGTCTTCTAGTTTAGTGTAAGTATCACGTTGTTTGACTATGATAATGATAATATGCTACGTTATCTTGATTGCTATTTTGATTTCTTTCAGTGTTGGAATGAACATCTATACAACACAACGTACATAAAGGTGAGTTTTTAAATCATAACTAACGACGATTGGTATCTTTTGTTTTGAAAATGTGTTAAATACCAATGAACAGAAGCGACGAAACCCCTTCCGCACCCATAAGAAATGCGAAAAGCAGTTGATTTCCAATTTCGACTATGTCATGTGTTTATGAATCTCTATCAAGTATAAAACCATGTGTTTGCGAAAAGGTGAGCATATCGTGACCATTGGTGGCACCCATCACAAATGTCAAGTCAATTATACACCTGAAAAAGTTCGGGAATGGTAGTAGATGTCGGACATTATCTTCGTCCCTGAAGTGTCAGATTTTCAAACTTCCCCACATTTCTACCATAAAAATGAGAAAGCTTTACAGAAGCCTTGCATGTTGTAGCCTTGATCAAACGACTTCTGAGCAAGAGTAGTGTGACGCTCTTCGAAATCGTCGTGAAACGAGTATGCTTGATTGTTCCTCAAACGTTGTGAAATGTTCACACCAACGGCTGGAGCTGTTGGAATATTGCTGGACATGAAGGGATATTTGACTCTTGGAAAGTAATCATCACTTATGTCATATTGCCTTGTGGAGAGTTTGTGTCACTCTGAATCAAATAATTGAACATACAAGGCGTTCTCACTTGTCTATAAGTTCAGGTGGGTAAATCAGTGGAAAGGAATAGATTAGTGAACGGCATTAGATCACTGATATACGTGAATCCTAGTGAAGCTTCGTGGCCATATTATTATGTCCATACATTATTTCGAAGTTAGGGCCCCGATAATGTAACCACTGTCTTGTTCCACAGGTGTTGAGGAAAGTCCTTGACAACAATGGCCTCCAAGACACGCTCATCGTAGCTGCTGACTACTTCAAATGGGACGACTTCGCAACTGATATTTTGAATGACCCTGAACTTGCCAATGCTATCTATGCCATGGGGTGAGTATAACACAGATAGTCCTCTCTTCTAACGTCAGCTGCAGCTTTAAAATTCATATTTCAAGTTATACGACAGAATTCAAAGAACTCGCTTGCCTTCAACCATGATGAATATTTGTGCTCAAGTCCGTTTCCATACACATGGAACCGGAACAACAACATTGCTCTGTTTTATTACTATACCCGGAACGTGGTATTTGAATACGTGTCATTATATTTTGCATCTTCAAAGTGTGCCATATAGGATCCTGCTGTCATTTCAGGGTACACTATCCTGCTACTAACAGTTCCCCCCTGGCACAGAAAATGGGGAAACCTCTGTGGTCTTCGGAGGATCATTCAGATAGTGGCAATGCTGTAAGTTATCACATTACAATTGTCATAACATCGATACATAATTAGAATTCACATAATTCCTTCTAGCAAGACATTTGTTCCGGAAAGGGACCCAATGCTGCTCTTTGATTTGATGAAATTGTGGGTAAATTAAGTAACCCAGGGTATCCTATTGTTCGATTGTTCTGCGTTCGATATTTGACTACATTTGATGGTTTATACATTTGTACCTATCACATGAACAGATATGTCGTTACTTGCTTTTAAATGTTATAGACATGCTGAAGGGTAAGACAACATTGGTGACATCATCGTTGGTGGCAATTATGTATGCTACTGAAATGATGTATTTTACTGAAATATGTTTCAGAAATGGAATCGTAACTATGTTAATGGATACATGACAAGGTAGGCCGAACCATACATTAAAATGATTAACAGGATCAGTCATTTCCAAAAAGTCATCCATTAAGTAGGCATTAGCTAGGTTGATGTCACGCATGCACCAGGCCTGATGTTTCATTCACTTGATTCAAATAAGTATAATTATCTAAAACGTGATCGATCCTATATGATAAGCAATCATCTATCTATTTTGCTTAATGATTGCCCTATCTTGTTCGTTACAATTACGTTTTCTATAGTCAGTGGTCTATTTTTGTCCATCTGATTAAATTAAAACATCGGTCACGTTGGGAATGTAAGTCATAAAAACATCAGCATGCATTTGAGAAGAAGAGTCTGTCCGATGTTAATGCATTTTAACTGCAGCAACAGAAATATCACATTCACCAAGCTGTGAAACTCTTCACTCTCCATCCTTCCAGCACCATCGTGTGGTCAACCCTGTGTGGTTTCTACACCATGTTACCGTTCTACCCCGCCGGTCTCATGAGGGCCAATGAACCCTGGAGTGGACATTATGACGTCTTCGATTATATATGGTTTGCAGGTCAGTTACGCCAATATCAAGATCATTAGGGTTTCATTACCGATCTAAACAAATCAAATAATTTAATACAATAACCCAAGCGCTCATTTTAAGTTGATACACTTCTGAGGTACATACTCGCTTCGATGAAACCATACCGACTGTGATATGGCCTTCGGTGTATGGGACTCTTTGTTTTATCACAAACTTCCATGAAACAATTATATCATAAATTATTGTTGCATCATTAATGACGCCAGAATCACACATGTTGCAGCTCATACTGGCCAGTTTACCAAGCCCGGGTGGATCTACTTGAAGCACGGGTACGGGGTGGGGAACCTGGTTAAAGGGGCACCTACGTCACTATGGTCAGTCCGGACAAGAAGGACCTTACAATCATCGTTGAAAAATTGGTGAGAATTTTGAATCAAGCAGGACATAGTACTTATATATCCAGCGTCTTAAGGAGCGAATTAGAATTAGAGAGTGTGGCTTTTCCAGTGATATGAATGCATGCACAAATCACCACGGTTTCCGAACATGTGGGACGATGTATATGACATTTTCCATGTCTATATGTTTCTGTAACATGAAGAATTTAGTAGAAGAACAGTTTCAGTATCCCCTGATTACTGATTAATGATTTAAGTCAACACCGAGTGACTTTTGTCAATGGTCAACTCATTGCAATGTCTTATCCGCGCTCTATTTCAGAATCAAGATACGTACTCTCTGAATGCAGAAATGGAAACCGTCACATTTCATATCAAAGGGACATTTGTAAGTATTGACACCTGAAAACTAACTTGTCGTTATGGCGCAAAATATAATGTGTGTATACATTATGCTTAAATGCTTGAAGAAACAAACTTCCCACGATATAGGATAACTATAGGATCATCAACAGGCAAAGCCTAACCTGTTATTGACTCGATCGACAATGGTGTATTTATTACAAGAAATAATGGCTTTATTTTCGGAAACTCTAACCGCTTTAGTTTGTTGAATGCAAAGCGATTTCGTTCTGGAGATGAATCACATAGATGACATTCTGTACAATTGTGTTTGCAGTTGTATCCTCTTCCATTATTTGAATCGTTTTTCTGTTAATAACATGGCGTGTTTGTTTCTGTCGGTTCAAAGGCAAACATTGCACAGCTCAACTCCTGGAAAACATCTGTATTCTCTGATCCTGCCAAAAACCAGAACTTTCTGAAACAATCTCCTGTCCAGGTAACCTTTTCATTTTCCACATTCTGTGCAAATTGAGTCAAATAGAAATAACGATACATTTTAAGTAAATATTGTTATAAAATTGTTTGTAATAATAATATTAATCTAGTTTTGATTTCAAGGACAACTTAAACTTTGGTCAACCAGTGTCATCAATTTAAGGTCCGCTTCTCTTGGGATTATTTTAGATTTTATGTTTTCAGCTTCATTTAAACAATAACGTGCTTTTCTCTTGTTTTTTAATCAACGTCTCCAAACTCTTGTAGTTCAGAGAGTTGGGAGAATGGAATGATGTGAATATACGCACTTAATGATTTGATTTCAATCCAAACAGGTTGTAAACGGAGTCTTCAATGTGACGATCTACCCGAACACAACCTTCACCTTGACGACGTTGACGACGGGAAATAAAGGGGAACACCCGAAACCCCCAGATTCCGCCCCGTTCCCACTGTCGTATGCGGAGGACTTTGAACGTAAGAATGATATGAAAGTACTTCTCCTATAACGCCATATTTTGCATTCATGTTGATGCAGGTCACGGAATAGCTTGAGTAAAAGGTCTCCCAATATAACCGAGTGCCATATTATTATATTTTTATATTGCAGAATATGAGGAGGGTGTGGAGCCCTATTATGTGGCCCCACAGACTGGGTCGTTTGAGGTCACGAACGTTGGAGGCACTCATGGAAAGGTCATGAGACAGATGACCTTGAGGCGACCTGTGGCCTGGTGCAGAGCGGAATATGTCGAGATGGGAGCGGCTGTTGTTCAGACAAGCAGGTAAATGATAAGTTACAAATATGTTTACAAATCAGCTTTTAGTGAGATGAATCTCATCACACAGCTAAATTGATATCTGATAAATAAATATCCGTAAGTCTGTTTAGCACACATGCAATACATCTGATAACTTCGGAATTAGTAACTGTACCTAGAGAATAATTAATCACTGTTTATTAGTAACTGTACCTATAGGATAATGAATCTTTGTTCATTAGTAACTGTACCCATAGAATAATGAATCTTTGTTCATTAGTAACTGTACCTATAGGATAATGAATCTCTGTTCATTAGTAACTGTACCTATAGGATAATGAATCTCTGTTCATTAGTAACTGTACCTATAGGATAATGAATCTTTGTTCATTAGTAACTGTACCTGTAGGATAATGAATCTCTGTTCATTAGTAAGTGTACCTATAGGATAATGAATCTTTGTTCATTAGTAACTGTACCTATAGGATAATGAATCTTTGTTCATTAGTAACTGTACCTATAGGATAATGAATCTTTGTTCATTAGTAACTGTACCTATAGAATAATGAATCTCTGTTCATTAGTAACTGTACCTATAGGATAATGAATCTTTGTTCATTAGTAACTGTACCTATAGGATAATGAATCTCTGTTCATTAGTAACTGTACCTATAGGATAATGAATCTCTGTTCATTAGTAACTGTACCTATAGGATAATGAATCTTTGTTCATTAGTAACTGTACCTATAGGATAATGAATCTTTGTTCATTAGTAACTGTACCTATAGGATAATGAATCTTTGTTCATTAGTAACTGTATCTATAGGATAATGAATCTTTGTTCATTAGTAACTGTACCTATAGGATAATGAATCTTTGTTCATTAGTAACTGTACCTATAGAATAATGAATCTCTGTTCATTAGTAAGTGTACCTATAGGATAATGAATCTTTGTTCATTAGTAACTGTACCTATAGGATAATGAATCTCTGTTCATTAGTTACTGTACCTATAGGATAATGAATCTTTGTTCATTAGTAACTGTACCCATAGAATAATGAATCTTTGTTCATTAGTAACTGTACCTATAGAATAATGAATCTCTCCAGGGATGATGTCGCTATTGAGTGTGACATCAGAGTAGGACCAGGAGCGAATGATTCTAAGGGAGCCTTCGTCGCCGCCCGTCTGGACCAAGGAGGATGCTCGCTGGTACAGGGCAGGGGTGTCTTCTTCTTCATCTTCCCAAGGAGCAACATCTTCATGGTCACGACTTCATTTGGTGTGTTAACTTTTATTATTTTCTCAAATGTCCTGAGTTTATACATGTTCCTTTCTCTGATGTTTGCAACCCTTGTTATTCACATAAAGACACTGCTGCTACTCAATTTCGATGCCCCTTATATGTATACTTTTACAATAAGATTACCGAAGGGAACATGGCGTCACAATATCTAAAGGGTTTTGCACGCATTTTGTTACAGACATGCGCACTACCTTGGCAACTGGAAAGATGCTTGTGGATCTGGACTGGAACACAGTGTCACTTACTGTAAAGGTATAGCCATTATAATGTGTTCCTTATAATCTTGCTATTTGTACAACCCATGACGATCCGGGTTAGAACTGATATTCAGATCCCATGCTTGTTGTAAGAGGCGACTAACGGGATTTGGTGGTCAGGCTAGCTGACTTGGTTGACACATGTCATCGTATCCCAATTGCGCAGATCGATGCTCATGCTGTTGATGACTGGATTGTCTGGTCCAGACTATTTATTTACAGACAGCCGCCGTATAGCTGGAATATTGCTGAATGTGGCGATAACTAAACTCACTCACTGCTATTTGTACTGTAAGACGCTGTGTTATAAAAGTATAAAAACAAGTTTGCAGCACTGTACTGAGGTTTCCAATCCTGAGGTTTCCAATCCTGAGGTTTGCAACCGTTGTTACCGTTCACAGGCCAAGACTCAAATGTCTCACCTTACTGAAAATGCTAAATGTAAGGAGGAATAACGAATTTCACTTTTCAGTTTAATCACCACGTAAATATTGTTATGACCTATTAGTTCTATTAATAAAACTCATTATGATTCGTTTGTATGCTATTGTTTTTAGGATACACAGGCGACAGGTTTCATCAATGGCAACTTGATGTTCAATGTTGCCGTACCATCTGATATCAAACACGGCATGGCGGCACTAGGATCGGGATCGTATGGTTACGCGGACTTTGATAACTTGAAGCTAACATTACCTTCATAGTTACATGAATAAATGGATGCATTTAAACAAAGCTTTTTGTCTGTTGCCTCGTATTTAACCCTTTTCGTTGTAACACTTAAAATTCGTCTTCAGCAACCCATGCTTTTCACAGGAGTTGACAAACGGGATCGGGGTGGTCAGGCTCGTTAAATCTGTTGATACATGTCATCGTATATCAGTTGCGTAGAACGATGCTAATGATGTTGATCACTGTATTATCTGGACCAGACTTGATTATGTACAGACCGACACCCTGTTACTGGAATATTGCTGAGTGCAGCGTTAAAGAAACAACAAATATATACGATTTAGAAATGTTCGTAATAATTTGGGAAAATAGAGGGCGACATGGTGGAGAAGTTCAGACAATGTATGTACTGGGAAGGAGAATGTATCAATATTTATTTATATACAACATCATGAGGTTTTTATTTCCAAACTCATTGAATAATGTGCACTACAAATTAAAGACTTTTTGAGAGACAGTGATTGAGTGGGTATGGTTTTTCGCTTTTGCAATATTCCAGCAATATCACGGCGGGGGGACACCAGAAATGGGCTTCACACATTGTACCCATGTGAAGAATCGAACGCGGATACCAACACCACTTGAGAAACAGTTTTTTAGTACCGTGCAGTTTTCAATACCGTGCTAACTCCAAGTTTGAAGCTACTGTCATTGCATAATATCTACCATTTCAGTATTCAGGCATGGGCCAACTACCATGATGTTAAGATTTCATTTTGTGCTAAATGTATATCACATGAAGGAAACATCAACACTTCGAGACCGTGATATCACACACCTCCACAAAATATCCAAACTTAGTTGGCACGGACATCTTTCTTCAATTTTGCATTCACAGTTTCGTAACGAAGTTTTAAACTATCAAAATGCAAGAAACGCAAGACATCACTGTGTCCAATCGCTGAAGAAATGACACTTGGTACCGTTTTTGGTACCTATTCTCGATGGAACCTTACGCAACACAATATCCCACCTCGCGTCTACTATACAGACGGACAACCTAATTGCTATGTACATGAATGCTCTGTATACAAAGCGACATGGTGTCACAGCCCGAGCCCTGTCGAGGCTCGAATGACGATATGATGTACATACGCGCACGTTGTAGAATTGCTGTGGTTGTTTGTTGCTTTTCAGAAAACAATAAAATCACTTATGAAGTTTTCTTTTGTGTAAATGGGTATTTAAGCATTTCAGCATTTAACATGTAAAGGAGTTTATATTGAATATATCTCCTTTGAAGTTAGTATTAAACAAAACAGAAGGCATACGACATAGGCAAAGTGTCGCGTGGGTCACAGTATGGCTGTGTGTACTGCTGTTCATGTTCATCTGTTCCTGTACAGGTATAAACCGGAATTTCTGCTCAGGTTGGCAAACCGAGGCAATGAGGCCAAGAGGTTTGACATTATCTTCAGATACTAATATATTAATGATCTTATAACGCTCAAAATACCGGTTTCTTTTAAATTTAAGACACTGTTCAGATCGCCTCATCTTTTTCATATTCACATCAATACAGAAAGATTTCATATGACGAACACGTCTCCACAAGGCTGTATGACAAGCCGGACGAATCACCTCTATAATAGTGGACATTCCAGCAGCTCTGGACATTGGTGTCCATATTTACTTATGCGTTTATATACTTTAGAGGTACCATCGAGCAGGTCACATGACAGACTATATCATATATAAAGAGTACCAATATTTCTAACACTCAGTAGTACATAATTTCACTTCGATACCTCGATTGGAAAGATTTCTCTTTCAGTTTCTCATATAGACTTAAATTTTGTGTGTGTCATCACAAGTTTTTCTGATTTAGTTAGTTCTTAGTGTAACGTTTTTCTTGCTCTTTATCTGAAAAAAACATACCAGCATGAACACTGATGCCATGTTGTTTTTGCTGTTGAACCAAAACATTGAATCTCCATATTCTACATAGTCAGTATGGAATGATGTATTTTGATCGTACCATAGTATCGACAAATGCTACTGTTGACACTTGAATGAACATTTGTTTACGTTTTACATGTTCACTTGGAATTGGTTCATCTACTAAATATCATCTCACGTCGAGTTTCAGTGCCTTAAGGTCAGTCCTATCACCAAGGTCATTATTCAATGTCTCCCCATGGTATCACGTGTCAAAGGTAAGGCGATACTACGAACAACCAGGATTTGACGTCAGAATGATACCGACTCGCATTGTTCGTGTCCGCGATATTGACCGGTAAACGAATGATAGCAGTAAGTGTGGTGTACTATTGTTATGTACTGATATGTATTTATAGGCAGATATATCTCGCCAGGTCGATCTCCTGATGTTGAATTGTTTCCCGCAGCAAACCATTCAGTGACATTCATTAACCCATGTCAACAGTGAGACATGACATGACACTAAATTATAAGTTTAAATTTCTTAATGACATATGTGCGACCTTTCCATGATTGTGATTGTTGTGTGGACTATTTCTCCTGACGGAAAAGTGTGTGCCGAACTGGTCATGGCTAACAGTTTTTAAAAAGGTTGCCTTAATTGGGTCACCTATACATTTCGGTAAAATCTCTTCAATACCAGGACTGGTATTCTTTATAACGACTGGTATTCTTTTCTAACTACTGAATAAAAAAATGAAAAGTACAAATATAGTTCCTTCCGGTTTAGTTGGTTCTAAGTCAACACAGGAGTCAGTACGAGTTTGGTGTTCTCCGTCTTGGCACAAAGGTCTTTCGGTATGCATCTACAGGCAGTTCTCCATGAATGGTATTTAGAATTGTGATGACACAAGTTAATAAGACATGTTTCAATGGCTGGTTGGCTGGTTGGCTGGTTGGCTGCAGCTGGTTTGCTGGTTTGGTGTTTAACGCCGCACTCAGCAATATTCCAGCTATATGGCGGCGGTCTGTAATCAATACAGTCTGAACCAGACATTCAATTTATTAACAACATGAGCAACGATCTGAAAGGTGAGGTGAAATTGGGTTTAACGTCGTGCTTTCGAGAATATTTCGCTCATATGACGACGTGCATGCGTGTGTATGTGTATCTGCGGCTGCTTGTACTAGCCCAGACTTAAGCTGGTTTATAGTGCTAGCCCACTGAGATACCATGCCGCAGTGAAGCATGAATACCCCACTCAGACACATTATACTGACTCCGAGCCGACCAGTCCTTGTTGTACCCATTTATGCCGAGCGCCAGGCAGGGACCATATTTTAACGTCTTTTGGTATGACGCGGTCGGGGATCGAACCCGCGACCTTCCGCTCTCCGTGCGGACGCTCTAACCACTACACCACGGAGGCGGTCTCTACACAAGTGGGATACGATGACATGTGTCAACCAAGTCAACGAGCCTCACCACCCGATCTAATCTCACGACAGACGCGGGTAGCTGAAGATCAATTCTAACCCGGATCGTCACGGGTTTTTTAAGTTTAAACAGTGAGTGGAGCACAGAATACGTGACATGTAAATCACATGACATGACAGATAACATTTGTAAATATCATTCAACTTCTCAGTAAATAACCTCTGCACTCACTTACAGAATGAACATTTTGGGTCTTTTCAAAACCCTTTTGACTTATTTCCTCGTGTCAAAGCTACGACTATTAATTCATCTGAGTCATTGACCTTGGTAACTTCTCGTGGATTGTAATCTTCACTCTACCATGGAAATAAATCACGTGTTAACACTCGGTGCTTCGGCTGCTGATGTCGTGTTATCCCCCCCGACGGCCTTGATCGACGCTCATAATGTGAACAACCTACAGCTGGAAAACTGTTAAGCATGGAGTTAAACAAACAACATTATTTCAAAATCCGCTTTGGTAGTTTGTTCTTCTGATCGTATTTTGTGGGTAAAGACATGACCTTGAAGCACGTGCTCATAAGGTGATGGTGATATTCCGACTACTGAATGAGTCGACAGTCAAATATTGATATCGGCCTGCTTACAATGTTAATAACAGGTATATGTCCTACATCGGGTATTTATCACCTGCTGATAACAGCTTTACTACAGCAATAACAGCGAGATCAGTCACACTGAGGTCACGTGAAAAGTTCATACCATTTTCTCAGGAGATGTATAATAGAGGTCATCTCTATCCAATATCAGACAATGAAACTAAGTAAAACCATTTTATAAGAGTGAAGAGGTCAATATAAATGTATTCGTCGACATTAAAATGATTCATGATTTTAGAAATAAGGCGAGGGCAATAGTTTCGGAACTGCATTTTTACGAGCGGGTCAGCAGCTAGTTGAAAAGACGGTTATTCGTTTTTCTTGAAAGAACTATTGAAACTCTGTAGGTCCAGATCTGTGCCCGGTTTTACAATGTGACCTCAGCGCTACGACTGTCGTAACCCTGTGTTAAAGCATAAGAGATACGATAATCGTAGCGCCATGATCGCTTTGAGAAACCCGGCCCAGGGCGGGAACATGAAGTTAGAAACGGATTGGGGATTGGGGATTCGAATCCCGAATCTGAATATTTTTTCACATTTGGGATTCGAATGATGAATCTGAAGTTTTTGTTCACATTCGGGATTCGATCCCGAATCTGAATATTTTTGCCATATTCGGGATTCGAATCCCGAATCTGATTTTTTTTTCATATTTGGGATTTGAATCCCGAATCTCAATATTTTTTCCATATTCGGGATTCGAATCCCGAATCTGAATATTTTTAGGTTCGGTATTTTTGCACATTCGACACTCGGCATTCGGTATTTGAACTCTTATATTTCATCCCCCTTGTAAAGTACTAGGTGCTCGTTGTATACCTGGGTAACTACAGTTTCCGATATTTCAACCTCAAATATATCTGAGTTTTCTCAACATTCGGGTTTCGGGATTTGAATCCCGAATCTGAATATTTTTTCACATTTGGTATTCGAATGATGAATCGGAATTTTTTTTTCATATTCGGGATTCGAATCGCGAATCTGCATTTTGTTCACGTTCAGTTTTTTCTTTTGCACATTCGGCACTCGCCATTGGGCATTCGGTATTTGGTATTTGAACTCTTATCATGCATTTCATTAACACATTTGGAGAGTGAGTGAGTGAGTTTAGTTTTACGCCGCACTCAGCAATATTCCAGTTATATGGGGGCGGTTGGTAAATAATCGAGTCTGGACCAGACAAGCCAGTGATAAACAGCATGAGCATCGATATGCGCAATGGGGAACCGATGACACGTGTCAACCAAGCCAGCGAGCCTGACCACCCGATCCCGTTAGTCGCCTCTACCAACAAGCATGGTTTACCGAAGGCCAATTCTAACCCGCACCTTCACGGGTATTAACACACTTGGAATTCGGAACTTCACCGCCCTTGTAACTATACTCTTTGCATCTTCACTTGTCAAAATTCGGAATTCGAACTCCCCAATATTGTACATGTAAGCAAAATAAAACCTCAAAAACGTTATTTCTTCCTTCAGCAAAAACGTCCAATAAGTCACCCATCCTACATTATAGAACCAGTCAGAGGAACCAATGAATGAATGCATGATGAATGAACGAAGGGATGAAGTTTGGCATTTTCCAACTAAACATAGTATTTCTAAATACGGGTTTGTGGAGACTAATGTATGTTTGAAAAAACTTGCATTTTTATCACTAAAGTTAGGTGGTGACATGTGAAGCTACTGCCCCATCAGTGAGGTTGTGTGATGTAATGAAACCTGCAAACTACGAAAAAAATTCAGATTCGGGATTCGAATCCCGAATATGGAAAAGATATTCAGATTCGGGATTCAAATCCCGAAACCCGAATGTTGAGAAAACTCAGATTTGAGGTTGAAATATCGGAAACTGTAGTTACGTAGGTATACAACGAGCACCTAGTACTTTAGAAGGGGGATGAAATATAAGAGTTCAAATACCGAACGCCGAGTGTCGAATGTGCAAAACCCGAATATGGAAAAAAATATTCAGATTCGGGATTCGAATCCCAAAATATTCAGATTCGGGATTCGAATCCCAAATGTGAAAAAAATATTCAGATTCGGGATTCGAATCCCAAATTCCAAATCCGTTTCTAACTTCATGTTCCCGCCCAGGGCCCCGTTCCTCAAAGCGATCGTAATGCTACGACTGTCTTAAGTCTATGTTAAAGTATGGGAGATACGATAATCGTAGCGTTTTCATCGCTTTGTGAAACGCGGTCCTGCCTGGTAAAAGGTTCATTGTCAACGGGACGCCACAGGGAGGTGACTTCAGTCCTATCATGCAATGGTGACGACGTCCATTTTGCAAATCATTCTAATCAATCAATTTGAGTGTCAGTAATTTAAGATATCTTATTCACCAGTAATAACAATGATACTGGCTATGATTAAAGGTAACACAATATTTGTATAATATGCTCGCCTTTAGCAAAGAAGAGACAAACAGCCCTTGAGAT
Source organism: Haliotis rubra (assembly GCF_003918875.1). Taxonomy (NCBI): domain Eukaryota; kingdom Metazoa; phylum Mollusca; class Gastropoda; order Lepetellida; family Haliotidae; genus Haliotis; species Haliotis rubra. Next base: position 1,135,753 of record NW_025767401.1, on the reverse strand, counting down.
TTATGTCATTGGTGTTTTGGGACCACAGACTCATCTGGGTGTGACCAATATACTACATGTAAATGTGTACAACTAACTGACTTTAAAGTGATGACTTGACAATACTCGATACTGGGCCCAGTAAACCAGTGGAAACATACCCTGTTACATAATGTCGTAGCTGTTGTTGTGTTTTAAAGGAAAGGAGACAGTTACTGACGTAGCAGCTGTTTTGTAGCGGTAGATAAGAGTGTGATAAGGAAACAAGTATAAGACCTCGTACCGAGGCAGCCAGGAACATATACAAGTAAACCTTTGTTTATACCTCAAGTTCTCAGCAATGTTCAAGTTTCGTTTCACCGTGGACATGTTATTAACATCGGTATTAAGCTTAATCCTATGGAAATCCGGTTCTTCGTTTGAGATGTACACTTTTGACGACACTCCTGGTCTGGGCCGTGTATTTGATGGGATAGGAGCCATTAGCGGAGGTGGGGTAAGGCGCTCTTCCTGACATTCTACACAGTGTATGTACTGTGGTAAACATTTCTGTCAAACTGTTCTACATACTTGGACTTTTCCTCAAATGGATATACGGACAATAGTTATGATTTGGGATTCATCAGCATTTAGACTGGATAGTTTGTGGTTTGGGTGAGCAATGACTGACCAGCTAGTCACCTTTAACTTAACTTGTTACTCATACAATCAGCCTCTGGTTTTTAAGGCACGTGCATGAACGTTTTTTGATGCCATCTGGATACCACGCGATTTTGCAGATCGCAAGGTAAATCTACATAAAAACAATAACACAGTACTACGTCACTACGTGAAACGAAATCTCATAAACATTCAACCTTGCAGCTCTGTCAGGCTACCTCTGTCATAACATTAAGTGTATCTTCTTGCAGGCAACGTCAAAACTACTTGTTGGATACCCTGAACAGCAAAGAAATGAGATTCTGGATTACTTGTTCAAGGTAAACCAACCATTATAGTCCTAACATTGCTCTGATCCAAGAACCGCATAAATGAGTGAGTGAGTGAGTTAGTATGGTTTTACGCCGCTTTTAGCAATATTCCGGCAATATCACGGACACCAAAAATGGGCTTCATACATTGTACCCATGTGGGGAATCGAACCCGAGTCTTCGGCGTGACGACCGAAGGCTTTAACCATTAGGCTACCTAACAGCCCCAAGAACCGCATAAAGGGGGTAGGCTTCTGTAAAACATATACATGTACGTACATAGTATCTCAATATTGGAATATTGTTGAACATTTGCTCCGCTCACTTTTCAGCCGAACTTCGGAGCTTCGTTTCATATTCTTAAAGTCGAAATTGGGAGTGACACCCAAAGCACAGGTAGAGTATCCTACAAAAAGACTATATATCTAATTGTGCCAGTGGCTATTTGTTCTGTTCTCCTACTAACCATAGACTTAAAATAGCTTACATGGAAGTGGATTTGCCTGTAATTCGTTTTAACAGTAAGTCTAATTAGAAACGATAGCACATTTCTCCGAAAAGGACGGTATATGACACATGTTTGTTGGATATGTTTTGTATGCGGGTAAATACATTACAACAGCCTAAACTCACGCTACATGTATATATGTCATTTAGATGGAACCGAGTCCACCCACATGAGAACACCGGACGAGGAGAACTATGACCGGGGTTATGAATGGTGGCTCATGCTGGAGGCGAAGAAGGTACAACTCCGGATGTAACGAAGTCGGATATAGTGAAGGTGGTGTCTTGGCTGATGGGAAATGAGAATATACTACGTGATCGTAGTAACTGACGAACTGATAGTATCAGTCAGTTCGGTTTAGCTGGACATGACCAACTTATGCAACACCGGCCTGACAATAACGATCATATGTAAAAATAAACATGACGCTCTATAACATAGTACATATATGTCATTATTAGATCAATAATTATCCCAGATCACCGACTCCTTCAATGACGTTTTTAAAGTAACAAAGTAATATTTCAAAACATCATCATTTAAACATTGAAGAGATGGTTCTTTCTTTTGAAACTTCAGATGAAACACGAACCGGGTAGATATTCTTCATTACTGGACCGTTCAAATGAAATGAACTCAAGATATATACAAGATATGTACTCAGCTGATACATCCAGGAAGTAGAACACAGTTTGTTATTGTGCAGAAATACAAACTCCCATAACAAACACTTTTAATTCCTCTAACTTCTACAGCGTAATCCAGACATAAAGATATATGGGCTCCCGTGGGGATTCCCTGGCTGGGTTGGAGGAAGCACCGGGAATATCTATGTTGACCCTGATCGGACAGCTATGTACGTCGTCAAGTGGGTAATGGGGGCTAAAGTTCACCACAATATAACAGTGGATTACGTTGGGGTATGTATATACAACAATTACTTAGATTGTAATGACATGTTATAATTAAAATAATTACTGCATTGTTATGGTTAAACTGTATTATTATGTGTAATGTTATGTACATTTAGCTGTTCTGTGTCTGTTCCCATGGTGCCGTTCTGTCGGCATACACATGTTCATGCCCTATTGTTGAAAAGAAATGATATATTGATGTACATTGTTTCATTGTTAGATCTGGAATGAGAGGTTGTACAACACAACATATATTAAGGTATGTATACCTTATTTGAGGTAATAATGTTCTCAGTGTGATAAAACAAAGTTGTTTTCAATAGTTGCATCTTTCAATGATGAATGTATTATATACATGATATGTGTGTTTTTCAGTCTTTGAGGAAGAACCTTGATGCAAATGGTTTACAGAACACAAAGGTCATCGCTGCAGATGATGGCAGTAATATCTCCTGGTCAACATTAACAGCAGACATACTTGCAGACCCACAGTTGGCAGCGGCAGTTTATGGAATAGGGTAGATAGTAGTTGACATGTACAACCATCGGGGTACGATGACACACTGAGACAGCCAGCCATCGTGATCATCGATATTAATCTCCTTTTGTGAAATAGAGCATTGCCATACCAGCATCACCGTCAAAGGATTCCACCAAAAATGATGAAATTGTTCTTAGAATTAATAGTAAAAAGGACGCTAGGTATTCGCTGGTCATTCAAACGTTTTCTCTCCTCTATTTCGGGTTTTGAACCAATGTCTTATGATTATATTTTTCGTGATAATAATGTTTGGTTGCAGGGTTCACCACCCTGGGACATTTTCCACCCCATCTGCCATCGCCACGGGGAAGCCACTTTGGGCGTCAGAGGACTACAGTACCCCCAACAACCAGACGGGAGCGGGATGCTGGGCCAGGGTGGGTCATCTTCATCAATGATGAATTATATTTGGTGTCTGTTTAAATAAATACTGGAACTTTGTTTGACACATAGCTTTTTACATTCGCAGTAAAGATTGAAGCTGATCAACATGTGTATAGTTTAATGCTCTGCTAAAGAAGTTTTGGACTTGAATACTGGATTTGACCAAACAGCTTCAAACATTCTTATTCCAACTTCAAACCTATTGTCCAACTCTGATATCTTTGTCAAATAATAGTGCATCACCTTGGAATAACCATTCTTATTGGTCAATATTAGCCAGCATCAAAACATGGGCGTATACTTTTTTGTTAGATAGTTCTTCCGGAAAAGAATTTGCTGAGATGAGAGGAAAACGTTTCGATGGTATTTGTCATTTTACTCATCCACTGCAACAATCGAGAGGATGAGTAATCACCCTGAGCAATCAACATACGTATTCTTGCATGTAAATCTTTGCTCGAAGGCGTTATGTTGTGGCTTATAATCACGTTCGGAGTTAATATCACGTTTGTATTTTTCCTTTTGCAGACACTTAATCAAAACTATGTAAATGGAAATGTGACAGGGTAAGAACACGTTAATTATAAGCCATAGTGTCTGTTATCGTGCTAGGGAAATAATTAGATGTACAGTGTTATTATGCCAGCTCTTGAATAATAAGCATAAGCATAAACACAATCACATTTGATTTCAATCACACTTTAACTATAGATGTAATGTCAGTCCAATCCTTGAACCTGTAATACCTTGTACATCTCTGTTTGTGGTAGCTGCATTGCCTGGGCGTTGACAACCAGTTGGTATTATGCGCTACCTTACTTTGATCACGGTTTGATGAACGCTTTTGAACCTTGGAGTGGTAATTATGAAGTGTCCAGTCCTATCTGGGTTACAGGTATGTTGTGTTATGGTATTGGTGGCAGCGTCTAACTGGCACTGAGAAAAATCATACCTTACTGCCATTTGACATATCCGGGAGAATTATATCATCCCCACTGACATATTTCAAAGGATTATTATGTAATTTAAAACAAATCTCATTATGACATTACCTACAGCTGCCTTCGTGCTTTCCTACTGGTTAATACATTGGTTCTATCAAGATGCATTTGCCTTTGGTCCTCATGCAGATTAAAAATATAATATGTTTTCCCTAGACAGTTTATCACAGCTGTACCAAGGTGTAATTAAAAGCAGGGTTTTCACTTGCTATTTGTTTGTAGATGTGTTAACTGTATGAATTAATTACATTCAATATATGTTTTAGCCCACACAACACAGTTTACCAGAATTGGATGGAGATATCTGAAGCACGGTTCTGGTGCTGGGAAACTGTCTCGCGGAGGAAGCTATGTAGCACTGGTCAGTCCCGACGGCAAGGATTTCACCATCATTATTGAGACAATGGTAAAGAGGTCTGATGTTTAGATTCAAATCCTCATAACGAACGAGAGAGTTCATAAAATTGTCAGTTAGATGCCACCAAGCAAACTGTGATTATTTATTGATATATATTTCACATATATATTGGAGGTGTTTTGATTGTTACATATTCTTGCGACATATATGTTAACAGAACTGAACGAAATAAGAAAGGATACGTGATAATAAGGATGAGGTCCACTGCTATAGTCGTGTTAACTGGCCATTTTGAAACTTCAAGTGAAAATCTAACCATGAGCAAGTCCGCAACCCAAGATGTTTTTCATACATGATTGCAGAGAAACTACATCTACCAAGTCTAGCTAGGAAATGTTAGGATAAAAAATACCCCAAGTCTTGGAAACTTTTAAAATCATTTTTACATAAGTTTACCTAACATATATATATGGTACATTTGCTCAAGGTTTGCATGCAAACACGGTAACGAAATCGGCGTGTGGCATCCCTAGTATTGAAGTGATATCCTGTCGTTACCCAAATCTCATGGTCCAGATCCACAAAACGTTCGTAGAGCTACTACACTCGTAAGCCTATGATAAACTATAGAGTTACGACAGGTCGTAAAGTTACGAACGCTTTGTGGATCGGGACCCAGAGTTCATTTTGTTGGCCTCTGTAACACGAAGACATGACGAAGGTAAAAATATTTACGACGGCTTGTATTTCAGAGTCATGATGGATCCGTGTGTTGGAACCCCAAATCTATCCCATGGTATGACGTCTCGCCTCAGAACATCACTCTCGTCTTTGATGGAAGTTTGGTGTGTACTGCAACTAAACACTATACAGACAAACGCCGCAATACACTGCGACAAAACTTTTATCGCTCCATGCTCATATAAGTATACAGAGAAGAGAGAGAAAGTTATTTTATTAAAATGTCACATGCTGTGTTACAGAATATATAGTCATGATTATAATTCATTTAAAACAGCACCCGGCCAATTGGCCTACGAGACACTAGATTACTTGAATATATATATATACTGAAAGGCAAAAGAAATGTAATATTGGAAATGACATTTAAGTATCAATGGAACATTTGAACCTATTTTTTTTAAATAATACGCGACTGAAATGCAGTACCGACTTTCATCAGAGAAGATAACCCCTCTCCATTGTCCCCCACGACAGTTTTGCCGCTGTTGTGTCCACTTGGATACGTTCCTGGCGGTGACGTTGGGTGACTGGTCGCTGGTGGTTTCCTATGGTCACCCAAGCTGTTTATCTGGCCCTTGCGAATAGGTCTTGCACGTGTTGATGGACGATATGACGGTCCTGGCGTCGTGTTGTTACACGGGGTTGACCACTACGTGGACGGTCATCAGTGCTGGTGGTGGCGTTGTATCGCACTCTAAGACGTTCTATCGTTCGTACGCTGCAACTGAAGTCATTAGCAATGACTCGAGCATGTTGACCAGCGTGCAGACGTCCAATAGCTTGTTGTGGTTGATCTCTCGTTAACCTAGTCATAGCTGCTGTGTTCAGAAAACAAGTGAACGATTGCCATTCAAGCCGGCAATTTATGCCTGAATGCATTTATGATGCACGTGCATCTCGATTTCAATGTTGTGTTTGTGGGAACTTTTCCCTCTCCAAAAAACAAAAACATTTCTAACTTCAATCTCAAACAATACTTTATTGGGCAATGCAGGCTATACGACCACGATTCATGTTTCCTCAAACTTGACTTCTGGTGTATATTTAAAAAAATAGGTTCAAATACTCCATTGATACTCAAATGTCATTTCTAATATTACGACGTTTCTTTTGCCTTTCAGTATATATGTATATATACATATACATATATAAATAAAGTGAATTTAATGGTTACAAAATGTTTTTACGTACATACATACAGACGATACATACATACATGAACATACCTACATACATACACACACGCACGCGAACGTACACACATACCCCACCACCACCACCACACACACACACACACACACACACACACACACACACACACACACACACACACACACACACACACACACACACACACACACACACACACACACACACATACAAACATACACACACACAGACAGGCAGACAGACAGACAGACACACACACACACACACACACACACATACACACATACATACATACATACAATAGTAGAGTCATACTTAGTACAATTGCCCCCAACCCCACATAAACACACCCATCCATCCAACCAACAAACCAACCAACAAACCAACCAACCAACCAACCAACCAACCAACCAACCATGCAATACACTGCGACAAAACTTGTATTGCTCCATGTTCATATAAGTATACATATAAGCATTGAGTCACCATATTGACAATATGGACAAGGTTTAAAGACCTCACTTTGGGTTATTTTCCAGGCTGGTATAACCCACTTCAACCCGTTCTTCACACAGCTGCACGCTCCCGGGGAACCAACCATCTTCAAACAGTTGCCTCCCATAGTGGTATGTCTTCTTACTTTAGTCATCTTCAAATTGAAGGGAATCGGATATAGAAAATATTTGGTCTCATCCCTTATAGAAATAAACCCCATGGTTAACTTGATAAACAATGACTGCTCAACTACTTCCATGTTGAGTTGTGAAAACATCTCTTGCGACTGTCGGATTCTGCATTCAGTTCAGATATACCCGTTTATGCTTTGCGTCATCTGGGACATATTCCGCCATTGTTCCCCCAAGAATATTGGTCGTTAACTCATCTGTCAACCGCTCTATTTTGCGCGGCCAAAGATTATCGCTGACTAAAGGCATCTACTGCGGAACAGTATGTAATTAACAACGTCGCAAAATACAATTCACTGACCGACTCATCTTTAAAATATATTACGGCTGAATTGTATTTGACTCTGTCTCCCGGGTGAAGGGTGAACCTTCTTAGCTTCATGAAGTTAATACCATTTCTCACTGACGGTTTACCGTTACAAAGGCATGAGCACTATCGTAAATACATTATAACTACACCGCCATATGGATGTTTAAGAATGTGATGTTAAGTTGGTGTTTCTTGAAGGTTTTGAACAACCGTTTGGACGTGTACCTTGGCGTGAACCAGCTTCTCACTCTGACCACTCTCGGCCACGGCAGGAAGGGACAATACCCAACACCTCCTCCATCTAAACCCTTCCCACTGCCGTACACACAGGACTTCGAAAGTAAGATTAGATAGATTGTAGACTTTTCTCAAATATCTATAATGACTAGTAACTGCATGCTGGTACCATTCCGTCTGTTCCCTTAAGAAAAAAAAATAGCCATACCATTGGATATTGTTTCTGTCCGTTTTCTGCTTGGACCCTTGTGATGGTCCTTATGAGGCACACATTCAAGGGCAGACCATTTCCAAAATGTCCTTGTTTGCTTGTCCTAAAGACAGCAAATCACGAGAACCAGATTGCCAGGACGAATGTCGAAACACTTGGATCATGTCTACACGAGAGAACGTTCTAGCATTATTAGTCCACAGTTAGTTGCCTTGCATACCAGGTCTGTAAAATTCTAAAACCACGTTATCGGCTGTGTCCATTCTTTATTCATTCACTGTGTACATTAAACTTGTATTACAAGTGAAATAACACCTTTCTGTCATTTCTGTTATTTCCATAGAATAGACGAGGAGCCATATTTGTTTGCACAGCTAATAACTGGGTTTTTGGCTGTGTCAAATATTTATAATGACTAGTAACTGCATGCTTACCATTCCGTCTGTTCCCTTAAGAAAACAAATAGCCATACCATTGGATATTGTTTCTGTCCGTTTTCTGCTTGGACCCTTGTGATGGTCCTTATGAGGCACACATTCAAGGGCAGACCATTTCCAAAATGGCCTTGTTTGCTTGTCCTAAAGACAGCAAATCACGAGAACTGGGTTTTTGGCTGTGTCAATCCCATATTTATTCACTGTGTACATTGACTTTTTGTCATTTATGTTATTTTGTCAGGTTACAGAATAGACGAGGAGCCATATCTGTTTGCACAGCAGATCGGATCATTTGAAGTTCACCAAGCTGGGGGAAGCCATGGTCAGGTGATGCGCCAGATGACCCTGAGGATGACCATTCCCTTTTGTAACCAGACTGCAGCAGGGATAGCTATAATCGGAAATACTAACTGGTAATACACGTAGACACACCCGGCAGTGTCTACATCTCATTGAAGTCACGACGGAAACGTGAAATATATTTGTTTAGTGTAAAAAGAGAAGCAAACGTATTGTCATTGGTGATGAACTGTAGATAACCGAAATCACTTGTATAGTAACAATTTTCCAACAACTGGGAATCCAAATGGTACATTTTTAATGATACATGTAGGTACAACGAAGTAGTGAACTCGCTCATACCATGATCAATCGTGAGATATAACTTTCATCACCATGATTAGCATTCGGAGCATTTGGTGCCAGATTGTATGACAGCTTTCTCGAGGCAATCTATCAACCACGTGGATTTTGAAATGTTCTTCAATAAATATATTCACCATTATATCCTAGGTATAAGAGAAGAACCCCTATCGTTAAGCACGTCAATATGCATATATACTAAGCAGCAAAAGAAACGTTAGTTTGGAATTTTCCTTCTCAGAAACGGATCACTGTAAACTCATTTAATGTTTCGATTGTATATTTTGACAACATCTCCAACTATACCTGAGCATTCCTTCCCAAACCCAGGAAATGGTCTCACAAACGCAACCTGATCTCGGAGATCGTACGGAGTTCTCCATGTTTTTCATGCAACTCATGCTGCATGTGCTGTTGACAAGGACCAGCCCTAACCTGGTTGAAACATTCACATTACAACGTCAGCAGGATGTCGCGACTCACGACAGCTCAGAAGAACCAGGCGCCAGGAAGACTTGAAGCTGGCCACACTGCACAAGCCGTTGCCAATCACTTCCAGGTCAACGTTCGGACCATCTACAGGCTGCAGCTACGTTTTCCGGGCCACCAACACCAAAAATGATCGCCCCTGTACTGGCAGACGAAGGGTGACCACAAGACGACAAGACCGCCATGTTGTGCGACAGCATGTACAGAATCCCTTCATGCAGGCATCCGAAACAGCATGCCAGACAGTGGGAACACACGGAAGACCAATCAGTAATGATACAGTACGCCGACGTCTTAACAGCGGGAACCTCCATTGCCGTAGACCTTACCGTGGACCTATCCTCATCCCTCGTCATCAGCGTGAACGTCTACAGTTTGCCCTACAACACCAAAACTGGCGATACAGGCAATGGAGAACTGTTCTGTTCACAGATGAGAGTCGATACTGCTTATAAACTGCAGATGGCAGAACAAGAATATGGCGACGACGTGGCCAGCGTTACTTAGACCAATGTGTTATGGAAAGAGACTCATGGGAAGGTGCAAGCATCATGGTATGGGATAGAATAGGCCTGAACCAGAGAGTGGGTCCTGTGGTGTTCCAGAACCTTTGTCCAGGGAGAGATGGCGGCATCACAGTGGTGCGCTACATCAACCAAGCTCTCAGACCCCACGTAGTACCACATTTCGCACGTCACCGGAACAACATTTTCCAGCATGATAACGCCCGGGCCCATACTGCCACAGCTACATGGGACTTCCTACGGTGTCAACATTATACAGTGGCCAGCCCTTAGTCCTGATTTAAACCCAATTGAACATCTTTGGGATGAAATTCAGAAGAGACTGAATAATGTCATACCAAGGCCGAACACAGCCGATTTATTGCGCCAGGCCTTTCTCAGAATGAGGTTCCAGATGCCAATGGGCTTTATCAATCGATTGGTGCACTCCATGCATAGACGCTGTGCTGGCAGTTATTGCCACTCGTGGTGGTCACATTAGATACTGAAGTCAAGAGTCTGAATGGGCTGCAAACGTTCACGTAATATCTTGGAATTGTGCTGAGTTATTCATTGATGTGTCAAGATATTGTACACAAAAAATGTTTTTGATCCTCTTATTATGTCCATTTCTGTAATGATTTGATTACAGTGCCTATCTAATTTTGAATTCGTACTGACCTTTTTTTTGCTGCTGAGTATATGTTATGTAAATTATATGTAGCATTGACCACTCACTCTTTCTCCCTCGTTGCATCCGTGAAGATAATGGCTGGAAGAACTCTCCAGCAACCCATGAGCCGACTAACGGAATCGGGTGCTAAGGCTTACTGACTTGGTTGATGTATGAAATCGTACCCCAATTTCGTAGATCGATTCTGATGCTGGATTGTCTGGCCGAGACTCGTTTATTTACAGACGTCCGCCATATAGCTGGAATATTGCTGAGTGCGGTGTTAAACAAAATGACAAACGCTCTCTCTGTAATGTCCACGTAAAATCGGTGTCTGTGTTTAAGATGTAATCTTTGTAATGCTTTAGAAATTTGGACCAATGAACATTCCGTCAAACTACACCTTGCTGTGTGTACATGTGTTCCAGGACGCACATTTACGTGGAGGCTGATGTGTATGATGATGGTACGGATGCGTCCAAAGGAGTCTTCATTGCTGCCAGGGTCTCAAAGAGAGGATGCAAGACCAACTCATCACAGGGCGTGTTTTTCTTTTTCTACCCCCAAGATAACACCTATCAACTCGCCCCTACTTTGGGTGAGTCCCCCCCCCCACCCCTCCCCTGTTCCATTTGAAGGGTGAAGGTCCTCATTTGCAGATACTGATCTTGAAAGATGAATGCTTGACAGTTGTGTTTTACGTGTTTTGTTTAGAAAGTTCGTGAACAATTTATGAAGGCCAGTCAATTCATATATGCTCAGTTGATGCAGTTTTCCTTTCATTTTATATTGTTTATTAAGTTCAGATAGTAGTCTATCAGTCAGTCTTTATTTCTTTGTAGTGGAGGCCATAGGCCCAGGCTACATTTCAGGATTACAGAGCGATACATATCTGCATACATGTATATAGTTCAAAAGACAATACGTTAAATTACAAATATACAGAAGGAAATATGATAGTATTGGCATAGGAGTTAATGCATTGTGTATATAAATAGCTATTTGTTTTTACAATATCTGACATGAGCATGTCAATATATTTGACATGAGCATATTAAACTTATGAATAGTGGGATTTGAATAGAAATACAAACATCTCAGATTTTGATAACATTTACATACCAAAATAAAATGAAATTCGTTTTCAATAAAGTTATCTTTGCATACAAAACATAATCTATTCATTAATATATCGACTGGTTCCAATTTTGGAGGCGGTGTGAAGAACATCTGAATTTAGCGAGGGCCGGTCGGAATTTTTAAATTGATAAATCCTTTATGTAAAATTCAACATTAAATGAGATTATAAAACAAGAATAAAGTGAAAATTTAGGACTTTTTACAAACTATGTACGCCATTCTTGTTCATAACTTGCTCTCAGTCTAAAAACAAATTCTGATATGAATTTATCAACATTATATAAATTTTGCTTTTGTTTCCACATAAAGCCAGATCCAAAAGAATAAAGAATATTCTTATTTTTTTAAAACAGTTTTTCTTTTATGTAAACATATATACATTGGATAACGGCCACATTCTCTCCTAACCACTTGGTTCGAAATCGACCGTTTGACATTTAAAACCCGTTTACAACAAAACACATGTACAACTTCGACTTCTTTAAATTTATCAACTCCCCAGATTTCAGCTCCATACAATAGAATTGGACTAATTTAGGTATCAAATATCTTAAAAAATAAATCATAAGGAAATGGTTTAAACGTGAAAAGAGATTGTAGAATACCATGTGCAATTTCTTAGCTTGCAAAGCAGCGTTATTCACATGGGGAGACCAAGATAGAGAACGCCCAAATAAAATACCCAAATATTTTTAAGATGAAACAGTTTCCAAAAGAATTCCATTGAAATGCCATTTTTCATAGTTTGATAATTAACAACCATTTTTAAATACAACAATCTTGTTTTTCCCCAAGTTAACAGTTAGTTAATGACTTTAACAGACACTTTCTAAAATATACTCTTGGAAACGAATACGGGAACACATGAAAGTACAAGTGTTCCTTCATTTATTTCCAGACTTTCACCCACAGTGCAATACATACCTTGTGAAGAAACATGGAAAGGAATAAAGGAACACTTGTACTTTCATGTGTTCCCGTATTCGATTCCATGAATATATGTATACTTTTTTGTAAACCAAATACAGAGTCTGCAAAAAGTACAATATTATCAGCAAAAAGTAGCAAAAACAATTGTACAACATCAGGGTGAAGCTGTATACCAGGATTACATGTAGATTCAATTTCTGAAGCATTTATTGATAAAAAATGAGAGCAATAGTGGGCTTAAAACACACCCTTGTCGTAAACCCTGCAACAACCGAGAAAGAGAAATATCACGCACCCGTCCCTTAACACACTTATAGATAGAAGTTAAAGCTTTAAGCATCTTAGGTGAAACGCCTCTATATTTGAGAATGGTCCATAGTTTATCCCTGTTAACAAAATCAAAAGTCTTTTTGAAATCGACAAATATAGCATAAAACTTCCCCTTTTTTTTCACAGATAACGTTGGATAACAGATTGTAGAATAAAAATACTGTCCAATTCTACAACCTTTACGTATGTATATGCCGAAAATGTTAATCTTTTGTTAAGTACAGATGTATATAATTTACTGAAAGTCCTAAGAAAGGATATTCCCCTGTAACTGCCCTGACGTTCACTTCAGATCGAAAGAGCATTTTACAAGGCGGTGGAGTAGGGGGCGTCACCAAAGGTTGGAACAACATATCCTTGAATGTTGAGGTAAGTATTAGTTTGGACTGCGTGCTCACTGTAGTTAAAGAACCTTGAGCAGCTTCTTCTCACATGGTCAGGTACATGTGACAACCTCTCTCAGTATATCTCGCATTATTGAATACATTTGTATGTGTTAAGGTAGTCTGATCTTTCCTCTGAAATAAGATTTAGGTGACCACAGAACATATTACTAAAACCAACTGATTACATTTAATCGATGTAATGTGCGGGATAGGACATGCTTTCCTCAAACCATGTGTCATCGTTTTCATGCTTCACGAACAGTGGTACCTTCAGTGTAACGTGTGCACTGCCCTAAGAATACCTAATATATCGCAGTGCTTTGTAAGTGTAGGTTGCTTAGTGTGTATTCTGTCTGATCCTAAGACCACATCTAACATTGTGTTTGTGTTATTTGTTTCCAGCTGCAATTTAATAGCTCAATTCTATTTCCATTATATGCTTCTCTCTCGACAAAGAGCAATGCTGTATGAACCATAAATTACTTACTTAATATCTTTGTTGTCATTTTATACAGTTGGAGTTGATGTTTGAAGAGGAGAACGTAACAAATGTGGCATGAATTGTGTAATTGCCCTTTCAAAAATTGTTTACAGTTAAAACATAAGTATCTGAAGCATAACGTAACTGCCAGTCTGATAGCACAGACAGGACAGGACTGTTATCACACATATATGCGGGAACGACACCTGTGGGAAGTCCCATGTTATCTGTGGAATGTTACCTAGGATGCAGTGGTGTTCCACATTTTGCAGGGAACAACAGCGGTGGGCAAGGTCAACAATAAAACAGTGTTCACCTACTCTGACCTCCCGGCTGAGCCGGACCAAGGCTTTGTGGCTGTAGGAACTGGATCACTGGGATACGCGGATTTCGACAATGTGAAAATAACACGTCCTTCTGGAACATGAGTTCCTTCAACTGTCCAGAGAAGCGCTTCTTTGACGCCAATTTATGTACGAGTCTGAATAAAACTTCACAATTAACAGTTATTTTATTCAATAGACAAAAGATAATAGTGACATGCTATCGTAACTTGTTGTTTAGCGAGCTACCAGAATTTACTTGATGTTAACAGCAGATCTATTTTGATATCAGTCGGCATGTAAGTGAATTAAGTTTAAAATACTGCAATGATGAAGATGATTACTCATGGGGGAAAATTATTCTATCATGACTTCAGTGTATACTGGATTATGATTGGGTAGTTATAGTCATTCAGATATAATTAATCACTCAGATTTTCCAGCACAGTACGTATTTCTTAAAAATCTTAATAACGCGGTTATGGTAGAATGAAGATAAACACATTGTGTTGGAAAATCAGAGGTACGCGTTCGGTTTTAAATCATATTTAAAGCTATATAAATTTCGTCATATACTTCTGATTTTCCAACAAAGTATGTTTATCTCCTAATCATATTTAATGTAGGATAGAGGTCTGAAGCTAAAGACTGAACTGATGGTGAAATCATCATATTTTAGCAATTTTCTGCGCATATACACATAATTGTTTTCTGTTTAATCATCGCTCTTCAAGAGTCACGAAGTGGAGAGAGGTACTGATTACTGTTTGTGTGTCCAAGATTGGTCCAGGTTTTGTTAACGTTACCACCATGGCAGGTGTTGCGATCAGACCTTTGTTGAACGATCTGAAGTGAAACATGTCCCTGAGCTGGCTAAACAAGAAGGCTGGATAAGTTCAATCCCCTATCTGTTTTTTAAGTGTTATAATACCAATCCCTCAGATAGGTTGGTGGCGGAAAGAAAGATGGCGGGATCACTGGTGAGAGCCAACAGTTGCTTCCATGACTACTTGTGTATTGGAGGTAACTTCGTGAACTCTTTGTTCTTTTATCATCAGTAGTTGATTGATTAAGTTTAGTTTAACGCCGCACTCAGCAATATTCCAGCTATATAGCGGCAGTCTGTAAATAATCGAGTCTGGGCCAGACAATCAATTCATCACCAGCATGAGTATCGATCTACGCAATTGGGAGACGATGACATGAGTCAACCAAGTCAACGAGCCTGACCACCCGCTCCCGTTAGTCTCCTCTTACGACAAGCATGGGTTTGCTGAAGATCAGTTGTAGCCCGGATGTTCAAGGGTCATCATTAGTTGGGGTTGAAGGTAGGAGTTCAATTCCCCATAAATGTCACATGTGCTCACATGTCCTCATTATCGGTGGAATATTGCTGTCCCTCATTCAGTCATGCCAGAGTTTAATTTCATGACCTGTGCCACAGCGATGTGTTTATGTCTATTGCGTAAACACACAAATATAAAGAAAGTGTATGTGCCTGTAAACTAAGAATGTCTTAGTCTGTTCAATTGAGGCTTTTGTTACACACTTAT
Organism: Haliotis rubra; assembly: GCF_003918875.1. Taxonomy (NCBI): domain Eukaryota; kingdom Metazoa; phylum Mollusca; class Gastropoda; order Lepetellida; family Haliotidae; genus Haliotis; species Haliotis rubra. Next base: position 1,119,852 of record NW_025767401.1, on the reverse strand, counting down.
ACGGAATATTGTAGGTGCTTGATATGCTTCACGGGGCGGTGGGTTAGCCAAGTGGTTAAGCATTCGCTCCTCACGCCGAAGACATGGGTTGGACTCCCCACATGGGTACGATGTGTGCAGCCCATTTCTGGTGTCCCCCGCCGTGATATTGCTGGAGTATTGCTCAAAGCGGCGTAAAACTAAACTCACTGACTGATATGTTTCACTACCTTCATGGAAGAATGTACTTATAGTTTATTCGATCTATGTCCTCGAAATGACATAACATACATGAACACGTTAGATGTATTTTATCAATCTTTTGGAGATTGCGGGATCGTTTGTGAGTGAAAGTTGCTTCAAGGCCTTGTAATGTTCGTTCGTGAGTCAAAACTTGCTTCAAGGCCTTGTAATGTTCGTTTGTGAGTCAAAAGTTGCTTAAAGGCCTTGTAATGTTCGTTCGTGAGTCAAAGTTGCTTCAAGGCCTTGTAATGTTCGATTGTGAGTCAAAAGTTGCTTCAAGGCCTTGTAATATTAGTTCTAATCAATAGTTGCACGTGAATCACCTGTCCCCGGCCACATTGAAACATCAGCCCAGTCTGCGGTGGACGATCCTCGTAGTACCGACACCTGGAAGCTACTTACACTACAACGTTACAGGCAACGACGCCACAGTCAAGAACCGATGCGGTACACGTTGTCCAAGGCTACCACAAATTCAAAGATAGTAGAAAACAGCAAACAATCAACCTGTTGTGGCAAGCTTCCCCAACAACCTCTACATAAATCAGGCCATAATCAAGCATTGAAATACATTCAGGTGATACCGCAGGTTGTGTGTACCAGACGGGGACAGGAGTTTTCAACATTACTACCATGGCAGGTGTTGTGATCAGGCGTTTGGTTGGTCGATCTGAAGTGAAACATGTCGCTGAGCTGGCTAAACAAGAAGGCTGGACCATTTCACTCCCATATCTGCTCAAGTGTTTTGATATCGATCACTCGGCTTGGTGGGTAGCAGAAGAGAAAGATGGAAAGATCGTTGGTGAGTCAATTGTTGTCTCTGTGACGAATTATGCTAGTTTTTGTTAGTTTTCATTGCCAATAATAACGCGAGGCCCATTGTTCAATTCCCCAACAAATCCTCTGTGTGAAGCTCATTTGGTGCCCTGGATATAGGTGAAATATTGCTATAACTACAGTCATATCATAGTTTCTTGCCATGACATATAGGAGAAATATTGCTATAAGTACAGTCGTATCATAGTTTCTTGCCATGACATATAGGTGAAATATTGCTATAACTACAGTCATATCACACAGTTTCTTGCCATGACATACAGATATATTGCTATAACTACAGTCATATCACAGTTTCTTGCCATGACATATAGGCGAAATATTGCTATAACTACAATCATATCACAGTTTCTTGCCATGACATACAGACGATATATTGCTATAACTACAGTCATATCACAGTTTCTTGCCATGACATACAGACGAAATATTGCTATAAACCTACAGTCATATCATAGTACAGTCATATCACAGTTTCTTGCCATGACATACAGGCGAAATATTGCTATAAGTACAGTCATATCATAGTTTCTTGCCATGACATACAGGCGAAATATTGCTATAACTACAGTCATATCACAGTTTCTTGCCATGACATATAGGCGAAATATTGCTATAACTACAGTCATATCACAGTTTCTTGCCATGACATGTATCTCTGCAGTGTATTTATGTCTGTATTGTGTAAGCTTTAACTCAATAAATATAAAACCTTTTACATGCATTTAGCAAAGATTCGGTTAGTCTGTTCATCTGAAGCTGTTGTAAAGAAACTTAGGTAGGTGTTTGATATGATTCAGGGATAATATGTTTCTCCGTGTATCGTTATCATGTTATATAGATACTGTAATTTACTGTACAGGGTTGCGTCCCTTGGTCACACGAGGATTCGTTGTGATTGTGATTGACAGCGGCATTCTTGCGGTTGGAATCGCTATTCGTATGCTCGTCGGTTTCACTGAGCTGTTGTAATCGTCTGGGGCCTACGTCACCAAACTGATGCCTCGTGATATAAGTGTCACATTGTCCAAAGTGACGTTAAACCAAGCTCTCTCAATCACTGTATCGTTAACATAACTGCAAATATAACATTTTAAAGTTTTGTTTCACGTCTAGGTAGCTCCAAAATGTTCTTGCAAGAGGACAACACAACCTATCAGGGTGGAATGTTTGTTCTTGATGAGAAATACAGAGGTCAAGGGATCGGTGGGAAACTGAGAAGTGCAGTATTAACAGGAGTTCAAGAGAAAAATGCCTTTGTCACCGCACTTAAACCTGAGAAAAATCTTCACGTTTTCAAGCCTTTACAAGAAGTTCACTGCCTGATCATGACAAAATCCAACCAAAAGCTATCGCCATTACCGAGGACTGAATTCCGCATTCTTCCATTAGCTGACGTCCCTTTGGAACTAGTGGAGAAATACGATGCACGGACATATCCGATAAAGAGAACAACAATCTTTCACAGATGCATCATTGGTGAAGCAGCCTGTGTCTTCGTGGCGGTGGAATCCAGTTCTGGAGACGTCATTGGTTATGCAGCCCTTAAAGAAACCTGGAAAGGGTGGGAGTTCTGTCCAACGTATGCCGATACTGAGGAGGTGGGATACGAACTTATCAGAAAAATGCTTGACCATGTTCCTGAGGGAGCAGATATTGAAGTGAATCCTTTCATTGAAAATCAAGCGGCGATTGACTTATACAATGAAATTGGATTTTCATTCCAATACACTCTTACAGTGATGTACTCAAAAAAGCCACTGATTATTCCAACAAAAAAGGTTTATTCTACAGCAGGATGTGATTATTCGCCGATGTAGACAATTCAAATTCAGGTGATAAGCATAAAAGGCAAATCGAATTATTTAGGGAGACGGTCAGAACAAATTTTCAGATCAGTTTTTTCAATACAAGTGAAACTGAGAATGTAGATTACATGGTAAATTGTAAAAGTTTTGAAATGATAAATGAAAGTAATTTATACAATTAAAGTCTCCTTCTTTCCTGAAGAAAACGTATTTTTTCAAACTCTTTTACACTGATCCCAAAGTGTTACTTTTTGCTTGTCGATCTGGCAAACAAAATTTTGGAAGTCGTATTAGGTGACTTTTATTAAGCAGGAAATCATCGACGAGTATGATTCTTATCTTTCAGCTTCAACCCGCCAGGTTGTATGTTATGAACGTTGTGGCACCTTTACGCAAAGGGGTGGACCACCCGAAATTCCCAAATGATGAAAAAAATGGAAATATAGCAACTTTTGTCAACACTGGTTTGCCTCAGTTAGTAAGAAACATGTGTCTTACTTTCCAAGAATCATATAAGAATATTTGGTTGCGGTTCTATATTGTCAGCAGCAGACATTACTAAAATTGCCATTACATTCCCGATATGTCATTGACTGGCTCTTCAATGCCACCATTTTATACGATGCATCCCATTCGTTTAAGAAAGGCGGCGTTGGCTGGCTCTGAAGACATACGTTCCCATCAATCAAATGTCACTCACGGTACACCTTACGGGTTCTTTCAATGAATGGTTTGTCTCACCCAAAACAGAGGTATCCATGGGAAATAAAGGTCTGATTTCAGTGGGAATGTTCTGTAATCATATGGGCAATCTAAAAGAAACGCTTATTGCACTGTAATGATTAACATCAAGGTAAGAGAGCGCACGCATGCATGCAAATGGCTTTTAGTTTCTTTGGAGCTGCGTCTTACCTAACATCAGTGCACGTCGTGGATAATCACGCCATCAATAATTCCATCCATTGTCTATGCTTCAGTCCAGGCAATTATATCCACTGTTATCACAGCTGATTCTGGTGTTGCGACACATTTGTTCTATATGTTTATATCAAAACTTGTTACTGCATCTACATAACGTTTCATTCATGCAACAAAATGGTGAATTAAAAACAAATATGAGCAAGAGATGTGACACGCATACATCTGCACAAATAGAATGATGACGTTATGTGAAGTAAATAGATTGGAATGTTCAAGTCTCCTCTTTCGGAAATTCATCGAGTAGGTTAAAATGTATCAGTTCCATCTCATCGGCTCAATGGCGTTGTTTGTTGTTTCAGGATAAAGGTAATAAGCGGAGACAATATGTAATTGTTGGAAGATAACACACCATGACAATCCTCCCATTACGCCATCTGTTGTTTTCGAATGTTTAGTGTACCGTTCATGTAATCATTGTTCAGTTGAACTGAATGTCATTGCCGATCTACCTGAGTCGTTTATTCTTTCGTATTGTTTAACGCCAGGACTGAGCAATATTCCATCTTTCTTATGGTAGTTCATGTTCGAATGTTGCTCTATCTCACTTAGTGATATCATAGTTTTATCTTGGTCTGTATCATACAGCGTAGTTGTGTGTGTATTGTGTAAACCTTAAAAACCTTACAGCAATTTTATGCTCCAGCTGAACAACCCGCATTCATAAATTGAACGATTAGAGTACATTTGAACATGAAATGATAATTACACGCTTTAATGTGTCCGTGTATTGAAAAAGTTTAAATGCACATGAAATAAATATTGTGTCATACGCAAAGTGAGCTATATTTTTTCATAATGGACATTATGTATGTTTCAATGGATTTACTGAAATGTGCCTTCAACAAAGAATATCTTTGTAAATTCAGCTGAGGTTGCAACTTGGCTTACAGAATGTTAAAATCTGTCTAAAAAATATATATCGCTCACGAATGCATTAATATAAGTGCGTGCGTGCGTGCGTGCGTGTGTGTGTGTGTGTGTGTGTGTGTGTGTGTGTGGCGTTTGTGGTATTTACTATTCTGTACATTTCGATAGTTTGAAGACATATGTGGCATTTAACTTGACTTTTTTTAAAATAATGTATTAAAGAACAGTATACAAAAGGATTAAACAACAACTATGACTGTACGTTATAAAAGGAATGATATGTTCAGCTGAAGTTGTTCCAGGAACATATGTGTACATGAGTCCTGTGTGAATCAGTAGAAATGTCCCGCCACAGGACATCGGAAATGAGATACACTGACATGCACATGAGCCATATTCCAGCAATATGACGGTGAGAGACTTCAAAATGGGCGTCAATTAGGGATCGAACCTGGCTTTCGACGAGCGAACATTTTAACCACAAGGCTACACCACCGCCCCATTTATATGAATATAGCATCGTCATATACAAGGAGAGAATATTGGTGAGAACAGATCTTCCTGAAAGTTAGTAAAATCAAATATAATAACTCAAGTGAGATTAGCGTCATGACTATTATTGAACAGGGAACAATATTACACTTCACGTATGGAACAACAATGATGATTTTTAATGAATCTAAGAATGCAGTTATAATGTAAACATTTTGTGTGACAACTGATGTCCGTGTTAAGGCATGATAGCGGTAATCTGATCGTGGTTGTTGTAAATACTGCCGAATTGGGGATTTGTCAATTAATTCGCACATGATTTCGACGAAAAATATTGTGAATTTCGAACCTTAGATAAAAATATACAATGAACAACTTTGTTAGCAACTAGTGTAGCAACAGAACTAACTTGCGATCCCCTTCACCCTCCCATCTCTACATAGCTGTATACTTTGGGTGTGCACTGTACACAAGACACCTTTTCTTCAAAAGATTGTTTGAAAAACGCGTCTACCTGGTCCTCTGCCGCGTCATCCTATTACTCGTCCAGTCTCCAGAGGACTTCTTCGTCCACTTCTGCCCAGTCGACAGGCCTCTGGAGGACTTCAGGGTCCACTTCTGCCCCAAGGTCTTCTTCTTGGCAGGCCCGTGTCTCCGGAAGTTTCCTTGACAGTGCTGTGGCTCGGAATCCTTCATACAGTCATTGGCCTTCAAGACCGGCAGACATTCCACTACACCTCCAGGTGACGATGGCGTTCTGGGCACTAATAATAAAGGTAAAGGAAATTTCACACCATTGGTACTTACTAGACAGATAGCAAATGCGAAAAAGCATGAAAAACAACTTGTCACTTGTGGTGACTCTTTGACGTCCGTCACTACGGGAAATCTGGAAAAGAACAGTCCTCACCACATTCAAGGTTGACGGACATGATTTCGTCACCTCTGACTTTGCGTCAATAACGGTAAAATGACGGGTCGACGTGTTCGTATTCTTTAAGCGATTCATGGCTGTTGTGGTGGATACGTCGAAGTTCTTGAATGGTCTGAGCTTTGGTCACTGTAATCTGGAACGTGGGCCGGGGATAAGTCACTCGTATCCACCTGTCTTGTCTTGGCGTTGTGACTTGTGGGCGTCCTGCACTTGGGCTGTGGATAAATAATGCAGGACCTAGATCTTCGTCAAATCAAATACTGAAATGTTCGGTGAAAAACAAGCGGGGTGAGTATCAGTCAGTGAAACACTTCTCGGTGTGATCCAAACACAACACGCTAATGTATACAGCAAGCAATATAGACTGACATTGTCAAACATGTATAATCCGATAGAGAAGGTTCGAAAGGTGTGTGTGTGTGTGTGTGTGTGTGTGTGTGTGTGTGTGTGTGTGTGTGTGTGTGTGTGTGTGTGTGTGTGTGTGTGTGTGTGTGTGTGTGTGTGTGTGTGTGTGTGTGTGTGTGTTTCGGAGCTTGCGAAAATAGATTGATATGATTCTCTTTTCAAAATGTGGCAGCGTCTGGTTGGATTGACCGACATGGTCAACATTGTTCTTAGTTCACCCGAGTTCCTAGAGGTAATGTCCATACAATGATAGTAGTGGCAGTCGTTTCATGTTGCTTATATCATATTGTATATTTCGCACAGAAAACAGGTAAATGGGAATTTTAAAGATCTATCGCTTCCCAAGCTGTCCTTTAGGTAATGTTTAACCATTATGTTATTACCTTTACGTATGTATCTCTTTGGTAAAATATACATCAAAATACTAAAAAGTCCACAACAAGTAGCACAACAATATTTCAGGTATTCGACGACGGTTTATAAATATTCGATGCAGGGACAGGAAAACCGGTGTTTGATAGCTTTTCCTGCTACGTAATTTCTCAACACCCATTGTGTCTCTGAGGAATGTTGTCTACAAGAAAGCAGCTGTCTTGTGTCATTAGATTAGGCGATGATAAGGAGATAAATATGAAAGTATGTGTTGCGACATACAGGGTCATACGTATAGGTGTTTGTGTGCACCCAACAACAACCCAATAATGCTCAGGTTTCGTTTTTCCAAGCACATGTTATTTACATCGGTTTTAAGTTTAGTCCTATGGAATTTTGGTTCATCGTATGAGATGTACACTTTTGACGACACTCCTGGTCTGGGCCGTGTATTTGATGGGATAGGAGCCATCAGCGGAGGCGGGGTAAGGCGCTCTTTCTGATATTCTGCACAGTGTACATAATGTGGTAAACATATTTAACCTATTCTAGACATAATTGGAATTTTCACGCAATTGATTGATAAATGGTTTCCATATATTGGATTTCTCACCAAAAAGACTGTGTCCAGTATTAGGAGCAGATTGCAACGTAAATCTTACGACGCCAGTGTGTGTGTGTGTGTGTGGGGGGGGTGAACTCTGGTCCTTCAAATTTCAACGTTCTTGTAACCCTGTACCTCCATCCCTGCCAAAACCTTCTTCTTGCAGGCAACGTCAAAACTCCTGGTTGGATACCCTGAACGCCAAAGAAGTGAGATTCTGGATTACTTGTTCAAGGTAAAACTACCCGGAATCATCCTTACATTGCTCTGATCCATAATCCACGAACCGCACTGATGGTAAAGCTTTTGTAGAACAGATGTATATTTCCGAATCATGATATGGTATCTTCATATTTGAGCTTTTTAAAATTGTCTCCGCATGCCTCTTTCAGCCAAACTTTGGAGCTTCGTTTCATATTCTTAAAGTCGAAATTGGGAGTGACACCCAAAGTACAGGTAAGACATATAGTTACATATCCAATAGATATACCGCATCTAATGTTCCGAGTGATCAATTGTCCAGTAAGCTTACATAGCCACGAGTTAGTCTGTCCCTGTACCTGTATTCGTTTGGACACTTGTCCCAGTATTAGACTTCAGAAGAAACAATAGTACATTTATTTTAAAAGAACGGTATATGAGATATGTTTCTAAAAGATGTTTTGTATGCGGGTAAATACATTACAACAGCCTAAACTCACGCTACATGTATATATGTCATTAAGATGGGACCGAGTCCACCCACATGAGAACACCGGACGAGGAGAACTATGACCGGGGTTATGAATGGTGGCTCATATTGGAGGCAAAGAAGGTACAAGTCCAGTTGTAACGAAGTTGGATGGGAGACGAGATAATACTGCATGATCATAGTAAAGTACGAACTGGTTGTACCATAGTGTTCGCAATAGCTGGAGTTGAACAATATATGCTGCACTGATCCAAACTGTAATGATTATCATTAACAAAGCACTATACAGTACAGATATATGCCATTAGTCGACACATATTTTCCCGAACTCATTTAGTGAAGCAGGTTATATTTCATAACACCTTTCAGAATAAATATAATCCCTAAAGAGCTTGCCCTGAAGTTTTGAAATCCATATCAAACCTACACCCTATAAATATACTCTATCACAGGGAGGTATAAATGAACCCATTCAATGATCACAATGAGTTCCCTTTTCGGACCAGATATAGTACGATGTTTCTTGCTGTGTGTTCAATAAAAGCTCCCATAACAATATTCTGATATAGCGAACTTGATGTCCTGTCTGATGGGAGAAGTGATAATACTGCATGATCATAGTAACTGACGAACGGATTGTACCATAGCGTTCGCAATAGCTGGAGTTGAACAATACATGCTGCACTGATCCAAACTATAATTATCATTAACATAACATTATATTATTATTATCTTCAATTATTCGATACATATTTTCCGTAATCATTGACTTGATAATCGGAATATTTAGTGAAAGTAGGTTATATTTCATTACACCTTTTATAATAGATAGAATCACTAAAGAACTTACACTGTAGTTTTGAAATTCATATTAACCTGAATCCTTCTCCAGCACATTCAGTGTAAATGAACTGATTTGAGTTGAAATGAGTTTTCTTTTTGGATATAGTATGACGTTTCTTGCTGTGTGTTCAATACAAGCTCCCATAACAAACACTTTTCATTCCTCTAACTTCTACAGCGTAATCCAGACATAAAGATATATGGGCTCCCATGGGGATTCCCTGGCTGGGTTGGAGGAAGCACCGGGAATATCTATGATGACCCTGATCGGACATCTATGTACGTCGCCAAGTGGATAATGGGGCTAAAGTTCACCACAATATAACAGTGGATTACGTTGGGGTATGTAAATATAACAGTACTCAGCTAGTAATGATATTATATTAATAACTGATAGATAATGATAGTTGAGCAATCACCCATGTGTAATATGAAGAAGGCGCACCCTTAAATTAAGTGTTGGTCTTCTATATCTATTCTACTGATGCCACTCTGTGGCAACATCTCCACCTTGATAAAGACACATATACGCCCTTCTCGGTAAAACGAAAGATTACATTGATGCATCTGTTCCGTTTCTTTGTTAGATCTGGAATGAGAGGATGTACAACACAACATATATAAAGGTAAGTATACCTTCTTTGAAGTAATACTCTTGCATATGTAATAAAACAAATATGTTTCAGATAGCTGGACCCTTCACTGATGAATGTAAATGATATTTTTGTGTTTTTCAGACGTTGAGGAAGAACCTTGATGCAAATGGTTTACAGAACACAATGATCATCGCTGCGGATTATGCCAGCGCTTTCTCCTGGGTGACATTAACAGCGGACATACTTGCAGACCCACAGTTGGCAGCGGCAATTTATGGAATAGGGTAGATAGTAGTAGACATGATATGTACAACCATCGGGGTACGATGACACAGTGAGATAGCCAGCCATCGTGATCATCGATATTAATTTGTTTGTAAATATAAGACTTACGAATTCGCGGTAAGGTTACATGTTAAGGAGGATTGACAAGTTGATCAAAGAATATTTTGACATATGCTTGTATATAGTTCCAAACATTAAAAGATGTGAACTATTATTTTCGACATTGCAACCATGCAGTACAATTTTGGATATCAATATGTGTAATGATTGTATTGTTCATGCTACATCTGTTTACAGGGTGCACCACGCAGAGACCTTTTCCTCCAAATCTGCCATCGCCACGGGAAGCCACTTTGGGCGTCAGAGGACTACAGTACCCCCAACAACCAGACGGGAGCAGGATGCTGGGCCAGGGTGAGTGATCTTCATCAGTGATAGTTTTCATATGTTCTTATGGTTGTAAACAAACAACGGTAACCGTAACGGGGTCATGTAGGAGTTGATCATGGAATTGGAAGTAACTATTTGAAGATGATCGGCAAACAATATCATTGAGAAAACATGGCTGAGACGCGGTATTTGACGTTAAGCCCTTAAAACACATCAGTTATGCAGGATGGGTATTGACATAAATGAACATGAATATTCTCACACGCACATCTCTTCAGAAATGTGGTCGAAAGAGTGGCACTGTGGTTGGCTATCCGTTTCTGTATGCTCTGATATTGCCTCAATATCGTCAACAGCGGTCTATTATGATATTCATATTCATTCTTTTGTAGACACTGAATCAAGGCTATGTTAACGGAAATTTGACAGGGTAAGAAAATTTAAACGGTGAAGCATATTCTAAGAACCTTCATATCATACATACATTTGGGGAAATGAAACAATGTGACGGTTAGCTGTGGCTAAATAATGCAATAAAAACTGTCATTTCAGAAACACAAGAAATTTGATTTACTAAAACCACTTTTGGAATGTCAGTCGAATCGATGGACTTCTAACAGCATGCATTTTTGTTTGGTAGCACCATTGCCTGGGCGATGATAACAAGTTGGTATTTTGACCTTCCCTACTTTGGTCACGGTCTGATGAACGCTTTTGAACCTTGGAGTGGTCATTATGAAGTATCTAGTCCTATCTGGGCTACAGGTACGTGGTGTTGGGGGTATTTGACTAATTTTCCAGTGAAATGGTTATGACGAAGAACTTCTGTTTTAATCAAGGAGCTCATCAGCATACATTTGACATATCCAGCAGAAATTACCTATTTCCAAGACATTGAAGTATTTCACACAAATATATTTATGTTGACACAACCAAAAATTATTTTTTATATAATTATATCCATTATTTATGATTCCCTGTTGTTTTTCTGATTAACTCTCAGCTCTCAGCCATACCTTGTCTTCCTTCCCTGAATCTAGTATGTTCCCATGATTTTACCTGACAGTACCTCAACCATACCTTGTCTTCCTTCCCTGAATCTAGTATGTTCCCATGATTTTACCTGACAGTACCTCAACCATACCTTGTCATGCTTCCCTAAATCTAGTATGTTCCCATGATTTTACCTGACAGTACCTCAACCATACCTTGTCTTCCTTCCCTGAATCTAGTATGTTCCCATGATTTTACCTGACAGTACCTCAACCATACCTTGTCTTCCTTCCCTAAATCTAGTATGTTCCCATGATTTTACCTGACAGTACCTCAACCATACCTTGTCTTCCTTCCCTAAATCTAGTATGTTCCCATGATTTTACCTGACATGATTTTACCTGACAGTGCTACTCAACCATACCTTGTCTTCCTTCCCTGAATCTAGTATGTTCCCATGATTTTACCTGACAGTACCTCAACCATACCTTGTCTTGCTTCCCTAAATCTAGTATGTTCCCATGATTTTACCTGACAGTACCTCAACCATACCTTGTCTTCTCTTCCCTAAATCTAGTATGTTCCCATGATTTTACCTGACAGTACCTCAACCATACCTTGTCTTCTTCCTTCCCTAAATCTAGTATGTTCCCATGATTTTACCTGACAGTACCTCAACCATACCTTGTCTTCCTTCCCTGAATCTAGTATGTTCCCATGATTTTACCTGACAGTACCTCAACCATACCTTTGTCATGCTTCCCTGAATCTAGTATGTTCCCATGATTTTACCTGACAGTACCCTCAACCATACCTTGTCTTCCTTCCCTGAATCTAGTATGTTCCCATGATTTTACCTGACAGTACCTCAACCATACCTTGTCTTGCTTCCCTGAATCTAGTATGTTCCCATGATTTTACCTGACAGTACCTCAACCATACCTTGTCTTCCTTCCCTGAATCTAGTATGTTCCCATGATTTTACCTGACAGTACCTCAACCATACCTTGTCTTCCTTCCCTGAATCTAGTATGTTCCCATGATTTTACCTGACAGTACCTCAACCATACCTTGTCTTCCTTCCCCTGAATCTAGTATGTTCCCATGATTTTACCTGACAGTACCTCAACCATACCTTGTCTTCCTTCCCTGAATCTAGTATGTTCCCATGATTTTACCTGACAGTACCTCAACCATACCTTGTCTTGCTTCCCTGAATCTAGTATGTTCCCATGATTTTTACCTGACAGTACCTCAACCATACCTTGTCTTCCTTCCCTAAATCTAGTATGTTCCCATGATTTTACCTGACAGTACCTCAACCATACCTTGTCTTGCTTCCCTGAATCTAGTATGTTCCCATGATTTTACCTGACAGTACCTCAACCATACCTTGTCTTCCTTCCCTGAATCTAGTATGTTCCCATGATTTTACCTGACAGTACCTCAACCATACCTTGTCTTGCTTCCCTAAATCTAGTATGTTCCCATGATTTTACCTGACAGTACCTCAACCATACCTTGTCTTCCTTCCCTAAATCTAGTATGTTCCCATGATTTTACCTGACAGTACCTCAACCATACCTTGTCTTGCTTCCCTGAATCTAGTATGTTCCCATGATTTTACCTGACAGTACCTCAACCATACCTTGTCTTGCTTCCCTGAATCTAGTATGTTCCCATGATTTTACCTGACAGTACCTCAACCATACCTTGTCTTCCTTCCCTGAATCTAGTATGTTCCCATGATTTTACCTGACAGTACCTCAACCATACCTTGTCATGCTTCCCTGAATCTAGTATGTTCCCATGATTTTACCTGACAGTACCTCAACCATACCTTGTCTTCCTTCCCTGAATCTAGTATGTTCCCATGATTTTACCTGACAGTACCTCAACCATACCTTGTCATGCTTCCCTAAATCTAGTATGTTCCCATGATTTTACCTGACAGTACCTCAACCATACCTTGTCTTCCTTCCCCTGAATCTAGTATGTTCCCATGATTTTACCTGACAGTACCTCAACCATACCTTGTCTTGCTTCCCTGAATCTAGTATGTTCCCATGATTTTACCTTACCTGACAGTACCTCAACCATACCTTGTCTTGCTTCCCTGAATCTAGTATGTTCCCATGATTTTACCTGACAGTACCTCAACCATACCTTGTCATGCTTCCCTAAATCTAGTACCTGTTCCCATGACCTTTCTTCCTGACAGTACCCTGATAGTACCCCTCAACCATACCTTGTCTTCCTTCCCTGAATCTAGTATGTTCCCACCTGATTTTACCTGACAGTACCTCAACCATACCTTGTCATGCTTCCCTGAATCTAGTATGTTCCCATGATTTTACCTGACAGTACCTCAACCATACCTTGTCTTCCTTCCCTGAATCTAGTATGTTCCCATGATTTTACCTGACAGTACCTCAACCATACCTTGTCTTCCTTCCCTAAATCTAGTATGTTCCCGTGATTTTTACCTGACAGTACCTCAACCATACCTTGTCTTCCTTCCTTGAATCTAGTATGTTCCCGTGATTTTACCTGACAGTACCTCAACCATACCTTGTCTTCCTTCCCTGAATCTAGTATGTTCCCGTGATTTTACCTGACAGTACCTCAACCATACCTTGTCATGCTTCCCTAAATCTAGTATGTTCCCGTGATTTTACCTGACAGTACCTCAACCATACCTTGTCTTCCTTCCCTGAATCTAGTATGTTCCTCGTGATTTTACCTGACAGTACCTCAACCATACCTTGTCATGCTTCCCTAAATCTAGTATGTTCCCGTGATTTTACCTGACAGTACCTCAACCATACCTTGTCTTCCTTCCCTGAATCTAGTATGTTCCCATGATTTTACCTGACAGTACCTCAACCATACCTTGTCATGCTTCCCTAAATCTAGTATGTTCCCGTGATTTTACCTGACAGTACCTCAACCATACCTTGTCTTCCTTCCCTAAATCTAGTATGTTCCCATGATTTTACCTGACAGTACCTCAACCATACCTTGTCATGCTTCCCTGAATCTAGTATGTTCCCATGATTTTACCTGATAGTACCTCAACCATACCTTGTCTTCCTTCCCTGAATCTAGTATGTTCCCATGATTTTACCTGACAGTACCTCAACCATACCTTGTCTTGCTTCCCTGAATCTAGTATGTTCCCATGATTTTACCTGACAGTACCTCAACCATACCTTGTCTTCCTTCCCTGAATCTAGTATGTTCCCATGATTTTACCTGACAGTATCTCAACCATACCTTGTCTTCCTTCCCTGAATCTAGTATGTTCCCGTGATTTTACCTGACAGTACCTCAACCATACCTTGTCATGCTTCCCTGAATCTAGTATGTTCCCATGATTTTACCTGACAGTACCTCAACCATACCTTGTCTTCTTTCCCTGAATCTAGTATGTTCCCATGAATTTACCTGACAGTACCTCAACCATACCTTGTCTTGCTTCCCTGAATCCAGCATAGAGTCTTAGCATGGTATAACCCCAGGTTAATATACCATTTTAACAATACCATAATACCTTTATCTATCCTCTAATGTGAATATCTAATAAACATAAGCAAATTATCTGTGATCATGACAGATACAAAGTCAGGATATTACTTAGTTACTGCCTGCCTTTATGTTGTCCTTTGCTCCGTTGATGGATTGTTAAGCTTAATATCAAACTACGTTCGACATTATCCATCAGTTTTTATGCAGTTTAAAGATAAAATGTGTTTTAGCCCACACAACACAGTTTACCAGAGCTGGGTGGAGATATCTGAAGCACGGTTCTGGTGCTGGGAAACTGTCTCGCGGAGGAAGCTATGTAGCACTGGTCAGCCCGGATGGCAAGGATTTCACGATAATTATTGAGACAATGGTAAAGACGTCTGGTCTGGACATTTACACGTCTCTCTTCATAACCTGACTTAACATATTATCTGGGAGCAAATTTAATCTTAAATAAATAATGACGTCCTTAAATTTGTCAGTTACATGACAATATTGTACTACTAATGGCATGTCTTGTTGCTTTGTTCAGATTGACATAAATTCATCCCGATAATAAAGTTGCCATAGAAGATGAAAAGAATAACTTTGAAGTTCAACTGAACCTTCATTGCTGATTGTCGGAAAATTTCATGCACCAACATAGGTCTGAAAATTGGTGAAAACTGCCGATTTTGTATTGTCGTTAGTAAAAATGTAAGTATGAGCGAATCAGCAACCCAAAACGATTAGTTTTCTTATTTCCTCAGAAATCAGTTTGGTAAAATACTTTCTCATTTTCAAACATTATAAAAATAGTTCCTTAAAACGTCTACCATCATTTTTACATATTTTAGCCTTGCTTCTACATTTGGTAACACTTGTGACTATTTCTAAAGTTTTACTCATTTCTGAAACCCGTGAAGATGTTGGTTAGAACTGATCTTCAGTAACTCATACTTGTCATAAGAGGCGACTAATGGGATAGGGTGGTCAGACTTGGTTGACACATGTCGTCGTATCCTAATTGCGTAGATCGATGCGCATGCTGTTGATCACTGGATTGCCTGATCCAGACTCGATTATTTACAGACCGCTGTAATAAAGCCGGAATATTGCTGAGTGCGGCGTAAAACTAAACTACCTCACTCATTTCTGAAATTATGGAGATTCCCAGACCAAGGGGCGGTGGGGTAGCCTAGTGGTTAAAGCGTTCGCTCGTCACGCCGAAGACCCGGGTTCGATTCCCCACATGGGTACAATGTGTGAAGCCCATTTGTGGTGTCCCCGCCGTGATATTGCTTGAATATTGCTAAAAGGGCGTAAAACAATACTCACTCGTTCACTCATGTCTCCATAAGTATTTTGTGGTCCTGTTTGGGTAATCCACTGTATGGAGCCATAACCTCCTGTCCCCAAATCACTTTACTCCTGGGCCAGTTTTACAAGAAAATGGTAAAAAACACCAACTTTGATAAGAGTGTTTTATTTCAGACTTACAATGGATCAATATGCTCCCGCCCGGAACTTATCAAATGGTTTAGCGTTTCGCCTCAAAACATCACTCTCGTCTTTGATGGAAGTTTGGTGAGTTTTGTTACGAAATACGAACCCATGAACATATAAACTGCAACGGGAATAGGTATCTTTTCCACATCGTCATAGCATGGCAAAGAACTTACTTTGGGTTATTTTCCAGGCTGGTGTAACACACTTCAACTCGTTCTTCACGCAGCTGCACGTTCCCGGTGAACCAACCATCTTCAAACAGTTGCCTCCCGTAATGGTATGCTTTCATATTTAGTCATTTTCAGACAGAAAGGAATAGGACATTGGGCGATATTTGGCCACATTCTTTTATCAAGGTTCTTTTTTGGTGGTGAATATAAAGAAATGCATTTCAAGGTAACCCCAGGATCCTCATGCGTTCCCATGTCGAAACTGGTGGACGTCGTAGCATCGAACAGAGTTATGCTTCATAGTCCAAGACTAGAATAACTTCTCGCTTCATAAGCCGCCTATGCATACAATTTCCTGACGGTCGGAACTGTGTCCTGAATTAAGATATACCCGTTGATGTAAGGGTAAAGTTCCACGATATTGTATGTTTGTTGTACACTTTGCTGTACAAGTGCTGTGCACGCTGATACAAGTGAGAACAAGTGTGGTATGTTGGCCCATGAAGCGTTATATAGGTCGTTAACCAATGTATATTTTGTGACCAATGAGCATGTACTTTTTCCCCGTGTCCCTAACGAGGCTTTAATATTGTTGACTAAAATGCAATGACCCACTCTGCTTAGTTAAAATAGCACTTGCTCTCGGGAAATGTTTGAAATTCCTTCATGCCTAAAAACCAACACCTGCATGAACACAATGCACATGTATAAATGTGAAATGTTATATGGTGTTAAAAAGGTGTATGTACAGGTATGACTGTGAAGGGGTTCTTCTTGAAGGTTGAGAACAACCATTTGGACGTGTACCTCGGCGTGAACCAGCTTCTCACTCTGACCACTCTCGGCCACGGCCGGAAGGGACAACACCCAACACCTCCTCCATCTAAACCCTTCCCATTGCCGTACACACAGGACTTCGAAAGTAAGATCTGATAGATTGTAGAATTTCCTCTGACATATATAGTGACTGGTAACCGCATACTTCACATTCTTTCTGTACTCTGCAGCGATCCTTCCGATAGGAGGTCAGGCCATATCCAAAGTGGCCTTTTTTTTGCTTGTCCTAAAAACAGCAAATTGTGAGAACCAGACTGCCAGAATTGATATAATGTCTGCTTGGATTAAGTCTACTAAGGAATATCTTTATAGCGTTGCCAGAGCTAGTATAATCATCTATTTTTTCGCCGTACCCGTAACACGCTAAGGCCGGGCTGCCAAAATTGTAACGAAGATCTATTCATCGCACATATTCAAACAATTATTGCATTTGAAGAAAAATAATAGTAAGTTGGCTTTGTGTTGTCAGGTTACAGAATAGACGAGGAGCCATATCTATTTGCACGGTTAAAAGCTGGTCTTTTGGCTGTGTCAATCCCATATTTATTCACTGTGTACATTGAACGTTTTACCATTGAAGTTATTTCCGTGTTGTCAGGTTACAGAATAGACGAGGAGCCATATCTATTTGCACAGGAGATCGGATCATTTGAAGTTCACCAAGCTGGGGGAAGCCATGGTCAGGTGATGCGCCAGATGACCCTGAGGATGACCATACCCTTTTGTAACCAGACTGCAGCTGGGATAGCTATAATCGGAAATACGAACTGGTAATACACGCATGAAACGTATTTACATCTCATTGAACTGACGACGGAAACGTGAAATGTTTTAGTAATATTTCAGAGCAAAAAGAAACTTATTGTAATGGGTGATCAGTGTCTTGAACCCAGTTAAGACTTGCTAACTGCAGTCGAGTCTCCCTTTGTTGGAAGTAATCGCTCGTATTGTTACATTAGCTAAATATATAAATAACTGATACATTCTCAGTGTATAAAACAATACTTCGCTTGCAAACATCAGCACACATGATATCACGAAGCACACATTAGATTAATCTCCTGTGATATACATTTCGACACAGTTATGATTCTTTGGGGCTTTTACAAACATCTTTACATGCAGGGTAACTGTTGAAATGCTCTTCGATTCGCACGTGTACTGTAATAGTCAGCCTTAATCGTAGACGATCGAGAACTTTTCCGAGATCGTTTACACATTTTTATAACTGTTCAAAATATGATTATTTATTATTACATATACGTCTTGTGTGCAAGAAATATGTCTATGTAGCTATAAGATCAAGTTAATTTATCATCGTAATATCTAACAGTTACAGTTCGTTCCAGTGGTCGGCTCGAATTGTCCCGCGATCTACAGGTGCTTACGTCAGCAGAAAATGTGGTTTTGAAGTTGTTTTAAATCTACTAAAATATATATGTGACGTATGCGGATCTGCCTTTCCGCATAGTAAATATTTTTCTAAAGTAGTTTGCTTAAAACGTAGAAATTATAGAAAGTAATATAAATCGTCATAACTAAGAAGCCGTTAAATTAGCAATAGCATAAGTCGTGCAGTTAGCTCATCCACAGTTAGCTATTTTAACTTCATAAGTAATAATAGCAACAACAACATAATAGCATTTCCATTGACTTTCACTATTTGCAAGAGTTTTCGTTTAAATCCGCTTTTTCTATAAATCTCTTCATAACTGGCGGTAGGGATGGGACATCACACATCCAGACAACCACATACCCCCACCCCCAATCCGTTGCATGAACCATTACATCCTTGGTATAACAGAGGAGCAACCCTATCACTGGGGACGTCGTGGTAATATATTCATTTAGTACTTCGTAGAACCACCTCAGATGGTCACTCTCTCCTTTGTTCATTGGCAGATTGTGTAATGTCCACTGAGACTCGGTGTCTGTGGTGAAGATGAAATCTTTGAAATGCTTTAGAAATGTGGACCAATGTACATTCCGTCAAACCACACCTTGCTGTGTGTACACGTGTTCCAGGACGCACATTTACGTGGAGGCTGATGTGTATGATGATGGTACGGATGCGTCCAAAGGAGTCTTCATTGCTGCCAGGGTCTCAAAGAGAGGATGCAAAACCAACTCATCACAGGGCGTGTTTTTCTTTTTCTACCCTCAAGATAACACCTATCAACTTGCCCCTACTTTGGGTGAGTTCCCCTTCTCCGTTCCATTTGAAGGGTGAAGGTCCTCATTTGCAGATACTGATCTTGAAAGATGAATGTTAGACAGTTGTGCTTTACGTGCTCTTTAGAAAGTTCGTAAACGATATACGAGGGCCAGTCAATTCATATATGCTTAGTGGATGCAGTTTTCCCTTTCATTTTATATTGTTAAATAAGTTCAGATCACAGTAGTCGTATCTCCTCATTGTCAATTACGCGATAAACAACGTCTTGACTTGGTACCACTGACATGGTATTCTTCAAACGTTCACCTGATATCACTGCTTTGACGTTCACTTCAGATCGAAAGAGCATATTACAAGGCGGTGGAGTTGGGCGCGTCAACAAAGGTTGGAACAACATATCCTTGAGTGTTGAGGTAAGTGTTAGTTGGCACTACGTGATCGCTGTAGTTTAAGAACCTTGAACAGCTTCTTCTACATGGTCAGGTAAATGTGATAAACTCTCTCAGTGTGTCTCGTATTAATGAATGGATACGTTTAGGGCACTCTGGTCTTTCATCTAATTATATGACTTAGAGGCCACAGGACATTTCCCTGAACCGACTGACCTTCGCTTTTAACTGGAGTAACATACTTATCTGTTTCTCGGTGTAAACATTCCAACACTGCTTCACGGACACCAGGTGTCATACATGTAGCGTTACAGTGGTCTACAAATAGCGTGGATGTACTTTTAAAGTGAGTGAAGGCATTTGAACATAGAGGATAGAGGTTTTTATCTGATTCTATGGCTTCATCGAATTTTGTTTGCATCCTGCTACCGACCGTAAAATATTTTTCTTGCCGATATTCATTTTTTTTATGTACAACGTCATGACGACGAGACTAATACAGTGCCCTCTATATCCCTTTATCTTTGCTATAAAGTGGTAAATTGGATATAAGGTTCGAACAGCTGGCAAACCCACATTAAAGTATCACAAGGACATTGGCGAAATTCCGCTATTGTGTAAAGATATTTTCATTTTAAAAAACAACAAAACAAAACGTTTTACAGTTGAAACATATCTTAGGGTTAACCTAAGATAACCATAACCACATAGAATTATGACAGGAATGTAATCACACGTTCCACACCTGTGGGAAGTCCCATGTTATCTGTTGAATGTTACCTTCTGTGCCGTGGTCTTCCACATATTGCAGGGAACAACAGCGATGGGCAAGGTCAACAATAAAACAGTGTTCACCTACTCTGACCTCCCGGCTGAGCCGGACCAAGGGTTTGTGGCTGTAGGAACTGGATCACTGGGATACGCGGATTTCGACAATGTGAAAATAACACGTCCTTCTGGAACATGAGTTCCTTGAAATGTCCAGAGTCGTACTTCTTTGTACAATATATGTACGAGTCTGAATAAAACTTCACAATTACCAGTTATTTTATTCTATAATCAAAAGATATTAATGGCATGCCATAGTAACCAAGCGGGTTTACCTAATTATGTTAACAGATATACCTAATTCTGTTAGCAGAAGATCTACTTCAAACAGGATTTTAACAGGGCGTCAAGGAAGAAGAGCCCCGAGAAAGATTAACCGTGAGGTTAATGATTATAATTAATCAAGGATAGAGGTCAGAAGCCAACGATTGAAGTGGTGGTTAAATCATCACATTTTATTGCTATCCTCCACATGTACTTGCATATGGTTGTTTTCTGTTTGATCAGCCTTCAAGAGTCATGGCTTGGATAGGTACTGATTACAACTTTCTACAATTCCTACTAGATCGGCAAATGCAGACTTGGCAGTTGCAACAACTGACGTGATAGATTGTGACTATAGTCACCCGTAGTCATCCCCTGGGAAGACAACAATCAGTACAATGGCACTTTTCATAAGGGTCACTTTGCTTCTGCTGAGGGCTATATCTCCCCGAAAGGAAGAGCTCGTTGCTCATTCTGTGAACTATTCTGTAGCAGCACGACTGTTGAATACGGCGTTACATGCATTCAGACCATCGAATGTCTTCAAGAACATACTGTCGCAGTGTCGTCAAACTGAACTGATCTCTGCTCATGATGTTAATTAATGGATTGTCTGACCTGGAATCGATTGGTTACAGATTGCCGTCGTATTTCTGGATGAATGCTAACTTTCTAATTAAACAACAAACAGAAAATAAGATACCAAGGTTACTAAGGGTGGATACAACAGGGATAATGATATGTACACCAGGCAGCGCGGAAGGGTACAGAAGAGAGTAAGGACGAATACTACAGTGAATAAGGTCTGGTATAGGAAACATGGACGGAAGAATTCGTGGAAAAATAGATCCCCCAATTTCGCTCATGGTTGTTGTAATATAAACTGTATCTCGGTGACATGATTTTGCCATCGTTAACCTTACCCTGACTGACAACAAAACAGTAAAGTTAGCACGTATTTATTTTATTATTGAATTCACAAAGAATTAAGCTGGAACTGTCTCCTGTCATTTGTATGCCTTGTAAGGAATATGGACAGAAACTGAAAAAACCGTGGTTCCTTCGGTACAGAGAACCAATAAGGGGCATGAAATATCTATTTTTTATATCTTTTGTTTCTTGTATGACTCTTTCATTCTTCTAATCCCTTCTTCAGGTTGAGAAATCATAAAGTTATCAAAGTCAGCTTCTCCAAAACTGGCCGTTCCGAGACCAGCAAATCCAGACTTAATTGTTGCAGGAACTGGTGTTCCGTGGAAAAGACTTTCACCATTGACAAATGCCGCCGCTGTCGTCCCCTGTTACAAAAAAAGAGAAAAAAAAACAATATCAAGGAAAACAACCGGGGATCTATGTCTACAAATGGTTACCATCAGTACCTCAGTACCATCCTCAGTACCGCTGTACATAGTGAACTGGCCACAGTGCCAGCGTACCGAGACGACATGAGTGCTTCATTATGCTGGCAACCTTCAGTTTTAATTTAACAAGCCCCGTAATACTCAAGAACTTAACTCTCAGAAAGCTCTTGTATGAGACGAATCAAGTAACTTTCTCAGTATATGAAATAAAGGTGTGTATCATGGTACCCTTGGTACGTGGTTGGCAGAAGACCCTGTTTGATATGTGTACAAAGTAAAATATGTCATGGATATTGCTTGTTTCACAACAAACGCAATATTTAAAAAAACTATAATAGCCAGTTCAGGAGCAACAACAACAACAAACAACAATAAAACAACCACCATACATTAATGAACAAGTGAAAGATCTACATACAACATTGCCGCTGTATACTATAAACCTCACCTGAACAAACAGGCCGATCACATTCCACTCTAATATGTTAACATTGTTGATGATTCCTTTGGTAAGGACGTGCTTCCTCTCTGCAACAGACAAAGGTAATAAGTATTTGGTCATCTGAAGCAAGTAACGGAAGCAGAGCATGTAGATGTGTATAGCATCTCTCGTTAATTTCGACAACTGGCTTGGTATCTTCCTACATCAACCAAGCACGAGTGTATGCAGTCTGGATCTCCCATGTTTTGATCGCGGATTTCTCGGTTAGTCATCTTTTAATTCAACAGATTATTTGCCAATTCCTGGCTTGGTATCGTCGAGATGTGTAGTGTTTTTTGACGCGTACTAAATGCAGCTTTATGGCCTCCCATGCGGCGATATGGATTTCACCCATTACCGTTGAGGGGGGTCAGTAATGAAAAGGTAATCTTAGATAAAGAATGCAAGAATATCCATGGACGACGCGAAATCTGATCTTTGATCTTACATATTAAATATCAATAGAAATAAAATAAAATCTTCGATCAAGCATATCACAAAAATATATTATTGGTGATATGCACAGGCGCTTCTCACCAAGATCAGAGCTGATCAGATACGTCTTGTTCTCTGGGTAGAAGTAAAAGAAGACCCCTGTGTTGTTGTCCGCGTGACACCCTCCATGATCCACTCTGGCGGCCAGGAACACGCCCTCGGCTCTGACAGGTGACGTCAAGTTGATTGACACTTGGCACTGGATGTATGTCTCAGACCTGAAGGGAATAGCAGTTTAATATGACACTGTGTACAACTGGGTGTTAGTGTGATGCCCAGTGTAGCACTAAGTACCAGAGTGACAGTATGTGATAGTGTATGGCAATATGTGTCAGTGTGTTTCTGTTTGTTCAAAAGAGAAATGGTACTTTAGATATGTTTCGAACTGCGTTTTCTCAAGCAGTACTTACCAGTAATATTCGCCTACCACTGCCAGCGATACTCCAGCCTGTTCTATTGGACACCAAGTGGACCAGGACACCGGCCTCCGTGTGGTCACCTGCCTCATCACCTTGTCATGTTCACCACCCACTGTCGTGGCTTCATATGCTCCAGTTTGAGGAGATATCATGTACGGTTCCTCATACTCACTGTAACCTGGTACAGATTACTAGAATGCATATACCAATCATATAATGACACGTGGTACTGTGCGCAAAAGCATTCATTGATCTTTTACTGTTCGGTTCTTTATTTTTCTGATTTAAGTCTCAGAAACGAGGCATTTCAAATCATATTGTGGCTCAAGTAAAATCTATATGGTTTGATTTGACACCTCAAGAAATGCTTTGGTTAAAGGATTTGGTTATTAAGGGTTTACTGACCATTAAAATCATCCATATATGGCAGAGGGAATGGCTTAGACGAAGGAGGAGGAGGGTAGGAGCCCTTGCCTCCTGTCGTCAGGGTGGTCAGTGTGTACACCTGGTTTACGCCAAGGTTCATGTTTATCTTCCCATCTATGACCTGCAAATGATAGGTTGAAGATATTGAGAGGGACATTTGTAAACAGGAAAAGTCCGCATTCAGGTTTCTGCGCAAGAATTATTATTCACTCCATGTTCTGCACAATACATACCTGCATAGGTGGTTGTTTCTCAAAGACGTAAGAGTCTGAAAGATTATATATGTTCAGCTGAGTGAACCAAACAGTCAGCGTTGTAATCGAAGCCTGGAACATAGAACAGTTTTCTGTAGATACATAAGGTGATATGCAGTGAGGAATAGGTCAATAATGGGAGGACTGATAATTCTACCAATGTTATATAACACTCGTACATACATGTCAAGTATTCTTTCAAATGGTATCAAATCACTCACAAAGCTGCCTTGAAGCTGCAAGGTGACATTCTCTGAATCAGCTGGAATACCAGTAGTGCTGTCATTCTGTAAATGAGCATGTTACGTACCACGTATATAATATGCTTATACTATGTCAAGGATTGTATTAAGCTATTAAATAAAGAAATACGTAAACACTTTGCTCTTGTTAGCATTTTGATCCGGTTTGAATGTAGTTTATGCGTGTAAACGATTAAATCATAAATCAACTCTCGATATTTACCGATATACCAGATGATTTGCCAGTTCACTGTCAAAAAGTGACCATGTTTTTTTTTATTATCGGATATTTATATAGCGCACATATCCAGGCAACCAGTGCATGCTCAAGGCGCTGGTATGTTTATGTTCATATAAAATCTAAGCATTGTTATTTTAAGGGTTATATTAAGGAAACGTGAAGAATTAACATAATATCATTTTTATCCCATGCTGATGGCAGTTTACATGTGTGTATGAACTGATCACTTCTAAAAAAACGGTGCCGAGATAAAAAATCAACTGTCTGTATCCACGTTCATTTGAACTCACTGATGAAAATTGTCAATAACTTACAACTGTCTCAATGACAATGGTGAAGTCCTTCTGATCCGGGCTGACCAAAGACACGTATATGCCGCCATTACTGAATCTACCGACCCCGGAACCGTGTCTCAAGTACGTCCAACCAGGTCTCGTGAACTGGGTACTGTGAGCTATATATACACTTATATAAGTGTAATCGAGTAGATTGAATGAGCGGAGAAAACAGATGCAGTGACAATAGTTGTTCTTAAAATAAGTTAGGGTCAGAAAGATGGACAATCCTGACTGTTGATGGAATGAGGATGTTAAGGATGGGTTCCATTTAAACATATTCTCGATGATGTAGCAGGCACATCCTACACATGTATTTATTACGAACAAATCATTCTACGATTGTTATGGTAAGTCACATGTAGCCAAATTCTGCAATGTTTCTTGTTGACTAGGTTACTTATTTTGGGATTTTTATTGTTATTCGTTACCATTCCCTACCTGCAAGATACACATCAACTGGAACTGTGTAGAAGCCGCTCCATGGTTCTGAGGCGTTCATGAAGCCAGCCCCTTGGTGAGGAAGACCCTCATAGAACGCCGACAGTACTGGCCATATTACTGTACTGTGTAGATTATCTTACAATGGTTAGCGCGAGTAGTTTTAAATACGGTTGTGGGTAAATTGATATTGCATGTGCCTGACAAAAGAGATCACATAGCAACGATATCTAGCGTTCAAACACGTACATGAACATAGCTAAACTTTGGTGGACATTGGTGTGGCATGTATGACCACAGATAGTCGTAGACGAATGAAATGAACTGAATACAAGGGAAACGTGACCAATGAACGCATGTTCAAAATGGCAGCAACTCTTTAAAGGTCGTTATTTCTTTTTACACATTTATGAAAGATATTTAGACAAACAAAAATTTACATGTCAACAAAGGTACTTACCCAGTCATGAATCCGTTGACATAGTTTAAATTCCAGCGCTACAACAGAAAGTGTTTTTCGTTATGTAACACTTAAGGATAATTAGTGTCGTCATAAACTAAGCTTCCTCAAACATCCGGCGCAGTATATCATTTCTGCCACTGCCACTGACAAATTTGCATATCGCTATTTTCTTGGTTGTAAACAAACGCACTTGTTCTGTAATCAGAACAAACCGTCCCAATGCAAGCCTTTTGGGGAACTCTGGATACTATTTTACATAATTAAATAGTTATGCTACTACAACTGCTTGACGTACCACAGTGACAGTATCGCCAGCTATTCTATGGGCGTCGAGGATAGCACGTAGAGCCGTAAAACCAAAATCTACAAAGGATAACTACGCAAATATAAATAGTTTTCAGGGTGTCTATTTTCTCAAAGAAGGGGTGAAAATTCGTTTGAACAGTATTTGACTCGTCGGAAATGGAACGGATAAAAAACTATGTATAAACCCAGTATAAACCTGTCGGGGTAAGGATGCAGTGATGCATTTTCGCAATGCAAAGTTATCTGCATCAGTTCGTAAAACATATATGGATGTCCTTATCATATAAACTGCCATGATATAGCAAATGGAATTCCACAAACTCTCCACTTCGCTAACCGACCTGTTTACATGGAATGGTTTTAAGACAAACGTTTTTCGCAAGCAATTTCTGAAAGATTAAGTCAACAGTGTTCATCTGCTGTTTCCATATTATACCCACTACTACAAAGCCAAAACATGTTACATGTCCTTACTAAAAATAGGCTGCGAGAAGCATCTTCTGAGGCCCACAGTGGTTTTCCAGTGTCCAAAGCTAGCAGAGAGCTGTTGGTCCCAGGATAATGCACACTGAAATGGTAAACAAATTATGCTTGGTGTGAATAACCCAATACATTAATTAATCATGAAACTACGGACATGCTCATGACTTTGATGCCAATTTAGTCTTAAGGTCATACAGTGAACACTAGACGTTTGTTCAGATGCCACAGGTATCCAGTTTTCAATTCTTACTTGTCCAGTTTATGAAGACACAACTCACCCAATAGCATACATAGAGTTAGCTAAGTCTGGATCAGCTAGAACCTGAGATGATATCTGGTCCCAGTCTCTGCCGTTATCTGCAGCAACAATCAGGGTGTTCTGAAGATCATGTTGGTCTAGCATCTTCCGGAGGACCTGTGGTTATAGAACGCCGGTGACATGTTCGTCGAATGTTGTACATGACATGTAAATTACCTCATTGTTCCTAGTCTAGATTCAGTTCCTTACCTTTATGTAGGTGGTCGTGTACCGGCTCTCATTCCATATCTGTAAAACAAAATTAGACGTCTCAGTGTGTTGTTTTTGCATGTGAAACGTGTCTATTTAATAATATCAGTAAAATGTACCAGTTTACTATTTGAATGAATGAACGATATATATTTGCCTAAAAGTTATCTATCAAACAACGATAAACGCAATGTAAATGTAAATGAATGTGGTATATTGTTTCAACAAAAGACCCACGCACACCAATGTAGTCGATGTAGAGTCCGTATTTCGACTTGGCACCCAGGATCCACTTGACAATGTACATGGCTGTCTGTTCAGGGTTGGCGTACACGTCCCCTGTGTCCCCTCCCACCCAGCCAGGCCAACCCCAGGGCAGGCCGTACAGCTTGATATTGGGGTTCCGCTGGGGAAGAAGTCCGATGCAAAAGGTAGAAGAGTCCATCAATGAAGTAAAATACGTTTTGATACACATACATGTAGATAATTTGTACAATCATAGGATGAATATTGTCATATTTACCTTTTTAGCTTCCAGCATAATCCACCATTCATAGCCTCTTTCATAGTTTTCTTCGTCAGGTTGGCGCATGTGGGAAGCTTCCGAACCGTCTATGCAAACAGAATCCACTGACACTATTTATGTGATTGCTGTTAAAGTATTCTGTTTTAATGCCATAGTTTGAAGTCACATTTGACCAATTATACAATGTACTGTGTCAAAGTCTCCATATCTGGTCCTCCATACTTTGAACTATAATATCTGAAGTTTACTTGTATTGTTTCTACTTGCTCTAACCACCGTATATACTTTCTGTCGACCCCAATGCTCCCTACTTTGTACGAGTGATGTCAACGTGTTAATGTTTCCCAACCTGTACTCTGCATGTCTCCTCCGATCTCCACTTTAAGAAGCTGCAGAGCAGCACCGAAGTCAGGCTGGAACAAGATGTGAATACAAAACTAACATCACTCAGCTGGACGTGTACCTATAGTTCATAACACGTTGTAGTCCTGACACAGGTGTAATAAATCATCTGGAGTTGTAATGTTTTTACATGGGATAGAAGGATCTACATCTAATCAGAACCTGAGGTTATTGATTGTGAAACTGTGATTTGTCTGAATAGAATTTCTGCAATACTGAAGTTTCCTGTGATTACATCACCTGGGTTACCTTGAACATATAATCGAGTATTTCATCCCGCTGCTTTTGAGGGTAGTTAACCAACAGTTTGGATGTTGCCTGGAAGAGAAAGTGTTGATTGGCGACTCACTGCATTTGAAGGATCAGCTGCAACATACAGGTAGCTCACTTCAAGGTAGTCATCTCTGGGGTGTTATACAAGGTCACAAGAGGAAGATCACAGAGGACAGTTGTATGCAGAGATCTTTAATTATATGTACACTGTATTTAGTATGTATGTTATGACTGAAATATCATGTGGTTACAGAAATAAGAATGCGATCTAATGGGATTGGGATTTAATTTAGTTTTCTAGATTTATTTATTCTTTTGGATATATACCACATTGCAACTACTTCCCACTTACAAGGAGAATTTCACCAATAGAAATTCCACAGTGAATGAGTGAATGAATGAATGAATGAATGAATGAATGGATGGATCGATAAATGAATGAGCTGCTATTAGAGCATAAAACATTCCTCATTCCAATATAAACCTACTTACCCCTCCACCACTGATTGCTCCGATTCCGTCGAACCGTCTTCCTAATCCACCATCGTCCCCGAACACATATGTCAGTCTCTCAGAACACAGACAACCCTGCACTCCGAAATACAACAGCACGATCCTTGCCACGACGTCCATATTACCGCAAAGTGAACAACTTCGGGTAGAAATAACAAACACGCTTGATAAGCTCAATCTTTGTGCAGGTATTATGTAAAAGGAGCACCTATGTGAAGACACTACCCGCAGAAATTGACTTATCTAATTAGATCAAGGTAAAATATCTTACCGAATGTTATCAGTTAACTGGAGTATAATGATGGGTGGCAATCGTATGTGATAAGTACCAACATGTAGTTGAAGTATGTTTTGAACTAATCATTAGCCCGACAGATGCCAACACGGTCAAGGGCGAATTAGACTATAACATGTGTCACACTTGAGCAATACGACACGTATGTGACTTTCAGAGAATGTGACCGGCCCAGTCAATCAGGTCGCGCCATTATCTAATGCTCAAGGACAAATAATTTTATCCAGTGACATAATATAATTGTAGTTACATTGTGACACTTGAGTGTGAATGATGGGGAAAAATAGTTAGACTGCACCGGAGATAGATGTGGCTGAACGTCTTTAAAGGTTACGATAAAGATCTGACACCTACGTTTTTGTCATGCGAATTTTCATTTAGTGTTGTTGATCATTATAAATATTGATTATTATCATGAAAATACAAAATTCAGTCATTCAGTATCAATGATAATCTTTTCGACAGCAACTGTAGGCGTCTCAGACTCTACAGAACCACCATGAAGCTGACTGACATGTAGGTAGGCTGATGAACTGTTCAGTGGATTAACATGCCTGTGAGTGAATATTTATTTATCAGCAGATTTCCATGTATTTACTGCAATTCGTACAGAGGCATACATTCTCACAGTTGTGAGAAGCTTCCGACCCCTCTGTACAAACAGAATCCACTGACATGTTTTATGTTAACAGAATGAAGTACTGTGCTTAAATGCCATAACATTCAAGCAACATTTAATCACATTAGCAAAGTACTCAGTTTAAGCCTCAAAATCTGGTCCTCTTAAGTTTGGGGTGGTGGGGATAGCCTAATGGTTAAAGCGTTCGCTCGTCACGCTGAAGACCCGGGGTTCGAATCTCCACATGGGTGCAATGTGTGAAGCCCATTTCTGGTGCCCCCCGCCCTGATGTTGCTGGAATATTGTTAAAAGCGGCGTAAAACTACATTCAGTCACCTCTTTAGTTTGAATTATACTCTGGCAATGATTTTATCTAAAACCTTTCATATTTAAAATTACGTTTGAATTTATAGTTTCTCTATAGTTGCTCTAACAACCGTGCCTACTTTATGCCTAACCCCAATACACATTGCTCTCGCCCTTGTACGAGTGATGTCAACTAAACGTGTTCATGTTTCCCAACCTGTACTCTGCATGTCTCCACCGATCTCCACTTGAAGAAGCTGCAGAGCAGCACCGAAGTCAGGCTGGAACAGAAGATGTGAATACAAAAACTGACATCACTTGATGGTCGTATATTTATAGTTTCATAACACGTTACAGAGTCATGTATCGTAGGCATTTTGGAACAGTGTTTATCAGGGATATTTATAATATTCCTTGAGTTAAGTAATATAAAAAGATCACTTGATGGTCGTATATTTATAGTTTCATAACACGTTACAGGTGTAGTAAAATCATGTGGAGTAGCAATGTTTTACATATATAGGATAGAAAAATCTACATCAGTTATTCTCATCTGGACCTGAGGTTATTGATTGTGGAATTGATTTATCTTCGAAACATGATACACAGTCCTGGCACACCTTATCTTGAATAGGGCTTCTGGAATGCTGAAATTGAACTTACGTTACCTTGAACATATGGTCGAGTATTTCATCCCGCTGCTTTTGAGGGTAGTTGACCAACAGTTTGGATGTTGCCTGGAAGTGAAAGTGTTGATATCTATTAGACAACCTCATGAATGAATGAATGTATGAATGAAATGATGGACGAATGGACGAATGAATGAATGAACATTCTGTAAGAAAAACAAACCGTTATAAACCTACTTACTCCTCTACCACTGATTGCTCCGATCCCGTCAAACCGTCTTCCTAATCCACCATCGTCCCCGAACACGTATGTCAGTCTGTCAGAACACAGACAACCTGCACTCCAAAATACAACAGCATGGTCCTTGCCACAACGTCCATATTACCACCAACTGAACAACTCAACTCCCGAGAACACTTAATTAACTAAAATATATGTAGAGAGCTCATGAAGAACAGGATATATCCGAGTAGATCAAGGAAAATAGCTGATCAAATGTTTTCAGATACTTGGAGGATGATTATGGCAAGCACATGTAATAAGTATCAATACATAGTTGAAGTAATTTGAAGCAATTTTAGAACTAATTGGCTAGACAGGTGTTTACACGGTCAAGTACGAATTAGGACAATACTTGTGACGTCAACTGAGAACGACGACCCGTTGACTTGGCCAGTGGGAGAGGTCACCGCGTTATCTTGTATAAGGCCATATATAAAAATATACTTCTTTCTCATTACCCCCCGACCGAAAAATTCGACCCGATTCTTAGAATATTTTTAATGTTTTACACTAGAGAAAATGCAACTTTGACTCTCAACGTTCATGAATTTTTCACACTTCTAGATTTTGATTTTCTTTCGGAGAAAACGTGTAAATTTTCAAAGGAATCAATTTTTTTTTACATAAACCACTACTACTGCTAACAAAAAATAAAATATAACGTAAATCTGCCTATGTTTGTAAAAACAAATGTGATGAGAAACAAAATGTGTTTCTTATGTGGCCTAACCAAGGTTAAATCACTTTATCCCGTGACATTGGTGCAAGATCCTACATGTTATCTTTAACATTTTATGCAATGTTTGTACTTCTAGACACAGATCCGCATTTGAAAGAATGATGATTCCGATTTCACTTTTTGATAGTAATTTTGAGAACGAGTGATGTGTAAATGTTCTTATCATACTACGTCGCTGGTAGCCTGTAAATATTTTAAGACCAGATAAACCCGTGACTGATAGCAACACCCTCACCGGGCGATAACACCAAGAATGGCCTGACCCCATTTTACAAAGGAATAACCTGTAACTACATCCTTTCACATGGACTAACGACAATTAAAAACCCCAACAACTGAATTTTATACGGGCCCTTTTACAAACCACAAGATCCCCATTTGAGAGGTTCTTATGTAAAGGATTCAATCCGAGGAGTGAGTGAGTTTAGTTTTACTCCGCACTCAGCAATATTCCAGCTATATGGCGGCGGTCTGTAAATAATCGAATCTGGACAAGACAATCCAGTGATCAACAGCATGAGCATCGATCTGCGCAATTGGGAACCGATGACATGTGGCAACCAAATCAGCAAGCCTGACCACCCGATTCCGTTAGTCGCCTCTTACGATAGCCATTGTGGTTACTGAAGATCAATATTCTAACCCGGACCTGACAAGACCTCTGAAAGCGTCACTGACAGGTAGATTCGGACAGTGCCAGGCCGTAAACACTCATGTGTGATCTGGTCATTTAAAAAGATTTTACAACACCCCTGTATCTGATGCACTCTCAAAACATTCATTATCGTAATATCAACATTAATTGACTCCGATATATCTCCCAATGTTTTCAATCGTAAGTTAAAAATGAAGTTCCCCTACTTTAAAGAGTATACGTGTACCTATGTTGTTAAAGATTGTTCCATAAAGGCTCATTTGATGTCAAGGCTAACATGACACGTGAAGGTACATGACAGGCGTTTAATTCAAGGTGAGCGTTAAGTACACATTAAAGTGCTTTCATCCTCAGAAATAGTTATGTAGGTGTAAATCATGTCTATTGGTATTTTAAAGATTTAACGAGCGCTTCAGTTAGGTAAACAAGAAAAAAGTCAGTGTTTTCCCCTGCCGCTAATACTACGCCAAGAAAAATGGTATACCTTAAGCTTGTTTAGAGGTGAAACTACAGGAGTGAGTGAGTTTGGTTTTTCGCCACTTTTAGCAAAATTCCAACAATATCACGGCGGGTGACACCAGAAATGGACTTCACACATTGTACTCATGTGGGTAATTGAACCTGAGTCTTTGGCGTGACGAGCGAACGCTTTAACAACTAGGCTACCCCACCACCCCAAAACTACACGGAACGTACACGATGTCTGGTAATAAAAGTAAGTATTCATGTGGCAAGAATCCAGGCTCCCAAACACAGAAACTGTTATGTGGCAGTGTTATCTGATGCCATCGTGTAGCACTGATTTAAGTGTATGTCATTGTTTCTGTTAAGATTTAGTACAGGGCAGTAGGATGATGGGTATTATTTAGGCTGGGAGACAAGGCCCTTGTGGAAGTTATGGAAGCTTTTTTCTGAAGTATCTAAAGAGAACTACGTCTTGCCTCTGTAATGTCACATTACAACCAACAGTTGTGTGTAAATCTCTGTTCATCTCCATTACTCAACCAAGGCCTAATTTGGAATCTTGATAACTGATGCACTGTTACAGACAGGTGAACACAACCATTGCTCTCTTTACTATTATAATCAATGATTTTATATCATCTGGCCATTGTAATTGCACTGTCATTAGATTCGTACTCTCACTTTATTATGCACTGCCACTGAAATTCCTTTGAAGCGATTTTAAAGACAGTAATTATACAAAAACTATCATTTAAATTATGTTGCATTTCTTTTTTGGTTGTTGGACAGTTTAAGTTGGATTGGTTTCTTGTCAACTTATAGCTTAAAATTAAGAATGATCACATCGCCAGATTTACCATTGTCATTCAGATTCGGTTGTGAGCAGACACATTTATATATGGAATCCTAAGAGGGACATTGTCGGGCAGTAGCACTTTTAATAACAAGTAGAAAGTGTCAAAACTAACCCAAGCGACACAATGCGCCGATTTGGCCATTTGTCGCAATGTCGCACTTTGAATGACATTTTCTATTCTGTAATAAAGCAACAATGCAACTTTTGCACATGCTACCCTTACAGAGACAAGGTGCAGATGGGCACATGTGGGATGGTGTTTCCCATACTCTGCATGTTTCCCATTCTGTCACCAGGAGCAGAAGCAGAGGCAGATTTCGGACAACGGGACATGTCTCGTTAAACACCATGTTTCATCACGTGTTTCACATTAACTATGTGTCACGACACGCCACTGATATTATCTGGAGCCTATCTCAGGTGCTGTTTCTCCGCCGTCAGATTTGTTCACTTCATCTAGCATTATGGTTATTTTTAATCGATTTATCATTTTGGGAGCAACGACAATGACATATTTTGAAAACATACGACATATAACCTAAACCACAATAACTACAACCCGTTATAGTTGTACAAAATACAATTACCTAAAGTGTTTCTACATAGGCATTAGACAGATCACAAAGAAAGATGTTATCATTGCACCAGAAATCCATTCTGTCTCATAATGAAGGAATGGAAATCATGTTTATTCATTTCTAAGGGCGACATGACAGCATTATATTGTTAACAAAATACGATTTGTCCATGGGCATAATGTTCATTCAATGTAACAGGAAACTGTCTGAAAGTGTGTCACTATGTGGTGTCTTGTTATTCAGATGGTATACATTTATGTATTCATGTGAACTACAGATTAGGTAGTTCTAGCTTCAAGTTGTCAAAGTCTGCATAACCATACGATCCCGATCCTACTGCCACCATGCCATATTTGATATCAGATGGAACAGTAATTTTGAACACCATGTTGCCATTGATGAAACCTGTCGCCTGAGTATCCTGGAATAAGAACAGGATGAGTGAATTTAAAATTTGAACCCAAAAAACTAACTAACCTATATATCTTTAATTGGCATTTAGAAGCTGGTTTTATGAAGAGGAACACTTTTTATGGATGGTCAACTTCTTTATTGCAATAGATAATAATATATTATCATTATGTTTTACAGATTAAAGATAGTATGCAGCAGAGAGGGTTCGGGTGGGTCAGGCTGGTAAGGCTCATCATCAGCTCAGGGCCCTTGCCCCCTCTACACGCAGCCCAGACAGCGAATGGGACTTCTCCCAGGAAACGCTGCCTAGTCGAACCCACCAAGAACTTTCCAGAGAATATGAAGGCTCCCCAACACTGCAGCCTTCTGCATTACCCAGAGTGTCAGAAGGGCTGTACTCCCGGTGGAGAACCCGGGCACTCTCCTGATCTGCGCCAAGAGATCAGGAGGTACCAAACCAAGGGCACCGAGAACAATGGGGAGCCTGGCGACAGTGTACTTGGGATGCAAGCGAGACATTTCAAAGGCGAGGTCCGCATATTTATCATGCTTTTCCTGAATCTTGCCAAATCACATTGGTGTCAAAAGGGACAGAAAATTCAATGATATAAATAAATTTATTGGCTTTTTAAAAAGGACAAGATCAGGTTTGTTGGCTGGAATTCTCCTGAGGCTGTATATGGGCCTATTCCAGAGAAGTTTGAAAGCATCATTTTCCATGACGCCCTGGACATGTTCAGGGTCGTACCATGGGTGGACCTCGGAGCAAAAGCCACAGGCATGGCGGAGACGGTAGTAAAAGCAACGAGCCATGCCATCGATCATGTCGTTTAAGATATGCTGTTTGTGCCAAAGGAGGGCATCCACTGACAAGGTGTTGGACAGTCTCTGTAAATTCATTGCAAAGTCGACATTTCATATTGATATTTTCTTTAAGAATCACATTTAGGCGATTACGAGTGGGAAGTGACTGGTCCTGATCATGAGCAGCAAAAAGGAAGCCCTCAGTTTCACATTTAAGACCAGCCGACTTCATCCAGGCGAAGGAGTCGGTGGGATTGCTATTCTGTTCCACACACTGCATGTACACACGATGCAGTGGTTTCTCAGAGAGCTTCTCCACAAATGACCGACTCTGGGCAGACTTGGTGAAGGACTTCACCTGGTTTACTCCCATCGCTGTACCGTATACAGTATATCGCCATCAACAAAATCAACATCAAATTTCAGATTCTGTCCAACAACCTTGGCACGCTTAAAATAGCCGTTGAATTCCTTGCTTTCATCATGAGTCTTGACATGCATCACCAGAGGGTCATCCGATAAATAAATATGTGCAAAAGTACACAATACAATTCTATCATGTTATTATTGTTATTACTATTCGGGATCGGGTGGCTTGGTTGACACATGTCCTCGGTTCCCAATTGCGCAAATCGATGCTCGTGCTGTTGATCACTGGATTGTCTGGTCCAGATTCGATTATTTACAGACCGCCACCATATAGGTGGAATATTGCTGAGTGTGGCGTAAAACAAAACTCACTCACTCACTATTATTTTTATTAGTATTGGTTTGACATGGTCAGAAAACTAATGTTTCTTTTAAAGTTAACGCATTCGAAACAATTAAAACCATTGGATAATCTAAAATGTATGAATTGTATTTTCCCGTGTTATAACAATTTTGATTTTACTAACTTTACCAAGAGCACAGGTATTTAACTGGAAAAAAAATACCAGTACCCTAACAGTAAGTGACAGTGTGTTCCAGTCCAGGTCCACAAGCATCTTTCCGGCTGCTAGGACAGTTTTCAGGTCTAAAACACGTGATAGCAAAATGTATGATTAACTTAATTCAATATACGACATTTACAAGTCTCGTTTAATATGTATTGGGCCCCGTAAGTAGGTCACGGCACTTCGCGAGACCCTATTACTTCTGGTGACAAACAACGTTTCATACCTTTTCGAAAGGTCTTATGGTTGTCAGTTGACAGTAAAGAACCGATAATCCTAGCAGGATTAACGCATTTCTGATCTAACCATCCCCAAATTAACCAACTATTACTACTGTCAACAGCTGTGACAACCAAGCATTGTTGTACACTTGGTCCGGTCTAGTAAAGTCATATTTGGCTGTCGCGAAATTTGGAACCAGAACTGGTTCTTGAATATACGCTTGTCATCGGAAATCTGGTACCGGAAGTAACCTGGGCCCCGTCACGCATATCGCAAGTTGGCTTGGGCAAACGGAGCCGGGAACCAGCTTAGTACCGGAAGTAACGCCTCGTGAGACTTACAGGCCCTATTTTATATGTGTGAAGAGTGTAATTAATATTATAATAGAGCATTAATAGTGGATGAGTGGGTTGACTTCATTTACATCATTACCGCCATATTGCTGGAATAATGCTGAGTGCTACGTTAAACAACAATTCAACCAACTGAGAGCGGTCAGTTTCATACACTGATACATGTTTAAAGTTTTAGAAAGGGAAAATCTGTCCACACGACTGAATGCCAAGAGACCTAAGTATGACTTTTCACGTTTTCAAAACGTCAATATTCCACGGGCTTCTGACATTGTTTTCGACATGCTACAGCTTTTGAGGTACATCTGAGTATTTTCTCTTCAGAGATTTTGAATACTCGTAGCAGCGATGTATGTTCTTGCCGAGTTTGAAACTCATCTTATGACCAACAACTGAAGTACACGTATTTGAAGCAAAATATCATAATAAATACCGGTCTGTATATCAATAGAACCGCACATTAATGGAAAATAATGATAATAATAATAAGGCCATTTCTATAGCGCTGAACTCCACGCCGCATGGGCATGCTCTACACGCCTACAGCACAATGGACATTATTACTCAGGATAACCCAAACTGCATGTGAGGCGTTAGAATAGTATAATAGTCATATGACTTATCCCACCGTGTATCCATTTTCTGCTGGGCGAACAAGGCAAATTTGAACAAACTGACTTGCCTAAGGTGAAACCGCATGTGTCACGTATGCTTCGTTGTTGGGCAGGACAGAAGTCCTAGAAACTCTCACGGGTCAAGCTGCTAAACACAGTCACTCATCACAGGACTCTCCATGGACCAACGTTACTTAATTCCACCTGACTTGTGACCTAGGCTCTATGCACAAGACCACACATCACTAACATATGTACACGTATAGGAACCGAATCTTGAAACACCATCACGATGTATTTGCACATTATGGCAATGTTGTGAGTGCGGTATATCTCGAATCGTGAATCTATCAGGAAAACACAATCTGGCAGTCCGAAAGGGAAAAGTCAGTATCAAAATCGTTTCAGGGAGCAGCCTAAGATACGGCTACCTGTTTGCAATTTCTGAACAAACCGACCATAACTTGTGTTAAAGAATGGAGTAATATCAATATTATACTACCACTGATGAAGACCTACAAAACTAAGCAACCTGGAAAATGTACTGTTATATTTCGGGGTGTCAACTTGATGTGGGAAGAGAGTCAAAAGCGATGGATGTTGAAAAGTTAACATGGTTTCGTACTAATGGGACACATCTCTGTCCAGCAATATTTCAACCACGGAGCCCCAAGTACCACGACACACGACACTCAGTAGATATTACCGATGAAACTGTACATAGGACTAATCCGTAGCCAACTGTCATGTCTGGACAATGAAAACAATATCTCGGTGTTAACATACCAAATCCAGTAGTGACCATGAATATGTTGCTCTGGGGAAAATGAAGAAGAAGACACCCTTTGTCTCTGTCAACCAGCATCCTCCTTGGTCCAGACGAGCGGCGATGAAGGCTCCCTTAGAAGCATTCGCACCGGATTGCACTTTAATGTCACAGTCAAGGACGACATCGCCCCTAAAACAGGAACACTGGACGATGAAGAATGATTTACCGAAATCAACATTCAAAGGAGAGAACTTAATCAATGATGTCTTCATTTAGAGACAGGCAATGATAGAGATATGGACTAAATACACTCATCAGAGGAAATATATGAAATAGATATGGTAATACAAATAATTTATTGGCCATTTAATCAGGCATTCTAAAGGCGTACCTTTAAACTGTTTGCAGAATGAAACATTCAAAGGAGGGAACTAAAGCATTGATGTCTTCATTTAAACTGCCGCAGCCACATAGCTGGAATATTGCTGAGTGCGGCGTAAAACTAAACTCACTCACTCATTTAAACTGATGTAACACTTTGGACAAACTATACTTTGTAGGATGCCAATGAAAAATAATTACGAGCCAGTCTGAATAACGGCCACGCCCATCTCAACATAATCTGCTTGACACCAGGTCACAGGTCGCTGCAAGGTCATCTGTCGCATGACCTTTCCACGAGTGCCTCCGACGTCCATGACCTCAAATGACCCAGTCTGTGGGGCCAGGACGTAGGGCTCTTCACCCACCTCATACTCTGAAATATTAAAAATATATTTCAGTTTATAAAGTTTTCCTTATTCACCATGCTGTTTCAGTATTCGAAAATTAAATGAAGACCTATCCACACATACGTCTTGTCTTTATTGATACAATTACGGATATAAATTGAAACTGCACTCTTGAGAACGTCTAGTGGTCTGTGTTCAGGTAATGTTCAGGTTAAATGGTCAGGTTAAATGTTCAGGTTATATGTTCCATCTGTATTCAGGTAATATGACATTTAAGACAGACATGTAAAAACAATATTTACAAAGAAAACCACCCTTTGGTTCGACTGCGCCAATTACCTTTTGACCAAATTCACACCTGGACATACAAACACTTGGTCAAATCACTCACTGTATCAACAGTATTACTTCTGCGACTACTGTATGGTAACTCTGTTTCTGACATACCCATAAAACCTTATTCCAAGTATAATAACATTAAACTATACCTTAAGGTGGATTTACAGCAAATTCATCAAACCTTGTTTATTGACGTATCGGTAGGTACTGAAGTTCCCAACGCAAAGTGATACTTACAAGCTTCTTTCAGTTCCTTATCCAAATGACAAATATTTAACATGCCTTTAACGTTAAATGTTCCATATGTCATGAAACCGGTACCGATCCACGAATGCAGTGTTACTCAATATTAACAGTATGTTTACGTTCAAAGTCCTCCGCATATGACAGTGGAAAAGGGACGGAAGCTGGGGGTTTCGGGGGTTCCCCTTTATGTCCGGTCGTCAACGTCGTCAAGGTGAAGGTAGTTTCCGGGTAGATCGTCAGATTGAAGATTCCATTTGCAACCTGTTTATATGGTTAAATTTCAGTTGTATGATATTGAATAGATAAATACCTTCCGTCAAACATAATCAAAATTGTCATTTTCAGAATGGATAGGATACATCCTTTAATAATGAACATGAAGATATGGGTTCTTCCAGCTACTATTTCAGTTATTTAACATGGATCCTTGAGAAGAAAAGCTAACATTGCCGCAAAACTGAAAAAGTTAAATGTGAAAATGAAACTGGAGCGGCAGAAAATTAACTCGTTACTTCACATAGTTCTTCACTAACCAAAGTGAAATATGTATTAATTACCTTAACAGGAAATTGTTTTAAGAAATTCTGATAATCGCCTGGAGTAGAGGAGATGTACGTTTTCCAACTGTTGAGCTGGGTGATACTTGCCTGTGAACAGACATAATGGTCATCTTGATCATCGATACACAAACACTGTATACTAAGTGCTGGTAACAATCACAAAGTGAGCGTTTCTTTGAGATTTGGATGTAACCAGTAGAGGTGTGTGCTAACACAACAAATTACAAAAAAAAAACAAAACAAAAATCCCAAAAAAACAACCCCGCCCAAAACAACCAAAACAATTACAAACCCCCCACCCCCACCCCCCATACACACCATGATAAAAAAAAAATCAATAAAACAGAAGAAGTATTTTTTTTGGTCATTTGTTGCTAATGCTTTCAAAGAATGAAGTCATACTGCATCACACTGCATCAGACCTGAATTAACGCGTTTATTGACATGTGTCGCCTGTCTAGACATGACAAGCAGATAATTCAGGAAGTAACGGCTGAAGAGAAGGTAGATAAAACCAAGACGATCTAGATAATGGTTTAGTGTTTACATGCATGTGAGATAGTTTTGGATCTTGTAAGCACTCACAGGGGGTATAAACTGTATACCCTCATATGAAAACATGCGCCAGTTCTTTTTAAAAAGGGTTTTCACAGGTTCCACTAAGACTTACAAAAGTCCCTTTGATTTGAAATGTGATGTTCTCCATCTCTATATCCGCAGGGCCGTCATCTTGATGCTGCAATAATGAAATACCTTGTAAACCTTATAATTGAACTACAAACACAAGACCTATCCAAGGTCGCTTGGAAGAATCAAAACCTAAAATATCAAAATACAAAGGATGTCAGATTTGAGAAAGAGGTTTTCATAAACTTTCTGTACAAGAAAATATGTGATTCTGATTTACTTTGATTATACGGCCTCACCATTTTCTCAATGATGATTGTAAGGTCCTTTTGTCCGGACTGATCAGAGAGACATAGCTGCCTCCTTTAACCAGCTTCCCCACCCCGTACCCGTGCTTCAGGTAGGTCCACCCGGGCTTGGTAAACTGGCCAGTATGAGCTGCAACATTTGTGATTCTGACGTCATAAACTGTTAAAAATGGTTTACATCGCAATCAATTCGGTGCTTGGAATATCCAATAGGAAACAATTCATGAACAGTTCAGTTCGTGCACTGAGACCCAGTCTCCCAGTTTCATCGGTATAACTGACCCCTGTTAAGTGTTATCATGAACTCGACGATAATATATATAAGAACCCAACTAACATTGATTGGCTGTTGACATCAATACTGACCTGCAAGCCATAGGAAATCAAAGGTCTCATAATGTCCACTCCAAGGTTCATTGGCCAGTATAAGTGCCGACGGGAAGTGAGGCAGGAAGGAGTACCAGCTACACAGAGCCGCCCACACGATGGTGCTAGGTTTCCAAAGAAATAAAGGGAGCTTAGGGTAACATACATATCACTTGATAGTCTCGCAATGAAGAAACGAAACCGTATTCTGTATTCAGTGTTCGCAAAGATGCCTTTTAATTGAAACTATTGCCAACGGATTGTGTAACAGTTGTAAATTGGGCATTATATGGCTTACCTTGTGATGTTCCCGTTTACATAGTCTCGATTCCAGTTCTGAAACGAAGAATTGACCAACGATCTACCTGTTTCCATTATATTCCCTTCAGAGAAATATCAACAAGGAACTATATGTGTTTGCCCTTAAGAACCATAACATACGCAATCAATTTGGAAAGTAGATATGTCTTACAACGTGTATCCAGTAATCAGCTTTGTAAAGAAACAGCTGCCAAGAGCGTAGTCGTACATAAAGTGTCATTTTTGTTATATGAGGTATTGTTCCTCATGAGGTATTGTTCCTCATGATAACAACGATAACAACGCCATAAGACAATTGTTTCTATATATGTTTCAAATTTACAAAATATCAACCTCGATATATAGAATCAGATATTCACTTTTATAGTGCGCATGGATAAAAGATCTGAATCAGATAGGTAGTGGTTGAATGTTGTTCAATGCCACATGTATCAAACTGTCAGCAGACATGTCTGGATAGAAGCAATGTTTGAAAGCATGAGCATCGATCAATGCCAGCATGACAGCCAGTAATGTTACAATGTACATTAAAAGGCCTCCCCGACAGGCATTGGGTACTGGGACCAATGCTGCCCGATGCGTGAAAATGGAGAGGCTTCAAAATGATACATTCCGTGACAGATTGTTCGTTGTCATATCACAGTGGAACATAACTGTAAGACATGTACTTACAGCGGGGCCTTTTTCAGATGTATCCTCCGATGCCCACAGAGGTTTGCCCAACTTTTGAGCCAGGGAAGAACTGTTAGTGTGAGGATAGTGTACTCTGAAATAACATAAACGTTAAACCACTCATAACCAATGTATACCTCCTTTAATTCAACATTCATGGTTGTGGTTTGAGGGGTCAGGGTAGACTGTTGGAAAAGAATCAGTTTTTACACTTCACGAACTACGAAATGCAACAAATGATTATCCTTAAAACCTTTTCTATTCAAGCAGCAAATTATAAGTGGTTTCGCTCTTGGGCTATTCAAGGTAAGAATGTAATGTTTGTCTGTTGATTATAAAACAGTTGAAGAAACCAATGTCAACATATACCCCATAGCATAGATGGCTTTGTCAAGTTCAGGGTCATTCAAAATAGCAGTTGCAAAGTCGTCCCATTGGAAGTAATCTGCAGCTACGATGAGCGTGTCTTGGAGGCCATTGCTGTCCAGGACTTTCCTTAAAGTCTGAAAGGAGAACTCAGTAAGAGATTCAAGGGGCTACATTGTCGTGGCTCTTTTCAGTATGAACATGCATTTGACAATAGAGATATTGCTTTACGCCAAAGGGAAGTTTTCAATGTTCAACCGTTTTAGGTAAATACAAAGTTGTAAATAGAGTCACCTTGATATATGTCGTGTTGTACAATCTTTCATTCCAACACTGAAAAACGTAAATATCTATATGTTAGGTATATGAGAAATATATAATTAGAAGTACTTATCAACTGTTGCAATGCCATAATGCTCAATTTTAAAAACACAACATTTAATGAAACATCGATATATAGTCATTATTGTATATTGTATAGCACTGTAATAATAATGTAATAATGTAATGTAATAATTTCACTGAGACATATCTCATTAAGATAGACAAGGAACATAATAAGTTTCATAATGATGACACTTCGTTCAAATGCCGAATGATGCCTGATGGGGAGTAGTTGGATCAGATATACACCCGCCATAATGCACAAGATTGATAGCTTTGGATCATTCAAAACAAAAAGAGCATTGCCTCCAGATTCCATTATACATATGTTGATGGTCCTTACAGTTGGTTTGTAAGTTACACTATAGTAGCTAAACAGTAACTGTTCAGGTAGTACTAAATCACAAGGGGGTGAGGACTGTTCATACAAAGCCGGAAGTTGAGGCATTGCTATGTAAAGCATAGTATTTTAATTCGTCTCGATGGCGCCAAGTGATATAATCATTAAATTTTCATTGAGTACAACAGTTATGGACCGTCGCTGCATGAAGTAAATTCCATCTATATGAAAATATCACATTAAAAGGGTTTAAATCATGCTCCATGCGCTCGGGTAAAATGACACAAAAACAGTAATTGCCATACATAAAATGGCTAAACGGGAGTGAACGTGGATGGAATGCTACAGAGACACAGTCAGGGCAAACAAGAAAACATGACATTCACGATACCCCAACGTAATCTATTGTCAGGTTGTGGAGCTTCTTGGCACCAATGACCCAATTGGCCACATACTGCGCTGTACGTTCTGGCTGACCATACACGCTGTTGATAGGGTCTTCTAGCCAGCCGGGAAACCCCCACGGGAGTCCGTACAGCTTGATGTCAGGGTTACGCTGAAATGATATATACATGCATTTTAACTGAGGAATTACACATCACAGTTGACGTTATCTCATGTTTGATTTTCAGTAGATTATGTCTTTATTTAGAGTTGAATGAAGAAAAATGAAATACATTGGTATTTAATCAGCACACAAAACAGTTGCACGTGCTTTTGTATTGTAGGATGTGATTTAATTTAAAATTTGAAAAATAATAAATAATTCATTGCAACTGCTACAGCGTATCTTTGACATCTTATCTTTGAAAATGTATATTATTTATTAATTTCTTGCCCAAATTGTCATGAAAACAATTTAGGTTTA
This sequence comes from Haliotis rubra, assembly GCF_003918875.1. Classification (NCBI taxonomy): domain Eukaryota; kingdom Metazoa; phylum Mollusca; class Gastropoda; order Lepetellida; family Haliotidae; genus Haliotis; species Haliotis rubra. Next base: position 1,075,019 of record NW_025767401.1, on the reverse strand, counting down.
CACAAACTTGCCACAGTCAGCTTACTGATTACAAACTGCTGCAGGTCCTGAGTGATGATTAGAGGAGAATACTAGACAACTGCAATAATTGCTGGGTGAAGGATAAAGTCATCTGAAACATGTACCCCAAGTGTTATTTAAAAAAATATGCTTTATTATGTTTTAATCGCGAAAAGAGTTTCTGTTATCTGAGCTTCGGACATTACGCATATTCCGCTGAAATCACGTGACCTTTCCGCTCGTGACGTCATATTTGACTAGAGTCCGCCATATTGCCAAAGAACAAGCGCTACAGTAGTGCAAATCATGTTGTTTCGGTCGTTTTTGTAAATGGTACGATGGTGTATTCCGTTGTCTGGGGTCTGGGGATGCACGGAATCCTCGAACAATGGAAAGAGCCACAATTTCTTCCGTTTTCCAAGTAAGGAGACCGATTTAGGCAGGAGAAATGTTCCGACCATTCCGAGGGTGTGAAAAATCATGGGGTATGAAAATCCAAAAGCTAGGGTGAAGAAGGAAGAAATACCCACGAGATTCATTTATACTCCATCTTTCCCTGTTACAACTGTCAGTGGTATTTTGAACATAAATTAAATCAAGTCCTATTGCCAGTCGAATTGCCCCAGCTACATAATGCCCCAGCTAATATGGTCAAATTGTCCCAGGGGGGTAGTCAAAATGCCCCAATTTATTTAAAATAATTAAATATAGGCCATAAATGCATAGTTTTTTGTCAACTTTGATATTATGTTCTACATATATACGTATATACATAGTTATGAGTTTGCTAATGGAACATTTATCAGAAATATTACTTCCTAATAATTTTCATATGAAGAACATAATATCAAAGTGGACAAAAACTATGCATTTACGGCATATATTTAATCATTTTAAATAAATTTGACCAAATTTAAATCAATGACTAAATTTGCTGGGTCATTTTGTAGCTGGGGCAGTCCGACTGGTACCCATGAGATATATATTATCAAAATCAGTAAGAGATTTCACAAGAGCTTGAAAATGTTTCGCTATAACGTTCTGTTCGGTTTGGAGCCCTAAATGCAGCAGTCTACCCGAAACATTGTCGAATACAACGGCAAATCATGTTTCATTGTTTTCCATTTTGTCCAATTACGCACGTCGGCAGACTCGCTATTTGTCAGTAATGTGTGCCGTGAAAGTTATTATATTCTCATTGGCTGACAAGATGTCATTCTAAGGCTATGACCGAGCACCATAACTATTTCCATAACCAAAAGCTAGAGAAACATACTTTGTCCTGACTAGTATTGTAAAATTCACCAGTTTTCGGGGAATAAATTATCTGCGTAGCGTATATTATCTCTGCTAGACCAGGCTGGGATCTTGGATGGAGACTTGAGAACTGGGATCCTGATTCACAATCACATTTCAAAAAATATTTTCTTAGGAACTGGTCATTTATCTATAGGGGCGGGCTTGCTGGTTAGAACTGTATCACATTTTTCTGACAAATAGTATTCTTATTAAATGATATGGTCTATTTTTACAATTATTTTGACAGCAAGCGGTGCCTCCGTTTCGCTTGATTATTCTGCAAAATCGGATCGGATTGATACAGTCTCACATCCTCTATTGTGACTGATACTAGAGATAAGAAGGGCGTTGAATACCTGGACAGCGCTATCTTAGATCTGAAATTTCACTATAATGACACACATACCATCATTTGTGGCGATCTTAATGCCAGGATAAGTTACCTAGCAGATTATATCATTCCTGATAAAGCAGACCTTACTCCAGAGCTATATGGTGTTAACGACATGATTGATACATTCGACACTCCACGCTCATCAAGAGATCCCGAGATAAATAACTATGGCAAGGAACTTATTAATCTATGTTGCATTTATGGGATACACATTCTCAATGGCAGATCAAAGAGTGATCCGCATGGAGCATTTACATGTAATGCAAACAAAGGACATAGTCTAGTTGACTATGCATTATGTTCTACTAATCTATTCAACCCAATTAGCGATTTCAGGGTGTGTACATCAGTAGAATCTGGTCATTTGCCTATTGTTTGTAAGCTAAAGTGTTTCTTCCAGAATACTGACGACTCGGAGCATTATGACACAACTGTGATTAAGAAATACAAGTGTAGACCTTCCCATGCAGACAAGTTTAAAAGTAAACTAAACTCACTGCCGCTTGATGCTTTTCATGAGACTACTATGGATAATCAATCTCTAGGTGCAGAAATGCTGACTGACATTATCCAAAAAACTGCATTTCTTGTGGAATGAACTCGAACTCTATGAGAAGACGGGATAGTCATAAACAGCAATGGTTTGATCAGGACTGTGAAAATTAAAACAAGATAAATATGAACTTTTGGATAGATTCCGCCTGTCTGGGGATTTTTCTTACCTTCAAGAGTTTCATAAAGTTCGAAACAAATTCAGAGAACTTTGTCGTCACAAGAAGGAGGAATATACAATAGCAAAAACCAACTCTATATTATCAGATTTTTCTTTTGGTAAAAGGGTCAAATCTTTTTGGTCTTATGTGAGACACTTTAGTAGCGCTTCATGTAAATCTGTAGCATCAATTGAATATTTTGAAGATGCATTAAATATTCAAGATATTCATATTGATGAAGATTTTTTAGCCTTTACAAAGGATTTCATTGTAAATCATGATGTGCAAGAATCCGTCTGTGGAATCTGTAATGATGATGATATAAATAATATTGTGAATAGGGACATAAGTATTGAACAGGTGGAGTTTGCTCTTGGTAGTTTACGACGTTATAAAAGTCCTGGTCCAGATGGTATTCCACCTGAGATGTTTAGAGTTAACAAAATTGTTTTACAGTCATATTTATGTACTTTGTTTAATGGCGTTTTTAGGTCAGGTAAATTTCCAGATCAGTGGTCACTTACTATTGTATATTTCCATTGCATAAAAAAGGAAGCATTCATGAAGTAAATACTTATCGTGATATCTCTCTTATGGATATCTGTGGCAAAGTTTTTACTTCCATTATGAACAGGCGTTTGAAAGAGGTTGTTGAAGTGTTAGATCTGTACCCTGAGTGTCAAGATGGCTTCCGTAAGGGCTATTCTACGGTCGATAACATTTCTACACTTCAAAGTGTTATACAGAAATATTTGTCAAAAACAGGCGGCAGATTTTATTGTTTATTTGTTGATTTCCGTAAGGCGTTCGATTCAGTTAATAGAGATCTTCTTTGGTTTGTTCTGTTATCTAATAGTGTCCATGGTTCTATGTTCAATATCATTAGAGATATGTATTCAAAGACAAAGGCTAGTGTTAAGCTAAACAATTTGAATTATTCGGAATATTTTGATTCTTTCCGTGGGGCGGTGGGGTAGCCTAATGGGTAAAGCGTTGGCTCGTCACGCCGAAAACCCGGGTTCGAATCCCCACATGGGCACAATGTGTGAATCCCATTTCTGGTGTCCCCCGCCGTGATGTTGCTGGAATATTGCTAAAAGCGGCGTAAAACCAAACTCAGTCAGTCAGTCAGTGATTCTTTCTTTCAGTGGGGTTCGGCAAGGTTGTATTTTAAGTCCTCTTCTATTTGAGTTGTTTGTTAACCAGTTGTATACGGAAATAATTACTTGTGGTGACAGGGGTGTATTTATTGACCCAGAGTTTATGGAATTGTATTTGCTACTGTATGCAGATGATTTATGTTTGTTTGCAGATTCTGCCATTAGTCTTCAGAGGAAGATCAACGTATTACTACAGTTTTGTAAAAAATGTGGCTTGTCTGTAAACTTTGAGAAAACGGAGGTGCTAGATTTTAGAAATGGTGGTAAATTAAGGCGGTATGAATCATGGTACTTTGGTGATCATAAGTTAAACGTTTCTACATATTATAATTATTTGGGTTTATTGTTTTCAAATAGACGTTCATGGTCTAAATTGTTTCAAAATCTGGTAAATAAAGCGGATAACGCCTTGTGCTCAGTTTAGGTTTTCGGTAGGAGACTTAAAAATACTTCTCCAATTATTTTGTTCAAAATCTTTGACGTCCAGATAAAGCCGACAATTTTGTACGCTTCGGAAATATGGGGTTTTCGGAAATGGCATGTTATTGAACAGTTTCACATTAGATTTTGTAAGTATGTGTTGGGCGTTAGTTATATTAAGAAAGAAATAGAAGAAATTATATTTATGTTGATTACGTGTTTATTACGTGTTTTGAAGTATTGGTTCAAACTTTTACGCTTACCAAAGGATAGAAATCCAAAGCAGTGTTATATTATGTTGCATTAGACAAAGTTGGTAGGTAAACGTGGGTATATTTTGTCCGAAATACTTTGTTCAATTATGGTTTTGGTTTTGTGGGGGAAGCTCAAGGAGTTGGCAACGAGGAATAGTTTTTGAAAGATTTTCATGTAAGAGTTGGCGATTGTCAAAAGCAATTCATATTTTCAGAAATGCACAAATGCTCATCGCTTGATGTCTATTCCAGTATCAAAAGTGTATTTTGCATTGAACCATATTTAACTTTACTGAAATCTAAAGATGCGAGGCGTCGAATAACAATGTTACGAATCGGTGCACTTCCAATATATAAACATACTGGTAGATTTGATGTAGTTCCGAGGCACCAAAGACTTTGTAATATTTGTAATGATAATTCTGTAGAAAATGAATTTCATTTCCTATTTGAATGTAAAGTTTATCATGATTTGCGCTGTAAATATTTTAAAGCATTACCATATTACATGGATCAACAATACTTTCTGAACACATTATCTTGTACCAGGTTTTCAACACTAACATATTGTTCTTCTTACATCAAGGAAGCATTGTCATTGCGTTCTTTATACATATGAATCTGATTGGCAAATGCCACTATCTTATAATTACACATGTTTATTTGTATTGTACGTGGGCCTAAGGCCTTGTTACGAAATAAACTTGAATACTGAACATCCATTTCAGAAACGACATAAGGAACATGTTTTACTGCTTCAGAATCCATGGACACTGTTTAGTTGTGAGATACAATCAAAGAGAAAGCCATCAGCAACAGGCACATATGACGTTATGTCACATGATACCCCATCTGCTCATTAACTGTCGGGTGTTTTTTGTGTTTTATTGGATTTTACAAACTTTTTGTTTAATTTTAATCACGGAAGGTGACTTTTAGAATGCCTTTACCCCTATTAAAACAGTTCCTTGAAATCAGACTTGGTATGTGATTGTAAACGTTCATGAAAATCTCATATATTACACAACAATTAAAGCAAAGCAAATTTTAGATTTACATCCAAGTAACGTCTGTCCATTTTGTAGCCAGGGAATGAAACGAAGAGTGCTCCTTTTATGTACTTTGTGCAAACCCTACCTTGCCTATCCATGAAGTAATGTGTACAGTATAGTGAACAGGCTCTCAAGCAAGTACTTTGTGCAAGCCCTACCTTGCCTATCTGAAGTAATGTATACATGATACTGAACAGGCCCTCAAGCAAGTACTTTGTGCAAACCCTACCTTGCCTATCCATGAAGTAATGTGTACAGTATAGTGAACAGGCTCTCAAGCAAGTATTTTGTGCAAACCCTACCTTGTCTATCCATGAAGTAATGTGTACAGTATAGTGAACAGGCTCTCAAGCAAGTACTTTGTGCAAACCCAACCTTGCCTATCCATGAAGTGACGTAATGTGTACATGATACTGAACAGGCTTGCCAAGCAACGTAATGTGTACTTTGTGCAAACCCTACCTTGCCTATCCATGAAGTAATGTGTACAGTATAGTGAACAGGCTCTCAAGCAGGTACTTTGTGCAAACCCTACCTTGCCTACCCATGAAGTAATACGACACAGGTAAGTATTGATATGAGCGTTTATTCAGTTATCTCTCTCATAGGAATAAAACAGATTGTCGATTGCCCATTATTTGTAGTGACCAGTTGGACGATATCGTGAATGTAAATATATTTTATTAGTTCAGGTTGGAACGTTTGTTTCTGAGAGGTTACAGAGATTTATTTAGTTCAAATCGGCAGAAGTTTTAAACATCGGCACAATTTCAGCCACAACATGATTGGAAAAAGTTATATATGTATAGTGTAGTGTATAAATACCTGAAAGTTGACAATACAACAGGTAGGAATGTGATTATAGCCACTGTAAACTAAGGTATACATTCTTCACAGGGAAGGTAACTTGCTTGCCGGGGGAAGCAGGTTCATGACATATTACGCTGATGTAAGAAACTAGAGAATAGAATAGAATCCATGGATACAGAGCGGCAAGTGTGATGGGTTTATAGGATTACGGTCATCGTAGCCCTAAGACCATTTTGTGAATCTTTGCTCAGGACGAGACAAACATATGTTTAATAATCATCTTTGGCCGCTCCATGCCATCAGGCTACCATGAGAGTCATGCAAAAGCGGATACTACTCATCAGATTTATTTAGTGTCACCTCTAAGGGTTAAATATATATACTGGGTGTGACAGGTATCACACAATATCGAGGATGGTATCCTGAGTGCAACCAAGTCCAGCTTACCTTCTTGGCTTCTTTCATCATCCACCATTCATAGCCCCTGTTGTAGTTCTGGTCATCAGGGCTCCTCATGTGTGTAGCCTCCGTGCCCTCTGGGAACAAAACACATGCATATGTACACTTGTTTGGGGTTATTGAGGGCATTTTCATGTATTTGGTTTTACAAATATGTCTCCGTCATAAAGTCTTACCTGAGCTCTGGGCATCACCACCAATCTCAACTTTAAAAATATGAAGTGATGCTCCAAAATTCGGCTGAAACCCAAACATGTTAATTGAAAATTGAGTTATTTTATATCAGATGTTCAACAAAGCTTTATTTCAATATTAAGATAATATCTTTGATAACTTAGCAAGCGAATGATTTTTGGATATTAATTTCCATTCAACGTTATTGAAATACAATACGGGAATATATTTAAGACGTATAACGAAAAAAAGTTATTTCACTAGGTAATTTGTTAATCCTAACGGTAAACAAGAAATCCAGGATTTCATCTCTTTGTTGTTGTGGGTAGCCGACCAAGAGTTTGGATGTAGCCTGAAATTAACAAAACATTCCGATACTGTCAAAATGTAGCATTAGGATACAAACATTGCTCATTCACTGTAGAGTAAATCATTAGTCAAACAGTCAAACAAAAAATAATTAAACATACTGTTCCACTAATCAGGTCTGCATGCAAGCAAAGCCACCAGTCCAACAGTCATTAACCACACAAGGTCACACGTAACACATACTCACCCCTCCTCCGCTGATGGCACCAATACCATCAAATACCCGGCCTAGTCCGGGTGTGTCGTCCACTGGGTAGGTATACTGACCGCTGCATGTGTATACCAGGACTAACAATACTAATGTCCTAAGAACACCCATGTTAGAGCAGTACAGACTACCACGTTGAGCGTCAGACAGGCCCAGTATATATGCCAAGGCCGGCATGTGTGTATTTACGTTGGAGATAACACAATATCATGCCAGATAGCAAGCAATACTGATGCAATCTCTTACGATGTTTGTAATCAGGTCAAATATCATTTATTTACCTTTTCATCTCCTTGTTGATGTTTGAGAGTTACCTTTTTTCCAGTTTAGTCCGAATATGAGAATGCCGCCGGGCTGTTAGAATGGTACACCAATGCACACCATAACCCGGAACCAACAAACCAGATACGTTCACTATAATCACCTAATCAACGTTTTCCAATATGATGCAAAAATACAGAGGGGGCTTAATTGGTTTCTTTGTGTATACTTTAAGAAGTGTTCAAGCACACTGGATGAAATGAAATAAATTTGAGATTCGCACCATGTCTGATGTCATACCTGATTCAGAAAGAAATCTCATGAAGATACTGAGACATACAGAAAATATTTTGCAAATATGATATCGAGCGCCTTTAGTTGTAGACTGGAATCAGTTACGATGGAAATGCTCTCCAAGAGTTGCGTTCGCTCGTCACGTCAAAAAACTCGGGTTGGATTTCCTGTTCTTTTCACAATGTATGCAGTGGAGAATATCGAATAACTTAAGATATATACCACATTTCAGTATTAGCCTCCAAAACATGAGTCGGAGAGATTATTCCCCATCCAGAAATGATTTGGTACAGAACAATAAATGAATCATTGGTAGCATTTAGTAATGTGGGTAATCAGTGTCTTCCACTCGTATTTCCTTGGTAGAATGTTGATAGTCAAGTACCGACTCAGAGTGTCCAGCAGGTGGTACTTCTGTAGGGCATTGATTATGTGAGGTATGAAGCATATCTGTTGATTGCTACGGTTATGAAGATATTGGTAGAGTCTTCTGTGGAGGAGCTTCTTTGATAGCTTGTCAGGGAAGAGTGAACATAGCTTGTGAAAAAACATAAGTTGACGCTTTGAGATCTCTTCTGTAATAGGCATCCAGTTGATCATACTGAGACACATATCTGTTCTTGTCCTTAGTTGGAAGCCTTGTAGAGATGTTGCCATATAGTGCCATGTTGTTGAGAGCTGCCGTATATCCTGCTGAGAGAGATGTGGCCATATAGTGGCATGTTGTTGAGAGCTGCCGTATATCCTGCTGAGAGAGATGTTGCCATATAGTGCCATGTTGTGGAGAGCTGCCGTATATCCCGCTGAGAGAGATGTTGCCATATAGTGCCATGTTTTCGGGAGCTGCCGTATATCCTGCTGAGAGAGCTGTGTCCACAGTTCGCAGCCATACAGCAGACAAGGTACAACTGTCTTACGGACAGTTTCTGCGGATATGAGGGGATTAACACCTTTGAGTTTTAAGCCAATCCCCATTAGAGCATGAAAACACCATTTGGCTTTTCTACAAGCTTCTACATCATCTTCATGTTTAAGGTTTTTGTTCTATTGTAGTCCAAAGTGTTTGGTAGAGGCAGTTGTGGAGACAATATCAGCTGTAAGGCGCCACTTAAAGGTTGAGGAGTAACCAGCTTTGGACCTAAACAATTATATGGCATTTGGAGGGGTTAGGTTCTTACCTCCAGTTCTGTGAATACTTCGACACAATATCCAAGAGAGTCTCTGGTGTGATTGCAAGTAGGGTGATGTCATCAGCCAATGTTTGATTTCCAAGATGAAGATCAACAACATTCACACCACATCTTGATGCCTCAAGTTCGTCAAGAAGTTCATAACTAAAAATGAGATACAAAAGAGTTGACAACACACCGCCTTGTCTTACACCTTGGTGTACAGGGAAGAGACTAGATTGAATGCCATTTACAAAAACTCCATTTTTGAGGTTGGTGTATGTATCGATAAGGATTCTCCAGGATTGCCCTGTAATTCCAAGTTGCTACAGCTTCAGAAACAGGCCATTGTGCCAAACTGTATCAAAAGCTCTTTTATTGTCTAAAAAGTTTGTGTAAATTTTGCTTCCCAATTCAAGATGATGACATATTGATTCCGTTAGGTTGAACTCTGTTGTCATGCATCCGATTCCACTTGATAACCCTGTTGCTGCTGTTTAGGTGTTGTGATGCTGTTTAGCGTGATCCAGGATGTTAGTCTGTTGTGCAAAGGTTTCTCAAAGAGTTTATAAATGACAGGGAGCAGGGTTATTGGACGATACTGTCAGTGACGAGAACAAGATCTAACATCGATTGTGAAGGGACAAAGGCATATGGTAAGGAATCAATATCCTAGAATAACTTAGTTATTATTCTCGAGGAAGCTTTGTAGCAGACATGATCTTCTTCTTTCTGTGACGGAGTTGTGGTCCTGAAGTGGAATGTTCAAATCGCCAAGTAAACGCACTATTCCTTTACTTTCATAGAAATCATATAGGTCTTGAAGTACAGTGTATGTCAATTTCTTGTTTCAAAAATTCGATATCCATAAGAGGAAGTAGGCATATAGACGCCAAACAAATAAAATGTTGGCAGGTCTCGAACTTCAATCTCAATCCCAATTATACGAGAGCTGTGGATGGCATCAATATGTTTCACATATGGGATCAGTGATGACTTAAACAATATAGCAACTCTATCTTTACCACAATAGGAATTTGCAGAGATGTTTCTATCAGATTTGACAAATGATGAGTAACCAGTGTGAATAGTAGTCCATAAAGCTGTCGGAGCACTGTAATTGTTTATGCTCTGATATAAATGCAATGTCTACATTGTTCTGGTCAGCAATTTCACAAAGTGAGAGTGCCGAGAACATTATTCCTCTCACATTCCAAGTTAGAAGACTAAGTGTTGAGGAAAAGTTGAAGTATAATGGATGTTAATAAATTTGATGCAATAGGAAATGTGTTCATGGTTTTCATGTTGGAATAGCCTATATGGCGGCAACTGAGGCACTTAATAGTCCCAGTCTCTAGAATTCCTGTTGTGTGTTTTCTCCTGCTGCTTGCTCATCCACCTGTGACAGTAAACTCCTGTGGGCCAATCCACATCTAGTTCTAATTGCTCTGACTGATGTTTTGGAGTAGTAAGCTTTGCTGATTGTGAAGCACCTTAAAATTTGTATTAGTCTCAGTCCTTTAACAGTGATATTGTGTTGATGGAGAAAATTGAGGATGGCAAGTCTTGTAGATCTGTTGGAGATGTCTCCTGGTAATATCTCGTCCTAATAGTTTCTTAGAAAAGATCATTAGCATTACCTTCCTGTGGAGTCTCTGTTGGGTTGACCTGAGATTTCTGCAGGATATCAATGTCTCTATTTGGGGATTTAATGTGAACAATACGAGTTTTCTCACTTTAATTATCGTTTGTGAGACTGATTCTCAAGTTTGTTCTTGGGGTATTCAACTGTTTTATTTTTCGCAATGTATAACATCAGAATCTTGTAGGAAGGTGATGCCATGATCCTCTTCATGTCTGTGATTTGAATGCACGTGATAGCTGATGATTGACGTCTGGGGAGAAAACCGCATGTTCTTCTGACGTGTGCACCTTCTCTGTCACACCAGTTAGTTGTTCACTGTTAGATTTACAGTTACCTAGCTGCTCGAAACTCAACAGACTCGCATGTGCTCATTGTGTTCCTTCAACGTTTTGTTTTCTGATTGGAGCGTTTGCTGGGCATTGTGTTGGGATCTTTAATTCTCATTCACATGGTCAAGTCTTTGTTTCATTTCTACAAGGTCTGACGGGGTATTCTCTGGACGTGGACACCCCGTGTCGTGTAAAAACAAAGTCCAGAAAAAGAGTCCACTTCGTGCGAATGGGTTATTGAGATAATTAACGCCAGACATTAGACAAAGTTTGGGAATACAAGACTTCGGGCAATACTAAATTGTGAAATTATAAGTAAACGAAAGTATTGTTTTTCACAAATTTAATAAGTAAGACAAACACAATGGCGCTGACGTCCACCGTTCAATCTGTTCCTGTGACCTCGTATTTTTCTTGCAGGTTGGAGTAGTTCATTATTTAACATCGTCAAACCTCAATTTCTCAACTGCGGGGTGGTTGTGTACACTGAGCGGCTTGGTGAGGATGTCGTTGACTGTAGATACATTTGATTTACAGTCCTTGATGGTACATTGCCAAGAACTACAGTCATTTTCGTCTTCTCTTCAGGATTCTGTAAGTATGCCCATTTACGCAGAAGTATCTTTCTCTTCGAGATGTCGGAAGAAATTTGTAACGTTTGCTATAGCGAAAGTGATGCACGATTGACCTCATTTTGCCAGAATTATACAATGCAATTTCTTGACACTGGTTAAACGTTTGAGTAAATTTACTCAAGTCAGCTAACGCAATACTACTGCAGGTTGTATGGAAGGAAGAATTCAGGGGAGTAACCGGCTCTCCCATTACTCCATGCTTGTACATTAATCGGGTGGCGATGCTCGGGGACCTGATTTGTCATCATGGTCCGATTATATGGATTGGGATTCACAGCTCGATTGGCCAAAACAGACGTCAAATGTTTTGAACATAGTTCACTCTAAATGTCCGTGTATGTTTTGTGTGAAAATGTTGATAGGGCATCGGTATATCAACAATGAAAATATGACTTTCTTTATTTCCTCTGTGACGTTAATTGAATTGACAAAAATGAAGCTTGATGTGTCTCCTGCCAACTTCATACCATGTAAACAATATGGACAGAGAGTGAAGAAAAATGACAAACTTTTCCGTTTGGTAAATTAACATATTTATAACGATATGGATTATCTCCTTACAAGTGTTATTTTTCATATGTTTCGTTTCTTGTGTAATTCTTTCATTCTTCTAAGCCCTTCCTTCGGTTCAGAAATCATAAAGTTATCAAAGTCAGCTTCTCCAAAACTGGCCGTTCCAAGACCAGCAAATCCAGACTTGACCGTTGCAGGAACTGACGTTTCGTTAAAGAGACTTTGACCATTGACAAACGCAGCAACTTTCGTTCCCTGTGACAAGAAAACACAAGGTATGTTCTCATAATATCAAGGAAAACAACCTTGGATATACATTATAGATTACACTTTTCGTTATGGCCAACGTGTCTCAGGGTTTCCCCAGTGCCTCTTCAAATAGGGAACTGGCCACAATGTAGTGATACTAAGACGTCATGGTAGTTGATCACGGCGTCCGCTTTTAGGTTTTCTTGTAATAGTCCCCATATTGATCAAGCACAAAACTGTCAAAACTGACAGTGTACCGTTGTAAAGTGGTGGGCAGGAAAACATGCTGGGGATTTTTACAAAATAACTTTTATGTTCAATGTGCCATGAAAATTGATTGGTTGTACGACATGGTAGATCGGTTTACAAGAAACATTTTATTCAAACGAATAGGAATATTGTTCCGAGGACGTTTACATATATTGGTGAAAATTATGTCTACATAAAGTACATCATCATTACAAAGTATACTGTATAACTGACCTGAACAAAAAGGCCTATCACATTCCATTCGTATATGTTAACAGAGTCGATATTTCCTTGGGTAAGGATGTGTTTCCTCTGGAACAAACAAAGGTTGTAATTATTTGGTAATTTGAAACAGCTAACTTAGGGAGAAATCGCTAATTTTGATAACTTAGTAGATCCTTGGGCGTGTTTGCATTCTTGTATGTTTTTCGGTCAGTTATCTTTTGTTTTAATACATTTTACTTCAATTTCCATTCCTCGCTTTATCTCTTCTAGATAAGCACGTGGTATATCTAGGTTAGCTGGGATGTGGATTTTAACGCTCGCTGAGAAATTTGTTATCATTTACGGGGGCGGTAACGTTTACATAATTTTGACGTATTTCGTATTTATATTTGAAATATCAATAGAAATAAAATAAAATCTTCGATCAAGCATATCACAAAAATATATTATTGATGACATGCACAGGCGCTTCTCACCAAGATCAGAGCTGACCAGATACGTCTTGTTCTCTTGGTAGAAGTAAAAGAAGACCCCTGTGTTGTTGTCCGCGTGACACCCCCCATGATCCACTCTGGCGGCCAGGAACACGCCCTCAGCTCTGACAGGTGACGTTAAGTTGATTGACACTTGGCACTGGATGTATGTCTCAGACCTGAAGTGAATTGCAGTCAGTGTCAGTGTGTGCCAGCATTGGGTCGTGAAAGGCAGTATGTAATTGTGGCAGTGTTTTATTATGTAGGTGTGTGACAGTGTGAGGCAGTATATGGCAGAGAGGCAGTATGTGGCAATGTATGTCAGTGTGTATCAGCATGTGGCAGTTTGGGGCAGTATGAAGTGGTGGCAGTGTGGCATTATGTAGCGGCATGGCAGTATGCGACAGTGTACGACAGTATTATGGCAGAGTGGGGCAAAATGTGGCACTGTGTGGCGGCAGTTTTTGACAGTGTGTGGCTGTATGTGGCAGTATGTAGGTGTGTGTTTCAGTGTGTGGCAGTATATGGAACAAAGTGTGTGACAGTGTGGCGCAGTGTGTGTAGCAGAGTTGCATTATATATTTGTGTGGCAGTGTGTGACTATGGCAGTATGAAGCATATGGCAGTATTAGGAAGTATATAGTAGTGTGGTAGTGTGTGGCGACAGTGTGTAACGGTGTGTAGCAGTATGTGGGAATATGCTCTTGTCTACTCACAAAAGATGAAACGTAATATCGACTGTGTTTTTCTTCAAAACCGATCGAATAACACAAAGTCTAAAGACCAGTTTACGAAAGATACGCGTGGAGAAGACACGGATATATTTATTCGCCAACAGTTTCATCCTTTCACCCAGCAAGGTCTCCCTGCACAGTTAGAAGGAGAAGGGATGTAAACACATGCAAATCTGCTGATACATCGTAATAAATACTCACTCACTCACTCCCTTTGCATGGGTTACTAAGGAAAGGTAGTTTGACCACTTACCAGTAATATTCGCCTACCACTGCCAGCGATACTCCAGCCTGTTCTATTGGACACCATGTTGACCAGGACACCGGCCTCCGTGTGGTCACCTGCCTCATCACCTTGCCACGATCACCACCCACTGTCGTGGCTTCAAAGGCTCCAGTTTGAGGAGATATCATGTACGGTTCCTCATACTCTCTATAACCTGGCACAGATAATTAGAATGCATATACCAAGCATATAATGACACGTGGTACTGAGCGCAAACGCATTCCTTGATCTTTTACTGTTCGGTTCTTTTTGTGGCTGAATTAAGTCTCAGAAACGAGGCATTTCAAATCATATTGTGGCTCATATGATATCTATATGGTTTGATTTGTGACCTCAAGAAATGTTTGGTTAAAGGATTTGGTTATTAAGGGTTTACTGACCATTAAAATCATCCATATATGGCAGAGGGAATGGCTTAGAAGAAGGAGGAGGAGGGTAAGAGCCCTTGCCTCCTGTGGTCAGGGTGGTCAGTGTGTACACCTGGTTTACGTCAAGGTTCATGTTTATCTTCCCATCTATGACCTGCAAATGATCAGTTAAAGACATTCAGAATGAACCTAGTGAACAAGAAACGAACACATCTAAGAATCTTAAGGGCTTTATTGGTGTTGTGGAAGTATTAATGTTCAGTAAGTTGCAAAATACATACCTGGATAGGTGGGTGTTTCTCAAAAACGTAAGAGTCCGTGAGATTGTCAAGATTCAACTGGGTGTACCAAACATTCAGCGTTGTAATCGAAGCCTAGAACATAAAACGGTTTTGGATTGACAACAAAACGATTAGATGATACAACACATTTATCAATGTCAGTCCTCTGTACTTAATTACCACTGGGTAACTGTGGAACATACGAATGATCCTTCTGGCAGTATTTTGAAATATAGGTGTCGTATAGTAATATTAAATACAGAGAACAGTGTTATCCTTGTTTTGCCTGAAAGTATTTAAAGTAGTATGAATCTACTCACAAAACTGTCTTGAAGTTGTAAGGTGACATTCTCCGCTACAACTGGAATACCAGTTCTTCTCTTATTCTGTAAAACATGAAAATATATAAGTATTAAGTATATATAAATATACCACATTTATGATCATATAAAAATATATCGATGTTAAGTAAGGGCTTGCATTAGGGAATCAAGTAAAGAGAGAACCTTAAAGGCTTCCATCTCGCTTCTAATGATCCAATGATGAACGTATTTTATATGTGTGCATAAACTGTAGAATAGAAGCAAGTATCATCGGATCAGTTCTTAAAAACATTGCCGAGAGTTCATTGACTGTCAGAGTTTACTGAACACTGGACAACTTACAATTGTCTCTATGACAATGGTGAAGTCCTTCTGGTCCGGGCTGACCAAAGACACGTATATGCCGCCATTACTGAATCTACCGACTCCGGCTCCGTGTTTCAAGTATGTCCAACCAGGTCTCGTGAACTGGGTACTATGAGCTGGTATAAATGTAGTCGAGTGATTGGAAATAACGAACAATGCAGTTGCAGTGAGAAAGCCATATTCGTATAACAAGAACTCGTATTTTAATCGTATTTAAGCTTCAGATAGACCCAAAAAGATGGAAAGTCAAGATTTTGGTTTAATGAAGTGAGGATGGGTTCCATTCACATTATATTCTCCATATTGGAGAAGGTGCTCACAATATTAGTATTGAGCAAATCGTCCCACAATTATTATGATCAAGTCACATAGAGGCAGAACAGGTGAGGAATTTTAAGGGGCTATATATGGTTATTCATTATCATTCTCTACCTGTCAGGTACACATCAACAGGAACTGTGTAGTAACCGCTCCATGGTTCTGAGGCGTTCAACAGGCCAGTCCCTTGATGAGGAAGACCCTCATAGAATGCCTCTACCGCTGGCCACATCACCGTCCTGTGAAGACGTTATATACAGTGGAGGTGAAAGTAGGTAATGATAGAGCAGAGACCTGCTATATTCCGTGTGCCCGACAAACAATTGACTTAGCGATGGCAACAGGCGTTTTCAAACAAATATAATTACCAATTCAATGTTTGCTTTGGTGAACAACAGTTAGCTACTATGAACGTCTAAAGGTGCGACGAGAAAATATTAGATATTTTGAGTTGTTAATAAACTTGAAAAAACGAAAAAGTATGAATAGACAACATATCGAAGTAACGAGAAGTTTCGAAAATTGTTTCATGTCATTTGCAACTCGTGTGTCATTTATTTACGCGAATGAATATAGACAAGGGAAAAGCAAACGCAACCAGGAACGTGTGACTGTCTGTGTTCAACTTGTTACCAAATCAATTGTTCAAATGGCATTCAATATTTCAAGAAATCTAAAGTTGATTGAACTATATTTCATGTTTACACAAATACACTTACCCTGTCATGAATCCGTTCACATAGTTTAAATTCCAGCGCTGCAACACAAAGTGTTTTGTTTTTGTAAAATTTAGGAAAGACCAATGTGAAAATGTTCTTTCTGTGACGTTCTGATACATCAGGATTGGTTATGGTGACAGATCTCTAAAGACATTTGCCATTGCTTTAAATGGATCGTAAAAGTATCTGAACAGTTTAAGAAAAGAATTTTACAAATAACTTCCATTTGTAAATATAAAAGCATCCGTTCACACTGAAAGGTTTTAAGGTGAACGTCGTTTGCCAACATTTTATGGAAACTTCAAGCCTTGAGACTTCTACTGCTGTTGTTATAGTATACGCAACATTACCCAGCCTAAACGTGTTACAAGCTCTTACCAAATACAGGGTTTTTGAAGAATCCTCTGAGGCCCACAGTGGTTTTCCTGTGTCTAAAGCAAGCAGAGAGCTGTTGGTCTCAGGATAATGCACACTGAAATGGTAAACAAATTATGCTTGGTGTGAATAACCCAATGCATTAATTAATCATGAAACTACGGACATGCTCATGACTTTGATGCCAATTTAGTCTTAAGGCCATAAAGTGAACACAAGACATATGTTTAGTTACCACAGACATTCAGTTTTCAATTGTTATTTGTCTAGTTTATGAGTATATTATTGTCCACAACGTACCCAATGGCATATATAGAGTTAGCTAAGTCTGGATCAGCAAGAACCTGAGATGATATCTGGTCCCAGTCTTTGATGTTATCTGCGGCAACAATCAGGGTGTTCTGAAGATAATGTTGGTCCAGCATTCTCCGTAGGACCTGTGGTTAGAGAACGCCGGTGACAGTTTTGTCAGTCACAATGTCGTATATTGCTGTAAATTACCTGCCTGGTCGAAATATTCTAGTCCAGATTCTAGCATCTAGCATCTGGTCTAGCGTCTTCCGGAGGACCTGTGATTTGAAACCGGGTGACATTTTATCAGAATGTTAAGTTGTACTTTGAATTTCTCCTTGTTCCTAGTACAGATTCAGTTCCCTACCTTTATGTAGGTGGTCGTGTACCGGCTCTCATTCCATATCTGTAAAACAAGAAAGCGACTACATGAACGTTTTCATTATTGCATTAGTTCAATGCATCTGATCCCTTATTCTGTAATAATATGTTAATGAATTACATTCTATAAAATCCAATCGAGCATATAACTGTGTTTTTCATCCTCTTTTTAAAGAAATCTACACAAAAATGTTATCTTATTCCGCTACTTGGAATACGAATTGAATCTAACATTTCATACTCGTAGGAAACAAATCAACTTATTCATCAATTAAGAAACACTTATAATAATAAGGAAGAGAGTGTCAACTTCTTTATGATGAGGAACGTTTAGGAGTTTATTCTTATTCCTTCATCAGGTGAATAAATGAAGAATATACTCCATGGCGTTGCGTTCCTCATACCTAAGAAATTAACATTCATTTAACTCCCTTGTTTATGTGTATCACTTCTAAATGTCATTTAAAGAACTTATAAATCCATATTTACAGACGCCTTCAAGGATGGTGACACAGGTTATATTTGGGGTCTGATGCACAAGAAGTGGGACACCCAAGTAGGTACGAATAAGTACATGAAACGACACCAATTATCGGTTATACCTCCTTGAGGTGTCTGGATATTTCATGATGAATGCCTTATTCTGTAATAATATGTTAATGAATTACATTCTACAAAATCCAATCGAGCATATAACTGTGTTTTTCATCCTCTTTTGAAAGAAATCTACACAAAAATGTTATCTTATTCCGCTACTTGGAATACGAATTGAATCTAACATTTCATACTCGTAGGAAACAAATCAACTTATTCATCAATTAAGAAACACTTATAATAATAAGGAAGAGAGTGTCAACTTCTTTATGATGAGGACCGTTTAGGAGTTTATTCTCATTCCTTCATCAGGTGAATAAATGAAGGATATACTCCAAAGCGTTGTGTTCCTCATACCTAAGAAATTAACATTCATTAAACTCCCTTGTTTACGTGTGTCACTTCTAAATGTCATTTAAAGAACTCATAAATCCATATTTACAGACGCCTTGAAGGATGGTGACACATGTTATATTTGGGGTCTGATGCACAAGAAGTAGGACACCCAAGAAGGTATGAATAAGTACATGAAACGACACCAATTATCGGTTATACCTCCTTGAGGTGTCAGTTTGAATCGGTCATTATGGGACGATGGCGTATTGGCCATTCGACATATACACATGAATATATAAAATTATTACAAGGCGAAGATCCTCCGGTTTGAATCCATTGTGATGAAATAATAACTATTTCATAATAATAATTAGTCCCGTGACCACAAGTATGGCGATCTACCTTCCGTTGTGAGCGATCTGTAGCCCATGTAAATATTGTGTTGGTTTGGAAATATTGTTTTATGGTTACTTGCTGGTTTTAAGTCTGTGATATTAATAATTTAACTTTGTTGACAAGTATTCATATCGTTTACGATTGTTTTTATCAATATATAACTTTCATAGTCACGATATGGCTGAAATACTGCTTTAAATTTAATCACTCAATGTATCGATTTAATGTACCCGTATCAGTCAAGCAACAGTGTCATGAACATTTGTAAATGAATTGATATTACAACACTATATTTACCACACAAAGTTAGCTCTTAAACTTAGCGATCTGCACAATGCAAATGCTTGTTGCCATATGAATTGAACACAAGACCCACGCACACCAATATAGTCGATGTGGAGTCCGTATTTCGACTTGGCACCAAGGATCCATTTGACAATGTACATGGCTGTCTGTTCAGGGTTGGCGTACACGTCCCCTGTGTCCCCTCCCAGCCAGCCAGGCCAACCCCAGGGCAGGCCGATCAGTTGTATGTCAGGGTTACGCTGGAGAAGAAGAGGAGTAAAAGGTAGAAAAGTCTCTCATTCAAATAGAAACGTTGTTGAAGTGTATACACATACATGTAGACTATTTGTACAATTATAGGATGAATATTGTCAAAATTACCTTTTTAGCTTCCAGCATAACCCACCATTCATAGCCTCTTTCATAGTTTTCTTCGTCAGGTTGGCGCATGTGAGAAGCTTCCGACCCCTCTGTACAAACAGAATCCACTGACATGTTTTATGTTAACAGAATGAAGAACTGTGCTTAAATGCAATAACAGTCAAGAAACATTTAATCACCTTAGCAAAGTAATCAGTTTAAGCCTCCAAGTCTGGTCCTCTTTAGTTTGGGGCGGTGGGGATAGCTTAGTGGTTAAAGCGTTCGCTCGTCACGTCATGTGTGAAGCCCATTTCTCGTGCCCCCCGCCGTGATGTTGCTGGAATATTGTTAAAAGCGGCGTAAAACTACATTCAGTCACCTCTTTAATTTGAATTATACTCTGGCAATGATTTTATCTAAAACCTTTCATATTTAAAATTACGTTTGAATTTATAGTTTCTCTATAGTTGCTCTAACAACCGTGCATACTTTATGCCTATCCCCAATACACATTGCTCTCAGCCTTGTACGAGTGATGTCAACTAAACGTGTTCATGTTTCCCAACCTGTACTCTGCATGTCTCCACCGATCTCCACTTTAAGAAGCTGCAGAGCAGCACCGAAGTCAGGCTGGAACAGAAGATGTGAATATAAAAAGATCACTTGATGGTCGTATATTTATAGTTTCATAACACGTTACAGAGTCATGTATCGTAGGCATTTTGGAACAGTGTTTATCAGGGATATTTATAATATTCCTTAAGTTATGCAAATTGATCAGTTCTCTAAGTAATGGCCATGCTGTAAATAGAAATGAAATCTGCACAGCTTGACCATTGTCATCATGGCCACTATCATAGAGTCATTAGCTGCCTAATCAAAGTTAGACAAAGGCCGGTTGGCCACTGAAGCATGACATTGTGGATGAAGTGCGGGATACTGCAGGCTGACCACACATCTGTCGCAAATACGACACATGACAGTCAGATCAGGATTCGACCCTTAGGGAGAAATTGAGAATGCTTTGTGTTAGTCGAGACTTGACCCTGAGACATCGGCTAGGCAGGTTGGCTGACCATCGCCTCCAAATCATGCCGCCTAGCCCTTGTGATAACATCATGTATTTATACATATTGAATCCAGAATAAAGTGTTGTGGACCCACTGATGGATTCCTGTATTTGAAGACACAGTTATCCCTTCTTAAACAGCCCGGGATACATGCTACACGTGTAGTCAAATCATGTGGAGTAGCAATGTTTTATATAGAATAGAAGAATGTACATCTCATCTCGACCTGAGGTTATTGATTGTGAAATTGTGATTTATCTTCGTAACACGATACACAGTCCTGGCACACCTTATCTTGAATAGGGCTTCTGGAATGCTGAAATTGAACTTACGTTACCTTGAACATATAGTCGAGTATTTCATCCCGCTGCTTTTGAGGGTAGTTGACCAACAGTTTGGATGTTGCCTGGAAGTGAAAGTATTGATATCTATTAGACAACCTCATGAATGAATGAATGGAAGGATTAATGAATGAAAGAATGAATGAATGGATGGATGGATGGGTGGACGGATGAATGAATGAATGAACATTCTGTAACAAATAAACAAACCGTTAGGAACCTACTTACCCCTCCACCACTGATTGCTCCGATCCCGTCAAACCGTCTTCCTAATCCACCATCGTCCCCGAACACGTATGTCAGTCTCTCAGAACACAGACAACCCTGCACTCCGAAATACAACAGCACGATCCTTGCCACGACGTCCATATTACCGCAAAGTGAACAACTCAGCTCCCGAGAACACTTAATTTAACTATCATATATGAACTCAGCACCTATGTAGAGAGCTCATGAAGAACAGGATATATCAGAGTAGATCAAGGAAAATAGCTGATCAAATGTTTTCAGATACTTGGAGGATGATTATGACAAGCATATGTAATAAGTATCAATAATAGTTGAAGTAAATTGAAGCAATTTTAGAACTAATTGGCTAGACAGGTGCTTACACGGTCAAGTACGAATTAGGACAATACTTGTGACGTCAATTGAGAACGACGACCCGTTGACTTGGCCAGTGGGAGAGGTCACCGCGTTATCTTGTATAAGGCCATATATAAAAAATATACTTCTTTCTCATTACCCCCCGACCCAAAACTTCGACCGGACCCTTAGATTTTTTAAATGTTTTACACTAGAGAAAATCAAACTTTGACTCTCAAACGTGCATGAATTTTTCACACTTCTAGATTTTGATTTTCCTTCGGAGAAAACGTGTAAATTTTCACAGGAATCATTTTTTTTGCATAAACCACTACCACTACTAACAAAAAATAAAATATAACGTAAAATCTGCCTATATTTTTGTTTTAAAAATGGGATGAGAAACAAAATGTGTTTCTTATGTGGCCTAACCAAGGTTAAATCACTTTATCCCGTGACATTGGTGCAAGATCCTACATGTTATCTTTAACATTTTCTGCAATGTTTGTACTTCTAGACACAGATGTGATATCCGCATTTGAAACAATGATGCTTCAAATTTCACTTTTTGATAGTAATTTTGAGAACGAGTGATAGGTAATTGTTCTAATCATACTACGTCGCTGACAGCCTGTAAATATTTTAAGACCAGATAAAGCCGTGACTGATAGCAACACCCTCACCGGGCGATAACACCAAGAATGGCCTGACCCCATTTTACCAAGGAATAACCTGTAACTACATTTTTCACATGGACTAACGACAATTAAAAAAATCAACAACTGAGTTTTATACGGGCCCTTTTACAAACCACAAGATCCCCATTTGAGAGGTTCTTATGTACAGGATTCAATCCAAGGATGTGATAAAACCTCTCAAAGTGTCATTGACAGGTACATTCGGACAATGTCAGGCCGTAAACACCCATGAGTGATCTGGCCATTTAAAAACACCCTCGTATTTGATGCACTCTCAAAACATTCATTTTCATAATATCAACATTAATTGACTCCGATATATCTCCCAATGTTTTCAATCGTAAATTAAAAATGAAGTTCCCCTACTTTAAAGAGTATACGTATACCTATGTTGTTAAAGATTGTTCGATAAAGGCTCATTTGATGTCAAGGCTAACGTGACAGGTGAAGGTACATGGCAGGCGTCTTAGTCCAAGGTCAGCGGTAAGTACAGAACAAAGTGCTTTCATCCTCAGAAATAGTTATGTAGGTGTAAATCGTTGGTATTTTAAAGGTTTAACGAGCGCTTCAGTTAGGTAAACAAGAAAAAAAGTCAGTGTTTACCCTTGTCGGTAATACTGCGCCAAGAACAAGGGTACACCTTAAGCTTGTTTAGAGGTGATACTACAGTGAGTATGGTTTTACGCCGCTTTTACCAATATTGCAGCAATATCACGCCGGGGGACACCAGAAATGGGCTTCACACATTTTACCCATGTGGGGTATCGAATCCGGTTCTTCAGCGTGATGAGCGAACGCTTTAACCACTAGGCTACCCCACCACCCCGAAACTACAGGAGTGAGTGAGTTATAATTTAACGTCACATCGGCAATATTGCATCCATATCGTGACGAGAACATTTGACATGGAAATAGAATATATATAGATATTATAAAAACCTGCCGACGAAGGACAGTAAAACAACTATAATATCACAATTTGAAGTAAAACTAGCATAGAAAGTTAAAACAAATAGCAGTATTTGGACAATACAATATAAAAAGTGGCCAGAGATCGCCAACAACTGAAGGGAGATCACCATACTAGGGACCATGGGGACTTACATTACTTTTGCTACCTGCATGGACCCTAGCTGGATTTACACCATCCCTTCAGCCATTAGCGTTGGTGCTGACATTAAGCCATACACGTCAAAAACACAACAATAATACTACGATTAAAAACCTGGTACACTTAAATTGACTTTCAAATGTTTTGGGACTTACATACCCTCGCAGGATGACAATACTTTTACGCTACGTCAACCCCCTTTGAGGGTACATCCACTAACAATCTCAGTTACTAATTCAAACTACCAATAATAAAATATATATCTATTTACAAATCACTTAACAAATCTAATTCCTTTAAAAATGCAATAATTAAATGAGAACTGACATTATTAAAAAGATCCTTCATAGTTTGTTTATGATTTACTTTGAAGGTAGTTATCCCTTTCCGAGATGGAATATTCAATGCAGTCAAGCGTCGTTGATGTCGAGAAATCATTGACTGTTCCTCATATGACGTCCTTTCATCACGGGCGAGAGGGAAGCAGGCGACTTTTTGGCCAAGGGATAATTCCTTTAAAAATGGAGGATCCTCACCTTTTAATAGGTACTCATGCGTATATTCTGGCTGTACCAATACGTGTGGCCAATACGACATCGTCGTATGGTGACCTCTTCAAATCTGGACTGACAGCCCAAGTAGGTGTAACCGATAGTTGGTTTTATTGCATGTAATTTATTGAAATCTACTTGGGTGTCCCACTTCTTCTGCATCAGATCACGGATATAAGATCTAATGACAGGTTTGAAATCACTATATGGTAGAAGAACTGGTGTCACAGATTTGGTGAGAGCTGTTTTTGCTGCATCATCAGCCATTGTGTTTCCCACAATGCCAACATGGCTGGGCAACCAACAGAAGACAATGTCGTATTGGCTAGTGGCAAGATTACTGTATAGTTCCAATATATCTAGAATGACGGGATGGTCCGAAGACATGTTTTTCATTGCCTGAAGACATGACAATGAATCAGAAAATAATACAAATTGTTTATGATGAGACTGACGTTTAATGTATTCCAAGGCTGTCAATATTGCCATGGGCTCTGCTGTGAATATGGAGCTATTGTCTAGTAATCGGAATGTGATATTGTTTGATCCGATGACAGTGGCACTGGACACATTGCCACCATCTTTAGATCCATCAGTAAAGATGGAACGATGGGAAGTATATTGGTTCCTTAACTGGATGTATTCCTGTTGGTATATTAAGTCATTTGTGTCAGATTTCTTATGATTAGTAAAATCTAGGTTCACTAGCGGTCGGACCAATTGCCATGGAGGCGTTGAGAGAAGCCTGCATGGACATATAGTCTCCAGTTCAATATTTGCAGCTGTAATATGGGATTTCATCCGACTTCCCAAAGGTGGAATTTATTTAGGGTTTACATTAAACAGTTCTTCATACTGTGGATTAAAAACTGCACCATAAGCAGGATTTGATGGATTTGGACATAACTTTGTGAGATACTGAAGAGATAATTTAATGCGGCGCTGATGAAGAGAAGGTTCATCCTCTTCTACATAAAGGCTATCGATAGGTGATGATCTGAAAGCACCAGGACATAATCTTAAACCTTGATGGTGAATTGTATCTAATTTTTCTAAATTACTTTTACATGCTCCACCATATACAATTGAACCATAATCTAATTTTGAGCGAATAAGTGATCTGTACAAGTGGAGGAGGGTTTTTTGGTCTCCTCCCCACTTTGAATTCGACACGACTTTCAACAGGTCTAAAGCCTTCAAGCATTTAGTCTTTAGCTGACTAATATGCGGCAAATATGTCAAATGATGGTCAAAAACAAGACCCAAAAATTTGGCCTGTTCTACAACCTTAATGGGAGTTCCACCTAGAAATAATTCAGGATCTTTATGTGGTTTATATCTTCGACAAAAATGAATACAATTTGTCTTGGATTTTGAAAATTTGAAACCATTCTCGAGACACCAATTTTGGATTTTATTAAGGCACAACTGTAACTGGCGTTCAATTGTGCGCATATTTTTGCCACGACATGAAATGTTAAAATCATCAACAAATAAAGACCCATCAATTGAGTCATTTAAAACTTTTGACAAACTGTTAATCTAAATGCTAAACAGTGTAACAGACAATATACTACCTTGTGGTACACCCTGATCTTGATTATAATGGTCAGACAGGGTAGAACCCACTCAGAGCTGAAATGTTCTGTCTTTTAAAAACTGAGATATAAAATGCGGCAAACGGCCTCTCAGTCCAAAATCATGTAAATCTCTCAAAATGCCATGCTTCCATGTGGTATCATATGCTTTTTCTAAATCAAAAAAGATTGACACCGCATGTTGTTTATTAACAATGGCATTTCTTATAAATGAATCCAAACGTACTAAATGGTCAATGGTACTTCTGTGTTTCCGGAAACCACATTGAATATTACTTATTTGATTGTTAGTTTCCAACTACCATACGTTTCCATAGTTTTACAGACACAGCTAGTTAAAGATATAGGTCGATAATTAGAAGGATCAGCATGATCCCGACCAGGTTTTGGTATTGGTACCACAATGGCATCATGCCAAGATGATGGAAAGTTCCCAGAAGTCCATATGGCATCAAATATACAAAGCAGAGTTTCCAAACACGACTCAGGCAGATGTTTCAGGAGTTGATAATGGATGTTATCAACACCTGTTGCAGTATCGTGCGCTTGTCCAAGTGCAGTGTGGAGCTCATGAATTGAAAATATTTCGTTATAATCTTCACCATTATCGGAAGTGTAAGTAATAGTTTTCTTCTCATGCTGCTTTTGATATTTTTGGAATTGGGGTACGTAATTCGATGATGAAGAATGTTTAGACAAAGTTTCCCCTTTTTTATTTGCATTGTCAATTTTGTCTGTAAGTAATTGATCACCGTCTTTCAGATGATGAACCGCCGATTTTGAACCTTTACCCATGATTTTTTGTATCATGTTCCACACCTTAGAAATTGGCTTTCTAGAATTGATCCTAGAGACAGAGTTTCTCCAAGACCGGCGTTTGTTCTGTTTAAAAGTTTGCCGTGCCTTGGTGTTTGCTATTTTGACAGTATTTAGATTAGTCACTGTAGGGTGCCTACGAAAATATTTCTCTGCCTTGTTCCTGGTCTTCCTGGCCGTCTTACAGTCTATATCAAACCATGGTTTACAGATATGTGAAACTGCAGAGGACTTTGGAATAGCTTCTTCAGCAATAACATTAAGTTTGTCTGTAAACAGCTGAATGGGATCAGGTACATTCATGAACAGATCTGGCTGCAATATTTCCTCACACAATGATTTATAAATAGTCCAGTTGGCCTTTGCAAAGTTCCACCTCGTCGAAGGTGGCTCATCAGCAGGGATGGTTGGAGTAAGAATGGAAGGGAAGTGGTCACTTCCACAGAGGTCATCGTGGACAGACCATGAAAACTCACTTAACATATTAGAGTCTGACAGTGAGAGATCCAGGGCAGAATAACTACCACTAGCAGGATGCAAGTATGTCGGTGAGCCGTCATTAAAAATACACAAACTATTATCAATGATAAAGTCTTCAATGACTTTTCCTTTAGAATTAGTGTTGGTACCTCCCCATAAAGGGTTATGACCATTTAAGTCACCCATGAATATACATGGTTTCGGGAGCTGGTCATATAATGACTGTAGTTGAGGGTGGAATATACAATGAGCACAAAGTAAAAGTAATGTGCAATGTGAGTCGAATTGCAACAGCCTGTAGATTGACATTAAGAGGAACAGGACTGTGGATCACATCCTGCCTCACCAAAATAGAACACCCACCAGAAGCTTTAACAGCCGGAGGTGAAAAAGAATGATAATAATTGTATTGACGGAATTCAAACTTATCTGTTGGCTTGAGATAAGTCTCCTGGAGACAGTATGCTGAAGGTCGAAAGTCCTGTACTAATAAATGTAGTTCATTGGCATTGGTCCTTAGACCTCTGCAATTCCACTGAATAAGTGGATGGTAAATGGTCACGTTATTTGGGGTGGGCGTACGGGTGATCTACTTTGCCCTGACCGTGGCGACTTGCTTCTATTTCGCCTATGGGGATGTGGCGACACATCCATGTCTTCCAAGATATCATACTTATTAAATACCTGTATTGGGTCTCGGAGACCCTTTGACAGTCTGTCAGATTGCTTAGAATGATCAATATTCTTGCCAGCATTTCTAACCAGAGGAGATGGTGATGTTTGTTTGTTTTTTTGCGTCTGCGTGTATGAGTTTACAGAAGTAACGTCAGGAGCAGCAGGAGTATCAACATCAGGAACAGAAGAAGCGTCAACGAGTGAATAGGTATCTGTTTTGACCCATGTAATATCTGTCTGGGTTTCAACTGATTTAGCAGATTTGTTCACTGTTCTGGTTACTGCAGCGGAATAAGACAGGGGAAGAGTCTGTGGTTGACTTGCATGTACCAAGCGTTTGGCTTCAGGGTAAGAGATATTCTTTTCTAGTTTCAATTCAATGATTTTGTGCTCTGTTTGAAATACATGACATAGTTTAGAGGAGGCCATATGTTCTCCAGTACAGTTCACACACTTGGGATGTTTCGTACACTCGTTCCCATCATGACCTTGTTCACTACATCGGTAGCATGTTTTGGATTTTGTGCATGACTGTGATCCATGCCCAAATTTTTGGCAGTTGTAACAACGGAGTGGCGAAACTACAGGAACGTACACCGATGTCTGGTAATAAAAGTAAGAATTGATGTGGCAAGAATCCAGGCTCCCAAACACAGAAACTGTAGCAGTTATGTGGCAGCGTTATTTGATGATATCGTGTAGCAGTGATTAAAGTGTATGACATTGCTTCTGTTAAGATTCAGTAGAAGGCAGGAGTATGATGGGTGCTTTATTCAGACTGGGAGAAAAGTCTCTTGTGGAAGTTCTCGAAGCTTTATCTGAAGTATCTAAAGAAGACTACTTGCCTCAAGTATGTCACATAACGTCTAAATGCAGCTATTGGCATCAGTAAATAAATCAGGCAATCCAAATCTTTCACTGTTGATCATGACGGGAAGTCATCCAATACTATACTGATCATATTTACATGACATTATCAGAGGGCATACCATTATCCAAGAAGTACCAAAAGGCGAATCGTTCTTCATTTTCTGCAATTTTTAAAGAAATATTATACCCAATGTGTTGTGATGACAAATATCTGGTTAACCACATTACCCACACATGTGAAATTTTGGATATGGCTTTGCTAACGATTCCTTCAAAATAAAATGGAAGCTTTTCAAACATTGGACATCGAGAATATAGTTAGGCTAAGTACTTTCTGATCGACCCTCGTAGCGCACATATATCACGCAAGGCGCTGTTTTTTTCCTTCCAGCATTGGATGTCAGTCTGAATGGCACATCGTATTATCAATCTCAATTCCCTGGGGATCATACAACTCTTGCAGCCACTAGGCGCACCAAGTTATTGCTGCTTTCCCATCCTTCCGAGGTACCCATTCTGGGACACATATTCACAGTACTTTGTTCACGTTTACTTCACGTTGCTACACCCGCAAATAGGTCTGTGCACGTATTCTGGTCGTTCACCAACGGATTCGAGGGTTCTTGTAAGTGCACTGGGTTGTGTACTGTACACTGGGTGTTGTCACAACAATGAATCTGCACACAAAGTTGACTCCAAGGTTTTTACACCCGGTCACAGGTGGGCTCGATCCCGGCACCTCAAGCTCGCTGGATCACAAGCTTGGCGCTTTACACAGCTCGCCCACCACGCCCCATTCTGTCATCAGGAGAAGATTTCGGACATCGGGACAACATGACATCTTTTGAAGTGACACAACTATATGACCACAGTTTACATGTACAACCCGTTATAGCTTGTACAAAATACATAGACATAACACAGATCAGATGTTATCATTGCACCAGAAATCCATTCCGTTTCATAAAGAAGGAATAGAAATCATTTTTATTCATTTCTTTACATTCTATTTGTTAACAAAATATGTTCACAGGCATAATGTCCATTCAATGTAACAGGAAACTGTCTGAAAGTGTGTCAGTATATGGTGTCTTGTTATTCAGATGGTATACATTTATTTATTCATGTGAACTACAGATAAGGTATCTTTAGCTTCAAGTTGTCAAAGTCTGCATAACCATACGATCCCGATCCTACTGCCACCATGCCGTATTTGATATCAGATGGAACAGTGATATTGAACACCATGTTGCCATTGATGAAACCTGTCGCCTGAGTATCCTGGAATAAGAGCAGGATGGGTGCATTTAAAATTTGAACAAAAACCTAACTAACCTATATATCTCTTTAATTGGCATTTAGAAGCTGGTTTGATGAAGAGGAACACTTTTTATGGATGGTCAACTTCTTGATTGCAATAGAGGCGACGTTTAGGTGTAGATCGCATCAAGCAAATGATACGCATCCATTACAATAAAGAGGTTGTCCATAAAAAGTGTTCCTCTTATCCTATATATTAGAACACAATGGACATAACGGGCAATCAATACTTATTATATCTCGGTTATTCATCAGTCAAAACAGATTCTATAATATCGAATATCATATCAAAACCTTTTCTCTGAGGTTACAGTTATTGGTTTGATATGATCAGAAAGTTAATGTTTCTTTTAAAGAAAACAATTAAAACCATTGGACAATCTAAAATGTATGGATTGCATTTCCCCGTGCTATAGCAGTTGGGGTATTACCATTATGCCAAGAATACAGGTATTGAACTGGAAAAAACAAAAATATCAATACCACGACAGTAAGTGACAGTGTGTTCCAGTCCAGATCCACAAGCATCTTTCCGGCTGCTAGGACAGTTTTCAGGTCTAAAACAAGTGATAGCAAAATGTATGATTAACTTAATTCAGTATCCGATATTTACAAGTCTCGTTTAATATGTGTTGCTATAGGGCCCGTAGGTCACGGCACTTCGCGAGACCCTAGTACTTCCGGTGACAAACAACGTTTCATACCTTTTCGAAAGGTCTCGTGGTTGTGGGTTGACAGTAAGGAACTGATAATCCTTGCAGGAATAACGCATTTCCGATCTAACCATCTCCAAATTAACCAACTATTACTACTGTCAACAGCTGTGACAGCCAAGCAGTGTTGTACACTTGGCCCGGTCTAGTAAAGTCATATTTGGCTGTCGCGCAATTTGGAACCAGAACTGGTTCTTGAACATACGCTTGTCACCGGAAATATGGTACCAAAAGTAAGCTGGGTCCCGTCTCGCATATCGCAAGTTGGCTTGGGCAAACGGAGCTGGGAACCATCTTAGTCGCGAGACTTACAGGCCCTATTTGATATTTCTATGCGCGAAGAGTGTTATTAATATTATATTAGAGCATTAGCAGTGGGTGAGTGGGTTGGCTTAATATGCTTCATTACCGCCATATTGCTGGAATATTGCTGAGTAAGGCGTTAAAGAACAATCCAACCATTTACTTCATTGAGACTGTCACCTCATTAGGGTGGGGGTGGGAGGTGGGGTGGGGTGGGGGTCTATCCACAAGGCTGAATGACAAGAGACCTAAGTATGACTTCAAGTTTTCAAAACGTAAATATTCCACGGGCTTGTCTTTTGAGGTACATCTTAGTATTATTTTCTTCAGAGATTTTGAATAGCAGCGATGTATATTCATGTCGAATTTGAAACTGATCTCCATTACCAACAAGCTAAGTACACGTATTTGAACAAAATATCCTATCCTGTCTATTATTCCAACCGGTCTGTATATCAATAAAACGGAGCATAATGGAAAATAATGATAATAATCAGGCCTTTTCTGATATCCAGGCCGCACGGGCATGCTTTACGCGCATACAGGATAATGGACATTATAACCCAGGATAACCCAAACTTCCTGTGAGGCGCTAGAAGTATATGAGTGATGTGCGTTATCCCATCTGATACCCATTTTCTGCTGTCCGAACGTTTCAACATCCATCGTCACGTATGCTTCGTTGTGGGGCAGGACAGAAGTCCTACTAAACTCTCAGGCGTCAAGCTGCTAAACACAGTCAGCCATCCATCCAAGGGCTCTCCGAGCATCGTTACTTCACCTGATTTGTGACCTGGGCTCTATGCATTGGACCACACCCACTAATGTATGTATATTTGAAAACAAACTGAATATTGATGTATTTGCACATTATGGCAGTCTTGTGAGTGAGGTATATCGCGAATTGTGAATCTACCAGGAAAACACTATCTGGCAGTCCGAAAGTGAAAAGTCAAATTGTTTCAGGGAGCAGCCTAAGTTAGGGCTACCTGTTTGCAATGTCTGACCAAACCGACCATAACTTGTGTTAAAGAATGGAGTAATATCAATACTATACTACCACTGATGAAGACCTACAAAACTAAGCAACCTGGAAAATGTACTGTTATATCTCGGGGTGTCAACTTGATGTGGGAAGAGAGTCAAAATTTAAGCGATGGATGTTGAAACGTTAACATTGTTTCGTACTCATGGGACACATCTCTGTCCAGTAATATTTCAACCACGGAGCCCCAAGTACCACGACACACTCAATAGATATTATCAATGCATCTGTACATGGGACTAATCCGTAGCCAACTGTCATGTCAGGACAATGAAAACAATATCTTGGTGTTAACATACCAAATCCAGTAGTGACCATGAATATGTTGCTCTGTGGGAAAATGAAGAAGAAGAC
Source organism: Haliotis rubra (assembly GCF_003918875.1). NCBI lineage: Eukaryota > Metazoa > Mollusca > Gastropoda > Lepetellida > Haliotidae > Haliotis > Haliotis rubra. Next base: position 1,042,722 of record NW_025767401.1, on the reverse strand, counting down.
ACCCTTTGTCTCTGTCAACCAGCATCCTCCTTGATCCAGACGAGCGGCGATGAAGGCTCCCTTAGAAGCATTCGCACCGGATTGCACTTTAATGTCACAGTCAAGGACGACATCGCCCCTAAAACAGGAACACTGGACGATGAAGAATGATTTACCGAAATCAACATTCAAAGGAGAGAACTTAATCAATGATGTCTTCATTTAGACTGGGGGCGGTTGGGTAGCCTAGTGGTTAAAGCTTGGCTCGTCACCAATTTTGGATTCCCCACAAACTATACTTCGTAGTATGACAATGAAAAATAATTACGAGCCAGTCAGTCAATATTTAGACTGAGCTACCACGCCCATCTCAATATAATCTGCTTGACACCCATCTCAATATAATCTGCTTGACACCATGTCACAGGTCGCTGCAAGGTCATCTGTCGCATGACCTTTCCATGACTGCCTCCAACGTCCATGACCTCAAATGACCCAGTCTGTGGGGCCAGGATGTAGGGCTCTTCACCCACCTGATACTCTAAATTATTAAAAATATATTTCAGTTTATTAAATTTTCCATATTCACCATGATGTTTCAATATTCGAAAATTAAATGAAGACTTATCCAGACATATGTCTTAACTGATACAATTACGGCTATAAATTGAACCTGCACTCTTGAGAACGTCTACTCATCTGTATCCAGGTAAGGCACTTAGGATAGAAATGTAAAAACGATATTTATAAAGAAAACCACCCTGTGGTTCCAATAACCTTTTGTCAAACACATGGTCAAATAGCGCACCGTATCCACAGTATTACGTGTGCAACTAATGTATGATAACTCTGTTTATTACCCAAACATAACATAACCAGTATCATAGATATCATATGTGTACATGTACACATATCACTCTTGCCTCGCTAGGTCAATACAAAATTTCACACTCGTATGACACACTTGCTCGTGTAATAATCTCTATTTATAACATACACATAAAACCTTATTCCAAGTTTAAAAAACCCCCTGTGAACTATATGTTAAGGTGAATTTACAGGAAATTCATCAAACCTCGTTTATTGACGTATCGGTAGGTACTGAAGTTTCCAACGGAAAGCGATACCTATAAGCTTCTGGCAGTTCCTTAACCAAATGACAAATACTTAACATGCCTTTGACGTTAGATGTTCCATATGTCATGAAACCAGTTCCAATCCACGACTGTAGAGTTATTAATTGTTTACAGTATATTTACGTTCAAAGTCCTCCGCATGTGACAGTGGGAACGGGGCGGAAGCTGGGGGCTTCGGGGGTTCCCCTTTATGTCCGGTCGTCAACGTCGTCAAGGTGAAGGTAGTTTCCGGGTAGATAGTCAGATTGAAGATTCCATTTACAACCTGTTTATATGGTTACATTTCAATTGCATGATATTCAATGGAAAATACCTTCCGTCAAACATTATTCAAAACTGTCATTTTCAGAATGGATAGAATATATCCTTTAATAATGAACATTAAGATATGGGTCCTATCAGCTACTCTTTCAATTTTTTAACATGGATCCATGAGAAGAAAAGCTAACATTGCCGCAAAAAATGAAAACGTTAAATGTGAAAATGAAACTGGAGAGGCAGAAAAAACTTCAGATATTTCTTCACCAACCAAAAGTGAAATATGTATTAATTACCTGAACTGGAAATTGTTTAAAGAAATTCTGATAATCGCCCGGATAAGAGGAGATGTATGTTTTCCAACTGTTGAGATGGGTGATACCTGCCTGTGAAGATATATCATGCTCATCTTGATCATCGATACACAAACACTGTATATTAATAAAAACTGCTGGTAACAATCGCAAAGTGAGTGTTTCTTTGAGATATTGATGTAAGCAGTAGACGTGTGTGCTAACACATCAAATTACAAAAAAACCCAAAACAACACACACACACACAAAAAACAACAACAACAACAACAACAACAAAACAAAACAACAAAACAAAACAAAACAACCAAAAAAACCAAACAAATAAACAAACAACAATTCAGGAATCAACGGCTGAAGAGAAGGTAGATAAAACCAAGACGATCTAGATAATGGTTTAATGTTTACATGCATGTGAGGAAGTTCTGGATCTGGTAAGCGCTTACAGGGGGTATAAACAGTATACCCACATATGAAAACATGTTTTTAAAAGTGTTTTCACAGGTTCCACTAAGACTTACAAATGTCCCTTTGATTTGAAATGTGATGTTCTCCATCTCTATATCTGCAGGGCCGTCATCTTGATGCTGCAATAATGAAAGACTCTATAAACCTTATAAGAAAACGACAAACACAAGACCTATTCAAGGTCACTTGAAAGAATCAATACCTTTAATATCAAAATAAAAGGATGTCAGATTTGAGAAAGAGGTTTTCATAAACTTTCTGTAAAAGAAAATATGTGATTCTGATTTACTTTGTTTATACGGCCTCACCATTTTCTCAATGATGATTGTAAGGTCCTTCTTGTCCGGACTGATCAGAGAGACATAGCTGCCTCCTTTAACCAGCTTCCCCACCCCGTACCCGTGCTTCAGGTAGGTCCATCCGGGCTTGGTAAACTGGCCAGTATGAGCTGCAACAATTGTGATTCTGACGTCATAAACTCTTAAAAAACTCTTAATTCGGTGTTTGGAATATCCAATAGCAAACAATTCATGAACAGTTCAGTTTGTGCACTGAGACCCAATCACCCAGTTTCATCGGTATAACTGACCCCCGTTAAGTGTTATCATGAACACGACAATAATATATATAAGAACCCAACTAACATTGATTGGGTGTTGAAATCAATACTGACCTGCAAGCCATAGGAAATCAAAGGTCTCATAATGTCCACTCCAAGGTTCATTGGCCAGCATAAGTGCCGACGGGAAGTGAGGCAGGAAGGAGTACCAGCTACACAGAGCCGCCCACACGATGGTGCTAGGTTGAGAAGGAAACAAACAGAGGAAGCTTAGGGTAACATACATATCACTTGATAGCCTCGCAATGAAGAAACGAAACCGTATTCTGTATTCAGTTTTCGCAAAGATGCCTTTTAATTGAAACTATTTCCAACGGATTGTGTAACAGTTGTAAATTGGGTATATATTTACATTATCTGGCTTACCTTGTCATGTACCCGTTTACGTAGTCTCGATTCCAGTTCTGAAACGAAGAATTGACCAACGATCTACCTGTTTCCATTATATTCCCTTCAGAGAAGTATCAACGAGGAATTATATTTGTTCACCCTTAAGAACCATAAAATACACAATCAACTTGGAAGGTATACGTAGATATGTTTTACAAAGTTTATCCAGTAATACATTTTGTAAAGAAACCAGCTTGTCAAATTATTTTTTTATATTGTGCAAATATTTTGTGCTTTTCAAATAAATATCTTTACAAATGAGGTACTGTTCCTCATGATAACAAAGATAGAAACGCTACAGGACAAGTATTCCCATATAAGCGTCACATTTACAAAATATCAATCTCGATATATAGAATCGCACATTCACTTTTGTAGTGTATCCATGGATAAAAGGTCTTAATCAGATAAGTAGTGGTTGAATGTTGTTCAATGCCGCATGCAGCAAACTATTAGCACATGACAGGTACATGTACATAATATCTGGATAAAAGCAATGTTTGAAAGCATGAGCACCAATCAATGCCAGTATGACAGCCAGTAATGTTATAATGTACATTAAAAGGCCTCCCCGACAGGCATTGGGTACTGGGACCAATGCTGCCCGATGCGTGAAAATGATACATTCCGTGACAGATTGTTCGTTGTCATATCACAGTAGTGCATTACTGTGAGACATGTACTTACAGCGTCGCCTTTGTCAGATGTATCCTCCGATGCCCACAGAGGTTTGCCCAACTTTTGAGCCAGGGAAGAACTGTTAGTGTGTGGATAGTGTACTCTGAAATAACATTAACGTTAAACCACTCATAACGAATATATACCTCCTTTAAATTATACATGCATGGTTCTGGTTTGAGGGTTAACGGTAGACTGCAGGAAAAGAAACAGTTTATACACGAACTATGAAATGGTGGGCTTGAAATGCAACAAATGATTACCCTTAAAATTGTTTGCATTCAAGCAGCAAATTCTTAATGGCTTCGCTCTTGGACTATTACCGGTAAGACGTAAGGTTTGTTTCTTCATCATAAAACAGTTGAAACAACCAATGTCAACACATACCCCATGGCATAGATGGCTTTGTCAAGTTCAGGATCATTTAAAATATCAGTTGCGAAGTCGTCCCATTGGAAGTAATCTGCAGCTACGATGAGCGTGTCTTGGAGGCCATTGTTGTCAAGGACTTTCCTCAACACCTGTTGAACAAGACAGTGGTTACATTATCGGGGCCCTAACTTCGAAATAATGTATGGACATAATAATATAGCCACGAAGCTTCACTAGGATTCACGTATATCAGTGATCTAATGCCGTTCACTAATCTATTCCTTTCCACTGATTTACCCACCTGAACTTATAGACAAGTGAGACCGCCTTGTGTGTTCCATTATTTGATTCAGAGAGACACAAACTCTCCACAAGGCAATATGACAAAAGTAATGATTTCAACTTTCCAATAGTTAAATATCCCTTCATGTAGAGCAATTTTCCAACAGCTCCAGCCTTTGGTGTGATCATTTGAGGTACAATCAAGAATACTCGTTTCACGACGATTTCGAAGAGCGTGACACTACTCTTGGCTTTAACATTAAAGGCTTCTGTAAAGCTTTCTCATAGTTTTATGGTAGACAGGTGGGGGGAGTTTGAAAGGCTGACACGTCAGGGACAAAGATAATCTCCGAAACAATTCCATATTTTGACATCTACCACCATTCCCGAACTTCAGGTGTATAATTGACTTGGCATTTGTGACGGGTGCCACCAATGGGCACGATATGCTTACCTTTTCGCAAACACATGGTTTTATACTTGACAGAGATTCATGATCACTTACCCATGACATAGTCGGAATTTTAAACCGACATTTCTTATAGGTGCTGAAGGGGTTTCATCGGTTCTGTTCATTGGTATTTAACACATTTTCTAAAGCAAAAGATACCAATCGTTGTTATTTATAAGTTAAAAACTCACCTTTATATACGTTGTGTTGTATAGATGTTCATTCCAACACTGAAATAAATAAAATAGCAAACAAGATAACGTAGCATGTTCATAGTCAAACATTCATCATCATAGTCAAACAACGTAATACTTACACTAAACTAGAAGACTGCGATATAGCAGTAGATCAAACTATTAATTACACAAATGAAAGTTGTATAATACTTGTATAATTACTTTCCACATTAACTTAAATCGTAATCAATTGTTTTCTGTGCGTTTCGTTTCATTATTCAATAGTCTTTTGTCACTATTTCTACGTCATTATTTTTTATGCCGCAAGAGAATATTTGGGATGACAGGATAGTACAGGTATAAACGTTACGATGCAATGGATAATTATGTTTCACATGTTGACAAAAAAGTATGCTCTCTTATAGTTGACTGACAAGCTGACTGACAGTTCCCCATCTGGTTACTACGACATCCCTTTCATAAACTTCTAGGTAATGTATGTGTCATAAGTAGCTACCCACGATTATATCCAATTATATAGGTTTCCCTATATCAACATATACTCCATTCATTTATACAGACCCGGGTTCGATTCCACAATGCGTGAAGCTCATTTCTGGCTCCACCTGCCGTGATATTGCTGGAATATTGTCAAAAGAGGCGTAAAACCATACTCACTTACTCCCCAAGTAATGATGTCTCAGAGATAGTTTAGCCCCCAAAATGACGATTAAGCCGAATCACCAAACACGCGTTTTAACTTGCAATAAAGGATTTTCACTATGTTACCTATATTACACGTTACAAGTCTAGAGTTTCTGTCTGCTAAACATTTGTATATAATGTTATATGCTTCATTAATGTAATCAGACATTAGAACAGGCACTAAAGCTACGCAGATAAAGTGTGATACCCCAACGTAATCTATTGTCAGGTTGTGGAACTTCTTGGCACCAATGACCCAATTGGCAATATACTGCGCTGTACGTTCTGGCTGACCATACACGCTGTTGATGGGGTCTTCAAGATAGCCAGGAAACCCCCACGGGAGTCCGTACAGCTTGATGTCAGGGTTACGCTGAAATGATATATACATGCATTTTAACTGAGGAAGGAAAGAAATTACACTTCACAGTTGACGTTATCTCATGTTTGATTTTCAGTAGCTTATGTCTTTAATTAGAGTTGAATGAAGAAAAATGAAATGGGTGCCTAATCAACACATAAACACAATTTCACATGGTTTTGTGTTCTAAGATGTGATTTTATTTAAACATTTTAAAATAATAAACATAAGTAATTATTTTAATATATTTGTTTTTACCATCATTATTTCCACAGTGTAATATACAGTTGAGCACATGTATGTAGAATACATTCACATCAATATACTCAATACACTTTCACACATCACCATCATACAACGAATATCTTTGAATATGTTTTGCATACTTTATCTCTGTATCTAATAGTGGTAATAGTGATGGAATACACTTACAACATGGTTTCTGACCAAATATTTTCAGTAAATAGATTGTAGAAGGATGACATAATAAGTAATGATGATTAGGGAAAGAAATTAATGCATAATATATATTTTCAAAGATAAGATGTCTAAGATACCCTTCAGCTGATGCAAATAATTCTATTATTGTTATCAGGTTACTTATTACACACCTGTTGCAGGGCTGAGTGATGATTAAGCAGACATAATCAAATTTGAAAACAGTTCCTTGAAGTCAAACCTGGTATGTCATCAGTACTATTACACAACAACAAAAGCAAAGCAAATTTTAGATTTACATTCCTCCGTCAAGTAATGTCTGTACACTTTGCAAGCAAGTCCTTTGTGCAAACCCAAAATGGCCTATCCATGAAGTAATGTGTACAGTATAGTGAGCAGGCTCTCAAGCAAGTACTTTGTGCAAACCCTACCTTGCCTATCCATGAAGTAATGTGTACATGTATAGTGAACAGGCTCTCAAGCAAGTACTTTGTGCAAACCCAACCTTGCCTATCCATGAAGTAATGTATAGTATAAGTGATAGCCTGAACAGGCTCCCAAGCAAGTACTTTGTGCAAACCCTACCTTGCCTATCCATGAAGTAATGTGTACAGTATAGTGAACAGGCTCTCAAGCAAGTACTTTGTGCAAACCCTACCTTGCCTATCCATGAAGTAATGTGTACAGTATAGTGAACAGGCTCTCAAGCAAGTACTTTGTGCAAACCCTACCTTGCCTATCCATGAAGTAATGTGTACAGTATAGTGAACAGGCTCTCAAGCAAGTACTTTGTGCAAACCCTACCTTGCCTATCCATGAAGTAATGTATACATGATACTGAACAGGCTCCCAAGCAAGTACTTTGTGCAAACCCTACCTTGCCTATCCATGAAGTAATGTGTACAGTATAGTGAACAGGCTCTCAAGCAAGTACTTTGTGCAAACCCTACCTTGTCTATCCATGAAGTAATGTGTACAGTATAGTGAACAGGCTCTCAAGCAAGTACTTTGTGCAAACCCTACCTTGCCTATCCATGAAGTAATGTGTACAGTATAGTGAACAGGCTCTCAAGCAGGTACTTTGTGCAAACCCTACCTTGCCTATCCATGAAGTAATGTGTACAGTATAGTGAACAGGCTCTCAAGCAAGTACTTTGTGCAAACCCTACCTTGCCTATCCATGAATGTAATGTGTAAACATGATAGTGAACAGGCTCTCAAGCAAGTACTTTGTGCAAACCCTACCTTGCCTATCCATGAAGTAATGTGTATAGTATAGTGAACAGGCTCTCAAGCAAGTACTTTGTGCAAACCCTACCTTGCCTATCCATGAAGTAATGTGTACAGTATAGTGAACAGGCTCTCAAGCAAGTACTTTGTGCAAACCCTACCTTGCCTATCCATGAAGTAATGTGTACATGTATAGTGAACAGGCTCTCAAGCAAGTACTTTGTGCAAACCCTACCTTGTCTATCCATGAAGTAATGTGTATAGTATAGTGAACAGGCTCTCAAGCAAGTACTTTGTGCAAACCCTACCTTGACAGTTGGCAATATAACAGGTAGGAAAGTGATTATAGCCACGGTAAACTAAGGTATACATTCTTTACAGGGAAGGTAACTAGGTTGCTGGGGGTAGCAGGTTCATGACATATTACGCTGGTGTAAGAAACTAGAGAATAGAATCCATAGATACAGTGCGGCAAGTGTGAAGGGCTGAGTTTATAGGATTACGATCACCGTAGCCCTAAGACCATTTTGTGAATCTTTGCTCAGGACGAGATAAACATATGTTTGATAATTCTCTTTGACTTTTCGATACCATCTGGCTACCACGTGTGCCACTCAAAAACGGATACTACTTATCAGCTCTAAGGGTTAGACATACTGGGTGTGACAGGTATCACAAATATCGAGGAGGGTATCCTGAGTGCAACCAAGTCCAGCTTACCTTTTTGGCTTCTTTCATCATCCACCATTCATAGCCCCTGTTGTAGTTCTGGTCATCAGGGCTCCTCATGTGTGTGGCCTCCGTGCCCTCTGGGAACAAAACACATGTCAAGCATATGTACACTTGTGAGGGATTATTGATATAATAGTATTGAAAATTCAGTTATTGGCATTTTCATGAATTTGGTTTTACAAATATGTCTCCGTCAGAAAGTCTTACCTGAGCTCTGGGCATCACCTCCAATCTCAACTTTGAAAATATGAAGTGATGCTCCAAAGTTTGGCTGAAAGGGTTAATTGAAAATGTAGTTATTTTATAGTTTTATAAGTTTTGTTTCATTGAAATATTGATAATGTTAAGATAATATCTTTGATAACTTAGCAAGCGATAGATTTAGATTTCTTGTATATTAATTTCCATTCAACATTATTGAAGTACAATACGATAATGTATTAAAGACCTATAACGGAAACTTGTTTCACTAGGTAAATTTGATAAATTGTTTAATCCTTACGGTAAACAAGAAATCCAGGATTTCATCTCTTTGTTGTTGTGGGTAGCCGACCAAGAGTTTGGATGTAGCCTGAAATTAACAAAACATTCCGATACTGTCAAATTGTAGGAATAGGACACAAATATTGTTCATTGACTGTAGAGTAAATCATTAGTCAAACAGTCAAACAAAAATTAATTAAACATTCTTTTCCACTTATCATGTCTGCATGCAAGCAAAGCCACCAGTCAAACAGTCATCAACCACACAAGGTCACACGTAACACATACTCACCCCTCCTCCGCTGATGGCACCAATACCATCAAATACCCGGCCTAGTCCGGGTGTGTCGTCCACAGGGTAGGTATACTCACCGCTGCATGTGTATACCAGGACTAACAATACTAACGTCCTAAGAACACCCATGTTAGAGCAGTATAGACTACCACGTTGAGCGTCAGACAGGCCCAGTATATATGCCTACGCCGGCATGTGTGTATTGACGTTGGAGATAACACAATATCATGCCAGATAGCAAGTAATATACTGATGCAATCTTTCACGATGTTTGTAATCAGGTCAAATATCATTTATTGACCTTTTCATCTCCTTGTTGATGTTTGAGAGTTACCTTTTCTTCAGTTTAGTTCGTGTATGAGAATGCTACACCAATACACACCATTACCGGGAACCAACAGACCAGATACGTTCACTATAGTCAACTAATCAACGTTTTGCAATTTGATGCAAAAATACAGGGTGTTCTTAAATAAGTTCTTTGTGTATATTTTAAGAAGTGTTCGAGCATACTGGATGAAATGAAATAAATTTGAGATTCACACCATGTCTGATGTCATAACTGTTTCAGAAAGAAATCTCATTAAGATATTGAGACATACAAAAAATATTGTGCAAATATACTCATGCCAATAATGGTTGTCACCCCTTCAAAAAAAATTTTTGGATTGGTGGGTGAGGGGTGGGGGTGGGGTGTTGAGGGTCGGGGGTGGGTGACAACCATTATTGGCATGAGTATATGATATTTCGAGCGCCTTGAGTTGTAGACTGGAATCAGTCACGAGGGAAATGCTGTCAATGAGTTGCGTTCGCTCGGGAAACTCGGGTTGGTTTTCCTGTCCTGTTTACAATGTATACAATGGAGAATATTGAAAAACTTAAGATATATACCACATTTCAGTTTTAGCCTCCGAGACATGAGTCTGAGAGATTATTCCCCATTGAGAAATAACGTTTCCTCATCCCATGTGGACTTGGCACAGAACAATTATAACTGAATCCCCTTCATTGGTAGCATATAGTATTGATGTCGGGTGTGAATGTGAGTGTGGTGCCTGCAGCGGTGCCAAACTGCTGCTCGTTTAGCGGACTGGTTTGCGTGTTAGTCGGTGTGTAAGTTACTGGTTGTGCTGGATTTACACCTGCATGTTTAGTGATCTGTTTTGTTTATGCGTATTTAGCGGACTGGCTTGCATGTTAGTCAGTGTGCAAGATACTGGTTGTAATGGATAAACACGTGCGTGCTATATCGGCTTTTGGCCGGGAAACATCGTCAATGACACACTGCCATGCCAGATACGCGAATCGATAAGCAGGTAATACTGATGCAATATTTGATGGTGTTTGTAATCAGGTCAAATATCATTTATTGACCTTTTCATCTCCTTGTTGATGTTTGAGAGTTACCTTTTCTACAGTTTAGTCCGTGTATGAGAATGCCGTCGGGCCATTGGATTGCTAGCCCCATACACATCATTACCGGGAACCAACAGACAAGATACGGTCACTAAAAAAATCAACGTTTTGCAATTTCATGTATCATGGGTTCTGTTAAAGCTGTACACGTTTAGACAAAGCTTATAACAAGCATAACCTTGGAGACTCCTGTCTTATTCATACCCACTATAAATTCAAACGTGCGACCGCTTTTAGTTTGATATAGGTTTTAAACACAAGAGAGATCCGAATTGTGCTACCTTTAAGAGGGACGTTCAAAAAGTAGTCGGCCTAACTATATTCCTGATGTCCAATTTTAGAAAAGCTTCCATTTATTTTGAAGGAATCATTAGCAAAGTCATGTTCCAAATTTCACATATGTGGATAATGTGGTTAACGAGATATTAGTCATCACAACACACTGGGGTACAATATTTCTTTAAATATTTGCAGAAAATGAAAAACGATCTGTCATTTGCTAACTTTTGGATAATGGTATGCCCTCAGATAATGTCATTTAAGATATGTTCAGTATAGTATTGGATGACTTCCCGTTATAATCAACATTCAAAGTTATGGATTGCATGATTTATATTTAGACAGGGGCTCTTTTTTTCCCCAGATATTCAAACTGGCCCTGTTTACAAATGTTACATATTGAGAGCTGACACTTGCAAGATAAAAATTCAATCAAATTGGGGATCGTGGGGCTGGACATGGCAAAACCAATTTGCTTGAGGTTGACAGAGCATATGTAGAAAGATACATGATACAAACAGCTGCATTTATATCATTTTCTGGGTGAGGCAGACTACTTTGTGAACGTCCCTCGTAACATATATCACATGTCTGATTGTACCCCAACAACGTAGGTGAATGTTCTCAACTATTGTTCTTTGATAATTTTATATCACAGGTGGATTTTTGATGATAGGAGAAATTGGCACAGATCATCACTATATTACAGATGGGCACAGGGGGATGTAGATGAAAGGCACTTGAGTAACTCCCATTGAGGATTATATTCATTGCATCGTGCGGCTCTTTATCCAACTGTTCCAGTTGTATTCAAATAGATCATTGTCGCATATAAACAATTGAAGCACATTAGGCTGACGGCCACAGGCTGCAGGTGGCCCTAGCGGCAACCCGTGAAGATCCGGGTTAGAATTGATCTTCAGCAACCCATGCTTATCATAAGAGGCGACTCATGGGTTCGGGCGGGTAGGCTGACTTGGTTGACACGTGTCAATCCCAATTGCGTAGATCGATGCTCATGCTGTTGATCACTGGATTGTCTCGTCCAGACTCGATTATTTACAGACCGCCGCCATATAGCTGGAAAGTTGCTGAGTGCGGCGTGAAACCAAACTCACTCACTCACTCTGTAGCGGAATCTCACACCACACAAGAGAATTTCATACAGATACTAGTATATTAAGAAGTGTTTAAGCATACTGGATGAAATGAAATACAATCGAGATTCACACCATGTCTGATGTCCTAACTGTTTCAGAAAGAAATCGCATTAATATATTGAGACATACAAAAAGTATTGTGCAAATATGATATTTCGAGCGCGTCGAGTTGTAGATTGGAATCAAGTTCGCTTTCATAGATTTTCAAATCAACTAATGAAAAATAACAAAAGCCTCACCAAGCCAAAATATGTCTCTTCTTGATTTGAAACAGTCACGATGAAAATACTGTCAAAGAGTAGCCTAATGGTCAATGTGTTCGCTCGTTACGTCGAAAACCCTATCATTTTGACAATGTCTACAATGGAGAATACCGATAACTTTCTGTTAAGAGGTGAGTGAGTTCATCCGAGATATGATATATACCACATTACACTCAGTGACTGGTTTTACTGGAATACTGAATCATTACACGAGGCCGAGGGTGTACTTGTGTTATCGAATGATAGCAGGTGGATAGCATTGAGGTTGAAGCATTTTATCTTTAGCCCAGTCTGTGGTTGCTATTGAACGGTGATAAACAAAACATACTTGAATAATACATATGTTTATAAAACATGCTTCAATGTTATCTTAGTTTGTAAGAAAACGAACGGTAAATTAAATTACAGAATACCTTTTAATATTATTTTCATTATAAGTGATCAAATGCAACATATTCAATTCACTTCATTTTATTTCGGTTTTATAGGTCATTGGCCCATGTACAATAAGAAAATAGTTTACAATATAAAGAGTAGCAAAATTATAAAGAGAAAAACGCAGTTGACTTATTACAGAAGATGTAACAGATTTTCTAACAGCAGGAGCTTCTTTAATAAATTTCGAAACGTTAAAAAATGCATGTGTACAATTGCTGCTAATGAAATGAAGATATTTAGTCAGTATGCTATCCTGTCCACACTATAGAAAATACTTATCTCTAATAACATTATATTTTGTACATTCTAAGGTAAAGTGAATTTTATCTTCATTCGAGACGCAGACACCTTTTACTTATCTAAATTAATACCTCTAATATTACATCTCATTGGAAGTGCATGTAGTCTAATTAAACATTTATTTCTTCTAATTACTGTGTTATTAATGGAAGTAACAAAATAATTAAAATTTAACATTGATTTAACTTCTTTAAAACATCCTAGATGGAGAGATTCACTTATTTTAATAAGGATACGTAGTTTATCACAATCAAGAAGTCTATTCTTAAAAAGGGAAGCAAACTGGAAAACATTGTCAAGTCACTCTGCCAGCCGAATCTCTTCATAAGTAAATACGACTGTTTAGGATAATGATCCTCGGACATCGTTAACAACTTGCACCAATAGCTAAAGCACCTTACGTAATAATTCACATAAATATTTGATCTACCACAATATCATTACTAGGGACATGCTTTCCAACACCAAGGACATATTTACAAACATTAGTGTGAAATAATTCAATCGATTTCCTTTCCTCAAATCCCCAAATTTCAGAGCCAAATAATAACACTGGTTTAACCTTACTATCAAATAATTTGAACATAAAGCGAACAGTCATATAATATGTTTGTTAAAACAATACCTTCAGAAAAATATGCCTTACAGGCTTTACCAACTAGTGTATGTGTGCACTTTGTCCAGGACAACCGAGTAGAAATAGAATACCAAGGTAACTATAGTATGTTGATGTTTTAACTGGAATGCTATTGTAAAACCATTTTTCATAAGAGCGAAGAAAACCACCATTGCGAAATACCAAACCCCCTGTCTTATCCATCTTAATCTCCAGACCTCAAGAGCTACAATACTTATGTAAAATACCTATCTTTCTCTGTAAACCTATCACAGTATCATCAAATAAATTGAGATCTTCGGCATACAACAACAGAAGTAAATCAACATAATCTGACCCAACAAAGATACCCTTTCGATCTGAATTCTGCAGCATACCCTGTAATTCTGTTGTAAAACATTGCAAAACGAAACGGACTTAAAATGCAATCCTGACGTACGTCACTCAATGATTAAAAATATCCACCAATTGCCGAATGCGAATGTCGAACTGAAACCAAGATTTTAGAATTCATATCCCTTAAAACTGAAATATATTTTCCTCTTATCCCTTGCCTGAAAGGTGACTACCTAAGTAATGTCCTATCAACAAAATCGAAAGCCTTTCGAAACAAACAATGAAAACGACCACCACCTTTAGAAATATACTTCTGAATGAGACATTACAATGTAAATACTTTTTTCTGTGGTAGAATAATCCTGCTTGTGCCTCCGGAATCTTTTCATAAACCTCTGCAAATCGCTGAAGACGATTATTTATTACTATACAAAACACTTTACCAAGACCATCCATTAACGAGACACCCCGATTTTTATCCACATTATTTACACTGCCTCTCTTAAGCAAAGGAACAATATACCCTTGACCACTCCTGTGGATAAACGCCAGATGAATCAGCACCATTAAAGATCAATAACAAATAAGGTCATAGCAGACGAACACAACAAATATCACCACAGCCGTGATACTGTCTGGACCTGCAGCCTTCCCACACTTCAAACATTTCCCAGCCGCTTCAATCTCTGCAAGGGCAATATCATCATTCAAAATACAAACCAGTATCATTATCATAATCGACATCAATAACTTAATCATCATCATGACATCCATCATTATTATCAAACAACACTTCAGCATCATTGAGCATCTCATCGTCCACAGTGATAGTAGCGATATTGCTCACATCATTTAAGTATTCTGTCCACTGTGCACAAATTATAGTGGTGGAGGAGAGGCTGCGAGAATACGTCAACGATTTGACTCTAGTCCAAACGTTTTGCTGTCTCTGTTCGTCACACAAGTTGGTTGATATGATTTTCATCAGATTCTGCTTTTCTACACGTGCTTCGCTAGGCATTTCTGGCTTTACAGTTCTCACCAAATTTGGCTTTAACTCCAGAAAGCCTGAATTCATTCAAGTGTAACATTTTATACAACATATTTATACTATTTGGAACTACACTTTATCGGTATGAACAGATCCCATCCGGGAATCGAACCCAGAGTGAAACGCCTAATCGGCAGCCCACAAAGTCAACGATCTAACCCACTCAGCCAAAGCGGCATCCACAAAAAAAGGAAGTCTGACAACTGGTTGACTAAATGTAGATCACATACTTTCGGTACCCTTCAGATAAAGTGACTTAGTGTAAATTGTCACGGCTCCGATTCTACGAATACACAATGACTATTTGAAAAGTACAGAGAGTATGTGATCTAAACATAATCCCATATATAACATAATGTTATATGGTAAAATATGTGTACAATGTAACCAGATTGAAACGCCAAGAAACCAAGAATCGGCCCGCACAGAACTAAATTGTGCAAACGGTAAATGTCCACGATGTCAATCAGCTATGTTTGAAAAACTCTTTCTGCGTCATTTAACCCTATAATAGTTCAAAAGCAAAACACTGCTACCTTGAGTGAATGAATTGCGTTTCATGTCGCAGTAAAAAACCATTATTTGTGGTGGCTACCCGGTTACATAATTGCATAACAAAATACGGATGTCGACCTATTAGATCTGGAAAACATTGACACGTCATCACTAGGGCGGTCATTTTCAGTATTTGCCTCCGAGACAAGACTCGAAAGAGTGTTCCACATCCAGAAAGAACGT
The DNA here is from genome assembly GCF_003918875.1 of Haliotis rubra. Lineage (NCBI taxonomy): Eukaryota > Metazoa > Mollusca > Gastropoda > Lepetellida > Haliotidae > Haliotis > Haliotis rubra. The sequence goes on along the minus strand of NW_025767401.1, from coordinate 1,026,761 downwards.
GTCCTTATCACAAGGGGATTTGGTACAGAACACTAACTGAATCCTCATCATTGGTTGCATTTAGATGGGATTCTGGTTGTGTATGTGGCGCCAAAGACTTCTCGTCTTGCGAACTTGTTTGTGTGTCTGTCTGTCTGTCTGTCTGTCTGTCTGTCTGCGTGCAAGTTACTGGTTGGACTGAATAAACACATCCGTGTTTAGTGAAGCTGTTTGCGTGTGTGCCATTGTGTAAGTTACTGGTTGTGATGAATCTACACCTGCATGTTTAGCGAACTTGTTAGCGTGTGTGTCATTGTGTAAGTTACTGGTTGTGATGAATCTACACCTGCATGTTTAGCGAACTTGTTTGCGTGTGTGTCATTGTGTAAGTTACTGGTTGTGATGAATCTACACCTGCATGTTTAGCGAACTTGTTTGCGTGTGTGTCATTGTGAAAGTTACTGGTTGTGATGAATCTACACCTGCATGTTTAGGGGACTTGTTTGCGTGAGTGTCATTGTGTAAGTTACTGGTTGTGGTGAATCTCTGCATGTTTAGCAGACTTGTTTGCGTGTGTGTCATTGTTTAAGTTACTGGTTGTGATGAATCTACACCTGCATGCTTAGCCGACTTGTTTGCGTGTGTGTCATTGTGTAAGTTACTGGTTGTGATGAATCTACACCTGCTTGTTTAGCGAACTTGTTTGCGTGTGTGTCATTGTGTAAGTTACTGGTTGTGATGAATGTACACCTGCATGTTTAGCAGACTTGTTTGCGTGTGTGCCATTGTGTAAGTTACTGGTTGTGATGAATCTACACCTGCATGTTTAGCGGACTTGTTAGCGTGTGTGCCATTGTGTAAGTTACTGGTTGTGATGAATCTACACTTGCATGTTTAGCAAACTTGTTTGCGTGTGTGCCATTGTGTAAATTACTGATTGTGATGAATCTACACCTGCATGTTTAGCGAACTTGTTAGCGTGTGTGCCATTGTGTAAGTAACTGGTTGTGATGAATCTACACCTGCATGTTTAGCGAACTTGTTAGCGTGTGTGCCATTGTGTAAGTTACTGGTTTTGATGAATCTACACCTGCATTTTTGGGAACTTGTTCGCGTGTGTATCATTGTGTAAGTTACTGGTTGTGATGAATCTACACCTGCATTTTTAGCGGACTTGTTTGCGTGTGTGTCATTGTGTAAGTTACTGGTTGTGGTGAATCTCTGCATGTTTAGCCGACTTGTTTGCGTGTGTGTCATTGTTTAAGTTACTGGTTGTGATGAATCTACACCTGCATGTTTAGCCGACTTGTTTGCGTGTGTGTCATTGTGTAAGTTACTGGTTGTGATGAATCTACACCTGCTTGTTTAGCGAACTTGTTTGCGTGAGTGTCATTGTGTAAGTTACTGGTTGTGATGAATGTACACCTGCATGTTTAGCAGACTTGTTTGCGTGTGTGCCATTGTGTAAGTTACTGGTTGTGATGAATCTACACCTGCATGTTTAGCGGACTTGTTAGCGTGTGTGCCATTGTGTAAGTTACTGGTTGTGATGAATCTACACTTGCATGTTTAGCAAACTTGTTTGCGTGTGTGCCATTGTGTAAATTACTGATTGTGATGAATCTACACCTGCATGTTTAGCGAACTTGTTAGCGTGTGTGCCATTGTGTAAGTTACTGGTTGTGATGAATCTACACCTGCATGTTTAGCGAACTTGTTTGCGTGTGTGTCATTGTGTAAGTAACTGGTTGTGATGAATCTACACCTGCATGTTTAGCGAACTTGTTAGCGTGTGTGCCATTGTGTAAGTTACTGGTTTTGATGAATCTACACCTGCATTTTTGGGAACTTGTTAGCGTGTGTATCATTGTGTAAGTTACTGGTTGTGATGAATCTACACCTGCATGTTTAGCGGACTTGTTTGCGTGTGTGTCATTGTGTAAGTTACTGGTTGTGATGAATCTACACCTGCATGTTTAGCGAACTTGTTTGCGTGTGTGTCGTTGTGTAAGTTACTGGTTGTGATGAATGTACACCTGCATGTTAAGCGAACTTGTTTGCGTGTGTGTCATTGTTTAAGTTACTGGTTGTGATGAATCTACACCTGCATGTTTAGCCGACTTGTTTGCGCGTGTGTCATTGTGTAAGTTACTGGTTGTGATGATTCTACACCTGCATGTTCAGCGAACTTGTTTGCGTGTGTGTCATTGTGTAAGTTACTGGTTGTGATGAATCTACACCTGCATGTTTAGCGAACTTGTTTGCGTGTGTGTCATTGTGAAAGTTACTGGTTGGGATGAATCTACACTTGCATGTTCAGCGGCCTGGTTAAGGTAAGGTTGATAGGTCTGTTGAATTCTTCAAAGTTTCAGTCTGTACTGAAATTTGATTTGATGGAATGTATGTGAGGATGCTCTGTTTTGTTGAAACCTGTGTTGTACGTGGGATTCCTGTCTCCACGACGAACTGCTTGGTGAAAAAGTAACACCGCTGCAATTTGACATCAGACGTGAACCATTTATAAGCTTTTGGCTGGGAAACATCGTCAATGAAAAACTTTAACTGGTGTTGGGGTTGACGACTACATGAGTTTGCCACATGTGCCAAGAGAAGTGAATGTTTACAAAATGTTGCATCAGCAATGAGCATATCTTAATCCATACTCCATTGATACATGTCGCACAACAGGAGATCCCATGATAGATAAACATACGTCCTTGACACGACCTACTGATAACACTCATGATCTTCGTCATTGTACACACCGGCTTTCCGTGCAGTAAACTATATGTGGGATGATGTACAGACTACTTGCTTTTCAGGAATGAATATATCTATAAACTGTTATTCTGAATAATCTCATAATTCAATCGGATTACTGAGAAAAACAGAAGTTTAATGTATTTGTTTACCCAAGGCCTAGTAATTTCAAACTGTTTCTTATTTTGTCACATTCCCATTTTGATAGGCATACTTTACTATTACCGTTTGCATTTTCTACACATATTGGCGAAATTTTCCAATGGAATGAACTTCGAGCATCCGCTTTCATGAGATATTCAATATTTACGGAAAGAGTGAGTGAGGTGGACACCAGAAATGTGCTTCACTCGTGGAACCCATGTTAGGAATAGAACCCGGGCCCTTGGATGACGAGTGAACGCTTTAACCACTATACTACCCTACAGTAGGAATGTTCATATCATACAAATTGCGCACCATTCAAGAGTGGTTTAGCTGGGTTGAAACAGTAAGAATATTATAGCTTTTATCCTAATCTGTCAGTTTCATGTGGCTTTACAGACCAAATTGATCCAGGTTTCTAACGTTTATCACTTTGGTGAATCTCATGCACCCGGATTCAATTGAGTTAGTGAGTGAGTTAAGATTTAGAGTGACATCGGCAATATTGCAGCCATATCGTGACTATGATAATATAGACTTTTATAATAAATACAGTTATTTCGTAAAATCTGTCAACAAAGGACAGTAAAACAAATAGGTTATCACAGATAGAAATATAAAACTAGCATGTAAGCATTAAAAAGTTTATTACAATACAGGACAATACAATATAAAAACAGGGCTATAGTTCACCAAAAACTGAAGGTAAGATCACCATACTAGAAAGGGACCATGGGAACACACAGTACCTTTGCAACCTGCATGGACCCTAACTGGATTTACATAATTCCTATAGATGTTGGTGATTTTTGCACAATTTAACCATACGCTAAAAGAACACATATACTACGATTAAAATCACGGACAATGAAAAATACTGTGAATCGAATAGGAATGACATACCCTCTCCGGGGGACAATAATTTAACGATACTTCAACCCCCTTTGAAGGTATAGCCACTAACAATCAAAGTTATTTATTCATTTTCACAAATCAAAATTCATATGCTAATAACAATACATATCACAATTTATCAATGAATTCAAATTCTTATGATTAAATGAACACTTACATTATTCAAAAGATCCTTCAACGTTTTTATATTGAAATACTTGTACCTTGTAATGGAATAATCAATACAGTCAAGCAGGACATGCTTGACCGTGATTCGTTCATCACAAGGAATGCAAAATGGAGGATCCTCCCCTTTTACCTCCTCACCATCGTCTTAAAATGACCTCTTCAAATCTGGACTGACAGCCCAAGTAGGTGTAACAAATATAGGGTTTTATTTCATGCAATTTATTTATACCTACTAGGGTGTCCCACTTCTTTTGCATTAGATCCTGGAAATAAGATTTAATTACAGATTAATAATCACTGTAGGGTATTAGAAGTGGTGTCACAGATTTGTTGAGAGCTGCCTTAGCAGCCCGGATTCAAACCTTCAATCGAATAGCAGCAGTTTAAACGACTAGGTCACCCATGTCACCATGTACCATAGGTGGGCAGAGAGTCTCTCAGATTTATTATGGTTGTCCTTTCCGTATATCAAAATATTATAAAAAATGTCAACAGTACTCATTATCCGACGAAAGGTGTTCCATTGGGCGAAAAAGGCAAAACAACGGTGAACATATTTGAATGAAATGGTTTTAATCAGTTCATGTACTTAATCTGGCAAACGTCCGGCCTTGGCCCTGTTTGATAACATCGAGCAGACGACACAGCAGACGACGAAGCAGGCTGCAATAACCATGAACACTGGTGGTGTTTTCGTCGCGTGTGTGTGTTTTTGTGGGTTATTTGCGACAGCACATACAGCAACAATCTATCCCATTGATGACAGTGACGGGTTTGGACGGAAATTTGATGGAATCGGCGGCATTAGCGGTGGAGGGGTAAGATGTTCAAGACGCGGGTGTGTGGTGTGGGTGACATTAGCTACCATCAGGTGGGTGGGGCTGGAAGGCACATTGAGCAAGCGGGTGTCTAACATTCTTGATTTCCGTGAATCGTATTCTAGTTTCCGTGTGTAACTATTTTAATTTACTGTATGTGACTTCATCTACGAAGTGTTGTATCGTGTCGTTGAATATTTTACGTAGATACAGCCTAACCACTTCTTCCGTTGCATGGATCAAATACCACTTCCTACACCATATGTAAATTACCGCCATCACATTCTGATTATACCACTGCAAACAACCAAACTAAGTGATGATGTTTTATGCTTTCATTTAATTGTATACGAGCCAAAACGTAAAGTCTGCCAAAGTTAGACATCGCACTATGCTACTTACAATTTAGGAATAATACCTAAGTAACTGAATCTTTGATAGCTCTAAAGCTCCATTTCACTGTTTACAAGAACACCTGTGCTATATGTACATGAATTTATACCTTGAAATGATTCTTTCAAGAATACTCCGATAACACAAGTCAGATGTGTTGCCTCATGTATAGAGCCTTATCAGTCGTTGAAAATATCGAATGATGCCAAAGGTAGGATATGAAATTTGCTCGAATGGTATTGTAACTCACCCAAGTGACATCATAGACGCTTTGATTCACGCCTTCGCAGGCCACATCCAAGCTGCTGGTGAACTACCCACAACCTTACAGGGATCAAGTCTTGGACTTTCTTTTCAAGGTGATAAAATGTTTCAGCAGTTTTGCAGTTATTATGATTAATGTTATCCGCTCATTATTTGAAATACATACAAAATTTATATTTCCGATTCTTTCCATTCTGATATATCAACAATATTGTAGTAATAATTACTAAGACATGAATTTTCTGTTTGATATTCTTTTGTTCTTGACCAAAATTTCAGGATATCTATCTATTTATAAGAAAGAAAACTAGGGAGGTTTTGTATAGTTTATGAGACAGGACCATGCGTCGTTCAAAGGTGTTGCCACTCAAAGGGTAATCATGATAAGCAATATTAGCAATGGCCAGTTTGTTGTTTGATAAGTTACTCAGTTAGAAATTGGTTAGTTAAGTGAAGCCATCTTTACAGCCAAACTTTGGAGCATCGCTGCAGATACTGAAAGTTGAGATCGGAGGCGATGCTTGCAGTACGGGTAGGTACCTTCACATTAGTGATCCGTCTAAATGTAAAGTATCACTTCAGTACATATCGTGCCAATCACGTGGCTATATTGTTGTACACCATGAAGCGTGGCCTTCTGTACGAATCTGTTCATTTGCAACTAACAATGTCAATAACAATACATCAACAGATGGATCCGAGGCGTCCCACATGCACAACAGCTGGGAGGAGAACTACCAAAGAGGATATGAGTGGTGGCTCATGTTGGAGGCTAAGAAGGTCCTCTTCTTCTCGTACAAATAGTAACTGAAAATATTAAGCTCAAAACCCTTCATACCAGCTGTTCATTTGACCGAAACCGATATCGCCATTGACTTCTCTGTCGTTCATTGTCCTTCAGAAATACATACATTCCAGTAAAACAATAATGGAAAGGTACGAACAATTAGCCAGATGTCGCCGTGTGTCATGACCACAAGTCTGGCGTTCATGTCTCTTACTATAATCTCCAATAAGTATAGAAGGTAGTCAGGCCTGTGTGCAAAGATGATATCCAATTACGTTGTTGTTTTCAGAGAAATCCCGACATAAAGTTGTACGGTCTGCCTTGGGCGTATCCTGGATGGGTAGGGGGACCTACCCGAGACAACCCCTGGACCGACCCAGAGAGACCTGTTAACTATGTGCTCAACTGGATTATGGGTGCCAAAACAGTCTATAATCTCACCATAGACTATGTTGGGGTTCGTTATTTATTATGTTAAGGATAATCACAATCCTTTTGAATTTTTTAATTGTAAGTTTGCTTGTTTTGATTTCTCTTTTATGTATCAGTTTAACGGAAATCAGTTTCAATATTCATCATATGACATTTGTATTTGATTGACAAATCCCTTAATAGAAGCAATAGGCAGTGATAAATCTTTTGATGAAAGCAATGCACAGTGACAAATTCTTAAATGGAAGCAATAACCAATGACAAATCCCTTAAATGGAAGCAATACGCAGTGACAAATCCTTAAATGGAAGCAATGCGCAGTGACAAATCCTTAAATGGAAGCAATACGCAGTGCCAAATCCTTTAATGGAAGCAATACGCAGTGCCAAATCCTTAAATGGAAGCAATACGCAGTGCCAAATCCCTTAAATGGAAGCAATACGCAGTGCCAAATCCTTTAATGGAAGCAATACGCAGTGACAAATCCTTTAATGGAAGAAATACGCAGTGCCAAATCCTTAAATGGAAGCAATACGCAGTGCCAAATCCTTTAATGGAAGCAATACGCAGTGCCAAATCCTTTAATGGAAGCTATACGCAGTGCCAAATCCTTTAATGGAAGCAATACGCAGTGCCAAATCCTTTAATGGAAGCAATACGCAGTGCCAAATATATGTTTGCGAGTGAAGATATATTTCATCCTTTCTCTGTTATAGATATGGAATGAACGGATGTACAGTATCCCCTACATCAAGGTGAGCACGTGACTGATTTAAAAAAACTTGACCAAACTGAGTATTTGTTCTTATTGGATCAAACTATAAAGATATGTTCTCATTTCTGTATATCCAGCTACTACGGAGGATCCTTGACAACACCGGCTTCAGCAACGTGAAGATCGTCGGTGCTGACAAGAAGTGGGAGATTGCTGATGATATCCTTCAGGATGAGGAACTCGGGGCTGCCGTCGAAAATATCGGGTACTGGTAAACTTGTGACAATCATATCATGCACAATATGACCAAAGACAGTTCTCATCGCAGTTTCATAACTTCTGTGTTATGTTCTGTTATATTTTTCTCTGATCACATGCAGACATATTATCCCGTGATATGGTGCTTTATCAACACTGACAACCTTGACACAGATGTCTTTGGTTGGCATCAGTGTTATTAAGAACTTTAAATGGATAATAAGTCCTGTGTTTTTCCGTACAAACAACGTGGCCCCATGTTTTCTGTTATAATATTCCAATAGTTCTTCTGATTCCCGCCAGGTGTCACTACCCTGGCACGTTCTCTGATTCATCCGCCATGAAGACCGGCAAGAAACTGTGGGCCTCAGAAGACTACGGCACCTTCAACGACAACGTCGGGGGTGGATGCTGGGGAAGGGTAGGTACTGAGATGTGGAAGGGTCGTGTTGAAATTTCTTCTTTTAGTGGCATGTTTAGAAGTTGGAGAATCAGATAAGGACAAAACTTTATGGATGAACAACTTCTTTATTCTTTATTATCTCGTGTTAAAATTGCAAATGTGCTGCCTTGGTACTACACACCATTCCCCGATTGGCTGTCTCTCTCTCTCTCTTCTCCTATCTCTCTCTCTCTCTGCGATTGTTTCCGAAAAGTAATTTGAAAACAACTGAATTTAGAAGACCAATGTCATTATATTCTGCTGCTAAATCACAATCATTACCAAACCTTACTTTCCACCTCACATTTAAATCAAAGTATAACGGATACTGAATTTTCCAGATTCTCAACATGAACTATGTCAATGGAAACATGACAGCGTAAGTTATTCATAATTGACAGAGATTTAAAATCCGTTATAACACATACTAATGCTTCTTACTGTAAACGTTTCTAAATATGCCGTAATGGACGTGTAATTCAGTATAAAAAGCTGTAATAATGGTGAACGAGGAAATGTTTACATAAAAAACCCATTTCCTCAAAGGACACTTCAAGCGCATGTCGACGTTTCACAATCAATGCATGTTTCAGAACAATATCGTGGACCGCTATTGCCAGCTTCTACAACCCCCTGCCTTGGTTCAGAGCAGGATTAATGACGGCAATAGAACCTTGGTCCGGGAACTACGTCGTCCAGAGCCCAATCTGGATAGCTGGTATGTGTTATAGTAAAAAGAAATATTTACAGTGAGTGAGTTTAGTTTTACGCCGCACTCAGCAATATGCCAGCTATATGGCGGCGGTTTGTAAATAATCGACTCTGGACCAGACAATCCAGTGATCAACAGGAAGAGCATCGATCTACGCAATTGGGAACCGATGACATGTGTCAACCGAGCCAGCGAGCCTGACCACCAGATCCCGTTAGTCGACTGTTATGACAAGCATGGGTTACTGAAGGTTCATTCTAACCCGGACCTTCACGAGTTATTTTCAGTGACCTCGGTTGTTTTATCATGTCACTAAATGTACTCCTACTATTTGGTTGTACCGTCACATGTGTCATTAGTTAGTACCCACTGGACCTAATAACGGACTACACTGCCATGTAAGGTATTAACATTCCAAGCCATTCAATAAAACAGGACAAAAATGTCACTGAGTGCCCCAATGAGCATATGTCATAGACACGTTTAAAGAATGTTAATTTCAAAATATGTTTTCCTATGGACTATTAGATTATTCCGTGATGCGAAAGGTCCGGGTTCGATCCCTTAATGGGTACAAATGTGAGGCTGATTAATGGTGTCCCTCAGCCAGCAACAACTCAACTCTTTCACTCATTATTTGCCTTTCTATCCAGCCCACACGACGCAGTTCACGGAGATAGGATGGAGCTATCTCCGTCACGGCGCCGGAGTTGGAAATTTCACCGGAGGAGGGAGTTACGTTGCTCTAGTCAGCCCTAATGGCAAGAACCTCACTATTATCATCGAAACCCTGGTAAGAGACTCTGTTATATTACAATATTAACTATATTTGAGCACTGTATGTATCTTGATGTTTCTTGTATTAATTTGTTTCAAACGATCTTTTGTCAACAACATTACCGTCATGTCACCATTCTAGTGCAACAATATTGTATTTAAAAAAGTTTCACTTTGATGTAATATGTTTGTGTCAGTCAATAAAATCAAAGCTTTGGTGATCACAAACGAAGCCTGTAATAGTCGACAAAGTCGAAAAATGGCTGCCATTGTTAGGTGAAGTTGTGTCCCTTCAAAATCTATTCATTATCTGTTTTGATACAATCTTACCTTGCCAGTTGGGTTCACGTATTCGATCGCTGTCAAATACTGGTCTGTCTGACCAGATTACCGACCACAATGACAAAGCCATAACTCACCGTTTGTTCTTCTATGTCCTCCTAGAGCCACGACCATTCCATCTGTGTCCGGCCTCCACTGGAGCCGTACAACGTCACGAAGCAGAGAGTGACCTTCCAACTGAAGGGCAGCTTTGTAAGTGGTTGTTACATTCGCGATTCAAAGAAACGGATTTATCGATTAAATTGATTGAAATATGGACGAACATTAATTCAAAGAACACAAGCACAGGATAGATATATTGTATAAAGTAATTATCAAAATGTAAAAATATTCCAATGCTAAATATTTGTGTTTTACATTACCTCGACGATTCCACAGTGAATTACTGCTCATCCGACAGTCAGCAACAAGGTGATAGTAAATTGTACGATGTATTTCTTACAGTTTTCCATAACATCTCTGAGGGTGTGGTACAGTAGATTGTTCAATGGCGCGATCAATGATACAGGCACGATGTTCGAGAGTCAGCAGTCACTAGAGGTGCGAACTATATTTGTGTGACTATAAACTCAATTTCGATCTGAGCTATCATGGATGTCTTTGAAGCAGTTAGCACTTCCTAAGATTCAGAACACTGCTTTGATTGATGGCAGAATGCAAAGTTTGTTCTTCAGTCCGAAGCCTTTTGAGCCAGTAATTAGACAAAATGACCTGTCTTCTCACTCACGTGAGACCATTTTTCACTTCAAAGTGGACGTATTACTAATGGATTTTATTATTTCATACTAAACGTAAGAAAGTAAGAATAGAGTTGTGAATATATATGCTTTATATGTTATTGTAATGTAATGTGAGAAGAATTTCTTGTCAACGCAATGTCTTTCTCAGTGGTTTCACTTGTGTTGTTTAGGTAGTGAATGGGATGGTGCAGCTGGACGTGGCAGTGGATGAGGTTTATACGTTGACGACCGTCAAGGGTGGAAAGAAAGGGTCGTACCCTCGCCCTCCTGCATCCCAACCCTTCCCAAACACCTACAATGAGGACTTTGAAGGTAACACTGCAGGGACCTGTCATATATGAGTACACGTATTTGTGGAGGGTTGATGTGTGCAGCAACAGGAGTTAGTCATTTACTCCAATATAATGTTTTACAGGTTACTCTGAGCACACGGAGCCCTACAACCTGGCCCAGCAGACCGGGTCATATGAGATCATTGACGTGGGTCCCCCACACAACAAGGTGGTCAGGCAGATGGTTCTGACACAGCCGGTACACTGGTGTGAGGCAGAGGGCAATACCAACAGGTCTATCAGCATCATTGGTAACTACAATTGGTAAGGTTTTAATCTTCTTAGTGACAGGCTTTTGACGATGGTAATACTGATTGATGTACTCTCTGTATGGGCGTGTACTCGGCAATTGCCTTGGAGTACATCACTAACCTGCGTGTACCTCAAAGCGTCTTTCCCAAGGGATAGGAAGACAACGAAGTGTTTATTCAATTTGAAAGGAGGGAGAGAGGCGTTAGACTGTGTGATCATCACATATTTTAATGTCATTGACAAACGCAATGTAAGGCGGGATAAATTAAATTTGCCATTAAAACTTGAGATTACGTGATGCACATAGTTTCAATATAAACAGACTCTCGTGTATGAACAATGGCTTCGTCTTGTACAATAGGTTCAATATAAACACTCTCGTGTATGCTCAATGGCTTCGTCTTGTACAATAGGTTCAATATAAACAGACTCTCGTGTATGAACATTGGCTTCGTCTTGTACAATAGGTTCAATATAAACAGACTCTCGTGTATGCACAATGGCTACGTCTTGTACAATAGGTTCTCATGCAATGTGTTCGATATATTTCAACGTCTTGCAGAAGCAAAAAGGTAACAAAATACCAATAATTCATGGGTCCGAAATGTGTCCGAATGACTGTACCTGTGATATCCTGGAGACATAGAGTTTAACTATGGTATAGTTAAAGACACGTATACTACAACCGAGATTATGGATGAGGATGAAAATTAGAAAGTACCACATAATAATATAGAGGCAAGTACCAATTGTTCTTCTGATCTTCCAGGACAGATGTAACTGTCCAGATAGACGCAAGAGTCGGGGCCGTGAACGGCTCCAGCGGCTACTTTGTGGCTGCCAGGGTCGACAGAGGCGGCGGAAGCTCAGACCAGGCAGAGGGCATCTTCCTGTACATCTTACCTAACACAAGTACTTACCTACTGTCCGCGGACTTTGGTGAGTTTGTACATTCTATGTCCTGGAGGCATCTCTATCAACCAACATTATGGTTTCCCACTCAGCACTGAGAGGGATGGCCTCGTGGTAAACGTATTCTCTCGTCGTGTGGGGTAACAATATATAATATGATATGATATGATCTCCATTACTTCAGAACACAACCACATCATAATGGCAGGTGTGCTGCCGTCTAGCAGCAGCGACTGGAACACCGTAATGCTGACTGTACAGGTAAGGGTTGTACGAAACTTTACCCAGGAACTCTGCCCACTAGGAACTCTTCCCCCCAAAAATGTTTCCTGGATACGGCTTTATCAAATGTTTCCCGTGGGCAAAGTTCCTTGTGGGCAAACTCCCTGTGGGCAAAGTTCCCGGATTCCCGGAATCCGACAGTTCCTAAACTTCTTATAATAAAATCAAATCATGTCCTTTTGTCTGTAGACAACTGCGTGTGGTATCAGAAATGTTCCACAGTAATAGATTTGCATGTTTTGCACTGTATAATATTCATTACTGAAATGCCAGCTGAAACTGTAGACGAGTCGAGACTGAGCATTGGTTTTATATTCCAGGCAGGATACGCAACTGCGAAATACAACAATCAGACACTGTTGAAAGAATCTATTCCACCCAGTATGGGATTTGTGGCCATTGGCACCGACTCCTGGGGAATTGTGGACTACGACAACCTGATGATTAAGGCAGAACCAGTCCCACATCAACGCCAGAAGGATAATACACTGTATTTCAAGCCTCCAAAATAATATATTGATTTTCATTATTATTCATTTAATATTGTTCGTATTTAATATAAGTAGAACACGTTTTGCATCTTCTGCTTTTATACACGCGAAGGTACAAGAAATTGGTTACCCTTTTATTGAACATAGATTTCCGATTCTTTCATGAGGAATACATGCCAACTACAGTTCTGTATAAAACTGAGCATCTCGACCACGATTTTGTTGAGTTGATTCACAACGTCGTCAATCTGAGTAAGGTCAAGCTATCCTATAAGCATGATATAGCACATTTGCAGTGAAATAAAGAGATACTGTGTTATCTATGTTTATGTATGTGAAGGGTTCAGAATCCCTTGAGTCACGGCAGTAATCATTATTTCACGCTCGTTCATCACACGTATATGGCACTCGTACCTTCATAACATTGTCGATAAGTGACGGTATTCAGGTGATTCAAGTCACACGTTGTGTTGTGTAACATCTGTCTCTATGGTTACTGTTTACAACCAGGACGGTTTAAGTTTATGCTGACTCAGATCGTCCATATCTGCTCGAGAACTGTTACACGAACACTGATAACACTGATAACAAGTTCAAATACCATTGTGCTGACAGGCAGCTAGACGGACTGAACGACAGACAGACACACACGTGTGCATACAGACAGACAGACACACACACACACACTGGGAGTAATGTGTAATGTGATGGTTATAGTGTCAGTAAACATGTTTATGATTTCTAAAATATGATCAGTTATTATTTGGAAGTCCCATCGAGAGTTATCATTTCAAATACACAATTTCTGACACATAAACGCTTTTACTTCGAGATAACCGGAAGTTCAAAGCAGTAAAACTCGACATAAAAGTGTTTCACAACTGAAATATATTTCGTGCCTTTTGACTGAACAAACACACACAGCAGTTCACCGATATAGCGACTGATAGCATCGTAAACATTCAGTCTTCCTCACGAAACGTAGGTCACTAACGTGGACAGCCACCATTATCTACCATAGCATGCTTTATCTTTATCTATTGTCCGCAGAATAAAATATTTGAAATGTTTGATTCAGACTTGTACATTTAATGACGTCAAAGAAGCGCTACTCTGGACAGCTCAAGGAACTCATGTTCCAGAAGGACGTGTTATTTTCACATTGTCGAAATCCGCGTATCCCAGTGATCCAGTTCCTACAGCCACAAAGCCTTGGTCCGGCTTCAGCCGGGAGGTCAGAGTAGGTGAACACTGTTTTATTGTTGACCTTGCCCACCGCTGTTGTTCCCTGCAAAATGTGGAACACCACTGGAACAACCTAGGTAACATTCCACAGATAACATGGGACTTCCCACAGGTGTCGTTGTTAACGAGTGACTACATTCCTATCATAATTCAATGTGGCCATGATTAGATTTAACACTGAGCCATGATTCAACCGTAAAACCTGTTTTGAAAATTGAAATGTCTTTGGGCAATAGCAGAATTTCGAGGATTTTTTAACTCATTCTTTTATATGGATATGCCAACCATTCGAACCTAATCTCCATTTTACCAGTTTATGACAAAGATACGAGAATATCGAGGGTACTTTGTTATTCTGCCTTTACTGTTTCATGACGTGTAAAATCTATAAAATGAAAACCGACAAGAAAATTGTAGTACGTTCCGTGGTGAGAGTCAAACAAAATTCGATGCAGTTCAGAATCGGATAGAACCTCCATGTTGAAGTGCCTCCATTTAATTTAAAAGTAATAGCTTTTTCTACTGGTATTTGTACATCACTGTAACGTTATATATGTGACACCTGGGGTTCGTGAAACAGTGTAACGTTGTAATGATGACACCGAGAAACGGGTAAGCAAGTTACACCATGTATCAGAGTAAATTAAAAGCATACACGTATTTGTAATTTCGATGTCCTCATTAATACGAGGCATACTGAGAGAGGTTGTCACATTTACCTGGCCATGTGAGAAGCTGCTCAAGGTTCTTTAACTACAGTGAGGACGCAGTGCAAACTAAAACTTACCTCAACATTCAAGGACATGTTGTTCCATCCTTTCATGACACTATCTACATCACCGCCTTGTAAAATCCTCTTTCGATCTGAAGTGAAGGTCAAAGCATCATATTAGGTGAACGTTTCAGGTATACCACGGCATGTCAATCAGGTGTAACAGTCGTCACATAGAGCCCCCAGGTTTACGAATCAAAGACTTTGTCGTGTATTTATCGATGAGGAGATACGACACC
Source organism: Haliotis rubra (assembly GCF_003918875.1). NCBI lineage: Eukaryota > Metazoa > Mollusca > Gastropoda > Lepetellida > Haliotidae > Haliotis > Haliotis rubra. The sequence continues at coordinate 1,011,590 of NW_025767401.1, read as the reverse complement.
TGTTATTTGAAGTTAATAAACCATATAAATTGAAAGGAAAACGTGCACGCATGACATATATATGAAATGATTGGCCTTTGCAAATGATACACGATCTTTCTAAAGAACACCATTGTCTAACATTCATCTTTCAAGATCAGTATCTGAAAATGATGACCTTCACCCTTCACATGGAGGGGGGGGGGGACTCACCCAAAGTAGGGGCGAGTTGATAGGTGTTATCTTGAGGGTAGAAAAAGAAAAACACGCCCTGCGATGAGTTGGTCTTGCATCCCCCTCTTTGAGACCCTGGCAGCAATGAAGACTCCTTTGGACGCATCCGTACCATCATCATACACATCAGCGTCCACGTAAATGTGCGTCCTGGAACACGTGTACACACAGCAAGGTGCAGGTTGAATCAGTTATTTATATATCTAGCTAATGTGAGAATACAAACGATTTTTTCCAACAAAGAGAGATTCGACTGCAGTTAGCAGAATAAAACTGGGTTCACAGGGTTCAAGACGCTTATCACCCATATGTTTGGCTCACGTATCCATGAGATGTAGACACTGCCAGGTTTTCTACGTGTATTACCAGTTCGTATTTCCGATTATAGCTATCCCAGCTGCAGTCTGGTTACAAAAGGGAATGGTCATCCTCAGGGTCATCTGGCGCATCACCTGGCCATGGCTTCCCCCCTGCTTGGTGAACTTCAAATGATCCGATCTCCTGTGCAAACAGATATGGCTCCTCGTTTACTCTGTAACCTGACAACACGAAAACAACAAGCATTATATTGAAAGGTTCACATGTAATTCAAGTTCAATGTACACAATATGGGATTGACATATACGTTAGCTGTGCAAACATTTATCGCCATTCATTAATACTGTATATTTAAACTGTGTACATAAAATCAACAAACATTAGTATTTTTTCCCTTCGTATGCAGCAATAGCTCAAATATGCTCAATGAAATAACTCCACTTCAACATAGTTTTCACAGCCAAGCTTTTGCATGTCTCTGACCTGAGTATGGCGACTAAGGGCCGATTGTAAAGCTCTGACAACGCTATAAAGATTTTCTTAGCTGACATGATCCAAGTATTTACACAATTCTTGCAGTCCGGTTATCACGATTTGCTGTTGTAAGGACAAACAAAAACAGTGGATCAGTATGGTCTGACCTTGGGTCATCAGAAATATCGATTCAGGGATCAGACAGAATGGTAAGCATGCGGTTTCTAGTTATAAATATTTGAGAAAAGTCTACAATCTATCTTATCTTACTTTCGAGTGAGTGAGTGAGTTTGGTTTTATGCCGCTTGTAGCAATATTCCAGCAATATCACAGCGGGGGACACCAGAAATTGGCTTCACACATTGTGCCCATGTGGGGAATCGAGCCCGAGACTCTGGCGTGACGAGCGAACGCTTTAACCACTAGGCAACCCTACCGCCCCCTTACTTTCGAAGTCCTGTGTGTACGGCAGTGGGAAGGGTTTAGATGGAGGAGGTGTTGGGTATTGTCCCTTCCTGCCGTGGCCGAGAGTTGTCAGTGTAAGAATCTGGTTCACGCCGAGGTACACATCCAAACGGTTGTTCTCAACCTTCAAGAAGAACCCCTTCACAGTCATACCTGTACATACATTGTGTTTATGCAGGTGCTGTGTTTGTTTAGGCGAGAACTCTTTTGCAACTTAATTTGTATAGGCTGAGTGGGTAAGTGCATTTTAGTCAAGAATAGTAAAACTGCGTAAGGGACACCTGAAACATGTAGATACTCCTTGATCACAAAGTATACATCTTCGGGACACTTGAAACATGTAGATACTCCTTGATCACAAAGTATACACCTTCGGGACACCTGAAACATGTAGATACTCCTTGATCACAAAGTATACACCTTCGGGGAACACTGACAGTTCACATGATCCACCAGTTTCGGCACGTGAACTACGAAATGAGACATGACCAAAGAATGTGGCCAAACATTGTCCATATCAGATTACATTCAATTTGAAGATGACTAAAGTCAGAGACATACCATTATGGGAGGCAGCTGTTTAAAGATGGTTGGTTCACCGGGAGCATGCAGCTGTGTGAAGAACGAGTTGAAGTATGTTATGCCAGCCTGAAAAATAACCCAACATGAGTTCTTTAAAACCTAACCATGCTATAAATATGGCGATTCAATGCTTATATGTATACTTGTATGTGCATGGTGCAATAATCGTTGTGTTGCAGTGTATTGCGGCGTTTGTCTATATTGTGTTTAGTTATAGATCTCACCAAACTTCCATCAAAGACGAGAGTGATGTTCTGAGGCGAAACGCTAAACCATTTGATAAGATCCGGGTGGAAGCACATTGATCCATTGTAAGTCTGAAATAGAACACTACTGTGATTATCATTCAAAGTTGGTGTTTTTACCGTTTTCGTGTAACACTGGTCTCAGAGCAATGCAATTTGAGGACAGAAGGTTATAGCCCCATACAATTGATTTTCCACACAGGACCACGAAATACTTACGGAGATATGAAATTCGCAACGTTATCAATGTAATGATTCCTTTGCTCAGGGAATCGCCATAATTTCAGAAATGAGCAAGTTTTAAGACAAAAATTTCTATACGCAAGGCATTATCAATGTAATATGCAAAACTGATGATTTTAAGAACCTGTTTTTCTAATGTTTGAAAATGAGAAAATGTTTGACCAAAACGGAAGAAATGTGAAAACTAATCAGTTTGGGTTGCTGATTTGCTCATACTTTTCGACAATGAACAATGAAGGTTTAGATTAACCGTAAAATTTGACTTTTCTAGTAGGACTTTTTCATTGTTTTTTCTGTGAAATTTTATTATCGGGTTAAATTTGTGTTAGTCTAAACAAGGCATAACATGTGAAGCGAAATATTGGTAAACCTCTGTGCCATGAAACTGACAATTGTATGGACGTCCTTGTTCAATTAAACTTAAATTTTCTCCCAAACAAAATGTTAGGTCAGGTTATGAAGAAAGACATGTACATGTGCAAAATAGACGTGTTTACCATTGTCTCAATAATGATCGTGAAATCTTTGCCATCCGGGCTGACCAGTGCCACATAGCTTCCTCCCTGAGACAGTTTCCCAGCACCAGAACCGTGCTTCAGATATCTCCATCCAGCTCTGGTAAACTGTGTTGTGTGGGCTAAAACATGTCATTTGACTGAACAGAGAGAATTATGCCGATGAATTGTGATGCAGTTGACTCATCTAACAACATGACTGGTTGGTTGGTTGTTTAACGCCGCACTCAGCAATATTCCAGATATGTAGCGGATGTATGTAAATACCCGAGTCTGGATCAGACAATCCAGTGATCAACACCATGAGCATCGATCTACTACGATGTGTCCACCGAGACAGCAAGCCTGGCCATCCGATCACTTTAGTCGCCTCTTACTACAAGCATGGGTTGCTGAAGATCAATTCTAACCGGATCGTTACGGGTATCTAACAACATGAACACAACTTAAATATCATGTTGATTTAACTTTTAACCTGTGTCGCATGAGCTGAAATATACACTGAACGCCAAAAGAAACGTTACCCTCCTTCCTTAATGACGGAGGTACCTATCTTGAACTGGCGTCGTGATGCGTGGCGTTCTTGGTCTGTCTACGGTGACCCCAGTCTGTCTGGAGCCCTGAATAACTCTTATAACCGTGATACGGTGGCATCCGCATTGGCAATAGCATTGTACGTCGACCCCATCTGCACCATTACAATGGCTCTTTCTCTCTCTTCAGCTGTTAATCGTCGCATATCATGATTATGATTGTATCTTTTGTAGGCTCTCTTCATACCCTATAGAATAATTCTGCATGTGAAATGGATGCAAATACTGCTTGAATATTGCTGCGTTTTGGCGATTGATATATATATGTGTAAACAGAAAATGGAAAAGTTACTTTGCAAGCAAAAATGTTAACAAAGATCATTGTAGATATTCCTAAACATATTTTCACAATATCAAAGACACGTTTTATTTGTGTTCACTAATGCAAATCAGCAGAAAATGGTTTAAAAGACTGAACTCATAGGAATGATTATTTTACAGTTTTACACACTTTACAACAGTTGTTTCTTGTTTTGATAGTTGACAAATGGTGACTTTAAATGGTTTATCTTTGTCCCAAAAGCAGAATTTTATTTCAACCTTTCTTCTGGACATCTAAATAACTGTTATTAGTTTATTTCGGCACGGACGAAAATAGGACAATTTAACTCTTCTGAAAAAGATGCATTTCACCTAAATATGAATGCATTTGAGAATTGTTTTTCGTGATTTGCATAAAGTTGTATTGTTAAACTTTCTTGTAAACTAATACCTTCCAACATATCTTTGATAGTTTTTTTAAGCAATTCATAAAGGTAGGAGGGTAACGTTTCTTTTGGCAGTCATCCAGTAGCAAACAAATACATACGCTACGTACCTGTGGCCCAGATAGGACTAGACACTTCATAATGACCACTCCAAGGTTCAAAGGCGTTCATCAGACCGTGACCAAAGTAGGGAAGGTCAAAATACCAACTTGTTATCATCGCCCAGGCAATGGTGCTGCCACAAAAGAGAATTGCATGCTGTTAGAAGTTCATGGATAGGATTGACATTCCAATGGTAGTGTTAGTAAATTCAACTTCTTTGTGTTGTTAATGAAATTATAGTTTATGTTGCATTATTTAGCCACAGGTAACCGTCAAACTGTTTCATTTCCCCAAATGTATATCTGACATGAAGGTTCCTACCCTGTCAAGTTTCCGTTAACATAGCCTTGATTCAGTGTCTACAACAGAAAGAAGATGTATATAATAATAGACTGCTGTCGATATTCAGGCTACATCACAGCATAACGGATAGCCAACCACAATGTCACTCTTTCGACCACATGTCTGAAGAGATGTACGTGTGAGAATGTTCATGTGTACTATTATTTGTGTGATTACTCGTCCTGCATAACTGATGCGATAAGTGCTTAACAACAAGTACCGCCGTCTCTCAGGCATGTTTAATAGTAACAGGATCACCATCAATATTTACTTCCAATTTCATTATCAAATCATGTGTCCTCAAGTTACCGTTATTTCATTTTATTTTTATGTTCTCTATATTTATTTATTTTGTGTGGGGTATGTGTGTGTGTGGGTGGGATGGGGTGGGGAGATATTATTATTATCACTGATGAGAAGGACCCACCCTGGCCCAGCACCCTGCTCCCGTCTGGTTGTTGGGGGTACTGTAGTCCTCTGACGCCCACAGTGGCTTCCCCGTGGCGATGGCAGATTTGGAGGAAAAGGTCTCTGCGTGGTGCACCCTGTAAACAGATGTTGCATGAACAATACAATCATTACACATATTGATATCCAAATTTGTACTACATGGTTGCAATGTCGAAAATAATAGTTCATATCGTTTAATGTTTGGAACTATATACCAGTATATGTCAAAATATTCTTTGATCAACTTGTCAATCCTCCTTAAAATATCAGGGCCACTTTCTTTACGGTTATTGTTTCCATATCAAAGATTGTACTACATGGTTTCAGTGTCGAAAATAATAGTTGGTAACTATATACCAACATATTTCAAAATAGTCTTTGATTAACTTTCCCATCCTCCTTAAAATGTTGCGGCCACTTTGCGTCAGCACTTTCTTTACAGTTATAAGTGATCCTTGAGACGGATTCTTGTTATGAATGCGAGTCTGAATAGTCTCATATAAAGTTTACAACAAACAAATATATATCAATAATCACGACGTGGCCGGCTGTCTCAGTGTGTCATCGCACCCCGGCGGAATGGTTGTACATGTCTACTACTATCTACCCTATTCCATAAATTGCCGCTGCCAACTGTGGGTCTGCAAGTATGTCCGCTGTTAATGTCACCCAGGAGAAAGCACTGGCATAATCCGCAGCGATGATCATTGTGTTCTGTAAACCATTTGCATCAAGGTTCTTCCTCAACGTCTGAAAAACACAAAAATATCATTTACATTTATCTGTGAACAATCTAACCACTGAAAACATATTTGTTTTATCACATATAGAAGATGATATCTTGAAAGAAGGAATACATACCTTAATATATGTTGTGTTGTACATCCTCTCATTCCAGATCTAACAAAGAGACGGAACAGATACATCAATGTAACCTTTCGTTTTACCAAGAATGGCATTTATATGTCTTTATCAAGGTGGAGATGTTGCCACAGAGTGGCATCAGTAGAATAGATATAGAAGACCAACACTTAATTTAAGGGTGCGCCTTCTTCATATTACACATGGGTGATTGCTCAACTATCATTATCTATCAGTTATTAATATAATATCATTACTAGCTGAGTACTGTTATATATACATACCCCAACGTAATCCACTGTTATATTGTGGTGAACTTTAGCCCCCATTATCCACTTGGCGACGTACATAGACGTCCGATCAGGGTCATCATAGATATTCCCGGTGCTTCCTCCAACCCAGCCAGGAAATCCCCACGGGAGACCATATATCTTTATGTCTGGATTACGCTGTAGAAGTTAGAGGAATTAAAAGTGTTTGTTATGGGAGCTTGTATTGAACACACAGCAAGAAACACCGTAACATATCCGAAAATAGCCTAATCAGTTCATTTACACTGAACGTGCTGGAGAAACTGTGAAGGGTTCAGGTTAATATGAATTTCAAAACTACAGTGTAAGTTCTTTAATGATTCTATATATTATAAATAGGTGTAATGAATTATATAGCCTGCTTTCACTAAATATACCGATTATCAAGTCAATGATTATTATGTATTCGTATAATGTTATGTTAAAGATAATCATTATAGTTTTGATCAGTGTTGCATATATTGTTCAACTCCAGCTATTGCGGACTCCATGATACAATCAGTTCGTCAGTTACTTCGATCATGTAGTATATTCTCATTTCCCATCAGACATGACATCAACTTCACTATATCCGACTTCGTTACATCCGGAGTTGTACCTTCTTCGCCTCCAGCATGAGCCACCATTCATAACCCCGGTCATAGTTCTCCTCGTCCGGTGTTCTCATGTGCGTGGACTCGGTTCCATCTCGATGACATATATACATGTAGCGTGAGTTTAGGCTGTTGTAATGTATTTACTCGCATACAAAACATATCCAACAAACATGTGTCATATACCGTCCTTGTCGGTTAAATGAGCTATCGTTTCTTCGGAATCTAATATGGAGCAAGTCTACTTTGATACTTTTGCACTGTAAAATACAGAAAAAAGTCATGTATATGTAAGCTTACTGGACAAATAATCAAGTATGTACGACTCGAGAAGATCCGGGTTAAAATTGACCTTCAGAAACCCATGCTTGTCGTAAGAAGCGACTAACGGGATCGGGTGGTCGGGCTCGCTGACTTGGTTGACACATGTCATCGTATCCTTATTGTGTAGATCGATGCACATGCTGTTGATCACTGGATTGTCTGGTCCAGGCTCGATTAATTACAGGCTGCCGCCATATAGCTGGAATATTGCCGAGTGCGGCGTTACAAACAACACACAGTACATCTATTGGATCTGTAAAACATCTTCAACAAACACATGACATATACTGTCCTTATCGGATAAATGGACTATGGTTTTTTCAAAGTCTTACATGGAAACACGGCTCCTTTGATACTCATATTACACTGTTATATACAGAAAACGTCATGTACATGTACTGGACAAATAATCACTCGAAACATCCAATATATAAAGTATATCTATTGGATCTGTAATATATCCTACCTGTACTTTGGGTGTCACTCCCAATCTCGACTTTAAGAATATGAAACGAAGCTCCAAAGTTTGGCTGAAAGAGGTGAATGGAGACAGATTCTTGTTAAATATGCTCAAATATGAAGATACCATGTCATCATTCGTAGATATGCATATGATTTACAGAAGCTTTATCATCAATGCGGTTCGTGGATTATGGTTCAGAACAATGTAAGGATTATTCCGGGTGGTTTACCTTGAACAAGTAATCCAGAATCTCACTTCTTTGCCGTTCAGGGTATCCAACCAGGAGTTTTGACGTTGCCTGCAAGAAGAGGGTTTGGCAGAGGTGGAGGTACAGGGTTACAAGAACGTTGAAATTGAAACTTTAAGGCTGTGATCGAAGGCTGAGATTGAAGGCTGATATTCCGCCATACACACTGACGCTGTAATACTTATACTCGACACAGTCGTATTGTTGAGGGCGCGAATACATATATCGTAAACATCGATCATATCGAGCGTGAGAAATATGTGTAGAATAATTTAACGGGTATGATATGTTTACTACATGATGAACTCATCAGGAAGAGCGCCTTACCCCACCTCCGCTTATGGCTCCTATCCCATCAAATACACGGCCCAGACCAGGAGTGTCGTCAAAAGTGTACATCTCAAACGATGAACCCGAATTCCATAGGACTAAACTTAAAACCGATGTAAATAACATGTGCTTGGAAAAACGAAACCTGAGCATTATTGGGTTCTTGTTAGGTGCACACAAACACCTATACGTATGACCCTGTATGTCGCAACACATACTTTCATACTTATCTCCTTATCATCGTCTAATCTAATGACACAAGACAGCTGCTTTGTTGTCGACAACATTCCTCAAAAGCTCAATGGGTGTTGAGAAATTACGTTGCAGGAAAAGCTATCAAACACTGGTTTTCCTGTCACTGCATTGAATATTAATAAACAGTCGTTGAAGACATGCAACTTGTCTACATTTTAGTATTTTGGATTATATTATACCAAAGAAATACATACGCAAAGGTAGAACATAATGGTTGAACATTACCAAAAGGGCAGGTTGGGAAGCGATGTATCTTTTAAAATTCCCATTTACCTGTTTTCTGTACGAAATATACAATATGATATAAACAACATGAAACGGCTGCCACTACTATCATTGCATACATGTCTGACAATATCGGTCAGTAGCTTAGATATTCTTTAATTTTTTTCTTTAGGGCCCAGGAGGCCATCGTCACCTGTAGGTGTCGTGAAATGTATGCAGACCAGGGTCTCCTTTCACCTTTACTAAGGTTAACCTTAACTCCTATTCTTTAACATTATACTAAGGTTACCTTAGTGACTTACGATCATCTTAATGCTTTGTGAAAGGAGGCCCAGGTGGACAAAGGATTGGCGGAAGGATTCCGAGTCCCTGGACTACCAAGAAGGGGACCTGGGGGCAGAAGTGGCCTCTGGAGTCCTTCAGAGGCAGGACGACCGCCAAGAAGATGACAGAGGACAAGGTAGATAAGCTTTTCAAATAATTTTTTGAAGAAAACATCGAACATAGGCTTGTTTTCAGTGATGTATTGTTTATAGTCCGCATCCATTTCCCCAAGGTATAGGAACATGCCGATCCACAAGTTGGTCCTGTCATCACAGGAGCTGCTCACAAAGGTGCTCATTGTATATTTTGACCTAAGGTTCGAACATTATTTCCGTCGAAATACTGAGCGAATTAATAGGCAGATCGCATCAATTCAACAGTATTTACAGGAACCACGATCAGATTACCGCTATCACGCCTTAAAACGAACATCGGTTGTCACACAGATGTTTTACATTATAACCGCATTGTCAGATTCATTAAAAGTCATAATTGCTGTTCCATACGTGAAGTGTAATATTGTTCACTGTTCAATAATAGTCACCACGCCTAATTCGCTTCAGTTATTACAATTGATTTTACTGAATGTCAGGCAGATCGCATGTACTCAACAATAATCTCTTCTAGTACATGGCAACATTATTTTACTGAATGTCAGGCAGATCTCATGAACTCAGGCAGATCTCATGAATTCTCTTCTAACATTATTTTACTGTACATGGCAACATTATTTTACTGAATGTCAGGCAGATCTCATGTCCTCATCAATATTCTCTTCTAGTACATGGCAACATTATTTTACTGAATGTCAGGCAGATCTCATGTACTCACCAATAATCTCTTCTAGTACATGGCAACATTATTTTACTGAATGTCAGGCAGATCTCATGTCCTCACCAATATTCTCTTCTAGTACATGGCAACATTATTTTACTGAATGTCAGGCAGATCTCATGTACTCTATTCTCTTCTAGTACATGGCAACATTATTTTACTGAATGTCAGGCAGATCTCATGTACTCTATTCTCTTCTAGTACATGGCAACATTATTTTACTGAATGTCAGGCAGATCTCATGTACTCTATTCTCTTCTAGTACATGGCAACATTATTTTACTGAATGTCAGGCAGATCTCATGTCCTCACCAATATTCTCTTCTAGTACATGGCAACATTATTTTACTGAATGTCAGGCAGATCTCATGTACTCACCAATAATCTCTTCTAGTACATGGCAACATTATTTTACTGAATGTCAGGCAGATCTCATGTACTCTATTCTCTTCTAGTACATGGCAACATTATTTTACTGAATGTCAGGCAGATCGCATGTACTCTATTCTCTTCTAGTACATGGCAACATTATTTTACTGAATGTCAGGCAGATCTCATGTACTCTATTCTCTTCTAGTACATGGCAACATTATTTTACTGAATGTCAGGCAGATCTCATGTCCTCACCAATATTCTCTTCTAGTACATGGCAACATTATTTTACTGAATGTCAGGCAGATCTCATGTACTCTATTCTCTTCTAGTACATGGCAACATTATTTTACTGAATGTCAGGCAGATCTCATGTACTCTATTCTCTTCTAGTACATGGCAACATTATTTTACTGAATGTCAGGCAGATCTCATGTCCTCACCAATATTCTCTTCTAGTACATGGCAACATTATTTTACTGAATGTCAGGCAGATCTCATGTACTCACCAATATTCTCTTCTAGTACATGGCAACATTATTTTCATGTATATGAATGGGGTCGTGGTGTAGCCTTGTGGTTAAAATGTTCGTTCCTCATGTCAAAGGGCCGGTTTCTATTCTCTACATCTATCCGAAGAATAAAATAGCTCATGTATGTCCATCGATTTATACAGATTTAAAAATTCATGAAATCTAATAGGTTATCCTATTAACAAGTATCGCCCACAGTAGCTACCGTACCAGATATTCTATACTACGTTCCCATGCATGTTAGGTATAGTACAAAATGCCTTAATTATACATATAGTAGTTTTTGTATTCGTTATAAATATGATCTTTGATATATATCTGTGATATTCTAGTTATTTTACTGTCCTTTGATGACAGGATTTATATTATCTACATGGATTTGTTATGTATATTTACATGTAACATTTCTAGTCACGATATGTCTGAAATACTGCCGATGTTACGTCAAATGTTAATTCTCTCACTCTCTGGACAACAACGACGTCTTGCAGTAACGTAACAGTTCCTCAAAAGACGCTACCACGCGGACGTCAAGCATGCCGGTTCCACACACTTTGACACATGGGGCTCTGTGGAGCTCCTCTCCAATTGAGATTGTGACCATAGTTACTTAAGTCGTTCTGATAAAACGGTCTTGTGCGCCAAGTATCGCCCTTGGACGATCAATGTTATTTGACTGTCGATATCGTGATTGTCGTCAGCTAATTACACTGTACATTTTACCCCCATTATGTTCACGTGCATATCATAGAAATGCCTGCACAAAATTTGCGTGTTTGCACTAAATCCATATTAACATATTGCAATTAAACAATTACTGCCTAAATCCATATACAAACTTGGTTCATAGATAATGTCACCCCAAATGGAATATCCCCTACTTTCTTTTCAATAGTGTAAATAAAGAAAGTAATGATCCTTATATTCTGATATGTATCTTAGACCACTTGGTTAGCCGTTCGACCTTGCATAAGGGTCGGCCTGGCTGTCCACATATATATCATGTGATTTCCATAAATGGAGATACATATCGTACCATGAGCGTATTAATTCACTAGGTAATGAAGCCAATTAAGCCCAACAGTAATTCTTACAAGTTGCAGCCTCAGCTGAATTGAAATTGAACGAGAATTCATTGTTGAAGGCACATTTCAATTCGCCGATCAAAACATGAATTATGTCCATTTGCACAAATAAATTGTAACGGATGAATAAGTTCACTTTGCACATCACTGGAAATTTATTAAATGGGTATTTAAACATGTTTTTACTCCAGGAACCGGTTAAAGGGTGTAATGATCTTTTCATTCATGTTCAAATGCACACTGAACATTCATTTTACGCAGTACCGGTTGTTCAGCTGGAGCATAAAATTGCTGTTAATTAATAGGTTTATACAATACAGACATAACTACAGTCCGTTTGAGTCAGAAACGGACCGATGAATTGCAAATTTAATCATTGTACAAATTGCCACATAAATATAAATAGTACACATGTTTATCATTTACTAATACCCAACAGCTTTCTTATATTTGAAAATTTTCCGGACACCACCAAAACAGTTGTTTAAGAAACTATCATCATTGAAAACGCAAAAGTTGTTATCTGTCGCGGCGGGGTGAAATTGCAGAAACGGAACAGCCAGTCATGGCGGGGGACATCTCAAAATCTATTCCGGGAGACCTGTCGGTTCCTCGTCCGTCGTAGTGTCATAGTCACGACTTAAAGGGATGACAAGTGGTGCCACAGTTGCCTGTTGTAAGCCATCCCGAGACCAGTAACCTTGTTCAATGACGTTAGCTACCTTGTTGACACAGTTTTGCCAAGTTTCAGTCGTGATTTTGTTAAGGGATTCCTTAACCAAAGCCTCTACGTCACGTAATCTAAAAGTTGTGTTTGATCTGGCAACATCTCCTTGACAATACCCCATATCATTTCAATGGGGTTAAGGTCACAGTGATAGGGTGGAAGTCGCAGAATATCGTGACCCTTACTTTTTATGTAACTGTCAACTTTGTAGAAAGGTTCACCTTTGTGGGTTTTTATGATCTCATATAGCTGAGGCTTCGTTGCCTTTGAAGGCCGTGCGATCTGAAATTTGTCGAGCCATGATATTATATAATCTTTTCGACTGTTCGATGTCGGGGCTTTACTGTCGGGGTCCTGCACGCTGTGGTATAGGGCATTGTCCATTACGATAAAAGTCTTCTCTGGTAGAGCTGGTACCAACTTGTTTTTAACCCAATCGAGGAAAACCGCACCATTCATCTCAGAATGATAGTCTCTGTTATCTGTGGACTTTGCCCTGAATACCAAGTCGGAGCCTGGGAGAAAGCCTTTGCTGGAGCAACCAGCGTGGAGAATGATAAGTCTCTCTCCTTTCCCTAGAGGCAGCTTTCTACGTGACCCCTTATCATCCCCATCTGGTACCCACTGACTGCTGGCAGTGTGCGAGGTATTGACCCAGGTCTCGTCCAAGTACACTGGCTCGAACCCTTCCTCGCGCTTCTTCTTTATAACCCTGAGAAAATTATTTCTCAAACGAACGATATCAGGGCGTTCACAGAGTACTGACCTATTCTCCCCCGAAATTTTCTTCTAACGATACCCGAAAGAGTGTAAGAGTCGCCAGAGTGTGTACTTTGATACTCTGAGGTTGTGTTCTTGCTTCAAATGCTTTTTAAAAATTTTCAGCAACATGTATTTGTTTTCAGAATAGAGCTTGTTGATAGACTGTCTTACAAGGTTCTTTTGAAAGTTGTCCAATGTTTTAATTTGTGTGATTTTGACACGACCCCTACCTGCTTCGCATCACCCTCACAATGTTTGTGTTCCAGAACATTTGTCAGTACCCATGCTGATACTCCTAAAGCTTTTGCTGCCCGCTTACGGAATTTATTAATGGCATAAAATGGTTTGCCCCTTACGGCTTCAGCACGGAAAACATCGTACACTTTAATCATCAACTGTTTCACGTCATCGTTCAACTTCATTTTTCATCATGCAGGTGTATCCCGTGCACGACGAGATAGTGGCTGTTCCGTTTCTGCGGTTTCACCCCACCGCGATAGATAACAACTTTTGCGTTTTCAATGATAGTTTCTTAAACAACTTTTTTGGTGGAGTCATTTTTTCAAACATAAGAAAGCTGTATTAGTAAATGATAAACATGTGTACTATTTATCTTTATGTGGCAATTTTGTCCAATGATAAAATTTGCAATTCATCGGTCCGTTTCTGACTCAAACGGACTGTACGCTGCTATGGCACATGCCGAGACAACAAACTATGATATTACTAAGTGAGATAGAGCAACATTCCACCAAGAGCTAGAGCACCAACTTCACTTCACACACTGGGCCAATAAGGGGATTTGAACCCTAATTTTCAGTCTTACTTGACCATTGATTAGAACTAACATTACAAGGCCATCTATCGTGTACATCTATGTCGTGTGATTTCGACAGGTAGATCCACAATAAAACTACCATAACATGACGGGATATTACTGAGTCCTGACGTTAATCAACAAAGGAAAAGAAAGAAAGAACCCGTCACAGGTAGATGTGGCTATGACATCCAGTTCAACTGAACAATGATTACATGAACAGCACAACAACCTTTCGAAAACAACAGATGGCGTAATGGGAGAATTGTCATGGTGTTATCTTCCAACAATTTCGTATTGTCTCCGCTTATTACCTTTATCCTGAAACAATAAACAGCGCCATGAAGCCGATGAGATGGAACTGATACATACATATACTCGATGAATTTTCAAAAAAGGAGACTTGAACATTCCTCCCGATACGACTTCCTGTGTATTTAAAAAAAACATACGTTTGCCTGAGGGAAGATGGAGTCTTATATTGTTTAAACTAATGAAATATATTTACTATTTCAAAGCTTAATTTAATTTACCATATAATCTACATTTTCACTTTCACTTAATCAAATAAACTGATCTGAAAATTTGTTCTGACCGTCTCACTAAATATTTGGATTTGCCTTCATACCAGTGACTTGAATTTGAATTGTCTACATCGGCGAATAATCAAATCCTGCTGTAGAATAAACCTTTTTTGTTGGAATAATCAGGGGCTTTTTTGAGTACATCACTGTAAGAGTGTATTGGAATGAAAATCCAATTTCATTGTACAAGTCAATCGCCGCCTGATTTTCAGTGAAAGGATTCACTTCAATATCAGCTCCCTCAGGAACATGGTCAAGCATCTTTCTGATAAGTTCGTATCCCACCTCCTCAGTATCTGCATACGTTGGACAGAACTCCCACCCTTTCCAGGTTTCTTTAAGAGCTGCATAACCAATGACGTCTCCAGAACTGGATTCCACTGCAACGAGGACACAGGCTGCTTCACCAATGATGCATCTGTGAAAGATTGTTGTTCTCTTTATTGGATATGTCTGTGCATCGTATTTCTCCACTAGTTCCAAGGGGACGTCAGCTAATGGAAGAATGCGGAATTCAGTCCTCGATAATGGCGACAGCTTTTGGTTGGATTTTGTCATCATCAGGCTGTGAATTTCTTTTAAAGGCTTGAAAACGTGAAGATTTCGCTCAGGTTTAAGTGCGGTGACAAAGACATTTTTCTCTTGGACTCCTGTTAATACTGCACTTCTCAGTTTCCCACCGATCCCTTGACCTCTGTATCTCTCATCAAGAATATACATTCCAGCATGATAGGTTGTGTTGTCCTCTTGGGAGAACGTTTTGGCGCTACCTAGGACGTGAAACAAAACTTTAACGTGTTATATTTGCAATTATGTTAGTGATTCAGTGATTGAGCGAGCTTGGTTTAACGTCACCTTGGACAATGTGATACTTATATCACAAGGCATCAGTCTGGTGGTGGGGGAAGATGATGTAGACCTCAGACGATTACAACAGCTCAGTGAAACCGACGAGCATACGGATGGTGATTACAACTCAAGAATGGCGCTTTCAAACTAAGCATCACAATCACAACGATCCTGGTTTGGCTATGGGATGCAACCCTGTACAGTAAATACCAGTATCTATAACATGATAACGATAAATGGAGATATTGTACAAACCAGAAACATATTTATCCCTGAAGCATATCAAGCACCTACCTAAGTTTCTTTACAACAGCTTCAGATGAATAGACTAACACAATCTTTGCTAAATGCATATAGACTGGTTTTATATTAACTGTTTTAAGGCTTACACAATACAGACATAAACACACTGCAGTGATACATGCAATTGCAAGAAAGTGTGATGTGACTGTAGTTATACTAATATTTCACCAATATCCAGGGCACCAAATGAGCTTCACAGACAGGATTTGTTGGGGGAATTGAACAATTGGCCTCGCGTTATTATTGATAATCAAGACTAACAAGAACTAGCACAATTCGTCACAGAGACAACAATTGACTCACCAACGATCTTTCCATCTTTCTCTTCTGCTACCCACCAAGCTGAGTGATCGATATCAAAACATTTGAGCAGATATGGGAGTGAAATTGTCCAGCCTTCTTGTTTAGCCAGCTCAGCGACATGTTTCACTTCAGATCGACCAACCAAACGTCTAATCACAACACCTGCCATGGTGGTAAGGCTGAAAACACCTGGCCCAGTCTGGTACACACAGCCTGCGGTATTACCTGAATGTATTTCAATGCTTGATTAGGGCCTTTTTGATGTAGAGGTCGTTTGTGAAGCTTGCCCCAACTATGTATGAATTGGTGATAGTCTTGGACAACGTACTGGTTCTCGACTGTGGCGTCGTTGCCTGTAACGATATAGCGTATGGCTTGTTTGGGTCAAAAAGATGAATCACAATCTAACCCCAAATCGGTTCATGATGAAACGTTCATTTCAACGCAGAATGTAATGAAAACATCGGACCAACTCTGGAAAAAGGTTTCATAGCGTTTTCCTCCAAAATAAAAACAAACTATCATCATTTTGTTTTGATTTTCCATGTGAGGTTTTACGAGGGTAAAGTAACAGTAACAGTAACAGTAAACTGTTGCAGGAACAGTCTCAAGGGCGGGAAGCAACATTCAGGAGTTGTATCAAAACTCTTCCGGACTGGAATCTGAGGAAATTCCTGATTGACGTTCACTTCTCGCAGACTGTACATTTATGATGATTGGTTAAAAGGTGGCATAATCTGAACAACTATATATCCAGTACTGATTCTCTATTTCATTTTCAACTTTCTGTACACAGTTTTGCCAGAGTACGGATGAATCTGTGGTGAACGCCAGCCACACTTAACCGCATAGTGAGTATATAGCTCCTCTACAGAACCATGTAACAGGAAAATGCCATTGGACAAGGATGAGCTACTCATTGTGTCACACGCAGGTTGTAAACGTGTGGGGTTTCTGACTGATTGTTCACTCGTGTTCAAGGCGAAATCCAAAGACAACAGAGATTACCACACTGAAATGAATAGAGGAGTTTTCCTAAATTGGGTGAAAAAATATCTGGTACCAGCACTTCCCCCAAAAGGTTTATTTGTTATGGACAACTCACCATATCATAGCGCAGGATCCACAGTAACGAAATTTTCTGTGGCGTGGCCTATGAGGAACAATTTGTTGTAATGTCAGATTTCATTTGTCGTGAGAGGCAACTGACGAGTGGTTAGCCAGTCGACTTGGTGTGAATCTATGAATTTCAACGAGGCATCCCTCCAGCCGCTGGCTGAAAATATGTTGCAAAACATGTTATACTGTTATCAGCGCATTTATCATTTATGTAGGAATATTAAAATGTTTATTAATGTTTTAAAAAGGGTTCATCTTTATGCTTGTAACAGATTTTTAGGAGTTAAGGTCGGCACTTCTAATTGTATGGTACATGGAGAATGTGGACGTTATCCATTTTATATTGAAGCATTAACGCAAAGATAAGCAAATATGTCACAGTCACGATTGTTACAATATGATGTGTATGTATGATAGAAATGGTAATATAAATTGGGTAACAAATGTGAGAAATTTACTTGCAACATGTGGATTTGTATTTGGTTAACTTGATTGTATTAGTTTCTAAATGTATTATTAAATCTGTAACACAAAGGTTAAAATATACGTACTTGCAGTTCTGGACTGTCACCCAAAACCTCACTATATAGCAGATATTAATCAAAATGAGTGAGAATTATTCTAAGCTAGGCTAGACTACCCCACCGCCCCTGTAGGGATATGGAGGAATGTTCTCCACTTGTATGTGTATTGAATGATTACAGATTAAGTGGGATTCACAAATTATAGCCTCACTGAAACCAGAGCAGACCTTTAGTTTCAGCTTCTGTATTCCTTTAGCTGCTGTCGGTTTTGGTGTTAGTGTATTGCTGGTGGGAATTTCGTGTGGCCTGTTTGTAATTTGGTTATCACCCTGTCAATAGTTTTAGATTTAAGTGGTATATGATGATTGATGCTTTGGGGATTTAACGTGCATTTGCCGACAAAATGCGCATTTCAAACACGGGCCCGCCAGGCCATTCAGTGTTATATCGAAAATAGGACGATTTGACCGAAAGATATGGCAACCTGAACGAGGCCTTATTGGTGCATAATATAAGTTTGTGTGAATTTTGAATAAGGAAATTTGCGAGAAGTTGTAGGGAGGATGAACTACATAATGGTTTGGTTGGTATTTGTTTTGTTTTTATGTTTTGTTTTTGTATGGTTTATTACATTAGAACTGATTGGTTATGTGGGATTAAAAGCGACCTAGAAGACCAGTTTTCATAAAAAATATACCTGAGGCTTTGAAGGATTCATTCTTATTTATTGGGCTTAAAAGTGTTTGTAGTGTTAGGTGTGTGTTAGTGTCCAGGGCCCAGATTTTCGAAGCCCTCTTAGCGCTAAGATAGTCGTAAGTTAATGTTAATGTATGACACTTACGACTTTCTTAGCGCTAAGAGAGCTTCGAAAATCTGGGCCCTGGAACTCTGGAGCACCATTCCGTGTTGTTGGTAGTGTATGCAGTATAGTGGCACGAGTTTGGCGTTTCTGTTTCGTAGCAGTGTGTGCATTTGTCTGTTTGGTGTTGTTTTGGTTTGTTTTGTGTAGATGGGAATTTACTTTTGTTTGACCAGTTTGTAATTTGGTTATCTCTCTGTCAATGATTTAGATTTGTGGTATGTTTTAATAGATATTTTAGTTGAAAATGTGAATGTTGGAAGATTTTGATAGGATTTTGATTTCGGTTTTAGACAATGGTGTGCTTAATTTACTAATTGTTGAGGTTACTAATTACCCTTAGCGTGTGATGTGACAGTCTTTTGAATTCATTTCTTTATCCTATCGTGGCTCCCCCATTAACCTTTATCCGTTCTTGCTGAAGCAGCACAGGATGTTTATTTTATTGGAAGTGGATATTGGCGGATGTCAATGGGACTGACATGACATGTTCAAATATGGGTTCTAAGATGCTTCGGTGAAAGATCAAAGGCGCCGACAGTACATTATCAGACGATAATGTGCACTTATTGCATTACGTCACAATGTATTGGCGTCACTGCGCCATTCTAGTCTGCACCCTCGTAATCGAACCATTTTGCATTACGTCACAATGTAAGCGACCTCACGATGCATGTCAGTTGTCATCGCCTCGTACAGCCTCCTACAGTAAACTACTCCGTTGCATTCCGTTTCTTGGTTTGCAGTTGATTCACGCAGCTAACATCACTATACATGGTGGTAGAGCGAACTGTATTTCTTAATTAAAACTCTTACAGCACTGTTAATGTTACTAGAGTTACAAATACACAGGAATATGTTGTCATAGAAATATCTATCACGAAAACATTTGTCACCATAAAGCTAACGGGCCTGTCTACTTATAGGTGAATCATGGTGATGTATAGTCCTATACAATATGCTGCTATTTTATGTTGGCTTTCCGACATAGTGCGTATTTCGCACATGGCCCGCCAGGCCATAGAGTGTTTGATGGAAAGAGAGATTATTATGACCGAATGATAGGTAAACCTGAGGGGTCATAATATCCAGTGTCCAGTTTGCTACAGAATCTTCAAATATTCTCGACTTGTTTTCTATATTTAAAGGCACAATGTATATCATTTATAGCTGGAATATGGCCTAGTGTGGCGTAAAACTAAACTAAACTATTTGTTTGTAGACCATATTTATTATAATACATGCCAGCTATCCAGATTGGCTTAGTGCGTAAAACTAACTAAACTATTTCTTTTAGACTCACCAGCTATCAGATTGCTACAACTAAACTCAGCATCCTATTGATGCAATAAAAGACTATTTATCCCTTACGGCTTGCTTGAAATCGATAATTGAAACTGCGAGGTGAACAGTTTCCAAACAGAAAATTTGACATATATGGAAATCAATGTAAACAATTGCCCCGTACATCGACAACTGTCGCAAGCGGTGTTATCTGTGTTGCCCGAACTGGTTTCAATCACAAGTTGTGCCTAGAGTATTCGTAAAGAGCGCTCCAAGGAACATAACTCTGTGGCGTTCGCTTGAAATAATGTTCTCCCGTCATTATCTTAGAAGACATTATATGATAGTTTCCCTGAGGGCTGACAGTAAGTATTATGAGAGAAATGCATTATTTATTTTTATAGGAAGTGTGGTGTGATAAAGTGCCTTTAATTTGGTACCTGTTTTGTTTTCAGACAAATAGCAACACCAATAAGGCATCAATATTTATACTGTGTGATGTTGCTTCAGCTGTCACCCGTTTTCTGTATTGCACAGGTTTGTTCTTCTTCTCACAAGGATATCCATGCACAAATTCAAGTAAGTCAGACCTTCTTACTAATTTCACACGTTTCAGAAACATAACGTTTTCATAAGAAAAACAATCTAAACATGGCTTATTCTGTTCATGGTGGCAATGCCATTTACAACCGAATGTTCCTTTTGCCCTGTACACACTTCTGCCAAACGTCTCAACGACCGGAACCAAACCCACTAATGAAGCCTGTTTAGAAATAAACCATCTTTATGTCACAGACCCACCCTCACTGAAGACCACTTTGAGATGCATATGGGGTAAACGTTTTTTTAGTCTTATACAATATACTGTTACTCCTGTAACTGTTAAAAATAGAAGACTCGAAATATCACCGTAGTTGATGTAGATTTGTTCTTTAAAACCATGTCTTCTTCTTTCAAGGTCTACCTGGCAGCCTCTTTATTAGCCATACTAAACCAGCCGGTCAAGGTACGGCACTTGCGCAACATAAGGTACCCAACAATTTGTAATTTTGAATCATTTTCTCTATTTCATATATCCTCTGTATTGAATTCTTGTATTGAAATGCCTGTTTCTCTCAGTATTCCTTAGTGCTTTACAGCGGCAGTATTGTGCCTGTATATCTAACGAAAGATGGGCAAGAAAAGCCAATGAAGTCCTTTCCACTTTTGGTGAGACACCATCTTCACCACCTTAATACAATGTCCACCCTGTACCACTCACTACCAGATGCTAATTAATGTACAAAACATCAAACCCCCTCTTTGTCCTCAAATGTATGCATTCATAATTTTTTCTAGAACATCCAGACCACTCGTGAATAGCATTAATTCACTCCACCATGCAGGCCAAAGGGCGGAGACGTGTACCTGCTCTCTACTGGCAAATGATCCCAACATAAAGTGTTTACACACCCAGATCATTAGTCAAATCGTAACTGTTTCAAGGAACCATGAAGTACTAATACAAGACCACATCTATTTTCAGGAAGGTGGAAAAAATCAAGGCTAAAACCGATCAAGGCAAACAAATGCTTAACCCATTCAACACCGTAGGCTGGAAAACGGCCAAGACGTCACGAGTCCCCAGACACCGTCACAATGTCTCAAAACACTTATTATATTTCAAATGACCATGTATTATCGACAGGATTAGAACTATAAACTATTTTTCGCAATGTTATTGAAAAAAAATAATTCTCGGACACTTGCTTCGGCAACGGTCCACGGCAAAGTTGTCAAAGAGCAAAGTAACGACGTTTCGAGAAAATAATAACAACCTGAATCAACTGAAGAATAAAATCCTCAACAGTACTCATAAAAGTTGTCAAACGTACATTATATTATAACTTACTATTTCCATCTTTTTGAGCGATCGTGTAATGTAATTCAAGTGACATCTCGGCTTCGTCGCTTCGAACTTCACGCTCGGACACGATGTTTAATGCTAAAATATATGCATGAAGCATTTTTGTCACAGGTCATAACCTAGCACGATACATCCACTAAGTTCCATAATATACGTATAGGTGGTGATTTATTGCGTAACACGTTCAGAATGGCGTGATTGTACCCACAACATTCGTCCGAATCATTAGTTTTCGTTTACGAGGACGGTCTTCATTGCTGTAATATGATTGGCTGCCTTAGGTCACGTGTACGATTTGACCAATCACGATCCTTATATCAGACTGAGGCGAAAAAAGCGTAATAAGAAACCCAATTTTTCCAGTAAAATCGCTTCTTACAACTGTGAAAATACTCTTGGCAAGGTTACAGTGATATTGTTGATATTCAGAGCTTTCGAATGACACCCGCCATCAAACGAATCACTTCACATGTTATGTTCATACGAAGCTTCGAAAACCGAGGTATATCCCGCTGTTGTATTACGTTACCGAGCGGAAAGTCACTGATATCGGGAAATAGACGACAATACATATTATTTGAGAAATCTGACAGAGAGACTGACAGCGCTGGACCTATACAGAAAGAGCTGCCACGGACAGTCGTATATTGTTGGAATCATGTAACACAGGACATTCGGTACAGGGTGCGTAAGCAAAATGCTATCACCAGATAGCTGTCTATTCCAGTCATTTGGAGATCCTTCTATTGACTAAAACCCAGGAAGATTCAACCTCCAATATAAACACCACACGTTCAGTCGGATCGTTCAATATTACTTGGATCAAAATATGAAAGAAGACATTTTCAGTTTAAGTCAATCCTAACTTCCCTTGGCATAACTTCAAGTAACGGAATCTGTGAAGTCTCTGCTTAAAAGTTTAGTTTTATTTTAAAGGACACAGACTCGAACAAGTACGTTTAACCCCCTTCCATCTGCAAAACCTCTCTTACATATAAATCCAACAAGTTCAGGCAGCTGAAATTTACAGACTGAACGCTGGAACCTTCAAATATAACTGTGCCTCAACCTGCAATGTACCAAGACAAGATCGTGGAAGCATTTAAATCTTCAGATGGTATCAATTTACCTAACCAGCAAAAGCCCCATTGTTCAGAACTGGTTGAGAGCAAAAGTGATCCATATGCTGTTGGATTCTATATAAAGGAGGCTGCCTATCGATGATGGTCTCTTACCATATCTTAGCTGCATAATTATCAGTAGGTCATCAAAATCAGACCCATAAATCTGACAACTTTAAAGAAGAATCGTCAGAAAAGTCAAGATAAGAAATGTGATAGGAAGACTCCCCTTTGGATCAGTGTGAGTCAGTTCTCGACACGTCTTCTCTGGCTACTAAAATGTATTCTCTCTTTAAAACGCAAACAAAAAGTCCAATCTTTTGTTCGCGTTGAAAAATATCCTTCGAAGTTTCCAGCACATCTACAGATATTCAAGATGGTGTTCGTGAACTTTTAATGAAAGGTATGGTTATATTTATAATACTCTTGTTTTTGAGCAATTACCTAGTAGCTCTTCCTTAAGATCACATTCTCGTTCACTCTCTCATTAGGTTGTTGACACTTGATATAATATAAAGGTTCATAATTATCTGTTCAGAGATGTTTGTTGAACACCATCCAAAGAAGACCACTCCAGCGGAAGATAGTGATCTGGCCCGTCACGTGAAGCGTGAACCCTTCGCATAAGCACTCGTTTGAAGCAACTTTGGGTGCCGAACAGACGTTTGTCAACAGGACTCATGATCATCAAAGGCAACGTCTGCAGTGGTGTTTTGCTTCTTTATTCATCCATAAAGTTTGTTCCTTATCTGATTCACCAACTTCTAAACATGCCACTCAAAGAAGCAATCAAAATTCGACAAATTTATCTTAAGGGTAATAAAAGGCTGTACTCCTCATCCAAAGATAGCCAGTATACATTGTTCATCTGTCCTTACTTAGACTTTTGGAGGATAGGAAGTTACTGGAATGGAAAGAATATTATGCTGAGAAAGTATGGCTTTACGTGACTGCTGATTAAACTAATAAGAAACTGGTAAATAATTATAATAAAAGATTAATGAATGAAAACATATTTAATTGTATATTTCTGTTTGTATTATTAGACTGCTTATTCTACATCGGCGAATAATCATTTCCTGCTGCAGAATACACCTTTCTTACTGGAATAGTCAGTGGTTTCTGTGAGTACATCAACATACAAGTGAACTGGATGGAAAATCCTATTTCCTTGTATAAGTCGATTGCCGTCTGGTTTTCAGCAAACGGAGTCACTTCGATATTACCTCCCTCGGGAATATGGTCAAGCATCTTTCTGATAAGCTCGTATCCCACGTCGTCAGTATCTGCATACGTTGGACAGAACTCCCACAATTTCCTGGTTTCTTTAAGAGCTGCATAACCAATGACGTCACCAGAACTGGATTCCACGGCCACGAAGACACAGGTAGCGTCACCAATGATGCATCTGTGAAAGAGTGTTGTTCTCTTTATTGGATGTGTCCGTCCGTCGTATTTCTCCACTAGCTCCAGGGGAACGTCAGCTAATGGAAGAATGCGGAATTCAGTCCTCGGTAATGATGGAAGCTTCTGGTTGGTTTTCGTCAGCTGCAGATTGTGAATTTCATGTAAAGGCTTGAATGGTTCAAGAATATGCTCAGGCTTAAGTGCGGTGATTAAGACATTTTTCTCTTGAACTCCTGCTAATACTGCACTTTTCAGTTTCCAACCGATCCCTTGACTTCTGTATTTCTCATCGACAATAAACATTCCAGCCTGACAGGTTCTGTTGTCCTCATGATTGACCATGTTGCAGCTACCTAGACGTGAAAAAATAAACATATATCAATTCATGTAAGTGAGGGAGGGCTTAACGGGCCTATGAACATTGGTGTTTTGTTTCAGTTTACACACTCGAGCATAAGGTCGAAAGGGAAGTCCGAAGTGGTGTAGTTCTTAGACTATTATCACTAGCACGAACATAGGTGTGGTTTCAGGTCATGATGTCTTTTCTAACGCCTGGAAGACACTACTCTGTTGAATGACACCCTTACATGTGTGGTATATGCATGATAATCAGTAAGATTTATTCCCGTCGCAACTTTGCACTGACGTCGAAAGTCCGTTTCAGAATATGCCCCCAAGACAAAGTAAACATGGATCAAGATTTGGTCAATATATACGTTTGGATTGGTCACCCAGCTTACCACCATATAGCAGGGAGGCGGGTTTCTCGGGACATCGGATGGAACATATCTCCTGAACTTCCACATTTTCTTCTTCGAAATAGTGATTTTTTTTATGTAAGGCACACTGTGTCCTTAAGCGTAAATTATACAGACGGAGAGATTAAACATGGCTTTATGGCATATGACGAGGAGCGATGCGAGTGTCCGCAAGTGTTCATTCTCAAAAATCCGATCTATCCTTGTTTGGAGACTCATATTTTCTCTGTTCAGTGAATATATTTGCACTAACTTCATTCAATGTCGCTATTTCATATATGTTCCTCTGCTGATGTCAGCACTTCATGACAGCCACCACACTCAGACCCCTCGGAACGAGAGTGGCAATATATGTTCAGTGAGGCTGATCCGATCACAGGCATACACGTTTAGACTGGAGCGAAGATAACGGCAGTAGAACTGGCCTCAAGGACCTTTCACTATTAAATCCAGATATTGTCTGTACTTCACAGATCGTCGTGACCGAAAGGAGGAAAATGTCACGATTCAAACGTAGCCGATCATGAACATGCGGAGTCACGTGACCTGGTGTGGAATCAGTAGAGCTCGAAGAACCGCCCTCCACGTCCTTGAACGCAAGTCCACTGTCCCCATGGAGTTGCCAGTCCGATCAATAAACATCAAAACTATCGAACGCATATGGAACGACCTTCATATTGACCTTTCACGACGCTCCGTGCTCTAACAACTCCACAGGAACAATCTTTTCTTGACAAACCAACCACGACGGTGCCAGGCTGTGGTCGCACCAAGAGGATCACAATGCGCTGGTTGGATTTCGTCAATGAATTTGTTTGCGCATTTTTGGGTTTCTTGTGTGTTTTTTTCATAAACTTAACTGAAGCGATTTCTGAAATGAATACCCCATTATGATGTTTTCAATTTTTCGGACAAATTGTGTACAAGTCGCAAAACACGTTGAGATTCGAATCCCAACAACAACAGTGTTGTGTCAAGATACCGGTACATAAAACAATGCAATTTAATGTTTTGGAGGGTCAAATATACTCAACGAAGTTACAAGCTTGACACCCCATTGTTTTGGTAATAATTGTGAAGAAGTTCATTCTGTTTAGTTTCTTGTTGTGCCATACGCACAGAAATGACACCTGATAAACATGATAATGGCGACAGACGAGTAACATTTTGTCGATGGCAGGGTACGAGGGTGGCACAGGAAGGGGAACGTCACATACAGGGTTGCGCCCGTAAGTTTGCCGGATTTGGATGATGAGCGTAATTGTTTTGGGATTATGCCGTGCCAATGGTCGATCTAAATGATTGTCGTCCAAAAGGATCTTACTGCCATATGGTATCGAGACAGAGCTTTGTCTCCAGTCCTTCTGTCAGTATTCTGATAGACGCAGATATTTCAGGAAACTGTGGCATTTTCACGGTAATACATGTACAAAAGGTTTTCTTGTGATCTCTTGACAGCTAAACAATCTTTGTATGTTGTATGCAATATAAAACCGCGACCTTAACGTCGAGATGACTGACAAATACCAACTGAAATATGAATTATCTAATTTCAGAACATTCAGTTTCCCTGAAATATACCTAAAAGTATTGCTGATCAATACATTTGTTTATATAAAGGAGAAAATGTTTATAACTCATTTCAATATTCTTTATAATACACTTAATGCATAACCCAAATAGGGCCCTTTCGGTTGTTTTTGTTTTGCATACGTTTTTCATACTTTCAAGAAGTTCTCGGCAAAAAAGGCTTAAAACGTGCCATTTCAAAAGTGTGGCTCTAAACATCGAATCATTGTCACCCAAATCATTGTTTAGACGTCGACGGGTCCGAAAAACATAAATTTGAAAGAATCTGCTTGCTTTTCTCTATGCCACGGCTAACTGAAAATGGAAGATGGCGAGCCAATGGAATGCTTGAAACCGGAAACCCCAGCGAAACGTTGCACAGCAACTTAACGTGCACATGACCACCATATGCCGCTTGTGGAACCGTTATTAACAAAACGCCGTCGTTGCAGACCGTCCCCGAACGATCCAACGATCGTTGGATTCGAACCACCTATCTGCGCCAAAGATGCCAACCAGCCACATTGACATCCCGAACAGTTCCTGGTGTCAACAGGATATCGCCAAGGACCATTCACCGGCGTCTGGCTGCCCACGGGATGGATCCCAGACGTCCTGCCAGACGACAAATTTTTAAATTACGTCACTAACGTCTACGACTGCAGCGGTGCTGAAAACATCTGCCTTGGAGAGCACTGCCGGGTCCATATTCCTTTTACAACTCGCTGATGGTCGAACGCCAGATCTGTCCCCTATCGAACACGTCTGGGACGAAATGGAGAGGAGATTGAGACGGTGGCAAAATCCTGCAGTCACGCTTTAGGAACTCCGCAGGTGCTCCCCCCCCCCACACACACACACACCCACCACACACACACACACACCATCCACACGAGAAACACACACACACACACACACACGCACGCACGCATGCACGCACGCACGCACGCACGTACGATCCACGATAGTATGGTGTGCTGAAGACCAATTCTGACCCGGATCTTCACGGGAATAAGAAGTCAAGTGATATGCAAAGCAGCCACATCGCTAGAGTAAGTTTTTACTCACCAATGACCCTGCCGTCACTGCTTTCTGCCACCCACCAATCCGAGAGGCCGATGTCGTTAAACTTTATCAGAGTCGAGTGAGTCAAATGCCACCCTTCTTGCTCGACCAACTTAGCCACACGCTTAATGTCAGACCGGCCAGCCAAACGCCTGATCACGACACCGGCCATGTTCGTAGTGTTGCTTTGCGCTGATGACTTGATGAACCACCTGTCAGTCACATTGGGATCGTCCACCACCTTCGCTCGCTAGTGTCGGCTAAGAGTAACGAAATCCACCAATGAGTGGTGAGTTTGAGTTTGAGGCAGTGCTGGATGCCAGCAGATGATATGAATGCTGATTTTGCTTATTCACGAAACATACTGCGTTACTGTTACGGAGTTGTAGAGCAATGCTCACCACTGTATGACTGTCAGCATAGGTCGGTCCATTACGTGGTATAAACTAAAGTCGTCTTAATGTTTTACAGGACACACACACACACACACACACGCACGCATGCATGCACACACGCTAGCACGCACACTCGCACGCACACGCGCACACACACACACTGAACAGCAAAAGAAACGCAAGTCTGGCCTTTTGTCAAGATTTTTAATAGAAGACAACCAAAATCATGTCTAATCTTTTCTTCTATAGAAAACACTGTCAATTTAACAGCTAAAAGTTGCTGTTGACATTGAATTGCAATAAGTTCAAATTGATCACAGTCCGTCAAATAGCGAAAAGTGACAGTCTCTTTAGTAACGCGTATAGCCACCTTGAGCTTGCACACAGGCCGTGCAACAAGGCCTCATTGAGTTCACTAGAGTCTGAGAGGATGCCTGAGGCAATTGGTTCCGCCCAAACACCAATCCCTATTCCAATTGTGCAAGTGTGAGTGACTCATGTTTTATCAAGTACATATAAACTCTGTCAAAAAAGAAACGCAACCCCTGTATTTTAGAGATTTTGATCTGAAGTTTTAAGACGACACAGCATTTTTTATTATTTAAGACAGAAGTCTGAAATTTGGCAGAATAATAACCAAGATGGGCATGTTTAAAATTGTCATTTCAAAAGTCATCTCACAGACACCAGTTTGTCACCAGGGGGGGCGTCTTTCTCAGTATCTCGTATGAGCACCACGAGCTGCAATCACTGCACGGCATCTCCTTGGACAAGAACGGATAAGACGCCGGATTCTTTCCTGGGGAATGGCTCTCCACTCCTCCTGCAGTGCAACGCCGAGCTGTTGCAGCGTCTGTGGCGGCGGCTGACGTTGACGTACGCGTCGACCCAGAGTATCCCACAGGTGTTCAATAGGGTTGAGGTCTGGTGATTTAGAGGGCTATGGCAAGACATTGACGTTGGAATTCTGCAGAAAGTTCATTGTTGCACGTGCAGTATGAGGCCGGGCGTTGTCTGGTTGAAAAATCTGTGTCTGTTGGTCAATAATCGGGAGAAGGTGAGGCTGTAATACGTGGT
The DNA here is from genome assembly GCF_003918875.1 of Haliotis rubra. NCBI lineage: Eukaryota > Metazoa > Mollusca > Gastropoda > Lepetellida > Haliotidae > Haliotis > Haliotis rubra. The sequence continues at coordinate 982,155 of NW_025767401.1, read as the reverse complement.
TGATGTAACGTTGGGCTGTCAGGTTCCTTCAACGATCACCAAGTCTGATTTCTGGTTGTATGAGATGGATCCCCAAACCATAACGCTTTCTCCGCCAAATCTGTCCCCTGTCGGACGCAGATGGGCGCAAAACGTTCATGACGTCTCCTATACACACGTTTCTTCCGTCGTGATGTTGCAAAAGAAAACGGGATTCATCAGAAAACCAGATGCGCCTCCAGTTTTGTAAAGTCCATATCCTTACGTTGTTGCACCACCTGAGTCGTCGGCGGAGATGTAGGGGCGTAGTACAGGTCCAACAACTGGTCTACAGGCACGTAAACCCGCTTCTTTCAGACGGTTCCTAATCGTTTGAGCTGACACTCTCCTCAAACCTGGTATTTGTGTGGCAGTCACGGTTGGTAGGGCATGCCGATTACGCAGGTGATGGACCCGGATGTACCGATCTTGAAGGGGGTCGTGATTCTTGGCCTTCCACTTCTCGGGCGATCGTTGGTCAAATTGAAGTTGTTGTAGCGGCTCCAAAGTCGGGATATCGTTGTTTTGTGAACATTTAGGTGCCGTGCAACAGTTCCAAAACTTTCTCCGGCTTGAACACGACCAATGGCGATATTTCGGTCGGCAGCACTCAATCGTGGCATTTTTCACACAGCTTTCATGCGACAAATGAATGAATATAATACGAAAGCACATGGGCTTTTATACACCCCTACATTAACTGCCATTTTCATGATTTGCATGTGTTTTTTTTGTGCGAAGTCACCATGAGGGTCATTTCATGCGTTGTGACGGAATAAGCAATAAAATACACTTATGCGTACAAATGCAGTTGTTTGGATGGTAATCTTCATTAATTACGTGTATAATTTCAATACATTCGAATAACATTTAGTTTGGAAGCAATAACTTCATTCAAACGAATTTTTCATATCTGAGGACAGGGGTTGCGTTTCTTTTTTGACAGAGTTTATATATTACTAAGCAGCAAAAGAAACGTCAGTTTGGAATTTTCCTTCGCAGAAACAGATAACTGTAAACCCATTTAATGTTTTGATTGTATATTTTTTACAACACCTCCAACTTTACCTGAGCAAAGACATTCCTTCCCAAACTCAGAATGGAACCCAGGAAATGGTCTCAGAAACGCAACCTGATCTCGGAGATGGTACGGTGTTCTCCATGTTTTTCATGCAACTCATGCTGCACGTGCTGTTCACAAGGACCAGCCCTATAAAATGCACCCCCAAACCTGGTTGGAACATTCACATTACAACGTCAGCAGGATTCCGCTACTCACGACAGCTTTTCAATATTTCCGTTTTATCAAGTACAAAATTCGGAGAAAGTTAAACGAATTTTAAAAAACACTACTTCATAGAAAAATAAAAACAGAATGTCTTTTTCTCCAACATGTTTCGTTCTTTACTCTGTAAAACATTAAGACGACTTTAGTTTTTACGCCGTAATGGACCGACCTATGCTGACAGTCATACAGTGGTAAGCATTGATCTACATCTCCGTAACAGTACCACACTATATATACTGGCCTCATAAAAAAACTGACACAGAAAATATAAAGATAGGCAGACAGCGTCTTTATGCATAAATAAAGGTGTGAACATAGCAAGTATTGGAGACAATCAAACGCAGGTGCCAGGCGACATGACGTCATTGATGGTGGCCTATGGACTTGCAATGTGTTACTGCACGTGCAGCCTGTGCAGCTGCACACATGTGAAACTCAGAAATTGATGTCACTGTCGAAAGCTTGATCTTAGGTCTTTCAAACGTTCACAAATTCACATGAAAAGTCACATGCACATCATGCCAAGATTAACATGTGCTCAACGTCATGGAGCCATTGGAATGGTTCGAGCAGGCATGAGCCAAGAACAGGTGGCAGCAAATTTCCAATGCAATCGTAACACGATATCTGCATTGGTCAGGCGTTAGGGAAACAGTAATGACGTCGCCGACCACCCACGTTCTGGGCGTCCCCGAGTAACGACGCCAAGACAGGACAGATGGATTCGGGTGACTCATATCAGACACAGGTTCCAGACGGCAGTGACCACGTCCCAAGCCATTCCCCAGGCCTTCATTTGGAAAATTTGGAAGCCTCTATGCGTCGTCGACGCACTGCTGTGCTTCACGTGCATGATGGTCATACCCGTTATTGACTTTGTGACTTCGACGTGTGACCCCCGACTCAATTTTGAACTTCTGACGTAATCGTTACGGATATTGTTCATGTTCTTTTGACATGTTGTTGAGGCCCGATACTTCAGCTTATAAAGTGTCTACATCATTTCGTCTTTTCTGTGTTGTATTCCAATTCTGAAGGAATTTTCTGTGTGCACAGTTTCTTTATGTGGCTAGTATATATATATATATATATATATATGTGTGTGTGTGTGTGTGTGCGAGAGAGAGTGCTTATGTGTGTGTGAGAGAGAGAGAGAGAGAGACAGAGCGTGCTTATATATATGTATGTGTGTGCGAGAGAGAGTGCTTATGTGTGTGTGAGAGAGAGAGAGAGACAGAGACAGCGTGCTTATATATATGTATGTGTGTGTGTGTGAGAGAGAGAGAGAGAGAGAGAGAGAGAGAGAGAGAGAGAGAGAGAGAGAGAGAGAGAGAGAGAGAGAGAGAGAGAGAGAGAGACAGAGAGAGAGTTTCTATGAAATGTGGCAGCTCTATAGACTCAGTCGTTTATTAGTTTCATATTTTATGATGAAAGGAATTCTTACATTACATATGCACTTGTGATAATCGTTGAAAGGGCCACGCATGCTGGACACAGGAGTGGTTATATGTACAGAGTTGTAAAAGAGAAAATATCATTATGGATGACTATTTCGGAACCACAGATTTCAGTTAGTGTTGCCGCAACACTGTACTGACTGACACCTGCTGTTGCACTTCAACCTGGCCTTGTAATATGTTTGCAAGGATTTGTCTGACATTGTCCGACATTTGCAGCTCAGACATGTCCTAACACACTGACTGATGGTGAACTATCTGAGCTGAACGCCTCTACCAGCACATATCTCTGTGCTGCAGATTGCAGAGGTTGTTCGGAACCAGTTCTCTCCAGGAATCATCACTGCTCGCATTGAATGTTTAATTCACGTAGACTCTTTAAAACATCAGTTTAATATCTGAACGTAAAAGCTGCTATGACAAAAGGAAGAAAACAAACTATGATACAACAAAGTAAGATAGAGCAACATTCCATCAAGAGCACCAAATGAGCTTCACACACTGGGCCAATATGGGGATTTGAACCCTAACTTTCAGTCTTACTTGACTATTGATGAGAACTAACATTACAAGGCCAAGAGGCGAGAGAGGTTCATCTATCGTGCACATCTATGTAATGTGATTTTGGGACGTAGATAAACAATAAAAATACCATCAAAAGATGGAATTGCTCAGTCCTGGCGTTTTTCAACAAAGAAAAAGAAAGAAAGAAAGAAACCCAACTCAGGTAGATGTGGCTATGACATTCAGTTCAACTGAAAAATGATTACATAAACAGTACAACAACCTTTCGAAAACAACAGATGGCGTAATGGGAGGATTGTCATGGTGTGTTATCTTCCAACAATTACACATTGTCTCCGCTTATTACCTTTATCCCGAAACAACAAACAACGCCATTGAGCCGATGAGATGGAACTGATACATTTTCAATCTACTCGATGAATTTCCAAACAAGGAGACCATTCCATTCTATTTACTTCACATAAATTCATCATTCTTTTTGTGCAGATCTATGCGTGTCTCGTCTCTTACTCATATTTGTTTTTAATTCACCATTTTGTTGCATGATTGAAACGTTATGTAGATGCAGTAACACGTTTTCATATAAACATATGGAACAAATGTGTCGCAACACCAGAATCAGCTGTGATAACAGTGGATATAATTGCCTGGACTGAAGCATAGACAATGGATGGAATATTGATGTCGTGTCTAACCATACATTCTCACAATGGAATCGTATCCCAATTGCGTTGATCGATGTTCATGCTGTTGATGGCTGGATTGTCTGATGCAGACTCGATTATTTACAGACCGCCCCCATATAGCTTGACTATTGCTGAGTGTGGGGTAAAAATAAACTCACTCACTCACAATGGATACTCGTGCTGCTCGAAAAGCCATTAAATTCGACGAGTACATGATGTGCATGAAGTATCTCCGCTTATGGAAAGGCTGTGTAACCATTATAATACATATTGAACATGTCTGACAATGACATTGAATATGTTATATCCTGGTTGATAAGAAGTGCCAAGACAGTGTTTCTGTTTGCAATACGTGTATTTCGTGCGTCTGCATTATAACCGTATATGGTGTTGGCTGAAGAGCCGTTATAATCTTGCACCCTGTACATACGTTTCTTTCAATACTAATTCATACTTTCAACCTGTGATATGACCTAATTTTATGGAGCAAACATTGTTTGTATATTTTGAAAACATGTATGTACATGTTCGGTTATCAAGTTGCATCTACTTGTACATTTTGAGGTAGCTAATGTTGTTTATTACTGTAAACGCTCCAGTAAAATAGGGACTGTTGCATACGTTGGGAGGATATGGTCCCAGAGTTTTTTCATATAATTTTATCTGTGGTTTTATGTGTCGGGCTTCGGCTTCGTAGATCATTGCTATGTTTTTGCGGTGTGTGTATGTGTTCAGAGGAGACTAAGGTGGAAGTGTTGTTGATGGTAAATAAAGAGGATGTGTACTACTATGCCGTGTAGGTGTTACCAGTTCCAATGGATGATGGGCTGCAGCGTATAGGATGGTGGCATTGAAGAACACTTAGGGTATGCGAGTCAGCCAATGAGCATGAGTGGTATTGCATCATATAGGTAATATGTAACGGCTATTTTAGTAATGTCTGTTGCAGACAATATAGAACCGCAACGAAATATTCTTATATCATTCCATATCACATGTAAATTATATAAATCACTTTCATTTATGACCGGTGAAGGTCCGGGTTAGAATATTGGCCTTCAGAAACCCATGCTTGTTGTAAGAATTTGAATTGTCTACATCGGCGAATAATCAGATCCTGCTGTAGAATAAACCTTTTTTGTTGGAATAATCAGGGGCTTCTTTGAGTACAACACTGTAAGAGTGTATTGGAATAAGAATCCAATTTCATTGTATAAGTCAATCGCCGCCTGATTTGCAATGAAAGGATTCACTTCAATATCTGCTCCCTCAGGAACATGGTCAAGCATCTTTCTGATAAGTTCGTATCTCACGTCGTAAGTATCTGCATACGTTGGACAGAACTCCCACACTTTCCAGGTTTCTTTAAGAGATGCATAACCAATGACGTCTCCAGACCTGGATTCCACCGCCACGTAGACACAGACTGCTTCACCAATGATGCATCTGTGAAAGATTGTTGTTCTCCTTATCGGATATGTCCGTGCATCGTATTTCTCTACTAGTTCCAGGGGAACGTCAGCTACTGGAAGAATGCGGAATTCAATCCTCGGGAATGGCGATAGCTTTTGTTTGGATTTTGTCATCATCAGGCTGTGAATTTCTTTTAAAGGCTTGAAAACGTGAAGATTTCAAAAAGCTCAGATTTAAGTGCGGTGACAAAGACATTTTTCTCTTGGACTCCTGTTAATACTGCACTTCTCAGTTTCCCACCGATCCCTTGACCTCTGTATCTCTCATCAAGAATATACATTCCAGCATGATAGGTTGTGTTGTCCTCTTGGGAGAACGTTTTGGCGCTACCTAGGACGTGAAACAAAACTTTAACATGTTATATTTGCACTTATGTTAGTGATTCAGTGATTGAGCGAGCTTGGTTTAACGTCACCTTGGACAATGTGATACTTATATCACCAGGCATCAGTGTGGTGGTGGGGGGAAGATGACGTAGACCTCAGACGATTACAACAGCTCAGTGAAACCGACGAGCATACGGATGGTGATTACAACTCAAGAATGGCGCTTTCAAACTAAGCATCACAATCACAACGATCCTGGTTTGGCTAAGGGATGCAACCCTGTACAGTAAATACCAGTATCTATAACATGATAACGATAAATGGAGATATTGTACAAACCAGAAACATATTTATCCCTGAAGCATATCAAGCACCTACCTAAGTTTCTTTACAACAGCTTCAGATGAACAGACTAACATAGTCTTTGCTAAATGCATATAGACTGGTTTTATATTAATTGTTTTAAGGCTTACACAATACAGACATAAACACACTGCAGTGATACTTGCCACTGCAAGAAAGTGTGATATGACTGTAGTTATACCAATATTTCACCAATATCCAGGGCACCAAATAAGCTTCACTCCCATATCTGCTCAAATGTTTTGACATCAATCACTCGGTTCTCGATTGTGGCGTCGTTGCCTGTAACGATACAGTGTATGATCTGTTTGGGTTAAAAAGATACCGATGAATCACAATCTAACTCCATATTGGTTCATGATCAAGCATTCATTTCAAGACCCGTTTGCTTCACTCTCGCCCACTAACGAAAACACAGAGAGGTTGCGTAACTCAGTCGCCAGAGCACTGCAGCGAACCGGAACTGACGTTATGTGAGTAATGATTTTCAGTTAGTTGTATACAAAATGTGTATCAAGCTCGTCATTGCAGGAAACTGTCACATGACTGTAGTTATAGCAATATTTCGCCAGTATGTCATCGAAAGAAACTGAGATATGATTGTAGTTATAGCAATATTTCGCCAATATCCAGGGCACCAAATGAGCTTCACAGACAGGATTTGTTGGGGGAATTGAACAATTGGCCTCGCGTTTTTACTGATTATCAAATCTAACAATAACTAGCACAATTCGTCACAGAGACAACAATTGACTCATCAACGATCTTTCCATCTTTCTCTTCTGCTACCCACCAATCCGAGTGATCGATATCAAAACATTTGAGCAGATATGGGAGTGAAATGGTCCAGCCTTCTTGTTTAGCCAGCTCAGCCACATGTTTCACTTCAGATCGACCAACCAAACGTCTAATCACAACACCTGCCATGGTGGTAAGGCTGAAAACACATGGCCCCGTCTGGTACACACAGACTGCCGTATCATCTGAATGTATTTCAATGCTTGATTGGGGACTTTGTGATGTAGAGGTCGTTGGTGAAGCTTGCCCCAACAGGTGGATTGTTTGCTGTTTTCTACTATATATGAATTGGTGATAGTCTTGGACAACGTGTTCCGGTTCTCGACTGTGGCGTCGTTGCCTGTTACGATATAGCGTATGGTATGTCTGGGTCAAAAAGATGAATCACAATCTAACCCCAAATCGGTTCATGATGAAACGTTCATTTCAACGCAGAATGTAATGAAACATCGGACCAACTCTGGAAAAAGATTTCATAGCGTTTTCCACCAAAATAAAAACAAACTTTCATCATTTTTGTTTAATTTTCCATGTGAGGTTTTACGAGGGTAAATTAACAGTAACAGTAACAGTAAACTGTTGCAGGAACAGTCTCAAGGGCGGGAAGCAACATTCAGGGGTTGTATCAAAACTCTTCCGGACTGGAATCTGAGGAAATTCCTGATTCACTTTCACTTCTCGCAGACTGTACATTTATGATGATTGGTTAAAAGGTGGCATAATCTAAACAACGTATTATCCAGAACTGATTCTCTATTTCATTTTCAACTTTCTGTACACAGTTTTGCCAGAGTACGGATGAATCTGTGGTGAACGCCAGCCACACTGCAACCGCAGAGTGAGTAGATAGCTCCTCTACAGAACCATGTAACAGGAAAATGCCATTGGACAAGGATGAGCGACTCATTGTGTTACACGCAGGTTGTAAAAGTGTGGGGTTTCTGACTGATTGTTCACTCGTGTTCAAGGCGAAGATTATAACAGAGATTATAACACTGAAATGAATGGAGGAGTTTTCCTAAATTGGGTGAAACAACATCTGGTACCAGCACTTCCCCAGAAAGGTTTATTTGTTATGGACTACTCACCATATCATAGCGCAGGATCCAGAGTAACAAAATTTACTGTGGCGTGGCCTATGAGGAAGAATTTGTTGTAATGTCAGATTTCATTTGTCGTGAGAGGCAACTGACGGGTGGTTAGCCAGTCGACTTGGTGTGAATCTATGAATTTCAACAAGGCATCCCTCCAGCCGCTGGCTGAAAATATGTTGCAAAACATGTTATACTGTTATCAGCGCATTTATCATTTATGTAGGAATAATAAAATGTTTATTAATGTTTTAAAAAGGGTTCATCTTTATGCTTGTAACAGATTTTTAGGAGTTAAGGTCGGCACTTCTAATTGTATGGTACATGGAGAATGTGGACGTTATCCATTTTATATTGAAGCATTAACGCAAAGATAAGCAAATATGTCACAGTCACGATTGTTACAATATGATGTGTATGTATGATAGAAATGGTAAGATAAATTGGGTAACAAATTTCTTTGAAACATGTGGATTTGGATTGGATTAACTTGATTGTATTAGTTTCTAAATGTATTATTAAATCTGTAACACAAAGGTTAAAATATATTTATTATGTACTTGCAGTTCTGGACTGTCACCCCAAACCTCATTATAATCAGAATGAGTGAGAATTATTCTAGGCTAGGCTAGACTCCCCACCGCCCCTGTAGGAATATGGAGGAATGTTCTCCACTTGTATGTGTATTGAATGATTACAGATTAAGTGGGATTCACAAGCGAAAACCTCACTGAAACCAGAGCAGACCTTTAGTTTCAGCTTCTGTATTCCTTTAGCTGCTGTCGGTTTTGGTGTTAGTGTATTGCTGGTGGGAATTTCGTGTGGCCTGTTTGTAATTTGTTTCTCACCCTGTCAATAGTTTTAGATATAAGTGGTATATGATGATTGATTCTTTGGGGATTTAACGTGCATTTGCCGACAAAATGCGCATTTCGAACACGGGCCCGCCAGGCCATTCAGTGTTATATCGAAAATAGGACGATTTGACCGAACGAGGCCTTATTAGTGCATAATATAAGTTTGTGTGAATTTTGCATTTGGAAATTTGCTAGAAGTTGTAGGGAGGATGAACTACAGGATGGTTTGGTTGGATGGTTTTGTTTTTATGTTTTGTTTTTGTATGGTTTATTACATTAGAACTGATTGGTTATGTGGGATTAAAAGCGACCTAGAAGGCCAGTTTTCATAAGAAATATACCTGAGGCTTTGAAGGTTTCAGTCTTATTTAGTGGGCTTAAAACTGTTTGTAGTGTTAGGTGTGTGTTAGTGTCCAAGGAAATCTGGAGCACCATGTTGGGTGTGTGTTAGTGTCCACGGAACTCTGGAGCACCATTCCGTGTTACTGGTAGTGTATGCAGTATAGTGGCACGAGTTTGGCGTTTCTGTTTCTTTGCACTGTGTGCATTTGTCTGTTTGGTGTTGTTTTGGTTTGTTTTGTGTAGATGGGAATTTACTTTTGTTTGACCAGTTTGTAATTTGGTTATCTCTCTGTCAATGATTTAGATTTATGGTATTTTTTAATAGATATTTTAGTTGAAAATGTGAACGTTGGTCTTTATTTTGCCACTTTTGGAAGATTTTGATAGGATTTTGATTTCGGTTTTAAATAATGGTGTTTTAAGTTACTAATTGTTGAGGTTACTAATTGCCCTTAGCGTGTGATGTGACAGTGTTTTGAATTCTTTTCTTTCCTTATTTATCCTATAGTGGCTCCCCTATTAACCTTTATCCGTTCTTGCTGAAGCAGCACAGGATGTTTATTTTATTGGAAATGGATATTGGCGGATGTCAATGGGACTGACATGACATGTTCAAATATGGGTTCTAAGATGCTTCGGAGAAAGATCAAAGGCGACGACAGTACTTTATGGGCCGATAATGTGCACTTTTTGCATTACGTCACAATGTATTGGCGTCACTGCGCCATTCTAGTCTGCCCCCTCGTAATCGAACTATTTTGCATTACGTCACAATGTAAGCGACGTCACGATGCATGTCAGTTGTCATCGCCTCGTACGGCCTCCTACAGTAAACTACTCCGTTGCATTCCGTTTCTTGGTTTGCAGTTGATTTACGCAGCTAACATCACTGTTGGAAACATTACGTTTATGTTTTACGACGGTTAAAATGTCTCAATTCGACTCACAAGTTTTCAGCGACACCGTAACGTTCGCAATGTTTACATTCCTACAAGCGTCCTCGTACTTTAACTATAATAGTTCAGGGCGAAAGTGTGCTTTATTACACTATTCATGGTGGAAGAGTGAACTGTATTTCTTAATTAAAACTCTTACATCACTGTTCATGTTACTAGAGTTACAAATACACAGGAATACGTTGTCATAGAACTATCTATCACGAAAACATTTGTCACCATAAAGCTAACGGGCCTGTCTACTTACAAGTGAATCATGGTGATGTATAGTCCTATACAATATGCTGCTATTTTACGTTGGCTTTCCGACATAGTGCCTATTTCGCCCACGGCCCGCCAGGCCATAGACTGTTTGATGGAAAGAGAGATTATTATGACCGAATGATAGGTAAATCTGAGGGGTCATAATATCCAGTGTCCAGTTTGCTACAGAATCTTCAAATATTCTCGACTTGTTTTCTATATTTAAAGGCACAATGTCACAAACCTTTCGACAATATTTTGGCCTATATATATATATATTGGGGCATTTACTTTATCGTCCCACCAGTGAGGGTCCGGGTTAGAATATTGATCTTCAGTAACCCATGCTTGTCGTGAGAGGCGACTAACGGGATCGGGTGGTCAGGCTCGCTGACTTGGTTGACACATGTCATCGGTTCTCAATTGCGCAAATCGATGCTCATGTTGTTGATCACTGGATTGTCTGGTCCAGACTCGATTTTTTATAGCTGGAATATTGCTTAGTGTGGCGATAAACTAAACTCACTCATTCACTGAAAATATTTCTTTTAGACCATATTTATTATAATACATGCCAGCTATCCAGATTGCGGCGTACAACTAAACTCACTCACTCACTACTTTAGCATCCTATTGATGCAATAAAAGACTTTTTATCCCTTACGGCTTGCTTGAAATCAATAATTGAAACTGCGAGGTGAACAGTTTCCAAACAGAGAATATTTCCATATATGGAAATCAATGTAAACAATTGCTCCGTACATCGACAATTGTCGCAAGCGGTGTTATCTGTGTTGCCCAAACTGGTTTCAATCGAAAAGTTGTGAGTAGAATATTCATAAAGAGCGCTCCAAGGCACATAACTCTGCGGCGTTCGCTTGAAATAATGTTCTCCCTTAATTATCTTAGAAGACATAATAAGGGGCTGACAGTAAGTATTATGAGAGAAATGCATTATTTATTTTAAAGGAAGTTTGGTGTGATATAGTGCCTTTATATTTTTATAGGAAGTTGGTGTGATATAGTGCCATTAATTTGGTACCTGTTTTGTTTTTAGACAAATAGCAACACCAATAAGGCATCAATATTTATACTGTGTGATGTTGCTTCAGCTGTCACCCGTTTTCTGTATTGCACAGGTTTGTTCTTCTTCTCACAAGGATATCCATGCACAAATTCAAGTAAGTCAGACCTTCTTACTTATTTCACACGTTTCAGAAGCATATTTCGTTTTCATAAGAAAAACAATCTAAACATGGCTTATTCTGTTCAGGTGGCAATGCCATTTACAACCGAATGTTCCTTTTGCCCTGTACACACTTCTGCCAAACGTCTCACCGACCGGACACAACCCACTAACGAAGCCTGTTCAGAAATAAATCATGTTGACGTCACAGGCCCACCCTCACTGAAGACCACTTTGAGATGCATATGGGGTAACGTTTTTTAGTCTTATACAATATACTGTTACTCCTGGGCCCGTGAAGATTCGAGGTAGAATTGGTCTTCAGCAACCCACGCTTGCCACAAAAGGCGACTATGCTTGTCGTAAGAGGCGACTAACGGGATCGGGTGGTCAGGCTTGCTGACTTGGTTGACACTTGTCATCGGTTCCCAATTGCGCAGACCGCCGCCATATAGCTGGAATATTGCTGAGTGCGGCGTAAAACTAAACTCATTCACTCACTGTTACTGCTGTAACTGTTAAAAATAGAAGACTCGAAATATCACCGTAGTTGATGTAGATTTGTTCTTTAAAACCATGTCTTCTTCTTTCCAGGTCTATCTGGCAGCCTCTTTATTAGCCATACTAAACCAGCCGGTCAAGGTACGGCACTTGCGCAACATAAGGTACCAAACATTTAGTAATTTTGAATCATTTTCTCTATTTGATATATCCTCTGTATTGAATTCTGCCTGTTTCTCTCAGTATTCCTTGGTGCTTTACAGTGGCAGTATTGTGCCTGTATATCTCACGAAAGATGGGCAAGAAAAGCCAATGAAGTCCTTTCCACTTTTGGTGAGACACCATCTTCACCACCTTAATACAATGTCCACCCTGTACCACTCACTACCAGATGCTAATTAATGTACAAAACATCAAACCCCCCCTCTTTGTCCTCAAATGTATGCATTCATAATTCTTTCTAGAACATCCAGACCACTCGCAAATAACATTCACTCCACCATGCATGCCAAAGGGCGGGGACGTGTACCTGCTCTCTACTGGCAAATGATCCCAACATAAAGTGTTTACATATCCAGATCATTAGTCAAATCGTAACTGTTTCAAGGAACCATGAAGTACTAATACAAGGCCACATCTATTTTCAGAAAGGTGGAACAATCAAGGCTAAAACCGATCAAAGCAAACAAATGCTTAACCCATTCAACACCGTCGGCCGGTAAACCGGCCAGAGAGTACTCGCATCAAAATTATCTATTATTTTAGGAACCTAACTAACATATGATTCTTTTTATCAAATCTATCACTTTTCACAATGTCTGAAAACACTTATTTTATTTCAAATGACCATGTATTATCGACAGGATTAGAACTATAAACTATTTTTCGCAATGTTATTGAAAAATAAATAAATTCTCAGACACATGCTTTTGGCAAGGGTCCACGGCAAAGTTGTCAAAGAGCTTGGTAACGATGTTTCGAGAAAATAATAAACAACCTGAATCAACTGAAGAATAAAATCCACAACAGTACTCATAAAAGTTGTCAAATGTACATTATAACTTACTATTTCCATCTTTTTGAGCGATCGTGTAATGTAATTCAAGTGACATCTCGGCTTTCGACGCCTCGAACTTCACGCTCGGACACGATGTTTAATGCTAAAATATATGCATGAAGCATTTTTGTCACAGGTCATAACCTAGCACGATACATTCACTAAGTTCCATAATATACGTATAGGTGGTGATTTATTGCGTAACACGTTCAGAATGGCGTGATTTTACCCACAACATTCGTCCGAATCATTAGTTGTCGTTTACGAGGACGGTATTCATTGCTGTAATATGATTGGCTGCCTTAGGTCACGTGTACGATTTGACCAGTCACGATCCTTATATCAGACTGTGGCGAAAAAGCGTCATTAGAAACCCATTTTTATCCAATAAAATTGCTTCTAACAACTGTGAAAATACTCTTGGCAAGGGTACAGTGATATTGTTGATGTTCACAGCTTTCGAACGATACCTGCCATCAAACGAATCGCCTCACATGTTATGTTCATACGAAGCTTCGAAAATCGAGGTATTTCCCGCTGTTGTATTACCGAGCGGAAAGTCACTGATATCGGGAAATGACGACCATACATATTATTTGAGGAATCTGACTGAGAGACTGACATGGCTATACAGAAAGAGCTGCCACGGACAGTCGTATATTGTTGGAATCATGTAACACAGGACATTCGGTACAGGCTGCGTAAGCAAAATGCTATCACCAGATAGCTGTCTATTCCAGTCATTCGGAGATCCTTCTATTGACAAAAGCCCAGGAAGATTCAACCTCCAATATAAACACCACACGTTCAGTTGGATCGTTCAATATTACTTGGATCAAAATATGAAAGAAGACATTTTCAGTTTCAGTCAGTCCTAACTTCCCTTGGCATAACTTCAAGTAACGGAATCTGTGAAGTCTCTGCTTAAAAGTTTAGTTGATTTTAAAGGACACAGACTCGAACAAGTACGTTTAACCCCCTTCCATCTGCAAAACCTCTTTTACATATAAATCCAACAAGTTCAGGCAGCTGAAATTTAAAGACTGAACGCTGGAACCTTCAAATATAACTGTGCCTCAACCTGCAATGTACCAAGACAAGATCGTGGAAGCATATAAATCCTCAGGTGGTATCAATTTACCTAATCAGCAAAAGCCCCATTGTTCAGAACTGGTTGAGAGCAAAAGTGATCCATATGCTGTTGGATTCTATATAAAGGAGGCTGCCTATCGATAATGGTCTGTTACCATATCTTAGGTGCATAATTATCAGTAGCTCATCAAAATCAGACCCATAAATCTGACAACTTTAAAGAAGAATCGTCAGAAAAGTCAAGATAAGAAATGTGAAAGGAAGACTCCCCTTTGGATCAGTGTGAGTCAGTTCTCGACACGTCTTCTCTGGCTACTAAAATGTATTCTCTCTTTAAAACGCAAAAAAAAGTCCAATCTTTTGTTCGCATTGAAAAATATCCTTCGAAGTTTCCAGCACATCTCCAGATATTCAAGATGGTGTTCGTGAACTTTTAATGAAAGGTATTGGTATTTGTTTTTATAATACTCTTGTTTTTGAGCAATTACCTAGTAGCTCTTCCTTAAGATCACATTCTCGTTCACTCTCTCATTAGGTTGTTGACACTTGATATAATATAAAGGTTCATAATTATCTGTTCAGAGATGTTTGTTGAACACCATCCAAAGAAGACCACTGAAGCGGAAGATAGCGATCTGGCCCGTCACGTAAAGCGTGAACCCTTCGCACAAGCACCCGTTTGAAGCAACTTTGGGTGCCTAACAGACGTTTGTCAACAGGACTCATGATCATCAAAGGCAACGTCTGCAGTGGTGTTTTGCTTCTTTATTCATCCATAAAGTTTGTTGACAAATTTATCTTAAGGGTAATAAAAGGCTGTACTCCTCATCCAAAGATAGCCAGTATAAATGGTTCATCTGTCCTTACTTAGACTTTTGGAGGATAGGAAGTTACTGGAATGGAAAGAATATTATGCTGAGAAAGTATGGCTTTACGTGACTGCTGATTAAACTAATAAGAAACTGGTAAATAATTATAATAAAAGATTAATGAATGAAAACATATTTAATTGTATATTTCTGTTTGTATTATTAGACTGCTTATTCTACATCGGTGAATAATCATTTCCTGCTGCAGAATACACCTTTCTTACTGGAATAGTCGGAGGTTTCTGTGAGTACATCAACATACAAGTGAACTGGATGGAAAATCCTATTTCCTTGTATAAGTCGATTGCCGTCTGGTTTTCAGCAAACGGGGTCACTTCGATATTACCTCCCTCGGGAACATGGTCAAGCATCTTTCTGATAAGCTCGTATCCCACGTCGTCAGTATCTGCATACGTTGGACAGAACTCCCACAATTTCCTGGTTTCTTTAAGAGCTGCATAACCAATGACGTTACCAGAACTGGATTCCACTGCCACGAAGACACAGGTAGCGTCACCAATGATGCATCTGTGAAAGAGTGTTGTTCTCTTTATTGGATGTGTCCGTCCGTCGTATTTCTCCACTAGCTCCAGGGGAACGTCAGCTAATGGAAGAATGCGGAATTCAGTCCTCGGTAATGATGGAAGCTTCTGGTTGGTTTTCGTCAGCTGCAGATTGTGAATTTCATGTAAAGGCTTGAATGGTTCAAGAACATGCTCAGGCTTAAGTGCTGTGATTAAGACATTTTTCTCTTGAACTCCTGCTAATACTGCACTTTTCAGTTTCCCACCGATCCCTTGACTTCTGTATTTCTCATCGACAATAAACATTCCAGCGTGACAGGTTCTGTTGTCCTCATGATTGACCATGTTGCAGCTACCTAGACGTGAAAAAATAAACATATATCAATTCATATCAGTGAGGGAGGGTTAACGGCCAATGAACACTCCAGCGTAAGGTCGGAGGGAATTCCGAAGTGGTGTAGTTCTTAGACTATTATCACTAGCACGAACATAGGTGTGGTGCTGACATCTTTGAAACACTTTTAGGACGAATATGGAGTTTCAGGTCATGATGTCTTTTCTAACGCCTTGAAGACACTACTCTGTTGAATGACACCCTTACATGTGTGGTATATGCATGAAAATCAGTAAGATTTATTCCCGTCGCAACTTTGCACTGACGTCGAAAGTCCAGTTCAGAATATGCCCCCAAGACAAAGTAAACAGGGATCAAGATTTGGTATGTGTGAGGAATTCTTCGAGGGATGTCACCTGCACATTCTTATCGGTGTTTCATAGTTTTTCAGGGTTTCAATATATACCACACAAAGTTATTATGGATGAAGATTTGGTTACATAAATATCATCCAACAAAAGACTGAAATACCCCCCTACACAATGTTCCTAAGCCCCCTCAATTTCATGGGCGGGCAGAGACATACAGTGATGGCTACTGTGTGTTTGATGTGCTTGCAACCCTTATGTATTGTTTCAGAATCGTCGCACAACAGTATCAGAGAGCAGAACTACATGAATTTGGCAGATGCATCGGTACGCCTGAAACTGGGTGAACAGAACGCCATGTTGCAAACGTCTTTGGTTGTCAGCCAAAGTGTCACCAGCCGGACATGCACCAGATACCAAACGTTTGGATCGGTCACCCAGCTTACCACCATATAGCAGGGAGGCGAGTTTCTCGGGACATGGGATGAAACATATCTCCTAAACTTCCACATTTTCTTCTTCGACATAGTGATTTTTTTTATGTAAAGCACATTGTGTCGTTAAGCATAAATTATACTCACGGAGAGACAAAACATGGCTTCATTGCATATGACGAGGAGCGATGCGAGTGTCCGCAAGTGTTCATTCTGAACAATCTATCCTTGTTGGAGACTCATATTTTCTCTGTTCAGTGAATATATTTGCACTAACTTCATTCAATGTCGCTATTTCATATATGTTCCTCTCCTGATGTCAGCACTTCATGACAGCCACCACACTCAGACCCCTCGGAACGAGAGTGGCAATATATGTTCAGTGAGGCTGATCCGATCACAGGCATACACGTTTAGACTGGAGCGAAGATAACGCCAGTAGAACTGGCCTCAAGGACCTTTCACTATTAAATCCAGATATTGTCTGTACTTCACAGATCGTCGTGACCGAATGGAGGAAAATGTCACGATTCAAACGTAGCCGATCATGAACATGCGGAGTCACGTGACCTGGTGTGGAATCAGTAAAGCTCGAACACAAGTCCACTGTCCCCATGGAGTTGCCAGTCCGATCAATAAACATCAAAACTATCGAACGCATATGGAACGACCTTCATATTGACCTTTCACGACGCTCCGTGCTCTAACAACTCCACAGGAACAATCTTTCCTTGACAAACCAACCACAACGGTGCCAGGCTGTGGTCGCACCAAGTAGATCACAAAGCGCTGGCTGGATTTCGTCAATGAATTTGTTTGCGCATTTTGGGGTTTCTTGTGTGTGTTTTTTATGAACTTAACTGAAGCGATTTCTGAAATGAATACCCCATTATGATGTTTTCAATTTTTCGGACAAATTGTGTACAAGTCGCAAAACACGTTGAGATTCGAATCCCAACAACAACAGTGTTGTGTCAAAATACCGGTACACAGAACAATGCAATTTAATGTTTTGGAGGGTCAAATATACTCAACGAAGTTACAAGCTTGACACCCCATTGTTTTGGTAATAATTGTGAAGAAGTTCATTCTGTTTAGTTTCATGTTGTGCCATACGCACAGAAATGACACCTGATAAACATGATAATGGCGACAGACGAGTAACATTTTGTCGATGGCAGGGTACGAGGGTGACACAGGAGGGGGAAGGTCACATACAGGGTTGCGCCCGTAAGTTTGCCGGATTCGGATGATGAGCGTAATTGTTTTGGGATTATGTCGTGCCAATGGTCGATCTAAATGATTGTCGTCCAAAAGGATCTTACTGCCATATGGTATCGAGACAGAGCTTTGTCTCCAGTCCTTCTGTCAGTATTCCGATAGACGCATATATTTCAGGAACCTGTGGCATTTTCACGGTCATGCATGTACAAAAGGTTTCTTGTGATCTCTTGACAGCTAAACAATCTTTGTATGTTATATGCAATATAAAACCGCGACCTTAACGTCGAGATGACTGACAAATACCAACTGAAATATGAATTATCTAATTTCAGAACATTCAGTTTTCCTGAAATATACCTAAAAGTAATACTGATCAATACATTTGTTATATCTTGGGAAATATGTTTATAACACATTTCAATATTCTTTATAATGCACTTAATGCATAACCCAAATAGGGCCCTTTCGGTTGTTTTTGTTTTGCATACGTTTTTCATACTTTCAAGAAGTTCTCGGCAAAAAAGGCTTAAAACGTGCCATTTCAAAAGTGTGGCTCTAAACCTCGAATCATTGTCACCCAAATCATTGTTTAGACGTCGACGGGTCCGAAAAACATAAATTTGAAAGAATCTGCTTGCATTTCTCTATGCCACGGCTAACTGAAAATGGAAGATGGCGAGCCATTGGAATGCTTGAAACCGGAACACCCCAGCGCAACGTTGCACAGCAGCTTAACGTGCACATGACCACCATATGCCGCTTGTGGAACCGTTATCAACAAAACGCCGTCGTTGCAGACCGTCCCCGAACGATCCAACGATCGTTGGATTCGAACCACCTATCTGCGCCAAAGATGCCAACCAGCCACATTGACATCCCGAACAGTTCCTGGTGTCAACAGGATATCGCCAAGGACCATTCACCGGCGTCTGGCTGCCCACGGGATGGATCCCAGACGTCCTGCCAGACGACAAATTTTTAAATTACGTCACTAACGTCTACGACTGCAGCGGTGCTGAAAACATCTGCCTTGGAGAGCACTGCCGGGTCCATATTCCTTTTACAACTCGCTGATGGTCGAACGCCAGATCTGTCCCCAATCGAACACGTCTGGGACGAAATGGAGAGGAGATTGAGACGGTGCCTAAATTCTGCAGTCACGCTTCAGGAACTCCGCAGGTGCCTCCACAGATATGGAACACCATTTCACAAGACTTCTTGCGACGTTGGATTGGCTCTATGAGGCGCAGGCGTCAATCAGGCATCAATGCTCACGGTGGACATACACGTTATTGACTGTGTGAATTTCATTTCACCGTCCCCTCACTGTGACCTCATTAGCATGTGTCCGCCCTAACAGTTTAACATGTGCCATTTACAAACCTATTGTGTAATGATTTCCTTGCAACATTGAAAAAAGTCTCCCACACCCACACCCCATCCACACCCAGACACGCCCCCCTCCCCACAACACACATACTCCGTCCTCACACACATCCCATCCACACCATGCCCACACCATGCCCACACCCACGCAGCCCCCACACCCACGCAAGCACGTACGCACGCATGCACTCCCCCATATACCACTCATACGCGCGCCCTCTCCCACCCACCCGTTCCCACCCCCACACCACACCCCATCCATAGCGCACCTACACCCCATCCACACACACACCCACACCCCATCCATAGCACACACACCCCATCCATAGCACACCCCATCCACACCCCACACACACACCATCCACACCCCATCTACACACCCACGGCCCTCACACACACACACCCCATCCACACACACACACCCACCACACCTCATCCATACCACACCCCATCCACACCACACACACCTCATCATTCACACCCACGGCCCTCCCACACATACACCTCATCCATAACACCTCACCCATACCACGACCCATCCACACCACACCCACGGCCCTCCCACACATACACCTCATCTACACCACACACACCCCATCCACAGCACACCCACACCTCATCCACCACACCTTATCCACAATACACCCACACCCATCCACACACACCCATCCATACCACACCTCATCTAAACACACACACACACCACACCCCATCCACCACACCACACCCACCCACACACACACCCACACACACACACCATCCACAGCACACCCACACACCCCATCCATACCACAAACACAGACACACACGCACACACGCACGCACGCATGCACGTACGATCCACGATAGCATGGTGTGCTGAAGACCAGTTCTAACCCGGATCTTCACGGGTTTAACAAGTCAAGCGATATGCAAAGCAGCCACTTCGCTAGAGTACGTTTTTACTCACCAATGACCCTGCCGTCACTGCTTTCTGCCACCCACCAATCCGAGAGGCCGATGTCGTTAAACTTTATCAGAGTCGAGAGAGACAAATCCCACCCTTCTTGCTGGACCAACTTAGCCACACGCTTCAAGTCAGACCGGCCAGCCAAACGCCTGATCACGACACCGGCCATGCTCGTAGTGTTGCTTTGCACTGATGACTTGATGAACCACCTGTCAGTCACATTGGGATCGTCCACCACCTACGCTCGCTCGTGTCGTAACGAAATCCACCAATGATTGATACAAGTTTGAGGCAATGCTGGATGCCAGCAGATGATATGAATATATATAGATATTACGAAGCAGCAAAAGAAACCTCAGTTTCGAATTTTCCTTCGCAGAACAGATAACTGTAAACCCATTTAATGTTTTGATTGTATATTTTTTACAACATCTCCAACTTTACCTGAGCAAAGACATTCCTTCCCAAACTCAGAATGGAACCCAGGAAATGGCCTCAGAAACGCAACCTGATCTCGGAGATGGTACGGTGTTCTCCTTGTTTTGCACGTGCTGTTCACAAGGACCAGCCCTATAAAATGCAGCCCAAACCTGGTTGAAACATTCACATTACAACGTCAGCAGGATTCCGCTACTCACGACAGCTTTTCAATATTTCCTCTTTATCAAGTACAAAATTCGGACAAAGTTAAACGAATTTCAAAAGAACACTAATCAAAACAGAATGTCTTTTTCTCCAACATGTTTCGTTCTTTACTCTGTAAAACATTAAGACGACTTTAGTTTTTACGCCGTAATGGACCGACCTATGCTGACAGTCATACAGTGGTGAGCCTTGATCTACAACTCCGTAACAGTAACGCAGTGTGTGTGTGTGCGATGTTCATGCTGTTGATGGCTGGATTGTCTGATGCAGACTCGATTATTTACAGACCGCCCCCATATAGCTTGACTATTGCTGAGTGCGGGCGTAAAATAAACTCACTCACTCACAATGGATACTCGTGCTGCTCGAAAAGCCATTAAATTCGACGAGTACATGATGTGCATGAAGTATCTCCGCTTATGGAAAGGCTGTGTAACCATTATAATACATATTGAACATGTCTGACAATGACATTGAATATGTTATATCCTGGTTGATAAGAAGTGCCAAGACAGTGTTTCTGTTTGCAATACGTGTATTTCGTGCGTCTGCATTATAACCGTATATGGTGTTGGCTGAAGAGCCGTTATAATCTTGCACCCTGTACATACGTTTCTTTCAATACTAATTCATACTTTCAACCTGTGATATGACCTAATTTTATGGAGCAAACATTGTTTGTATATTTTGAAAACATGTATGTACATGTTCGGTTATCAAGTTGCATCTACTTGTACATTTTGAGGTAGCTAATGTTGTTTATTACTGTAAACGCTCCAGTAAAATAGGGGCTGTTGCATACGTTGGGAGGATATGGTCCCAGAGTTTTTTCATATAATTTTATCTGTGGTTTTATGTGTCGGGCTTCGGCTTCGTAGATCATTGCTATGTTTTTGCGGTGTGTGTATGTGTTCAGAGGAGACTAAGGTGGAAGTGTTGTTGATGGTAAATAAAGAGGATGTGTACTACTATGCCGTGTAGGTGTTACCAGTTCCAATGGATGATGGGCTGCAGCGTATAGGATGGTGGCATTGAAGAACACTTAGGGTATGCGAGTCAGCCAATGAGCATGAGTGGTATTGCATCATATAGGTAATATGTAACGGCTATTTTAGTAATGTCTGTTGCAGACAATATAGAACCGCAACGAAATATTCTTATATCATTCCATATCACATGTAAATTATATAAATCACTTTCATTTATGATCGGTGAAGGTCCGGGTTAGAAAACAGAATGTGTTTTTCTCCAAAAGTTTCGTTCTTTACTCATAAAGACGACTTTTGTTTTTACGCCGTATTGGACCAACCTATGCTGACAGAGATACAGTGGTGAGCCTTGATCTACAATTCCGTAACAATAACGCAGTATGTGTGTATATATATATATATATGTGTGTGTGTGTGTGTGTGTGTTAGTGTGTGCGAGAGAGAGAAAGAGAGTGCTTATATATGCGTGTGTGCGAGAGAGACACACAGAGCGTGCTTATATACTGAGTCGAAAAAGAAACTTCACATTCTTTCTTCAGGGCTCTATAAAAGAACAAGAGATGGTAAGATGGTTAAATTGTTATTATTTCATTGCTGTGATCTGTGTGATGTACTCGATACACTGACAGTGCCATAATCAGTTCCATTAGGCTACACCGCCGTTCCAAAACATGGGTATACAGAATGTCAAGTCACAAGAATAAAATTGCGACATTTCTCAGTTCAATATCGTGTATGGCCGCCCCGCGCATTCACCACTGCCAAACACCGTCTCCTCATCGACTGCCTGATGCTTGTGAACAGGTGGTTGGGGATTCTGTGCCATTGCTCCTGCAAGGCAGCGCCAAGTTCCTGCAAATTCTGAGGTTGGTTCCTAAGACCACGAAGCCTTCTCCCAAGTGCATCCCAAACGTGCTCTATTGGATTAAGGTCAGGGGACCAGTCCATGACGTTGATTCCAGCGTTCTGAAGGAAATATCGTGTCAACATCGCGGTATGCGGCCGAGCATTATCATGCTGGAACTGTAGACTGACTGACTGAGTTTGGTTTTACGCCGCGCTTAGCAATATTCCAGCAACATCAAAGCGGGGGACACCAGAACTGGGCTTCACACATTGTACCCATTTGGGGATTCGAACCCGGGTCTTCGGCATGGCGGGCCAACGCTTTAACCACTAGGCTAACCCCCTCCCGTACAGTAAATTCTAGTAGTTATATAACATGATGACGATGAATGGAGGTATTGTACCAACCAGACACATATTTATACAAGAATGATATCAAGCACATACCTAAATATTTACAACAGCTGCAGATGTATAGACTAACACAACCTTTCGTAACTGCAATATAAATGGTTTTATATTATTTTTAAGGCTGACACAATATCATATATATATTAGCCAGCTCAGCGACATGTGTCACTTCAGATCGGCCAACCAAACGTCTGATCACAACACCTGCCATGGTGGTAAGGTTGAAAACATCTGGCACTCTCTGGTATACACAACCTGCGGTATTACCTAATGTATTTCAATGCTTAATTAGGGCCTTTTCGATGTAGAGGTCGTTCCTGAAGCTTGCCACAACAGGTGGATTGTATGCTGTTTTATACAATGTATGAATTTGTGATAGTCCTGGACAACGTGTACCGGTTCTCGACTGTGGCGTCATTGCCTGTAACGATATAGCGTATGATCTGTTTTTGTCAAAAAAGATACCGATGAATCACAATCTAACTCCATATCGGTTCATGATCAAGCATTCATTTCAAGACAGAATGAGTCTTAAGCGGAACACCAAATTCATTCTTTAAAAAACTTGTGGTTAATTAATACCGGGCGATTAAAAGTTGCCAAAAAGCCGTCTGCTTCACTCTCGCCCACTAAGGAAAACACAGAGGTTGCGTAACTCAGTCGCCAGAGCACTGCAGCGAACCGGAACTAACGTTATGTGAGGAAAGATTTTCATTTAGTTGTATATAAAATGTGTAACAAGCTCGTCATTTTGCTGATTTCTCGACGTCATTGAAGACATGCCGAATAGTTGCGTTGCCGTCATTTGCTCCCAGGGGTCGGGTGATGGTGTCACCATGCACAGATTTCCACCAAACTCCCCAGTTCGTGCTAAATGGTTTATGTTTGTTAGTGCGAAGCGAGCGTTGTGGAAGCCTGGAACGATATCTTACTTGTGTTCAGATCACTTCACGGAAGTTAAAAAATCAAAACTACTTACTAGGTGGAGTAAAATATGTATATGATTGATGACCAAAAAGATTTTGCATGAGACAACTTGTAACATAACGATTTCTTCCCCGTAAGCGAGGTTGTGTTCGAAGTGACAATAATACTGTAAGTAGTATTATATTGACACCCACCTCGCATCCCAGAGAGAGAAATTGTTATGTTATAAGCTATGTCATTCAAAATCCTATTGGCCATCAATCAATACATATTTCACTACCAGTAGAAAGTAGTTTTGATTTTGGAACTCGGTGAAAACAAACCTACACAGCATTTATTCTCTGACTGGCGGATGTTCTCGACAGGGCGCCGCCATTTTTGAAAATCGTTAAGTCTGTTCGAAAATCAATGAGATTATGGTTTGTTTTCATCAAGTTAGAAAATCAAAACTACTTTCTACTCATAGTTAAATATGTGTTTGAATCATGACCTAAAGGATTTTGCATGACACAACTTGTAACATATCGATTTATTCCACGGAAGCGAGGTGGGGTCAAAGTGACAATATTGCGCGATAAATGTCTTGCTATACATTCACGTGGTTAATGTCCACTCACCAGTATGAACATACTAGTCGATCTTCTTCCTGTAACCGTGATAAGTAAGGCTAATCATCGCTTTCACTATCACTAGCATCTGGCTCAAACAAATAAGGCCTAGCAACAACAAGCGATTTTGAGAGAATCGTCTATGAAAACAAGTTGTAACTCGGAAGCTAGGCAAAGCAGGTGACAAGATTAAATGACAGTAGGTTGTGAAAACATAAAGCTTTCACTTTTCACAACATTTTTCACGATTTCAGTTTTAGACAAACCTGTAAACAAGATAATTTACTCCCGGAATTTTACATGAATTCTAAAGCGCCCCTCGTATGTATACCTCACATAACGTGACGGAGATGCGCCCCCTCTGATTGGTTGAAATTCGGTTCGCGTGAGAGAATTGTACGCACTGTTGTCAAAAAGATTTAAGTTAATTAAAGGTCGAAATGAGCAGTTGTAATGACGGGGTTTCATTTATAACGATGCCAATATATGATTTATGTATGTGTACCTCCCTAGAGTATATGTGATCTTTGTTAGCTGTCAACAATCATGTTTATAATGATGATAGTTTGTTACACAACTTTTTCTGTGATGCATGACAATTTCTAATAGCTGAAAAGGTGTTTGGGTATAGGTTATTCATGAACATCTTGCCTCGTAATATGTATTAACTACCTTTCTAAACTGATATAATTAGCAATTGATCGGGACACGTTCTAGTCAAACAGACTGTAGAGCAAAGGAGGATTTTCTCTCTTCCAGAATGACTGAGTTTGGTTTTATGCCGCTTTTAGCAATATTCCAGCAACATCACGGCGGGGGACACCAGAAATGGGCTTAACACATTGTGCCCATGTGGGGATTCGAACCAGGGTCTTCGGCGTGACGAGCCAACGCTTTGACCACTAGGCTACCCCCACCGCCCCCTTCCAGAATGAAAGGAGGCTTATTCGGTGAACACAATTTTCACTTTGATATGCTAGCTCTGCGTGGTGATTTTATGAGATGTGTTTACCTGTACCTATAGAGATCAGATCGAAGTTTTACCAAGTGGACTTCGTGATTTAACTGCTGCAGGAGTTGTTGTCTCACTCCAGAGCAGCTTCCACAACTAAGAAATACCGTTACCGTTTCGCAGTATGGAAACGGTGGGCATACTCATGTTGTATTGAGAAATTGCCATTGTCACCTTTGCACTGTGCATTACATTTATTATCTGTTGTTCAAAATAGCGAATCGTTTGCGTTGGTTCAAACATCACTTTAAAGCATTCGTGATACTCATGTGTGTATTGGTCTACTAAGTCCAAAAGAGAATAGTTTTCTCACTATGAATGTTTTGAAAATTAGCAAAGACTGCAAATAAGAAAGAGCCTATTGCTGTAGCTTTACTGATTAAATGATACGATTGTAAAATGTTACAACCTGCACTGATGACTCGAAAAGCCATTAAATTCCACGAGTACATGTTGTGCATGAAGTATCTCCGCTTATGGAAAGGCTGTGTAACCATTATAATACATATTGAACATGTCTGACAATGACATTGAATATGTTATATCCTGGTTGATAAGAAGTGCCAAGACAGTGTTTCTGTTTGCAATACGTGTATTTCGTGCGTCTGCATTATAACCGTATATGGTGTTGGCTGAAGAGCCGTTATAATCTTGCACCCTGTACATACGTTTCTTTCAATACTAATTCATACTTTCAACCTGTGATATGACCTAATTTTATGGAGCAAACATTGTTTGTATATTTTGAAAACATGTATGTACATGTTCGGTTATCAAGTTGCATCTACTTGTACATTTTGAGGTAGCTAATGTTGTTTATTACTGTAAACGCTCCAGTAAAATAGGGGCTGTTGGATGCGTTGGGAGGATATGGTCCCAGAGCTTTTTCATACAAATTTTATCTGTGGTTTTACGTGTCGGGCTTCAGTTCCGTAGATCATTGCTATGTTTTTGCGGTGTGTGTATGTGTTCAGAGGAGACTAAGGGTGGAAGTGTTGTTGATGGTAAATAAAGAGGATGTGTACTACTATGCCGTGTAGGTGTTACCAGTTCCTATGGATGATGGGCTGCAGCGTATAGGATGGTGGCATTGAAGAACACTTAGGGTATGAGAATCAGTCAATGAGCATGAGTGATATTGCATCATATAGGTAATATGTAACGGCTATTTTAGTAATGTCTGTTGCAGACAATATAGAACCGCAACGAAATATTCTTACATCATTCCATATCACATGTAAATTATATAAATCACTTTCATTTATGATCGGTGAAGGTCCGGGTTAGAATATTGGCCTTCAGAAACCCATGCTTGTTGTAAGAATTTGAATTGTCTACATCGGCGAATAATCAGATCCTGCTGTAGAATAAACCTTTTTTGTTGGAATAATCAGGGGCTTCTTTGAGTACAACACTGTAAGAGTGTATTGGAATAAGAATCCAATTTCATTGTATAAGTCAATCGCCGCCTGATTTGCAATGAAAGGATTCACTTCAATATCTGCTCCCTCAGGAACATGGTCAAGCATCTTTCTGATAAGTTCGTATCTCACGTCGTAAGTATCTGCATACGTTGGACAGAACTCCCACACTTTCCAGGTTTCTTTAAGAGATGCATAACCAATGACGTCTCCAGACCTGGATTCCACTGCCACGTAGACACAGACTGCTTCACCAATGATGCATCTGTGAAAGATTGTTGTTCTCTTTATCGGATATGTCCGTGCATCGTATTTCTCTACTAGTTCCAAGGGGACGTCAGCTAATGGAAGAATGCGGAATTCAGTCCTCGGTAATGGCGATAGCTTTTGGTTGGATTTTGTCATCATCAGGCTGTGAATTTCATATAAAGGCTTGAAAATGTTAAGATTTCGCTCAGGTTTAAGTGCGGTGACGAAAGACATTTTTCTCTAGAACTCCTGTTAATACTGCACTTCTCAGTTTCCCACCGATCCCTTGACCTCTGTATTGCTCATCGAGAATATACATTCCACCGTGACAGGTTGTGTTGTCCTCTTGGGAGAACATTTTGGCGCTACCTGGACGTGAAACAAAACTTTAACATGTTATATTTGCACTTATGTTAGTGATTCAGTGATTGAGCGAGCTTGGTTTAACGTCACCTTGGACAATGTGATACTTATATCACCAGGCATCAGTGTGGTGGTGGGGGAAGATGACGTAGACCTCAGACGATTACAACAGCTCAGTGAAACCGACGAGCATACGGATGGTGATTACAATCTCAAGAATGGCGCTTTCAAACTAAGCATCACAATCACAACGATCCTGGTTTGGCTAAGGGATGCAACCCTGTACAGTAAATACCAGTATCTATAACATGATAACGATAAATGGAGATATTGTACAAACCAGAAACATATTTATCAATGAAGCATATCAAGCACCTACCTAAGTTTCTTTACAACAGCTTCAGATGAACAGACTAACAAAGTCTTTGCTAAATGCATATAGACTGGTTTTATATTAATTGTTTTAAGGCTTACACAATACAGACATAAACACACTGCAGTGATACTTGCCACTGCAAGAAAGTGTGATATGACTGTAGTTATACCAATATTTCACCAATATCCAGGGTACCAAATAAGCTTCACTCCCATATCTGCTCAAATGTTTTGACATCAATCACTCGGTTCTCGATTGTGACGTCGTTGCCTGTAACGATACAGTGTATGATCTGTTTGGGTTAAAAAGATACCGATGAATCACAATCTAACTCCATATTGGTTCATGATCAAGCATTCATTTCAAGACCTGTTTGCTTCACTCTCGCCCACTAACGAAAACACAGAGAGGTTGCGTAACTCAGTCGCCAGAGCACTGCAGCGAACCGGAACTGACGTTATGTGAGGAATGATTTTCAGTTAGTTGTATACAAAATGTGTATCAAGCTCGTCATTGCAGGAAACTGTCACATGACTGTAGTTATAGCAATATTTCGCCAGTATGTCATCGAAAGAAACTGTGATATGATTGTAGTTATAGCAATATTTCGCCAATATCCAGGGCACCAAATGAGCTTCACAGACAGGATTTGTTGGGGGAATTGAACAATTGGCCTCGCGTTTTTACTGATAATCAAATCTAACAATAACTAGCACAATTCGTCACAGAGACAACAATTGACTCACCAACGATCTTTCCATCTTTCTCTTCTGCTACCCACCAATCCGAGTGATCGATATCAAAACATTTGAGCAGATATGGGAGTGAAATGGTCCAGCCTTCTTGTTTAGCCAGCTCAGCGACATGTTTCACTTCAGATCGACCAACCAAACGTCTAATCACAACACCTGCCATGGTGGTAAGGCTGAAAACACCTGGCCCCGTCTGGTACACACAGACTGCCGTATCACCTGAATGTATTTCAATGCTTGATTGGGACCTTTGGATGGGATCGTCCACCGCACACGGGGCTCACGTTTTAATGTGGCCGGGGGAAGATGATTCACGTGCATGTTGAGAGTAACGAAATTTACGGCGGCGTTGCCTATGAGAAACAATTTGTTGTAATGCCAGATTTCATTTGGCGTGAGAGGCAACTGACGGGTGGTTAGCCAGTCGACTTGGTGTGAATCTATGAATTTCAACAAGGCATTCTTCTCGCCCTGGCTGAAAATATGTTGCAAAATATGTTATAGGCCTACAGTTATCAGAGCATTTATCATTTATGTGTGAATATGAAAATGTTTATTAATATTTTGGAAAGGGTTCATCTTTATGCTTGTAAAAGACTTTTAGGTGTTAAGATCAGCACTTCTAAGTGTATGGTATATGGAGAATGTGGACGTTATCCATTTTATTTTGGAGCATATAAGTAAATTTAAAGAAATTTAAAAATATGCCACAGTCACGATATTCGAAAAATAACGTTACAATATGTTGTGTATGTATGATAGAAATGGTAAGATAAATTGTGTATCAAATGAGAGAAATGGGCTTCACGCATTGTACCCGTGTAGGGAATCGAACCCGGGTCTTCAGCGTGACGAGCCGACGCTTTAACCTTTAGGCTACCCTACAAATCCTTTAAATCAGGTCTCGTAGCAGAGCATTACTCCTTTGATGTTAACACTGAAAAGTTCACGACAGCAATTGCACGATTACAATGTACATCCAATGAATTAAATATTGAAACAGGCAGATATCATAATGTTCCACGAGAACATAGACTGTGTATGTCTAGGGGTGATAGAAAATGAGTATCATTTTATATTAGTTTGCCCGTATTTTCACAATTTCAGAATGTTATATATCCCACAATTTTACCGTATCAGTCATTGTGAATATAACTTAAAGTTATTGCTGAAAGCAACAAATTGGTCTTATTCGTGACGAGCGAATGCTTTAACCTCCAGACTACCCCACCGCAGATTAAGTGGGATTCACAAGCTATAGCCTCAATATTATAATCAGGCTGCATTTTCTCTCAGGTGAAATTCCTCTCTATATATGCACTTGGAATATTCGAAATAACTTTCAGCCAATGATACTTAGTCTCTTTGTATGTTGGCAATTCCAAATGACCAATGAACATAGCTGTAGCAAATTAGGAGCCATGTGACTATGTGGGTAATCCGAAATAATTGTTCCGCTTAAATCGAGTTTTCTATAAATCTCTAACTTATACACATTCTGTGTTTTTACTGATCACAAAACGTTCATAAACTGATACACTTTCAATTCAAAACAATTGTACACGTAATAGAGCACACCTGTACTAGTTCAGTGCATAATTCCGAATTGCAGAATCAGAAAATCCATTCCATTTTAGTAGCACACATTAGGCTTTCCTACACGTGTGTTACTATTTTAGGGAGGGAATCCCCGATACGTCACGTGATTGAAAATAGCGCCGCTGACATGCGAGTGATCGACTGAGAAGTCTGATGGCTTGCAAATAGTAACCTCTGTATAATTTGATAACGGAAATGGGGCGCACTTGTAGGTACAAGTACAAAGAAGTCATTCATAATATGTAAGCTTTTCGTGCGCAATAATCGTAACGGGTGCGCGAAAGTGCGACAAAGGATTTCCTCCATTGCGGGTATGCAGTATGGTGGGACGTTTCTGTTTCGTTCCAGTGTGTGCTTTTGTCTGTTTGGTGGTTTTTGTTTTGTTTTATGTAGATGGGAATTTACTTTTGTTGGACTTGTTTGTAAATTGGTTATCTCCCTGCCAATAATTTTAGAGTTATGGTAGTTTTTTAGTTTTTTTAAATGGTTGAGATTTTGAGTGAACACATTTTTTAGGTGAAAATTGGAATTTTGGTCTTTAATTTTCCCTTTTTGGAAAATTTTGATAGGCTTTTCATTTCGGTTTTAGATAATGGTATGTTTAAGTTAACTTCTGGGAGTTTAAGTGGTGCATATGATGTCAGTGTATTCAAGTGGAGTGTGTTTGAGTCAGTGTATGTATTCATAGTTATCCTATCGTGGCTCCCCTATTAACCTTTATCCGTTCTTGCTGAAGCAGCACAGGATGTTTATTTTATTGGAAGTGGATATTGGCGGATGTCAATGGGACTGACATGACGTGTTCAAATATGGGTTAAAACTCTTACAGCACTGTTAATGTTACTAGACTTACAAATACACAGCAATATGTTGTCCTAGAAATATCTATCACGAAAACAGTTGTCACCATAAAGCTAACGGGCCTGTCACAAAGGAAGCATGTTCCTGATGGTGATGTATGGCCTCATACAGTTTCCTGTAACCGAATGATAGGGAAGTTATTTTACGTGCACTCTCCGGCATGGTGTTTATTTCGCACATGGAGCCCGCAAAGTGATATAGTGTTTGATTGAAAGAGAGATTATTGTGACCGAATGATAAGGAAATATAATATCCAGCCTCCGGCTTGCTGCAGAATCTTCAAATATTATGGACTTGCTTTCAATACACAAATACCTGGTTTGTTTTCGGACAAATGGTAACAACAATAAGGCATAAATATTTGTACTGTGTCATGTTGTTTCAGCTGTCACTTGTTTTCTGTATTTCACAGCTTTGTTCTTCTACAGACACTAGCACCAATGCTCGAATTCAAATACATCGAACCTTCTTACTATAATCACACTTTTCAGAAGCATATTTCGTTTTCATAAGAAAAACAATCAAAACACGACTTATTCTGTTCATGATGACAAAACCATTTACAAGAGAATGTTCCTTTGCCCAGTACACACATCTACCGAAGACAACTTCTCACTGAACAAGCCTATTTAGAAAAACCTGTTGGCGTCACAGACCCACCCTCACTGAATACCACTTTTGGAATACACATGGGGTATTTTAAACTGCATTTTTCTCTCAGTATTCCTTGGTGCTTTACAGCGGCAGTATTGTGCCTGTATATCTAACGAAAGATGGGCAAGAAAAGCCAATGAAGTCCTTTCCACATTTGGTGAGACACCATCTTCACCACCTTAATACAATGTCCACTCTGCACCACTCACTACCAGATGCGCTTTAATGTAAACATCAAACCAACACGTTGTCCTGAACTGCATGCATTGATAATTCTTTCTAGAAAATCCAGACCACTCGCAAATAACATTCACTCCACCATGCATGCCAAAGGATAGGGAGTGTACCTGATCTCTTCTGGTGAATGATCCCAAAACAAATTGATTACACATAAAGATCATTAGTCAAATCTTAACTGTTTCAAGGAACCATGAAGTACTAATACAAGACCACATCTATTTTCAGAAAGGTGGAAAAATCAAGGCTAAAACCGATCAACCAAGCGATGCATAGTATTTTACAGTAAATTCTGAAGAAGCCCCAACATCATTCAGCAAACAGGAATTCCGCCACCCATATATCCCGATTTAGTTTACAAGGCGTTTTGAATCCACAGAACACGTACTAAACCAACAGCGAATTGATCAATGCAAAATACAAAGTCAACTTGCCTATCACATTGAACCCTCTGTCCTTGATATCAAACCCGTGAAGGTCCAGGTTAGAATATTGATCTTCAGTAACCCAAGCTTGTCGATGCTCATGCTGTTGATCGCTGGATTGTCTGGTCATGACTCGATTATTTACAGACCGCCGCCATATAGCTGGAATATTGCTGAGTGAAACTAATTTAACTCACTAACTTACTCACACACTGTCCTTGGTATCACCTCCTATCCAGATCTCCGAATAGTATTGCATTAAGCAACATCATGAACGATTTTAAATTTTGACTGGCCAAAAACCCGTTATACCTACCATTCTTGGATATGATACAACATTTAATCTAGGACATTTCTATGTAACCACCCTCCTTTACCAAGACTTTCGTCCAAAGGCACCAGTTATATCCTTGGCATTTCCTATTCATGAACGTAAATGTATGGCTTCAGCAGTATGTCTTAGATACACTCAGGGATAAACTGCCCCAAAGGATTCCAGCCACATAGTATTGGTAGATGACAGAGAGACTGACATCACTGGAGCTATACAGAAAGAGCTGCCACAGTCAGTAGTTTATTGCTGGAATCATGTAACGCAGCTATGGCTATGTAAGCAAAAGGGCAACGGTAACCAGACAGCTGCCTTTTCCAATTGTTTTCAGATCCTACTAATGACTAAAGCCCAGGAAGATTTCAACCTCCAATATAAACACCTCACGTTCATTTGGATCGTTGAACAAGACTGACCAATATATGATAGTAGGCTTTTTCAAAAGCGCTAAGTTCGTCCTACTTCGCTTGACATAACTTCAAGTAACGGTATCACAGATAACAGCGCTGTATCTTTGAATTCTCTGCTCAAAAAGAGTATTTATTTGATTTTAAAGAACACAGACACAAAACAAGTACTTTTAGCCCTCTTCCATTTGGAAACCGTCACGGTTAATGTAGTCGAAAGCATGTGAAACTCTTGCCATGCAAGCGCGTAAGGCACTGGGACCAGTTCTTTAATTATTTGTTAAGTAATAACAGTTTAATAGGTTTCTCAACCGCTTGCAACATATTTGACAGTAAAATCGCTCCAATATTGAACACATAAATATCATGACACAATTGAAAAGATACGAGCGTGCTATTTTAAACGTTTGCTTAGTGTGAGTAAATTCGCAGCAAACAAAGCTATTCTGGATGAAGCTGAACGTCATTGTATGTTTATAAATACACAAATAAGGGCAAATAAGTACTGAATTAATTTTGCGATTGAATGAAAGTCGATACCCCTTCCAATGTTATACTTTAGGTTTTAAGACGAAAATAGTCAAGTCATTTTGGCATCGTATATGAGACAAATGTTATTTAATAGCGGATTTACATATGTGTGGATATACCAAGATGTTGGTGATATGAACATGTTTTGTCTGCATTCAGAATTTCCAAACATGGTATCACAGTCGTTTCTTTTTAGTGCATTATGCTCATGTAAATCCTGCAACCTGAATTATATATAATTGTATTCCGAGACAAACAATTGGTTAGAGCAATGTGTAAATTTCGAATATCACTTCACAACTCTCGGGTCAACATTATCCGTAAAAGGTCAATGACATCGTTAAATATGCCACATACAGAATGTGTATGTAAAAACTCTGACATTCATTTGACAGAAGATAAATGCCCTGTCTTTTTATGTGTAAAACTATACACACTTACGAAACAGTTTTCCTATTTCGTTACAGAAATATAATAGTAGAATTGTGTTATTAAACTCCTGTGATATTAATGTACTGCACACAATAGCTTTATATATTTATGCAAGTTATTCAAACACTCTGGATATATGACCTTAATATACTTTATCTTTCAACTGTACTTTGGCCTGAATTACGAAAGAACCTTAGTTAGGAAGTGCCAGATGGATTCGCCAAAGTATTTTACACTCCAACCTCTGGGATACCACACTTCAAGATGACTATTGGTGCACAATATGGTATCCATATACAGAATTGAACTCGAACCTTCTGCCTCCAGGCCATTCCGGCTGATTATTGAAGCTAAAACCATTAGAACCTGAACGTACGACCAAATCAAAACAATACCTAGAGCGAACCAAAAGGCTAGCATAAGGCCGGTTTCGCCTGCACGTTTGTTTACAAACACGACTTGTTTCTTTCTTTGTTGTTTAACGCTGCGCTCAGCAATATCCCATCTATATGGCGGCGGTCTGTAAGTAATCGAATCTGGACCAGACAATCCAGTGATCAAAAGCACGAGGATCGATCTACGCAATTGGGATAGCGAGTCTGACCCACCCCTGATCGCCGAAGACCAATTCTAACCCGGATCTTCACGGGTATAAGAAGTCAAGTGATATGCAAAGCAGCCAATTCGCTAGAGTACGTTTTGACTCACCAATGACCCTGCCGTCACTGCTTTCTGCCACCCACCAATCCGAGAGGCCGATGTCGTTAAACTTTATCAGAGTCGAGAGAGACAAATCCCAGTCTTCTTGCTGGACCAGTTTAGCCACACGCTTCAAGTCAGACCGGCCAGCCAGACGCCTGATCACGACACCGGCCATGCTCGTAGTGTTGTTTTGAGTTGAAGACATGAGTTCTCGCCAAAGTGTAAGGCATGATAGGCATGGTCTATCTTGGTGCAGGGGTTATGGGTTTGTTGTGAAGCACCATGTGTACGGTATGTTGGTTTTTGCAAGCGCTGACCAACACAAAAAACAGAAATTCAACAGGATACTAAATTTAACCCTGCTCTTTCAGCACGTGACAGTCACGTGACGTTTTGTGTCGTCTGCTTGGTTAAGCAGGCGACTTCCTGTAGCATTGGGAAAAGAAGAGAATTGTCACAGTCTGTTAAAGATTTGATTACTCCGAAGTTTCAACAGCACCAAAAATACAGTGAAATTGCCGGGGATCTTGGTTTACCTCGGAACACAGTTTAAAGTGTTGTAAAGGGATTTCTGGAACGTGAAAGCACAGAAAATCGCCCAAGAACTGGACGCTGACTGCACGGGAAACTCGTCAACTTTTAAAGTTAGTAAAAAAACAGCCGGATTTCTCCTTTGCCGGAAATCACCTCAAGGTTTAATCAGAATAGGATCAGAACTGTCTCTGAGCGTACAATTCAAAACAATAATTATCATAGACGTGTCGTTCGAAAGAAAATCCGGTTCAGAGATGTGAATATGAGAAATCGCCTCGCTTGGGCCAGAAGAAAACTTCAATGGAGAATTAATGAAGAATGGAGCAGAGTCATCTTCAGTGATGAATGTAAAATAGGTATTGGAGAAAACAACTGTGTGTATGTGTGGATAAGGCCGGGCGAAGAGTACATTCCACAATGTTTGAGCCCCGGGTGTCATACTCGTCTTTCTTTGATGGTCTGGGGCTGCATAACTTGTCATGGTGTTGGAACGCAAACTGTTGTAGAAGGTATAATAAAAATGCTCAGAAATACATTGATATTCTTGATTCCGAGTTGTGGCCTGTTATTGTCCGGCATTTCCCAAATGAAAATGATATTTTTCAAGACGACAAGGTGCATGTGCACAGAGCCCGTATGGTAGCAGAATATAAACAAAGAAATGACATAAATGGCATTTTGTGGCCAGCACAGTCTCCAGATGCCAATATTATAGAGAACTGCTGGCTTCTGCTGAAAAACCGACTGCGACAACGTATTGTTTACATCAATACCCGTGAGGATTTGAAGCGAGAGATCCGACACGTGTGGGAAAACATACCTGTGAACTATATCAGAAACCTGTATTTGTCTATCCCACGTCGTCTGAGGAAAATAATAGCTGCCAAGGGATACATCACCAAGTACACGTGATTGTCGGATTAATGAGTGTCGGATTAACGAGAGCTAACTGTATTAAGGTCAGTTCTTTAATAATTCGGTTGTTACACGAGTTTGAATTTGCCGCTGACCTGCGTCCTCCCAGTGACGTCAGCCATGTTTGTTCATAAATATATGGCATGCCGCTGTAGCAGTACTCAAGTACGGATTTGTTGACATGCACTTTCCTGTTTAAAACTGTGCTCGGGAAAACGTCTTTGCGTTGATAAACAAAATCGAAGCTGGATGTACGCGTGTATTATGCTCACACGGGTAGTCAAATGGTAGGCTAAGTCTGTATTTCAGAATACCCGATAAACGTGTAATACGTTTACTTTTGTAAGTACTATTTATGTATTGTGGTATTTTCAGGGTTTTTACATGATATTAATTGTACAATTGTCTAAAGCAGATTAATAAACTCTGTCAAAAAAGAAACGCAACCCCTGTATTTTAGAGATTTTGATCTGAAGTTTTAGGACGACACGGCATTTTTATTATTTAAGACAGAAGTCTGAAATTTGGCAGAATAATAACCAAGATGGTAATGTTTAAAATTGTTATTTCAAAAGTCATCTCACAGACACCAGTTTGTCACCAGGGGGGCGTCTTTCTCAGTATCTCGTATGAGCACCACGAGCTGCAATCACTGCACGGCATCTCCTTGGACAAGAACGGATAAGACGCCGGATTCTTTCCTGGGGAATGGCTCTCCACTCCTCCTGCAGTGCAACGGCGAGCTGTTGCAGCGTCTGTGGCGGCGGCTGACGTTGACGTACGCGTCGATCCAGAGTATCCCACAGGTGTTCAATAGGGTTGAGGTCTGGTGATTTAGAGGGCCATGGCAAGACATTGACGTTGGAATTCTGCAGAAAGTTCATTGTTGCACGTGCAGTATGAGGCCGGGCGTTGTCCCGTTGAAAATCTGTGTCTGTTGGTCAATAATCGGGAGAAGGTGAAGCTTTAACACGTGGTTGGTGTAACGTTGGGCTGTCAGGTTCCCTGGAACGATCACCAAGTCTGATTTCTGGTTGTATGAGATGGTTCCCCAAACCATGACGCTTTCTCCGCCAAATCTGTCCACCTGTCGGACGCAGATGGGCGCAAAACGTTTATGACGTCTCCTATACAGACCCTGTCTTCCGTCGTGACGTTGCAAAGAAAACGTGATTCATCAGAAAACCAGATGCGCCTCCAGCTTTGTAAAGTCCGTATCCTTACGTTGTTGCACCACCTGAGTCGTCGGCGTCGATGTAGGGGCGTAGTACAGGTCCAACAACTGGTCTACAGGCACGTAAACCCGCTTCTTTCAGACGGTTCCTAATCGTTTGAGCTGACACTCTCCTCAAACCTGGTATTTGTGTGGCAGTCACGGTTGGTAGGGCATGCCGATTACGCAGGTGATGGACCCGGATGTACCGATCTTGAAGGGGGGTCGTGATTCTTGGCCTTCCACTTCTCGGGCGATCGTTGGTCAAATTGAAGTTGTTGTAGCGGCTCCAAAGTCGGGATATCGTTGTTTTGTGAACATTTAGGTGCCGTGCAACAGTTCCAAAACTTTCTCCGGCTTGAACACGACCAATGGCGATATTTCGGTCGGCAGCACTCAATCGTGGCATTTTTAACACAGCTTTTCGGCGACAAATGAATGAATATAATACGAAAGCACATGGGCTTTTATACACCCCTACATTAACTGCCATTTTCATGATTTGCATGTGGTTTTTTTGTGCGAAGTCACCATGAGGGTTATTTCATGCGTTGTGACGGAATAAGCAATAAAATACACTTATGCGTACAAATGCAGTTGTTTGGATGGTAATCTTCATTAATTACGTGTATAATTTCAATACATTCGAATAAAATTTAGTTTGGAAGCAATAACTTCATTCAAACGAATTTTTCATATCTGAGGACAGGGGTTGCGTTTCTTTTTTGACAGAGTTTACTAATCTGGATATTAAACAAACTGGCAGAGGTGACCATAGAAAATCCGTGCATCTACTATTTAAGCACACACAGCTCTTGGTAGTATAGACCCGTGAAGGTCCGGGTCTATTAGAATAGCCCTTCAGCAACCCATGCTTGCTGTAAAAGGCGACTATGCTTGTCGTAAAAGGCGACTAACGGGATCGGGTGGTCAGGCTCGCTGACTTGGTTGACACATGTCATCGGTTCCCCATTGCGCATATCGATGCTCATGCTGTTGATCACTGGATTGTCTGGTCCAAACTCGATTATTTACAGACCGCCGCCATATAGCTGGAATATTGCTGAGTGCGGCGTAAAACTCAACTCACTCACTCACTCACTTGGTAGTATATATTGTACATATGCACTGGATAACATCAAGTTGCGTTCTGTGGATTACAACTTCACGAAAGCCTGGTTCTCCTGCCTGAAGAGTTACCATCGTGACCACCACAAGATGCTTGAAATTGGATGAATGGATAAAGGATTGTACATGTCATGGAATATTTATCAACTGAGACTCTTGGAAAAAGGACACCCGCTCGGACATGTTTTCAAAAGCCATTGCTTATTAACCAGGTCTCCATATTTTTAAGCATTACATATCAGGCAATGCCACAAGAAGATATCTCCCAAAACCACGCATCAGGACATACGAACGAAACAGTCACGCATATCTCAGTTCTCTTTCCGCATCGAATTGTTTCCCTTGCTACCTATATATGAAATTGACCGGTGGTTAAAGCGTCTTTTCGTCACGCTGAAGACCCGGGTTCGATTCCCCACTTGGGTACAATGTGTGAAGCCCATTTCTGGTGTCCCCCGCCGTGAGATTGCTGGAATATTGCTTAAATCGGCGTAAAACCATACTCACTCACTCACTATATATGAATATATATATATGAGAGAGGAGAGGAATGCTTTCATGAAATATGTCTCTTCGTGAACTCTTACATAACATAAATACTCGTTGAGAGGGCCACACAAGGTGAGTTAAGAAGGTATGCATTTGATTCCACGGACACAGGTAATGGTTATATGTTCAGAGTTTTGGAAACGAAAAGAAAACCTGTCATGGTGGATGACTAGAACAACAGATTTCAGTTAGTGTTGCCGCAAGACTGTACTGACTGACACCTGCTGCTGCACCTCAACCTGGCCTTGTAATGTTTACATGCATTTGTCTGACATTGTCCGACATTTGCAGCTCAGACTTACGGCACTGATTCATGATAAACTGTCTGAGCCCAACGCCTTTCGCACCACATACCCTAGTCTGTCTCACAGTCCCTGAACCACATTATTTTCCCTACAGCCTAGCCTTCCCTGTAGTGCTAAAGCCCTAAACGAAGCAAGTCTAGATTTCCCCAGGTTCAGGTTCTGAATCTCTGGTCTCCCTAGGGCTCCTTTTCAATTTAAATTGGCTTGTTTGTTACTATCAAAATTATATATATTCAGAGACTAAGCCTTAGTCTACACATACCCCTGTTGTTGCAGATTGCAGAGGTTGTTCGGAACCAGTTTTCTCCAGGAGTCACTGCTCGCATTGAATGTTTAATTCGTGTAGACTGTTTATACCATCAGTTTAATATCTGAAAGTAAATATGTGAATAATTAACAGCATATTACATGCGCTTCTAAACTATCAAACGTAATGAATTTTTAGACAAATATAGATTATTACATGTTGTAAAATTTACAAACATTAAATGAAATATAACGGAGATAATTGTGAATACAAATCTATTTGTGTATACTGGTTATGTTATTGGCAATATATTTGCCTGGTCCAGACTGGATTATAAACTGCTGAGTGCAACGTTAAAAAACAGACAAACCAAAAGTCCATATACTTATTGAAACACGAACCTTTTTGTGAAATTAAAGGTGGATATTGGTCGAATAAACACTCAGAGTTGATGAATGCGTTTTTTAGACTAGAAAACAGAATCTATAAATGGAAAGATCTCATACATTTTAGTTTCTAGCAATGCTAAAGTTGTGTTCAGATAATACTTGTCCTGCACCAGACTGTGGAATATATGCTTAATATGAAAACAAACACGAAATCTGGATTTATACGAAGGTCAGTCTAGCCAGCTCATCAGGATTTCTTTAATTTTAGATGAAAGCAAAAACAGTGTGTTAGAAAAGATTTCATAAACTGCGTGTTAGTCCCAACCCTTCTCATGGTGAGGATGAAGTAACAGTAAGCACATTCGTCCACTCAACGAGGCACCCTGCCTAGGAGTTCGCAGTGTCGATATATGGGAGTCTATTTCACTCCTCTGCAGCGCCTAGTTATGTTCAGTCCCGAATATTATTTATATTCCGTGATCCCATACTTTTTTCAGAGTATATTTGAACATTCCATAGGCACTCCATGTATCATGTTTTAGTTAAACCGAGGCTGAATTTGTTTGGGTTTTTATAAAGGGTTCTATTATTGGATCAGTCGTTGGCAATCTGTAGCCTGTTTTTATATTGCATTGTCACTCACTCACTCCAATATTTTATATTTAATTACTAGTTTTCAATGGATATCTGTGATACCCTAGTAGTTTTATTGTTCTTCGTCAACAGGTTTTTAATTTCTAACTTTATTGATCGTTAACATAATTATAAACTGTTCTCGTCACGATATGGCTGAACTATTGCCGATGTTACGATAAATATTAACTCACTCACTCACTCACTCTATTATTGGAAAATAAGGTCGAAAAGCGAATTAGGTTTTTATTGTTGGTGCTGCTTGTTTCTTCTAATGTGTATGCAAATCTGACAGCAGTAACGCTGAAGATCTTTCTGCATAATATGTTTAACCAATGATAATTCAAAGACAGGGTTATGGGCAAGCAGGGCAATGAATTGAATCTCGGGCCGACAATACAACCGCCAGCATCATCGCTGTGCAGTCAAAATGGTTTCATTGATCTGTTAGTTGAATTTGCATACGGTGCTACCATATTCTGGAGGAGAGAAATCAGGGTACTTTGTGAGTGAGTGAGTATGGCTTTTACGCCGCTTTTAGCAATATTCGAGCAATATCAAGGCGGGGGACACCAGAAATTGGCTTCACGCATTGTACCCATGTCGGGAATCGAACCCGGACCTTCGGTGAGACGAGCGAACGCTTAAACCACTAGGCTACCCAACCGCCCCTGGGTACTTTGGGGAAGGTCACAATCAGAATAGGAAAAGACAACTATGATCTACACATAGCATTTTACACGGTGACTACAGATCATTGCTGAATGTTATATTGAAGAAATGTTACATTTCCCGTTAGTATATAATACAAAGCGATTTTTTCTTAAAACGAAGTTCATTTTTTAATTAAATATAAATGTCTCTCGTGTTCATAAGATTCCTCCTTTCGACCTTGTAGTGGTAAACAAATGGTAAAAGTGAATTTTGTTTTGTTTAAACATAATAATATAAGTGGTTTTGATGTGATCAAGGTTGCGGTTATCCAATCAAAACGACTAAAACGTGAACAAACACAAGTGTGGCGTACGGATCTGTCATCACCTGTATCTTCATCACGTGGGTCATAATATTCTCAATTACATCCACAGATGTGAAGCAGTTGCCTGCTGGCGAGAGACTCGGTCCCTCCTATTTGGTCAAAGGCGATGGCTGGCTATCTCATCAGACGTTTGATAGGTCGCTTTGAAATGAAACGTGTGGCTGAGCTGGTCAACAAAGAAGGGTGGAACCTGTCCCTCGAATATCTCCAAAATGCCTTTGATGCAAACCCCTCGGGATGGTGGGGAGCAGAGGGAGTCGACGGCAGGATTATTGGTGAGTCAAGTTTGCTTGCTTGGATAAAATTGCCTGTTTGGATAATATTGCGAGCTTTATTACTGTCAGTCGTCTTGGGTTCAAGTTCCTGGCATCTTCTCGAATCCTTTGTCATATTTTCAATCGATTTGCAGAGCACGTAGAATT
Source organism: Haliotis rubra (assembly GCF_003918875.1). Taxonomy (NCBI): domain Eukaryota; kingdom Metazoa; phylum Mollusca; class Gastropoda; order Lepetellida; family Haliotidae; genus Haliotis; species Haliotis rubra. Next base: position 939,656 of record NW_025767401.1, on the reverse strand, counting down.
CCCTTTCCCCCTCTCTTTGGTGGACGGAAGATGAGTACATCTATGTTTCAGAAGAAATATTTTCGTCTGGCGGAATTTGAATGAAAAACGTTTTACCCCGAAAGGTGAAGCGAGACATATTACATCACTATTGTGAAACTCTCCCATTGTCTTCTGGAACACTGTACGTGTGCTTGTCATTTCGTTTGTATAACGACTGTATTGACTCTATCGTATTTCTATTTCGTGCAGTACTCGAGTCACATCTGCTACCATTAGTTCTGTGAAATGGTTCTCTTTTTATCGGAACTTGACCACATTCACATCTGGTGATTGTTGCAACAACGTGGTCAAATAACTAATTCTTAAGGTGTGTGTTACGTTCAGGTGCTATAGGAACTGCAATGACATGTAGTCTATTTGAACGTTTTCTTTCTGACCGACGTCTTTGTTGAAACACATTTTTTGTTGATTACATTCTTATCTTTGTACATTCTCCCACCTTCAGTTGTGTTTTTGTTGATTATATTCTTATCTTTGTACATTCTCCCACCTTCCGTTGTGTTTTTGTTGATTATATTCTTATCTTTGTACATTCTCCCACCTTCCGTTGTGTTTTTGTTGAATTTATTCTTATCTTTGTACATTCTCCCACCTTTCGTTGTGTTACTTGTGTAAACATGTTTTATCCATATATATTCTCAGCATTCACCCGATAAAGGAGCAAGAATTAGCTCTTAAGCCTCGTATAAAGAATAAAAAGAAGTTGTTATCCTTATAAAGCGTGTCATGTATTGACAACAATCACGTGCAGAGATCCTTAGCGATCGCGCGTGCATTGGAATGCAAACACACATACACTGATAAACAAGAAAACGATTTAACGTTTAATGAAGGATTGAGTATTGCACAAATCAGCAGCGTGAGCATGTCATGGGTCGACTAAATGCTGAACGCTCAGTTGCAACAGTTACAAACGCCCTGGACTAAATTCGTGCCACAATACACAGTCTGGGATTCGCGTTTAACAGAAGGGCACCGTTGCAGATCGCCAAAGGTCTGGGGCGTCGCGTGTGATGTCACACCAAGATGACGTACGAATCAGATTAAGTCATCTCCGCAACAGATCTGTGCCTGTAATCTCCACTAGTAGAGTTATAGTGCTGGCACAGACCATCAGGAATCGTCTGCGCATTGCAGATATCCGAGATAGACAACCATAAGCAGGACCTATCCTGATTCCATTTCATTGTGCTTAACGTTTAGGATGAGTGAGGAGACACGCTAACTTAGACCAAACGCAGTGGATGTGTCACGCTTCACATTCCGTTTTGGAGGAGACAAGGTCATGGTTGGGGGGAGCATTTTGTACCAGCGGTCATTCAAACACATTTGGGATGGGATGGGAAGACGATTGCGGCAGGAGATGAATCAACCCCAGACCTTGCAAGGGCTTGGGCAACCACTCGTTGACCAATGGCGACGACTTCCGGTTAGCGTGTTTCAACACGTTCTACTGACCATGAGGAGACGTTGTGTTGCAATAACGGCCTCCTTAGTAGGTCACTCAGACTGACGTTTTCTGTTCCTATACTTTATTTGTGTGAAGTTCACTTTGTTTATTGAACGTAGTCATGCACTGTTGCTTCAATACAATGATGCCGCAATGCACTTTTCACCGCGTGTAAGACCTGCATCTACCGCTGTTTTAATCGAAGAACGTACATGCATATTTCCAATTTTACATTTTTTACTCCACTTCCTCGCCATCCCTAGCGGCTATATAGACGGTGTACATACTGTTAGGGTAAAACGCACCCAACAGAAGTAAGTCCCTATGGTACCTGGCGTGGTGGCCTGGCTTTAGATACTTGTGATCTGTACATCGTTTCTATAAGGTATGGTTCAGTATAGTGATCTTATTAACGTTACATGCTGGTCCTACACTTGTCACACAGTCGATTCTATACTGTACATGATCTCTACGTTCACTATTAATGTATATTAGCCACATAAAGAAACTGTGCATATTATCCCAGTTGATAAGTACGATAACAATGTCAAAGGAACATATAAACTGTAATGGAGGGATCATGAGACCATAACAAGTCGGGAGAATTTCAATTGAAAAGTCAATCACAATGACGTCACGAGTTCACAAGCGGGACAGGGGTCAAACGACCATGTCACAAGCTCAATAACGGGTATGTCCACCATCGGCATTGAGAACAGCAGTGCATCGACGACGCATAGAGCCTATCAAACGTGCAAGGAAGGCTTGTGGGATGTCACGCCAGATTCTCTCAACTTCTGTTGCAAGGTCAAGGACGTTATCTGGCTGATGAGGAAGACGGAGTAGAAGTCGATCCATCTCGTCCCAAACATGCTCTATCGGGGAGAGATCCGGTGAATTTGCAGGCCAAGGCAGTAAGTCAACGTTGTGGTGTTGCAAGAAATCCATAGCAACCCTTGCGGTATGAGGGCGGGCATTGTCCTGTTGGAATGTTAACCCAGGGCCATGACTTTCCAGAAAAGGAATTGCCACAGGTCGAAGAATCTGATCCCTGTAGCCCACACCAGTTAAGTTGACCTGAACAATCACCAAAGGGGTTCTTTGGCGTGCTGATATGCCACCTCAAATCATCACGGAACCACCACCAAAGCGATTCCTCTCCAAGACAGAGACCTGTGCATAACGTTCTCCCATGCGTCTATAGGCACGTTGACGTCCATCACTATGGGAAATGTTAAACCTGGACTCATCTGTAACAACATTTCTCCACCAAAACAAGGGTCTGCGGACATGATTTCGGCACCACATTCGGCGAGCTTGTCGATGACGTTGTGTCAGGATAGGCCGTATGGCGGGACGTCGTGGTCTGATCCCGTGATGACGTAAACGTTGTAGAACTGTGTTGGGGTGCATACGGCGAAGTCCTGGGATGGTTCGGGCAGTCATCACTGCAGTCTGAAACCTGTGGCGAAGATGGGTCACCCTTATCCATCTGTCCTGTCTTGGCGTTGTTACACGTGGACGTCCAGAACGTGGCCGATCGATGACGTCATTTGTGTTCTGGTAGCGTCTCACCAGTGCAGAAATGGTGTTCCGGTGGCAGTGGAAATGTGCAGCCACTTGTCGTTGAGACATTCCCCCACGGACCATCCCAATGGCCTCATGACGTTGTGCAGACGTGAGCCTTGGCATGCTATGCGTTTTAATAGCCGTTTAATTTTTTGAACGATCGCAAGGGCAGGGGTTGAGCTTTCCAAAGTGACGGTATTGTGTGGCATTCATTTGCTCTGTTTCTCATTCCCGGAATGCACGTGCAACAACGTATTGCACGTCTCAAGGACGAACCCACTGACGTCACGGAACGTGGCACGTGCATGCATGTTGGATACATGTCACTAATCTCTGAGTGTAAATCCTTATGTGTCTACACAGGTTTGACAAATTTAGATTTTATTTTTTTGTATGCACAGTTTCTTTATGTGCCTAGTATATAATGTGTTCTCGTCTCTTTATGGCTGAACCTATTACAGATGTTACTTAATGTTAAATCAGCCATTCAATCACGTGTTTTTTCTTCATACGTCTAGGTTGCTGTAGCGTGTTTGATTTCGAGGACAATGCTTCTCACGGAGGGTGTTTCGTCGTAGATGAAGATTATCGAAATCAAAAGATCGGGAAGAAATTGATAACAACAGTAATATCAACATATATAGAGAAAAACGTCTCAATCCTGACGCTGAATCCTAACTTCCAAGGTTTCAAATCCTTACATGAAATACGATTGTTGGCAAAGGAAAAGAAAAATGTCAAGATTCCACCTTTACTGGGTGCAAAGTTTCGCATACTTCCGGTAACTGGCGCCTTTATTGGACGTGTCGAGGAGTACGATGCACGGACACACCCCGTCAAGAGAACTACTTTCTTTCATAAATGCATCATTGCAAGTGCAACCTCTGTGTTCACAGCTGTGGATACATTTTCTAATGACGTCATTGGTTATGGTGTTCTTCAACGAGCCAATGAGGGATGGAAACTGGGTCCAACGTACGCCGATAATGATGATGTAGGATACGAACTCTTCAGAACGCTTTATGATGAAGTCCCGGAAGGAGACGTCGTGGTGGTGTATCCATACGCAGAGAACCACTCGGCGATTGCCTTATATGGAGAAATTGGATTTACCTATCAACGCACCTTTACCTTGATGTACTCAAAGAATCCTCTGAGTATTCCAGTCGAAAAGGTGTATTCTGCAGTTGGTTCTTCCTTCACACCAATGTGAGTGAGTGAGTGAGTGAGTGAGTGAATATGATTTTACGCAACATTTAGCATTATTCCTGAAATGGGCTTTGCACATTGTACCCATGTGGGGAATCGAACCAGGATCTTTGGCGTGACGAGCGAACGCTTAAACAACTAGGCTACCCAACCGCCTCACAGTCCAGAGGTGTTCCTCTATCCAGTATACATGTACATATACTTCGTTCACCAGGTGAAAAATAATTACGTGGATGAAAGTGCACACTTTGTAAGTTGTACTAGGGCGACTCGGTTTCACAGATGTTATTATTCGTAATCGAGATGTCAAAACATTATACTGTTCAACGGGTGTATGTTAAATCAAATATTCAGATGAGTATGGCATTAAAACCGCGTGTGGTAAACTGGTTTGTTGTCTCTTCAATTATGGACGATCTATATAGAGTAACTTATTAAAACTTTGATTTCCTTGATATTTAATAGTCCTCATTTTGTACAATATTACACAAATGTGCTAAGTATCTGGTGAAACACGTTATTTAATATTGTACGTGTACATCTGTGCACAAAGACGCAACTGTGTTAAATTTTGTATAATTTAGGAAATAAGTGTGTTCACATGAGTATATGCAACATTTGATACTTACATAACACATATCAGCTAAAAATGATTATGTGCTAAAATTCATTAGAAACGCAACACTGGAAAACCCGTTTAATTCCTTGATAAATATAAAAAAGAACTTGTCATAAGTTAACGATAACAAAGACGGGGGTCTAATTGAAATTTCACACGCGCTCAAGACTTTCCCACAGACAATGTCAGTAACGGGTGTGGCCACCGTTTGTCTCGAGCACAGCTACACATCTTCGTCTCATCGATAAGATGACCTTCCCCATGGAAGCTGGCGGTATCTGACATCATGTTCGTTGCAGAACGAGTTCCAGCTCATGGACGTTATTTGGTTACCTCCAACGGAAAGTCTTTTCCCCATCTCGTCCCACAGATCCGGAGACTGTAACAGCAAGAAGGAATGTTTGTTTTCTAAAGAGGGTTCGTGCACTGTTCTGCTGCAAAATATGGAGACGTTGATCTGCCGTCGTGTGGGGAATGTGCTGTTCTCAATTCCTGCACTGTACCAATATGGGCTCAACTCGGACGCAGTCCCAGCTGACGTAATCGCCGTTGTTGCGTCATGGGGCTGATGAATCCTATTTCTACGATTGGTATTGGATGTTTTCGACCTTGGCTTGAAAATGTTCCTTGACCAAATGAGAACGACGTGACGATCTTGTGCTGGGGTCGTGACAACAAAGAGGAAGGTAATCATTCAGGACCACCTCAGATCAGAAGCCCAGTACCTCTTATTCACCTGCTTTACTTGTCGAGTCCTGTCTACAGTGACATTGATACGTCCTTTGGGCGCGACACATGGATCTTCCTTTCTCTGAAACGTGGTAAAATAGAAAAGGGAAGATCATTCATATAGCCCTGAGGATGAGTTATTGACTATCTCTTTGAAGATTATGTATATTCGTACTTAGGGATACAGGTTAGAGACAAACTCCAGAATGCTCATTTAAAGGACGAATTTCAGGAAAACACGGCAAAACGTGTGAACATCTGGAGTTCAGAGGTGAACAATATGCTCCTCCCACCTTTCTTAGTTTGTATTTGTGTTATGTGTTGTTGATTTGATGAAACATGATATTCAGGGTATTGGAATTTCTTGATTGCCTTAGCTCACCTTGTAGACATGGTAGAAACGTTCCAACACGTGGGTCTTCACACGCATGCACGTACGCACAAACGCATGCACCCACTAACGCAACTTTATTACCATTATCATTACTATCGTTTTTAAGAATTGTAAAACCTGACATCTTATATGCATTGTGGTTGAAATACGCCAAACAGTTGAAATAGCACCTTGGCACGGTCAGCCCAACTTCATCAGTATTTTATTACCGTGTTACATACCCCACAATGAAATCTGCTGGGTTTCCTTATATATATATTCACTCGAACAGTCGTCAAGCCAGTACGGCCGCCAGACGAGGCTAAGAACATGAATAGTCTCAAGGTGGTTCGTCTTGCCAAACTTCAGTGTTTTCAAGGAAGACGCTTAACACATACCTTTTGTAAAGGTAGTTAAATAGAAATGAGTAGAATAAAATATGGTCGCAAACGAGTGTGAAATTTTTAAACCTTTGGTCATGTATAGGTTCAGAGAAGAAGGTTTTGTCAGATAATTATTGTTAAAAATGCGATCAGAGTGCCTGACCAAAACCACAAAGTGGCATGGGACCATAGACGAAACTGATGGGCTTACGATAGTCTGTCGTACAGACCCTAAAGCAAATATATCCAGGAAATCCCACGCAAGTCTAGAAAGTGTGGCAAGTCTAGATTTCCATAGCTTCAAATGAAGAAAGTCTCAGGGCTCATTTTGATTATATTTTGGGTTTTTTTCACTATGAGCATTTTTTCTGTAAAATATGTTCATTTCAGGCACTAGTTGGTAGTCTAGGCTTCCGATACCAGCATCGCATACCAGATTGGGAAAATTGAAAAAATAACACAAATCAATTTTGAATATTCTGTCTTTAGTTATTGCCTTGGCCTTTAAAGAATGGATGGATAGAAGGATAATTAGACGAAACCCAATAATCAGTCATAATGCTGTCATCTACTGAGCCAAGGTATGGTTGTGTATGTAATGGTAGAACAAGGTCACAAACTGTGAGTCTGTATTTAGCAGGTGGATCAGGTACCCACGAACCCCAAATATTGACGACACCCTTTCAGAGCGTCCCAGCCCAACGACGAGAATACAGGATCGATTGATCCGAAACCCGGTTCCACGGAATCGTGCTCCAGCGTCGGTTCATATTGCTGCAAACTACTTGAATACGAGTTACGGACGATAAGAAACCATCTCCATGCTCGAAGGCCAGGTGTTGCGCCGCCCGTGAAAAGTCGTCAAAACGTAGAAACTTGGGTTATTGATGGTCCCGCGTAATGTTTTCACACCGCACATAGGGCGACCGTGTCTTCTGAAATGATTGTCAAGCAAGTAAAGTTGACTGTTCGAAAGGTGTGTCAGTCTTTATGCAACGTTCTAAATAGACAGAGAAAACGGTCTCACCGGAGGTAAGTGAATAATGATATGAAGGGAATCGGTGATTTGATATCAGATACACGTTATACCGAAAGCTCTACTTTACTCTTGGTTTGTTTAGGGCAATCTTTCAGTAGTTTGGATTCATACTGATGAAGAAACAGAGCACTGGGAATGTGTGAATAAGGATGCCAACTTCTCGTCTTCATGCCATCTAAAAAAAATAAATAAATAAAAAAAATCTCCAAACGTTTAATTAGATGTTATCATGCAGGAAACCAAGTATTGTACAAATATTTTTCTAAATATACTTCACATGCCATTCGCTTTCGGTTTGTACAATCGATTCCCCACATGGGCACAATGTGTTAAGCCCATTTCTGGTGTCCCCCGCCGTGATATTGCTGGAATATTGCTAAAAGCGGCGTAAAACTAAAACTCAGTCAGTCAGTTTGTACAAAATAGGCCCCCATTTTCTGAGGTGAGTTGAACTGGAGACAAGATTACTGCATTTTGATGGCGTTCGTGTTAGTACATGTCCGTGGTTGCTGGCTGTGTTGATGATGATGGTGATGATGATGATTTGGAGATTTAACGTGCTCTTTCCGACATAACGCGTATTTCGATGGTCGTAATGGAGTTCTGCCGCTGTTTTGTTGCCTGCCGCTTAGATACCATATCGCAGTTTGTACGTGAATACACCTCTCAGTCACAGTTTACTAATTCCGAGCAGACCACTGAATGAAGATGGTCTTAGCTGTGATCATGACCTAACACACAGGTTACACATGACAATGCCGGATTACGATAAGTTTCACTGACATATGTCAAAGTAACTCGGTTTCAGTGTGGGCGTCACCAACAGGCCAACCATTAAAGCATTGTTGCAACCTTTCGTGAACAATTTACTGTTTGTGTAAACCACACCCATTTACTTTTCTAACTGGGATGATCTTTAGAGTATTCTTTTGATGTTAGCATTGTCAATGGAATTATTGGTATGGCGTGGTGGTATCGAAATAGCCCTAGACCACATGCCCTCAACCCCAGATTATTAGATCATAGTACATACACAAATATTTAATTCTTATAAAAATATTAATACATTCATATATAATATATACAATCCATATTTCCTAAAAAACTAATTATTCATCCTCACTATATGTAAATTATGTGTTGAGATTGTCAGTGATTAACACCGTTTACAAGTGGCACACTTTCCATTGTCTGTATTTGGGCTGTGGTAAACTGACAACATAGAGCGGTTACCGAATTGTAGTTTGGCTATGTGTCTTTTTCAAGCCAGGTGAACCCAAAGTGGTAAGTTCCAAGGTCGGAAGTGTTATAGAAGGGCTATTGCTTAAAATGAATACGTTTATAGCTGGGTGAGGCGTATAACTAAACTCACCCACTCACTAAATTGAATATGCCACGTCAGCTTTACGTGAATGAAGTACTTTGTGTTTCACATTTCGTACGATGGATTCGTGTGTTGATATGCAGTGGATCTTGTTGGGACAGGAAAGCAGTGACTTTTTAACTGTTCTCAATGATACTTGCTGTTTATTATTGTACTTCATGTAAAGTATAGTCGGTCTGCCAGAATGAAACTGTTCTTAAATTGTAATGCGATCTCTCTTTATTATGTATGGAGACCGTATTGTGGATCCACTCGTAACATAACCTACATACGTTCTTCACGATGTCATTGTACTTGAATCTGTAACCTGACCCTCTCTATAATAATATCACACGTGCTGTTTCCGAGTGTTTCTCAAGATCACATTTACCAGTTTGCAGTGGGTTTTTCCTGATTTACTTACAAATATTAAACGTCAACACCAGAGAATAACAAGTCTCGATTATCTTTGCCTTATACACCTGAAGATCGTAACCTAAAAAAATGCACTCCAATGTACTTTTACTTCCGTTGACACATTCGCCGCTGAAGCGTCTGCACGTAATCTGACCCGTGAAGATCCGGGTAAGAACTGATCTGCAGCAACCCATGCTTGTCGTAAAGGGCGATCATAGGGAGTTGTTACATGAACAAGTGTTAAAACTATTACTACTTTCCTAATAATAATATGGTCAATAAAATAAATCTCCTATTTGTGTAAACTGCATTTTACAATACCAAATGTACCCTTAATAACATAAAGTTCACAGAAATAGTTTATATATCTGATTTTTTCGGTATTCATGGAGACCAACAAAGACCGGTTGGTTAGACTTTTCCACTACTGCTATAGGGGCGGTGGGGTAGCCCTGTGTTTAAAGCGTTTGCTCGTCACACTGAAGACCCGGGTTCGGTTCCCAACACCGATACAATGTGTGAAGCCCATTTGTGGTTCCCCCGCCGTGATAATTATTCATGCTACACGGTAATGGCATCTGTACAGTAAAACATTTATAATGAGCAGATATTATTTCATGATACATTCTGTTACACTCATAGCCACAATGTTATACTAGTATGGTATTTGTACATTACGGTTCTAACGTAATAACACACTCAGAACCTTGAGACCACAACGAAACATTCCGTAGCTGTATGCTGTAAATGTCACTGTATGTGTTGCACGCACCTTGTCAACATGTACGTTCAAGCTCGCGATATAATGTATTCACCTTGACTGTCAAATAGTACTGTTTGAAGAACTCTACATTTCAGAGCATTTAGTGGAAACATAACAAATATATCTAATGATAGGGCGGCGGGGTAGCCTAGTGGTTAAAGCGTTCGCTCGTCACGCCGAAGACCCTGGTTCGGTTCCCTACATGGGTACAATGTGTGGAGCTCATTCCGGTGTCGCCCGCCATAATATTGCTAGAATATTGCTAAAAGCGGCGTAAAATTATAGTCTTGTCTTTGATTTGAATTTATCAATTGTAACACCATTTGAAGTGTGGGTGAATATTTAGTTGACATAGAGGGTAAAGACGGGACCTGTCTCGACTGTAGTTCATTTTGTCCACAGACAATCGACTACACTACTTAATATAAGGTGGGCTGATTGTAGGCTACGACCTTTTCTTAAAAATTGACAGGCCAAAAAAACTTAATACAATTACAATGTCAAATATAGCTGAATAATTTAAAATATCCTGCTCGGTAGTAGCTTAGGAGTACATATTGGTAAGGGTTCCGGGTCGTTTCACCCCCGTTGTTTCATCCCAATTCCAAACTAAGTCAATTCATCCCACACGAGGGGTCGTTTCACCCCTAATCTTGAGTTGTTTCAACCCAACTAATTGAATATACATGGAGAATGGTATTAATTCTTAAATTTGTTAATCCTAATTAGGCAATGTTTTTACAACAATCAGGTAAATGCTACTGTGTCTGTGTTGAGATGGCACATCGGACTTAAGCTTTTATCTCATCTAATCTAATCTCATCTCATTTCATCACCCTTAAAACTTGAATGTCATTTATATAAATCGACATTGAGTTAGACATTACACTTGCATTTGTGTGATGGGTGACTGCATGTTTGGAGATCTGCCTCAGCTGCAAGTAGAGAGTAGGACCGCGTCAAGATGGACTGCAGTGTGAAACTTGTCAGAATACAGAATATGTGACACAGGTAATACTTAGTCATAACAACTGTTGATTAGAATGTTGCATGCTTGTTAGTACACAGCGCTTGATAAATAATGTTTAATTGAACTGATACCTTTTATAAATCCAATGAGTAAATTTAATCGGTTAATTGTTATAATTCTACTTTCAACTAACAGGAATATCAAGAACTGATTACCGGGTAATGCGTCGTGAAGAAAATGACAGCTGGTCTTGTGATGCGTGTTCGCAAGCCCGTATGGAGAATTATTTTTTAAAATAAAATATGCATACTTTTTATACGGCTTTAAACTAACTGCCACGGGTTCCGGAATGGAGTGTAGAAACAGCTGTTACAATTTCGAGAGAGGTCTGTGGCAAGCCTTGAGGACCCTTTGCCAGACGTTAGAATCCGGGGCTGCATGTTTCACTTGAGTAAGTGCCTGTGGCGGGAAATACAGTCTTTGCCTCCTACAGACATATGACCAGCGACAAGTCATTTACAATTACCTCCGTCGACTCATGGCACTGCCGTTTCTCCCTGCAGACCACATTGTTCCAGCCTTCACATCTCTGAAGACCCGTGCCTACACAGAGCAATTGCGAGAGTTTGTGACGTACCTGGAGACAACGTGGATGACATCAGACATGTACACACCCTCTCTGTGTTTCAGCATGCAGTCTGGGCCAAGTGAAAACCCAAGTGCGCCTGGTTCAGAATGGTCTTCTATGAAGAGACAATAGACAGAAATTCAAGATGATCCTCTGGACAATGTACAAAGACAAGGAACTCCCCACAAGTTCATTCCTGTCCAATGCAGCTTCTTACTATCATCACTGATCCAACACAGCCAATATGAACTGATATAATTATATGCAAACAATCTGAATATGCTGTTTCCACTATACGTAGATGAATAAAATATTGAAACAATTTTATAGTTGATCATAATTATTTATTTTTTGGGGGGTGAAACAAACTCTAAATGGGGTGAAATTGTATGGGGTCCAACAACCCGGGTGAAACGACTTGGGATGAAACTGTGCTGAGGTGAACATATGTGGGGAGAAATGACCCGTTACCATTGAGAAGTACCCTTTGAATAAAAACATGTATTTAGATGCATATCTATCTGTGAGTAAATCTCGTATGTATTCCAGTTATATTATTTATTATAAATTATAAAAAACACTGATCATGTCTAACATGAGGCTTATTGATAACAAAAAATAATGTTTGCACTTGTAGGAGTTCATAGTCAAGGACAAACGACTGAGTCATTAATTATGATGAGATAGCACACTATAACTGAAGGTTCTTTATTCACAAACTAATTATCCAGAGTTGATCACTACAGTAAGTGTCATGTTTCAGACATAAAGTAGCGATAGCTTGTTAGTCAGCTGCTGGTGTTCAGAAAATATTCAATTTGGAATTCGAAAGCGGACTATATTATGATATGTTGTATTTCATAATTGTATATTATTTTATGAAAATATTCAGTTCTCTCTGATTTTTCCTCAACGTATTTTGTACGAGCTCGTCTACTTCGTGTTAAATGGTCAGTTTAATACCTCATGACTATCTAATGACTGGTGCATAACTTGTTTCAATGTCGGCGACGCATATGTTAACACTGGAATTAGCTCTTGGAGAAATCATTAGCATCGTGGACATCATGGGTTTGTGGAAAAATAGTCTTGAGTGTGGTTAATTATAACAACTTCGGCCAATCAGAGGACTCATATATTTCAGTTTGAAAGATATATGTTAATGGATACATTTTGACCAATAGAAGGACTATTCCAACATAGCATAGATTGTATCTGAATGCCAACTTTGAACCAAGTCTCTAAATTCTGATCAAAGAGACCGGTGACAAACAACGTACACATGGTCCGGTTTAGTAAAGTCATATTTGGCGGTCGCGCAGTTTGGAACCTCACCGGAAATGTGGTACTGGAAGTTAGCTGGTCCCCATCTCGCATATCGCAAGCTGGTGCGCGCAAACGCAGCCGGGAACCAGCTTAGTACTGGATTCACAAAGTTCTTTGACTCTTCTATCATAATAGCTGCAAGATATTATCCATGGATGTGCAGGGATAGTTTGTTTTGTAGTGTTTTCTGTTTGACGCCGCAGGCAAAAGTATTCTAGTTGTAGGACCAAACTTACATAGTACCCTGGGGTACGTGGCCAGTCACCGAGTCTGACCATACAATTCATATAGTCGTCACGTACAAGAAGAGAATGCTGTTGAACTATAATATTGCCCTCGAAGTTCCAATGGGGTACAAAACAACATAAGTTTAAAATCAACGTGTAAATATATTAGACAAATCTAAATCAAATCATTTTAATCTTAATGGACAGATAATTTGTAAAATCATCACTAATTCAAAAGCAAAATTATTAACAGACAAAGGTTAAACCTGATGATGAAGTGAGGTAACTGACGTACTTTGTAAACGTACATTCACATTTTTGATACTTTAATATACGACACCACCATATAGCTATAATATGATATAGGGAAATGTGTTTATCAAATGTAATTAATTTGTTACAAAAACGAATTTACCCGACTTACCGAGCACAGCTGCTGATATGTACCGCAATGAATATAAGTGTGCATCCTACCATCATAATTATATTACATCCAGGATGCAGTACCTGCATACGTTAGTAATGGTAAGCCACACAGCGTTTACATTTCAGTCTTTCCGTTAATGCAGAACACCTTGAGTCTTTTTATAATTGAACCTATATTTCTTGTCAGCAGCAAAATAATAAACTAATAAATATACTAAAAGGTGAAAGACCAGAACGGAATTGATCATAGTATCTGTATGTTCATGTGTATTGTTAAACCTGGCAGATGTTACGCTATATATGCCATATATGCCATGGTTATATATGCCATCACAGTGTAAAGCTGTTACACCTGTTACCTGTCATCAAGAGAGCTAGTCGTAACGTTCTCGGATGTACCACTCACGGACGATGGCTGGGTACCTCATCAGACGGTTGGTACTCCGGTCTGAATTGAAACGTGTGGCTGAGCTGGTCAACAAAGAAGGGTGGAACCTGTCCCTCAAATATCTCCAAAATGCCTTTGATGCCAACCCCTCAGGATGGTGGGGAGCTGAAGGAGTCGACGGCAGGATTATTGGTGAGCAAAATTAATAATTTAACAGATCAAAGTTCAGATTGAGAGTAAATGCATACGCACCCGATATTTTTCATTTCATAGTATCAATGTTACCATTCTACATAGTAAAGGAACGGATCCATTACGACGTTAACAAGTGCGGTTATATACAAAATTCTGGCGTACAAGTCTCAAGAAATCACATAAGTATCAATAACTGATCATAATGTCAATATCTCGTGTAACCAACTGCACTAACATCCCTGACCCAATTCCTCATTGACTCGATTAGACGTACAATTTGACGTTGAGATATTACGTTCCATTTGGGCTGAAAGGCGTGTTCCAATACAATAATATTCTATGCTGGAGGATCTGTCTGGCGTATTCTCCGACCCCAGTATAGGATTGATACGAAGACTCCTTGTGGGCTAAAGTAGAGTTGCTGTCGTCTCTTGACGTATGGAATCACCAACAGGTGCAGGGTGTGGCCTGGAATTGTCCTTCATGAAGACAGACCTTGTGTTTCAGAGGATGCTCATCTAAATGTTAACCTGGGCGAGCACACTAAAACCGGTTAAAGTCAATGCGAGTACAAGAAGCTACACACATGGGCACTCACGTCACTAATTGTGAAATAACGTGACGTTGCGTTAAAACCCATTTTACATCTCCTCGGATATGTGATATTCTTTTCTCCGTTCATATCTGAACAATCACATACTATTACACAAAATGATCTGTTGACATTTTTCCATGTTTAGGTTGTTTTGCCGTGTTTGATGTCGACGACAGCGAGACTTGTTCTCAAGCTGGGTTTGGCGTGGTAGAGAAGCTGTGTTGCCATCAGAGGATAGACATGACGTTGGTGAGAACAGCATTATCAAAACTTCCACAGAGAAACGTTTTAATATTTACATTTCATAACAACCTTAAACGTTTCAAACCTTTTTATGAAATTCTGATGTTGAGAACTCGGAAAACCAGTATGATCTTTCCTCCTTTACTGAGCACTCGGCTTTGTATACTTCCATTAAATTACATTTCCCTGGATCGTGTGGAGGAATACGATGCAAAGATACATGCAGACAAGAGAACTACTTTCTTCTACAAGTGCATCATTGCCAAAGCGACGTCTGTCTTTGTAGCCTTAGAATACAGTTCTAACGACGTCATTGGTTATGGTGTTCTTCAACGAGCCAATGAGGGATGGAAACTGGGTCCAACGTACGCTGATAATGATGATGTAGGATACGAACTCTTCAGAACGCTTTATGATGAAGTCCCGGAAGGAGACGTCATGGTGGTGTATCCATACGCAGAGAATCACTCCGCGATTGCCTTATATAGAGAAATTGGATTTACCTATCAACATACCTTCACTTTGCTGTACTCAAAGACTCCTCTGAATATTCCAGTCGGAAATGTGTATTCTGCTGCTGGACCCACCTTTACACCAATGAAGTAACAAGTTCAAGGTCGTCCTTAAGGTCTTGATGATTGCAAAGTATGTGTGTAAAGGTAGCCCATTCAGTAGATTAAACTGTATTTGCAGACTGTCGAAAGGAATCTTACTATTCTTTCTTTAAGTAAAGTGAAGATATTGATTCATCTTCTTGCAAATATCTATGTCCCTTGATGGACGAAGTCTATTTCCGTAAGAGAAAAAGTCGTAACATTGGTCAGAAGTAGTTACATATCCAGGTGAAAGTGCTGAAATCACACGCTCCACAATCTGATTGCAAACCGTTTTTAATTTTAGGGCGTGGCCCAAAATACCTGCGCAATAAAATCGCCTGAATGAGCCTTTGTTCTCAAGACGATGCCGAGGCATACTCAAAATCCAACATACATGGTCAACTTAGTTCATTCCATCCCATTCTTCCTGCAGTGCAGCGCCATGTTGGCTGTGGTTGTTGACGATGGACATCCCAGACATGTTCGATAGGTGACAAATCTGGTCTCAGTGCTGGCCAAGGTGGTTATGTTCTCCTGTTGGAGGTACTCGTAACAACACTAGCCATACAGGAGAAAGCTGTTTTTAACATGAAAATAATTAGTACTTTACAAGATGTCGGTTATATTGTACAAATATTTGGCGAAATTAAGACATTTTGTTTGAAAACAATTATTGACATTTAAACATAAACTGATAAATATAAAAGACAGTGGAGAAATTTGGTACACAGTATACAATCACACTCAAAGGCACGTATATATTATACACATGAATTGTGCAAGGTTCTTGATTTCGTGTACAGTTCTAGTACTCAATCATTGTTTTGTATGTTATTATGTTAGAGAACTGTGTATAATATTTATCTTTCTGGATTCATGGAAAAACAGGTGGCAGAGTTCATCGGCTATAGCTGGCGACATTCACAGTTTCCATGTCCTAAATTCTCTGTCTAGACCAAGCCAACGGCCAACTTCGTCGGGCAGATTAGGCTTACAAGTTCCATATTTCAGGTTAGGATAATATATTTGTTCAGACAGAAGGAGAAAGTTTTCAAATGAACGAGTACCTTTCAAATACACCTATTTATAATAATGTCCGTTCGGGTTTCTCTCGACGCCTGATCTCCAATTTTGATGAAACTGATCTTTTAGATCATAAAACATATAGGATAACCACAGAGGTAAAGTATTTGCCTTCCATTCCTTGTCCAGGCATTGTGTTCATTATTAGATACAGATGGCAAATCAGCAAACTGATAGATAATGTGCGATAATTTCGAGGAAGGTCAAGGTTTACGCCAGTTTATGCCAGAATCTAACTAACTTTTTAGCTGCATAAATCGATAAGGGTATTCTACCCAATTCCCAATAAACCATAAAGGTTTGGGTTGAATGGCTAGTTTAAGGAATTTCATATGAATCTTATCAATTATGTTCCTATTTTCGTAGGCATAGATTGCTCAATATCGGTGATATCATTAAGTCAAAAGCCTGAAGTAAACAGTTCAAGGGGACATTATAATCTTTCTAGATCTTTATTTTAAACAAAAGAACATGACTTTAGATGCACTCTCTGATGAACATCTGATTGCTGACCTCAGGTTTCTGTTTCTACTGAATAGAACACCTAAATATGTATAATTGGTTACGATCACAATTTCGGTATTTTCCAAATAAAAAGATAACCTATTGTTTTGGGTCGGCCCGCTTTATGTCCAATTTCCAAATATTACAATATTCTTTTACAAGAATCTAATATATTCTGGAGTTCGGTTGCAGAATCAGCTAGGAGGACTGTGTCGATCGCATAGTGACTGAAGCCTCAAGAAACAAATACAAAATTGCATATGCAAATTGCACAGTTTGTTCATATCGCCAGTTCTAACAGTCGTGCATCCGTCTGTCTTTCAATAGGAGTGTTTCAAGATCATTTTTTCCATGCTGCACGCCTGATCCTGTTTAACACAGGATATTCTCTGATACAGCACCATTTATAGTTACACATAATCTTATATGTGCATACATATTTCAAACTAACTGGAAAAAGTTACTCTTAACACCACATTTTAGTACTTTATGCCATAACACTTGCTGAAAGGCGGGACAGTTGTACATCGCGATTTTCTTCGTGCATCCGATACAAGTAAATATAGGATATTTTAGGATATTTTTGTTTCATTTTCGACTTCAGGGGTTGAAAAACTGGATATTAAAACCCCAGTAAAACTTTCGTTAAAACAAACTGAACCCTGCACAGTAAGTGTGTGTAGTGAAAAATATCCTTATTTAGGAAATGTCAGCATTCATTTGGACTGACGAACAATGTCGAAATGGAAAGTAAGAAATCTTAGAACATTGATTAACATGTTCTGTGTGAATAACCTTGCAGGATTTTTTTCCCCAGAAAACCTATAAATGGTAACCAAATTTTGAAGAAAACAACAAACTATTACCAACATAAGCAACATAAGCTTATATACTTTTCGTATCTGGCGTCTTGAGAGAAAGTTCGGACAAGCTCCATTGAAGCATTGTTTCACACGAGTGGGAGCCACTCATCACACATTGGTCAAACGTCCGGAACACATTGTCACAGTAGGTGCAAATAATTGACCTGAGTTGCAACGGGTCATAAGTATAATTCTTATCGAGTTTGGTCATCAGGGTGCAATGAACCCAACCTTACCTATGATGCAACCATTCTTCTCTTCCCCATCTACACCCGGTATTGTCCATATTCTGCCGCAGTATATATGTTCTGCATTTGAGAGAGTACATGTAAGAAGAGCTGACATGGCAGCCCACTGCCCCAAAATATATAAATAGAGTTTCAGGTGTTAGTCAGCGGTCACGTGGCATAAACCGTGTTACCCACCGATGTGTAAACATGGCACAAAACATTTTATATTCAGTTTACTGAAAACGATCCCTTATCTGTAGCTGATCCCTTTAACATTCCTTTCTGTACTATAAAGGATCAGTCCAACATAACAAGACCAGTCCTTATCTAGGTACAAGATACAAGATACAACGCGTTTATTTGTAGAATTGGCCACATTGCCAACGAGACAAATGATTCGTTAACTTTACAGAATTACCTGTCTGGTTCTTTTGCTTTTTTTATCACAACCATAAACACTACTGTAAAACGTTTGGCAACATTCAAAAGTAAATTATAGTTCTTATATCTATAATCACTAACATTATTCACTGTTACTAAGTGATCATGACAATTTATCATTTATATTATAACTTTATTTGTATTGTTCCTGTAGCACTCATAGTGGTTTGTCGGAATAAAATATTGATTGATTGAGTACAGAATATTGTACATCGACTGATGGGGTTCAAATAGTTGCTCATGCTTTCAAGCACTAGTTTCCTCACACTGTCGCAGTATACCTGAAACACTGCTGAAGTCGCTTCTGTAATCATTGATATAACAGACTGACGTGTTGCCCATGCTTTGTTTTAGGATGCATTTCAACATAAAAGCTATGGAGTTAACGAAACAGTGTTTGGTTGCAACCACGTAGTCGACAAGTCATACAGGCACAAGGGAATTGAAGAAAAACTTATGTCGTCGGCGATGTCTCATCTGGGGTGTAAAAAATTCTTGGGAGCTGTCATAAATATCGAGAATGCTATAAAATTGTCCTTCCAACCATTACATGAAATGCAGCTCTGGACACTTCAGAAACACCGAATTACGTTATCCCCAGTGATGAATAGCACCTTCTCTATAGCGCCTGTAAATGCAGCTCTGGACACTTCAGAAACACCGAATGACGTTAGCCCCAGTGAATAATAATAATAATAAAAAACTCTGGGTAATGCAGAAGGCTGCAGTGTTGGGGAGCCTTCATATTCTCCGGAAAGTTCTTGGTGGGTTCGACTAGGCAGCGTTTCCTGGGAGAAGTCCCATTCGCTGTCTGGGCTGCGTGTAGAGGGGGCAAGGGCCCTGAGCTGATGATGAGCCTTACCAGCCTGACTGTGCCAGGATCACCCGAACCCTCTCTGCTGCATACTATCTTTAATCTGTAAAACATAATAATGTGTCCATTTATTTAGCGCCAAACTCCACACTAGGTATGCTCATAGCGCTAACAATCAAGGCACAGCACATTATTTCCCCGAATAGCACCTTCACTATAGCGCCTGTAAATGCAGCAACATTGCCATGTGTTGAACACTATGATGGAAATATATGCTAGCCACATAAAGAAACTCGGCACACAGAAAATTCCTTCAGAATTGGAATACAACACAGAGAAGACGAAATGATGTGGACACTTTATAAGCTGAAGTATCGGGCCACAACAACATGTCATCAGAACATGAACAATATCCGTAACGATGACGTCAGAAGTTCAATATTGAGTAGGGCGTCACACGTCGAAGTCACAAAGTCAATAACGGATATGACCATCATGCGCGTGAAGCACAGTAGTGCATCGACAACGCATAGACGCTACCAAATGAGCATTGAAGGCCTGTGGAATGGTTTGGGACGTGATCACTGCCGTCTGGAACCTGTGTCTGAGATGAGTCACCCGAATCCATCTGTCCTGTCTTGGCGTCGTTACTCGGGGACCCCCAGAACGTGGGTGGTCGGCAAATCATTACTGTTTCCATAACGCCTGACCAGTGCAGATATCGTGTTACGATGACATTGGAAATGTGCTGCCACCTGTTGTTGGCTCATGCCTGCTCGAACCATTCCAATGGCTTCATGACGTTGAGCAGATGTTAATCTTGGCATGATGTGCATGTGACTTCTCATGTGAATTTGTGAACGTTTGAATGAACAAAGATCAAGTTGCACAGGCTGACGTGCAGTGAGCGTTTGATTGTCTCAATGACGTCAATCGCCTGGCACCTGCATTTGATTGTCTCCAATACTTGCTATGTTCACACCTTTATTTATGTATAAAAACGCTGTCTGCCTATCTTTATATTTTCTGTGTGCACAGTTTCTTTATGTGGCCAGTATACATCCTAACAAGAGGAAAGCATATTTCCGAAAGGTTATCATAGGTGATGCGTCCTCTGTCTTTGTGGCGCTGGGATACGCAGTTCTTCGACGTGCTAACAATGGCTGGGAATTCTCGGCAATGTACGCAGAAAATGGTGACGTAGCATACGAACTAATGAGAACGCTTCTTGACAAAGTCCTTGATGGAGATATGATTACGATGATTCCCTATGCGTAAAACCGTTCGGCCATTAACCTTTTGCAGCAAATTGGGTTTGCTTACCAAACTAAATTCACGTTGATATAGTAAAGGAAACCTTTGCACGTGCCTGTGAACGAAACATATTGTGAGGCTGGTACTAATTCACGCCTTTGACAATTCAGCACAGATGAAACTCATTGTTTCTGAAGCATTGATGTCCGGTCCTACTATATTTATCTTACCCTCACGCATAAGTGTCGTTTTCTGATTGGTTGAGTGCTCTTCTATTATTTTCAGTGTACCCCGCCTACAAGCGAGTAACATTTTCTGTGTTACCCTCCGAGATTGCCGAACTGTGGGAATTCATTTGGTACTTCGTGTTAGTAATTCTTTATCTCGAATAATTGAGTCACGTATGATGAACGGAAATTACCGATGTTTTGCGAATGCAAATCTGTGGAAGGGAGATAACTCTAAATGTGTTTTTCTTGTCGTCCGTCGTTGTCGGTATTGGCCAATTGCCCAACTCTGGTACTCCTTTTTCACTCTCCTACCCAGAGTTCCATGCGGCAAGCCAGCATAGTACCTCTGCCACAGGCCAGAAAAATGTGACGATTCCTCACATCTTGCACTGTCCATTCAATATAATGTACAGATTTCTTTTACTCTTTTATTTTTGACGAGTCTACACAGCTAACTAAACATCTTTAATAGAATGAACTAGTTTCACTGAGAAAATATCCAAAAAATGTAACACTATTTCGATTTGCGTAGCGATCCTTTGTTACATAGGTTGTACGGCTTCACGTGCTGTCATCGAAGCCGACGGAGAGCAAACGATGCAGCCAGTTTGATATCTAAATATGTACTGTCATAGACCTAACTGTCGGAGTTGTGGAAGAATATATATGTAACAATGTAAAACATTATGAAGAGAGCGCCGAAAAGCTTTCGTAAGACCAGTCTCTTCTTATTATGAATATGCGCGTTTGATTACAAACAAGAGAAAAGTCCGGTCACGTGATATGCAAATTAGCCTGTGGCAGTGATGTTAAGTCATCGCTGTGCCGGAGTGTGCTCCTTGTTATGATCCAATATCCGTGCTTCAAAGTGTTCAAAATTAACATTGGGGTGTTCGGTAAGATAAATACGTTGTTCACTGGGCCCATGGGTTTATGTATGTTCCCTCGTGACCAGTGAACAACTTAGCATTAGTCCTGCTATATCACGGCGGTGGACACCAGAAATGGGCTTCACATATTGATTCATATGGGGAATCGAACCCGGGTCTTCGGCGTGAACGGGAACGCATTAAGCATTAGCCTACGCCACCGCCCCTCCGAACAAAGACACTCGCCCAAGGGGTACATCATGTGTGTTACATTTATGGAAACCCCAGGCTCAACCTGCTGAAAACGGGCAACCGACCAGCGTTACGAACTAAACTTCACCTGATTTGTGAGGAATGCTTGCTTATCCTGTATTAATGTTATTCGTGACAAGTGTTTTGCCATTCCGGTATTGAGCCGATCTGTGCAGAGTTGCGTCTCTTAGTCGTGGTAGGAGCAGAAGACCGCTGGTCCGAATTCCATTCTCTACTCTGATTGCATGTCTTGCTCTGTAAATGTATGTTACTAACGATTGCTAATCGATTAGCTAAATATTCGTGTACATGTATCTATACATGTATAGCTGGTTACATTGTTTTAATGTGTGGAGGTTTTTTTTATGTCGACTCTCTCTTTCTCCCCCCCCCCCCCTCTCTTTCTCTTTTTCTCGTGTGTGTATTACAGAAATATATGTTTGTTTATTTCTTTAATAGGCCAACGGCCAACATGAAAGATACATTGTACATACTTTCAGAAGCGCACTGACAACATAACCCATAACCACCCCACCCCACCCACACCCACCCACACACACTTACAAAAGCCTTTCGTGACAAAAGATAGCACTAAAATGAAAATAAACATTCATGGAAAATTCAGAGTATAGTTTTGTTTTATCTGATATATTAGATAAACAAATTTGGCTAAGTTGAAGGTTAATACTTCAACTTTAGGTTGTACAAGATTTATAAACTTTATCATGTTTGGAGACTTGTATACGTCCAGAGCTAAATAGCGACGTCTAAATGTCAAATACTTAGGACAAGCCATGAAAATATATTCATCCTCTATATCATTTTTGCAAAAAGGACATAATCGGTTTTCTAAAGCTAGTGTTGGTCGAGCCCATCTTCTTTTCTCAATCTTAAGTGAATGAGAAGATAATCGTAAGCGTGTCAAGGCTACCCTATAGTTTATAATATCAATTTGAGATAAATACTTTTCCATGGTAAGTGATGATTTGATAAGCAAATATATTCTTGTTTCACTAAGTGAACTTAAACTATTTTTCCACATTTGTGAATGTATATCAATAACTCTTTGTCTAAAAGCACTTATGAATCCTGTACGATTTAGAGTAAATTTCTGTTGTAACCAAATAAAACCATATCCATAATGAAACAACAAGTCTCTAATCAGAGTAACCCATGTCGTATATGTTGGATTCTGCCAAGCGTTGTCGACTAGAGCCCTATATATAATGCGTATATATCGGTTTTCGTCACAGGTGATAATCTTAATCCAATATATATATCAAAGAGATTTTTTATTTGTCAGTATTTATTTTAAATTTAAAGGACTAAGCTTCAAACTGTTACATTTGGCGTTATAGCGAAAAAGGATGAATCTGATTTCGGAAGTTCAACTAAGATATCACGCCGGAAGTTAATAAATGTACAATAAAACTATAATGCAAAGTCAAAGTGGTGTGGCTAACTCAATTTATTAAGACACCCCCAATAGTTAATTAATCAAGGAACAACGCTAATAAATTAGCCCACTTTAGGGGCGTAGGAACAAGGGGGGGGGGGGCTTCGGGGAGGCTTAGGCCCTCCCCCTTTTTTTCAAGACGAAACCATATCTACCTTACCATAACTACAATTTCATTTTGATTTTCAAAACTTTTCATAAATTAGCCCCCTGCTCTGAAAACCGTTCCTACGCCCCTGCACTTTACAAAGAAAAACACAGGCACTAATCTAAGATTAAAGACAAATTGTACCCCAACAGTACATAACTGTAACTCCAACAGTACATAAACAGGACTATCTTTCACATACTGAACCCAAGGTTCCAGGTCGAGACTTCAGCGGTAATCATCAGGAGACAAACAGTAGCACTTCGGCCTCGCAGTCACTGGATGTCCTGATTCCAACTCATTCCGTCTTTATGAAAATTCAAGGCCCGGCCAGAGAAAACAACTGCCTCCTAACTAAACCTGGCCGCTGACATAATTTGTGCTCGTTTGCCGTACAACATAGGCAAAAGTTTCGTTACAGGACTATGTACAGTAAATTATGATATATGTATACTAAAGAATGACCTATACTACACGAATGTAGTATACTGCACAACTGTACACTTACATGTAAGATGTATCAGAACGATGGCGGTAGCACATACGTAGCTGCGCAGAAAACATGCGCACCAACAAGGGTGGAAAACCTCGTGACAGTCCCATTCCACTTTTGGAACATGAAATGTTACAGTGACAATTGTATACATGCTAGTTGAAACTTAATCCATATCACGACTATAACGAAACTGAATACTTCAGAACACAGAAGCATACAAACAGTGCATATTTTGCCAGATGCATGTTACTTAAAAATAGTGCATCAAAATGTCATTAGATATTAGAGAAGCTATGCATTTTAATGGAATAAGAGAGCCATTATCACACCGTTGCTAAAGAAAGGTGGCATGCACAAGAACAATAGACCTATAGACCAATGTCTAACCTGGCATTCCTATCGAAGGTAATAGAGATGGCAGTTGCCACCCGCCTTAAAGAGTATCTCGTCAACAATGACCTTTATGAGAAACATCA
Source organism: Haliotis rubra (assembly GCF_003918875.1). Lineage (NCBI taxonomy): Eukaryota > Metazoa > Mollusca > Gastropoda > Lepetellida > Haliotidae > Haliotis > Haliotis rubra. Next base: position 914,990 of record NW_025767401.1, on the reverse strand, counting down.
ATCAGCGTACAGAACGGGTCATAGTACCGAAACTGCTTATCAAAGTTATTAATGACGAACTTAAATCCTTGGACAGAGGCAATGTTACAGCTCTGGTATTACTGAATCTGTCTGCAGCATTCGATACCGTCGACCATAGTATTCTCACCACATGTCTCCTCTCACAGTTTGGCTTAAACTCCAGTGTCCTGGATTGGTTCATGTCCTATCTCTCTGACAGATCCCAGTGCGTTGATATCAATCGAGTCTCCAGAGTCCAGGCTTAAAAGATGTGTTCACCAAGGCTCAGTACTGGGCCCACTACGCCTTCAACTCCCTCAATTCTATCGCAGACTATCATGATCTCGGTCAGCATCAGTATGCAGACGACAACCAGTTATATTCTGGTTTTCCAACTTCAGGATCTTTAGTGAAAAGAGCATCCTTTGAAAAGTGCTGTACAGACATAAAATCTTGGATGACACCACTGCTACTCAAGCTGAACGAGGAGACGACTGAACTAATCATACTCGCTCTAAGAAGAACATTTCACTCTGCAACGCAATTCACCAACTCGATGTTGCAGGGTATCCTATCACAGCCTCTGTCAAGGTGAGAAATCTTGGAGGCACTTTAGACCAGCAGCTCAGCATAAAACATCATATAACCAAGATATGTCAATCTGCCAACTTTCACCTGAGAAACATTAAAAATCTCCTTTTTCAAATTTTTAAAGAGCTGTAGATAGAAGTAGTTCACTCGTCAGTTCTGTGTCTCTCATCTGACGAAATCTTTTCTATGCAGAATATATAAAACGGCAAAGTCCATATGTGTTCCAGTTTGGAGCATGATAAAACTCATAGCAGTTAGTAAAACGGTCGTAGGAGATAACCACTATCATTGCAAACACTAATAAATATATTAAGATTATGAATAATTTCACTATGAATATACTGTATGTAAGACAAGTATTTGATTTGACAGTCTGGAAGTTCTCATTCCTGAAAGTGGTATGTCCCATTTCTACTGATGGCATCTCTGTCAGCTGCCTTTTAAGCTTCAACTTCTCCTTCAAGCGTTGGGGTATTGTGCGCAGGAACCCCTGCTTTCCTTCAAGTGTTACTATTGATCGTGATATTCTTTCACTCGATCCGCTCTTCAGACTTGCCTTCAAATCACTGTTCATTTCCTCGGCCTTTGACACGAGGAGCTTAAGCCTTCCTATATATTCCTGGAGCTGTGTCACATTGCACTGATTTGCCTGATTTAGGGATGCCTGCATATTTGTCATATGGGTCATGAAATCGACCTTGACCTTTTCCAGTTGTTCCACTGCCTCAGCATTCTCCTGCAATAAGTCTTTCATCTTGGAGGAAGCCATATTTTCCGATGATTTTATATCCACGATGATTTTATCCAGTTCTTTTGAGACTCTTCGCATGTGTGCTTCCATTGAACTTAGAGCACGTTCCATAGGCATCACCTGTTTACAATGTCGGTGGGTTTCGATGACACACTCAGCGCAAGCAGGCATAGAGCAGGTGCAGCAGTAGCGACTTTGGTGTAAGCCATGGACCTGGCACTTGTCGTACGAAAGGCTTTTTCTGCCCTTGATCAGATCCTGGAGGATGTGATCAATTGGCAGTTCTTGATTTCCCGTGAAAGGCTTCTTACATAATGGACATGTACAGCCTTGCATATTTAAAGACTGCACGTAATTGTTGAGGCATGCTGAACAAATTCTGTGTCCACACGGAAGCAGCTTGGGCTTATCAAAGAACTCCGTACATATAGGGCACTGTAAGTCTTCTTGAGCCACACCTGAATGTGCCATTTCATCTGAAACATAGGTTTGTTAAATACAGTTCGTTTCGCGTCATCATTAAATGCTCAGGAACTAACTTTAGTTTAGTTTACCTGTTTTGACGTATCTAGAAGGCAATATTTCGTATCAGCTTTTACAAAGTTGACCTTTTTTCTATATGAAGACATTGCTCGTGATTTCGTCATATTTCATTGGCTAAACAAGCAAATTGTTTTGTGGTTATGTTTCCATAAACTAAACAACACCTAATGACAGAATGAGTGGGATTGTGGTGCATTAATGTACAGAACAATGACACTGCTCTTTTTATTGTGGTCCACAACGTGTATTGTATTAATTATCAAATACACAGTCTGTGAGTTTTTCATCGAAGACTAATCTATACATAAGAATTTATATTCATACCACATCGCAGTTGAAGACTCAGAAATAACAAACCAGATGAGTGTGTTTTGAATTTTCTATTATTGCAATGATAATGTTGAGATGTCCTACAAACACTGCGTGCGTAATACTCATAAACTGAAAGCTGTATACAAAAACTGATGCATCCCTAATATCAGACACCTGATTACGTTCACCATCTTCATCCAGTTTGTAACATCTGCATTCTTCTATTTGTTGTAGACCCGTGAAGGTCCGGGTTAGAATGTACCTTGAGCAACCCATGCTTGTCGTAAGAGGCGACTAACGGGATCGGGTGGTCAGGCTCGCTGGCTTGGTGGACACATGTGTCATCGGTTCCCAATTGCGTAGATTGATGTTCATGTTGTTGATCACTGGATTGTAGGGTCCAGACTCGATTATTTACTCACCGCCGCCATATAGCTGGAATATTGCTGAGTGTGGCGTAAAACTAAACTCACTCACTCACTCTATTTGTTGTAACTATATGAACAATGACGACAGGATGGTTTTCAAAAAATATGTTATTGGTTGAAGCGCCAATAAAATATGCGTGCTTTGTGCCGTCACAAAAGATCGTGGCAGTTACGGTGATCCTCTGTATGTTGATACTCACATATTGAGAGAGTGAGTTTGGTTTTACGCCGCTTTTAGCAATATTCAAGCAATATCACGGCGGGGTACACCAGAAATACTCACATATTGAAACGCACTGCGCGTTATACTGTGTTTAATGACATGTTTAATTTGGAACATTTCTGGTGTCCACCACCGTAATAATGGTTGAATATTGATAAAAATCGGCTTAAAACCATACTCGCTCATTCACTCATGGAAGCTCGGTTTGAAGGCTCGGTTTCGATTTTCCACTTTGTACAATGTGTAATTATGACTTAAAGGGGCATTGATTCAGAGCGAGTAATGTTTCGCGCCAACAGTCTACGCACGTCGCCACGCTGCCAGGTCGCAAGTCCCACCTCTAAACCGAAACATGAGTCTCATTAACCAATTCAGACAATGACCTACTTTTCAGCCGATCCGAATTTTCCCTTGTGAAAGTGAAAAGAGACACTACAAACAACGATGGTTACACTAAAGTCCAATTCCTTGTTTTATACGAACATGGTATTTACAAATAAATTTTAATTTTCAAGTTTAAAAAAATCCTATTTCTATATTTTATGTTGAGGTCTAGGCAGCAGTCTTAGTCGTTAACTAAGACGTCACAGACTGCCCATGTATGAAGAGGTCGTAAAATGACTCACAATTCATCTGGCTCACTGGTTACACCTGTTGTCTGTTCTTTGCGCTTATTAAGTGTATGTTTGTAACGCACAATGTGATTGATATAATATCAAGTCCGTAATATACCGCCAAACTTTTCTAGCGGCCAAGCCTCGTTTTGAGATTTCCATGATTTCCAGATTTCCGTTTGTCAGAGCACACTGTTCGGATGCCCATCATATGCCGTTATTCGAAAATATCACTGGTATTTCTGGTCTGCTTGTAATAAAGTATCCCGGCAGTGTTTGAATCCGTAAACTAAATCAACCCCACTTTACTTAGATCAATAGGTTTATACAGATTTTACACAGAAAATGCTTACATAAGAAAGATGACTACGTTTTCATACTGATTCCAAAACGAAACTATATTTTATGTTTGTTGATCAATGTAAGGATATATATTATGCTTATACTACCAATTGTGCTTGCGGATGGCGCAGCAGACATCGCAATCCAATCAAGAATTCTGGGATCATATCATTCGGATTGTCGCAGGGGAAAAACAATAACAAAAGCGACAACCAGTCCTGGGGAATTGCTCTAGATCAGTGCCCCTTTAACACAGCCAAACACCCAACAAATTAAAAATGACATGTGAATAGTTAACAATATTCAATATTTTGACATTTACATTTCAGAACGACAGAAGTCTTCATAACGTTCAATAACTAGCTATTAGGGATATACTTGTGTTCATAGTTTCAACTAGCAATTCTAACTTGAATGTAGCTGGTTCCCGACTCCTCTAACTTGCGCCATATTGCGATATGCGAGACGGGGCCAAGCTTAGGTTTCAATACGGGTATGTTGTCACCTCGGCGACCGGATATATTTCATGTTTACCGATATTTCCAATGCCTCGCAATGAAGTATGTGAAGATATGTATTTGTCTGAAGCGAATACCTTCACGCAGTTAACACGGAACGTAAAGGGCCTTTGTGTCGATGGCTACAGTACAACAAGCGTAAACAGGAACACACCCGACCTACTTGAAATACCGCTGTGATCCCACTTCCTTGTTTGTGATGGAACGAGTTGAGACGGTCTGTCAGTCCTGCGTGAGCATGAACGGGCTAAACACAGACAAGTACTTTCCTGAGACCTCTATAGTGATGCAATATCAAATCAATATCTAGCATGTTTATGTTCATGACCGCCACGTACACACGACCATGGTAATCTCTGCCCTGGGCTAATTTGCATATCACGTGACAGGTTATTCTGAAATCGGAACAGGTTGACTTTCTATGCGCGTTGGATATTGATTGCCACAGTTATGTAGACAGCGTTTGAACTTTACGTCGGTCCTTATTACCTTAACTATTCGGATCATATTTATATATAGGGCCTACGCATTCTGATCAGGGCCCACATATTTTTAAGGTTAGGTCTTTAGGGCCTGCAGCTTTTCAGGGTTAAAGGACGGGGTTCAAACCAATACACAGATGGCATGTGGCCTCCTTGCCTTGTCAAAGCTGTCTTACGATGCAAAGCAATGCAGTATACAAATACATTCCATGAAATATCACAAACTTGATGACAGCACATGAAGTTGTACAACCATGCAAAGAAAGGAGACCTACCCAGAGCCAAATAGTGTTTCACGTTATGTGCTAAAGTTTAGGATACTCTGCGTTTAGTGAGGGAATCAGGAAATATCTTTTCTTCAGGCCTAAGTCCCAAAATACACCGTTCACGGGTGTTACGAAAATGTACTGTGAGTCAAACAGGATTGGTTCCTCTTCATATAAAAGACAACTGGGAGCCAAGTTACACAGTTTCAACTGTGGCTAAATATATGTATGTACATAGGTCATAGTGAGGTTCACATGAGCTGCGTACATAAATCATAATAAGGTTCACCACATGACGATCGTACATAAGTCATAATGAGCTTCACACGGGGCACGTACATAGGTCATAATGAGGTTCACACGGAGCACGTATATAGGTCATACAGAGGTTCACACGGAGCACGTATATAGGTCATAATGAGGTTCACACGTAGCACGTATATATTTCACAGTGAGGTTCACACATGGCGCGTACACGGGTCATAATGAGGTTCACACGGAGCACGTACATAAGTCATAATGAGGTTCACACGTAGCACATATATAGGTCATAATGAGGTTCACACGTAGCACGTATATATTTCATAATGAGGTTCACACATGGCACGTACATAGCTCATAGTGAGGTTAACACATGGCACGTACATAGGTCATAGCGAGGTTCACACGTAGCGCGTATATATTTCATAGTGAGGTTCACACGTGGCACGTCCATAGGTGATAGTGAGGTTCACACGTAGCACGTATATATTTCATAGTGAGGTTCACACGTGGCACGTCCATAGGTGATAGTGAGGTTCACACGTAGCACGTATATATTTCATAGTGAGGTTCACACGTGGCACGTACATAGGTCATAATGAGGTTCACACGAGGCGCTTAAATAGGTCACAATGAGGTTCACACGTAGCACGAATATAGGTCATAATGAGGTTCACACGTGGCACACGTGAGGTTCATAGCGTACATAGTGAGGTTCACACGTGGCGCGTATATAGGTTATATAGGTTCACATACATAGGTCATAATGAGGTTCACACGTAGCGCGCATAGGTCATAGTGAGGTTCATAGGTCATAGTGAGGTTCACACGTAGCACATACATAGGTCATAGGTCATGAGGTTCACACGTAGCAGCGCGTACATAGGTCATAGTGAGAGGTTCACACGTAGCGCGTACATAGGTCATAGTGAGGTTCACATAGCACGTCATATAGGTCAGTAGGTCATAGTGAGGTTCACACGTAGCACGCAGCGATTGTACATAGGTCATAGTGAGGTTCACACGTGGCGCGTATATAGGTCATAGTGAGGTTCACACGTGGCACGTACATAGGTCATAGTGAGGTTTAGCACGTACATAGGTCATAGTGAGGTTCACACATGGCGCGTACATAGGTCATAGTGAGGTTCACACGTGTAACGCACGTATATAGGTCATAGTGAGGTTCACACGTAGCACGTACATAGGTCATAGTGAGGTTCACACACGTAGCACGTACATAGGTCATAGTGAGGTTCACACGTAGCACGTACATATAGGTCATAATGAGGTTCACACGTAGCACGTACATAGGTCATAGTGAGGTTCACACGTGGCACGTATATAGGTCATAGTGAGGTTCACACATAGCGCGTACATAGGTCATAGTGAGGTTCACACGTGGCACGTACATAGGTCATAGTGAGGTTCACACATGGCACGTACATAGGTCATAGTGAGGTTCACACGTAGCACGTACATAGGTCATAGTGAGGTTCACACGTAGCACGTACATAGGTCATAGTGAGGTTCACACGTGGCACGTACATGGCACGTACAGTGAGGTTCACACATGGCACGTACATAGGTCATAGTGAGGTTCACACGTGGCACGTACATAGGTCATAGTGAGGTTCACACTATGGCATAGTCATATGAGGTTCACACACGCACGCACACGCATATAGGTCATAGTGAGGTTCACACGTACGGCACGTATATAGGTCATAGTGAGGTTCACACGTAGCACGTACATAGGTCATAGTGAGGTTCACACGTAGCACGTATACATATAGGTCATAGTGAGGTTCACACGTGGCACGTACATAGGTCATAGTGAGGTTCACATATGGCGTACATACATAGGGTCATAGTGAGGTTCACACGTAGCACGTACATAGGTCATAGTGAGGTTCACACATGGCGCGTACATAGGTCATAGTGAGGTTCACACGTGCATGGTCGCGTATATATTTCATGGCATAGTGAGGTTGAGGTTCACACGTGCACACGCACGTACATAGGTCATAGTGAGGTTCACACGTAGCACGTATATAGGTCATAGTGAGGTTCACACGTAGCACGTATATATTTCATAGTGAGGTTCACACGTGGCACGTACATAGGTCATAATGAGGTTCACACGAGGCGCTTAAATAGGTCACAATGAGGTTCACACGTAGCACGAATATAGGTCGTAATGAGGTTCACACGTGGCACGTATATAGGTCATAGTGAGGTTCATACATGGCGCGTACATAGGTCATAATAAGGTTCACACGTGGCATGTATATAGGTTATAGTGAGGTTCACACGTGGCACGTACATAGGTCATAGCGAGGTTCACACGTAGCGCTTAAATAGGTCATAGCGAGGTTCACACGTAGCGCGTACATAGGTCATAGTGAGGTACATAGGTCATAAAGACGTTTACACGTAGCACGTTAACATGGCGATTGTACATAGGTCATAGTGAGGTACATAGGTCATAAAGAAGTTTACACGTAGCACGTTAACATGGCGATTGTACATAGGTCATAGTGAGGTTCACACGTGGCGCGTATATAGATCATAGTGAGGTTCACACGTGGCACGTATATATTTCATAGTGAGGTTCACACATGGCGCGTACATAGGTCATAGTGAGGTTCACACGTGGCACGTATATATTTCATAGTGAGGTTCAAACGTGGCATGTACATAGGTCATAGTGGGGTTCACACGTGGTCATAGTGAGGTTCACACGTAACACGTATATATTTCATAGTGAGGTTCACACATGGCGCGTACATAGGTCATAATAAGGTTAACACGTGGCATGTATATAGGTCATAGTGAGGTTCACACGTAGCAATTACATAGGTCATAGTGAGGTTCACACGTGGCACGTACATAGGTCATAGCGAGGTTCACACGTAGCGCGTACATAGCTCATAGTGAGGTAGATAGGTCATAAAGAAGTTTAGACGTAGCACGTTAACATGGCGATTGTACATAGGTCATAGTGAGGTTCACACCTGGCACGTACATAGGTCAGAGTGAGGTTCACACATGACAACCGCCTCCGTGGTGTAGTGGTTAGAGCGTCCGCCCGGAGAGCGGAAGGTCGCGGGTTCGATCCCCGACCGCGTCATACCAAAACACGTTAAAATATGGTACTTGTTGGTCCCTGCCTGGCGCTCGGCATTAATGGGTAGAACAAGGACTGGTCGGCTCGGAGTCAGTTTAATGTGTCTGAGTGGGGTAATCATGTTTCACTGCGGCATGGTATCTCAGTGGGCTAGCACTATAAAACCAGCTTAAGTCTGGGCTAGTACAAGCAGCCGCACATACACATACACACGCATGCACGTCGTCATATGAGCGAAATATTCTCAAGCACGACGTTAAAACCCAATTTCACCCCACCTCACCTCACACATGACACGTACATAGGTCATAGCGAGGTTCACACGTAGCACGTACATAGCTCATAGTGAGGTTCACACGTGGCACGTACATAGGTCAAAGTGAGTTTCACATGTGACGCGTATATAGGTCATAGCGAGGTTCACACGTAGCACGCATAGGTCACAGTGAGGTTCACACGTGGCGCGTACATAGGTTATAGAGAGGTTCACACGTAGCACGTACATAGGTCATAGAAAGGTTCGTATGACGATCGTACATAGGTCATAGAGAGACTCACACGTGACACGTACATAGGTTATAATGAGGTTCGGCTCGTAAGCAGGTCATGGGTTTGGTTTGGAACAAACCCCAATGAGGGTTACCTAGGCTTGTAATGAGCCATTCGATGTATAGCGTTGAATGCATTCTTCATTTAGTCCAGCAAATCCCAAAGTAGAAGTAGTAGAATCCAATGCTGCTCGTGTAAGGCGAGGTGGATCTAGTGATTGTCTGGCATTATCTCCGATATCGTTGCTCATCATTTTGTCCAGCCTATCAGCTCTCTACGTCTGTACGTTTATACACCTGCGTCATCTGTGCGAAGTACTCAGTGAGAAAGTCAATCCTGACGGCAAAACATCAACAGTGAAGAATGAACGCCCTCACACAGGAGGATCCAGAGGGGTGCGACATCCCCGCCTCTTGTCATGAAAGTTTATAAAATGACCATTGAAACTCTAGTGAAAAGGTGTGAAAATGAACTGTGACCACCCCCTATCCCCCTTTCTCAAAAAGCTGTGTCCACCCCTGCCTCACGTTTCCCTGGTACTTTCAACGCTTAGTGATCATCACATCCTCCCGATGTCAGGGGTGAGTGAGTGAATTTAGTTTTACGCCGCACTCAGCAATATTCCAGCTATATGGCGGCGGTCAGTAAATAATCGAGTCCGCAGACCAGAGGGATCAGCATGAGATCATCTACGCATGAGCATGTGTCGATCAAGTCAGCGAGCAAATGGATCCAGTTAATCGCCTTTTGCGACAACCATGGGTTTCTGAATTCTAACCTTGATCTTCACGTGTATCGATGTCAGGAAGTTAACTGACTATAAAACTCCATAATGACGCATACAACATTTATTGCACAGAGCGACGTTTCGGTGAAGGTTCTTACACCGTTATCGATTTAAAAGTGACTATAAACCACGTGATGAGAAGTATATGTGCATGGAATGTTATGACATACAGCAGATTAAGTTTAACTGCATGTAGTTGGTAACAACTTACAAGTAGCACATACTAGTACTTGGATAGGGCCAGGTGGGGCCACAACAAACAGCTCGGTGTGATGAAGCCAATAAACAGGAGGGATTATTGACTCACCAACTTCTAAAATGTCGATCAAACAATTATAAAACTAGTTTCCACCGATTTAACATACAAAAAGGTAATTACAAAGCTGACATATATTTTTCAGATGTCACATTTCTCATTACACAAGTATTGTTAGCATTTAGATCTTTACAGGATACAGTAAATAGTAGACCCATTGACACAACTTTAAAAAACTTACAAACGCCTTTTTATAGATTGTTGAGCAATGAAACAAGAAAGATGTAAAAATGAACCGTACTCTCTTGTTCAAGAGTTAAAACATTTACCTTTTGACACTTTTCCCAGCGTAATGCAAATTTATCTCAAAGTCTAAAATTCAAATACAAAGTTAACACCACAATAGCCTGTATCTAAGTATATCTTTCGGGAGTAATATGATCTGGGAAAAGGCTTTGACGACAAGTTTACGATAAATTAACCCAGATCTTCACGGTTACAAATGGCAGTACTTCCCACTTCGTTACCCGTAAGTCTCACGGGCGTTCCAAATAACTATTACAAATAGTCCATGAAGGCATGGTTGCCAAAGAATGGAACTGTCCAGTGATACCGGATTTTCAATATGACTGTGGACATTTGTATGAATTTCACAGTGGATACAGAGAGAACATGCTCAATGCATCTTGTAGGATACATCACATATTTCGGATTACAATCTCTGCGTGCAAATTTGACTGTTCTTTGGGTTTGTTTTCCAGTTAGGGATTCGAAGCCACAGTTTGAAAGATAGGCACGTAATCCAGCACACCAAGTCAGGGATCAAACACAATCAGCCGACGAAGTTTTCCGAAAAATGAAATTCGAACAGCTGACAGTCTGGAACACGTACTGTTGTAAACTACTAAGGCTCCCATGGTAAAATTAAATGGATTTTGTGTAGGAATATCCGGGTAGGAAGCCGACCAGATGGCGTACTCATTCGGCAGAAACACTGGTCAGTGAGACACCGTCCAATCCTACCCGCAGATGGGGCTGCGGCGAAGTAAGTCTCTAATCCCCCAACCACTATAATAGTACTGGTCAGGAAAAGCTATCGGCTATGAGAACCGTGTCAAATGTCCTAACATCATCGGTGAAAACATGCCTGGCCAAGTACACAAATAGAGGTGATGTTCACAGACAACTCACAAAACCTTCGTGACAGATGTGCACTTGGATTTGTCGACAAGGTCACCGAAAATGGCCCACATCAAACAAGATGTAAACAATCAAGATTATATAGGTTAGGATCCTTGGTTTGATAGCAAGACAGTTTACCTTGAGCGGTTGCAGTCTGCATTATTTCGGACTTTCTCCAGTGTCCTTTGACAATCTCTGGCATAACAGGAAGTGCTACTGCATTCATTGTCAGAATTCTACACAATAAAAGTATAATTATTGACCGTTGCAACACAGTTTAAAGATTGGCTTACACGTCGCGCCAATACGTTGGCGCAAGAATTCCGTTTCACGCATTGATAAATTGTAGAGAGGAAAGACAACTAAAAATCATCATTATTACGTGAATAGTCATGGATTCCGCCAACGACGCTTCTGGGAGTGGTGTATGTGTCTGAGTAGATGCAGGCCTGCGTTTTATTGGTCCGTAATATCTTACGTTATGAAATAGATTGTGACCATTCGTTGGGTAAGAATCATACATGCTGTCCAAGTAGTCAGCCTGTTTTGCAGATGGCTGCTCCTTCGCAACTACGAACGAGGTGAGAGGAGTGACAAACCCATAAGTCAATGACATGTTCAGTGCACGAGCTTCCAAAACCCCAGCCTCCTCCTTAGAGGTGGATATTGCCTTCTTCTTCAACAAGTCCTTGATGGTCAGATACGCCCACAGCTTCTCGGTGTACATTCCAGATGGTCCATGCAGACGTTTCTTTGAAGCCTCAGGAACTACAAGATGAACAGTTTTAGCAGTGGCCGTAGAACCTTGCACAGTGCCATCTACCTCGTCACCGAGTCTCTTTCCAACAACCACCACTTCTGTTCCAGAAAAGAACTGATTGTATGTCGTTTGGGTCAGTTGTGAGAAGTCTACTTGGTTGGAGTTATACTGAAACTTTACATTGAGGAGCAAAGGGATGTTCACTTCTTTAAAGAAATCCGTCAGTTGTTCCGCTGCGTCATCCTCTTCATAAATGCGCCTGGCGAAGCCTCCATTCTCCCAAGATATCTCCTGCAGGAAATTGTAATTCACACCTGAACCAAATCCTAGTGAGAATAAGGCTACTCTGTTGTCAACGTTATTACGTTGCACATTAACACGAATTGCGGATTCTACCGTCTCCCCCGAGGTTGGCTGGCCATCCGTCAGAAATACCACCATGGAAGCTTGGTTCATATTTCTTGTGTTCCTTGAAAGGATTTCCATGGAATCAACCAAAGCAGAATTTATATTTGTGCTTCCCAAGGCTATAACTTTAGCATCAACATAGCTACTGGCATGTTGAACATTGTTTGGGGTTGCTTGAAGAGGCTCCGACTGCCATACGACTGTTCCACTACTAAACAGCAATATGTTGAAATAATCTAGACCATTCAACTGAGGGAGAATCTGTTTCATTGCATCACGTGTTTGCTGAATTTTTCGGCCACTCATAGATCCACTCACATCAATAACAAATATAATATTTTTAGGGACAGGTGGCAAATCGTCAGATTTGTCAACAGCGAAATAGTGAACAAAAAAATCATTATTAATAGCTGAGATGATGTTACCTCCGTCAAATCCATGCATCAGATCATAGGATACAACCAACTCGCCGTCAATACCTCTGTCAGCATTCACTCGTTTCTGTTTGGACACAGGAGGCTTGTACATGACATGTCGACTGGACATCGTCGCTTTAAGAGTAGCATATTGTGATGATGCATCCATGGCGTCTTTACTGTGTGGGAGCCGGTATGTAAACCTGTCAAAATACTGAGGATCCTCTTCGTATATCAGATTTACAGTCAAGTTTTCGACAACCTGCCTGGGTTGGACCATTATCCTCTGCTCATATAGACCCAGGCGCCGCTCTAGTAACTGCTGGTACGTCAGCTCTACGTGGACCTTTGTCTCGCCAGCGACGTTGACGGAAGTGGAAAATATGTCCATCCCACGAGCTAAATCTGTATAATCGTGCCTTATGCGTCCAGCTGACACCCCCTTCGCTTTAGCCTCGTCATACTTTGTCTGGGCCTCTTCCTTGTCATATACCTTCGATTCATAAAGTTTGTTATCAATAAGCATGGTGAAATTTGATATAAAGGCCGATTCGGGTATCTGCACAGAGAAAGTTGCTTCTCTGCTGCTAGTCTTTGGATTCATAATGGCACTGGATATTTTGACAGTAGCAAATCTGGACTGCACAAAAGAGCGGACATAGAAATCCGTTATTCTGGGTGGCTCTACAGATCCTGTAGCTTGTCTTTTACCCCGTGGGACCAGGCGTTGAAGTGCGGAAATGGAGAGCGAACATTCAACTGAACACACCCCATGTTAATGATTACGAATAGCAGACAGGGAAGTAGCATTGGTCCTACTCGTGCCTCCATTATCAACCGCTTGTCACAATACCTTTCGTCTGCTGACACACTCTGCAGATCTTTAACTTGAAATGAAAATATGCAATAGATTCCAGGTTTCAGCGTCGTTCACATCCATGTTGATGAGACTGAGTTTCAAGCTCCATGCAGCGTTATCGAAGAGAAGCTCTCGTGCCACGTTTTCTAAATATAGTACATGACGCCACACAAGGTATTTGCGCAGTAGACTATTCTGTCGAATGGTGCTTTCGGAATATAGGTGAGTGAATGAGTAAGAATGGTTTTACGCCGCTTTTAGCAATATACCAGCAATATCACGGCGGGGGACACCAGAATCGGAATAAGGGAGTGCATGGGGCTTTCGGAATATGGGAGTGAATGGGACAATCGGAATATGTGGCATTTGGATCCATGTAAATGCTGGGGCAAAAGAGTTGTTTTAGGTGCTTTTTCGTCCACAACTTGCAGTCTCCCATTAACTACCACTCACTCACACACAACATTTGTAAACATAAATGTTTACAATCGCATTTGATCTTAAGATAGTTCCTGAAATTATGACATAAAATATATTCGATTATATCTGAAATTTTTCGAATCATCATTGAAATATATCTGTAAATGTAATAACAGTGTATGAAATACGACCTGTCCGACAGCCCCTAACCTAGTAACTTTTGTCTGGGTTGGCAAATTTTGGAAGTTTTGTTTAATTTTGCCATTTAAATAGACAAATTATCACATTCGGGCTGGCTATTTTTCAAACTTATTCCATTCACTGGTAATAACTGGGCCGTGTGTTGGTGATTTTAAAAATCAGATCACGGGAAACCTAGTGGATAGAATTAAATGTTGGTGAGATTCTGTTCTAAAATGGAAGCATATTTATGTTGTGTTTATAATGTTTCACTGAGACAAAAGAAGAAATCTAAGGTTTAATGTCTTGGGTTAGTGCACAGTGCGCCATAGGCTAACGCTTTGTTTTAGAAATTATATAAGTTTGATACAAACATAAACTCTATTTAAACTCAAAGGAGCCCCAGTGAGGTGTGGGAACCCGGGGAAATCTCTAGACTTGCTCTATTCAGAGCTTTGGCGTAACAGGAAGGGCTGCATGGATGGAAGGGAACTTGTTATGGTGAATTGTGCACCATAACCCGTCTTAATTTGTCAAAAAATACATAATCTCAATCGACAGATCAATACTTTAACTTTAGTGATCAAGTAGGCGATAAGAATGGACATGTTCAAAACGAAAGCAGTATAAATATATCTTTGTCTCGTGGACGTTTTCTTTTAAGTGAGGATCGAATTTAGACATTTTGTACCTTTTTTAAATGGGGGAGAGACATTTTTATGCAACAGTTGCGCCAAGAATACCAACATGCGCAACTCGGCCAACACTGAATAAGACCAACAGAGTCAGCTTAACATGAGGAGGAAAATTAACATTTTGACTGTCCCGCGATATTTACAGCAACGCAACGTTCCCCTCATTTCCTTTCTTAGCGTGATGTATGGACCTTATTTAATGAACAAATGAACTTTGTTGTTATTTGTACTCTTTTAACCATTACATATGAAAGATTTGTGGTTAGTCTTATGCGGAACACCAAATTCATTCTTTAAAAACTTGTGGTTAATTAAAGCGATTAAAAGTTGCCAAAAAGTCGCCTGCTTCACTCTCGCCCGCCAACGGCAGTGTTCATTTTATAAGGTGTATCACACCGAGGAACGGTGGAAAGAGGGCTAATAGTGGAGTCGAGAGTTAATATAGGGAATGAAATTGTTTGGAAAACACTAGATCATGTGAAAGCTAACGGAGTAGACAAAGGGAGGTTATTCCAGTTTCTTATGACCCGGGCTGATATCGATCAATTATTCAACATGCATTGAAAGGCCATATGAGTTCGGGTACGGATGTAATACGTGTCTGGTTGTAACATCACGCACACGCACACGCACACGCACGCACACACACGTCATATGACCGTCTCTATTGGGTCACGCAAAATGATTTATATCGTTGATATTCATTGATAAAAGGTGATATCGTCATGACATGATTTTAATTGCATCAGGTCTGGGAGATCATACTTCGTGTCTACAAGGTATAGTGTAACATTAAACTCTGAAATGAAATGTTTTGGGTTTAAATGCCTTTTCATATGTAATAGAAAAGAGCCCACATAAACTTATCTAGACTTGCCAAGGTGTTATGTTGAGAACCTCTATTCTATTACAGTATGATGGGTTGCTTGCAATGCAGTTACCGTGATCTGGAATAGCTACGGGATAAGTTCATTGTAAAGAGATCTGCCTTCACCAAAATGTTTACAAACAGAACAATATATGCCTTGTGTAAGTCTTATCGGAAAGATTATCATTGCCGACGTATGAGATACATTAAGTGACGACATGGACAAGACTGTAACTGGTTTCAATTAGAGTATGGACAAGACCCTCGTGAAGGCGCCCTCGTGAAGAAAAAACTAAATAAATAATGCTTATAATTTATTTTCAAATGATACACCTGTGCATGAATATAGGACGAAAAATTGGCTGAGCTATTTTGCAAACGTTTGTATCCTTGCTACCTTCCATTTCTAATAGGGTCGGTGGGGTAGCCTAGTGGTTAAAGCGTTCGCCCGTCACGCCGAAGACCCGGGTTCGATTCTCTACATGGGTACAATGTGTGAAGCCCATTTCTAGCGTCCCCCGCCTTGATTTAGCTGGAATATTGCTAAAAGCGGCGTAATACTAAACTCACTCACTCACTACATTTCTAATAAACTCGGGTCAAGGTCAAGGTGTATCAGCGTTGTCTACTACAGTCGAAATCTCTTGTGTCGAAGTTGAAGGCACCTACCTAAATATACACAACAGCAAAATGATACTTAAGGAATATGCAGGGACCAGGCTTTGCTTCGAGATAACCGTACGTTCGACTCAACGATGTCAGCTTCAATCACTGCTATATGCCGAAGCTGAAGGCACCTACGTAAATACATCGAGTTATCACAGGTTCGGCACAACAGCAAAATGATACCTGAAAAATACACAGAGGCCAGGCTTTTACTTAGAGTTATTGTAAAGGTTCGGCACAACGTTGTCAATTATTATTATACCGCTAGCTGTAATATTGTTAAAAGGGTAAAAATGCATCTTCTAAACAAGAAAGGTATAACAAACCCATAACTGAGAATTGCAGGCATTTCTTGACAGAATGGATGCTATCATTGCTTGGTAATAAGTCAACTGGGAGTAACAGAATCCAAAAGACTCTTAAAGGATTAGTTACTGGGGAATCACCAATGGGTAGTCACGAGGTACGACATAGAACCATGGAATGATGTAACTTTGAACGAATCAGAAATATTGTATCGGTACATATGATAAGGGCGGAGCAGAGCAGGCTCAAACACCACCAGAAAGACATCGTCAGCACTAGCAAAGTGGTGCTAGGTTCAAAGTCAGCAGAACGTTGTATGAATGTGCGCCAGTACATGAATTCAATCTTGGCTAGGACTCCCTGCCGTCCGACCCCTCACTCTCGGACTTGACGGACCAAGCGAGAGTCAAGCTTGAGCTGACATCTCCCCCTGACAATGTGGAACGGTCACATTAATAGGTAACTGTTGTAGGGTCTACTGACGCATAATGTCCAGTTACGACAATATTAGGACGCGATTAGCTTTGCCCATCGTACTCATTCTTTCTATGTAGGCCTAGTGGAAATACGTAAGCATCATAATAATAGCTAACGTCCTTGATACGAGGCTAAAATGATATAAACTGGGTATATGAACTGGGTGAAATTGAGTTAAAGACCTGTTAATTACATGTAAATACAATTTCCTGGAAAATGATATTTTGAAGTAAGAATACGACCTAGATTTGCTGCCATTTTTAAGTGAACTATACCAATTCTGTTTATGAATCTATTTAAGCCAACCCAAAGTTTATAATATAATAGTTAGTGACTGAAGTAAAAACAAAGACGTATCCAGGACCAAACGACCGTGGTGTATTGACGTACACATTAAATGAATTCAAATTACATGGGTAAATAACGGTAGATTGCATGTCCTTTCGACTAAATCGTCACCAGTATCCATTCTTCTCAGAAGAGCTGGCTTGGAAAAGTCGGACTTCATTATAACAATGTGGACAACTGAACCCGATCTTTGACGTGACAAGCCAACGCTTTCACCGCTAGGCTACATAGAAGTGATGGATAAAAATCGTCAAAATGGCGGTCGTCTCAGCCACTCAACAAGTTCGTCACCACTGGTCGCTTAATGTAACCGGCAAGGCCCATAATAACCGCAGTAGGTCACTGTGCGAAACTGTTAGTCTCTCGTGACCCTGAAACCATGCAAGCTAGATTTCCTCAGCTTCAGAAAATGAAGAAAGTCTCAGGGCTCCTTTCATTATATATATATATTTTTTTACTATGAACGTTTTTTTCAGTAAAATATGTTCATTTCAGAGACTAGTTGTTAGTCTACGAAACTGTTAACTGCAGTGGGAAAATGATAAACCTTTAAACCTTTAAACCTTATAAACAATGACCTGCACTACTGTCATTATTATACAATAACAACAAAGAACTTAGGCAGTTAGGTCAACAAGACCTGTTTTACTTTTCAAGAAAAATCACTGCAAAAAGTGCCTGCATTAGTGCCGTCAACAGCCCGAAAAAGCAAACTGTGAAAAAAAAAGTGTCCAATGCACATGTCAAAAAATTCTTAAGTCGCCTTACAACTGAATTCTGAAAGGCACCTTGAGGGACACACTCGGGTGTCAAGATGGAGAACTTCTCAATTTTGACAACCAAGTTTGCAGTCGGTACTTTGTATGCCAGCTTGAGAGACGGCACCTTAATGTCCAGGCTCTGTTTCAAGTGATCCCGTGTTCCGCGTAGCAAACCACGTTTCTTTTCCAAATCACTAGTCGCCTGGAACAGACTTTCATCATCTAATGAATCGATGTCCGCGTAGTCCTCCAAAGAAGTGAAAACCTCCCGTAATCGTGATGTCATTCTTGCATTTTCCTCAGTATATGTCTTTAGCATGGCCACATTTGACTTCAAGTCCTCGTTTAGGGCGTTGTGCATATCCGAAATCGGTGACATGAGAGCTTCCTGCATTTGATCCAGCTGATGAGACATGTCACAATAAGCATTTACTGTTTGTTTCCTCTTCAAATCAGCATTTTCTTCAGCGGATTCCAAACCACTTAAAAGATCATCTATGTCTTCCCTTGTCTTAAACAATTGTTGCCTCATAGCATTGCCAGCTCGTGCCACAGACACCACCGATTTGCAGGTCTTGTGTTTTACCATTACGCACTCTGCACAGGCAAGAAGGCAACAGCTGATACAATAGCGTGTTCTACGTAAACCATGAACTCTGCATTCATCCTTTCTGTCCTGTATTAAGTTCTGAAGGATGCTATCAGTTGGGTAAGACCGATCTCCTCTAAACGATGCCTTGCAAAGTGGGCAGGGGCAGTGATTTGAAGAGCGGGACCCCACATAGTCGAGGAGGCACTTCCTGCAGAATCTGTGCGCGCAGGGGAGCAGCTTGGGTTCATCAAATACACTGCTGCAAATCGGACAGATGAGGTCTTCCACAGAAATTCTGGAGTCCATTGTAAGCCTGAAACAGATGCGGCATCTCGTAAGAATCGGTGACCCATTATGATTATCAGCATGAGATGAAATCTCTCGGTAAGTACATTAAAACATTAAATATTGATACTTCTAAATTTGTACTTACATATCGTCAGATTTATATCGCGAGGGTCCATGATACATCGATGTATCGCCACAAGAGACGATATATCCCGATTAAGTACTACTTAAAGTTGTAAGGAGTATTGCATTAGGAATAGGATTGGAGTCTCATTGAAATTCTTCTGAATTTTAAAAACAAATTGAACCGTATAGGAATTTGAATCTGTTATCTTTGTGATATGAACAAAGGAGTTGGTGCGAAAGAGTGTGAAAATTTTTCAAACTCTGTGAACTGTAGAATACGTCAAGTAATTGAAATATGTTTTAGTTGTTTGACAAATAACACCATTTATTAACAACTATGAACGATGTCTCAGGTTTGTTAAGAAAGTGAACAAAGATAACATAAAATTTAGAAAGCAGAGTTAAGAGTTTTTTTCAGTTATTCTGAATTCTGATATAGATTACATTGAATTGTTTGTGAAAGCATTGGTGTAGAAACACAACTTCCCAAGAGAAAGTTCAGTTTCAAATTTATTTAAATTAGATCAAGATATACTGAATGTTTGACTGTACTTTCTTAAGCATTAAATGATGAAATTTTATTAGATCAACAGCTTTTAAGTGTGTGTGAATGTAACACAAGTTCTGCTGTATAACAGATAAACTTTCAGTCATTTTATCTATCATATCTGTTCTGTTTTTAGAAATTGTAAAGTATCGGGACTCAGGGCTACAGATAAGGGGCGTACTGGCGTAATGTACGCCTCAAAATCAATTAAGTACGACATAATGTAAGATTTCAAGCGTATCGTGTACGCACATAAATACCTTCGTACGTCTAACATTTAATTTCCGTTCTTATCGTGCAAATGGAAATCTATTTCGGATAAATACTTGTTGTTAAGTTTCTTTTGCGAAACACGATTTGACACATAAGGAAACCCCGACAGTAGTCACCATCCAACTTCTAAATGCCCGTCAAGCAACTGTTGCACAGGTTCACTCCCATTTGTCAGGTTCACTCTCACTTAACCAGAATCTAACCAAAAGGGTCTTGTTTAGACAACATTGCACTATGGCTAGGTGAGAGATGCCTGCCAGGTAATTAGCATTAGCCACTGAAGCGTGAGCCTTTGTTTAAGGGCTATAGTCTATATCTACAATGCGACACGATTTAAGAAGTATGCAAGTGTGTGTGCGTTTGTTTGTAATATGAAAATTCGGTTTAAACATATTTATTTCTGATATATTATGACTTGTTCCCCTTGTAGCCCAACATATTGTTCTAAGTGCACCAAACTGTAATTTTTCAAGCATTGATACCTGGCTAACTGTATAATTATCCCATATACAACTACAACAAGCATTGTCACTAAGGTGACATAATCCCCCGCCGCAAATTGTCAAATCAAACTTATAAAGTAATGAAAGTTTAAGATGAAGTTAAATGTCAACAAAAACATTATCTTGCTCTTTAGTTGTTCAAACACACACATATTTTCAAGACTGACTTTGACCTTGACATGAATGTCATAGTGTATGAAATATGCAAAACTAGTACTAAAGAAATTGCTTATTGAAAAACATTCATGGGAGGTCTTGAAAGTCTATGAAGAAAATCCAGTGAACCGTTCTTAAAATATCTTGCTGACAATTCAGGTTAACATTCTAAAATCTTCATAGTGTCGTCGTGACCCTACAAATTATGTGAAGCTCACCAAAACTGACTGGGCCCTGGGCCTTCCCTAGATGAAGCTTGGTGTCAAATATGAAGAAAATCCATTGAATATCCTTTGCGATATCTTGCTGACTATCTTAACAAGCAATTTAACATGCTGAAATCTTCAAAGTGTCTCTGTGACCTTGAAAATTAAGTGAAGGTCACCAAAATTGACTGGGCCCTGCGCCTTCCCTGGATAAAGCTTAGGGTTGAATATGAAGAAAATCCAGGAAACGGTTCTTGAGATAGCTTAACATGCAGGTAAAACGTGAAAGTCCCCTTGTGACCTTGAAATGAAGGTCAAGATCACCAAACCTGACTTGGACCTTTGTTATAATGTGATGAACCTAGGTACCAAATATGAAAAGAATCTAGTGATCGGTTCTTACGATATTCCAATTCGTACGTACGGACGGACGGAGCCTAATACTATATTTCGGGATAATAATCAAATAATGGCAGAATAATGGATTTATACATAACGAATATATATTTTTGCATAAATAATCTTGGACTAGTTAAAATCATTTCACTAATATCACTAATTGAGCATTTCCTGAAACCCACAAGAGAATTCAAATAGTACAATACCAATATATCTCAATTAAATACAACTTTCACTTATGTCACCAATTGAACATTTCCTCAATTTATCCCAAAAAATTCAAATAATACCATATCAATGTACTTGTATCTCGTTTTAAAACAAATTTCCCTAACCTCACTAATTGAGCATTTTGTTGAAACAAACTATGGCTCATCTGGACGAAGTGTTATCAAAACACTAACCCTAGTCAGCCAAATCCGACTCTGGCTATGTGAGAGACCTGTTTTGACAGAATCTGACTGAGTGAGAGGACACCATTTGTCAGACGTGCCATTTGCCAGATGTCCCAATTATCAGACAGACCAGGGTGTGCGCGTGTGTGCGTAAGTCTATGTGCCTTTCTGTTAGTCTGTGCCTTTCCGTTATATCAAAACCAATTGATAAACATACCAAATACATTAATCACACAGTAACGATATAAGCAGTTGACAAATGCTGTTACAGAATACAGTCGCTGGGCTAAACGACAGACTCACAGAGCTCCTGCCGAGTCGTGTGGACGTGGTATCTGGAATAATGGACTAAATACAAAGTCAGTATGTGTTTGTACACTCTGGCTTCCATGTTGCTGGATACTTAAGTCTACTCTACCCAACTTACCTCAGAATCAAGAGTATGCAGACAACTGATCGAAGTACCTCACTGTTTTATCAGTCTCAAGTCAAGACAACAGTTCTTTTCAAAGCGGATGTCCCTAAGGGAGATAAATGTGTAAGCACTGTGAAATTGTTTCGTCCCGACCGCGTTATCAGCACAGGGGTTCTTATCACTGTTTGGACAATAATTTTTAAAAATCAAAATCTAGATTTTTGGACGTATATTGTTTTTTATATTTTTATTTCAAATACACGTATGTAATGAGTGTAAAGCGGAAGAATTTTCTAAAAATCCATTTCTTCACCGATTTCGTTCAAATTTGAAATATAAGTTACTCATAACATATAAAACAATATACGGTTGCAAAATCTAGATTTTATTTTTAAAAATTATTGTCCAAACAGTGATTCGAACCCTGTGGTTATCAGTTGGGAAGATCACGTGTGCCTTTGGTTGATTTGTCACCCCTCGCATTTTTTTCCGTAACTTAAAAGAAGGTTCGTCCCAAATCGAAGGCCGCCATGCGTCGAAAGGGCGCAAGTTTATGAGAATGCACGAATGGATATATCGATCAATTCATAAAGAAATCTACTGGTATTTTGCATAAATAATCTTGGACTAGTTAAAATCATTTCACTAATATCACTAATTGAGCATTTCCTGAAACCCACAAGAGAATTCAAATAGTACAATACCAATATATCTCAATTAAATACAACTTTCACTTATGTCACCAATTGAACATTTCCTCAATTTATCCCAAAAAATTCAAATAATACCATATCAATGTACTTGTATCTCTTTTTAAAACAAATTTCCCTAACCTCACTAATTGAGCATTTTGTTGAAACAAACTATGGCTCATCTGGACGAAGTGTTATCAAAACACTAACCCTAGTCAGCCAAATCCGACTCTGGCTATGTGAGAGACCTGTTTTGACAGAATCTGACTGAGTGAGAGGACACCATTTGTCAGACGTGCCATTTGTCAGATGTCCCAATTATCAGACAGACCAGGGTGTGCGCGTGTGTGCGTAAGTCTATGTGCCTTTCTGTTAGTCTGTGCCTTTCCGTTATATCAAAACCAATTGATAAACATACCAAATACATTAATCACACAGTAACGATATAAGCAGTTGACAAATGCTGTTACAGAATACAGTCGCTGGGCTAAACGACAGAGCTCCTGTCGAGTCGTGTGGACGTGGTATCTGGAATAATGGACGAAATACAAAGTCAGTATGTGTCTGTAGACTCTGGCTTCAATGTTGCTGGATACTTAAGTCTACTCTACCCAACTTACCTCAGAATCAAGAGTATGCAGACAACTGATCGAAGTACCTCACTGTTTTATCAGTCTCAAGTCAAGACAACAGTTCTTTTCAAATCGGATGTCCCTAAGGGAGATAAATGTGTAAGCACTGTGAAATTGTTTCGTCCCGACCGCGTTATCAGCACAGGGGTTCTTATCACTGTTTGGACAATAATTTTTAAAAATCAAAATCTAGATTTTTGCAAACGTATATTGTTTTTATATATTTTTATTTCAAATACACGTATGTAATGTGATAGCGGAAGAATTTTCTAAAAAATCCATTTCTTCACCGATTTCGTTCAAATTTGAAATATAAGTTACTCATAACATATAAAAACAATATACGGTTGCAAAAATCTAGATTTTATTTTTAAAAATTATTGTCCAAACAGTGATTCGAACCCCTGTGGTTATCAGTTGGGAAGATCACGTGTGCCTTTGGTTGATTTGTCACCCCTCGCATTTTTCCGTAACTTAAAAGAAGGTTCGTCCCAAATCGAAGGCCGCCATGCGTCGAAAGGGCGCAAGTTTATGAGAATGCACGAATGGATATATCGATCAATTCATAAAGAAATCTACTGGTATAAATTAATAATTTTGTTAATTTGGTACCTAAATTTGATTTTAAAATGTAGGATGAAGTATAGATCGTCAGTTCCCTACCGCAGTGTAAAGGGATAACTTCATGTTATATATATTGATGTTATTACATGAAGAGCTATGTTATATTCCACTGTTTTAATGCCACACTCAGCAATATTCAAGCTATACTATGGCGGTCTGTAAATAATCGAGTCTGGACCAGACATTCAAGTGATCAACATCTTGAGCATCGACAAAAACATGACACATGTCACCCAAGTCAGCGAGCCTGACTACCGGATCCCGCTAGTCGCCTCTTTGGATAAACATGGTTTGCTGAAGATCAATTCTGAACCAGATCTTCACCGGTAGATTCAAATGTACACGTGGGTTTGTTTACATTCAGAAAACGACATCCCTTCATTTGAGCTATATCTAGATCCGCCTCCTCAAAACGACATTCGGTGTAATATCCAATTTACCAACAGTTAAAAAAATAGTAATTATTAAAATATATATCTAAACTTTTACATAGCTCAACTTAAACTGAAACTTATGAAAGAAAGACACGTAAGATGTTAATCAATAGATGAGACATATTCAACACACATGAAAAAGCATAAAATATCTTTGAGATGACCCCTTGTGTCTATACGCAGCGCATTCATTTCATGCCAGGTGAGTCGACGGTCCGTCATCATACCTGGCTGAGCGACCTAATTGCCATCTATAGTCTGATCTATTGTTTTTAGCAGCTATTCGTATTTTTTCTACGTTTTGCCCGATTTTACGAGTAAACATACTTTTCTGGATATCCTATTACGCATCCCACTGAACGCCCAGTTAGGCCGATGTGGGTTATTTCGAGATATGTTATTTGCAATTATATAATTTTTAGGGATACAGAGTAACAAATTTAAAACATTTTTTTCTATTTCCGACAGTACTGTAGAATAAACATTTGCCTTATAGTAAATGTCCGACAACCCTTTCACTACCTGAATGAAACCCTGAATGAAACAATTTAACCCACTCACAGGTTTGTTTCTATGGAAACGCACCTCCTGTGGCCACTGACTGATACAGTGGGAAATTCAAATCTGAATTTAAAAAAGAGAAATATATTTTCAAAATGTAAGTTTCGTAGGCCGTCTGCATCCATACATTTTACCGGGAGCCTTCATAACATGGCCATATCACACCTGTTCTTAAGTTACACTGGCTCCCCATCAAGGCAAGAAGCGACTACAAAATCCCCTGCTTGACCTACATGGCCCGTCACGGACTTACTTCCCCATATCTCTCTGACCTGCTTACTCCTTACTCAAACAAACGCTGTCTTCGATCATCCAACCAAGAGCTTCTGTTTATGCCAAAGTTCAGGCTTAAAACTTTTGGAAACCGGACTGTTTCATATGCAGCCCCAACTTTGTGGAACTCACTCCCATACAATCTGAAAGTTTCTGATAGTATTGCCACATTCAAGTCAGGACTCAAAACATACCTGTTTTCAATGTATTATTAGGACGTCTATTTGGACGTGTACATATTGCTGTATAAATGGTGGAGACTCTTTTAATCTGTCATTGTTGCGCCTTGAGCATATCTGCTGACGTGGAAAAGGCGCATGAAGAAATCTGCAATATATATAACATAACATACTTCTTTACACTATGCCTTAATTTCTAGTAGTGCGTCTTTCTGGTAATGCTGTCTTAACCGTTCCAAGCGACCACTCTTCCAGCGCCAATTATGCCTTCTATGGATACCAACCCGTGAAGGTCCGGGTTAGAATGTACCTTCAGTAACCCATGCCTGTCGTAAGAGGCGACTAACGGGATCGGGTGGTCAGACTCGTTGACTGGGTTGACATATGTCATCTGTTCCCAATTGCGCAGATCGATGTTTATGCTGTTGATTACTGGATTGTCTGGTCCAGACTTTATTATTTAAAGATCGCCTCCATATAGCTGGAATAATGCTGAGTGCGGCGTAAAACTAAACTCACTCACTCACTCTATGGATACCAGATACATCGCTTAGTTTAACCTCGAAAGTGGAAACTAAATTTCCAGGAAAAGTGTTACTTATTGGTACCTCTTCAATGATTATGTCAACTGTAACGCAGAGTTACAGATAAGCTGCGTATCTGCGTAAATTATGCAAATATTTATGTGAAAACTTACAATTCCTATTAAGTCTATTGCGTACAAGTACCCTTGATTTTTTGTAAATACTCAATATAGATCTTACAAACGTACACACAAAACTGTCAAATCTTAGCTTGCGCACCGGTGGATAGATGAAATTGAGAGGTTCAATTTCAACACATGAACTTGCAGTCTTTCTTATCGATTCTTATATTACAGATCAAGATACAAATAACAAACACGTAAGCCAACATTTAAACTTTATTATATTTTTTGCAATGAATGGAAAATGTCAAAATACCCAATTGAGTTCTAGTGAGGTGGGTACAATTTACTTGGTTACTCAAAGGAAAATTAGGATACCCGACTGAAATGAACACAAGCGAGTACATAACTCAATGACCCAAATGTCATCTGTAGCTTTTGTAACCATAGGTCCCGTTTTTATAATACCCCACTAATCATCATTAATCTATAATGTCAAAGAGAAAAATGTCCCTACCCCCCAAGAGCGCAATTAAGGTGAATCAAATTTTCATTTACAGTCCTCAGTAAGTACGCACAGTATGACAAAAATTATATTAAATCACGCGCACATATACTTATTATTTCAACACCAAAACTTGGACAATAACGTCTCTCTCGCATAATGAATCTTTCCCACTTCAGAAACTTTTATAAATATCATTTTTAATAAATGTAAAATTCTGTTAGCACTAACCATTAATCACGGAGTATCTATTCACCCCCTTACCTAACAGATTATGTTTATCTACCCTGCGTATGATAATCATACATTACTATACTACATTTCAACTCTATATCACAGCAGTCATTTATCTTAATCATTTTATCAAATCATAGTAACAAATATATGTTTACCATGTTTCAGAACATTAAGTCACGCACCATCTAATACCTTTTAGCTGTTACTTCATAAAAACATGACCTAGAACCAAAAAAACAGCTTCACATCTTTCCTTTAACCGTGTTAAAAATAAAAAATTGTTGTTGTTGTTTACTTGTGTTGACTTCAGAACGTATGCATATTAGCAGGTGTCTGTTAGACTTCATGTGCCATCTAGAACTGGTTTCATGTCACCAATGCGTTATAGATACGCACATAACTTTGAAATCTCAATGTTACATAATATATTCAAAAATTGTACTTAAAACAAACAGTTCTTTTATTTGTGCAGTACACTGATGCTTATTCACGTACCAATTAACGTTTTTAATTTGTTTGAGTGTTTAAAATAAACAAATTGACTTATTCAAACAATGTGTTTCCATACCAGGCTTGGCGGGCGCTCTGATTTTCCAAAGAGCCCTGAAAATCAGAGCAAAGTTTTTCCTATTCGCGATAGGTGACCGCAACCTGTGCAAAACTGTGAAACAAGGTATATGTGGAAGGCCGTCCATTGTCGTTTGTCGTTATCATTGTGCCAGGGAAACCTCCATTTGGGGAAACACTGATAAAATATGTGAAAAACGCATTGGTTTGGACTGCAATGCTTTATATTTCTATTGCTTGGGTCAAGAAATGCCTACAGGGTATTTTGTACGTTGGTTACCCGCAAAGAATTCGGGGAACTTGTTTGCAAGGAGTCGGAGAGGTATACCTTGTCCTTCGACTGGTTAGACTGGGAGAGTCTATGAAGGGGAATTTGAAACATTCATAAAATGAATACAGGACACGAAAAAGATAGGTCCATTCCTAGTAGATGTATTTGATCCTGAATCTCAGCGTTTCGAGATTTTTGGATGTCATTTCCACGCGCATTCATGCATGAAACAAAATGATTTGTCGAAAATATGGTACAGCAGAACCGTAGAGAGAATGAAATACATCGAAAATCTAGGCTTCAGCCTCTTCCTTCAGGAGACCGATTATGAATGGTAGTGAATGTCTTATTTGTAATAGCAGTCTCTTCATAATCGTCCTGTTTACTCTCTTGTCGGCTGTGTGATACAAATGATTCTTTTTCTTCCTGAGACGAGATTCATTACTGATAGACTGATAGACGAATATTATCTTTTAATATAATCAAACATATTTCCGATAAAGCACCTGTTTGTTGATTGGACATGGTGAGAAGTATGAACTTTCCTTGTCTGTCGGAGGATGCGTGCTTAAGAAATTCCAAGAATGCCGCAGAAATTAACAAAGGATGATTGCGGTTCATTGCGGAAATATATGGTTCAGTCCTCACTGGGGAACATGTTTGTCCTCAGTTGGTAACGGTGATAAAATAACAGTTTAAACATTAATAGTTGCAGACATGAAATAAGGTATCAAATCTTTAATGGTTACAAAAAGATAAGAGGATATTTCATAACAGGCCACGTCAGAAATAACTCTCCTTCCCAGAACTTACGACAGAAATCTGAATGTTTGTTCTAATCATTCAAAATCGAAAAGATAAACACGAGAGAAATCCGAACGACAATGACAAGCTGTACGTTTGATTCCGTCAAAAACATCGCCTGTTTTTCGTTTGCAAATGAATAAATATTTGTAACAGGTGAGATTTCCATAGTGAATAAAAAAATCGAGTCTGGACTAGACAATCCAGTAATCAACAGCATGAACATCGATGTATGCAGTTGAGAACATATGACATGTGTCAACCAAAAATCAGCGAGCCTGATCACCCAATCCCGTCAAAATATTTTACAAAGGCAATCAAAAACCATTAGAACCTGAACGTACGACCAAATCAAAACAATTCCTAAAGCGAACCAAAAGGCTCGCATAAGGCCGGTTTCGCCTGCACGTTTGTTTACAAACACGACTTGTTTCTTTCTTTGTTGTTTAACGCTGCAGTCAGCAATATCCCATCTATATGGCGGCGGTCTGTAAGTAATCGAATCTGGACCAGACAATCCAGTGATCAAAAGCACGAGGATCGATCTACGCAATTGGGATAGCGAGTCTGACCCACCCCTGATCGCCGAAGACCAATTCTAACCCGGATCTTCACGGGTTTAACAAGTCAAGTGATATGCAAAGCAGCCACTTCGCTAGAGTACGTTTTTACTCACCAATGACCCTGCCGTCACTGCTTTCTGCCACCCACCAATCCGAGAGGCCGATGTCGTTAAACTTTATCAGAGTCGAGAGAGACAAATCCCAGTCTTCTTGCTGGACAAGTTTAGCCACACGCTTCATGTCAGACCGGCCAGCCAAACGCCTGATCACGACACCGGCCATGCTCGTAGTGTTGCTTTGAGTTGAAGACATGAGTTCTCGCCAAAGTGTAAGGCATGATAGGCATGGTCTATCTTGGTGCAGGGGTTATGGGTTTGTTGTGAAGCACCATGTGTACGGTATGTTGTTTTTTGCAAGCGCTGACCAACACAAAAACAGAAATTCAACAGGATACTAAATTTAACCCTGCTCTTTCAGCACGTGACAGTCACGTGACGTTTTGTGTCGTCTGCTTGGTTAAGCAGGCGACTTCCGGTAGCGTGGGGAAAAGAAGAGAATTGTCACAGTCTGTTAAAGATTTGATTACTGCGAAGTTTCAACAGCACCAAAAATACAGTGAAATTGCCGGGGATCTTGGTTTACCTCGGAACACAGTTTAAAGTGTTGTAAAGGGATTTCTGGAACGTGAAAGCACAGAAAATCGCCCAAGAACTGGACGCTGACTGCACGGGAAACTCGTCAACTTTTAAAGTTAGTAAAAAAACAGCCGGATTTCTCCTTTGCCGGAAATCACCTCAAGGTTTAATCAGAATAGGATCAGAACTGTCTCCGAGCGTACAAGTCAAAAACAATAATTATCATAGACGTGTCGTTCGAAAGAAAATCCGGTTCAGAGATGTGAATGTGAGAAATCGCCTCGCTTGGGCCAGAAGAAAACTTCGATGGAGAATTAATGAAGAATGGAGCAGAGTCATCTTCAGTGATGAATGTAAAATAGGTATTGGAGAAAACAACTGTGTGTATGTGTGGATAAGGCCGGGCGAAGAGTACACCCCACAATGTTTGAGCCCCGGGTGTCATGCTCGTCTTTCTTTGATGGTCTGGGGCTGCATAACTTGTCATGGTGTTGGAACGCAAACTGTTGTAGAAGGTAACATAAATGCTCAGAAATACATTGATATTCTTGATTCCGAGTTGTGGCCTGTTATTGTCCGGCATTTCCCAAATGAAAATGATATTTTTCAAGACGACAAGGCGCATGGGCACAGAGCCCGTATGGTAGCAGAATATAAACAAAGAAATGACATAAATGGCATTTTGTGGCCAGCACAGTCTCCAGATGCCAATATTATAGAGAACTGCTGGCTTCTGCTGAAAAACCGACTGCGACAACGTATTGTTTACATCAATACCCGTGAGGATTGGAGCGAGAGATCCGACACGTGGGGAAAACATACCTGTGAACTATATCAGAAACCTGTATTTGTCTATCCCACGTCGTCTGAGGAAAATAATAGCTGCCAAGGGATACATCACCAAGTCCACGTGATTGTCGAATTAATGAGTGTCGGATTAACGAGAGCTAACTGTATTAAGGTCAGTTCTTTAATAATTTGGTTGTTACACGAGTTTGAATTTGCCGCTGACCTGCGTCCTCCCAGTGACGTCAGCCATGTTTGTTCATAAATATATGGCATGCCGCTGTAGCAGTACTCAAGTACGGATTTGTTGACATGCACTTTCCTGTTTAAAACTGTGCTCGGGAAAACGTCTTTGCGTTGAGAAACAAAATCGAAGCTGGATGTACGCGTGTATTATGCTCACACAGGTAGTCAAATGGTAGGCTAAGTCTGTATTTCAGAATACCCGATAAACGTGTAATACGTTTACTTTTGTAAGTACTATATATGTATTGTGGTATTTTCAGGGTTTTTACATGATATTAATTGTACAATTGTCTAAAGCAGATTAATACTAATCTGGATATTAAACAAACTGGCCAAGGTGACCATAGAAAATCCGTGCATCTACTATTTAAGCACACACAGCTCTTGGTAGTATATATTGTACATATGCACTAGATAACATCAAGTTGAGTTCTGTGGATTACAACTTCACGAAAGCCTGGTTCTCCTGCCTGAAGAGTTACCATGGTGACCACCACAAGATGCTTGAAATTGGATGAATGGATAAAGGATTGTACGTGTCATGGAATATTTATCAACTGAGACTCTTGGAAAAAAAGCAACACCCGCTCGGACATGTTTTCAAAAGCCATTGCTTATTAACCAGGTCTCTATATTTTTAAGCATTACATATCAGGCAATGCCACAAGAAGATATCTCCCAAAACCACGCATCAGGACATACGAACGAAACAGTCACGCACATCTCAGTTCTCTTTCCGCATCGAATTGTTTCCCTTGTTACCTATATATGAAATTGACCGGTGGTTAAAGCGCCTTCTCGTCACGCTGAAGACCCGGGTTCGATTACCAACTTGGGTACAATGTGTGAAGCCAATTACTGGTGTCCCCCGCAGTGAGATTGCTGGAATATTGCTTAAAGCGGCGTAAAACCATACTCACTCACTCACTATATATGAATATATATATATGAGAGAGGAGAGGAATGCTTTCATGAAATATGTCTCTTCGTGAACTCTTACATAACATAAATACTCGTTGAGAGGGCCACACAAGGTGAGTTAAGAAGGATACATTTGATTCCACGGACACAGGTAATGGTTATATGTTCAGAGTTTTGGAAACGAAAAGAAAACCTGTCATGGTGGATGACTAGAACAACAGATTTCAGTTAGTGTTGCCGCAAGACTGTACTGACTGACACCTGCTGCTGCACCTCAACCTGGCCTTGTAATGTTTACATGCATTTGTCTGACATTGTCCGACATTTGCAGCTCAGACTTACGGCACTGATTCATGATAAACTGTCTGAGCCCAACGCCTTTCGCGCCACATACCCTAGTCTGTCTCACAGTCCCTAGTCTGTCTCACAGTCCCTGAACCACATTAGGTTTCCTCCCTACAGCAGGCTAGCCTTCCCTGTAGTGCTTTATAATAAAGCCCTAAACTGAAGTATTATTTACTTTGAAAGAGTCTGAATTTTGAATGTTTGCAAAAAAAACCCCCACTTGATTTTTAAACAAAAACATTGTCAAAATGACATCTAAAATGATTGGAGCATTTCAGAAATTAAATTTCCGACTGAACAGAACAACACCAGTTTTTCTTCAGGATTTACTCCCACCTGTAGTAGGCAACCAGATAAGTTATGAATTAAGAAACTCCAATAATTTTAGCCAACCATGTACAAGACTGAGGTACTATCATCTTTTATTCCATCAGCAGTTAAAATATGGAATAATAATCCCATAGCTATTAGGAATTGCAACTCTGTTGCATCATTTGAATCTAATATCCACGTGAAAGAAAAGTGTGCACCTAAATACTATTCATATGGAATAAAGAAGTTAAATGTTTTGCACACAGGATTAAGGTATATATGACGAGTACAGTTAATTATGATTTATTTAGAATAAATATAAAAAGTGACGCATCATGACAATGTGGCCATGGTTGCGAGAATGTTTTTCATTACTTCCTTGAATGTCCATTGTTTACTAATCAAAGTAAACTATTAAAATCTTTAGAAAGTATTGTTAAAATTAGAACATTGACTGGTCTTAATCTTATCTTTCATGGTAGTGCCATTAACTGAAAAGCAGAATGTTCTCAAATATGTACATATCTCTCTGCCATTTATCTATATCTCTCAAACAAAAAGTGCCTCAGTTAACTTAACATATCCTATTTTTGTGAGAGGGTTTTTCTCAGTTGGATAAGTTGTGCCCAAATCTTTTTTCTTGAATGCATAAAATGTTTTAATCAATAAACACAATCAAACCTCTCAGTGACAAACCTGTTTTTATATTCGATAATAATTGATAGTAAAAATAATTTTGAGAATAGAAGAGAGATTATCATTTAATCACAACAAAGTCCTATTTACACACAATCATACTTTTCAGTAACGAACCTCTTTCAGGCTCACCCTACTCTACTCCTTGGACAGTGGACTGTTCCATTATACCCGTAGGTGTAACCCTAATTAACCTTCTAGTTCAGTGTCTGTCAACTGGCTGTCTGTCAAATGGGTGTCTGTCAATTGGGAGATAACCGTTCAGGTTCTGAATCTCTGGTCTCCCTAGGGCTCGTTTTCAATTTAAATGGGCTTGTTTGTTACTATCAAAATTATATATATTCAGAGACTAAGCCTTAGTCTACACATACCCCTGTTGTTGCAGATTGCAGAGGTTGTTCGGAACCAGTTTTCTCCAGGAGTCACTGCTCGCATTGAATGTTTAATTCGTGTAGACTGTTTATACCATCAGTTTAATATCTGAAAGTAAATATGTTAATAATTAACAGCATATTACATGCGCTTCTAAACTATCAAACGTAATGAATTTTGAGACAAATATAGATTATTACATGTTGTAAAATTTACAAACATTAAATGAAATATAACGGAGATAATTGTGAATACAAATCTATTTGTGTATACTGGTTATGTTATTGGCAATATATTTGCCTGGTCCAGACTGGAGTATTTATAAACTGCTGAGTGCGACGTTAAAAAACAGCCAAACCAAAAGTCCATATACTTATTGAAACACGAACCTTTTTGTGAAATTAAAGGTGGATATTGGTCGAATAAACACTCAGAGTTGATGAATGCGGTTTTTAGACTAGAAAACAGAATCTATAAATGGAAAGATCTCATACATTTTAGTTTCTAGCCGACGCAATGCTAGAGTTGTGTTCAGATAATACTTGTCCTGCACCAGACTGTGGAATATATGCTTAATATGAAAACAAACACGAAATCTAGATTTTTACGAAGGTCAGTCTAGCCAGCTCATCAGGATTTCTTTAATTTTAGATGAAAGCAAAAACAGTGTGTTAGAAAAGATTTCATGAACTGCATGTTAGTCCCAACCCTTCTCATGGTGAGGATGAAGTAACAGTAAGAACATTCGTCCACTCAACGAGGCACCCTGCCTAGGAGTTCGCAGTGTCGATATATGGGAGTCTATTTCACTCCTCTGCAGCGCCTAGTTATGTTCAGTCCCGAATATTATTTATATTCCGTGATCCCATACTTTTTTCAGAGTATATTTGAACATTCCATAGGCACCCCATGTATCATGTTTTAGTTAAATCGAGGCTGAATTTGTTTTTGTTTTTTTATAAAGGGTTCTATTATTGGATCAGTCGTTGGCAATCTATAGCCTGTTTTTATATTGCATTGTCACTCACTCACTCCAATATTTTATATTTAATTACTAGTTTTCAATGGATATCTGTGATACCCTAGTAGTTTTATTGTTCTTCGTCAACAGGTTTTTAATTTCTAACTTATTGATCTTTAACATAATTATTAACTGTTCTCGTCACGATATGGTTGAACTATTGCCGATGTGACTATAAATATTAACTCACTCACTCACTCTATTATTGGAAAATAAGGTCGAAAAGCGAATTAGGTTTTTTATTGTTGGTGCTGCTTGTTTCTTCTAATGTGTATGCAAAGCTGACAGCAGTAACGCTGAAGATCTTTCTGCATAATATGTTTAACCAATGATAATTCAAAGACAGGGTTATGGGCAAGCAGGGCAATGAATTGAATCTCGGGCCGACAATACAACCGCCAGCATCATCGCTGTGCAGTCAAAATGGTTTCATTGATCTGTTAGTTGAATTTGCATACGGTGCTACCATATTCTGGAGGAGAGAGATCAGGGTACTTTGTGAGTGAGTGAGTATGGCTTTTACGCCGCTTTTAAGCAATATTCGAGCAATATCAAGGCAGGGGACACCAGAAATTGGCTTCACGCATTGTACCCATGTCGGGAATCGAACCCGGACCTTCGGTGAGACGAGCGAACGCTTAAACCACTAGGCTACCCAACCGCCCCTGGGTACTTTGGGGAAGGTCACAATCAGAATAGGAAAAGACAACTATGATCTACACATAGCATTTTACACGGTGACTACAGATCATTGCTGAATGTTATATTGAAGAAATGTTACATTTCCCATTAGTATATAATACAAAGTGATTTTTTCTTAAAACGAAGTTCTTTTTTTAATTAAATATAAATGTCTCTCGTGTTCATAAGATTCCTCCTTTCGACCTTGTAGTGGTAAACAAATGGTAAAAGTGAATTTTGTTTTGTTTAAACATAATAATATAAGTGGTTTTGATGTGATCAAGGTTGCGGTTATCCAATCAAAACGACTAAAACGTGAACAAACACAAGTGTGGCGTACGGATCTGTCATCACCTGTATCTTCATCACGTGGGTCATAATATTCTCAATTACATCCACAGATGTGAAGCAGTTGCCTGCTGGCGAGAGACTCGGTCGCTCCTATTTGGTCATAGGCGATGGCTGGCTATCTCATCAGACGTTTGATAGGTCGCTTTGAAATGAAACGTGTGGCTGAGCTGGTCAACAAACAAGGATGGAACCTGTCCCTCGAATATCTCCAAAATGCCTTTGATGCAAACCCCTCGGGATGGTGGGGAGCAGAGGGAGTCGACGGCAGGATTATTGGTGAGTCAAGTTTGCTTGCTTGGATAAAATTGCCTGTTTGGATAATATTGCGAGCTTTATTACTGTCAGTCGTCTTGGGTTCAAGTTCCTGACATCTTCTCGAATCCTTTGTCACATTTTCAATCGATTTGCAGAGCACGTAGAATTCCGTTTCCCCCTCTCTTTGGTGGACGGAAGATGAGTACATCTATGTTTCAGAAGAAATATTTTCGTCTGGCGGAATTTGAATGAAAAACGTTTTACCCCGAAAGGTGAAGCGAGACATATTACATCACTATTGTGAAACTCTCCCCTTGTCTTCTGGAACACTGTACGTGTGCTTGTCATTTCGTTTGTATAACGACTGTATTGACTCTATCGTATTTCTATGTCGTGCAGTACTCGAGTCACATCTGCTACCATTAGTCCTGTGAAATGGTTCTCTTTTTATCGGAACTTGACCACATTCACATCTGGTGATTGTTGCAACAACGGAGTCAAATAACTAATTCTTAAGGTGTGTGTTACGTTCAGGTGTTATAGGAACTGCAATGACATGTAGTCTATTTGAACGTTTTCTTTTGAACGTTTTCTTTCTGACCGACGTCTTTGTTGAAACACATTCTCCCACCTTCCGTTGTGTTTTT
Source organism: Haliotis rubra (assembly GCF_003918875.1). NCBI lineage: Eukaryota > Metazoa > Mollusca > Gastropoda > Lepetellida > Haliotidae > Haliotis > Haliotis rubra. Next base: position 878,435 of record NW_025767401.1, on the reverse strand, counting down.
GTTGATTACATTCTTATCTTTGTACATTCTCCCACCTTCAGTTATGTTTTTGTTGATTACATTCTTATCTTTGTACATTCTCCCACCTTCCGTTGTGTTTTTGTTGATTATATTCTTATCTTTGTACTTTCTCCCACCTTCCGTTGTGTTTTTGTGATTTTTTACATTCTCCCACCTTCCGTTGTGTTTTGTTGTTGATTACATTTTTAACTTTGTACATTCTCCCACCTTCCGTTGTGTTTTTGTTGATTATATTCTTATCTTTGTACATTCTCCCACCTTCCGTTGTGTTTTTGTTGATTACATTCTTAACTTTGTACATTCTCCCACCTTCCGTTGTGTTTTTGTTGAATTTATTCTCTTATTTTTTGAATTTACATACATTCTCCCACCTTTCGTTGTGTTACTTGTGTAAACATGTTTTATCCATATATATTCTCAGCATTCACCCGATAAAGGAGCAAGAATTAGCTCTTAAGCCTCGTATAAAGAATAAAAAGAAGTTGTTATCCTTATAAAGCGTGTCATGTATTGACAACAATCACGTGCAGAGATCCTTAGCGATCGCGCGTGCATTGGAATGCAAACACACATACACTGATAAACAAGAAAACGATTTAACGTTTAATGAAGAATTGAGTATTGCACAAATCAGCAGCGTGAGCATGTCATGGGTCGACTAAATGCTGAACGCTCAGTTGCAACAGTTACAAACGCCCTGGACTAAATTCGTGCCACAATACACAGTCTGGGGATTCGCGTTTAACAGAAGGGCACCGTTGCAGATCGCCAAAGGTCTGGGGCGTCGCGTGTGATGTCACACCAAGATGACGTACGAATCAGATTAAGTCATCTCAGCAACAGATCTGTGCCTGTAATCTCCACTAGTAGAGTTATAGTGCTGGCACAGACCATCAGGAATCGTCTGCGCATTGCAGATATCCGAGATAGACAACCATAAGCAGGACCTATCCTGATTCCATTTCATTGTGCTTAACGTTTAGGATGAGTGAGGAGACACGCTAACTTAGACCAAACGCAGTGGATGTGTCACGCTTCACATTCCGTTTTGGAGGAGACAAGGTCATGGTTGGGGGGAGCATTTTGTACCAGCGGTCATTCAAACACATTTGGGATGGGATGGGAAGATGATTGCGGCAGGAGATGAATCAACCCCAGACCTTGCAACGGCTTGGGCAACCACTCGTTGACCAATGGCGACGACTTCCGGTTAGCGTGTTTCAACACGTTCTACTGACCATGAGGAGACGTTGTGTTGCAATAACGGCCTCCTTAGTAGGTCACTCTGACTGACGTTTTCTGTTCCAATACTTTATTTGTGTGAAGTTCACTTTGTTCATTGAACGTAGTCATGCACTGTTGCTTCAATACAATGATGCCGCAATGCACTTTTCACCGCGTGTAAGACCTGCAGCTACCGCTGTTTTAATCGAAGAACGTACATGCATATTTCCAATTTTACATTTTTACTCCACTTCCTCGCCATCCCTAGCGGCTATATAGACGGTGTACATACTGTTAGGGTAAAACGCACCCAACAGAAGTAAGTCCCTATGGTACCTGGCGTGGTGGCCTGGCTTTAGATACTTGTGATCTGTACATCGTTTCTATAAGGTATGGTTCAGTATAGTGATCTTATTAACGTTACATGCTGGTCCTACACTTGTCACACAGTCGATTCTATACTGTACATGATCTCTACGTTCACTATTAATGTATACTAGCTACATAAAGAAACTGTGCATTGTCAAAATATTAACCCAGTTGATAAGTACGATAACAATGTCAAAGGAACATATAAACTTTAATGGAGGGATCATGAGACCATAACAAGTCGGGAGAATTTCAATTGAAAAGTCAATCACAATGACGTCACGAGTCCACAAGCGGGACAGGGGTCAAACGACCATGTCACAAGCTCAATAACGGGTATGTCCACCATCGGCATTGAGAACAGCAGTGCATCGACGACGCATAGAGCCTATCAAACGTGCAAGGAAGGCTTGTGGGATGTCACGCCAGATTCTCTCAACTTCTGTTGCAAGGTCAAGGACGTTATCTGGCGGATGAGGAAGACGGAGTAGAAGTCGATCCATCTCGTCCCAAACATGCTCTATCGGGGAGAGATCCGGTGAATTTGCAGGCCAAGGCACTAAGTCAACGTTGTGGTGTTGCAAGAAATCCATAGCAACCCTTGCGGTATGAGGGCGGGCATTGTCCTGTTGGAATGTTAACCCAGGGCCATGACGATGCAGAAAAGGAATTGCCACAGGTCGAAGAATCTGATCCCTGTAGCCCACACCAGTTAAGTTGACCTGAACAATCACCAAAGGTGTTCTTTGGCGTGCTGATATTCCACCCCAAATCATCACGGAACCACCACCAAAGCGATTCCTCTCCAAGACACAGGCCTGTGCATAACGTTCTCCCATGCGTCTATAGGCACGTTGGCGTCCATCACTATGGGAACTGTTAAACCTGGACTCATCTGTAACAACATTTCTCCACCAAAACAAGGGTCTGCGGACATGATTTCGGCACCACATTCGGCGAGCTTGTCGATGACGTTGTGTCAGGATAGGCCGTATGGCGGGACGTCGTGGTCTGATCCCGTGATGACGTAAACGTTGTCGAACTGTGTTGGGGTGGATACGGCGAAGTCCTGGGATGGTTCGGGCAGTCATCACTGCAGTCTGAAACCTGTGGCGAAGATGGGTCACCCTTATCCATCTGTCCTGTCTTGGCGTTGTTACACGTGGACGTCCAGAACGTGGCCGATCGATGACGTCATTTGTGTTCTGGTAGCGTCTCACCGGTGCAGAAATGGTGTTCCGGTGGCAGTGGAAATGTGCAGCCACTTGTCGTTGAGACATTCCCCCACGGACCATCCCAATGGCCTCATGACGTTGTGCAGACGTGAGCCTTGGCATGCTATGCGTTTCAATAGCCGTTTAATTTTTGAACGATCGCAAGGGCAGGGGTTGAGCTTTCCAAAGTGACAGTATTGTGTGGCATTCATTTGCTCTGTTTCTCTTTCCCGGAATGCACGTGCAACAACGTATTGCACGTCTCAAGGACGAACCCACTGACGACACTGAACGTGGCACGTGCATGCATGTTGGATACATGTCACTAATCTCTGAGTGTAAATCCTTATGTGTCTACACAGGTTTGACAAATTTAGATTTTAAATTTTTGTATGCACAGTTTCTTTATGTGCCTAGTATATAATGTGTTCTCGTCTGTTTATGGCTGAACCTATTACAGATGTTACTTAATGTTAAATCAGCCATTCAATCACGTGTTTTTCTTCATACGTCTAGGTTGCTGTAGCGTGTTTGATTTCGAGGACAATGCTTCTCACGGAGGGTGTTTCGTCGTAGATGAAGATTATCGAAATCAAAAGATCGGGAAGAAATTGATAACAACAGTAATATCAACATATATAGAGAAAAACGTCTCAATCCTGACGCTGAATCCTAACTTCCAAGAAGGTTTCAAATCCTTACATGAAATACGATTGTTGGCAAAGGAAAAGAAAAATGTCAAGATTCCACCTTTACTGGGTGCAAGGTTTCGCATACTTCCGGTAACTGGCGCCCTTATTGGACGTGTCGAGGAGTACGATGCACGGACACACCCCGTCAAGAGAACTACTTTCTTTCATAAATGCATCATTGCAAGTGCAACCTCTGTGTTCACAGCTGTGGATACATTTTCTAATGACGTCATTGGTTATGGTGTTCTTCAACGAGCCAATGAGGCATGGAAACTGGGTCCAACGTACGCCGATAATGATGATGTAGGATACGAACTCTTCAGAACGCTTTATGATGAAGTCCCGGAAGGAGACGTCGTGGTGGTGTATCCATACGCAGAGAACCACTCGGAGATATATGGAGAAATTGGATTTACCTATCAACGCACCTTTACCTTGATGTACTCAAAGAATCCTCTGAGTATTCCAGTCGAAAAGGTGTATTCTGCAGTTGGTTCTTCCTTCACACCAATGTGAGTGAGTGAGTGAATATGATTTTACGCAACATTTAGCATTATTCCTGAAATGGGCTTTGCACATTGTACCCATGTGGGGAATCGAACCAGGATCTTTGGCGTGACGAGCGAACGCTTAAACAACCAGGCTACCCAACCGCCCCGCAGTCTATCCAGTATACATGTACCTATACTTCGTTCACCAGGTGAAAAATAATTACGTGGATGAAAGTGCACACTTTGTAAGTTGTACTAGGGCGGCTCGGTTTCACAGATGTTATTATTCGTAATCCAGATGTCAAAACATTATACTGTTCAACGGGTGTATGTTAAATCAAATATTCAGATGAGTATGGCATTAAAACCGCGTGTGGTAAACTGGTTTGTTGTTTCTTCAATTATGGACGGTCTACATCTCTATATATAGTAACTTATTAAAACTTTGATTTCCTTGATATTTAATATTCCTCATTTTGTACAATATTACACAAATGTGCTAAGTATCTGGTGAAACACGTTATTTAATATTGTACGTGTACATCTGTGCACAAAGACGCAACTTTTGTATAATTTAGGAAATAAGTATGTTCATATGAGTATATGCAACATTTGATACTTACATAATACATATCAGCTAAAAATGATTATGTGCTAAAATTCATTAGAAACGCAACACTGGAAAACCCGTTTAATTCCCTGATAAATATAAAAAAGAACTTGTCATAAGTTAACGATAACAAAGACGGGGGTCTAATTGAAATTTCACACGCTCTCAAGACTTTCACACAGTCAATGTCAGTAACGGGTGTGGCCACCGTTTGTCTCGAGCACAACTACACATCTTCGTCTCATCGATAAGATGACCTTCCCCATGGAAGCTGGCGGTATCTGACATCATGTTCGTTGCAGAACGAGTTCCAGCTCATGGACGTTATTTGGTTACCTCCAACGGAAAGTCTTTTCCCCATCTCGTCCCACAGATCCGGAGACTGTAACAGCAAGAAGGAATGTTTGTTTTCTAAAGAGGGTTCGTGCACTGTTCTGCTGCAAAATATGGAGACGTTGATCTGCCGTCGTGTGGGGAATGTGCTGTTCTCAATTCCTGCGCTGTACCAATATGGGCTCAACTCGGAAGCAGTCCCAGCTGACGTAATCGCCGTTGTTGCGTCATGGGGCTGATGAATCCTATTTCCACGATTGGTATTGGATGTTTTCGACCTTGGCTTGAAAATGTTCCTTGACCAAGTGAGAACGACGCTTGCGCTGGGGTCGTGACAACAAAGAGGAATGTAATCATTCAGGACCACCTCAGATCAGAAGCCCAGTACCTCTTATTCACCTGCTTTACTTGTCGAGTCCTGTCTACAGTGACATTGATACGTCCTTTGGACGCGACAAATGGAACTTCCTTTCTCTGAAACGTGGTAAAATAGAAAAGGGAAGATCATTCATATAGCCCTGAGGATGAGTTATTGACTATCTCTTTGAAGATTATGTATATTCGTACTTAGGGATACAGGTTAGAGACAAACTCCAGAATGCCCATTTAAAGGACGAATTTCAGGAAAACACGGCAAAATGTGTGACAATCTGGAGTTCAGAGGTGAACAATCTGCTCCCCCCACCCTTTCTTAATGTGTATTTGTGTTATGTGTTGTTGATTTGATGAAACATGATGTTCAGGGTATTGGAATTTCTTGAAGGCCTTAGCTCACCTTGTAGACATGGTAGAAACGTTCCAACACGTGGGCCTTCACACGCATGCACGTACGCACAAACGCATGCACCCACTAACGCAACTTTATTACCATTATCATTACTATTGTTTTTAAGAATTGTAAAACCTGACATCTTACATGCATTGTGGTTGAAATACGCCAAACAGTTGAAATAGCACCTTGGCACGGTCAGCCCAACTTCATCAGTATTTTATTACCGTGTTACATATCCTTCAATGAAATCTGCTGGTTTCCTTATAAATAAATTCACTCGAACAGTCGTCAAGCCAGTATGGCCGCCAGACGAGGCTAAGAACATGAAAAGTCTGAAGGTGGTTCGTCTTGCCAAACTGCAGTGTTTTCAAGGAAGAAGCTGAGCACATACCTTTTGTAAAGGTAGTCAAATAGAAATGAGTAGAATAAAATATAGCCGCAAAAGAGTGTGAAATTTTTAAACCTTTGGTCATGTATAGGTTCAGAGGAGAAGGTTTTATCAGATAATTATTATTAAAAATGCGATCAGAGTGCCTGACCAAAACCACAAATGGCATGGGACCATAGACGAAACTGATGGGCTTACGATAGTCTGTCATACAGACCCTAAAGCAAATATATCCAGGAAATCCCACGCAAGTCTAGAAAGTGTGGCAAGTCTAGATTTCCATAGCTTCAAATGAAGAAAGTCTCAGGGCTCCTTTTTTATTATATTTTGGGTTTTTTTCACTATGAGCCTTTTTTCTGTAAAATATGTTCATTTCAGAGACTAGTTGGTAGTCTAGGCTTCCGATACCAGCATCGCATACCAGATTGGGAAAATTGAAAAAATAACACAAATCAATTTTCAATATTCTGTCTTTAGTTATTGCCTTGGCCTTTAAAGAATGGATGGATAGAAGGGTAATTAGACGAAACCCAATAATCAGTCATAATGCTGTCATGTACTGAGCCAAGGTATGGTTGTGTATGTAATGGTGGAACAAGGTCACAAACTGTGAGTCTGTATTTAGCAGGTGGATCAGGTACCCACGAACCCCAAATATTGACGACACCCTTTCAGAGCGTCCCAGCCCAACGACGAGAATACAGGATCGATTGATCCGAAACCCGGTTCCACGGAATCGTGCTCCAACGTCGGTCCATATTGCTGCAAACTACTTGAATACGAGTTACGGACGATAAGAAACCATCTCCATGCTCGACGGCCACGTGTTGCGCCGCCCGTGAACAGTCGTCAAAACGTAGAAACTTGGGTTATTGATGGTTCCGCGTGATGTTTTCACACTGCACATAGGGCGACCGTGTCTTTTGAAATGATTGTCAAGCAAGTAAAGTTGACTGTTCGAAAGGTGTGTCAGTCTTCATGCAACGATCTAAGTAGACAGAGAAAACGGTCTCACTGGAGGTAAGTGAATAATGATATGAAGGGAATCGGTGATTTGATATCAGATACACGTTATACCGAAAGCTCTACTTTACTCTTGGTTTATTTAGGGCAATCATATCAGTAGTTTGGATTCATATTTATGAAAAAACAGAGCACTGGGAATGTGTGAATATGGATGCCAACTTCTCGTCTTCATGCCATCTCCAAAAAATAATAAATAAAAATATCTCCAAACGTTTAATTAGATCTTATCATGCAGGAAACCAAGCATTGTACAAATATTTTTCTTAATATACATGTACTTCACAAGCCATTCGCTTCGGTTTATACAAAATAGGCCCCCATTTTCTGAGGTGAGTTGAACTGGAGACAAGATTATTGCATTTTGACAGCGTTCGTGTAAGTACATGTCCGTGGTTGCTGGCTGTGTTGATGATGATGGTGATGATGATGATTTGGAGATTTAACGTGCTCTTTCCGACATAACGCGTATTTCGATGGTCGTAATGGAGTTCTGCCGATGTTTTGTTGCCTGCCGCTTAGATACCATGTCGCAGTTTGTACGTGAATACAACTCTCAGTCACAGTGTACTAACTCCGAGCAGACAACTGAATGAAGATGGTCTTAGATTTGATCATAACCTAACACACAGGTTACACATGACAATGCCGGATTACGATAAGTTTCACTGACATATGTCAAAGTAACTCGGTTTCAGTGTGGGCGTCACCAACAGGCCAACCATTAAAACATTGTTGCAACTCTTCGTGTACAATTTACTGTTAGTGTAAACCACACCCTTTTACTTTTCTAACTGGGATGATCTTTAAAGTATTGTTTTGATGTTAGCATTGTTAATGGAATTATTGGTATGGCGTGGTGGTATCCAGATAGCCCTTAGACCACATTCCCACAACCCCAGATTATTAGATCATAGTACATACACAAATATTTAATTCTTATAAAAATATTAATACAGTCGTGCCCCGTTTATCCGAACCTCAGATATCCGGAAAACACGCCTTCCGCACGAAAATTCATTAAAACGAATTCACAATGTTGTAAAACTACTCACTTAACCGGAAATCCGGTTTCCGTAACCGGACGGTCATTTTCACATACCAAATGCTAAATCATATGCATTTTTTTCTCGCATATCCGGATGGCTGAGCACCTGTCAGTATGTTTACACGCGCATTTTACCGAGCGGCCTTGCGTGCCCTAACATGAAACAAGGGTTACAAGTCCGCATTCTTTGAAGGGTGAGAGAATTAACTGCCCTTAATTAGCAAGGTGACACTGAGTTAATCTTGAGGCGTGTCAATTGTTATTGGCATTCGACTACATTACTTAATATAAGTTGGGCTGATTGTAGGCTACGACCTTTTCTCAATAATGGACAGGCCAAAAACTTTTACAATTACAATGTGAAATATAACTGAATAATTTAACATATCCTGCTCGGTAGTAGCTTAGGAGTACATATTGGTAAGGGTTCCGGGTCGTTTCACCCCCGTTGTTTCATCCCAATTCCAAACTAAGTCAATTCATCCCACACGAGGGGTCGTTTCACCCCTAATCTTGAGTTGTTTCAACCCAACTAATTGAATATACATGGAGAATGGTATTAATTCTTAAATTTGTTAATCCTAATTAGGCAATGTTTTTACAACAATCAGGTAAATGCTACTGTGTCTGTGTTGAGATGGCACATCGGACTTAAGCTTTTATCTCATCTAATCTTATCTCATCTCATCTCATCATCCTTAAACTTGAATGAACATTTATATAAATCGACATTGAGTTAGACATTACACTTGCATTTGTGTGATGGGGTGACTGCATGTTTGGAGATCTGTCTCAGCTGCAAGTAGAGAGTAGGACCGCGTCAAGATGGACTGCAGTGTGAAACTTGTCATAACACAGAATATGTGGCACAGGCAATACTTGGTCATAACAACTGTTTGATAAGAATGTTGCATGCATGTTAGTACACAGCGCTTGATAAATAATGTTTAATTGAATTGATACCTTATATAGATCCAATGAGTAAATTTAATCGGTTAATTGTTATTATTCTACTTTCAACTAACAGGAATATCAAGAACTGATTACCGGGTAATGCGTCGTGAAGAAAATGACAGCTGGTCTTGTGATGCGTGTTCGCAAGCCCGTATGGAGAGTTCTTTTTTAAAATAAAATATGCATACTTTTTAAACGGCTTTAAACTAACTGCCACTGGTTCCGGAATGCAGTGTAGAAACAGCTGTTACAGATTTCGAGAGAGCTCTGTGGCAAGCCTTGAGGACCACTTTGCCAGACGTTAGAATCCGGGGCTGCATGTTTCACTAGAGTCAGTGCCTGTGGCGGAAAATATAGAGTCTTGGCCTCCAACAGACATACGGCCAGCGACAAGGCATTTACAATTACCTCCATCGACTCATGGCACTGCCGTTTCTCCCTGCAGACCACACTGTTCCAGCCTTCACATCTCTGAAGACCCGTGCCAACACAGAGCAATTGCGAGAGTTTGTGACGTACCTGGAGACAAAGTGTATGACATCAGACCTGTACACACCCTCTCTGTGTTTCAGCATGCAGTCAGGACCAAGTGCGCCTGGTTCAGAATGGTCTTCTATCAAGAGACAAGAGACAGAAATTCAAGATGATCCACGAGAAGCTTCTTAACCTCTGGACAGAGTACACTGACAGGGAACTCTCCACAAGTTCATTCCTGTCCAAGGCAGCTTCTTGCTATCATCACTGATCCAACACAGCCAATATGAACTGATATAATTATATGCAAACAACCTGAATATGCTGTTTCCACTGTACGTAGATGAATAAAATATTGAAACAATTAAATCTCTAAATTCTGATCAAAGAGCTCTGCAGAGGCTTTATTTTATCTTAATGGACACAGATAATTTCTAAAATCATCACCAATTCCAAAGCAAAATTATTAACAGACAAAGGTTAAACCTGGTGATGAAGTGAGGTAACTGAAGTACTTTGTAAACGTACATTCACATGTTTGATACTTTAATATACGACACCACCATATAGCTATAATAGTACTGAGTGCAGCGTTAAGCAACAAGCACATGATATAGGGAAATGTGTTTATCAAATGTATTAATTTGTTACAAAAACGAATTTACCCGACGTACCGAGTATCGCAATTAATATAAGTGTGCATCCTACCATCATAATTATATTACATCCAGGATGCAGTTACTGCATACGTTAGTAATGGTAAGCCACACAGCGTTTACATTTCAGTCTTTCCGTTAATGCAGAACACCTTGAGTCTTTTTATAATTGAATCTATATTTCTTGTCAGCAGCATAATAAAAAACTAAAAAATACACTAAAAGGTGAAAGACCAGAACGGAATTGATCATAGTATCTGCATGTTCATGTGTATTGTTAAACCTGGTAAATGTTAGGTTATATATGCCATCACAGTGTAAAGCTGTTACACCTGTTACCTGTCATCAAGAGAGCTAGTCGTAACGTTCTCGGATGTACCACTCACGGACGATGGCTGGTTACCTCATCAGACGGTTGGTACTCCGGTCTGAATTGAAACGTGTGGCTGAGCTGGTCAACAAAGAAGGGTGGAACCTGTCCCTCAAATATCTCCAAAATGCCTTTGATGCCAACCCCTCAGGATGGTGGGGAGCTGAAGGAGTCGACGGCAGGATTATTGGTGAGCAAAATTAATTATTTAACAGATCAAAGTTCAGATTGAGAGTAAATGTATACGCACCCGATATTTTTCAAAATATCAATGTTACCATTCTTCATAGTAAAGGAACGGATCCGTTACGACGTTAACAAGTGCGGTTATATACAAAAATCTGGCGTACAAGTCTCAAGAAATCACATAAGTATCAATAACTGATCATAATGTCAATATCTCGTGTAACCAACTGCACTAACATCCCTGACCCAATTCCTCATTGACTCGATTAGACGTTCAATTTGACGTTGAGATATTACGTTCCATTTTGGGCTGAAAGGCGTGTTCCAATACAATAATATTTTATGCTGGAGGATCTCTCCGGCGCATTCTCCGACCCCAGTATAGGATTGATACGAAGACTCCTTGTGGGCTAAAGTAGAGTTGCTATCGTCTCTTGACGTATGGAATCACCAACAGGTGCAGGGTGTGGCCTGGAATTGTCATTCATGAAGACTGACCTTGTGTTTCAGAGGATGCTCATCTAAATGTTAACCTGGGCGAGCACACTAAAACCGGTTAAAGTCAATGCGAGTACAAGAAGCCACACACGTGGGCATTAACGTTACTAATAGTGAAATAACTTGATGTGGCGTTAAAACCCATTTTGCATCTCCTCGGATATGTGATATTCTTTTCTCCGTTCAAATCTGAACAATCACATACCATTACACAAAATGATCTGTTGACATTTTACCATGTTTAGGTTGTTTTGCCGTGTTTGATGTCGACGACAGCGAGACTTCTCAAGCTGGGTTTGGCGTGGTAGAGAAGCTGTGTTGCCATCAGAGGATAGACATGACGTTGGTGAGAACAGCATTATCAAAACTTCCACAGAGAAACGTTTTAATATTTACATTTCATACCAACCTTAAACGTTTCAAACCTTTTTACGAAATTCTGATGTTGAGAACACGGAAAACCAGTATGATGTTTCCTCCTTTACTGAGCACTCGGCTTTGTATACTTCCATTAAATTACATTTCCCTGGATCGTGTGGAGGAATACGATGCAAAGATACATGCAGACAAGAGAACTACTTTCTTCTACAAGTGCATCATTGCTAAAGCGACGTCTGTCTTTGTAGCCTTAGATAACAGTACTAACGACGTCATTGGTTATGGTGTTCTTCAACGAGCCAATGAGGGATGGAAACTGGGTCCAACGTACGCTGATAATGATGATGTAGGATATGAACTCTTCAGAACGCTTTATGATGAAGTCCCGGAAGGAAACGTCATGGTGGTGTATCCATACGCAGAGAATCACTCCGCGATTGCCTTATATAGAGAAATTGGATTTACCTATCAACATACCTTCACTTTGCTGTACTCAAAGACTCCTCTGAATATTCCAGTCGGAAATGTGTATTCTGCTGCTGGACCCTTCTTTACACCAATGAAGTAACAAGTTCAAGGTCGTCCTTAAGGTCTTGAGGATTGCAAAGTATGTGTGTAAAGGTAGCCCATTCAGTAGATTAAACTGTATTTGCAGACTGTCGAAAGAAATCTTACTATTCTTACTTTAAGTAAAGTGAAGATATTGATTCCATCTTCTTGCAAATATTCATGTCCCTTGATGGACGAAGTCTATTTCCGAAAGAGAAAAAGTCGTAACATTGGTCAGAAGTAGTTACATATCCAGGTGAAAGTGCTGAAATCACACGCTCCACAATCTGATTGCAAACCGTTTTTAATTTTAGGGCGTGGCCCAAAATACCTGCGCAATAAAATCGCCAGAATGAGCCCCTGTTCTCAAGACAATGCCGAGGCATACTCAAAATCAAACGTACAATGTCAACTTAGTTCATTCCATCCCATTCTTCCTGCAGTGCAGCGCCATGTTGGCTGTGGTTGTTGACGATGACGCGCGCGCCCTCCAAGGACATCCCAGACATGTTCGATAGGTGACAAATCTGGACTCAGTGCTGGCCAAGGTGGTTATGCTCTCCTGTTGGAGGTATTCGTAACAACACGAGCCATACGTGCTCTTCCATTGTGATCCCGAAACACAAAACGACGTCCATGTTCACGCGTAAATGGCACCACGTGTGATTCCAGGATGTTGTGACAGTGGCACTACCCAGTGACACGTCCATGAATAACATGTAAAGGTGTCCTCTCACTCACAGTGATCCCATTCTTCACCATTATTGAGACGCTCCCAATAGGTTCTTCTGTCTTATGATATAACGTCATTCCGTCTACCCTACACTGCGACAGTCCAAAGTAAACATTGATTCATCCGAAAACACAACGTTTGCGCAACGGTGATTGGTCCAACGCTGCCGTTCTTGACACCAAAGACGTCTCGCAGTAAGCTGACGGTCCGTCAATCTGAATCGTGAGACCGAACAGAAGACTTGAAACTGGGCGCAAAACGAACCTTCCCGTCAACGAGAGAGTGTGTTTTAATTGTACCGACTGTATGGAAGATGGGATGCATGTTTTACTTCCAAGTCCAGTTTATAATGATGTCCGTAAAGAGGTTTAACCAAATGTAATGACAAGAGGCCTGATTTCAGTGTACAAAATGATGATGTTAAGATAAGTTTTATCCTGGCCAGCCCAAATGTTGTACATGTAACTGCCAAAACCTGCAAAGCCATTTTAAATTAACGTAAGGATATTTTATATACCTTATAGTGTTTTAACCTTTTACCTGTGTATATTTATAATGTGAATGTGAAACCCGGGACAGTTTATTATTGTATGTTAACCGTTTTTACATTAGAAGAAAATATTTAAGCCCAAGGCTTATTGTTGTTTTAATATTTTTGACATGGCAAGACGTAGACGATCAGAAAAAACACGATGGCATGTCTCAGGGTTGTCATGTCGCAACATTGGTGCTGACGTGTACATCAACCACGAGGTTATTTGCCGACTCTCTAGGTCATATGACCATATTTACAACATTGTTGACATACACGTGTTCAGAAACACCGAATGACGTTAGCCCCAGTGATGAATAGCACCTTCTCTATAGCGCCTGTAAATGCAGCTCTGGACACTTCAGAAACACCGTATGACGTTAGCCCCTGTGATGAATAGCACCTTCTCTATAGCGCCTGTAAATGCAGCTCTGGACACTTCAGAAACACGGTATGACGTAAGCCCCAGTGATGAATAGCACCTTCTCTATAGCGCCTGTAAATGCAGCTCTGGGAGCTTCAGAAACACCGTATGACGTTAGCCCCCTGTGATGAATAGCACCTTCTATAGCGCCTGTAAATGCAGCTCTGACACTTCAGAAACACCGTATGACGTTAGCCCCTGTGATGAATAGCACCTTCTCTATAGCGCCTGTAAATGCAGCTCTGGACACTTCAGAAACACCGTATGACGTTAGCCCCTGTGATGAATAGCACCTTCTCTATAGCGCCTGTAAATGCAGCTCTGGACACTTCAGAAACACGGTATGACGTAAGCCCCAGTGATGAATAGCACCTTCTCTATAGCGCCTGTAAATGCAGCTCTGGGAGCTTCAGAAACACCGTATGACGTTAGCCCCTGTGATGAATAGCACCTTCTCTATAGCGCCTGTAAATGCGGCATCATTGCCATGTGTTGAACGCTATTATGGAAATATACATCCTAACAAGAAAAATCATATTTCCGAAAGGTTATCATAGGTGACGCGTCCTCTGTCTTTGTGGCGCTGGACAACGTTTCTGGTGACGTCATGGGATACGCAGTTCTTCAACGAGCTAACAATGGCTGGGAATTCTCGGCAATGTACGCAGAAAATGGTGACGTAGCATACGAACTAATGAGAACGCTTCTTGACAAAGTCCTTGATGGAGATATGATTACGATGCGTAAAACCGTTCGGCCATTAACCTTTTGCAGCAAATTGGGTTTGCTTACCAAACTAAAATCACGTTGATTTAGTAAAGGAAACCTTTGTACGTGCCTGTGAACGAAACATATTGAGGCTGGTACTAATTCACGCCTTTGACAATTCAGCACAGAAGAAACTGATTGTTTCTGAAGCATTGATGTCCGGTCCTACTATATTTATCTTATCCTCACGCATAAGTGTCGTTTTCTGATTGGTTGAGTGCTCTTCTATTATTTTCAGTGTACCCTGCCTACAAGCGAGGAACATTTTCTGTGTTAACGACCGAGATTGCCGAACTGTGGGAATTCATTTGGTACTTCGTGTTAGTGTTTCTTTATCTCGAATAATATTGAGTCACGTATGATGAACGGAAATTACCGATGTTTCTTTGCGAATGCAAATCTGTGGAAGGGAGATAACTCTAAATGTGTTTTTCTTTGTCGTCCGTCGTTGTCGGTATTGGCCAATTGCCCAACTCTGGCACTCCTTTTTCACTCTCCTACCCAGAGTTCCATGCGGCAAGCTAGCATAGTACCTCTGCCACAGGCCAGAAAAATGTGACGATTCGTCACATCTTGCACCGTCCATTTAATATAATGTACAGATTTCTTTTACTCTTTTATTTTTGACGAGTTTACACATCTAACTAAACATCTTTAATAGAATGAATTAGTTTCACTGAGAAAATATCCAAAAACATGTAACACTATTTCGATTTGCGTAGCGATCCTTTGTTTACATAGGTTGTACGGCTTCACGTGCTGTCATCGAAGCCGACGGAGAGCAAACGATGCAGCCAGTTTGATATCTAAATATGTACTGTCATAGACCTAACTGTCGGAGTTGTGGAAGAATATATATGTAACAATGTAAAACACTATGAAGAGAGCGCCGAAAAGCTTTCGTAAGACCAGTCTCTTCTTATTATGAATATGCGCGTTTGATTACAAACAAGAGAAAAGTCCGGTCACGTGATATGCAAATTAGCCTGTGGCAGTGATGTTATGTTAAGTCATCGCTGTGCCGGAGTGTGCTCCTTTTTATAATCCGATACCCGTGCTTCAAAGTGTTTAAAATTAACATTGGGGTGTTTGGTAAGATAAATACGTTGTTCACTGGGCCCATGGGTTTATGTATGTTCCCTCGTGACCAGTGAACAACTTAGCATTAGTCCTGCAATATCACGGCGGTGGACACCAGAAATGGGCTTCACATATTGATGCATATGAACGGGAACGCATTAAGCATTAGCCTACGCCACCGCCCCTCCGAACAAAGACACTCGCCCAAGGGGTACATCATGTGTGTTACATTTATGGAAACCCCAGGCTCAAGCTGCTGAAAACGGGCAACCGACCAGCGTTACGAACTAAACTTCACCTGATGTGTTAGGAATGCTTGCTTATCCTGTATTAATGTTATTCGTGACAAGTGTTTTGCCATTCCGGTATTGACCTGATCTGTGCAGAGTTGCGTCTCTTAGCCATGGCAGGAGCAGAAGACAGCTGGTCCGAATTCCATTCTCTACTCTGATTGTATGTTTTGCTCTCTAAATATTCGTGTACATGTATATATACATATATAGCTGGTTACATTGTTTTAATGTCTGGAGTTTTTTTTATGTCGACATTCATGGATAATTCAGAGTATAGTTTTGTTTTATCTGATATATTAGATAAACAATTTGGCTAAGTTGAAGGTTAATACTTCAACTTTAGGTTGTAAAAGATTTATAAACTTCATCATGTTTGGAGACTTGTATACGTCCAGAGCTAAATAGCGACGTCTAAATGTCAAATACTTAGGACAAGCCATGAAAACATATTCATCCTCTATATCATTTTTGCAAAAAGGACATAATCGGTTTTCTAAAGCTAGCTTTGGTCGAGCCCATCTTCTGTTCTCAATCATAAGTGAATGAGAAGATAATCGTAGGCGTGTCAAGGCTACCCTATAGTTTATGATATCAATTTGAGATAAATACTTTTCCATGGTAAGTGATGATTTGATAAGCAAGTATATTCTTGTTTCACTAAGTGAACTTGAATTATTTTTCCACATTGTGAATGTATATCAATAACTCTTTGTCTAAAAGCACTTATAAATCCTGTACGATTTAGAGTCAATTTCTGTTGTAACCAAATAAAACCATATCCATAATGAAACAACAAATCTCTAATGAGAGTAACCCATGTCGTATATGTTGGATTCTGCCAAGCGTTGTCGACTAGAGCCCTATATGTAATGCTTATATATCGGTTTTCGTCACAGGTGATAATCTTAATCCAATGTATATATCAAAGAGGTTTTTTATTTGTCAGTATTTATTTTAAATTTAAAGGACTAAGCTTCAAACTGTTACATTTTGCGTTATAGCGAAAAAGGATGAATCTGATTTCGGAAGTTCAACTAAGATATCACGCCATAAGGCTACGTATACATGTCCCTATCACAAATCTACGGAAGTTAATACCCGGAAGTTAATATATGTACAATAGAACTATAATGCAAAGTCAAAGTGGTGTGGCTAACTCAATTAATTATCACACCCCAATAGTTAATTAATCAAGGAACAACAGTTCCTACAACGCTAATAAATGAGCCCACGTCTGGGGCGTAGGAACGGGGGGGCTTCGGGGAGGCTTAGGCCCCTTTTTCAAGACGAAACCATTTCTACCTTTACCATAACTACAATTTCATTTTGATTTTCAAAACTTTCATAAATTAGCCCCCTGCTCTGAAAAACCGTTCCTACGCCCCTGCACTTTACAAAGAAAAACACAGGCGCTTATCTAAGATTAAAGACAAACTGTACCCCAACAGTACATAACTGTAACTCCAACAGTACATAAACAGGACTATCTTTCACATACTGAACCCAAGGTTCCAGGTCGAGACTTCAGCGGTAATCATCAGGAGACAAACAGTAGCACTTCGGCCTCGCAGTCACTGGATGTCCTGATTCCAACTCATTCCGTCTTTATGAAAATTCAAGGCCCGGCCAGAGAAAACAACTCCCTCCTAACTAAACCTGGCCGCTGACATAATTTGTGCTCGTTTGCCGTACAACATAGGCAAAAGCTTCGTTACAGGACTATGTACAGTAAATTATGATATATGTATAGAAAGAGTGACCTATACTACACGAATGTAGTATACTGCACAAATGTACATTTACATGTAAGATGTATCAGAACGATGGCGGGAGCACATACGTAGCTGCGCAGAAAACATGCGCACCAACAAGGGTGGAAAACCTCGTGACACTTTTGGAACATGAAATGTTACAGTGACAATTGTATACATGCTAGTTGAAACTTAATCCATATCACGACTATAACGAAACTGAATACTTCAGAACACAGAAGCATACAAACAGTGGATATTTTGCCAGATGCATGTTACTTAAAAAGTGCATGAAAATGTCATTAGATATTAGAGAAGCTTTGCATTTTAATGGAATAAGAGAGCCATTATCACACCGTTGCTAAAGAAAGGTGGCATGCACAAGAACAATAGACCTATAGGCCAATGTCTAACCTGGCATTCCTATCGAAGGTAATAGAGATGGCAGTTGCCACCCGCCTTAAAGAGTATCTCGTCAACAATGACCTTTATGAGAAACATCAATCAGCGTACAGAACGGTTCATAGTACCGAAACTGCTTATCAAAGTTACTGATGACGAACTTAAATCCTTGGACAGGCAATGTTACAGCTCTGGTATTACTGGATCTGTCTGCAGCATTCGATACCGGCGGCGACCACAGTATTCTCACCACATGTCTCCTCTCACAGTTTGGCTTAAACTCCAGTGTCCTGGATTGGTTCATGTCCTATCTCTCTGACAGATCCCAGTGCGTTGATATCAATCGAGTCTCCAGAGTCCAGGCTTAAAAGATGTGTTCACCAAGGCTCAGTACTGGGCCCACTACTCCTTCAACTCCCTCAATTCTATCGCAGACTATCATGATCTCGGTCAGCATCAGTATGCAGGCGACAACCAGTTATATTCTGGTTTTCCAACTTCAGGATCTTTAGTGAAAAGAGCATCCTTTGAAAAGTGCTGTACAGACATAAAATCTTGGATGACACCACTGCTACTCAAGCTGAACGAGGAGAAGACTGAACTAACCATACTCGCTCTAAGAATAACATCTCACTCTGCAACGCAATTCACCAACTCGATGTTGCAGGGTATCCTATCACAGCCTCTGCCAAGGTGAGAAATCTTGGAGTGACTTTAGACCAGCAGCTCAGCATAAAACATCATATAACCAAGATATGTCAATCTGCCAACTTTCACGTGAGAACCATTAAAAATTGCCTTTTTCAGATTTCTAAAGAGCTGTAGATAGAAGTAGTTCACTCGTCAGTTCTGTGTCTCTCATCTGACGAAATATTTTCTATGCAGAATATATGAAACGGCAAAGATCACTTATGTTCCATTTTGGACGAAGATAAAACACACGGCAGCGAGTAAAACGTTCGTAGGAGATAAGCACTATCATTGCAAACACTAATAAATATATTAAGATTATGAATAATTTCACTATGAATATACTGTATGTAAGACAAGTATTTGATTTGACAGTCTGGAAGTTCTCATTCCTGAAAGTAATATGTCCCATTTCTACTGATGGCATCTCTGTCACCTGCCTTTTAAGCTTCAACTTCTCCTTCAAGCGTTGGTGTTTTGTGCGCAGGAACCCCTGCTTTCCTTCAAGTGTTACTATTGATCCGCTCTTCAAACTTGCCTTCAAATCACTGTTCATTTCCTCGGCCTTTGACACGAGGATCTTAGCCCTTCCTATATATTCCTGGAGCTGTGTGACATTGCACTGATTTGCCTGATTTAGGGAGGCCTGCATATTTGTTATATGGGCCATGAAATCGACCTTGACCTTTTCCAGTTGTTCCACTGCCTCAGCATTCTCCTGCAATAAGTCTTTCATCTTGGAGGAAGCCATATTTTCCGATGATTTTATATCCACGATGATTTTATCCAGTTCTTTTGAGACTCTTCGCATGTGTGCTTCCATTGACCTTAGAGCACGTTCCATAGGAAGCACCTGTTTACAATGTCGGTGGGTTTCGATGACACACTCAGCGCATGCAGGCATAGTGCAGGTACAGCAGTAGCGACTTTGGTGCAAGCCATGGACCTGGCACTTGTCGTACGAAAGGCTTTTTCTGCCCTTGATCAGATCCTGGAGGATGTGATCAATTGGCAGTTCTTGATTTCCCGTGAAAGGCTTCTTACATAATGGACATGTACAGCCTTGCATATTTAAAGACTGCACGTACTTGTTGAGGCATGCTGAACAAATTCTGTGTCCACACGGCAGCAGCTTGGGCTCATCAAAGAACTCCATACATATAGGGCACTGTAAGTCTTCTTGAGCCACACCTGAATGTGCCATTTCATCTGAAACATAGGTTTGTTAAATACAGTTCGTTTTGCGTCATCATTAAATGCTCAGGAACTAACTTTAGTTTAGTTTACCTGTTTTGACGTATCTAGAGGGCAATATTTCGTATCAGCTTTTACTAAGTTGGCCTTTTTTCTATATGAAGTCATTGCTCGTGATTTCGTCACATTTCATTGGCTAAACAATCGAGTTCTTTTGTGGTTATGTTTTCATAAACTAAACAACACCTAATGACAGAATGAGTGGGATTGTGGTGCATTAATGCACAGAACAATGACACTGCTCTTTTTATTGTGGTGCACAACGTGTATTGTATTAATTATCAAATACACAGTCTGTGAGTTTTTCATCGAAGACTAATCCATACATAAGATTTAATATTCATACCACATCGCAGTTGAAGACTCAGAAATAACAAACCAGATGAGTATGTTTTGAATTTTCTATTATGAAGCGCCAATAAAATATGCGTGCTTTGTGCCGTCACAAAACATCGTGGCAGTTACGGTGATCCTCTGTATGTTGATACTCACATATTGAGTGAGTGAGTTTGGTTTTACGCCGCTTTTAGCAATATTCCAGCAATATCACCAGAAATGCTCACATATTGAAACGCACTGCGCGGTATAAGGTGTTTAATGGCATGTTTAATTTGGAACATTTCTGGTGTCCACCACCGTAATAATGGTTGAATATTGCTAAATTCGGCTTAAAACCATACTCGCTCATTCACTCATGGAAGCTCGGTTTGAAGGTTCGGTTTCGATTTTACATTTTTGTACAATGTATAATTATAACTTAAAGGGGCACTGATTCAGAGCGAGTAATGTTTCGCGCCAACAGTCTACGCACGTCGCCTCGCTGCCAGGTCGCCAGTCCCAGCTCTAAACCGAAACATGAGTCTCATTAACCAATTCAGACAATGACCTACTTTTCAGCCGATCCGAATTTTCTCGTGTGAAAGTGAAAAGAGACACTACAAACAACTATGGTTACACTAAAGTCCAATTCCTTGTTTCCTAAGAAAATGGTATTAATTTGAATTTTGTAGTTTAAAAAAATCTGGACTGGTTATTGTACTAAGTTGCGCAATAGGACGGAACCCAGCCAGCAGGCGACGAGACTGTTGTGTAATCAATGTTTTGACTTGGATGATTGCCACTGAAGTCTCGACCTGCAACCTTGGGTTTAGATTGTGTAAGATAGCCCTATTTACGTACTGTTGGAAGTATTAACCGTGGTGCACACCGGAACTGGGCAGCTGTCCACCTTGGCAGAATTCCTTCAACTTAAACATTGGGACATTAAGAACGGTGGATGCCCATCAGATGCCGTTATTCGAAAATATCACTGGCACTTCTGGTCTGCTTGTAATGAAGTATCCCAGCAGTGTAAGCTTTTTCTCATGTTCTGATGCGTGGATGGTATGATGACTGACCCAATTTGATCCTGATGCTGTGTTCTTACCTCGATATTTAATCATGTCATGTAACAATGGGATGTCTGTTGACCTATGATACCAAAAACACACATTTGATTTAATTGAATCCGTAAATTAAATCAACCCAACTTTGTCATTGCTAGAAAAATCTGAAAATTTACTTAGATCAATAGGTTTATACAGATTTTACACAGAAAAAGCTTACATAAGAAAGATGACTACGTTTTCATACTGATTCCAAAACGAAACTGTACTTTATGTTTGTTGATCAATGTAAGGATATATATTATGCTTATACTACCAATTGCGCTTGCGGATGGCGCAGCAGACATCGCAATCCAATCAAGAATTCTGGGATATCATTCGGATCGTCGGAGGGGAAAAACAATAACAAAAGCGACAACCAGTCCTGGGGAATTGCTCTAGATCAGTGCCCCTTTAACACAGCCAAACACCCGACAAATTAAAAATGACATGTGAATAGTTAACAATATTCAATATTTTGACATTTACATTTCAGAACGACAGAAGTCCTCACAACGTTCAGTAACTAGCTATTATGGATATACTTGTGTTCATGGTTTCAACTAGCAATTCTAACTTGGCTTGAATGTAGCTGGTTCCCGACTCCGCGAACTTGCGCCATATTGCGATATGCGAGACGGGGCCCAGCTTAGGTTTCAATACGGGTATGTTGTCACCCTTGGCGACCGGATATATTTCAAGTTTACCGATATTTCCAATACCTCGCAATGCAGTATGTGAAGCTATGTATTTGTCTGAAGCGAATACCTACACGCATTTAACACGGAACGTAAAGGGCCTTTGTGTCGATGGCTGCAGTACAACAAGCGTAAACAAGAACATACCCGACCTACTTGAAATACCGCAGTGATCCCACTTCCTTGTTTGTGATGGAACGAGTTCAGACTGTCTGTCAGTCCTGCGTGAGCATGAACGGGCTAAACACAGATAAGTACTTTCCTAAGACCTCTAAATTGATGCAATATCAAATCAATCTCTAGGGTGTTTATGTTCATGACCGCTACGTACACACGACCATGGCAATCTCTGCCCCGGGCTAATTTGCATATCACGTGACGGGTTATTCTGAAATCGGAACAGATTGACTTTGTATGCGCGTTGGATATTGATTGTCACAGTTTTGTAGACAGCGTTCGAAATTAACGTCGGTCCTTATTACTAACTTATACTTATTATTATTAACTATTCGGATCATATTTATATACAGGGCCTACGCATTCTGATCAGGGCCCACATATTTTTAAGGTTAGGTCTTTAGGGCCTGCAGCTTTTCAGGGTCAAAGGCCGGGGTTCAAACCTATACACAGATGGCGTGTGGCCTCCTTGCCTTGTCAAAGCTGTCTTACGATGCAAAGCAATGCAGTATTCAAGTACATTCCATGAAATATCACAAAATTGACTTACCTGTTCATGATGAAATTGAGCCATAGTGTAAAGAAGTATGTTATGAAGGCTCACTGTAAAATGTATGGATGAAGACAACCTACAAAAAACACATTTTGAAAATATATTCCTCTTTTAAATATCCAGATTTGAATTTCGCGCTGTGTCAGTCAGAAGGCCAGAGGAGGTGCGTTTCCAAGCCTGTGAGTTGGCTAAAAGTTTCATTCAGGGTTTCATATTTCAGGCAGGAGTGAAAATGACTCCTCCCCACTCCCCTGACCCCAGCTGTGCCGAGTTAGGGCTGTACACTTATTTGATGCTGACATCACCATGTTGATGACAGCACATGGAGTTGTACAACCATGTAAAGAAAGGAGCACTACACAGAGCCAAATAGTGTTTCACGTTATGTGCTAAAGTTTAGGATACTCTGCGTTTAGTGAGAGAATCGGGAAATTTCTTTTCTTCAGGCCTAAGTCCCAAAATACACCGTTCACCTGTGTTACGAAAATGTATGTGCTGTGAGTCAAACAGGATTCGTTCCTCTTCTTATATAAAACAACTGGGAACCAAGTTACCAAGTTTCAACTGTGGCTAAATACATGTATGTACATAGGTCATAGTGAGGTTCACATGAGGTGCGTACATAGGTCATAGTGAGGTTCACATGAGGTGCGTACATAGGTCATAGTGACGTTCACATGAGGTGCCTACATAGGTCATAGTGAGGTTCACATGAGGTGCGTACAAAGGTCATAGTGAGGTTCACATGAGGTGCGTACATAGGTCATAGTGAGGTTCACATGAGGTGCGTACATAGGTCATAGTGAGGTTCACATGAGGTGCGTACATAGGTCATAGTGAGGTTCACATGAGGTGCCTACATAGGTCATAGTGAGGTTCACATGAGGTGCCTACATAGGTCATAGTGAGGTTCACATGAGGTGCGTACATAGGTCATAGTGAGGTTCACATGAGGTGCGTACATAGGTCATAGTGAGGTTCACATGAGGTGTGTTACAGGTCATAGTGAGGTTCACATGAGGTGCGTACATAGGTCATAGTGAGGTTCACATGAGGTGCGTACATAGGTCATAGTGAGGTTCACATGAGGTGCGTACATAGGTCATAGTGAGGTTCACATGAGGTGCGTACATAGGTCATAGTGAGGTTCACATGAGGTGCGTACATAGGTCATAGTGAGGTTCACATGAGGTGCCTACATAGGTCATAGTGAGGTTCACATGAGGTGCGTACAAAGGTCATAGTGAGGTTCACATAAGGTGCGTACATAGGTCATAGTGAGGTTCACATGAGGTGCGTACATAGGTCATAGTGAGGTTCACATGAGGTGCCTACATAGGTCATAATGAGGTTCACATGAGGTGCGTACATAGGTCATAATGAGGTTCACATGAGGTGCGTACATAGGTCATAATCAGGTTCACATGAGGTGCGTACATAGGTCATAGTGAGGTTCACATGAGGTGCGTACATAGGTCATAGTGAGGTTCACATGACGATCGTACATAGGTCATAATGAGATTCACACGTGGCGCGTACATTGGTCATAATGAGGTTCACATGAGGTGCGTACATAAATAATAATAAGGTTCAAATGACGATCGTATATTGGTCATAATAAGGTTCAAATGACGATCGTACATAGGTCATAGTGAGGTTCACATGAGGTGCGTACATAGGTCATAGTGAGGTTCACATGAGGTGCGTACATAGGTCATAGTGAGGTTCACATGAGGTGCGTACATAAATAATAATAAGGTTCAAATGACGATCGCATATAGGTCATAATAAGGTTCAAATGACGATCGTATATAGGTCATAATAAGGTTCACATGACGATCGTACATAGGTCATAGTGAGGTTCACATGACGATCGTACATAGGTCATAGTGAGGTTCACATGACGATCGTACATAGGTCATAATGAGATTCACACGTAGCACGTATATATTTCATAGTGAGGTTCACACGTGGCACGTACATAGGTCGCAATGAGGTTCACACGTAGCACATACATAGGTCATATTGAGGGTCACACATGGTGCGTACATAGGTAATAATGAGGTTCACACGTGGCGCTTACATAGGTCATAGTGAGGTTCACACGTGGCACGTATATATTTCATAGTGAGGTTCCCACGTGGCACGTACATAGGTCATAGCGAGGTTTACACGTAGCACGTATATATTTCATAGTGAGGTTCACATGTGGCACGTATATAGGTAATAATGAGGTTCACACAAGGCGCTTACATAGGTCATAATGAGGTTCACACGTGACACGTATATAGGTCACAGTGTACCTGCTATTGTGTGTGTGGAGCGCGGCTGATTGGTAGATAATGAACGGGACAGGTACTTTACACAACAGGTGGAGGATATAGACAATGACATATTCAATGAAGTGCATCCTAAACTGGGCCAACTCGACCGGGTGTCTTTTGAAAATGAACTTTTAGACATTTATGAAGATGATGAAGAGAAAATCAACTGTGTGAGACAAAGTCTGTATGACGTTGCCAAAGAAAGATGTGAAGACGTACCTATTTGATACTTTATAAAGAGAGTGCATAGAGGAACCTCAAAGAAAACTGTTATTGAGAAATATGCTGGTGATATATATCATCTATATGGTTACATAACAGGGAATGTACCGGCAGAGGTGATTCAGCGAGAGGTGCTGAGTAAGCAGAAGGTCACCAACAGTGATACAACACAGTGTGATCCAGATACACTGGAGAGAACGACACAAAGAAACAGGGATACCTTAACTCTGCTACTGGCCAAGGTGATGGAGATTCAGGACTGTTTGAATGAACAATTTGTAACTCTCAGTAGGAAAATAGAAGCTCTACGTGACAAGTACGACGCTGATATGAAGAGGGTTTCACGCAGCTTAGAAACTAAAAGTACTGAACTTGCCTGTGCAATGAAAGAAATAGAACGTCACCAGAACACGGAATTGAAGTTACAAAGTGATATCAGAGTTCTTGTATTTCAACTACGAGATAAACACTCCCAAATAAATCTGTTGAAAGACGAATTGAAGACCAGTGTCGACATTATCTCAAAGAAGACTAGTGATATTGCCACTAACATGGAATGTGTTAACAAACGGTCAAGACAGCAGTACCTCGACTCTCCCCGCAGTGAATCTCACTCACCTCGTCAATCAGGATACTTACTGAGCCAAGACATCCATCCTGAGCCGTCCTTGGAGCCAACAACAGAGAGTGATACTCCTGACGCTGTAACACCCAGCGAAGGTGTGACAGAGGATCAACCTTCACACAGAGGTAACACCGACGTCCCGTCAACGAAGACTGACAGCAGCACAGGAGCAACATCATCGACCAACACCGGCCGCCAGAAGACAGCACAACCGATAGTGAGCTTCGACAATGAATGGGACAGATCTTTCAAAGGGGCTTCACCCAGGTATAAGAGGAAAAGACTTGTATTGTCGAACGTTAGAGCTGATAAGTCATTTGAGATTATACATGATGCCATTGTTGCATATGGCAGGAAAAGAGAAGTGAATATCTCCCTCGTAAAACGCTGGGAGGGCTCGAATCCTACCTATACTGTGCGTTTGAACATAGACACTAAAGCAGCTGAGCGAGTGCTTCAGGATGAGAACTTCTGGCCTCCAAATGTTAGATGCAGAGAATGGGTTTCATACTCTAGAGGTCGTAATGGTGCATCATTCTAGTTAAAATGTGTATGCTAGTGTATCTACTTTCCGTTTACATGCTGTGCATAGGAACATGGAATGCAAGAGGTGTAATGTACTGTGGGCAGTACCTAGAGACATTAGCAAATCACTGCGATGCCCTTGCTGTGTGTGAGCATTGGCTTAATGACAGAACTCAGTGCTGGTTTGATTGTCTGCATGACACGTTTGATATTACATGTAAAGTTAAAGCAGATCAGAAAGGATATAAAGGAGAAGGTGGGGTGGCACTACTAGTTAAGAAAAATATGTACAGAGAGGTTTATGAATGTGAATGCGAGTATGATAGTGTTGTACCTGCGACTGTCTCGCCCCCAGTGTGGTGACATGTATATAGTCTGTGCTCTGCTTCCCTCCACTAATCACAGCATAGCAGAGTTTGAAGAGAGTGTCAAGGAGGTGTTTGATGTTGTAGACGAGCTATCAGAAAGTGGCTATGTTATATTATGCGGGGACTTCAACACAGACCTCGTCCACAATGCAGGATCCAGTAGGTCTGTTATTCTTCAGACTTACCTAGACTCAAGGAATATGCTGTCGTCAGTCGACTGTGGTGATACTAAAGGAAATATGAAGACATGGCACAATAAAACTGGAACACAGTCATCATTGACTATATCTTTTTACCAGTGTCCCTGAAATCATCAGTGTTAGTGACAACTATACATAATGATGCTACATACGACATATCTGACCACTCTCCCGTTGTGACGAAACTCATAGGCGACATGTTCCTAACAGGACAAAAAGTGTGGAATCCAAAACCTTTCAAATGGAAAAAGGCTGATGCTACACAACTGAACATGTATTCATCAGAGGTTGACAAAATGCTGGGGAACACCATGCCGAGTCTAAAGGATTGTAGCGGTGATATGGTGGAACACTACTACGACGCTATTGTGAGCTCTATCCACACCTCAACAGCGATGCATATACCCACAGGACACTACAGGCCGTACCTGAGACCGTACTGGAGAGGTTCGAGTCTGGACTACTATCACTTCCAGATGCGACAGACCAGACGACAATGGATATCCAAAGATAAACCCAGAGGAGATTCATATGAATCTTACAGAGCATACAAGAAAGCTAAATGCGCCTTCCGACGACAGAAGAGAAAAGCTGAAAGGGAGTGGGACCGAGAGAAGTACACAGAGCTCCACTCTGCCTGTGAAGTGGACATTGGCGAATTTTATCGTACTGTTAGAAAACAGAGAAGGTGTAGTGTGACTTGTACGTCCCTAGAGTACAAGGAGAAGACGGCTAACACTCCTGAGGACATATGTACTATGTGGGCCGGCTACTACCAGGACCTGCTCTCCCAACTAACCCGACCTGAGTTCGACTCTGACTTCTACGAAGACACCAAATCAAGAGTGAATGAAATATCAACCCATCAGATTTCCAAGGATGATCCGATCCTGAAGACACCAGTGACAGCCGTCGACGTGAAAGGAGCAATAGGATCTTTGAAAAAGAACAAGTCTCCAGGGCCTGACTGTGTTACAACGGAACACTTATGTAATGCTGGAAAACTGCTCTATAAACATCTGGCTCACCTCTACAACATGATGATTAGCTCCTGCTACACTCCTCAGATGATGAGAACTGGAACCATTATTCCAATATACAAGGGAAATAACAAGGACAAAACCAACCCAAGTAATTACCGTGGAATAACCCTGACATCTGTCATTGGCAAGATATTTGAGAGACTGTTGCTGACCAACATAGAATCCTATCTTAAAACGGCAAACCCAGGCTTTCCAAACCGCCTCCAGTGTGGATTCCGCAAAGAGCATGGAGCTAACATTGCTACGTACGTCCTGAAGGAAGCTATCTCATACTACCAGGATAGGAACTCAAGCGTGTATGCTGCTTTCCTAGACAACGAGAAGGCCTTCGACAGAATATGGCACGACGGACTCCTCCACTATTGGTGTGAAGGATCTAGCATGGCATCTAATCCATCAATCATATAAAGAAGCACAAGCCCGTGTAAAGTACAACGGGGTGACAAGTGATGTTTTTCATATCCACCAAGGAGTAGACAAGGGCGAGTGTTATCAGCATGGATGTTTCTAGTCTACATCAATGACCTCATTTCGGGAGCTAGACCAATTACAATGTGGACTAATTATTGGCACGAATCACATCCCGACGGTTCTACTTGCTGACGACACCACAGTCGTCAGTACTACTGTACATGGTCTCAATATGGCTCTTAACAAGATCCACCAATATGCCTGCCGTTGGAGAATGACATACAACGCCAGTAAGAGCTGTGTCCTGTCCTTCACAAATTCTACAAAATATCTCAACAAACCCGTTTTCAGAATCGGGGATGTAAGACTGCCAATCAAATCCAACACTGTGTATGCGGGATCCATCATGCATACAGAGAAAGCAAGAGAAAGGACAACTCGTGCATGTGCCAAGGCGAGAAGAGCAATAATCTCACTCCGAGATCTAGGATTACGAGCTGGTGGATTAAACCCTGTGTCATCGTCCAATATCTGGCAAAGAGTTATCTTTCCTTCTGCATTCTACGCATGTGAGCTATGGAGCAATATCAGCAGCACTGAGATGAATGAAATGGAAATTGTCCAGCGCTACTTTGCTAGAAGAGTCCAGAACCTCCACAAGAGATCTCCTACAGTTGCTACAGCTCAGGTGCTAGGACTATGGTCAATGCAAGGCAGAGTACATAAATCAAAGCTCCTGTTTTGGGGCCGACTCTGTCGCTCAGCCAGTACCAGTATTGTGAAGCCTATCTTGTATTTGAGATTCGCGGAATATATGTCTACTGTGGTAAAAAGTACAAGATCGATTGCCCATGACCTCTTGAATGCAGCTCACAAATATGGATTTTCAGATATCATTGAAACCTTCATGACAACAGGAGATATTCCATTCAAAAATGTATGGAATTCCATGGTACAGAAGGCTATATGCCACCACGAACACACTGAATGGAGAAGTAAACTCCAAGAGCGTCCAAATATGCAGAGATTTGGTGCCATTCATACGCGCCTCTCTCCTCATCGTCTCTGGAACCTGTGTTTGTGTTATAACATGGCCACTCCTCCTGTCTATGCTCTGATAAAGTTGGGTATACTGCCCGTCACACTTGGACTGTGTCTTATATGCGAGACTGAAAGTGAGGACATTGTAAAACATCAACTCCTATACTGTGACAAGCTGGTAGAAAACAGGAACGCACTGAGCGAGCATCTGTTTGATAACGTGTCTCTTGACACGTATATGAGACCCGAAGATGCTGAAGACGAGGTTAAAATCCTCACATACCTTGGTTCCATTACTCCGGTTGTGCAGGACATGACCCTTGATAGCTGGGCTAGGTTCATGAGCATTATTGCAAAACGCATCAGTGCATGGAACTTAGCCAGCATTCTGTATTTATAAGAATAGCATGCAATGCTTTGTACATATTGCCCAGTGATTATCTGTTGCCAAGAGCTATGATTTCTTATGTTCTGTTGAATGTTTCAAATATTATTGAACTTTCTATTTTGTCACAAATATGTGTTATGCTCTAAAAATATATACATAACTGGATGTATAACTCTCCAAACCATTGGTGGAAATAAAGAACATACATTCATTCATTCATTCATTCATTCATTCATAGGTCATAGCGAGGTTCACACGTAGCACGTATATATGTCATCGTGAGGTTCCGCGTAGCACGTACATAGGTCAGAGTGAAGTTCACACGTAGCACGTACATAGGTCATAATAAGGTTGACACGTGGCGCGTACATAGGCCATAGTGAGGTTCACACATGGCGCGTACATAGGTCATAATGAGGTTCACACGTGGCATGTATATAGGTCATAGTGAGGTTCAGACGTGGCACGTACATAGGTCATAGCGAGGTTCACACGTAGCACGTACATAGCTCATAGTGAGGTAGATAGGTCATACAGAAGTTTACAGGTAGCACGTTCACATGGGGATTGTACATAGGTCATAGTGAGGTTCACACGTAGCACGTACATAGGTCATAGTGAGGTTCACACGTAGCACGTACATAGGTCAAAGCGAGGTTCACACGTAGCACGTACATAGGTCATAGTGAGGTTCACACGTAGCACGTACATAGGTCATCGTGAGGTTAACACTTACGACGTATATATTTCATAGTGAGGTTCACACGTGGCATGCAGCTCATAGTGAGGTTCACACGTAGCACGTACATAGGTCATAGTGAGGTTCACACGTAGCACGTACATAGGTCATAGTGAGGTTCACACGTACATAGCACGTACATAGCTTATAGTGAGGTTCACACGTAGGTCTCGTGACATAGCACGTACATCATAGTGAGGTTCACACGTGGCACGTACATAGGTCATAGTGAGGTTCACGCGTAGCACGTACATAGCTCATAGTGAGGTTTACACATGGCACGTACATAGCTCATAGTGAGGTTTCACGTAGCACGTACATAGGTCATAGTGAGGTTTACACGTAGCATGTACATAGGTCATAGTGAGGTTCACACGTAGCACGTACATAGGTCATAGTGAGGTTTACACGTAGCACGTACATAGCTTATAGTCATGTGAGGTTCACACGTAGCACGTACATAGGTAGCTCGCACGTACATAGGTCATAGTGAGGTTCACACGTGGCACGTACATAGGTCATAGTGAGGTTCACACGTAGCACGTACATAGCTTATAGTGAGGTTCCACGTAGCTCGTACATAGGTCATAGTGAGGTTCACACGTGGCACGTACATAGGTCATAGTGAGGTTCACGCGTAGCACGTACATAGCTCATAGTGAGGTTTACACATGGCACGTACATAGCTCATAGTGAGGTTCACACGTAGCACGTACATAGGTCATAGTGAGGTTTACACGTAGCATGTACATAGGTCATAGTGAGGTTCACACGTAGCACGTACATATGTCATAGTGAGGTTCACACGTAGCACGTACATAGGTCATAATGAGGTTCACACGTAGCACGTACATAGGTCATAGTGTGGTTCTCGCGTAGCACGTACATAGGTCATAATGAGGTTCACACGTAGCACGTACATAGGTCATAATGAGGTTCACACGTAGCACGTACATAGGTCATAGTGTGGTTCTCGCGTAGCACGTACATAGGTCATAATGAGGTTCACACGTAGCACGTACATAGGTCATAATGAGGTTCACACGTAGCACGTACATAGGTCATAGTGAGGTTTACACGTAGCACGTACATAGGTCATAATGAGGTTTACACGTAGCACGTACATAGGTCATAGTGAGGTTCACACGTAGCACGTACATAGCTCATAGTGAGGTTCACACGTTCAACATCTCTATATATACACACACAATGAGCCGTGAGAGCATCTGCAAATGAACCAGCCGTTACACTTGAGTGCACACCCACCCGCTCTGACTGGGTTCGGTATACCGGCTGCTTCCTTTCTTGGGAAGTAAACCCAAGTACACAATATTGCACTTTTGATTTGCGATTGTACGCTTATAATTTTGTTTATATGTTTTTTCATAACCAGCAATGTATATTAGATGTCATGAATAAGTGATAATTCCGTTTTAATTATGTTTGATTTTTTGGTTGCATGTGACCTTTAACCAGAGTCTAACCAAAAGGGTCTTGTTAAGACAACATTGCACTATGGCTAGGTGAGATATGCGTGCTAGATAATTAGCATTAGCCACTGAAGCGTGAGCCTTTATTTCTGGGCTATAGTCTATATCTACAATGCAACACGATTTAAGAAGTATGCAAGTGTGTGTGCGTTTGTTTGTAATATGAAAATTCGGTTTAAACATATTTATTTCGGATATATTATGACTTGTTCCCCTTGTAGCCCAACATATTGTTCTAAGTGCACCAAACTGTAATTTTTCAAGAATTGATGCCTGGCTAACTGTATAATTATCCCATATACAACTACAATAATCAAATAATGGCAGAATAAAGGATTTATACATAACAAATATATATTTTTGCATAAATAATCTTGGACTAGTTAAAATCATTTCACTAATATCACTAATTGAGCATTTCCTGACACACACACACACACACACACACACACACACACACACACACACACACACACACACACACACACACACACACACACCAAGAGAATTCAAATAATACCATATCAATGTACTTGTATCTCTTTTAAATACAAATTTCCCTAACCTCGCCTATTGAGCATTTTGTTGAAACAAGGAGGAAGTGTTATCAAAACACTAACCCTAGTCAGAGACCTGTTTTGACAGAATCTGGCTGAGTGAGAGGACACCATTTGTCAGTATGTGTCTGTAGACTCTGTCTTCCATGTTGCTGGATACCTAAGTCTACTCTACCCAACTTACCTCAGAATCAAGAGTATGCAGACAACTGATCGAAGTACCTCACTGAGTCTCCAGACAACACCCTTTCTTTATGTCACTAAGGGAGATAAATGTGTAAGCACTGTGAAAGAGTTTGAATTGTTTCGTCCCGACCGCGTTATCAGCACAGGGTTTCGAATCACTGTTTGGACAATAATTTTTAAAGATAGAAATCCAGATTTTTGCAACCGTATATTGTTTTTATATGTTATGAGTAACGTATATTTCAAATACACGTTATGTAATGAGTGTAGCGGGAGAATTTTCTAAAACATCCATTTCTTCACCGATTTCGTTCAAATTTTAAATATAAGTTACTCATAACATATAAAACAATTTACGGTTGCAAAAATCTAGATTTTATTTTTAAAAATTATTGTCCAAACAGTGATTCGAACCCCTGTGGTTATCAGTGGGGAAGATCACGTGTGCCTTTGGTTGATTTGTCACCCCTCGCAATTTTCCGTAACTTAAAAGAAGGTTCGTCCCAAATCGAAGGCCGCCATGCGTCGAAAGGGCGCAAGTTTATGAGAATGCACGACTGGATATATCGATCCAGTCGTGCTGGTATAAATTAATATTTTTGTTATTTTTGGTACCTAAATTTTTGCCCGATTTTACGTGTAAACATACTTTTCTGGATATCATATTACGCATCCCACTGAACGCCCAGTTAGGCCGATGTGGGTTATTTCGACATATGTTATTTGCAATTATATAATTTTTAGGGATACAGAGTAACAGCTTAAAATTTTGTTTTCTATTTCCGACAGTATTGTAGAATAAACATTTGCCTTATAGTAAATGTCCGACAACCCTTTCACTACCTGAATGAAACCCTGTATGAAACGTTTAACCCACTCACAGGTTTCTTTCTATGGAATCGCACTCCTGTGGCCACCTGACTGATACAGTGGGAAATTCAAATCTGAATTTAAAAATGAGAAATATATTTTCAAAATGTAAGTTTCGTAGGCCGTCTGCATCCATACATTTTACCGCGAGCCTTCATAACATGGCCATATCACACCTGTTCTTAAACAGTTACACTGGCCCCCCATCAAGGCAAGAAGCGACTACAAAATCCCCTGCTTGACCTACATGGCCCGTCACGGACTTACTTCCCCATATCTCTCTGACCTGCTTACTCCTTACTCAAACAAACGCTGTCTTCGATCATCTAATCAAGAGCTTCTGTCTATGCCAAAGTTCAGGCTTAAAACTTTTGGAAACCGGACTTGCAAGGAGTCGGAGAGGTATACCTTGTCCTTCGACTGGTTAGACTGGGGGAGTCTATGAAGGGGAATTTGAATCATTCATAAAATGAATACAGGACACGAAAAAGATAGGTCCATTCCTAGTAGATGTATTTGATCCTGAATCTCAGCGTTTCGAGATTTTTGGATGCCATTTCCACGCGCATTCATGCATGAAACAAAATGATTTGTCGAAAATATGGTACAGCAGAACCGTAGAGAGAATGAAATACATCGAAAATCTAGGCTTCAGCCTCTTCCTTCAGGAGACCGATTATGAATGGTAGTGAATGTCTTATTTGTAATAGCAGTCTCTTCATAATCGTCCTGCTTACTCTCTTGTCGGCTGTGTGATACAAATGATTCTTTTTCTTCCGGAGACGAAATTCATGACTGATAGACGAATATTATCTTTTAATATACTCAAACATATTTCCGATAAAGCATCTGTTTGCTGATAAGACATGGTGAGAAGTATGGACTTTCCTTGTCTGTCGGAGGATGCGTGCTTAAGAAATTCCAAGAATGCCGCAGAAATGAACAAAGGATGATTGCGGTTCATTGCGGGAATATATGGTTCAGTCCTCACTGGGGAATATGTTTGTTCTCAGTTGGTAACGGTGATAAAATAACAGTTTAAACATTAATAGTTGCAGACATGAAATAAGGTATCAAATCTTTAATGGTTACAAAAAGATAAGAGGATATTTCATAAAAGGCCACGTCAGAAATAAATTGTACTAATCATTCAAAATCGAAAAGATAAACACGAGAGAAATCCGAACGACAATGACAAGCTGTACGTTTGATTCCGTCAAAAACATCGCCTGTTTGTCGCTTGCAAATGAATAAACATTTGTAACAGGTGAGATTTCCATAGTGAATAAAAAAATCGAGTCTGGACTAAACAATCCAGTAACCAACAGCATGAGCATCGATGTATGCAATTGAGTACATATGACATGTCAATGCAATCCAAACTGATATGCAAGTCGGTATGAAAGTTCTTTTAAAACAGACTCCATCATGACATAACCACACTTCATAAAGCCCCGGGCAATACCGTGGCTGAACTCATGTCTGGCGTAGTAACAACACTGGTGTCTGTCATAGGAGATAGACAGAAGGTAAAGTACTATAAACGCATAAAGTAAAGTAACAGCAAGCTTTATCAGGTGCGACCCATATCCAGGAATTACAGGTCCGCGACGCCGGACGCCAGAGTGTTGTGGTGTTGTAAGTTGGAAGTCGTGTTTGTTCTCCGTTTCAATTGAAGCTTCTTTTGACTTTTCCAAACCTTTTTCCGAATCTATTACTGTCCGAACCTCGATCTTAAACGTCCTGTCCGCACCTAAATACCCATTGCTTTTCTGATTATTCGACTCCATCATTTCCGTCGGTTCATCTTGCGAATCTACGACAGTTTGTTTCAGAATCTTCTTCTCCAATTGATCAGGGATTTCTGTACAACCTCCTGAAAATGCATCCTCTCCTGGCAATTCGGTGGTCGGGATGAGAACGTTTATTTCAAAGCTATCTTTCCTCAGCCACGTGTTGATGTCTGCTGTAACCTTCTGGTAGCTGTAGGAAAGTCTTCACGAACAACTACAAGCGTCTTAGGTTAATGATCAAACATACAAATATTGATCAGAATTCTTCCGTAATTTGTTACACTCCGAAGAACGTGATCGGTTGGATGTGTTCATTGTGTACTGGCAATGTGGTCTTGTCGAGTACAGGGGTTGTCTCAGTGGTAGATTCAGTATATAGCTGAGAGTTGTTGACACGGGTTCCATGTGCACATGCAAGAAAACACCCTCAGCTCCACATTCCAATGGGCACAATCCTCCATTGTTATCTGAAACATGATATAAACATAATCTGTGAGGTTTCGTAATGCTGTTGTCCCCCTAGGAAGTTCCAGAGTAGGTGAGTAGGTGCTGAACACTTATGGTAAGAGTCGACGACAATGGACGGTGTGGTTTGGTTATTGTTTAACGCCGCACTCAGCAATATTCCAGCTATATGGCAGCGGTCTGCAAATATTCGAGGCTGGACCAGACAATCTATTGATTGATATCATGAGAATCGATCTACGCAATTGGTATACGATGACATGCATCAACCAAGAGAGCAAGCCTGGCCACCCGATCCCGTTAGTCGTCTCTTACGAAAAGCCTCTTGTCGAAGACCAATTCTAACCCGGATCTTTACGGGTCGTAAATGGACGGTGTACCCGGCATCTCTTGGCTTCGTGTCGACTAGTGCACGTCTTGAGTCACTGCTTTGTCTTGACGCAATAATGTACTTGCCGCCATGTTACTCCTCGGACATTGATGACTATTATAAGCGATGTTCTACGCCGTTGGTGTACGATGACAGGCAGTCGGTCAGTTACCGAACCTCACCACCCGATCATTCTGGGACAGTCATTCAAACTATTGGGGGTAAGTATTCTTTTCAGTGAAATCTTTAATGAATATAGTGAGCGTTTTTTCTTTCAGAAATGTAACTGACGTGTGTTAAATAGCAGTGTTGCGCATAGCACACGTCTACAATGAGCTATGATGGCTTTCTTCCCAAACGGAACGTCATTACCGTGAACACACCACACCAGAAATAGCGTGTCAACCAACCCGAACGAAAGTACGAAAGTTAATCCTGTTATTACACAACCTGGTTAATATATTTTGTATATCTGGACTTAAATTTCTAATGTGTTTTATTCATTCAGTCCAAACGTTTTCTACATTCATTGAAATAGTTTTGTCGAAATCGTATGTGAACGAATCGGCAGATCGCAGAACTCAATTAAGTTGATTTACAGAGACCAAGATGATCGCCACTGATGCTCTAACCTTAGTAGAAAGTTAGTAGAAACAGAATGAATATACTACTTTTACGACAGGGAAAGAGTTAGACGCGGGAAATTTAAAACGGCGATTCGTCCCACTGTTCGATCTCACATAGTATCCACAATATATCAAACTGTTACGTACCTGGGCCTAGACTTTCGAAGCTCTCTTAGCGCTAAGATAGTCGTAAGTTAATGTTAATGTATGGCACTTACGACTATCTTAGCGCTAAGAGAGCTTCGAAAATCTAGGCCCAGGTTGTTATCATTTCACACTGCTATCCAAGGACATAAGGGCATCATTTATTTTTATGTGTTTCACGTAACCACCAAATTCTGAACGTGGGTCGGTCAGTCAGACGGGAAAAAGAAACAGACAAAAGACAAAATTATCTGAATAATGTTCTTGATTCCCATTTATTGTAATTATTATTACAATTTCTCTGACGAGGATTCCATAACAGGGCATTATTTAGAATTATACGATAGCAGGATTCCATAACAGGCATTATTTAGAATTATACGATAGCAGGATTCCATAACAGGGCATTATTTAGAATTATACGATGGCAGGATTCCATAACAGGTCATTATTTAGAATTATACGATGGCAGGATTCCATAACAGGGCATTATTTAGAATTATACGATGACAGGATTCCATAACAGGTCATTATTTAGAATTATACCATAGCAGGATTCCATAACAGGGCATTGGAATCATTATAGAACAGCAAGTTTTCATAACAGGTCATTCTTTAGAATTATAGAAAGGCAGGTTTCCATAACAAGGCATTAGAATTATAGAAAGGCAGGTTGAAAGTTTCATATGGGGTTTTCGTTCTTTTATATAGGTATTCGCTATTAGCATGGTCTATAACTGGGCTCTAACACGTGGGTTTACTCTGCCTCTTTCAGGCATAGACTGCTGGGGTTAGTTACTATGTTAACTCGGAATCCATAAGAGGCTTTGCATGTCTGAGGCTTCGCTCACTCACCTGTACTTACGTCAGACAATGGAAATATGGCTTTACATGACACTGAACACGTCAGCAATTAGTTTTATCATGTAGTGATTATATTCCTATTATTACACAAGTATGTGGGAGTTCAAAACAAAATCGATACCAGAGTGTGCGTTTCCTAATCAAAAGCCCGATTCACATCTTATTTCAGACATATCCTGTCGTTAAAATCATAATACAATGTATTCACGAACCTGGTCTATCCTTAGAAGCGGCTATTCCTATCCTTGGGAAACCCTTTTAAGCCCTTGTAGGTCCGAGGCATTCTTTGTTGAGTCTTGAGAGATGCTTGCAATCCAGTACGTCCAAGGCAGTCTTTGTGGAGAGTGGCCGTTTTGTATGATGGTCGTCGTTGAAAAAACTGACCTCACAGCATTATCTGCCGGGTCACCACAACCCAGTGGCGGCGCTGTGCTATGAATTGCCACGCTTCTGCTGTTTTAGTACAAAGCGCAGTTTATAGAATCTAATGTGAAAGTAGGCCACCACCCATTGATCGTCTTACACCTGCCTGTAACACTGAGCGTTCGGTGAAATACGGTTCACGAACACGTGTGCAGTTGACGTGTACTGATGGTGCATCATCAGATTTGCACCAGACCGTTGTAGCATGGATCAGTGTGTCATATTTTGAATGACTATTCATCTTTATTTGTATGTCTACTGCTCTTGCCGGCTGAAACCTGTGTCGGCCGTGCGTGGTTCGAATCCATCGGTCTTGACGTGGGGTTGTTACTGGTGGGCGGTGGCTACAGGGATGCCTATAACTCTATAGCTGTACATAACTTTCGCCGTAAGTACCCAAATGGTCCATCAATGTCCGTTCAGTTAACCATTAACGTCACACTGCGAGGTACCAGTGTGAAGCATACCTAAAGCACACAAAATCAGTTATTTCCCCCGAACCTCTAACTTGTTCCAGGACGATGAATACGTGTTTCTGACTTCTTGATACTGAGGGGAAATGCTAAACTTCTGTTTGTGTTACCTAACAATTGAAATTCTCTGTCATTCTTTGAGTGAGTGAACACTTTAATCACTTTAACTAACACACGAGTTTGCTCACTAAAGTACTGTCGGAAATGCTAGAAAAATGCTTTTTGACTTATATTTAAAATTCAGAGGTATTACAGCTACTTAAATAACAAATATCACTTTAAGAAACATCTACGTAATGTAGACCGAGGGAATATTTTTTGAGACATGCCCTAAAATGCGTTTTTACTGATGAAAATACCAAAAACTTAGAAAAATAAGGGGTAGTGGGACGTTATTTGATACAAACATTAACTGCCTGTGTTACGTCATCAGCATGCACGGTATCGACAGGTGAAATTGACACCTGAGCACGCGCTCGGGCGAGGGGTCATCTCAATAGATGTTTTCTTCAAAATGTTGAATATGTGTGCGTATAGTATACGTATTGGTTATGTAAGGGATCATTTGTGTATGTGTGTTTGTTGTGAAATAAACATACGAATTACTGTACATTGGAAAGAATCCTATCACTTGTGTTATCTTATCGATTGATTGTAGAAATGTGCAACGTTTAATTAAATGTTTTGCATGTCAACAGTATATTTCATTGCAAAAATATGGATGTAATTCGGTCAGTTTAATCTAGTTGTGAACATTGGCCAAAGATTTAACGAAGTCACTGGTGTAGCCTCTTTAGAATATATATATTCTTCTTCTCCTAAAGTTTGTAGACCGCCCGTCTAAGTACTCCCTTGTCAAAGTTGTCAAGGATGGTTTTACGTCCCGGTTTTGCTTTTGAGACGGTCCCTGTCTTGTCTGATTTGTTTACAATATTGTAAACTTGTTGGTAAGGCATACCAACAGCTCTACAAGTTCTGTAATAAACCATTTCTATACTAATGAAAGGTTTACATGTCTTTTTCAAGAACAAAAAACGTATAAACCTTTGCAACAATCGTCTGCAAATAGTTGGCCATAGTGGACGCTGTGATAAAGATGTGCTTGCATGACGGGAAACTTATTTATCAAGACTTAACATTTATATTAATATTTATTCAATAAAGAAACGATAATTATGTAAAGTAACACAAACATTCAACATTTATTTGTTTAAGAAAAACGTTAATTTATATTTTTACACCACCTGTATTATTAGCATAAATGTAAAGACTATTTCAGATTTCTGTTGTTGAACTCTGAAAAAATCTTAAGTTGTTGTCTTGGTACCAAATTCTCTCCTGTAAACTGCCCTTTAAATGCATGGGAATGTTAAATCAATTGAAATAAAAATTAGGTACACAAAAGGTGAGTTGATATATTCACAACATAATACATTTATCACCTTTCTAAAGATATTAAGGCTAAAAAGCATTTTTCTAGCATTTCCGACAGTACTTTAATTCAAGCGATCATGTGAAGCACTGAACGACAGAGTAGAACAGATGTCCTTGATGTTCTTCCACATACAGAGGAACCAATTCCCTTGTAGACTCCTACAGTAGTGCGCGAGTTAAGTTTTACACCGCATTCAGCAATATTCCAGCTATATGGGGGCAGGCTGTAAATAATCGAGTCTGGACCAGACAATCCAGTCATGAAGAGCATGAGCATCGATCAACCCAATTGGGAACGATGACATGTGTCAACCAAGTCAGCGAGGCTCACCACCCGATCCATTGGACACTCTTACGAAATCTACAGTAAGAAAACCAAACCATATAACATGTTAATAAATAATTTATTGTAAGTTTGAGCATCAAAAGGATTTCAGGAATAACCAGAAGAAGCTACCCAGCATATACATATATGTACAAACCTTGTGTCAATACACAGTCTCTGTCACATAAACTACACTTGAAGCAGAAGCTGCCTGAAACTGAAGTTAAATAGGAGACATCAGGTCAGTTTCAAACAGGTCTGACTTGATATTAATGCCAATCTACTTACTACAGATGAAGAAACAGGTTTATTATCAAATCCGTTCTTTAGCCCAACGTTTACTGTTACTATCATTTTCTCTTGTTTGACATGTTCTTTCATCTCTGGAAGGAAGTTCATTACACAGAAACATCAGCAGGTATTTAGAAATGTGACTCAGTGATTTTGCTTTTCTTAATTCTGATGTCAATATTTTGACAAATGTCTTCACATGTCTCACCTTCAAGAATACTTCAAATACCACAATAATTGTTGAAAATATATGTTTGAGCTTTAAATAACAACTTACTTAAATGAAATTTTGATATTAAAATCAGTTAATAATGCCCTTGATATTTTCATAGTGGTGTACATTTGTGTTAACATGCAAAATGATAGTGTTTGATAATGTATTGGAGAAATACTGCACTTCACTCCTGAAGTAGATAAATTCAAGTGAGAATCAGATACAGTAAGTCATCACTATAGGAGGTTTTTCAGCTCTTATCCAAGAGAATGAATTTTCCTAAGCTGCACTGAACGTATTGAAGTATTCTTTGAATTCTTTGTAATCTCAGATTTACTTTTGGGAACACTGCACACATTCTAAGCTAGACAAATTGATTTCTGTTTGTTTTATGGACAGCTGTGCACTGCCCACAGCTGACAATAGGGCTGATTACACACAGAAAGGATTTATTCACAGATGAATTTTATACAGACAGTTCAGCGAAATATAGAAATATTCCATCTCAGTGAAGAGAATATGAAGTATTGAGACACTGAGTCTTGAGAGGCTGTCAGAACTTCATTAAATGCTAACCTAAGTGATAAGTTGAAAATACCTTCCTTCTGGTCAAGCTGTGGATTACTATGGGGGAGAGCCAAGTTTGAATGTTTGCAACAGCTTCATCGCTCTTTAGAAACAAACACTGGTAAACTATTCTCATACATGTAACAGGTTATATTTTGGATTACACTTTCTCAGTAAAGTACACATGCTTGTACTTTTGACAGGTTCAGTCCCATTTGGGATTCGAACCCACACCCTCAGAGTCAAGCACCTAACTCCCAGCACACTAACACAGTAATCCAAAATATAACGTGTGACCTCTTTCTAAATGGCATAGCCTATTCATATTGTCATACAATAAATAAGATCTAATGGAGAAGATCCAACAAGAGGTGCAGCCAAACTTGATTGCATGCATATGTGTAGAGTGTGTGTGTGTGGTTTCTCATAAGCAGTCACTTCATGTAACACATTTAAAAAGATACCAAAATAGAGCTTATTTTGACATCACTTGTTTGAAGAAAGACACAGAGACAACAGATTTGAGCAGAGATTGAAAGTTTCAAAGCATTCTTATGGAAGATTTAACAGGAACAACAATAAAACATGTAACCATTCAAAGTCAAGAGCCAGGAAAAATAGCTTCTCTGGTATAAAAATATATGTC
This sequence comes from Haliotis rubra, assembly GCF_003918875.1. Classification (NCBI taxonomy): domain Eukaryota; kingdom Metazoa; phylum Mollusca; class Gastropoda; order Lepetellida; family Haliotidae; genus Haliotis; species Haliotis rubra. The sequence goes on along the minus strand of NW_025767401.1, from coordinate 835,782 downwards.
TAAAGTTCCTGGTAATCATTTTACCAAAATGATGAAAACATCATTGAGAGATATATACAAGATCACAGTAACCATAGCAACACAGTTCATATTGCACGCAAGCGAGTTGAAAATACAGAATATGTTTCAGTTAAAAAAGTAGTGTTACAAATACTTCTTACATTCAATCACATTCTTGAGATTAATGGTGATCTTGTAAACTTCTGAAGCAAATCTACATGAAACAGTTCATATTCTATAATACTGGTGTATATTGTATGTACAATATTTTGAGCTCTGGTGCTCATAAACAAGGAAACAAAACAATTTCTGAAAAGTTTGATACACTGTCAGCTCAAATGCAATATAGGCACTTTGACAAACATTTGTAATGGTTTTATGGTTCTGGTGTACTTCCTTCAGCCGCAGTCATGGCCTAGCCACAGCTGGGTGTGCAGATCTGGGAGATTGGGTCGTATGACTAACTTGCCTGAAATAAGCCACAGCCCTGTGTGCAGATCTGGGAGATTGGGTCGTATGACCAACTTGCCCAGAACAAGCCACACCTGGGTGGGCAGATCTGGGAGGTTGGGCTGTATGATCAACTATCCGACATGCTGTCACATCAATGAAATGGTTTCATATCACACCCAGTTGGACATAGGTTCAATCCCATCTCCTTCATAATAGCAGTCCTTGGTTTTGACAAAAGGGTCCTTGGTTTTGACAAAAGTCAACAGAGATCTGTCATTAACTTGTCAATAAGTCATAAATCTATATAAACTACTGATTATATAATTTTGTTTCTTCCAAGCCTTCTATGGTGTTACGCAACCGATCTCTGAATTACCAAGTCTGTCAAGTGACAATACAAACAGCCCATCTGACACGCATACCATGCTTCCAGCAGTCAAGACAACCACAAACATGTCTGTCCCAGATGCAGGATTGTTTCAGTTATTACAAAGAGTCTTCCCACAGATCAGTCAACTTCAACACCGAGATATGAGTTAATGTAAAACATAAATACACAAATACTCTATGCTGTTCTACCTGATAAGTATAGTACACCAGTATGATTAGTGTTCCAATCACCTGGATATGGTATATTCATAAAACCCTGGACCCAGATAGTTGTAGTTATTAAACACTGTCACCTTTCACCTATTGTAAGGTTAATGAGGTATAGAAAGTTAAACAAACACCAAGTGTTCAATCCCCCAACAGGCCACACCTAACAGAAATATCTTCCTTTTCTATGTATACTTAGGAGGCCAGGGAGCCGTTCTGGAGTCATCTTGATATCCAATGATCTGAAAGAATGGTCCTGATATTTTGAGGGTAGGACCATTTGTTTACAAAATGTGGGTGGTTTATCAAAGTACTTGCTGCATGAAAGATGTAAAAGTCGAGTCAGGAGGCTTTATTTTATTGCAAACCAGACTATCTTCAATATAAGAGTCTTTATGAAATAGAAAACTAAGATTTTTCTTGCATTTGAAAAAGGAAATAATTCACTCAAATTAATTACACATTTTAGAGCTTTGTCAATTTTGATATCCAGTTCAATTGCCATCAAAATTGATCCATGTATAATTTTTTAAATTCCATACATGCCCAGTGTAGGATACGTGCTCTTGAAGTCAGGTATCCTCCATTATATAACTGATCCACATATAATTGATCCAAACATGAATGATCCACACATGAGTTTTAAAATTCCATTATTTCAAGACCTTGTTGCATACCACGAGTTGTGAGAAGATTTAGTATCAATAGAGGTCAAACAAGCATGACTGAAAACTAGACAGCTATGTCAAGCCATTGATATAGTTGTTCATTATGGAGACGGCACCATACAGTCTTATGACAAGAGAATGAGTGAGTGAGTGAATTGGGTTTTATGCCGCTTTTAGCAATATTCCAGCAATATCATGGCAGGGGACACCAGAAATGGGCTTCACACTTTGTACCAATGTGGGGAATCGAACCTGGGCCTTCGGCATGACAAGCAAATGCTTTTAACACTAGGCTACCCCACCGTGACCCCTCCTCTTCTGCACAGATGCTTTTGGTTGTCATCACTATTTTATTGACATTTTTGATGCATGGTGGCTCATCTCCCTGCTCCTCAAGTGGAGGATAAATGCTCTTGAAGACAGGTAACTCCCATACCCTCAGTGCTATATATATGCTCTTTAATATCAACCACAGCTTCCCTAACACTCTACATAGGTTCACAAAAACAGGTAAACCTCCCTCAGTCCAAGTGTTGTATATATGTTCTTAAAGTGAAGTAAACCTCCCTATCCCATATGTTGTAAATATTTTCTAAAAACAGGTAAACAAAAATCTAACCACCTGTGAGGAACATATGCTCTCAAAGACAGGTAAACAATGTAACCACCTGTGGGGAACATATGCTCTCAAAGACAAGTAAACAATGTAACCACCTGTGAGGAACATATGCTCTCAAAGACAAGTAAACAATGTAACCACCTGTGAGGGACATATGCTCTCAAAGACAGGTAAACAATGTAACCACCTGTGAGGAACATATGCTCTCAAAGACAAGTAAACAATGTAACCACCTGTGAGGGACATATGCTCTCAAAGACAGGTAAACAATGTAACCACCTGTGAGGAACATATGCTCTCAAAGACAGGTAAACAATGTAACCACCTGTGAGGAACATATGCTCTCAAAGACAGGTAAACAATGTAACCACCTGTGAGGAACATATGCTCTCAAAGACAGGTAAACAATGTAACCACCTGTGAGGAACATATGCTCTCAAAGACAGGTAAACAATGTAACCACCTGTGAGGAACATATGCTCTCAAAGACAAGTAAACAATGTAACCACCTGTGAGGGACATATGCTCTCAAAGACAGGTAAACAATGTAACCACCTGTGAGGAACATATGCTCTCAAAGACAGGTAAACAATGTAACCACCTGTGAGGAACATATGCTCTCAAAGACAGGTAAACAATGTAACCACCTGTTAGGAACATATGCTCTCAAAGACAAGTAAACCTCCCTGAAGCCAGTGTACGATATATGCTCTTTAACATAAACAATAATAACAAATGCCTGTGGAAAAAACAGAAGGATATAACAGAACACAATTGATATGATAACATAAGCTGTTTTCACAAGTACTGATTTGAAACATGTTCAGCCCATCCGGCAGTTACTGCATTTGATATGCTGGTCTACCTGCACCATCTGGTGAAGACCTCACTTATACCGGATAACCCTTTACCTTCTGGTCAAGACCTAACTCATCAGTCCCTCCTGGATTCCGCAGTTGCAGAATAAATCACGGAAATTACCTTTTAATGCAGAAAAGCGTCTGGTCTGCGGAAAACGCATTTTCATGCAGAATACGCCATGGAATTTACTTATTATGAAAGTTGAATCATTATCACAAGAATGACTATCAAACAAAATAACATTTTGTAGAGTTTGTAATATCTTTCCTGATCACACTCGTAAGAGTACTGTTTCAGACCATCTTTGTAAATTTAAAAATCATCTTGCAAGAAAAAACGAACTGCTGGCTGTACCTTGAATGTCATGAAGCTCTAAACCAGTTACAGCTTTGTGTATAAGAATTAAAGACTGAAATTCTTTATCATTTTCTGTTGGGTATTTAACTGCAGATTTTTCTGCAGAATTTTGAAAAAAATGGGATGCAGAATTTACATTAATTTGCTGGGGAATCCAGGAGGGTCTGACTGATTCAGGATAACCCTGTACCATCTGGTGAAGACCTCACCCATACAGGATAACCCTGTACCATCTGGTGAAGACATCACCAATACAGGATAACCCTGTACCATCTGGTGAAGGCCTCACTCCCATACAGGATAACCCTGTACCATCTGGTGAAGACCTCACTCCCATACAGGATAACCCTGTACCATCTGGTGAAGACCTCACTCCCATACAGGATAACCCTGTACCATCTGGTGAAGACCTCACCCATACAGGATAACCCTGTACCATCTGGTGAAGACATCACCCATACAGGATAACCCTGTACCATCTGGTGAAGACCTCACCCATACAGGATAACCCTGTACCATCTGGTGAAGACCTCACCCATACAGGATAACCCTGTACCATCTGGTGAAGACCTCACTCCCATACAGGATAACCCTGTACCATCTGGTGAAGACCTCACCCATACAGGATAACCCTGTACCATCTGGTGAAGACATCACCCATACAGGATAACCCTGTACCATCTGGTGAAGACCTCACTCCCATACAGGATAACCCTGTACCATCTGGTGAAGGCCTCACCCATACAGGATAACCCTGTACCATCTGGTGAAGACCTCACCCATACAGGATAACCCTGTACCATCTGGTGAAGACCTTTACTGGTACTGCATATTACTATAGACAAGCCGAATTTTGAGGACCCAAAAATGCAATCTGTAGGAGGTCGGCTTATCTATTAGTTACTGCAAGATGGGATCATCATGTCCAGGCCAGCATACATCTTAAGACACAATAACAACAGCTTCTAGTTCCATTGAGCTCACCTTAATTTAATTAAATGAATAACAACAACAACATATCAAACAAATGTTACAGAAGTGAGACAGCTTCTGAACAAGTAACATATAAGGCAAAATAAACTGTCTCCAAGTTTGAAGAGGGAAACACAGCCAGTGAATATAACAACCGGTTCCTGGACTCCTGCCAGTGCCAACCAGCAACTCTTTTTGGTCTGCATTGAACTGATGCAGCAAGTTTGGTACAAGACAAACCTCAGAGACAACTGAAACCTGATTCTCTCAACAACAGATGTAAATGTTTTCTAAATCTAAATGTAAGATAACACATGCTTCATCCCTTAGTTGAACCAGTAAACACTGACTCACAATGAATTTCTATGGATATACAGGTTGTTCAGCTTGACCTGATGAAGTGATTACTAATGCATTGCGTGACCGTGTCACAGCTGGTTGGGTCTATTATTGTGAAGGGGTGCACCTTTGTCAATAGATTGTCAACATGTCCGGACAGTCGAGACAGTGTCGCCGTTTGACATCTCAGTGTCGAGAAATCGTCCTAAATTTATTTAAAAAGAAGCTACAGATGGTTTAATGTTTCCGATTCTGGCTTTTAGGCGACTACTGGGACAGAATCATTGCAGTTGAACATGAAATAGAAAAAGTGATAGTTGAATTGGTGTAGAGAGTGACAGTGAGAGTGAATTGGATTGTGAAAGTAACTGATGTCTGTACGTTGCAAAGTTAGCAAATTAAACTAGATAGCATATGATTGTATAAACAATTCAATTAAAACATGAAATGATTGTTATTCCATAAGTGTTGTTTTCCGGGACAAGTTTTTTGTTCTGTAGCGAATCCATGTATACATGCTTCTCACGAAGCAACATTAATAACACTCTCTGCTCCCCTATTTAATGAAGATAACTCCACCTGCCGTTTGTGCCATTTGACCTCCCGGGTCATGCATATGTAGAGTAGCTCAGGTCAAGCTGAACACGCTGTAGGTATGCATGCTAACTTAAAAGACATACCACATGTCATCTCCATGACAACGAGATTACCTTTAACATCAATACATAAAACAGAAGCATCCCTTCAGCCAGTAGCTACAAGATGCTGGATGGATGCACACCATGCTTCCTATAACAAGTTATCATCCCTTCAGCCAGTAGCTACAAGATGCTGGATGGATGCACACCATGCTTCCTATAACAAGTTATCATCCCTTCAGCCAGTAGCTACAAGATGCTGGATGGATGCCCACCATGCTTCCTATAACAAGTTATCATCCCTTCAGCCAGTAGCTACAAGATGCTGGATGGATGCACACCATGCTTCCTATAACAAGTTATCATCACTTCAGCCAGTAGCTACAAGATGCTGGATGGATGCACACCATGCTTCCTATAACAAGTTATCATCCCTTCAGCCAGTAGCTACAAGATGCTGGATGGATGCACACCATGCTTCCTATAACAAGTTATCATCACTTCAGCCAGTAGCTACAAGATGCTGGATGGATGCCCACCATGCTTCCTATAACAAGTTATCATCCCTTCAGCCAGTAGCTACAAGATGCTGGATGGATGCACACCATGCTTCCTATAACAAGTTATCATCCCTTCAGCCAGTAGCTACAAGATGCTGGATGGATGCACACCATGCTTCCTATAACAAGTTATCATCCCTTCAGCCAGTAGCTACAAGATGCTGGATGGATGCACACCATGCTTCCTATAACAAGTTATCATCCCTTCAGCCAGTAGCTACAAGATGCTGGATGGATGCACACCATGCTTCCTATAACAAGTTATCATCACTTCAGCCAGTAGCTACAAGATGCTGGATGGATGCACACCATGCTTCCTATAACAAGTTATCATCCCTTCAGCCAGTAGCTACAAGATGCTGGATGGATGCACATCATGCTTCCTATAACAAGTTATCATCACTTCAGCCAGTAGCTACAAGATGCTGGATGGATGCACACCATGCTTCCTATAACAAGTTATCATCCCTTCAGCCAGTAGCTACAAGATGCTGGATGGATGCACACCATGCTTCCTATAACAAGTTATCATCCCTTCAGCCAGTAGCTACAAGATGCTGGATGGATGCACATCATGCTTCCTATAACAAGTTATCATCCCTTCAGCCAGTAGCTACAAGATGCTGGATGGATGCCCACCATGCTTCCTATAACAAGTTATCATCACTTCAGCCAGTAGCTACAAGATGCTGGATGGATGCCCACCATGCTTCCTATAACAAGTTATCATCACTTCAGCCAGTAGCTACAAGATGCTGGATGGATGCCCACCATGCTTCCTATAACAAGTTATCATCCCTTCAGCCAGTAGCTACAAGATGCTGGATGGATGCACATCATGCTTCCTATAACAAGTTATCATCACTTCAGCCAGTAGCTACAAGATGCTGGATGGATGCACACCATGCTTCCTATAACAAGTTATCATCACTTCAGCACTATAAACCTGTATGGATATAAGAGAGTGAAACCTAGTATCGCTACTTAAAAACATAATTTTGGTTCCTTTAACCATCTTTATGAAGAGACAATAAAACCAGCTAGAGTTCATAGTCAGCTGTCTTAGATTTCCCCAAGTCCACATGGTCCCTAACGTAGAGAGAAATATATCAGTTATATGTTTTGCATCTGCTTTCAGCCAATACCCATGTTGTGGCTGCTCAGATACAGATCTTACACCGCGGTTAAGGTAGAAAGTGACAATGACAATGCTCCATTTGATACAATCATGTTCAACATTTTGATTTTTGCCATTCTATGTTTGCTTCAATAGTTTGGCTCATACTTGTGACTCACATTACACCACAGATATTTCTTACAAGAACATGTTTAATATCACCTCCTTAACTTGTATCAAAGATATACATGCAAACACTTAACCTTTAACTATGAGTCACATAATCATTTAATAGTTGCTGGGGCACTCCACAGGATGGAAATAGCCGAATATATTGAGTTCATACATAGAGGCTAGCACTGTGTAGATCACGTAAACCACCAGCAGGACTGCCCCGTACTTCTTGTCCAGCTTCCACCCATTCAGATGTGTAGCAATCAGCAGGAACCCGACCGTGGACAGCAGGGTCAGGCTGGAGTAGGTCAAGCCTTGGGAATACATAGAAAACTGTGTTACATTGGGTGAGGCTGGAGTATGTCAAGACTTGAGAATACATAGAAAACTGTGTTACACTGGGTGAGGCTGGAGTATGTCAAGACTTGGGAATACATAGAAAACTGTGTTACACTGGGTGAGGCTGGAGTATGTCAAGACTTGGGAATACATAGAAAACTGTGTTACATTGGGTGAGGCTGGAGTATGTCTAGACTTGGGAATACATAGAAAACTGTGTTACATTGGGTGAGGCTGGAGTATGTCAAGACTTGGGAATACATAGAAAACTGTGTTACATTGGGTGAGGCTGGAGTATGTCAAGCCTTGGGAAGACATAGAAAACTGTGTTACACTGGGTGAGGCTGGAGTATGTCAAGACTTGGGAATACATAGAAAACTGTGTTACACTGGGTGAGGCTGGAGTATGTCAAGACTTGGGAATACATAGAAAACTGTGTTACATTGGGTGAGGCTGGAGTATGTCAAGACTTGGGAATACATAGAAAACTGTGTTACACTGGGTGAGGCTGGAGTATGTCAAGACTTGGGAATACATAGAAAACTGTGTTACATTGGGTGAGGCTGGAGTATGTCAAGACTTGGGAATACATAGAAAACTGTGTTACATTGGGTGAGGCTGGAGTATGTCAAGACTTGGGAATACATAGAAAACTGTGTTACATTGGGTGAGGCTGTATGTGTCTAGACTTGGGAATACATAGAAAACTGTGTTACACTGGGTGAGGCTGGAGTATGTCAAGACTTGGGAATACATTGAAAACTGTGTTACACTGGGTGAGGCTGGAGTATGTCAAGACTTGGGAATACATAGAAAACTGTGTTACACTGGGTGAGGCTGGAGTATGTCAAGACTTGGGAATACATAGAAAACTGTGTTACACTGGGTGAGGCTGGAGTATGTCAAGACTTGGGAATACATAGAAAACTGTGTTACACTGGATGAGGCTGGAGTATGTCAAGACTTGGGAATACATAGAAAACTGTGTTACATTGGGTGAGGCTGGAGTATGTCAAGACTTGGGAATACATAGAAAACTGTGTTACACTGGGTGAGGCTGGTTACAAGGTCAAGACTTGGGAATACATAGAAAACTGTGTTACATTGGGTGAGGCTGGTTACAAGGTCAAGCCTTGAGAATACATAGAAAACTGTGTTACATTGGGTGAGGCTGGAGTATGTCAAGACTTGGGAATACATAGAAAACTGTGTTACACTGGGTGAGGCTGGAGTATGTCAAGACTTGGGAATACATAGAAAACTGTGTTACATTGGGTGAGGCTGGTTACAAGGTCAAGCCTTGAGAATACATAGAAAACTGTGTTACATTGGGTGAGGCTGGTTACAAGGTCAAGCCTTGAGAATACATAGAAAACTTGATTACATTGGGTGAGGCTGGAGTATGTCAAGCCTTGAGAATACATAGAAAACTGTGTTACATTGGGTGAGGCTGGAGTATGTCAAGACTTGGGAATACATAGAAAACTGTGTTACACTGGGTGAGGCTGGAGTATGTCAAGACTTGGGAATACATAGAAAACTGTGTTACATTGGGTGAGGCTGGAGTATGTCAAGACTTGGGAATACATAGAAAACTGTGTTACACTGGGTGAGGCTGGAGTATGTCAAGACTTGGGAATACATAGAAAACTGTGTTACACTGGGTGAGGCTGGAGTATGTCAAGACTTGGGAATACATAGAAAACTGTGTTACACTGGGTGAGGCTGGTTACAAGGTCAAGACTTGGGAATACATAGAAAACTGTGTTACATTGGGTGAGGCTGGAGTATGTCAAGACTTGGGAATACATAGAAAACTGTGTTACATTGGGTGAGGCTGGTTACAAGGTCAAGCTTTGAGAATACATAGAAAACTGTGTTACATTGGGTGAGGCTGGTTACAAGGTCAAGCCTTGAGAATACATAGAAAACTGTGTTACATTGGGTGAGGCTGGTTACAAGGTCAAGACTTGGGAAGACATAGAAAACTGTGTTACATTGGGTGAGGCTGGAGTATGTCAAGACTTGGGAATACATAGAAAACTGTGTTACATTGGGTGAGGCTGGAGTATGTCAAGACTTGGGAATACATAGAAAACTGTGTTACATTGGGTGAGGCTGGTTACAAGGTCAAGCTTTGAGAATACATAGAAAACTGTGTTACATTGGGTGAGGCTGGTTACAAGGTCAAGCCTTGAGAATACATAGAAAACTGTGTTACATTGGGTGAGGCTGGAGTAAGTCAAGCCTTGAGAATACATAGACAACTGTGTTACATTGGGTGAGGCTGGAGTATGTCTAGACTTGGGAATACATAGAAAACTGTGTTACACTGGGTGAGGCTGGAGTATGTCAAGACTTGGGAATACATAGAAAACTGTGTTACATTGGGTGAGGCTGGAGTATGTCAAGCCTTGGGAATACATAGAAAACTGTGTTACATTGGGTGAGGCTGGTGTATGTCAAGACTTGGGAAGACATAGAAAACTGTGTTACACTGGGTGAGGCTGGAGTATGTCAAGCCTTGGGAAGACATAGAAAACTGTGTTACACTGGGTGAGGCTGGAGTATGTCAAGACTTGGGAATACATAGAAAACTGTGTTACATTGGGTGAGGCTGGAGTATGTCAAGACTTGGGAATACATAGAAAACTGTGTTACATTGGGTGAGGCTGGAGTATGTCAAGACTTGGGAATACATAGAAAACTGTGTTACACTGGGTGAGGCTGGAGTATGTCAAGACTTGGGAATACATAGAAAACTGTGTTACACTGGGTGAGGCTGGAGTATGTCAAGCCTTGGGAAGACATAGAAAACTGTGTTACACTGGGTGAGGCTGGAGTATGTCAAGACTTGGGAATACATAGAAAACTGTGTTACACTGGGTGAGGCTGGAGTATGTCAAGCCTTGGGAATACATAGAAAACTGTGTTACATTGGGTGAGGCTGGAGTATGTCAAGACTTGGGAATACATAGAAAACTGTGTTACATTGGGTGAGGCTGGAGTATGTCAAGACTTGGGAATACATAGAAAACTGTGTTACACACTGGGTGAGGCTGGAGTATGTCAAGACTTGGGAATACATAGAAAACTGTGTTACACTGGGTGAGGCTGGAGTATGTCAAGACTTGGGAATACATAGAAAACTGTGTTACATTGGGTGAGGCTGGAGTATGTCAAGACTTGGGAATACATAGAAAACTGTGTTACACTGGGTGAGGCTGGAGTATGTCAAGACTTGGGAATACATAGAAAACTGTGTTACACTGGGTGAGGCTGGAGTATGTCAAGACTTGGGAATACATAGAAAACTGTGTTACACTGGGTGAGGCTGGAGTATGTCAAGACTTGGGAATACATAGAAAACTGTGTTACACTGGGTGAGGCTGGTTACAAGGTCAAGCCTTGAGAATACATAGAAAACTGTGTTACATTGGGTGAGGCTGGAGTATGTCAAGACTTGGGAATACATAGAAAACTGTGTTACATTGGGTGAGGCTGGTTACAAGGTCAAGCCTTGAGAATACATAGAAAACTGTGTTACATTGGGTGAGGCTGGTTACAAGGTCAAGCCTTGAGAATACATAGAAAACTGTGTTACATTGGGTGAGGCTGGTTACAAGGTCAAGACTTGGGAAGACATAGAAAACTGTGTTACATTGGGTGAGGCTGGAGTATGTCAAGACTTGGGAATACATAGAAAACTGTGTTACATTGGGTGAGGCTGGAGTATGTCAAGACTTGGGAATACATAGAAAACTGTGTTACATTGGGTGAGGCTGGTTACAAGGTCAAGCCTTGAGAATACATAGAAAACTGTGTTACATTGGGTGAGGCTGGTTACAAGGTCAAGCCTTGAGAATACATAGAAAACTGTGTTACATTGGGTGAGGCTGGAGTAAGTCAAGCCTTGAGAATACATAGACAACTGTGTTACATTGGGTGAGGCTGGAGTATGTCTAGACTTGGGAATACATAGAAAACTGTGTTACACTGGGTGAGGCTGGAGTATGTCAAGACTTGGGAATACATAGAAAACTGTGTTACATTGGGTGAGGCTGGAGTATGTCAAGCCTTGGGAATACATAGAAAACTGTGTTACATTGGGTGAGGCTGGAGTATGTCAAGACTTGGGAAGACATAGAAAACTGTGTTACACTGGGTGAGGCTGGAGTATGTCAAGCCTTGGGAAGACATAGAAAACTGTGTTACACTGGGTGAGGCTGGAGTATGTCAAGACTTGGGAATACATAGAAAACTGTGTTACATTGGGTGAGGCTGGAGTATGTCAAGACTTGGGAATACATAGAAAACTGTGTTACATTGGGTGAGGCTGGAGTATGTCAAGACTTGGGAATACATAGAAAACTGTGTTACACTGGGTGAGGCTGGAGTATGTCAAGACTTGGGAATACATAGAAAACTGTGTTACACTGGGTGAGGCTGGAGTATGTCAAGCCTTGGGAAGACATAGAAAACTGTGTTACACTGGGTGAGGCTGGAGTATGTCAAGACTTGGGAATACATAGAAAACTGTGTTACACTGGGTGAGGCTGGAGTATGTCAAGCCTTGGGAATACATAGAAAACTGTGTTACATTGGGTGAGGCTGGAGTATGTCAAGACTTGGGAATACATAGAAAACTGTGTTACATTGGGTGAGGCTGGAGTATGTCAAGACTTGGGAATACATAGAAAACTGTGTTACACTGGGTGAGGCTGGAGTATGTCAAGCCTTGGGAAGACATAGAAAACTGTGTTACACTGGGTGAGGCTGGAGTATGTCAAGACTTGGGAATACATAGAAAACTGTGTTACACTGGGTGAGGCTGGAGTATGTCAAGACTTGGGAATACATAGAAAACTGTGTTACACTGGGTGAGGCTGGAGTATGTCAAGCCTTGGGAAGACATAGAAAACTGTGTTACACTGGGTGAGGCTGGAGTATGTCAAGACTTGGGAATACATAGAAAACTGTGTTACACTGGGTGAGGCTGGAGTATGTCAAGCCTTGGGAAGACATAGAAAACTGTGTTACACTGGGTGAGGCTGGAGTATGTCAAGACTTGGGAAGACATAGAAAACTGTGTTACATTGGGTGAGGCTGGAGTATGTCAAGACTTGGGAATACATAGAAAACTGTGTTACATTGGGTGAGGCTGGAGTATGTCAAGCCTTGGGAAGACATAGAAAACTGTGTTACACTGGGTGAGGCTGGAGTATGTCAAGACTTGGGAATACATAGAAAACTGTGTTACATTGGGTGAGGCTGGAGTATGTCAAGACTTGGGAATACATAGAAAACTGTGTTACATTGGGTGAGGCTGGAGTATGTCAAGACTTGGGAATACATAGAAAACTGTGTTACATTGGGTGAGGCTGGAGTATGTCAAGACTTGGGAATACATAGAAAACTGTGTTACACTGGGTGAGGCTGGAGTATGTCAAGACTTGGGAATACATAGAAAACTGTGTTACATTGGGTGAGGCTGGAGTATGTCAAGACTTGGGAATACATAGAAAACTGTGTTACATTGGGTGAGGCTGGAGTATGTCAAGACTTGGGAATACATAGAAAACTGTGTTACATTGGGTGAGGCTGGAGTATGTCAAGACTTGGGAATACATAGAAAACTGTGTTACATTGGGTGAGGCTGGAGTATGTCAAGACTTGGGAATACATAGAAAACTGTGTTACATTGGGTGAGGCTGGAGTATGTCAAGACTTGGGAATACATAGAAAACTGTGTTACATTGGGTGAGGCTGGAGTATGTCAAGACTTGGGAATACATAGAAAACTGTGTTACATTGGGTGAGGCTGGAGTATGTCAAGACTTGGGAATACATAGAAAACTGTGTTACACTGGGTGAGGCTGGAGTATGTCAAGACTTGGGAATACATAGAAAACTGTGTTACATTGGGTGAGGCTGGAGTATGTCAAGACTCGGGAATACATAGAAAACTGGATTACATTGGGTGAGGCTGGTGTATGTCAAGACTTGGGAGTACATAGACAACTGTGTTACATTGGGTGAGGCTGGTTACAAGGTCAAGACTTGGGAATACATAGAAAACTATCACTGGGGTCTTTCAAACCCCTGGAATACATACAAAAAAGATGTGATATACTGAGTGAGGCTGGGTGATATCAAGCATGGAGCATAGTCACACAAAAACAGAAACGCTGGGTGATAGTGGGTAATAGTAGGTGTGACTAGAGAACATTGGGCTTTGAGAATGTAGACATCTATGGCAAAATGTGAACTGAAGGGATATTAACTCATACCTGACATAAACTGACAATGTAAGATAGCTGCCTACCTGCACTGTAAACCTGAACCTCAGACCCTGGTCGGAGGACTGCTGTTTGCAGCAGCCAAGGTACTCCAAGGCATACAAGGATGTCAAACACATTGCTTCCTATTGCATTAGAAACAGCCATATCCCCTAATCCTGAAAATAAGAAAACCAACATCACAATCAGTTTGCACCAACACCAGACACAACTCCAATGTTCTATGTTGGCCAAAATAAGCTCATATGTGTTATTGCAGCAAATGGAACAGTAGTTTTCATCACCCTCTCTGTTAAAAATATTACCACACTGCATCCATCTTCTCCAGTATCAATGACCAGCAGCTACTTTCCAGGGAGACTGGAGAGAGTGAGTGAGTTTAGTTTTTGTATGCCTTATGGCTAAACATAACAGTGAGTGAGTGTGGTTTTACGCCGCTTTTAACAATATTCCAGCAATATCACAGTGGGGAACACCAGAAATGGACCACACACATTGTACCCATGTGGGGAATTGAACCTGGGTCTTCAGCATGATGAGCGAATACTCTAACCACTAGGCTACCCCACCGATCCCCAAGGGAGACTGGAATTCAGTATGTCTCAAAACATTGCTGGCTAGGTGAGTCAGCTAGCACTGACTTAATTATGTGACAGTCACTTTTCAGCAATTCTACTGAAGTATCAGTAAGGTCAGCCCAAAGAGCAAACCTTGAGTTAAACATTAGGGTGAAACTCTGATCCTACAGGCCTGATCGATAGGAATTTGTGTATTAACTTTTTGCTGATCATGTGCATCTACAGCAACAAAAGAACTGGCGGTGGTGTGTGGTCCTGTGCGTTGACCTCAGGTCACAAATCAGTTGACGTTAAGCAACATTGGTCACGGACAGTCCTTGGGTGATCGTGTTTGGCAGCTCGACTCCTGAGAGTTTCTAGGGCAGCTGCCCTCCCCACAACGGAGCACATGTGGTACATGTGGTCTCACCTTAGGCAGGTGAGTTTGTTCCAAATTGCATCTGTTCACCCAGCAGAAAATGGGTATGTATACCTGGTGGTATAAGTCATGTGATAATAACCTTCTCGAGCCTCACAGACAGCTCGGGTTATCTGGTGTGATAATGAACTGTCTGCGCTATGAGCATGCCGTTGGTGTGGATTTAGCACAATATAAATGGACTAATTATCATAATGATTAATTATTTTCTATTCTGATCAGCCAGATACTAACACATCAGCCACACCTGCACGTACCTTCTCTAACAACTATGAGCGATGCCACAACATCCGGGAGGCTCACTCCAAAGGCAACAAAGGTCAGACCCATAATACTGTCAGGAATATTAGCTGTGTAACCTGTGAGGACAAACAACCATCAACCCATGTGATCATCACATCAAGAAGTCATACATACTGAGAAACAACTGTTCTGACAAGCCAAATATAACAGCTCTGATATGAGTTTAATTACAGATGGGCACAATTTGGGAGCAGCTAAATCATTTGGTTGTTCAACAAAAATCCCATGACCACTAAACACTAATTGCTCCTCAAATTATTTACACAGACCTAGTCTGTCATACAGACTCTGAAACAACTATATCCACCACAGTCCACACAAATATTTCACATTTGCCAATGCTACATTACTGTAGTTTCAGGAATGGAAATAAAGAAACTCTTTGGGCTCATTTTTATCATATCTCATTAAGATAATTCTATAAACTGTTTTATCTGTAAAATATGTACATTTATAAGCCCAGATGTCAGTCTAGCATACATGTAGCAAGTACGTCCCTATCCTTGCCAAACAGCTATGTTTACCCTTGCTGGAGTATAACGCAGTAACAGTTAAAGGGAGACAAATCTTCCTGCCTTCATTCAACTAACAGTTGGTTGGTTGAGAATAAATTTGATATCTTTCTACCTGTTTTGGGAATCATCCAAATTGAAAAGACCCACTTTCTTAAATATAAAGATTTACTTCATGCCCATAAATATGTAATATTCTTTATATCAAGGAACAATGACATTATTTTGTTATGTGGGTAATGAACGTCACATCATCAGGACTGAACACCTCATACACTTCCTTCATGCTGTGAGAGTGAGTGAGTTAGTGAGTTTAGTTTTATGCTTTTAGCTATATTCCTGCAATATCATGGTGGGGACACCAGAAATGGACTTCACACATTGTACCCATGTGGGGAATCGAACCCGGGTCTCTAGTGTGAAGAGTGAATGCTTTAACCACAAGGCTACCCCACCGACCCTTATTCTGTGAGAAATGACACAACTGTGTTATAGCGGACGATTTCAGAAATGGGCTTCATACATTGGATCCATATGGGGAATCGAAACCTTGGCCTTCGGCGTGCAAGCAAACACTTTAACCACTAGGCTACCCCATTGCCTCTACTTTCCAGGAACCCATACACATGAAGATGATGCAGAGAAACCTAGAAACACAATCAGGCCCCGATTTCTCGAAACAAACTTAAGTTTTTACTCAAATTTCAAACTGAGTTTGAATTTGAAACAGCTGAATTTTTAACTCTAGTGCATTTTATAAATGAAAAAGTCCAACAACTTAAGTAATCTATCCACCAAACTCTAATTGTCTACTATGTTTGAGTTTAATATCGACTTCAGTTCATTCTGGGAATTGCATTTTCTCAAATTTGAGTAAAAATTTTAACTTAAGTCAAAACTCAGACTTACGTTTGTTTCGAGACATCGGGTCCAGGACATACCTGGGATTCATGTTTCTTACACACAATCATAGGTTTTTGGGGTGCCAAAACGATGCTACACTTCACAGCTGATGAATTGGGCATGCGTGTTCCACTGACAAAAAGAATCAAATGATGGAGAAATATAGTCGGAGAAGTGACGTAAACTTACCTATAACTGTTATCATCCACACCATGAAAAATGACAAGAGAGACAACCAAACTAATGACATGAGAAATGTCAACAGGAACCATTTTTTCCATGCTTGTTTTCGGCAGTCGGGCACAGATATGAACAATATGGCACATAGCGGTAGAGAGACGAACCAAAGCAGCTTCTTCCAGCGTCCACTTGGAACTTCACACAACCCCGCAGGCTCATCCTCTTCCCTGTGTGGAGCTGCAATGGATAAAAGACCTCTCACTGATCATGCCCTTTCTTGCATCTTCACAGAACATGAATGATGACTTTTTGAAAAGATATGATTTAGACACCTTTATTGAAAAACATTAGAAAGAAAAACATAATGCTCCCAGGGTATATACAAGTGTCTACATGAAGAAATCCTTCACCAGTACATCAACTAGGTTATATATGCTATATAAAACACAGAACCAGTATGTATGAAATCAAGGAATATTGATTTGTGAAAAAAAATACAACTTTCCCAGGATTTATAAGAAAAAGAATTGCGTGAAAATTGCTGCCAAAATCAAACTTCGCATTGCAGTTAATCTTTATTTATCCTGAAATAAGTGGAAGCTAAATACATGCAGATGGAGGTGCCCGCTTCACAAAGGTGTTGGTATCTGTGTACGAACCGTCATCTGATTCACAGTCAGAGGTAAGAGGGAGCATTTGCATCGACTCGGGGCAGTGATCTACAACACAATATGGTAGAACATCCATATAGCATCTGCAACCAGCCATGGCCTAGTAAGGGGATTATTCAGTCTTGTCCCAGTCTGTGTTGCCTATCAGGCAGACATGCTGCCTCAAGTATCTAGTAACCCGTCCTTGTTAAAGCCTCTCAATGCAGCCCAAGAGAGTGATATGTGGTTCTAATGCATCTCTACTGCAGCTCCAGCTCAAGCTCCTCATCTGCTCATCTGACAGCAGATAACATATAGATCAGTACTTGCTCCCTTTAGCCAGTATCATGTCATTAGGAAATCAGGTTTATCATTAGCTGACCCAGTGCCCTGTCCAGTTTAGGTGTTTGCAATTTGCTCTATGATGCTCTTCAAAGCCATTTACATATCAATCCTGTGAAGATTGAACACTAATGACTGCACTGAAACTGTTATGGCGACTTTACCACAAAGACACACCCAAAAGATGTTAAGATGTTAATAATTTTCTTTCCCAACATTGTGTAGTTGAGAATTTACATTCCTGTCATCAGACAATGATCTGCTGAAGGAAGATCAAGGCACAAGAAACCTATACTGGGAATGTGAAGTCCACACATTATCCTATCATCACATTTACACTGCCTGTGACACACCATAGGTTTAATCCACATCCAACTTTTGACAACCTTGCACTGCCTGTGACACACCATAGGTTTAATCCACATCCAACTTTTGACAACCTTGCACTGCCTGTGACACACCATAGGTTTAATCCACATCCAACTTTTGACAACCTTGCACTGCCTGTGACACACCATAGGTTTAATCCACATCCAACTTTTGACAACCTTACACTGCCTGTGATACACCACAGGTTTAATCCACATCCAACTTTTGACAACCTTACACTGCCTGTGACACACCATAGGTTTAATCCACATCCAACTTTTGACAACCTTGCACTGCCTGTGACACACCATAGGTTTAATCCACATCCAACTTTTGACAACCTTACACTGCCTGTGATACACCATAGGTTTAATCCACATCCAACTTTTGACAACCTTACACTGAGTGACAGTTTATCAATACATATATCAGTCACTTCGTAATTATCACAGGTTTTCCTTTTCTAGTTCATGCTTTTTATTAAAAAAACCCAACTTTGTAAATATATAAAGTATATTTGGAATAGTGTGATTTGTAGGAGAGAAGAGGAAGGATCTGGCCCTGTGTAGGAAGGAGAGAAGGGAATCTGGCTCCATCATACACAATGTTTCCACTGTTATTGTCTATACAACAAACCCATATCATCCTACATGATGTCTCCACTGTCATAGCCAGACACCCACAGCATTCCAGAAGGCATGGACACACATTAGAATATTATTCATAAACATTCTCCAAGTAAAGGTCAGTGATGTATGTAGTTATGGGCGAGGATCAAACAATGTACACTTCCTGTTAACAGCATGTGATCAGCTTCTTCCCCTTCAGGAACAACATCAGGAACTGCCACAGTTGATGCAATTAGGGCATGACATTGGAGGAGATGTTACATCCATGTAAAGCGTTTGACATGTAAACAATTACACAATGACCCATTGTTCAAGAGGTGTAAAAAGTAGCTACCACAAAACAAAGCATAATGTTCAAGCTTATAAATCAGCATTTTTTATCAAGTTAACAAGATGAACTGTACACACAGCTCTGTTGCAAATATTCTGCATTATCATATTGTGGATGGAATGAACTTCAGATTCACAGGTGACTGACATTGTAAGTAGGGCTGGGACGGGTACTCGTGTACTCGAATCCGGGTCAGGTACAGCTGGAATCGAGTCCTATTTCTAGGAATCCAGCACCCGGAAAAGGAGAGAACTCTGTAATGGCAAGGGCAGACAATAACATGTCTTTTTCATTATTGACTTAACAAACATTTGCATCATTGGCATTGTCCGATTAATGGAGGTTATTATTAAATATATCTGTAATATATCTGGGCATGAGCAGTGAGGAGTCAAGTTACAGTAACAGCGGCAATGGTGTTTCTCTCTATATTGGTTAAACAGACGTAAAATAAATAGCCTATGTTCAGTTTCAGTGTCTTATTGACATTATTTCAAGTTTTTCTTTATAAAATCTCTGTCAACTCGTGATTGGATATTCAGAAAGCTTTATTCCTTACATTTCCCGGTACTCGATTCCGATTCGGGTAAGTACATGCGGGTACTTGATTCCATTTTTTCCTACCCGTCCCAGCCCTAATTGTAAGTCATCTCAAACATCTCTGAATGAGATTTTGTGCTATCACCACAGCCTCGACCAACCAATCTGAGGTCAGCTGGTCCTCAGAGGACATCACAGCCATGGCTATATCACACACCTCGGCCAGCCAAACTGGAGGTCAGCTGGTCCTCAGAGGACATCACAGCCATGGCTATATCACACACCTCGGCCAGCCAAACTGGAGGTCAGCTGGTCCTCAGAGGACATCACAGCCATGGCTATATCACACACCTCGGCCAGCCAAACTGGAGGTCAGCTGGTCCTCAGAGGACATCACAGCCATGGCTATATCACACACCTCGGCCAGCCAAACTGGAGGTCAGCTGGTCCTCAGAGGACATCACAGTCATGGCTATATCACACACCTCGGTAAGCCAAACTGGAGGTCAGCTGGTCCTCAGAGGACATCACAGCCATGGCTATATCACACACCTGGGTAAGCCAAACTGGAGGTCAGCTGGTCCTCAGAGGACATCACAGCCATGGCTATATCACACACCTGGGTAAGCCAAACTGGAGGTCAGCTGGTCCTTAGAGGACATCACAGCCATGGCTATATCACACACCTGGGAAAGCCAAACTGGAGGTCAGCTGGTCCTCAGAGGACATCACAGCCTTGGCTATATCACACACCTGGGTTAGCTAAACTGGAGGTCAGCTGGTCCTCAAAGGACATCACAGTCATGGCTATATCACACACCTGGGTTAGCTAAACTGGAGGTCAGCTGGTCCTTAGAGGACATCACAGCCATGGCTATATCACACACCTGGGTAAGCCAAACTGGAGGTCAGCTGGTCCTCAGAGGACATCACAGCCATGGCTATATCACACACCTGGGTAAGCCAAACTGGAGGTCAGCTTGTCCTCAGAGGACATCACAGCCATGGCTATATCACACACCTGGGTAAGCCAATATGAATAGGTATTGTGTTGGAAAATATCATTTATGACATCTTCACACCATGTATATGCCAGATTAACACCGTTAGATACTAATACTTTGGTGAATGATTACATCCACTACACATGCTCCCCAAATGTTTCCCCCCCTAGCCTTATACAATGTTTTGATTTTTTAAACAACATATGTATGGTTCAAGAATCTGGTGATTTGTTCACATGGAGCTGAAGTAGCAAATATCACCTGTTGAAGAACTAATATGGAGGCCATACCAATTCCTAAGACAATTACCAATGTGTCCCTATTTATGTATCTATGTGTATGAGGTGCTCAGTGAAAGCTGTTTAAGTTGCAGTTGGCAATAATGCAGAAACCATGGCTACCCGAGTTTCCTGGATCTACTGGTGTCTGATCCACTAATGAGCCATGATCCACACCACAGGAGCAATTTGACACACATTGTCACCGCAACAGCAAATTGACTCTCTTGACAAGTAGTCAGTGGGCCTGTTCCACAATCATGCTAACCTTGCAATCTATGGATGCTCCAGACAATTATTGAATAATTGTTCAATATTAGTGACGGTTATTGGTCTGACATATATTGTGGTCTTTATTTCAGTTATGGTTCATGTATTGCAAAACTAAACTGCATGCTTTCTTTCATCTGTAATTTGTCATTTACCTATATAACAATAACCCAAAAGCTATTTTTAAGTCTGCACCATTTCTTTTATGTTGCCATGGGCACAATATATAAGCTGGCCCTGAATAGCTTCACTTTTTCCATCATAACATCACTTGCCAGGTTCTAAATTTCATAATTTCAGTTTGACTCAAAACAATATCATCGAAATTATGAAATTTAGAACCTGGCAAGTGATGGTTATGATGGAAAAAGTGAAGCTATGCAGGGCCAGCTTATATATTGTGCCCATGGCAACATAAAAGAAATGGTGCAGACTTAAAAATAGCTTTTGGGTTATTGTTATATGCATAACTTATATAAAATAATATATAACTCTTTCCAAATATATTTTTAAAAAGTGGTTACACTGTTTAGTCAGTTTGCATTTGAGCAGAATGTCCAGAGAAGTTATTGTAACTGGAATGCATGCAGGGACCTACAATTAAATCAAAGAAAACAATGAGAAGCTACACAGTTCTACAGCTTCATCACCATCTTCCCCCATCACCCATAGCTGAAACCAGTATGTGAAACTACACAACCACTTGCTGTGGAAACATGGCACAGATGCAAAATATTTACTCAGATCAATCTGAAATGACTTTATTTGACTTCATAAAAAGGATCAAGATTTTAATTTTTAAAATCTGGAAAGCAAAATAAGAAGCATGATTGGTGGGATTAAACTATGGGCTGATATTTTTTCAGATACGACAAACACTCTTCACCAAAAATGTGAAATCAGTTAAACCAGGCCATTCTCATTGAACATACTCTGTTATCTGTGCAATCACTTCCACAATCTTCTACACCACTATACCAGACAACAGAATGACATACCTAGCCTTGAAAGGTGTACTAAGTACTATTTTTGACAGAACAAGGTAGTACCCCACTTACCAAAGTTGCGCTCCATCACTAAATGGCTGAAACAATGCCGATGTGACGTAAAACTTCAACTCAACTCAACCAAAGCGGAAATGTATTTAGCAACAACAAATTTGATCCAAAAACGGTTTCTAAGCTAAAAACTCAAAAGGCTGATAATGAATGATTGTGATGAAAACATATTGAGTATAATATTGATAATAATGCAAAGCTGGTACACAGTCACACAGCAGTGTTTGTCGTCACAGCTATGATACCATTATATCTACTTGTGGCAATACCGTATGCATCGATTAGCCTTACAGGACCACTATCTCTCACAGTGGAAGATGGCACTGTGATCTGACACCTCATATTGTAACTGAGGCATCCACAGATTACAAACTGGATCATGGTTCATTTACACCCAATCACCTTCCTGATGCCTGATAAACGACAGTCATTGTGATAACTTGTACGCTGACAGATGATTCTCTAATACATACAAGGTATATGAATATAATGATGAGATCATGTTTGTAACTTAGACGCAGGTATATGAACATAATGATGAGATCATGTTTGTAACTTAGACGCCATAGTTGTATGACAGACCATTATGATCCTGCACTAAATACCACCATTCCAACCCAATGTCACCCACCTGGTAATTCCGTCAGTATATACACAAGATGTCATGGCCACAGATAACAGCTCATGAACATTACAATCTACATATACCACATTTCACTGTATAAAAATCATTAAAATTACAAAAATCACAATCTGAATTATCATTTACATGAAGACACTGATAGAAGTAAAGCTGAAAATAATAACATATATTTACTAAATTGTTCAAATATTTTTGCTGCAACTGAAAATATAACACATAATACACAATGCCATTTAGAACATTTGGGATAACACTTTCTCAGAAAAGTACAGATTCTAGTACTTTTTTGGGTTGAGCGCCATACGGGATTTGAACCCACACCCTCAGAGTCAGGCATCTAATTGCCAGCACACAAAATCAGCCATCTAACCCACTCAGCCATCGCCGCTTCCACAAAATGGAAGTCTGACAACTGGCAGTCTAGACCACAGACTTTGTGTACCCCTCTGGTAAGTGTAAATTGGCAAAGCTCCCCAACTGAAAGATAGGAGAAAATGTTATCCCAAATTTTACATTTGACCACTTTCTAAATTGTATTATGCATTCAAAACTTTTGACCGTGGGAGCCATGCCAATTTACATTTATAAGTGTTATAATGAGAAAGTGTTATCCCAAGTATAACATGTGTTACATTCAAATGTTCATAATTTATACATCAATGTCACAAACCAAAGAAAGAAAAATGAGCTGCTGTACACATTCTTACCACTAATGTAGTCAGACTTACTTAATTCTCCTTCCGAGATAGCACCATTTGATTTGATTCTGTCGTAAAGAACATCCTCCTCTCCGACGGACTTAGCTGGACAACAGCCCGAGCAGGCTGGGACTAGCCAGCGCTCCAGTCTCAGGTTGAAGTACATGAGGAGGATGTAGAAGAGATACAGACAGCACAGACAGACGGCCTCGTACCTGTCATAGATGATAGCAGTTCAAACAGGAAGTCAAGCATTGTTTCAGTGAGTGAATACAGTTTTACGCCGCTTTTAGTAATATTCCAGCAATATCACGGTGGGGAACACCAGAAATGGGCTTCACACACTGTACCCATGTGGGGGAAATCGAACCCAGTGTAACAGGACAAACTTTCCCCGGGCTAGTCCAAAGGACCCCCCCCCCCCAAAAAAAAGAGGCTTAATCTTCCCTGGGGAAAGTTTGTCCTAGGCAAAACTTTCCCCACCCTTGAATCAACTTTAAAGGATAGTTCTCTGCCACTGGAGAAACCAAAACTGTATTATTGGGAAACTAAATCCAGAAATATATTTAACGAATAAGAGTGAGGAAAATAGATGATTTCTTTCAATTCAATATCAAACAATTAAGGGTGAAACATCAACCTGATTGTTATGTATGTAGTAGACCCTTTAGCTTAACAGGAAATTAAAGAAAAATGTTTTGTATCAATATGTATCTCTGTGACATGAGTACTAAGTATAAACAACCACTGGTAAAAATATTCATGTTTGACCCAACACAATTCCCTAATTCCAAATTATTAAAAATAATTTAATATTACAAAAATTATCTTTACCTTATTATATATTATATCATTGCTATTGTTTTATATTATCATTTACTTATTTTTATATTTCAATAATTTACTTATCCCCACTTATTCCAAATTGGCTTATCTCAAAATCATTACTATATTCTAAACTTTAACTAAATACCAATTTTTTACTTGGATGTCCATATCCATTCAAAATTTTATTCCCTCACTCATGGCTTTAAATATGGCATCCACATCGGCAACATCAACTTAATAGTTGAAAGCAGATGTAAACATGAACACAACAATTCAACACAATATCTATATCAAATGCTGTATCATCCATCATTCCACTATAGTGCCTTATTCTAAATTCAAAAGACATGTTTGATAAGGGCAGAAATGCCAACCCTAACATAGCCAAGTTAGTATTTTGGCCAAAAACTGATGCACAAATTAGTATTTTTTGGCCAAATTTAGTATTAACTTTTCCAAAGGATTTTCATATTTAATATAAAAATGGAGATATTCTAAGAACTTGTTACTAACATTGTACTCACCTAAATCAGTATTAAGTATCCACATATAGCTTGATACTGAATAATATGTGGTTGAAATTTATTGTGTATGGTACGTCCTATTTTATAATCTATTTTAATGTATTTTTTTTTTACAAAATTCGTATTTTTTCACTGGAATCATCTTGCATATTTTGTGTTATTTTTTCGTAACGAATACGATCATATGGGTTGGCATCTCTGTAAGGAGTATACTTGGCCCATGGATATCTGAATCATATTTCATTCACCAAAAGTGATTATGGATTAGTAAACAAGCTCATGTGAATAATGTTTCATTACATTTATACATAAATACAGCATATTTGGCCTAGCCCAAACTTTCCCCGGGGAAAGAATATCCTAGGACAAAACCTCCCCGGGGAGGCCAGATTCTCCCCAGGGAAAGTTCAGACCGGGGAAGAAATGGCCTGCTACATCGGGTCTCCAGCGTGATGAGCAAACGCTTTAACCACTGGACTACCCCACTGCCCCCCTCATTTTAAAGAAAGACATAATATAAGATGACAGAAATATTAAATCTTTGACAGGGTGTCTTCAAAATGGCATCTGAATTGTATACCACATGAGAAATGATGGAAACATCAAGTTGTCTACTACAATTTGGAACAGTTCTCCAAGCCAAATATGTTTCTGACACTTTTCAGACATATGTAAGAACAAAATAAAGGTTCCACAGCACTGTAGTTCACCTGGATATCAAGTAAACAATTTAAAACGAGAATAAAGACATGCCTGTTTCAAAATGTGCTGCTAGCATTGGAATGGTATTTTTTCCAACAAAAGTATTGGACCCAAAAATTAACATTGATCATTAAATATCATGGCATTTTGACAAACGTTTTCACTTGTTTCACCATAAACACAGCAAAATCCTAAACATTTGAACAAAATATGTCGTCATCATAAGAAGAAACCCGCCAAAGTTCAGCAATTTCACAGAGGATTCATACAGAGCAAAAACTGCATATTGACAGAATTTAAGAGCATTACATTAGATTATAAGGAAAAAGTTCTAAGCAGTGACCATGAATAGACAATATAACTGCATCCAAAATAAACTTCAGATTCCAACTCCTTGAACCAGTTTTGATGTTATCACTGGTTGAAAAAAACATGTGAAGTTTTAGCTTCATTGGTGCAGTGGTTTTGAGGAAGTGACATTCACAGAAACAGAACAAGTTTTTTCTCTTGACTTTGCTTTTAGGAGAGATTTCCTATGAATGTGGAAGGGTTTTGTCACTTCTATTTTGAGAGTATTTGGGGTGCAAATGTCAAATTAACATCAAAATGTCACAAAAACAAACACAAACACGACTTGAAACAATTATGGGAGGACCCAATATCTTCATAATATCTGAAGGATATCAAAGACAACCAGAACAAGGTGGGTATTTTCTGTACTGCATCATCTAATGGGAGGACCTTCCTGATTAAAGAACTGTTGAGAAAGCGAATAATATCTGTATGTTGTATGGAAGGTGTGAGGGGTCCTGATGAAAAATCACATGCCATTGAATCTATTAATTTGGTGCAACTATTAACTACACATCTACAATTTGTACTTAGAATTTGAACAAAATAGTCAGCCAAACTAAGTTTTCATGATTGCTGCCATGGCAGCCATGTTGAAAATTGGATTTAAGTATTCATGAACATACTGAGTTGTATGTACAGTTTAGTTTTAATGCTATTTTCAAGAAGATGTTTATGTAACATGTGACAGTTAATAGGGCATGGCGTAAGTTCACTTGACCTTCAGTCAGGCGAGTCAATACAATATAATACTAAGGAAGAAACACTCTGATATGGTATGCAAGTAAATCATACACTTAAAAGACTCCAAGACATATTCTGATCAAACAATAAAAGAAAAACTGCAAAAAAGGTCTGCACCACAGCAAGTTACAGTGTTCTCCACCATAAGTGAGTGAGAGTGTGTGAGGATGGTTGTATGCCGCTTTCAGCAATATTCCAGCAATATCACAGCAGGGGACTCCAGAAATTGGCTTCACACATTGTACCCATGTAGGGAATCAAATCCGGGTCTTCGGAGTGATGAGCGGATGCTTCAACCACTAGGCTACCTCACCACCTCTTCCCCACCAATACAATCCACTAAAACAGGCATAATCATATCAGAGCTTTTCACCTTCAAATTACCAGCCATTCAAGCAGTCAACACAATCTCATTATCTGCTTATTGTATTATCAAAAAGAGCACTTTTGTAGGTTTGATTAAATTTGAACAAAATATTTTCATAAACCCCAAATTCCAAATTCAATATCTTGTTTCTTCGAAACCTAAATATTCTCACATTCTGATAAAGCCTGCAATGCAGCCCAAGTGATTAAATGTCACATATAGTCTACAGCCCTGTACACAACGCCAAGCTTACAGCTATTTTCCATCTTCCAGATTAGTGTAGAGTTCCCATAAAAGCCTTCCCAGATATCTGCCATCAACAAAGCCAACACAGACATGGTGTTGATATTAAGATTATTGACTTGGAATATCATAATTTGTCTGGCCTTGAATTATGACGTAACTCTTGTATTAATTTGGTTCAGAGATGACAACATATTTCTCATAATTTCAGCCATTACAGGATGATAACATCTATTGTTATTTCCGGTATTGTTTTTCAGTCATTAATAATAACATTTGCCTTCCTAACCTTTGCTTTCAAATGTACATAAAGTTCCAAAATGGCTTAAATCCTCAGCAACATCGATACCTCGATTCATTTGTCGCTCATGTTCTCAGGAACAAAGTCTGCTAACAGTCTTATCATTTGGTGGTTGAGTGAATGAGTTTAGTTTTACACCGCTTTTTTAGCAATATTACAGCAGTATCACGGCAGGGGACACCAGATATGGGCTTCGCACACTGTACCCGTATGGAATCGCACCCAGGTCTTCAGCGTGACGAGTGAATGCTTTAACCACTAGGCTACCCCGACGCCCCTCTTGTCATTAGAGTACCATGCTGATGAAGCATATTAAGACATATTAACCACACATGTTGCATGGTTTGGGGAATCAAACCCAGTCTGTGGCATAACCAGTAAACACTTCATCCACAAGGCTATCCCACCATCAGGTAAGACTGTTATTCAAATATACTGGACAAAAATAGTTAGGGATATATGTAAATTTTGAAATTATGAATAATGGTCTATTTATTCATGAACATACTGATAAAATATCAATGATATAAATACCAATGTCCAGTATATTTGATAGTGTCATGATAGCAGTGTTTGAAATACCTGCCTGCCCAACCAGGATGGGTTATTTTCAACACGAGCTACCAGATTCTCAAATTCACCTGCCCGACGGTCGGGTTATATTTTAGACATGTATATAAAGATATTAATCATATTTCATGATAATAAATCATTATTAATTCACTCGTAAAAATAAAGGATGAATTCTAATTGGATGATAAACTATGTCGCTTGTCAAACCTAAATTATTTGCGGGCAGGTAAGTCTTGGTCAGGGTGGCAAGTTTTACATCTAACCAGCCCTGTGGTCTGGCTGATATTGTTTGGAGTTTCATACCCTGATGATAGACATATCAGATGTTCTGATCCATACTGCAATACTCAATGTATGAAGCCCTCCAGGATCCATGTGGCCTTGCTCTAGGCTGTGTTCAATAACCAGCTTGTATTGCTCTGATAGTTTTATCCAGTCCCATATTGTTAACTGTTTCACAATATGACGAAAGGTAATGCCAGCCACGGTCATTATCAGACCAAGTCATTGCATAGCAAATATAATTTACATTGAAGAAAATTAACGGAACCATGGACAATGCAAACACTAAAATTAACATAAATAAATGATAATTTTCTGAGTAGAACAAGGACCCCTTAGCATGTAATTGTGTTTGTAAACTATTACTGACCACTTGACCGTTTCGTCCATGA
Source organism: Haliotis rubra (assembly GCF_003918875.1). NCBI lineage: Eukaryota > Metazoa > Mollusca > Gastropoda > Lepetellida > Haliotidae > Haliotis > Haliotis rubra. Next base: position 806,775 of record NW_025767401.1, on the reverse strand, counting down.
TGACCAGAACCAGCGCCAGCACACTGAGCAGGTAGCACATGCAGTCTCGCACCATCGGCCACCAGTGCAGGTGCACCACCTGAAATCATACAGCAGCCGTTGTAGGGGTTCGTGTCACATACTGTCTTGTTCACATATCTGTCACTGAGACCTGAGCTGCAAATACTCATAATAGTTTCACAAAATATTGTTTAGCCACCCTCTTTCATAAATTTATATGACATATGACATCATACTCCTGATCAAAATAGAAGCCCATCCAGTCTTATACGTCAAAACTTAAATGTGTTGTCAAATAGAGCCCTTTCCATATTAATAAGAAATCTTTGCTACAGACTCTATTGAGTGATATCATGAGCATATGTTCAAGAATCACCATCAAAGAGTAATGATACTATCGTGATAGCAATGATAGTACACTCATGACAGGAAAAAGGGGTATTCTTCCACATCGGAGACACTCGTCACAAACACATGCTAAGGAAAGTCAACTGTTCACATGAAATACACAGGAACATATGGCAAAACAGGGAAATTGCATTGAATGTCACTTTTGTCACTGATCCATCAATTCGGTTGGTTGGTTTGTTGTTTAACTCCACACTATTCCAGCTATATGGCGGCGGTCTGTAAATGATCAAGTCTGGACCAGACAATCCAGTGATCAACAGCATGAGCATCGATCTACGCAATTAGGATACAATGACATGTGTCAACCAAGTCAGTTAGCCTGACCACCCGATCTTGTTAGTCGCCTCTTACAACAATCATGAGTTGCTGAAGATCAATTCTAATCTGGATCTTCACGGGCCATCAATTCGGAAATCATGAAACATTTTCAAACATGAATCTGTACCTAATTCCACTGATGTGCTGAACACTTCAGTTCTACAGATGACGCATCTAGCTTGTACCGTCTCCGGTTATTGGCAATAAAGTGTTGACCTGTATTCTGTCCAACACACTCCATATCTTGCAATGACCAAGACATTGTCAGCATTTAACACAAGACTAGAGTGAGTGAGTGAGTTGAGTTTCACGCCGAAATCGAGTTTCACACGATTTCAGCAATATCACGGCGTGGGACACCAGAAATGGGCTTCACACATTGTACCCATGTGGGGAACACAAGACTAGATTACACCAGCTTATTAGTAAGAATGTCCACTCCAATAAACGAGTTGAAAAGGAATACTCATATATTTGTCCAACTCCTCTATTGAAAATTCTTACATACCACAGTGAATACCATCATCAATAGGCTAACAGTGTACAAAGTTTGAGTTTGAAAGCCCATAAACATTAAAAAAAAAATTTGTTTTAATTGAAATAGGTAAATATGTATGTTAAACATATGAAGGGTAGGAATTATATTGTACTCAGTGACTTCATCACTGGGACTTGAAATCTTTATCCACTGTTACATGCATATTTGTTTCATACAATACAAATTTCATGCTTCACACTGTCAACCAAATAAAATTCTCATTCACACCACAGCTGTCATACGGACAGAACAACAATCACCTAGCTCCTGCTGTTATTCCACAATATAAAATATAGTAAGGAACTGTAACTGAGACTTAATTGTATTGACTTCTCACACAAATCTTGCAGTCCCAGCAAAGTCAATACAGGAAAAGTTGATAAAGAGCAAGTAATTCATAACGCTTAGCCTCAATAAAACAGGAATGTACAGGGTAATTAATGTGATCTTTCCTTGTGTTCCCATTGATTCTATGTTAGAGCAGTCCGTGCACTGCAATATGGAAATGGCAGAGGTTGGATCAATTTTCAGGATCAATGCAGAAGACGACACACAATGAGACAGTATTCGTGTCGGAAATAAAAGCTACATCTGTAAGGTGTAATGGCAAAGCAAACACACGTACACGCCACGAGGTGACTTTCACTCAATAATCATCACAAACAGCGACATATGCAAACAGATGAAGAGAGTGAAAGGCACATAAAGATGTCACAAATCCATAGTTTAGTGGTTTATTCTACACTGACGGTATTCATGGCCGGACATCTGGTCAACCCTTTATACACAACCGATAGCATGTTAAACTGACATTACAAAATCTTGAAGGGATTTACTGTTCAGAGTTGATATATAACAGTTCTCCCCGGCATTGCTAAGACACACATTGTTCTCAAATTGCAATTGGACTGAAGAACATTCAGCTGGCAGCTTTCGGCATATTCCATCCATTTTACAGCAAGAATGCACTTCAAATATTGCATCCATGTGTGGAATGGAACTCTTATCCTCAGCATGGGGAAGGTTAAGAATGAAGAGAACAATATCTGTCTCTTGGTACTATCAAAACTCAATACAAGTATTCAATCACAAATAGTTTTACTTTCATATTATATATAATGTACATAATTACCGATATATAGAGGATATTATATATAATGTACATAATTACCGATATATAGAGGATATTATATATAATGTACATAATTACCGATATATAGAGGATATTATATGAGTGCCCATGTCATACTATGTTTACAACACGAGTGCCTAAATGTTGGTATTTCCCGGGCGAGAGCGATGGATATGCCGATATTTAGGCACCAGTGTCTATGATATGGGCACGAATATAATATTCTGTTTATTACCAAAGTAATCAAATTGAGGAAAAAAACACCAAATCTACTTTTAAACATAGGCTGGATACCCGCATGTAGAACACAATGTCATAGAAGAAATGTGACGTCATAGCATTGTTCATGACGTCACAACACCATAATAAAGTGATATTTTGTCCTAGGGCATCGTATGAAAAATATAAACCCTGATATTTTCGCCCTCTTAGGTAATAAAAGTATTTAAACAAATGCCCATTCCCAGTGTCACAAACCCTACCTCATGCCTATGGCTACTTGTATTGTTATTTACATACAGGAGTTTATACAAAATATGAAGTTGGGAAAATAATTGTTTGCAGATGACACGTCTCTGTACATGTATATGAGACCGCCTCCGTGGTGTAGTGGTTAGAGCGTCCGCACGAAGAGCGGAAGGTCGCGGGTTTGATCCCCGACCGCGTCATACCAAAACACGTTAAAATATGGTACTTGTTGGTCCCTGCCTGGCGCTCGGCATTAATGGGTACATCAAGGACTGGTCGGCTCAGAGTCAGTATAATGTGTCTGAGTGGGGTATTCATGCTTCACTGCGGCATGGTATCTCAGTGGGCTAGCACTACAAAACCAGCTTCAGTCTTGGCTAGTACAAGCAGCCACACATACACATACACATACACATACACATACACATACACATACACACGCATGCACGTCGTCACATGAGCGAAATATTTCCAATAACCCAATTTCACCTCACCTCACATGTATATGATCATGGACAACCCAGTAGCATGTGGTACATGAACAGTACATGCACACCCAGATGATGGCAGATATTATTGACATATTTTAAATTATATTTGGGATTACACGTTTTCAGGAGAGTACTGATTCAAGTACATTTTGGGGGTTTAGTCTTATATTGAATTTGAGTTCACACTCTCAGAGTAGGGCAACTAATTGCTACACAGACTTCTATTTTTGTGGAAGCCCTGGTGGCTGAGTAGGTTATATGGCTGACTGTGTGCTGGAGATTATGTGCCCAACTCTTGCTTTCAAATCTTGGATGTGACTCATTGGATATAATCATTACATATGTTACATTTGACAATTTTCTAAATGGCTTTGTGTATTCATAGAAATTATTTAATTCTGAAAAAATATAGACAGTGTTAATTGTTCAGATGAAAAATAAGCAGCACCATTAACCTCTGTATAAGCATTAAGTTCATTCAGGAGGCAACCAACCCACAAACACTTACATCAACATTTCAAAATTATCATAAGATCTTTCACAAAATTTGACACAATAAATAATTCAGGGTAAGTAATGATTTAGGTGATCCATAATTTCTAAGTGAGTGAGTGAGTATGGTTTTAAGCGGCTTTTAGCAATATTCCAGCAATACCACGTCGAGGGACACCAGAAATGGGCTTCACACATTGTATCCATGTGGGGAATTGAACCCGGGTCTTCGGTACGATGATTAAAGGCTTTAACATCATTTCTAAGACATACAGAAGAATTTATACTTTGATACCAAGATTTGGATATCAAGTCATCTGCTATAAATCATAATCATCAACATGTGATGAAATGCAACTCATCCCAAATTCTCAGGATGTCCGTACATCTGAAAACCCAGTTTGAAGTACATTTTGTTTGTAATAACATTTGAACATGTGACAGCCAATTTACTCCACCAGTACCAATATATACATCATGTCATAGCAAGCCTGAGCAGACCTACACCAATACTTTATACCAGTGTATAACATATAGCCTATCCCACCGTCCTTGACAGCCTAATTTTGTGAAGGACGGTCTATTAAATGAGTAAAGCCGTCCTTTGGTGGGGGGAAATATTTGAAAAAATAAACTTGGTTTGAATGAAGAGTTTTAGTTTTTGGGACTGGCTGTGTTTGTTCAGGACTGGTCACTTTTTTAGACAGCCAGTCCTTGGAGAGGAGAGACCACATTTCAGAACTATTTTATACACTGTTTATACAGCAGCAAGAATGCTTCACACATTGAACATCAACTAACTTTCCTAAGGTGCAGCAATAGTTGACATATATATATACAAAGCAAAAAAGATCTCTTAAAACAAACGATCACTTTCTCTGACAGTCTGTCCTCAGAATCCACCCTCCATGTCCAATAAGTCTGTTTGTAGGAAAACTAGAAACACCACCACTAAATTAAAGATATGGACATTTCTCTGCGAGCTTACATATTAGAAAACATGCTTTCTTTGCCTGTATAGCTAATGTGTCCCACGCCTTTGATCACAATAAACGTGATGGAAATACTAAATCATAATATTCATAATATAATACTATGTTTATTTCTTTGTTGTCCTAAAACATGTTTTCTATGCACTTAACACATCCACCATTTCTGAAAACAATTATTTCTGACTTATCTAAGTTCACCTCAGTATTCCAATATCAGCAAAGACCTTCCAAAACTAATAACGGTAACTTCTTTTTCAGGTCAGTGCCTGAATCTGATACCAAGAAAGTATCTAAGAAGGGAGCACCTGCTTCATAACCCCAACCATGTCAGTGTCATGTTAGTCTACCGTACTGAAAAACTGCATTGCCACATTAATTACAAGAAACACCTGTGAAGATCCAGGTTAGAATTGATCTTCAGTAAACCCATGCTTGTCGTAAGAGGTGACTAACAGGATCGGGTGGTCAGACTCGCAGACTTGGATGACACATGTCATTGTATCCCAATTGTGTAGATCGATGCTCATGCTGTTGATCACTGGATTGTTTGGTCCAGGCTTGATTTAGTTACAGACCGCCACCATATAGCTGTAATGTTGCTGATTGCGGCGTAAAACTAAACTCACTTACTCAATTACAACAACTTTGCTTTTTTATATCAAGAATTTGGTACAATAAATAGTACACTTTATAATATGTATTTTTCACTGCTTGGAATGCATTATCAATATTTCTCTATGTGTATGTCCATACCAGATGCACATATCTCTGCACTGCACAAAACCCTGAATACATAATTAAGAACCCCTATGGTACTTGTTTTTCAGAAGTATGAAATATAGTTAAGTAGAAAATCAGAAATATTGTACAAAAGACATTTATCCTTCCAAAAGTAATTATTCTGACATATGGTATAATTTCCACAGAATTTACATAAATTTGGAAAAACTTCTCAATTATTTGATAACAATATGTTGCACAGTTCAATATGTCACAGTTCTCTGTGACCGGAAACCTCAATCATTACTAATCAAAGACAGATGCACACATTGTGTGGGTTTTGTCAAGGTTTTATGACTTTACACTGGCTTTCCTTTTGTGTGGGCTTCTCACCCTGCTTCACAGTTACAATACACTGAAGCAAGCGTGGACAGATTATCTGTTCTCACAGGTTCAGAGTATGTTGCTTACTTCTTAGCACAACATGTTTATAGAACAAGTGTAGAAGTGAGCACAGCTTACATACCCCCTGTTTTCCACTTTGGGACGTGGAAATGACTGATATTGATACATATAATGTGACAAGGATCAGCAGCTCAAAGGACGTTTTCCTTTACTCCAAAATATCGAATTCTGATAAACTTCAAAATAGCAAAAGGCATATATATGGGTAATGATTATCATGTGTGTGAAGTTTGGTGAACTTATCATGTAGCTTTATGAGATCTGCTCCTGACAAAGTTTCGGGAAGGAAGGACAAAAGGAAGGACGGATGGAATGACCGAATGACTTCATGAGATGAGGTGAACTTGGGTTTAACGTGATGCTTGAGAATATTTCGCTCATATGACAACATGCATGCGTGTGTGTGTGTATGTGTGGCTGCTTGCACTAGCCCAGACTTAAGTTGGTTTTGTAGTGCTAGCCCACTGAGATACCACGCTGCATTGAAGCATGAATACCCCACTCAGACACATTATACTGACTCTGAGCCGACCAGTCCTTGTTGTACCCATTAATGCCGAGGGCCAGGCAGGGACCAACAAGTACCATATTTTAACGTGTTTTAGTATGATGCAGTCGGGGATCGAACCCGCAACCTTCCGCTCTCGAATGACTTCGTAGCGAGGTTATAACAACCTTAATCACCAGCAGGACAAGCTGTGTGGACATTATTGAAATCAGCCATAGTGTGAAGGTAACTCTATCTCTCTAAAGGCAACCACTCGTTCCTCGCAATATATGCTAGAATGAAATTGGATTGTTCAGATCAGTTACAGCATTACAGGAATCCAATCAGGCTTGTCAATGTGGCTAATATTGGAAGATGCAAAACATTCTATACTCAAATGCACTTTTTTTAGATATCAAGGGCTTATTCATACTTAATGTAGGATTATTCAAATGATAACATCCATTATGGCAAAAAAGACAAATTAATATTTTCTTGCTCATCATTAGTCTGCTTCTTACATTTATGAGGAACACTTAAAGATTTCTGATTAAAAAGAATATAATTGATACATTTACTTAATTAGTAATTAATATTGATGTCTTGCAAAGAAGTATAGCTTGTTCTTGGACAGTTTTGTGTGTGAAATATATTCCAAAGGAAGAAGAGGGGCAGTGGGGTAGCCTAGTGGTTAAAGCATTTGTACGTCACACCGAAGACCCGGGTTCGATTCCCCACATGGGTACAATGTGTGAAGCCCATTTCTGGTGTCCCTCGCAGTAGTATTGCTGGAATATTGCTAATAGCAGTGTAAAATCACACTTACTCACTAACCCAAAGGAAGAAAAGGTGTATATAATCATATTTTGTTGTCTGTTGACCAATCCCTTTCATGCAGCTCATTCTTCATTAATAGCATATTGAATAAATCCTTCTCACCATCCTCCCACCCAACCAGCCTGCCCCCATACAGAGGATAACGTGTCTCGGCAGCAAATACTTGGTTAGCTCACGTTTCATTAATGCATGGGAAGTATCACTTGAGTTCCATTTCCGGTTTGACAACTCTCCACATCAGCCGTCATATCCCCCACCTACAGCTAAACTGAAGTATTTCCCAAAGCAGTATTATTGAAGACGGAAATGCCTCTTTCTTCAGGCCATTCCAGGAAAGACTGAATGATCGATGGTTTATTCACACAGCTAAACCAGGGAATGTAAGTGAATTCAATTCCACAAGGAATTTCATAAATACAGTCCAGTTGAGCCAGCACAGTAACGTCATCAGAGTTTCCCTTAATGAATGTGCTTGTCAACCCGCACATACTACAGTGGTGATGACAAGTGCTTCAATCAGTGTACACAACGACAATGCACTGACAGAGGCATAAAGTAATTTCCTCAAAAGAGTCTAGGAAGTACAACAACAGGCTAATGACACATTGGAAATCACGTCAATAGTCTGTCCTATGTAACAGCCTTGGAACCGTGGCGTACGAAGCCAGGCAGCTCATGCTGGACCGGTTGTCATAGGAAACTGACATAATCTATCCGAGTGACGGGATATGCTCCGAGAGACAACATTAATGGCAAACGTTAGAGGTGGTCATGTATCACATCTCAACAAGGTAATCAGCTGCTCCAAACTGCAGAATTTCTGTCAGTGCAAATAGTGATGAGGTAATGGCAGATTACACTGCAGGTATCTACAGCCACAAACCCGGGATTATGAACCATCACCAGGGTAAACAGATCTTACAAGGTGTCAAGCCATACCAGGTGTCCCAAGGTGACTAGTTCAAGCCATACCTCCCACCAGGTGTCCCAAGGTGACTAGTTCAAGCCATATACCAGGTGTCCCAAGGTGACTAGTTCAAGCCATACCTGCCACCAGGTGTCCCAAGGTGACTAGTTCAAGCCATACCTCCCACCAGGTGTCCCAAGGTGACTAGGTTCAAGACCATACCTGCCACCAGGTGCCATACCCACCAGGTGTCCCAAGGTGACTAGTTCAAGCCATACCCAGGTGTCCCACTTTGTCAAGCCATACCTGTCCCAAGGTGACTAGTTCAAGCCATACCTCACCAGGTGTCCCCAGGTGCCATCCCCACCAGGTGTCCCAAGGTGACTAGTTCAAGCCATACCTGCCACCAGGTGTCCCAAGGTGACTAGTTCAAGCCATACCTGCCACCATGGCTATTTCAAGCCAAGTCTGTTTCTGAATACCCTGTTTATCTCCTCCCAATCAAACATCCCTACTAAGAATCAGTACTGGTTTAATTGTCCAGGTCAATTTCTAAAGCACAAAGTTTTCTGGCCTTACAACCAATGCATATGCAGAAGTCTACAGTGTAAAAATTGTAACTCAATGATCTAGTGCCTGCTCACCAGTTCTACAGCAACTGACATTTGCTGAACTTGTAGAGAGAATGTTTACAAGTGATGGAAATAGAGTGACTTAGAACTGAAACTGTTTCTCATTATCTCATGTGCCTGACTAACTTCATTTGGTAACGAAGGCATTTACCAGGGGTGGTTGAAAAGTTCTGGGCCTATTTGATTTTCAATGTTCAGGAACTCAATCATTCTAATGTACAAATGTGCTAAATTTTCTTGTTTTAAATAAATATATATTAAAACATGTTTTTCTTTGGACGAAAAAGAACACACATTTCTTATTTACCTACTATACTGAACTCCAAAAGAAATGTTACAAATGTTTCAGATAATATGAAATAAGACATAAATGAAGGCGAAGTTCTGTGTGTTTGAGGCTCAGTTAATCATTGTCATCAGTTTTGTGTTCTGATGATATCGTAGTGGCTGCTAATGCAGGCCGTACTCAATACTGAAATGTCATTTTCTATGATTCTTAAGTGACATAACCTAATGGTGCAGTCTAACAATGTCTAATTGACATGATCACAAACACGTCTGGCTATGATTAAAGATCATTTGTGGGTTCAATTTAAAAACTCATGTTGTTTTCTTTCCATGTTTTAATGAGCAAACATCTATCTCTTTATTCGCCACGGTTTCACAGTTTTACATGATTTGCATTTCTTTGGGAACTGAGAATATATGACACACTTATAACATAAATTCATCAAACAGGCTAGATTATATTTTTAATGCCATATTAAATCACTTGGACAGAATTTGGTTTCTTCCGAGGAGTCATTATGTGTTTCCACTGCTTTAAGTGCTGTTCAATCTCTGGCTACCAGTGGTCAACCCTTGACACCCCTGCTGATCTCTGGCTACCAGTGGTCAACCCTTGACCCCCTGCTGATCTCCGGCTACCAGTGGTCAACCCTTGACCCCCTGCTGCCTGATTCTGGGTGATCTCTGGCTACCAGTGACCCTTGACATCCCACCAGTGGTCAAACCCTTGACATCCCTGCTGATCTCTGGCTACCAGTGGTCAACCCTGACTCTCCTGCTGCTACCAGTGGTCAGTGGTCAACCCTTGCCCCTGCTGATCTCTGGCTGCCAGTGGTCAACCCTTGCCTCACCCTGCTGATCTCTGGCTACCAGTGGTCAACCCTTGCCTCCCCTGCTGATCTCTGGCTACCAGTGGTCAACCCTTGACTCCCCTGCTGATCTCTGGCTACCAGTGGTCAACCCTTGACTCCCCTGCTGATCTCTGGCTACCAGTGGTCAACCCTTGCCTCCCCTGATGATCTCGCTACCAGTGGCCCTTGACTCCCCTGCTGATCTCTGGCTACCAGTGGTCAGCCCCTGACATCCCTGCTGATCTCTGGCTACCTGACTCCCCCTGCTGATGGCTACCAGTGGTCAACCCTTGACACCCTGCTGATCTCTGGCTACCAGTGGTCAACCCTTGCCTCCCCTGCATCTCTGGCTACCAGTGGTCAACCCTTGACACCCCCTGCTGATCTCTGGCTACCAGTGGTCAACCCCTGCTGATCTCTGCTGATCTGCTACCAGTGGTCAACCCTTGACTCCCCTGCTGATCTCTGGCTGCCAGTGGTCAACCCTTGACTCCCCCTGCTGATCTCCTGGCTACCAGTGGTCAACCCTTGACTCCCCCTCTGACAGTGGTCCCCTGCTGATCTCTGGCTACCAGTGGTCAAGCCCTTGACACCCCTGCTGATCTCTGGCTACCAGTGGTCAACCCTTGCCTCCCCTGCTGATCTCCGGCTACCAGTGGTCAACACCTTGCCCCCTGCTGATCTCTGGCTGCCAGTGGTCAACCCTTGACTCCCCTGCTGATCTCTGGCTACCAGTGGTCAACCCTTGACTACCCCTGCTGATCTCTGGCTACCAGTGGTCAACCCTTGACACCCCTGCTGATCTCTGGCTACCAGTGGTCAACCCTTGACACCCCTGCTGATCTCCTGGCTACCAGTGGTCAACCCTTGACTACCCTGCTGATCTCTGGCTGCCAGTGGTCAACCCTTGACTCCCCTGCTGATCTCTGGCTACCAACCCTGCAACCCTTGACTACCCTGCTGATCTCTGGCTGCCAGTGGTCAGCCCTTGACTCCCCTGCTGATGCCAGTGGTCAACCCTTGCCCCCCTGCTGATCTCTGGCTACCAGTGGTCAACCCTTGACTCCCCTGCTGATCTCTGGCTGCCAGTGGTCAACCCTTGACTCCCCTGCTGATCTCTGGCTACCAGTGGTGGTCCGGCTACCAGTGGTCAAACCCTTTCCCCTGCTGATCTCTGGCTACCAGTGGTCGGCCTGCTGATCCTTGACTGCCCCTGCTGATCTCTGGCTACCAGTGGTCAACCCTTGACTCCCCTGCTGATCTCTGGCTACCAGTGGTCAACCCTTGACTACCCTGCTGATCTCCGGCTACCAGTGGTCAACCCTTGACTACCCTGCTGATCTCTGGCTACCAGTGGTCAACCCTGCTGATCTTGACTCCCTTGACTCCCCTGATCTCTGGCTACCAGTGGTCTGGCCCTTGACACCCCTGCTGATCTCCAGTGGTCAACCCTTGACTACCCTGCTGATCTCCAGCTGGTCAACCCTTGACCTCCCCTGCATCCCTGGCTACCAGTGGTCAAACCCGCCCGGCTCCCCTGCTGATCTCTGGCTACCAGTGGTCAGCCCTTCACCCCTGCTGATCTCCCTGCTTGCTACCCTGCTGATCTCTGGCTGCCAGTGGTCAACCCTTGACACCCTGCTGATCTCTGGCTACCAGTGGTCCCTGCTGATCTCTGGCTGCCAGTGGTCAACCCTTGACTCCCCTGCTGATCTCTGGCTACCAGTGGTCAACCCTTGACTACCCTGCTGATCTCTTGGCTGCCAGTGGTCAACCCTTGACTCCCCTGCTGATCTCTGGCTACCAGTGGTCAACCCTTGCCCCCTGCTGATCTCTGGCTGCCAGTGGTCAACCCTTGACTACCCTGCTGATCCTTGGCTGCCAGTGGTCAACCCTTGACTCCCCTGCTAATCTCCGGCTACCAGTGGTCAACCCAGGATTCCCCTGCTGATACTAATAGCTCAACAAAATTATCCAGGCTTGCTTTAAAGAACCTATAAATTCTCCCGAGAGATGATGAACACGTAGCCTATCTGATCCAGAGTCAGAAGCCTTAGAACACATCATGCTGAAACCCTTGTCATGCCCAATTCATTCCTGGGAAAGTTCTCAACTGTGTTGTGAGAGATGCCTATTGTGTAGGTTTGATGTATTGTGAGCTGGCGACCATCAATAATCATATCATGTATCCCAACACGTTTTTAGTGGTGGCAGTTGAAGGTGTCCCAGATCTTGGATAATCTTGGTGGCTCCCTCTTACCCTTTTGAACTTTTGGGATGGCTGCCTGATTTAGTCCTTTTAGTTGAAAACCCTCATAATGACACAGTAGCCAGTTGTGCCCATTTTCCTAAACATGTACTGGGTCCAGATGCATGCAAGCATGGAATGTATTGTACTAACTACATAAAAACAGTTAGATGTTGCAACACATCCTATATCATTAGGCTCAGAACTTTTTAGCCAACCCTAATATATTATCCACACTGCTCCCTCAACATGTCAGATAGACAGATATGGCCATGTGTGGGGTCATCTTGTGATATGTCCAGTAACAATGCTCACTCCAGGGTATGCGAATCAGTTGAGTATAATAGACATGTTCCTGTTCAATTACCAACAGATCATGTCAGATGATGTTTAGTGTCAGAATATATATAATTTTGATAGAATCAGATAATTCCTCTTCCAGTGAAAAGGAGCCCCAGTGAGATGGGAGATTCAGAGCCTCAGGAAATCTACGCTTGTTTCATTCAGAGCTTTAGCATTGCAGAAAGGGTTGAGTGGAAGGGAAAATAACACAGTTCAGGGACTGTGAGAGAAACTAAGATCATGTTTAATATCAATGTTTCTGTTTTGGGAAACATAAGTTCTGTGACTGATAAGACTTTACAACCAAACACAATCTCACCCAACAGATTTACTAGCACTTCCAGCAATGTTTGCTTACTACATAAACTTCCCAGTAGACAAAGAAGACCTCTGTTCTCCCAGTGATAAAGGGCAGTTGACAATGGTGGGCCTGCCAGCCCAATCAGGAAGGTAGTTATTGAACCCCCACAATCCCCGGCAGCAGCAGCTGGGCTTTAAGCATGGAGAGCATCTGTAAGTAGCTATCATATTTCCAAACCTCTACACCAGATCACATGGATGACACAGCCATAACCAAAACAATCAATTTATTGCTTAACCAGCTAGCTCAGCATTTTTATTTAGCAATGTTAACAGTATGGATCAAGGAATAGGGAGTCCATGTGAATAATTCAGAAATGAAATTGGAATCTAAAGTGACAGCTAGCACTGACTATTACTGTGAATGGTTTAAATCAGTTATGAAATACAGTTAAAAAGACCTTCTATTGTCTTTGCAATATCCCTTTTACTAATGGCACGCAGATTACTGATTCTGCACATAACACACTACAATTGTGGATGAAAAGAGTGAATTATTACATATAATACTATTGATTTTTCCATAGTTACACAGAGTTAGTTTGACATGCAAGTCTGCTGTATGAGACACTGATTCTTGGCTTTGATTAAGTTGAATTCAGTGAACAAATCCATGAGCATGTCTTCATTACAATTAAAATGGTACCATAAAATTGGATGGTGGGGTGTTTCCAAGTGAGTCATTACTCTAAACATTAGCTGATATTCTGTTTCTAAGTGGTTCATTACTGCAAACATAAGCTGGTGTTATGTTTCTAAGTGGTTCATTACTGCAAACATAAGCTGGTGTTATGTTTCTAAGTGGTTCATTACTGTAAACATAAGCTGGTGTTATGTTTCTAAGTAGTTTATTACTGTAAACATAAGCAGGTGTTATGTTTCTAAGTGGTTCGTTATCCTGCAAAAATAAGCTGGTGTTATGTTTCTAAGTGGTTCGTTACTGCAAACATAAGCTGGTGTTATGTTTCTAAGTGGTTGTTACTGCAAACATAAGCTGGTGTTATGTTTCTAAGTGGTTCATTACCTTAATCAAAACCTGGAGTTATGTTTCTAAGTAGTTCATTACTGTAAACATTGGATGGTGTTATGTTTCTAAGTGGTTCATTACTGTAAACATGGATGGTGTTATATTTCTAAGTGGTTCATTACTGTAAACATAAGCTGGTGTTATATTTCTAAGTGGTTCATTACCGTAAACAAAAGCTGGTGTTATGTTTCTAGGTAGTTCATTACTGTAAACAAAAGCCTATGATGAGTTTCTAAATGGCCCAATGTGAACACAAGATCCAATGTTATTAAGTGGTGTATCTTCATCACATAATGACAAAACATCAATTACGAAATAGACCCAATCATTCAAACTGCAAAGTTCTATCGGACATATCAAAATCGAACTCATTACTCTAGCCTCATCTTCTGGTAAAGCAATTAATAAATGGTTCCAATTTATCAAGGGTGATATCTTTTTACAGTATCAGTGAGTAATTTAGTTGCCCTCATCTGCAAATCCAAGCAGATTTCCTCCGCCTCAGAGGCATGAGCCACAATATATTCCCTCCCATTAAGCCGCTCTCCTCTCTGCACTGGTAGAAGGAGGGACTCAGGTGTGCTTCCTGCTTCACAACTCTCAACAGCTCTCTTCTCATCAGTCAACTGATAAAGCCAGGAAATGGAGTTTTTGTCCCAGTGACGTAGAAGCATGTCAGCAACGACACATGGACCTCCTTCAACAACAACAGGTTCTATCTCAGAAGAGACTGACTATAGAATATCATGCTGTGCCTTGGGCTTTGTTTTTCAACTGTTACGATAATGATAGCACATTGATACAGTGATTGGGAACCCTGGTGAGGAGATCTAACTCGCTACAGCAGCTCGACAACCGCATTTACAAGGGCTTCAGAAGTAGAGATTAACAATTCAGATAAACAGACTATGTAATGATGGCAATTCTCCTCAATGCACATGCCTACATTAATGACCCAATATACCAGAAAACAAGTGGATATATAAATAGAATGCATCAGCTACAAATCTCTGAAAAACTTCTCTCCTTCTCAAATGTGTCATTGATTTACACACTGGTAACCTATCACCGTCTAAGCTTTGGCAATATCACAATACAAAGATACTGCCGTTTGGCTTGATACATGAAGACAGCCACCAAATCTGCCTGTCAGTATAAAACATAAGCCCCTATCACCCACAGCTGAAAACAAAGTATTTATCTCCCTAAGAGGTTCAGATGGACTTATCGGTGACAAGCACCAACAGTGTCAAGAGAAATATCCAAATTACATTAATTAGCTAAAGCAAGTCTGTGTGTCTTCAGGCTTCTCTCACACCATGTCTTTGATGTGAAGACGTAATTAACTCTGACTATCCAGACAGCCATTGTTGGATTGAGTCTCGTAACACAACAGGACTATAGTCAGCTACCACAGCTCACAGTCGTCCTGAACGCCATCATGTTAACGATACCCTCTCATACTTGAAGCCCTTTGGCTGAACACTGTATCTTCTTTAACCCACGATGTCTTGACTTTGAAAAAAAAAACAATCATGAAACCTTGTATTTTTCATATTGCTAGTCAAACTACCTTGGCTAAAAAATTAATAAATGAAGCTGTTATAGATTTGGAAAAACAATATTTCTTGTCCCAAAACTTCAGCTTTTGTTAGCAATAGCAGAACTGTCTTCCAGTGGATATAAATTTTCACGGCAAGTCTGAGTATGGCTTTATGCTGATTTTAGCAATATTCCAGCAATGGGGACACAGAAACGGGGCTTCACACACGGTACCCATGTGGGGAATTAAACCTTGGTTATAGGCATGACAACCCCTCAGCTACTTTTCACCTTCTCAGAAATAAAAGAACTGTCACCCTTGGTGCCATTCTGTCAGCCTAATTTGGCACTGAAGAGACTGACTTCTGTCAGCAAGCATACCTGGATGGAGCATGCTGCACTGTGAATACAACCATGATTCAAACATAGACGAAACAAGGCTGTACAAAAATGGAATCACCGAACTTTTTATCACACAGAGTTACAAATTCTTCATCTTTGATTCTACCTTTGACAGCCTCATTATCATCATGATGATCAAAACATGACTTATTACTAAAAGAAACACAATTTTGTTGACCAATACACATAATCAGTAGATATTAGCTCTGTAACAAAACCAGAAGCTACACAGAAAAAACACTCGTTAATGTATAAGACACAAAATCTGACTCGGTCTGGACCAGCCTCACAATATTTAGTACAACCTCTAGCAACAGCCAATTCATCCAACCAGTGCAGTAACTCAATTGTTATGACACTTATGTCGGACCTATGTATGAGATGGACAGGTGCTTGTTCAAGATTCCTCCCATGTCATGCCTCCAGATGGGATCTGGTCCTCCCAATAAGTCACTGGGACAAATTCAATGGGAACATGGCGCCTTCACCAGCACCACAGTGTCAATCTGCACCTACACAATGCCACTGGTTATTCTCAAACATACTCCTCCGCTTGCCAGGAAAAACTGATCTTCTTTCTATTGATTCCACTGTGATGTGGACACTAACTAGTTTTCTAAAACTCAGTTAATGAAAAGTTCATTACTATAAAAACTGGGGTTAATCTTGTGACACTGAACAGCCTACTTACAAAGCAGTTCTCGCCAGCATACAAATGTTGAGAAAAAGGCAAGAAGCTGATGAGAGATTCAGATTTCACCACATCAGCTGTGTCACGTCCACTATTTGCCACTATTTGCGCTGTGTAAGGCCTCATGGCTTGATAGTGCAACACTGAAGTAGAGGAAGGTTTTTGAGTGATTCACAGAAGCAATATAACAGCATATTCAAGGCAATCTACATCCAAACACCTCAGGACCACCTAGCACTTGATAGCAGTTGATAGCAGAGGGGTGAATGTTGTTTTATGCCTCAGTCAGCACTATTCCAACTAGGTTATGATGGCTTGTAAATAATTAAATCTGGCCAGGGATGGGGAATGTCCAGCCAGGGGGAGCAATATCCAACCCATGGTGGGGGGTTGGGGAAGGGAGAATGTCCAGCCAGGGGTGAACAATATCCAACCAAGGGTGGGGGTGGGTAGCATCCAGCCAGGGTTGAACAATATCCAACCAAGGGTGGGGGTGGGAGAATGTCCAGCCAGGGTTGAACAATATCCAACCAAGGGTGGGGGTGGGGAACATCCAGCCAGGGTTGAACAATATCCAACCAAGGGATGGGGGTGGGAATGTCCAGCCAGGGTTGAACAATATCCAACCAAGGGTGGGGGTGGGGAACATCCAGCCAGGGGTGAACAATATCCAACCAAGGGTGGGGGTTGGGGAACAATATCCAACCAAGGGGGGGGGGGGAATGTCCAGCCAGGGTTGAACAATATCCAACCAAGGGTGGGGGTGGGGAACAATATCCAACCAAGGGTGGGGGTGGGAGCGTCCAGCCAGGGGTGAACAATATCCAACCAAGGTTGGGGGTGGGGAACAATATCCAACCAAGGGAGGGGGGGGGAATGTCCAGCCAGGGGTGAACAATATCCAACCAAGGGAGGAGGGGTGGGGAACGTCCAGCCAGGGGTGAACAATATCCAACCAAGGGTGGGGGTGGGGAACAATATCCAACCAAGGGATGGGGGTGGGGAATGTCCAGCCAGGGTTGAACAATATCCAACCAAGGGAGGGGGGTGGGGAACGTCCAGCCAGGGTTGAACAATATCCAACCAAGGGTGGGAGGTGGGGAACAATATCCAACCAAGGGAAGGGGGTGGGGAATGTCCAGCCAGGGGTGAACAATATCCAACCAAGGGTTTGGACTGTCTAGTCAGTCTGTCCCTGAACCACATGATTTCCCCTACTGCCTAGCCCTTCCTGAAATACCAAATCCCTAAATGAATCAAGTACAGATTTCTTTAGGTTCTGAATTTCCCATCTCACTGGATCTCCTTTTCAATTACAATGGGATTATTTGTTACTATCAAAATGATATATATCCAGAAACTAAGCGCTAGTCTAGGGAATGTCTAGCCTTGGCTAGTACCTACATGAAGGAACACTAGCCCATGCCAAACCTTCCCTGGGTAATCAACAAGATTTCATCCTGTTCACTGGAATGTCCCTCAACAACAAGTATAATGATCGCCATTGTCAGGATATACATACAGCCCACTACCATGTGATGTTGTCCTTGTTTCAGTCAGTTTGGGTATTTAGGACCTTTCATCCCAGAGATCCCTCTGGCCATGTTTGATCCTTGCCCTGGAGTAGACTGACACAAGCACTTTCTGTTAATTTGTACAAGGGGCCTCAAGCCCACATATCAATGGATTGTGTAAATCTATTAACATGTTATAAGGACTGAGGCCCGGGTTCGTTTCTCCACAGTTGTATGATCCCCAGGGAGTTGAGATTGAAAATATGATGCACCGTTGAGATTGACATCCAATGATTGAGGGAAAACAAAGCACCATTGAGCAGCTGAGCTGGATATTGGCGCAATACAAATATTAGTATGCATGTATGTATGTAGGGGTACAATGCGTGAAGCCCATTTCTGGTGTTCCCCCGTTGTGATATTGCTGGAATATTGCTAAAAGCAGTGTAAAACTAAGCTCACTCACTAACTCACTATAGGGATTGGATACAGAACAAAATAAATATGCATGTAATTGTGATGATTGTTATTACTACTGCTGCTACTACTACTACAGAATATGTCTTACTGGTATTTCTTTTCATTTTGTGTAAAGATAACACACTTCCCCGACATAAGTGCAACTGTAGTAAGTGAGTGAGTGAGTGAGTGAAAGAGTGAGTTGTAGTTTTATGACGCTTTTAGCAATATTCCAGCAATATCACGGCGGGGGACACCAGAAATCTTCCTCACAAATTGTACCCATGTGAGGAATCGAACCCAGGTTTTCGACGTGACGAGCAAATGCTTTAACCACTAGCCTTACCCATCGATCCTAAGGGCAACTGTAATATATTGTACTATGCATCATACTGCAGCTTTTCTTTCAAAATCTTAACAGCCATATTGAAGAGAGACAGTGGTGCCAAATGCTCACCAGTTCAGCTACAGCAGCTATAAAATCTTTTCCAGCAAATCAACAAAGCTGTTCAACCACACAATCTACACAGCACAGAAATGATAGAGAAGATTTATTTGAAATATGGCAAGAGACTCATTATAGCTTTGTTTTTATAGCCACATTGTTCCTGGACTGATTATTATGATATGGAAATGAGCTGAGCAGACACAATGCACCTGCAAGGACAATAAACAATCAAAGTGTGACAATAACAATGGAAACCATTATTTGAGCTTTTTCATGCTCATATTACCATCCATGAATTGTAATTTTTTTTTATTCTCATGTTTATCAATACAAAATATTTTCACAATATGTTACCATAAACAAAATCCATCAGAACAAACAAAACAGCAATTAGCAGAAGTCATACATCCATAAATACACAAGCGTAATTTAAATTGCATTAAAATCTCATGATTGCCAACACATCAATGAAAACACACCCTATATATAATAATAATAATAATTATAATGCGCCATTTCCATGTAGAGGCACATGCTCGCAGTGCTAACACACAATCAGAATATTATTACACTGGATAACCCAAGCTGCCTGTGTGGTGCTGGAATGTTAATAGACACATGACTTATCCCACCGGGTACCCAATTTTTTTTTGCTAGGTGAACAGAGGCAAGTTTGAACAAACTTACTTGCCTAAGGTGAAACCACATGTATCACATGTGCTTCAATGTGGAGCAGGACTGAAGTCCTTGAAACTCTCAGGAGTCAAGCTGACAAACACGGTCACCCATCCAAGGACTTTCCGCGACCACCGTTGCTTAACTTCAACTGATTTGTAACCTGAGCTCCACACACAGGACCACACGCCACCATCTATTATTGACATACACAGCCTGTAGTAAACACTTGTACAGATGTTTAGCTTACTGTATCCTGTATAGATGAAGTGGAGGGAATCAATGATTCATATGCCATGCCACAATAAGTATATCAAGCCTTGAACACCTCAGCATATCCGCCAGACAACACCTGTTATTTTCTCATTGGAAACATGGTCACTGAATGGTTTCCTTACGGTAACTTTCACTAAGTTCACGTGCCTGGCATCTGCATAAGCTGTCGTGTCAACATCTGCATTTTCATCTGGCCATTCTGATCCACACTGAATAAACTGACCCAGAATGTAAGATAAAGGATATACTACTACAGTTGGCAAACACTTCTTGTTTCTAGTTCTAGTGAACAAGTAATGCTCCATGCTGCATTAGCAATCCCATCGACATGCAAGACTCAGACCCTGGGAAAGGTCAGATCGTGGAATATTACCAGGTACATTGCATGTTTCCTCACTATAGGGGCATTGTATGGTTACAAGCTGTCCAAAGAGGAATGTTTTACAGAATTATTTCCACAGGGATCTACAGAGTGTTAAGGGCCGAGTTAACAGACAGGGAAACAGGAAGAAACCACACATGGCAAGCCTCCCTCAGTGGAATTACATCAACATGACGTCACAGACAGATGCCACTATCATAGATAACACAATCTGGAGCATGGTGTCGTATGACGAGGAATAGTTTTGACTAACCACAGGCCTGAATGAACACTTTACCTACTGTGCCACCCACCCTACAGGCCCTTCTGGAGTAGGAGGTAAACACTGACAAAGCCTGGATAGTTGAAGATCGGCAGATGCTGGTTAAGCTAGTCGAGGAGATGCAGAAGAAAGCCAGTTATATGGGGGACAGGGTTATGAAGATCACTAAATATGCCGACTGAGCCAATGTGAACAGGATTCCATGACCAATTGATCCAAGCAGTTAATTTGGCCAGAATGACTTGGGAAACAATTACTGGTGACTGCTGGGTGGTATCAGTCAGCTTACAGGGATTACTGTAGGATTCAGGGATTATTGTAGGATTCAGGGATTACTGTAGGATTCAGGGATTACTGTAGGATTCAAGGATTACTGTAGGATTCAAGGATTACTGTAGGATTCAGGGATTACTGTAGGATTCAGGACTAAGTGTCCATAGATTGCAAATTTGGTCAAAGTGGCCCAAACCAGGATTTTTCTGATAAGCTTATTTTCTAAAATTCATAGGTAAATGTGGATTGCATATTTGATAATAGTGTAATATTCAGTATGAAATGCTTTTACAGTTAATTAGTCCCAGCATAAGTGAAATACATTTCACCTTTGTAAAACAAAACCATTCTTCTTGCCATGAATTTTTAATTCCAATAAAGGAATTGGTATTGTCTTTAGCAAGCATTCAAGGACAAATATTGGTGTTAAGAAGAGTTTGGATAAATCAGTTCAGAGATAGTTGTAAGGCTGACGGTACTGCATGCCTGCAGACAATGCCTGGAGAATCACCTGGATGGATTTGCAAATTTAATTGGAATCCAGTCCTCTGAAATGTGATTTCTTACACTCTGGGATTCAAAATGTTTTCTTAATCTTAATTTCATCAGTGGCTAAATTTTTTATAATTTCCTATTTTGGAAATTAAATAGTGAACAAACAAACAAACTGTTTGAGACATGAATAATTCAACATGGCCCCATTACAAGAAGCAAGCAAAACCTTAGAAATCATTACATAATAATTACATCGACTGTGTCAGTCCCATAAAGATGCTTTGTGCACAGCCATGATATTATTAATTAATATTACATCGAAAGTGAAGGTATTGAGCAAGTGTGTGAACCGTGAACAGCTCTAAAAACTGAAGAGGAACAGAGGCAAAGATAAGCTCATGGCAGAGGTGAAGATGAGTGTGAGGCAGAGGTGAAGCTGAGTGTGAGGCAGAGGTGAAGTGAGTGTGCCAAGTGTGAGGGAAGAGGTGAAGATGAGTGTGAGGCAGAGGTGAAGATGAGTGTGAGGCAGAGGTGAGGAAGAGGCCAAGTGTGAGGAAGAGGTGAAGATGAGTGTGAGGCAGAGGCAAGTGTGAGGCCAAGTGTGAGGAGGCGAGAGTGTGAAGAAGAGTGTGAAGTGTGAGAGGAGGTGAAGATGAGGAAGAGGTGAAGATGAAGAGGTGAGAGGACAAGTGGTGAAGTGTGAGAAGAGGTGAAGGTGTGAGGAAGAAGAGGTGAAGAGTGTGAAGTGAGGTGAAGGATGAGTGTGAGGCAGAGTGTGAGGGAAGAGGTGAAGATGAGTGTGAGCCAGAGTGTGAGGAAGAGGTGAAGAGAGTCCAAGTGTGAGGAAGAGGTGAAGATGAGTGTGAGGCAGAGGAAGAAGCCAAGTGTGAAGGAAGAGGTGAAGATGAGTGTGAGGCAGAGGTGAGAAAGTGAAGAGGTGCAGAGTGAAGAAGGGTGAAGGTGTGAAGATGAAGCAGAGTGAAGGAAGAGGTGAAGGTGAAAACATAGAGGTGAAGATGAAGATGCAGACAAAGGTGAAGTAAACAGAGGTGACAAAGTGAAGATGAAGCAGAGGTGAAGTGAAGATGAGGCAGAAATGAAGACAAGGCAGAGGTAAAGACATTTAACAGACCACCTTTTCCAGCGTATAATACAATGCCTATCAAAAACTAAATAGAACTGAAAAGGTAAATAATCTTGTCTAGGGATGTTTAATTGCAAATTTGACGTCTTCACTGACAAAGTCAGTGTTCATTCACAAGAAGCGATATAATGTCATTTTCTTACCACCAGAAAAGTTTGACAAAAGTGTAACCTGTAGATAAGCCAACATCTTCTACAGACTGCAATCTTTTGGTCTACGGTTATATATGGTAAATAACAAATTTAAAAGCAGACCACCTCTTTACAGCACATTAAAACAGTCTGCCTTTTGGATCAAACCACCTTGACCACCTTTTCAACAACACATCAGACAGTGAGTTAGGGAGTATGGTTTTTCGCCGCTTTTAGCAATATTCCAGCAACATCAAGGCGAGGGACACCAGAAATGGGCTCTAGACATTATACCCATGTGGGGAATCGAATCCAGGTCTTCGGTGTGACGAGCAAACGCTTTAACCACTAGGCTACCCCACCGCCTCTCTGCAGATAGCAGTGACAGAGTCTTCAGTTTTGGCTCAGCTGTGTCCTGACTCTATAATTTCGAAGCTCTCTTAGCACTAAGATAGTGCCATACATTAACATTAACTTACGACTAACTTAAGAGAGCTGAGAGCTTCGGAAATCCAGGCCCTGGTCTCTACAATGACCTTAATCATCACTGATGATGACCACCAAATATTCTGGCAATACAATGACGTTATACTGAAAGCATATGCTACATCTTGCCTGTCTTCAAGGGTTTATTGTTCAACACAACAAGCTACAGATAGCATGTCCTTATCACAGCCATCTGTAGCAGCACAAACATGATGACACAGCAACAGAAATGAAAAGGTACTTGTGCTGAAATGTCACAATAGAGCCTGGCAACTGAGATAGCAACAACACTTCAGCATACATAATGTGACCTTAGAGTTGCCCAAGCACCATGCACACAACTCGCCTGGGGAAATCTGTCTATCATATCTGAATAACCAGAGCAACATGTGCAGGACTTGTCTCGGGATATCAGTTCAGCCCATATACCATGATATCAGAATAACCAGAGCAACATGTGCAGGACTTGTCTCGGGATATCAGTTCAGCCCATATACCATGATATCAGAATAACCAGAGCAACATGTGCAGGACTTGTCTGGGGATATCAGTTCAGCACATATACCATGATATCAGAATAACCAGAGCAACATGTATCGGGATATCAGTTCAGCCCATATACCATGATATCAGAATAACCAGAGCAACATGTGCAGGACAATAAACAATAAAACAATACATTTTCAGATAAATACATCTGTAAAGGATTCTAAGACCGCATGATCATATGTATCTGAAGCCCTGCATGTTATCAGAATAACAAGAGCAACATGTGCAGGACTTGTCTCGGGATATCAGTTCAGCCCATATACCATGATATCAGAATAACCAGAGCAACATGTGCAGGACTTGTCTCGGGATATCAGTTCAGCCCATATACCATGATATCAGAATAACCAGAGCAACATGTGCAGGACTTGTCTCGGGATATCAGTTCAGCCCATATACCATGATATCAGAATAACCAGAGCAACATGTGCAGGACTTGTCTCGGGATATCAGTTCAGCCCATATACCATGATATCAGAATAACCAGAGCAACATGTGCGGGACAATAAACAATAAAACAATACATTTTCAGATAAATACATCTGTAAAGGATTCTAAAGACCGCATGACATATCGTGCATATTTTGTATCCGACATGCACCGATACACCCCGATCACGAAGCCCCTGCATGTTATCAGAATAACAAAGAGCAACATGTGCAGGACTTGTCTCGGGATATCAGTTCAGCCCATATACCATGATATCAGAATAACCAGAGCAACATGTGCAGGACTGGTCTCGGGATATCAGTTCAGCACATATACCATGATATCAGAATAACCAGAGCAACATGTGCAGGAGTACCGGGATATCAGTTCAGCACATATACATGATATCAGAATAACCAGAGCAACATGTGCAGGACTGGTCTCGGGATATCAGTTCAGCCCATATACCATGATATCAGAACAACCAGAGCAACATGTGCAGGACCTGTCTCGGGATATCAGTTCAGCCCATATACCATGATATCAGAATAACCAGAGCAACATGTGCAGGACTTGTCTCGGGATATCAGTTCAGCACATATACCATGATATCAGAATAACCAGAGCAACATGTGCAGGACTGGTCTCGGGATATCAGTTCAGCACATATACCATGATATCAGAATAACCAGAGCAACATGTGCAGGACTTGTCTCCGGGATATCAGTTCAGCCCATATACCATGATATCAGAATAACCAGAGCAACATGTGCAGGACTTGTCTCGGGATATCAGTTCAGCCCATATACCATGATATCAGAATAACCAGAGCAACATGTGCAGGACTTGTCTCGGGATATCAGTTCAGCCCATATACCATGATATCAGAATAACCAGAGCAACATGTGCAGGACTGGTCTCGGGATATCAGTTCAGCACATATACCATGATATCAGAATAACCAGAGCAACATGTGCAGGACCTGTCTCGGGATATCAGTTCAGCCCATATACCATGATATCAAGAATAACCAGAGCAACATGTGCAGGACTGGTTTCGGGATATCAGTTCAGCCCATATACCATGATATCAGAATAACCAGAGCAACATGTGCAGGACTTGTCTCGGGATATCAGTTCAGCCCATATACCATGATATCAGAATAACCAGAGCAACATGTGCAGGACTTGTCTCGGGATATCAGTTCAGCACATATACCATGATATCAGAATAACCAGAGCAACATGTGCAGGACTTGTCTCGGGATATCAGTTCAGCACATATACCATGATATCAGAATGACCAGAGAAACGTGCAGGACTTGTCTCGTGATATCAGTTCAGCACATGTACCATGATATCAGAATGACAAGAGCAACATGTGCAGGACTGGTATGGGGACAAAATATACAAGGTGGGCATAGAAGAGTCAGTAATATGTGCTCTTGAACAGATGAGTTTTCAGCGACTTTTGAAAGCTGTTAGGGAGTCAGAAAGTTTAATGACAGATAGAGAATTCCAGAGACATGAAGCATGATCACTTGCAAAACGATGCCAAACTGATCTTGGAGGCTGTTAACAAGAATTGGTTCTGGGACTGAAGAATTCCGGCTAGGGTGTATTCTGAGATGAGATCAGTGAGATAAGCTGCTTCAAGTCAACACGAGATGCAATAGGAAACCAATGTAGGGATTTCAGGAAAGGAGTTATGTGATCTGACTTGGATTTTAAAGATACAATGCGAGCAGCTGTATCCTTACATCTTAGCAGTTTGTACAGTTAGGCTCTGTTGAGACCTATCAGCAGTCCATTACAGTAATCTAATCGAGACTAGAAAATCTTTCTTCTGTAGTAATGTACTTTCGGATGTTTCCAATCATGTACAGAGGAGAGTAGCATGTTTTACAGAGTCTGTCTACTTGAGCTTCCATGGAAAGATCTGAATCAATCCAGACACCAAATCTTTCACAAGTGTAGAAAACGTAGGTTGGGAAGAGCCGATATTGACCTTACTGTCTATTATCCCAGTCAAGAGTTGAAGATTTCCAACAAGTAGGAAAGTTTCAACTTTAGTTGAGGCAATTTCCATCATTGACCATTATCCCTCTATACTCACCGTGCCCGCAAAGAGTCCGCAGATACTGATGACAAACATGACGTTGTAGATGGCCGAACCTACCACTGTCCCCAATCCCACATCATCCTGAAACAAGACACAATCTTGACATGACTGAAGCAGACTTAGAGCAGAGTCACCACACCAATTTCAACAAGGCCTTGATGGACTATTGCTTACACACCAGACATTATCAATTAACCAGAGAGTGAGTGAGTGAGTTTAGTTTCACGCCGAACTCAGCAATATTCCAGCTATATGGTGTCAGTCTGTAAGTAATCGTGTCTGGACCAGACAATCCAGTGATCAACAGCATGAGCATTGATCTATGCAGCTGTGAGCCAGTCTGTTCCCCTTTCATATACCACTTACACATTTAGAATCTATAGTGACTACCCAATCCCCTTATTCGTTAGCCACATTTCCAAACAGGCCAGTTACAGCACTTTCACTTGTCCTTAACTTTGTCATTTGAAATGAAGGTCTACTACCATGAGACACAGCTATGAATGGAACATTTTACAAACTGAAATGATCTTACTCATGTTAATGAGGTCATAAATTGTAGAGCAGATTGGATTTTATACTTCTTCCAAGTATACTCATTCAATGTATTTGTCCAAACTTGACAACGACAGAAGAAAAAAACTCTGACCAAGCACAATGGAAACCAATGAGGTTATAAAAGCAAGCAACTACAATCACTCAGTGCTTGCTGGTCACCTGACTACAGTTCTCACACAGGACCCAGAGCAAGACACTTACCACAGCACACAGTAGGCCTTTGGCAGCCTGGTGAACATGAGTTAAACTCATTACTGCGTGAGTGCGAGGTTAACACAATACCGTGATTCAATCAGTTGACCCTATGTTCCTCACCTTGGCTATGAAGACCCCTATTACAGCTGTAGCTAGCTCAGGAGCGGAACTCCCAGCTGCCATGAAGGTTGCACCAGCTACATCAGATTGCAGGTTTAGATCTGAAACAATTCAAGCAGCTCCATGATGCAAGCAAACTACAAGTAAAACTAAAGGGACAGACCCTAAGCTATCCTTTGGAATATCATTTGGTATATGTATGTTTATAAACAATTGTTGGGGATAGGTCAGGTATATTCTTGCAAAAAGTGACATAGGAAATTCAGAATTTAAACAGTAAATGCTAATTAAACAATTCCGCACTTGGTTTATCAGTATGAGTTGCTGACAACAACCGGCATCTTAAACATGGCTGATTGTATACAATCTGCTAGAGAAATACATTTGTCTCCAGAGTAATAGTAAAATATGTATTGGTCAAGCATGCCGGAAGTGTAAATAAGCCAAGTTGCCATGTTAAATATACTCTTTAATGTAGTGAGTAAGTTGGGTTATACGTAGCTTTTAGCAATATTTCAGCAATATCACGGCAGGAGACACCAGAAATAGGCTTCACACAATATACCCATGTGGGGAATCAAACCTGGGCCTTCGTCATGACGAACAAACACTTTAACCAATGGGCTACCCCACTGCCCCCACCCCTTGATGTTACAAAAACCTCAAACATGACCTTGGCCCATGGTAGCATCAGGGGTGGTGGGGTAGCCTAGTGGTTAAAGCGTTGGCTCGTCACGCCAAAGACCCGGGTTTCGATTCCCCACATGGGTACAATGTGTGAAGCCCATTTCTGGTGTCCCCCGCCGTGATGTTGCTGGAATATTGCTAAAAGCGGCGTAAAACCAAACTCAGTCAGTTAGTCAGTGGTAGCATCAAAATTGGTGGTAGAGTTTGTAAAGATACATGTAAATGTAAAGATTCATGCTTATTGACATGAAACCATTGCTCAAAAACTGAACTGAAGACGTGATGATATAACCATGACTTAAGGTGACCTACTCCTTTGTCAATCTTTGAGAAGGTACTACACCAATTTTAATACTTCTTGTTAAGTGTAATTACAAAGTTTTGAGTGACCTTTTATCAATTTCATGACCTGGACCATTGACATTCTCCTGACATCTTTCTAACAAATTCCCACGGGCATTTGGAATGATAATCTCTGATGTCAACAATCTTTCTGTAGTCATCAAGAGATGGTAGTGGCAGTCGTTGTAAAATGTCAAAGAAAAACAACTGCTATTGGCTAAGACAATCAGGGCCTAGATTTTCGAAGCTCTCTTAGCGCTGAGATAGTCGTAAGTGCCATACATTAACATTAACTTACGACTATCTTAGTGCTGAGAGAGCTTCGAAAATCTAGGCCCTGGTTCCTCTGTCTAACAATCTAACTGACCTCATCTCTGAAATGCCTGGCTATATGGAGGTGCATCAGAGTTACAACATTTGTCAGTGAGACTGCAGAAAAACACAGGGAGATAACTGTCTAACAGCTATTGACAATATTCTCTTCATATCCCAGTAGGTTTGGTAAATGCCAGGCATACCACAAACCTATGCTGGAACATGTTCTCATGAATTGTTTCCTGATACTGTTGTGGGCTCAAACAGGTTTGGGTGAATGGCTTCATGACAGCGTTGTGGGCTTTAAGAGGTAGCTTTTCATTTTGGAGTTAAAAGCTTTGACACTAAATCAGAATAAAACTAGAGCAGAAGAGTGCAATCAATCTCCAGCACTTTCATAAATATTCACACACCTCCATGATGCTTCTATCACTTTCAGACTATCAGTGCCGTGTCAATGAACCTCTTGCAGCCTTATAAGAACATCAGCACTGGATTCAGTGGCTTAATCATCTCTGCCATGGTGTGATTACTAGTTGGTGTAATTATGGAGCAGCAACAGCAACTGCACCATTCACTGCCAACATCATGGCGTCTGCATCAGTCTACAGTCATTCTTATTGCAGTACTCTACATTCAAGTATTTTACATTCAGATCTCCTCCAAACCTACAGCAAATGCACTCATACGGTCACTAAAGGGTGTTCCTGGTTTGAATGGGATCTAGCACATGCATGTCCTATGACACCTGGCCAAACTAAACTAGGAGGACAGAATGGGTGATCAGCGATGTACACATTGCAGAGGTTGACTCTCTGCAAGGTACCTAGACTGATTCACACTAGGTCCCTTAGCAGTAGTGAGTTGGGGTTTACGTCACTTTTACAATGTTCCTGCAATACCACAATAGGGAGACACCAAAAATAGGCTTTGCACATTATGTGGGGAATCAAATCAAACATCCTGTGGGGTAATCAAACATCCTGTGGGGAATCAAACCTGGGCTTTCAGCATGACAAGTAAATGCTTAACCACTAGGCTACTCCACAACCCCCTTAGGACCCTCAGCACACTAAAACCTAGTGCTTGAACTTCAATGACCACTGATTCCATAAACTTCCAAAGAAAGTGATGGCTCTCAAACATGCTTCAAGTTGACAATCAAATCTTCAATAAACACACCCTTTCATGTTCTTGACGTACACTGCAAATATTTGGGTGTGTACTAGTGTCAGACCATTGGTCCTGCAGACGTCCCGCCTAGTTAAAAGATACTTCTCAATAACAAACAGTATGTTTATCAGCAATTTGATTATTTGACACATGCCCAATGCCTACTGGTACACTGAAATTTTGGCCAACTAGCAAAAAATCAGATGGTATCATTTTTTCACATTGTTAACAGTTAAGAGTCTTTGGGACTACCATTTGTTATCAGACGTCACACTGGTTTGAAATAAATCTACAAAATGACGATGTTTGGAAAATAGGTTAACAATTACAAGCATGGGTGTGCTACTGACAGCCTAATGCAAGCAGTACCTAGACTTCTCAACCATTATCAATCATCACAGCTTAGCATTGAATGAACTTGGGGACGCTTTGGACAAGACCTATTACTACTAGTTGTGAAGAAACCTATACTTATGAAACTAAAACCTGCATTCCTCTAACAATATGTATTGATAATATCTAAAAACACAATTACTGTTTTCCATCTGTCTAGCTCATCAGCTGATGAAACCTGCATGTTTTATACACATGCTATTTGCTAATACAATAATATTCCACCAGTTTCCATTATAGCTGATGATACTGGAAAAACACCTATCTGAGAAGCCGTATGCATGACTTCCAATGGTTCAAACTTGACATTTACAATAAGAAAAACAACATGGGTGAAAATGATCAGCCTGCACCACATGGCCTTGACCTTACCACATTTCAGGGACAGACAGATTGAAGTCGATTAAGAATTTATGCACTTCCAGATATTAAATTTTTCCATCGAAAGGTCACATCTTAGACTGAGAGCAATGATTCTGCATGCTAGAAGACAGAAACCAACTTTAATATTGGTCTCTTTGCCATTATCACGTGCTAGCACTTTCAAGACAATGCCCATCACCAGGCCTTGGGGATTATCTCAGTCTGCTATTGATTACCTGACATTGACAACAATCCCACACTGATCAGGTACGGCTGAGACTGCTGCAATACAATCCTGAGCAAACAGACTTGTTGGATCAGGCCTAAAACAGTGTATATGTATACACAGAGCCACAACACCACCAGCAGATGTCATCGGGTGCAAGTCAATAGCAGTGATGAGGAGGCAGTTTCTGTACAGTTGTGGTACATGTAAAACTGTACCAGTCAATAGTACAATCTCTGATCTGTAGGGACAACATTCAGACCTCATTATAACAGAACTTTAAATCTGTACCTACAACATTCACACATCTGATAAAACAGACCCAGATCTGTTCCTACAACTTTCACAGAACTAAAAAAAAATCAGATCTGTACCTACAATACTCACAGAACTCATAAAAGATTGATTGATTGATTAACACCGCACTAACGCATTCCAGCTATAGGGCATCGGTCTGTAAATAATCGACTCTGGACCAGACAATCCAGTGATCAACAGCATGAGCATCGAAATTCACAATAGGGATACGATGACGTGTCAACCAAGTCAGCGAGTCTGACCACCTGATCTTGCTTGTCGCCTCTTACGACAAGCACACTCATAAAACAATCTCAGATCTGTTCCTACAACATTCACTACGCAATATCTAACCTGTGTGTTCAACATGCTACAATAACTACGGCACCCCTACTGCAACTGTGCTTTTACCAAACTATTGAAACATTCCCCACAAATACAATACTTGTATACCCTATACTATATCCCCCTTTGCTGCCTGAAATGGCACCATAATTGTGTTTGGGTGACAATACATCAGTCGTGCTACAACATTGACATACAGACTGACAATCAATCCAACATGACTGGAGATTCAATCATACTTCATACCACTAACTAGGTTTATCTGGAGCGAGTCTCATTAAGCACATTCCCCTTAGCTGTCATCCATCCTTGTTTCACACCAACCTGAGACATCATTAAGCATCGCCTCGGCACTGTCGCCTACCAGTGCTTAATGTCATATTTATCAGGGACAATGCGCTAAATGTCAAATATCCTGAAATATTTGCACTTAAAATGAACTGTTTTGGTGTCAACTTGATGCATAATGTTGTTGGTTACATTTCTGAGGATTGTATACTGTCATTGTATTATTCTTTAAATCTTTTTCACTTTTAATCAGTCAGTATGATGTAAAGCTGGTTTTAGCAATATTCCAGAAATATCAACAAAGGGGCACCAAAAATGGGATTCACTCATTGCAATCATGTTGAGCATGGAACCTGGGTCTTCGGCATTATGAGTGAATGCTTTAACCATTAGGCTACCCCCCCGCCCCTTCTGAGCAAACGGACGCCGCTACCCACCGCTCTGAGCCCACCGCTACTCCCACCTTCTTCTGCTGAGATTCGGCTAACCCACTACACATTTTTTTCGCTTTTAAGAAAATGCATCCCCACATACATTTGTATTTTAATGCAATAAGAAATCTGTGTCCCGCCATGGGTCTTCATACCCTCAAAGTTTCAGGATTATTCATGTAGCTGGTCAAACATTAACAGTCCAACTACAGATAATGCATTACATAATAAACCCACTTTCACCTTTAAAATCCATGTGAGTTAAAGATACAAAAACACATTGACACCAGTGTCACATGCCATCATAAATGTTGGAAGAATCACACTTGTTTCATTTCAATAGCGCATGTTACAGTCTAACACAGTACATTCCTTAAAGGTCTGCATTGACCCGTTAAGATCTGAGTATGAATGTGTCTTCAGCAACCCATGCTTGTCGTAAGAGGCTACTAACAGGATCAGTGGTCAGACTCACCGACTTGATTGACACATGTCATCGTATCCCAATTGTGTAGATTGATGCTCATGCTGTTGATCACTGGATTGTCTGGTCCAGACTCGATTATTGACAGATTGACGCCATATAGCTGGAATCTTGCTGAGAGCAACGTTATACAACAAACCAAACCGAAGGCCTGCATTACAAAAGTGCAGCAAGGTAGTTTACTTGACAAATATCTTGCAACTTAAAGTCACCAAGTGTCCTTCCTAAGAATTTTTTAGTTATGAGAAGGGAAACAGATCCTAAGGATGTTTGGACATTTAGCTCATATATTGCTACTCACAAGCTTTGAGTGGGATAGACATTTGACATACTGACAACTCTCCAACATGAAGGGGCATATACACCAAGATCCTGCCATGATAACCTCAATCAAGAAAATAATTGTAATCCATAATTGCATTTTCAACTCCCTGGAGAGTATTCACAAACTGCCAATTGGAACCATGGGAATCACAGTGTAATATTAACCTTCAAGTATGTGATGTGTGTGAAACTCTTGAATGTGGACTTTCTACACTACAATCATCTCAACACAGGGGTTCAAAAATCCCATCGCCCGGCGAGAACTGTACAGTAAGGTTGGGGAAACACTATTTTCCATTTATGCTGTCTCTACATCTCCCGAAATAACTTCCTGCTCCAAGAAGCAACACCCACAATGTGTGGAGACGTCACCACCGGGAGCATGGCAAGGCATCACTAAAGACACCATACAATAATGACACCATACAAGAAAACAATTGGCTCAACAGATACAATGTATTTACTTTACCAAATTGTTCCACTGTCAAGGATATAATAGTCTTTGAACGGCATTTAGAAGTATATAATACATCATATGATTGATCAGCATGATGTCAGTGCTAGTCTTGGATTTAAATATACAAGATGGTTCATTGATCCTGGGGTTAAAAAATATACCATTGCCTGACGCCCTGGTCAAATGGAATTCTCTCGTCAGTCAAGTAAATATCCACATTAAACTTTACCGTGCTACAGTAGTGCCAGACTACTGAAATGTATGTATTTTGATGAGGAAATAAAAATGCAATTGTCTGTTGTTTATAAATGATAAAGATTATTTGCAGAAGAAACCAATTTGTTAATTGTGGTCAAGTGAAATTAATATTTGGTCAAGTGGATTTTGAAAGTTTACTGGACCTGTGTCCAATGGAGTTTTGAAAAAAAAAAATCAACCCCCGTGATCTATTCTTATACAAACAATCAATCTGTCTCCTTGTGAAGAATCTGAAACGTTAGTTGTTCAAGCAGAAAAATAATAGTTAGTTTAGAGATGATTGCCCTAAAACTCAGATTATCTGGTGAAACAGAATTATAGATTATTTTTTTATTTCCATTCTTCAACAAGAAAAAGCACCAATGGACTGAATACCAGACTAAGATACAACTAATGCAGGACTGACATGGAACTTTGGCAGAATTAACACAGAACTAATGCAGAATTAACACGGACCAGCGCAAAACTAACACAGAACTAATACAGCACTGACACAGAACCCATACACTATTGACATGGAACTAATACAGGATTAACACAGAACTAATACAGGGTTAACACAGAACTAATGCAGAATTAACACAGACCAGTGCAGAACTAACACAGAACTAATACAGCACTGACACAGAACTAATACAGCACTGACACAGAACCAATACAGCACTGACACAGAACCAATACACCACTGACACAGAACTAATACACCACTGACAATTATTGGAACTAATACAGGATTAACACAGAACTAATGCAGAATTAACATGGACCAGTGCAGAACAAACACAGAACTACTACAGTACTGACACGGAACTAATACACCACTGACATGGAACTAATACAAGATTAACACAGAACTATTGCAGAATTAACACGGAACTAAGAATTAATGCAGAACTCACACGGAACAAATACAGGATTAACACAGAAATAATGCAGAATTAACACAGACCAGTGCAGGACTGACACAGAATTAATGTAGGGTGTATACAGGATTTATACAGGATTAATGAAGGGTATAAACAGGATTTATACAGGGATGAAAGAGGACTAACAAAATATTAATGCAGAGCACATACAAGATTCTTACAGGATTAATGCAGGGTACATATGCGATTCATATAGGGTTATTGCAGGGCATATAAGTGATTCATATACTATTAATGCAGGACATATAGATGGCTCATACAGGATTTATGCAGGGCATATACATGGTTCATACATGATTCATACCTGTCTAACTGAGGACTAATAGAGGGTACATATGGGATTAATACAGGATTCTTACAGGGTGAACACAGAATAACACCAAGAACAGACACCATTGTCAACAAGGTAATAATGGAGAATGAAGCTGAAGGCATGCCTAAAATCGAAAGGTCAGCCATTTTCAGAAATCTAGTTACAAGAGAGCCGCCAGCCCGTGGGGAGACAGCCATGTTCTCCAGACTGTTGGTCAGTCTGCCACTGTAATGTTCTCAACAAGCACTCTGTGACACAGCTAACGGTAATATGTGGCTAACAATGGAATTAGGAGGACAGGCGTTTTTTCTCTTCCACTGTGCCCATCACCTTACTTCCAAAGTCTTGCTTTAGGTCAAGGGGTCAAAGATTCATAAAGTTTCAGGCAAACATTGAGCGACTGATGTAAACGTGAAAGCAATTAACAAGATTAATTAAGGAGCCCTACTCAGGATGTTACTGACATGCAGAATAACCTTCTCACAATTAACAAGATTAATGACATATCTGTCCCTTGCAAAATAATGTCCATAAGCTCCTTTAATGTATTTTGACATAATTAATTTAATTCTTTATAGCAATTGGTGATTGTGAGAGTATTTGCAGGTGCACTGTTCATGTTGCAGTGTCTTACCTAGATGTAATGATTATACGAAACAGATGTTTCAAATATCTCATGAAAAAACATGAACATGTCAATATTTTGAATACTGAATATCTAAGGTTGAAAAGCTGACTTGGAAATATTACTGAACATCTGCGTTGTTTGTCTCATATAACGTAAATCATCATGTTTCTGTCTAGGCTACTCCCACAAGTAAACAGACACGTTTGTGCTCTACACACCTGGCACCAGCAGACATGAATACTTACGATCACAGAGAATTTCCAAGGAAGGCACAAAATAGTAATCACACACAATGGCCAGGGCCAGGAACATGTATACACATATGAGGATATGGACAGCTATGGCTCCTTGTTGGCGCTGTTGCTGTGTGAAGAATCCCTTGGGAAACTGTTCCACTGCTCGTGGTGTGCAGTTGGGCAGGGTCGTCAACAGGTGCCGTGACAACACTGGAACAAACAAGAAAATATATATACCCGATTTATGGAGGAATGATGAAATGAACATTGCTACATAAATCATTAAGAAATAATTGTTGCAGGTTTTGAAAAGTGACCTGATTTAATATCAATGTTTGTCAAGTTAACTTTGTCTAGCAATCAGCAGTATTACACCTGGACCCCAACAGCCTGTAAATAACAATAGGGTCTGAGCACCGATGTTTCAGGTGAGAAACTAAGAAGAAATGGTCATTTTGTCCTGCCATGCAATAAGTGGGTGAGTTTAGATTTACGCCGCACTCAGCAATATCCCAGTTATATGGCAGCTGTCTGTAAATAATCGAGTCTGGACCAGACAATCCAGTGATCAACTGCATGAGCATCGATCTAAGCAACTGGGATACGATGACCAGGGCTCCAGATAATTTTTCAACATCAAGAGTATGTACTCCAAAAAACTTAAGAGTACATTTAGAGTACTGAATGAAATTTAATGGCGTATCAGTAATCTTGTGTTTCGTTTCATATATGCACCACAACATTGCTACTCTTGTGTAAACAGCTAAAACAAACAATAAAACAATACTTTTTCAGATAAATACTACGGATGTCATGATACATAAGTTTCATGAACCAATACGTATCACGATACCCATGTCACAATTCAATACGTATCACGATACCAATTTTCGCAGCATTATTGCGTAAATTTAGTGGCATCCGTATCGTGGCATCCCTAATAAAAACATCTGCAAATGATTCTAAGACCGTACACCATTGCTGTGGTGCGTATCTGCTACGTTTTCTAAATTATTTCCTACCGTATCATGCATATTTTTTATCCGTACATACGACGATACGGTCATTTAGAAAGTGGTAAAATGTAACAAATGTTACATTTGTAATTACTGTTACCCATCCGGTACATATTTGGGTTGAGTCACATCCAAGTTTTCAACCCACTCTCACAGAGTGAGACACTAAATCGCCAGCACACAAAGCCAGTGATCTAACCTACTTATCCACCAAGTTTTACCAAGATGGAAGTCTGACAACTGGTAGTCTAGACCAATTACTTTGTTATCTCTGTGAAAAGTTTAGTGGGCACTAGAAGCCATGACAAATGTAGATACGTCCAGGTAAGGTCATCAAGTCAACCAAAAGGACAGACAATGGAATGGTCAAAAGTGTGAAATTAAACAAACACTTTAATGTATATCAGTAATCACAGTAGAAATTAAATCAGTGAATAATCCTACAGCAAAACACCATTTCATAAGTGGTCTGACCCTTGTTGATCACAATTATGAATAATCAGATGTATATCAGTAATCAACATAATCCTACAGCAAGACACCATTTTTCCTACAGCAAGGGTAAAATGTCACCATTTACCAATAATCCTACAGCAAGACACCATTTAGACATAATCCTACAGCAAGACACCATTTAGACATAATCCTACAGCAAGACACCATTTAGACATAATCCTACAGCAAGACACCATTTAGACATAATCCTACAGCAAGACACCATTTAGACATAATCCTACAGCAAGACACCATTTAGACATAATCCTACAGCAAGACACCATTTAGACATAATCCTACAGCAAGACACCATTTAGACATAATCCTACAGCAAGACACCATTTAGACATAATCCTACAGCAAGACACCATTTAGACATAATCCTACAGCAAGACACCATTTAGACATAATCCTACAGCAAGACACCATTTAGACATAATCCTACAGCAAGACACCATTTAGCCATAATCCTACAGCAAGACACCATTTACCAATAATCCTACAGAAAGACACCATTTAGCCATAATTCTACAGCAAGACACAATTTTAGCCATAATCCATTATGCTACTTCTCCAATGAAGAAATATTGAACAGATTTAAAGCAAAGGATTAAAGTGCATGAATCTGATGCTGATTCTCATTGAAATTCACATTCTTTAATAATAAGTTTCAAGTTAACTTTGGTCCTTATTAGCAATATCTCATTCATAGATGTTCCATACATATCCTTTATCATTCCTCAATTACATGCAAGATTAATTGCAGGTAATAAAAGTGAAGTAAAATGAAAAGACAGATGCATTTTCTGGTTGTTAGGTGCAAAATCATCAATTATTTTGGACATCTTGAATATTTTCTCTACATATTAGGAATTTCAGTGGAACTGAATCAATAACTGGAAGCATCCTCAGTAATTCAAACCCTAGATGAAGTGCATACACATGAAGCCTGGAACGTGTTGCAACCAGACAGACCAAGACTTCATTTAATCACAAGATGCAGTATCATCAGATGGTTGTGTGTATCATTCAGATCAATATTCAGTACTCTCTTCCACCCAGGAAAATCCGGGCTAGAATTGGTCTTTTTACCCATGCTTGTCTTAAAAGGCGACTAACGGGATCGGATGGTCAGGCTTGCTGACTTGGTTCACGCATGTCATCATATCCCACTGCATAGATCTATGCTCATGTCGTCAATCACTGGACTGTCTGGTCCAGACTCAATTATTTACAGATCGCCTTCATTGACTACTGCTGAGTGGGGCATTAAACAACAAACACAGGCAAGAGACAGATGCTTATCACACAGAAAACATGTTACATACGAAGAGTGGGGCACTGGTTCTTATATTGATGGGATCACTGGATTGTCTGGTCCAGACTCGATTATTTACAGACCACCCTATATAGCTGGTATATTACTGAGTGTGGCATTAAACAACAAACCAACCAACCAACCAACCAACATATTGATGGCTGGGTTGTTGTACTATAT
Source organism: Haliotis rubra (assembly GCF_003918875.1). NCBI lineage: Eukaryota > Metazoa > Mollusca > Gastropoda > Lepetellida > Haliotidae > Haliotis > Haliotis rubra. The sequence goes on along the minus strand of NW_025767401.1, from coordinate 768,122 downwards.
CTAGTTTACAGGATGAAAATAAGCCTGTTCTATAAATTGGATGATGTATTGCTTATGATTTCTACCCTTTGTCCATGTTAATGTTTCGTGTTCTTATTACAAGAATATTTATGGCATAAACATTAAAATATCATTGAATATATACACGCAGTTGGTCATTCTCAACACTTACTTCCCTACAGACAGGATAGAAAGTTGGACAAACATTTATATAATGCAAGATACATATACACATTCTTCAACAATTTGATCACTGTCATAGTATAAACTTCATTTAATGTGAATGTTAGGATTTTCAAGTGGTTGATAAAACATTGTTTTAAAGAAGATAGTATATAAACATTTATACACCAGCAGCATTTTTAACAGTGTTGATTTCCAAAGCCACAGGTTGAGACACCACATTGTTTAAAAATGTAACAATTCATGGGTACCTATTTCAGTTTACCCATTTCTACTTCATGTTCAGTGCTTTATATGTCAAGTCAAAAACTTGTGTGAATGTGTATGTTTCATTTAATGGCATAAAAACCTGTACTTCCTGTTAAGAAAACAACTTAAAAACAGAGGTAACTCTTTGCAGCTTGATCTTTTGTTTCAACTTATATTGTATCTATAATCTGAAGAGTTCAGTATAAATGCTCAGTTCCAGACTGTGGTACCCTGGCTGAAGTCTTTCTCCTGTAACTGGATATGTAGAAATAATAATTTCAATTACTACTAAACAGATAAGACACTGATTGCGACTGTATTTTGTTTGTAATTTGATCGGCTATTTCTATTAAAAGTGAGAACATACTCTGTAGTTTGGTTTCTCTCTGCTGGCTTGCTTTGGTAAGCATGTATGTGCATCCATGTAAAATGCACCTTTTTCTACACTATTATAGACAAACTGAGAGTGTGGGCACAAGGTCGGCTGCAGGCTGTGTAGTTTACAAGAGCAACCAAAAATAAGCCGAATACTTATCAACATGACAAAAACATTATGGGCATCACGTCTTGTTTGTTGTCTCTGTGACCTGTGAAGATCAGGGTAAGAATTGGTCTTCAGTAACCCATGCTTGTCGTAATAGGCGACTAATGGGATCGTGTGGTCAGGCTCGCTCACTTGGTCGACATATATGTCATCATATCCCAATTGCGTTGATTGGTGCTGATGTTGTTGATCACTGGATTGTCTGGTCCAGACTCGATTATTTACAGACCGCCGCTGTATAGCTGGAATATTGCTGAGTGCAGCGTTAAACAACAAAAGAAACATAATATGATTGAGTGAGTGAGTGAGTGAGTGAGACCAGATATGACAGGTACCACACTGGACGACCAGGGTACCGTACCACACCCGGATGACCAGGGTACCGTACCACACCCGGATGACAGGGTACCTTACCACACTGGATGACAGGGTACCAAACCACTCCAGATGACCAGGGTACCGTACCACACTGGATCACCAGGGTACCGCCAGGGTACCATACCACACCGGATGTCCAGGGTAGCATACCACACTGGATGACACCGGATGACAGGGTACCGAACCACACTGGATGACAGGGTACCGTACCACACCGGATGACAGGGTACCGTACCACACTGGATGACAGGGTACCGTACCACACTGGATGACAGGGTACCGTACCACACCGGATGACAGGGTACCGAACCACACCGGATGACAGGGTACCACACATGACACACCGGATGACAGGGTACCGCGTACCACACACTGGATGACAGGGTACCGAACCACACCGGATGACAGGGTACCGTAACCACACCGGATGACAGGGTACCGAACCACAGCGGATGACCAGGGTAGCATACCACACTGGATGACAGGGTACCGTACCACACTGGATGACAGGGTACCGTACCACACTGGATGACAGGGTACCGCACCACACTGGATGACAGGGTACCGTACCACACCGGATGACAGGGTACCGAACCACAGCGGATGACCAGGGTAGCATACCACACTGGATGACAGGGTACCGTACCACACTGGATGACAGGGTACCGTACCACACCGGATGACAAGGTACCGAACCACAGCGGATGACCAGGGTAGCATACCACACTGGATGACAGGGTACCGTACCACACCGGATGACAGGGTACCAAACCACACTGGATGACCAGGATATAGTACCATGACCAGGGTACCGTACCACGCCCGGATGACAGGGTACCATACCACACGCGGATGACAGGGAACCGTACCACACCGGATGACCAGGGTATCGTACCACACCGGATGACCATTGTACCGTACCACACCGGATGACCAGGGTATAGTACCAGGACCAGGAACTGCTCCACACAGGATGACCTGGGTACCGTACCACACCCGGTTGACAGGGTACCGTACCACACAGGATGACCACAGTACCATACCACACCGGATGACCACGTTACCGTACCACACCAGATGACCATCGCACCATACCACACCGGATGACCACGGTACCGTACCACACCGTATGACCATCGTACCGAACCACACCAGATGACCAGGGTACAGTACCACACCCGGATGACAGGGTACCATACCAAATCGGATGACAGGGTATTGAACCACACTCAAATTTCTGTCAAAACATGATGGTTTTAGAGTATAAACAAATGTTCTTATGTCTTATCCAGTTTTCATTATCAACAGGGCAAGCCATAGGTATCGTATGATGGGGACATCTGTCTGGAGGGTGACACTGGGCATGCGGCGTAAGCAGTAGGCCTCCTGCTGTCACAAATTAACACTAATAACAGCTCCCTCCAACCCCGCGAGGGTCAAGTAAACAAAATGAGGAATACAGCTCCCTCCAACCCCGCCAGGGTCAAGTAAACAAAATGAGGAATACAGCTCCATCCAACCCCCGCCAGGGTCAAGTAAACAAAATGAGGAATACAGCTCCCTCCAACCCCATGAGGGTCAAGTAAACAAAATGAGGAATACAGTAAACAAAATGGGGAATCCCTCCCATGAGGGTCAAGTAAACAAAATGAGGAATACAGCTCCCTCCAACCCCGCCAGGGTCAAGTAAACAAAATGAGGAATACAGCTCCCTCCAACCCGCCATGGGGTCAAGTAAACAAAATGAGGAATGCATCTCCCTCCAACCCCATGGGGTCAAGTAAACAAAATGAGGGTCAAGTAAACAAAATGAGGAATGCATCTCCCTCCAACCCCATGAGGGTCAAGTAAACAAAATGAGGAATGCATCTCCCTCCAACCCCATGAGGGTCAAGTAAACAAAATGAGGAATGCATCTCCCTCCAACCCCATGAGGGTCAAGTAAACAAAATGAGGAATACAGCTCCCTCCAACCCCATGAGGGTCAAGTAAACAAAATGAGGAATACAGCTCCCTCCAACCCCATGAGGGTCAAGTAAACAAAATGAGGAATGCATCTCCCTCCAACCCCCATGAGGGTCAAGTAAACAAAATGAGGAATGCATCTCCCTCCAACCCCATGAGGGTCAAGTAAACAAAATGAGGAATACAGCTCCCTCCAACCCCATGAGGGTCAAGTAAAACAAAATGAGGAATACAGCTCCCTCCAACCCCATGAGGGGGTCAAGTAAACAAAATGAGGAATACAGCTGCCTCCAACCCCATGGAGGGTCAAGTAAACAAAATGAGGAATATAGCTCCCTCCAACCCCATGGGGGTCAAGTAAACAAAATGTGGAATACAGCTCCCTCCAACCCCATGAAGGTCAAGTAAACAAAATGAGGAATACAGCTCCCTCCAACCCCATGGGGGTCAAGTAAACAAAATGAGGAATACAGCTCCCTCCAACCCCATAGGGTGAAGTAAACAAAATGAAATGCAGCTCCTCCAACCCCATGAGGGAATAAACAGAATGAGGACAATAGCTCCTCCAACCCCATGGGGTCAAGTAAACAAAATGAGGAATATCAGCTCCCTGAGGAAAGCCCCAACCCCAGGGTCAAGTAAACAAAATGAGGAATACAGCTCCCTCCAACCCCATGAGGGTCAAATAAACAAAATGAGGAATACAGCTCCCTCCAACCCCATGAGGGTCAAATAAACAAAATGAGGAATACAGCTCCCTCCAACCCCATGGGGTCAAGTAAACAAAATGAGGAATACAGCTCCCTCCAACCCCATGGGGTCAAGTAAACAAAATGAGGAATGCAGCTCCCTCCAACCCCATGGGGGTCAAGTAAACAGAATGAGGAATACAGCTCCCTCAAACCCAATGGGGGTAAAGTAAACAAAATGAGGAATATAGCTCCCTCCAACCCCATGGGGCTCAAGTAAACAAAATGAGGAATGCAGCTCCCTCCAACCCCATGGGGGTCAAATAAACAAAATGAGGAATACAGCTCCCTCCAACCCCATGAGGGGTCAAATAAACAAAAAGAGGAATACAGCTCCCTCCAACCCCATGAGGGTCAAGTAAACAAAATGAGGAATGCAGCTCCCTCCAACCCCATGGGGTCAAGTAAACAGAATGAGGAATATAGCTCCCTCTAACCCAATGGGGGTAAAGTAAACAAAATGAGGAATATAGCTCCCTCCAACCCCAGCGGCTCAACAAACAAAATGAGGAATACAGCTCCCTCCAACCCCATGAGGGTCAAATAAACAAAACGAGGAATACATCTCCACCAACCCCATGAAGGTCAAATAAACAAAGAGAGGAATGTAGCTCCCTCCAACCCCATGGGGGTCAAATAAACAAAATGAGGAATACAGCTCCCTCCAACCCCATGAGGGTCAAATAAACAAAAAGAGGAATGCAGCTCCCTCCAACCCCATGGGGGTCAAGTAAACAAAATAAGGAATACAGCTCCCTCCAACCCCATGAGGGTCAAATAAACAAAATGAGGAATACAGCTCCCTCCAACCCCATGAGGGTCAAATAAACAAAAAGAGGAATGCAGCTCCCTCCAACCCCATGGGGGTCAAATAAACAAAATGAGGACAATAGCTCCCTCTAACCCCCATGGGGGGTAAAGTAAACAAAATGAGGAATATAGCTCCCTCCAACCCCAGGGGGTCAAGTAAACAAAATAAGGAATACAGCTCCCTCCAACCCCATGAGGGTCAAATAAACAAAATGAGGAATACAGCTCCCTCCAACCCCATGGGGGTGAAGTAAACAAAATCCATCTGCAAAGTATAGTACAAGGTGGCCGGAAACTGTACATTACAATCCATTCTGAAACACTGTTGGTTTTTATAGATTTCTTATAAATATATACCTCGATCGTTCTGTATCGATATTGTAATCCCTTAGAGCCCTTGACAGCTACGTATGTGCGTATTTCCTTAAATAAACACCTGACAACTGATTGTATAACTGTAAATGTACTGTTTCTCACACTGAAATGTGGAAACGGTAAGTCGAGTCATTCACAACCTGGCCTACCTCTCGGCCTGTAATAGTATACACATGAGCGATTTCAATCACTATACAATAGGCCAGCAAGAGGGCAACACCGCAGCTCTATAAACAGTACAGCTCCTGTGCCACGTAAGACTCCCATGGGATCTTGACAATCAATAACTTCCGCAGCAACCTGCAATACCACAAACTGTTGGTTCCTACCTTGGGTCTGCCAAACGCTGTCAGGGTCCGGGGGAATCCCCTCGGCCCCCTCCAAGCCTTCCTCCGGGAGCTTGGGGGAACCTGACAGCCAAAACATTCGCCATGCTGTCAGAGTAACCAGTCCTACAGAAAATATCAACACACGAATGTGTACCGGAGATCGTCGGATCCGCATGCCTCATTCCTCTAATGTGAACCGTTTATCTGCGAGTGTTGCCGATCTCATCTCCTTATCTCCCGCCGTCGGGCCTGCGACTCAACATTTCCAACAGCGACACGAGTCCATGTGGGACGAAGATCGAGACGACTACATTTTCTAAAGGGGAGGGAGGTTGGAATCGCCAACAGCATGTAAGCGTCGGCATTAAAAATTTAGGAGAGTGACGGTAATCGATCGATATTTGCGTAAAAGCAAAACATTTACCCTCGGTGCAAGAGACTGATATAAACGCAGACGCTTTTTGCTGCTCAGACCGTATGGTTACTCGTCTTTACCTAGCTGAATTAGTGGACCGTTCCATTCCAGTCTTCTCGACTTTCACTTTGAAACGTATATCGACAATTTCAAGTGCTGTTAGATTGGAGGCAAAGCAGCTAGGTAATACAATTGTTTCCACGTGTAACGCTGATTACAGGTAAAGATAAACTCTCACATTTCTACAAATAATCAGACATCTATCCGGAAACCTGACACACAGGTATTTGGAGACCAATCATTCGGATTACAGTTTCACGGGTGTAATTTAAGTTGTAGAACTTCCAAACAGAATATCGCGTCGTGGTATATCACGTCTGACAATCCTGTTTATTATCTGTACGGATAACGACTCGCTTGACTGATTAGACTAAAGCTGCTGCGTAAACAAGAACGTTGTTGTGGGTATACTGTTATCTATGTAACGCTGGGCCCGATGAAATAGTTTGAAATAGTCGTACCGATTCACCCCATAGAAGCATGCATTGTAATCATAGCGACCAGACATACATATCTATCATTCCCGTTTTCAAGGCAACTGCTGTTTGTGTTCGATGCGTTAGGCTGTTTGCTTACCACTGTACAAACACTGTATACACGCGTTCTTTGTTGTAAACACTTACAGCCCACTAGCTCGGATTATTAAAAACCTGGGTTAGTGATATGCTTCATGGAGACGAGATTTGTTTTCGACTTTTAGGTTTTTAGAACTGAATAAATTCATCTGAATCGTATATTGCCGAGTCAGAAGTCGTCTGCAGCTACCTAATCACGTGATCGTACGCAGACGACCCGGGTACATTGCAGGAGCTTTTGAAACGGGTCTATGCGGATCGAAATCTGTCGTCTGCTCAACACCCGAACACTCTCACCAGCTTCCTTGCTCTCATTGAGCTATATTTTGTTTTTATCCAGGAAAGTCCAGAAATAAAGTGTACAGTTTGGTGCCGACAGACCAAGGACCAAAAAGCAAGAATGTGGGATTCGAACACACAACCAACGTCAGCATATAATTTGAGTCGACGTCGTTACGCACATCGACACCCACTCCTACGGTGACTGGTCTGCGGGATCCAGAACAGTGAGTAAGTGTGGTTTTACGCCGCTTTTAGCAATATTCCAGCAATATCATGGCGGGGGACACCAGAAATGGGCTTCACACATTGTACACACGTGGGGAATCGAACCTGGGTCTTTGGCGTGACGAGCGAACGCTTCAACCACTCGGCTACCCGACCTCCCCGGATCCAGAATAGGTCACTGGCAAGTGTTACAGCAAACAGGTTAAGGAGACATCTAACAGCAAAGTATTTGAATCAGAAACACAAGTTTGAGCGATCTGATAAATATGGAGCTCGTTGTTTGTTGTGCGTGTTATGACGACTTCGTTAATGGGGATTCATGGTCGATGACAACGACTGTATAATCTTCTCACTGACGTGTCTATTGTTAATGAAAATCGTGAAAGCGGCGTACCGTAACACAGTGCATGCAGTCATTGATTTATGATGCCGATTGCAGTAACATAGGCTTTGAGGAATTCACAACCCACAACCTATGTTCCCCAAACCTGTTCTAAAATTATCTTGTGGCAGGCATGATGTGAGAATTTCCAGGAAACATTCATTCATAGAGTATAGTCGTAATACAACGGAATGTCCATGTAATACATTGGATTAAAATACCATAAAAGATTTGACTGTAATGGTGGACTGCTATTTATCGGCCAAATAACATGCAGAGTTGTCTCCCTTAGATACCCGGACCAACATTGCGTGACACAATGTGCTGTGACTTGCCCCCACAATGAAAACTGGCCGCCACGTCATGCCTACATTAGTGTCAAATGTAAACAGCTTCTGACTTGTCGGAGTTAATCTCCTGTTTGCATTCAATGTGAAAACAACATACTCGAATGCCCATTGGTATGTTCTCGTATTTACGAAGCTACTCTATGGCTGTCATACACACCTGTGCGTGGAATTATAGGGATGACTGACTTTATAAGGCCACATATAAAAATATTCCTGTTTTTCATTACCGTTCGGCCCAAAAATTCAACCCGACCCTAAGATTTCTTTTATGTTTTACACTAGAGAAAATGCAACTTTTACTCTCAAAATGTGCATGAATATTTTTACACTTCTAAGTATTGATTATAAACAGTGTAAATTTCCACAGAAATCATGGGAGTTTGGACATAAAATAAAATGTAAAAATAAAATCCGACATATTTTTTTTGAAAAAGTGATGAGAAACAAGAACAATTTATGTGGCCTAACTTGTTTAATATGCATAAAGTACATAATATCACCAGTGTTTTATGTGGCCTAACTTGTATAAAATGCATAAAGTACATAATATCACCAGTGTATTTCGTGATAGGTATCGGAATCAATGTTGAAGCCAACACCCGGGTGTCTATTCCTAGCGTGCAGTACGACCCATGCCAATCGTCACGTGTTTCATTCGACTGCCATTAGGCCACCTAAATTGCCCACAGGCCTGAGGGAGGCTCAAGTATGGATTTCCTTACCACTTTTCATATTTTTTTTATAGCTCCACTCAAATATATGCTATTTGTTGATATTTGTGTGGATCAGATTTTGGAGTGTGTGGTAGCATTTAATCCTGTGAAATTAAAGCTATTTGTTCTTATTTGTGCTGAATTTTTTAAACTGATTTTGGAGTGTGAGGTAACATTTTATTTAAAAGGTCCAGCTGAAGTTTGATGTAGTTGGTATTGTGGTTTGTTCTCATACGTCGCACATATCACGGTGTTACTTGCATCAACAGATCTGAATATGAGTGGACATTTATTCGAGTCTCCTTGACACAAAAAACAATGCAAAAGAACTTAAGTTGAGATGATCCAGATCATCTGTCGTTAATACCTATGTCTGTGGCATAATGCATTTGTGTTATATGTAATGATATAACTATGTTGATGCGTTTGTTTATATTTGTGTGTTTATAAGTTAGACCGCCTTCGTGGTCTCAGTAAGATAGCGTGGGATAGCGCACCTGCCTGGGCTGGAAGTTGGTGCTTCCATCCCCCAGCCGCTTCGTACGACATGGTATAAAGGGTTATACTTGTTGTTACCCCGCCTGGCGACAGGGAAGAACAAAAACGCTGACTCGTAATCAGTAAACTCGGTGCTGGCGGACAGATGATAACGATCGGTGCTGATAGACAGATGATCACACAATCGGTGCTGACAGACAGATGATCACACGATCGGTGCTGGCAGACAGATGCTAACAGTCGGTGCTGACAGGCATATTATCACACAATCGGTACTGACGGATGATAATAATCGGTGCTGACAGACATATTATCACACAATCGGTGCTGACAGACAGATGATAACAATCGACACTGTTTGTCAGTTGATCACAAGATCGGTGCAGATACACAGATGATAACAGTCCGTGCTGATAGAGAAATGATAACAATCGGTGCTTACAGACATGAAAACAGTCGGTGCCGACACACAGTTGATAATGATAGGTGCTGACAGACATATTATAACAATCGGTGCTGACAGACAGATTATAACAATCAGCACTGTTTGACAGTTGATCACAAGATCGGTGCTGACACACAGTTGATAATAATAGGTGCTGACAGACATATTATAACAATCGGTGCTGACAGACAGATGATAATAATAACAATCGGTGCTGACAGACAGATTATAACAATCAGCACTGTTTGACAGTTGATCACAAGATCGGTGCTGACACACAGTTGATAATAATAGGTGCTGACAGACAGATTATAACAATCGGTGCTGACAGACAGATGATAACAATCAGCATTGTTTGACAGTTGATCACAAGATCGGTGCTGACACACAGATGATAATAATAGGTGCTGACAGACAGATTATAACAATCGGTGCTGACAGACAGATTATAACAATCAGCACTGTTTGACAGTTGATCACAAGATCGGTGCTGACACACAGTTGATAATAATAGGTGCTGACAGACAGATTATAACAATCGGTGCTGACAGACAGATTATAACAATCAGCACTGTTTGACAGTTGATCACAAGATCGGTGCTGACACACAGTTGATAATAATAGGTGCTGACAGACAGATTATAACAATCGGTGCTGACAGACAGATTATAACAATCAGCACTGTTTGACAGTTGATCACAAGAGCTGACACACAGATGATTTGACATCGGTGTTGATCAGCACTGTTTGACAGATCACAAGATCGGTGCTGACACACAGTTGATAATAATAGGTGCTGACAGACAGATTATAACAATCGGTGCTGACAGACAGATGATAACAATCAGCACTGTTTGACAGTTGATCACAAGATCGGTGCTGACACACAGTTGATAATAATAAGTGCTGACAGACAGATTATAACAATCGGTGCTGACAGACAGTTTATAACAATCAGCACTGTTTGACAGTTGATCACAAGATCGGTGCTGACACAGATGATCACACAGTCGGTGCTGACACAGATGATCACACAGTCGGTGTAGTAGTAGTACGATGATGGTACTGCCGCAACTGCGGCTTAGAGGCTTATTTGTGGGAACTAAGTCCCCCAGCCCCCAATAAAAACGGCGAGGGTCTAGCGAGAGGCATCCTTCGATGTGCAAAGAAAAAGATAGAAAGGTTAAAAAAGTAGCAAAACGTCCCCGGCAGCCACAATTCCCCGAAGCGATGCCGACGTAGATTTGCGTCATGGTCGATCCTATGGTTTTCGTCATTTCGGCACCGAGTCGGGCTTGGTATCGCGCGTACAACTTGTCGATGTGTTCGGCGGACATTTTTTGAATTTTGCAGGGAGTGAGGTCCCTACCGAAGTATTGCTTGGCTTTGCCACCGACAGCCAGCGCCACCAGTCTCTCCCGCTTGGTGTCGTGTTTATTCTCCATCATTTGCTCGAGCAGTTCGTTGCACTCCATCTTATAATATAGCAAACTATTTTTAAATCTAATACAATAAAATCCCACGTACGCGAAGCACAGCGATAGGAAAGTCAAGTGACACGCCACGAAAATTTCGAACATGCGAGCTATAATGTGGCTTAATTTTTTTTTTGCTAGAATTTTGCTTAAGTTTGCTAAAATGTTCCTTCAGTTTGCTTAAGCTAGCGAATTTTATATGCTACGGGTTGGTCCGTTTTCAATAGGAGTTTGGCGTGTTTCGTTTCTGCGAGCTGTTTTTTCATGCGGTCGTGTTCTTGTTTGCTCGGAATCACGTCGTTTTCTCTTAAGCATTCCTCAAACGAATCCCTGTGCTTGCAGTGAAACAGGGCCACCCATCGCGTCTGCTCCCTTAGGTCTTTGAGCACCGAGTTAAATTTTTGCGCCAGCACCCAAACGCTGTGTTTCGTGTGCCGGCCCGAGAAGGCCAGGTTGTCCTTGTTGGCGCTGCAGCCGTCCAGGAGGAACAGCGTCGACTCCCCTTTCAATTTACCGTGATAAGCGGTCAACCAGTCCTGCAGACGCATTCCAGGGTCCACCCTGTGCACGGCCGGGTCCGTCATCACCCACGCTCTCTCCGTGTACGTCTTGTTCACCCGCAACGTCGGGCAGAGAATGGCGATGTGATCGAACGCGTCCCGATAGTATCCTTCCAGCAGGTTCAGCACGAAAGCCGTTTTACCACACCCCGTCTGGCCGCACACGATGGCGCAATGCGGATCCAGGGGCAGTTCGATATCAATAGATGGCTTGCACGAATCTTCCATTGTCTAATGATCACGTACAAATATAAATTTAATTTACTGGCGGTTTGAGCCTTCTTGGTGATTTGGATGGTGATCCCCTCGCTGCCGTTCTCGATGCGACGACCGCTGCCGTGCAGTCGATCGTCGTCCGTGGACCGCATGTCCAGCCACAGTTGTACTTGGTCGTCAGGTACTCTCCTACCGACACGGAGGCGAGACCGAGGTCCTTGACGATCGTGTTGATTTCCGGCAGGCGCTTGATTGCCGGTAACTTTTGGATCTCGTCCCACTGATGGTAAGCCGCAAGCCTTGGTTGAGCACGCCCTCGATGGTCATCTCGACTTTCGTGATCGCGCGGGTACGTTCAGATTGATATTCCACAGCATGTCGCTCTTGTTCACGACGATCTTCCGGTGACGCAGCACGCGATCGTACAGGATGGCTAACGTGCCCAAATACTGGTTGCGAATCTGTCGAGCCAATTCTGGATTCGTCACCTTGTCGAACTCCAGCGAAATATTGTCGATGGTGTAGCGACCCTCCTCGCCGCTCTCCGTCATGATCACGTGAGTGTAATCGTTAAACTTGAGTTCGTACTCCAGCCTGTCACCTAGCGCGGCTTTGTTAAATGGCATGTGACCCTCCAGCAACTCGAAGTCGAGCGGGATGCAAAATCGGTTCCCGAACGTGTTTTTTCGACTTGGTCGAAACCATACCCCACGCACAACCGAGTCGACGGACACTCGGCCAGACTAATCCCCTGGTACTTCATGTTTTCCCGTTCACTTGCGGTTCTCCAGAGGTCTGTTTAGCTGATGAACACGTCGCTGTCGTTGATGCTCAAAATTTCGTTTCCGCTGATTTTGATGGTCGTTTTCTTCACGATGGCGCGACCCATGTTCCGCAACGCCTTCTCGCTTATCATCATCGGATTCCAAACTGATCTGGAAGGATGGGCGTGCCGTCCCCAGAACGATGACGTCATTCTCGCCGAGGTTGGGAAAGCGCACCAACAGCATTTGTTTTTCGTCAATCGTGCTCGGATTGTTGGTGATCGTCACCGATTGACGCACGGCTTTGACCGTCAGGGGTTCTCTCAATTTTCGGTAAGGATCGAGTTTTCGTCCGTATTGCGACGTCATTTTTTTATATTAAAAATATATAATATATGTTCAATAAATAAATAATCATGGCCGACGATATTCCCATGGACGATTTGTGGGACGATAGAACCCCTTTGCTCGACGATGAGGAGACCTCATTCGCGCCAGGAAACATGGGCGATGATCTGCTAAAAACGACCGTCAATGATTATAACGATGCCCTGGAGCAAAAAGAAAATATAGCTCCCCTTTATTGCGATCCTTCCAAGTTTGAACTCGATCATAAAGGGCTACTGCGAGTGAAAGATGCTCCGGGCCTCGATCTCATGCACTCCATGCACTCGCTTTGTCCACACTGGCCAGACGCCACGGTGCCGACTTTATCCGTGACAAATTAAATATAACCAGCTATCGACAAAAATTAAGCGGGAAGTTCGACAAGGCTTTACAAGAAGCGAATGCCGAGCTAAATGCCTTGATGGGTGCAGTCGGTCGAGATGATTTGAGAGACGTACCACAACAACGTCGAAAAACTAATGACCACAACCGGAAGGAACGCTTGCCCGGGTTCGAATTTACCTTTCCGGAACTGCAAGGGCTGGACAAGCCATGCAAACCATTCGCGGATCGCTCTTGGACAACGTAACCAAACTGGATGTGCTCAATGAGCATATCGCTCGTGAAAAAACAAACTCAACGAAGCGGAGGACGAGTTCAGCCGACGTCGGAATCGCGGAAAGATTGCGCAACTTGGAAGAGGAACGATCGACCCTATTGGAAGTGGCATCCTCCTTCCGAGACGAGCTTCGATCCCAGATCAGCCGCGTGCGCGAAACCATCGAGCGCGTCCTCCACGAGGACACCACGTTGGCCGACAGGATCCGAAATCTGTTCCGGGAACAAGGGATCACCATCGCCAGCATTCTGACGGCTTTGGGCTTCACCATCTCGACCCTGGTCTTAGCGCTGACGGGCGGTACACCACCGACACCAACACCAACACCCAAAACAGGTGGCGACATCAGAGACTGGATAAAAAAAACAGTTGAAATCGCTCGGGGAAGAGCTTGCTCGGGGCGAGACTGGCCGGCAAAGCCGCGGAAGCCCTGCCCCAGCATCTTGGGCAGCATCATGTCCTGGTTGCTTGGTTTCTTGTCGAAAACGGTCACGTGGCTCGGCCAGAACAGGCCGCGGCGGCGCGGCCGGCCTGCTGTATATCGCCGCTAGGGAAGTTTTAACCAAATGAGGCACACCCCGACCGCGATTCCGCCGACCACGAGCGCCGTTTTACGATCGAGGTGTTGCTGATGTTCGACCGGTGATCCGAGTTCTGGCCGAAGCCAAGCTGAACACGATCGACGATCGCGTCTCGTCGGCGCTCACGGACAAGACTCGGAAAACCACCGACTTCAGCGAAGACGAGAAAAAAAAGCTCATAGAACAAGGCCGACAACAAATCATTCAAGCCTTCCTGACCAAGAACAAAGACCTCGTAAAAGATGCACGTTAAACTGCTTTGTAGATGTCATTATGACATAGCCGAGTACAAAAAATAATGCCTTCGAAGGATGCCTCTCGCTAGACCCTCGCCGTTTTTAATGGGGGCTGGGGGACTTAGTTCCCACAAGTAAGCCTCTAAGCCGCAGTTGCGGCAGTACCATCATCGTACTACTGCTGGTGCTGACACAGATGATCACACAGTCGGTGCTGACACAGATGATCACAAGATCAATGCTGACACAGATGATCACACAGACGGTGCTGACAGAGATGATCACACGATCACATAGTTACCTAAGCTTTTCCTTGAACCTTTTGCCGTGTTGTTCCCTGGAATGAAAACATGTCAGCGCATTCCTACATTGAGTGCAAGGACATATACAGTGTGTCATAAACATCAGAATCTGCTCCCCACTTGCAAGAGACACCTGTTTTCAGAATCTTCAGAACCTTTTAACGAAAACACGAGACTCGGAGACTCGTGCTATCAATTGTTATGAGAATGAGTAGCATCATTACGAATATTTCTGAAGTAAATCAATTTCCATGGCAACTTTAAAAAATCCTACTTTAACCGAAGCAGGGAAATATTACCCGAGAGCATGCGATTGTCTGCTGACCAATCGATCAGGGTCAGCTGATTTCGCCTTCTAATGTAAATACAACATGTTATGTTTAGCGGGGCGATTGGGTAGCCTAGTGGTTAAGGCATTCGCTCGTCACGCCGAAGACCCAGGTTCGATTCCCCACATGGGTACAAAATGTGAAGCCCATTTCTGGTGTCCCCCGCCGTTATATAGCTGGAATGTTGCTAAAAGCGGCGTAAAACCATACTCACTCACTGTTATGTTTAGCCATAAGGCATAAGATAGTTTAAGAAAATAGTGCAAGTTTGAATATGCGCAGCTATATGTGGTGGTAGAATCCTGTTAGAAAACATAATGCAATGTGATGTATACACATGAACAAAAGTATCGCTACACTCGATATTTTTCACAGGATGAAAATGTTGCCATTACAGTAAGAAACATATCCAAATTAAACCTACTATCTGCATAAATTGACCCTCAAGGCATATTTAAACTGTAGTTTATTCAGAGAAGCAAACATGGCAAAAAACTATGGTCGTAAAACGTTAACGTGCGGTCATTCTGAGGATTCTAACATACAATCCTCAAGAAATCACACAATTATCAATAACTGATCCCAATGTAAATAGCTTTTCTAACCTCCACCAACTGCAATAACATCCCTGATCCTCTTCCTCGTTGACTGTATCAGACGGTGAATTAACCTTCAGGGATAGCGTTCCATTCTCGATGGAGGGCATGTTCCAATACATACAGATTTTGTACTTGAGGATATTTTCTGGCGTATTCTCCGACTTATAAGCACGCTTTAAAGGATTTTTATCTGGACTCCAGGTGGACTATGGTAGAGTTGTTGCGGCCGCTTGAAATCAACAAAGGCACGAGCACGATGTCGCCTGGAATGTAGTCAAAGACGACTGGTCATGTGTTCAGGGGATAGTCATCGAAATGTGGCACAACAACCCTGTCTAGGATGTCAGTGATGTTGTCCATTGAGTCAAACAATACTTGCTTCAAGATATCCCGTTGTGCATATACAGTGTTTCTGTGGCGTCAAACACGAGCTCGGCAATCAATCATGAACAAATCAATCGACTTTCGTCCGGCCAGTGGACCCTGACGTCCAATGCCAGTGACGTCGAGTTTGACACCAAGATAGTCGTGCTACATTGTGCTCTCTGGATAACAACGGACGTCTAATAGGTCGTCTGGCACTATACCCCCACTGAGTTTAGGTGATTTCGGACAGTTCTTTTGGACAAACGACGATGTGGAAGCCGCTCTGTTTTTAAAGGATTCGTGAAGGTCCGGGTTAGAATATTGTCCTTCAGTAACCCATGCTTGTCGTAAGAAGCGACTAACGGGATCGGGTGGTCGGCTTGCTGACTTGGTGGACACATGACATCGGTTCCGCAATTGCGCAGATCGATGCTCATGCTGTTGGGTTTGATCAATTTTGTACTGGGGGTTGGGGTTCAGCAATTTTTACACGATAATATTAAAACATTATGCTTAAAAATATGGGGGTCGCGTCATTGATTTTGTACATGACATGCATGGGGTCACTTACTTTGTATATAAATTGGGGGGAGGGGAGACACTCACATTCTTCATAAAACTCATCATCATTAGTTTAACGCCGCACCCAGCAATATTCCAGCTATACATAATCGAGTCTGTACCAGACAATCCAGTGATCAACAGCACGAGCCTCGATCTAGACAATTGGGATACGATGACATGTGTCAGCCAAGTCAGCGAGCTTGACCACCCGATCCCGTTAGTTGCCCCTAACGACAAGTATGTGTTACTAAAGATCAATTCTAACCCGGACCTTCACGGGTCTGTTGTATACTAAAGTGAGTCATTACATGGAGACGGTTTCATAGCTGACTCTGCCACGTTACACATTGACAGCACTGACGTTTTCAATCCTCTCTGTCAGTTTGTGCTGGTGAAGTAATTGATTAACAGAACCTGCTTCTTTTCTTCTTCTCTGTAATGTCTCTTGGCGATAGGGATGGGTTTTTTCCTTCTCCTACTGAAAGTGGCCAACTAATTCAGTCACACTACTCTTGTTACCATCCTTAAACTGAAGCTGCTGAACAATGCATAGGTTACATGATGCCCGTGTCTCGCTGACCTGAGTCAGATGGATCTGGCCAGCATTTGTATACTTCCCATCAAAAGTATAGACTCACTAGTGTAAATATAGCCACTTACTTCAGGCAACTGTTCTGAACTAAATTTTGCAAAATCATACTGTTTAAAGGTACTGTTTACACATCAACTGATGTATTGTAAAACAAATTCGTAACGTTGAAAAGGTTATTGTCAGGAGTTCAATGAATGATAAAATTCACTGAAAATTGGCGAATTCTTAACAAAACTTTACACCAAAACGCAGATGTTCACATGCACGATATTTGCACATGCTTTTCAGCAATTTGATGCATGATCCTCGTAGAATTCATCTGCATAAGGTTTGCAGTTGGTTCCCCCAAGTTAGTGGATAAATGAATCTTCGATGTAACCATTTATACACTAGACGCCAAAAGAAACGTTACCCTCCTACCTTTATGAATTACTTAAAACCTATCAAAGATATATTAGAAGGTATTAGTTTACAAGAAAGCTGAACAGCATAGCTTTATGCAAATCACGAAAACCAATTCTCAAATGCATTCATATTTAGGTTAAATGCATCTTTTTCAGAAGAGTTAAATTGTCCTATTTTCGCCCATGCCGAAATAAACAAATAACAGTGATTTAAATGTCCAAAAGAAAGGTTGAAATAAAATTCTGCTTTGGGACAAAGATAAACCATTTAAAGTCACCTTTTTTCAGTCTTTTCATGATTTCAGTCTTTTAAGCATTTTCTGCTGATTTGCATTAGTGAAAACAAGTAAAACGTGTCTTTAATTTTGTGAAAATATGTTTAGGAACATCTGATCTTTGTTAACATTTTTGCTTGCAAAGTAACATTTTTCCATTTTCTGTTTACATATAGCAATATCAATCGCCAAAACGTATCAATATTCAAGCAGTAATTACATCCATTTCACATGTAGAATGATTCTATAGGGTATGAAGAGAGCGTAGAAAAGATGATATGATACACAAATACAAAAAATATGCCACGATTAACAGCCAGAGAGAGAGAAAGAGCCATTGGGAGGGTGCAGATGGGGTCGACATACAATGCTGTTGCCAACGCCCTCGGATGTCAACGTATCACGGTTATAAGACTTATTCAGGGCTTCAGACTGGGGTCACCGTAGACAGACCAAGAAGTGGACGTCCACGCATCACAACGCCAGCTGAAGATAGGTACCTCCGTCATTAAAGAAGGAGGGTAACGTTTCATTTGGCGTTTAGTGTATATACATAACATATAGTGAGTGTTTTAAGTGAGTATAAACTTTTGATGGGAAGTATATACTAGGTTCAATGTCATACCCCCGGATCAGCTCCACAGCTGAAACAAAGGACTTCAGAACGGCCAACCCTCGTACCCTACCCCCAACCCCTATCAATCACCCCACAGCAACCCAAACTCACACACGCATCCACACACACGCACGCACGCACTCACACGTACAGAGCATATCTATACACAGTGTGTTGCACTGTATTATATTATAGGGGGCGTGTACCATAACGGTATAATGAACACTATAACACAGATTGACGGAATCTGTTTATATTCGTATTCTGAGAACGGAACAATGCTGACAATGGCCAAATCATCGGTCGCTTAATAATCGATTCCAAGTTGCATCTTAGGGTTGATACCGTAGCCACCCTACTTTAATACAAGTCTACAATGTGTGAAGCCCATTTCTGGTGCTCCCCGCCGTGATATTGCTGGAATATTGCTAAAAGCGGCGTAAACCCAACTCACTCACTCAATCATTAATACAAGTAAACTTAAAACATCTTCTCGTATCTCAGCGCCGTATTACAAGCTGGGAAACGTCAACATGATTTAGACTATTGTGGAATAGCGAGAAAGTGCCTTTATTTTATGACCTTTGGTTCCGCTCATCAACTCTTGTCTTGTCCTTCCTACAAGAATCCCACGAACGGATGTCCAGCCACGATCACGAATGCTAATACGTATATGACGTCCAATGGTACGCGTGACATATCAAACGTATTTAGCGCATGCTAATCTACTGCGTAGTATTTATACATTCGGTGTGATGAAAATACTCTGTTATTGATGCACACAGTAATCTCGCCACGAGCGTTACATCCGGTAGCAGACAAAAATGTTGTTGCTTTGATTAGCGTCGTTGAATGAAGGCTGGCGGAGGACGCCATGGCTGCCGCTCCCACAGACAAATCACGGTCAGGGTGTGGGCAATGTTCTGATTGACGCTACTTCTAAGACTGCCATTCTAAACTCTTTACATTAGTGTCGCTATGAAATTACTATCATGGTTAATCAGCTGCTTAATAATACTTTTATGTGACTTGTCCTCTTTGTATATCTCTTGACTGTGGTAACTGTCTATGTTCTCTCGGTTAGGTTGGCTGGTTGATTTGCTGTTTAACGCCGCACCCAGCAATATTCCAGCTATATGACGGAGGTTTGTAAATAATCGAGTCTGACCAGACAATCCAGTGATAAACATCATGACCAACAGATCTACGCAATAGGGATACGATGACGTATGTCAACCAAGTCAGAGAGCCTGACCACCCGATCCCGTCAGTCGCCTCTAACAAGTATGGGTTTCTGAAGACCAATTCTAACTTGGATCTTCACGGGTTCTTTCGGCTAGGTGTTTAATGCATGCTGTTTCATGTCAAAGTCCTGTAACTCGATATTCGCTTGACATTTTGTCCAAGCATCCGTGGTCCCGGTGCTCGGATGGTCAAAGCAATTCGTTGTGCAAGTGGCCTGCCTTGGGCACGATAGCCACCTGGGTTCGAATTTCAGTCCAACCCGATTAATTATTAAGGTTGTCGTTTCACCAAAATGGTAAACGTCTGCAAGCACTTCGGGCATTCCTCCCAAATGAAGCTGACATGCTGAGGTATTTCTGTAATTTTATTTAAAGCGACGGTAAACCACTGTCAGTGTCGCGTAGTTCAAGGACGTGAATAAAACAGGTGGCACTACGCCAGGATTACCCCCCTAAGGAATGAATGTCATATTATCACTGAGTTCCCGCATAATCCTACCCTTGAGGAATGTTTGCATCAAGTAAAACCTATACTTGGAGATGTCATCTGTATTTATATACATCCAATACAGCACATATAGGCAAAACAGATATTGAATGGGAGGAAAGGCATAGACACAATGAAGTACTGTATGCGATACATTATACACTACCAGGCAACATGGAGTATGTACTTGAAAAATGATTTGACAAAAACGTTACAAAGGATATCAAAACATTACTAGACTGAAAACATTTGCCAAAACACCGTCAACGTTGGGTTTTCAAATCAACCACCACCGTGAATACACAATGCCATTTAGAAAGTGGCCATATGTAACATATGTTATATTTTGGATTACACTTGCTTAGTAAAGTACAGATTCTAGTACTATTGTTGGGTTGAGTCCTATCCGGGATTCGAACCCACACCCTCAGAATCAGGCACTTAATCGCCAGCACAACAAAGTCAGCCGCCCAACCCGCTCAGCCACCGCTGGTAGTCGAGGCCACGGACCACTATCCCTAAGATAAGTGTAAACTTCTTGCTTGTTTAATTTTTAGCAACCATTACACATGAGTGTATACTCCTTTTGCCCGGCAGTGTACTGGAACGTTCATATGTGACTTCCGGAAGACGGGTCTTGACTTGTACTGATATACACTGTGATAATGACTATTGTGTTCGCCAATCATTCTGTCAGTGATTAAATTGTCCCTAAATGCGATTGTACGGTTCCAGAAGCGTCGTTGATGAGATTCTTCAGATGCCAGTGGGTTGTTTCCAGTTGTCGAGGGCCTCGCTCTGATTTAATAACTATTATCTCTCTGGAAAGGAACGATCTCATTGACAGATGACCATGATCATGGTCAGCCAGTAAATACCATTAATTCTGTGCGTTGCCACCACTTCGGCCCCCACTCCATTACGATGTCACGGAGCAGACGACATTGAACTGTGACTGATCCGGGCACTCAAGTGATCATTATCCATCTTGGCCCCGTTTAACCAAGAGCTATTTGACGGGAGATGTACTTGCGGGACAGAAAATAGATGGCAATTCGTTTAGTGTGATGTGTTGGCGAGAGGGGCAGCCTGACTGTTGGAATTGTGTAATGTGGGAGTTTACCACACCTGCCAATATGGTGATTAACGGGGTAGGAAAAACGTGACCTGTGAACGCGCTGTTCTAGACAAGGACAACAGTATCTGGTCACAAAGTAATATTTATACACCAAAAGCATAATCCATTCGAGGACAATAATCCTTTTAGCACCGTAAATGTTGCAGTTTGAAAGTTGGATGTGAGTTTATCATTGTATGGAAACACAGGCAGAGTAGCCTATTCCCGACAGGCCAAGCCCTCCCACCCGGTGTAGGCCACCCGGTGTAGGCCGTATATGTTCCACGTACTGCTCAATAGCAAAGTGCCTTAGATAAGGAAGCCACCAAGGAGAGAATGGGTTCGCAATAGGTAATGTTTATCATGGCCGAAAGTTGTTGAGCATGCATATTTTACAGACTCACAACGACGGCTGCTATAATACTAAATACTTGAATGAATATTTAGATGTCTTTTGAGCAAACATTTAACGTAACATCGGGTGTCTATTCAGGATGATTACTTGACTGGCTACTGAGAACGGATACCGAGTACTTCATTGGGTACTTAGTACTGATTCAGAGTACGTGATTGGCTACTTAGTACAGATTCAGAGTACATGATTGGCTACTTAGTACAGATTCAGAGTACATGATTGGCTACTTAGTACAGATTCAGAGTACATGATTGGCTACTTAGTACAGATTCAGAGTACATGATTGGCTACTTAGTACAGATTCAGAGTACATGATTGGCTACTTAGTACTGATTCAGAGTACATGATTGGCTACTTAGTATGGATACCGAGAACTTGATTGGCTATTTATATTAGTCCTGATACAGAGTACTTGATTGGCTACTGAGCATGGGTACCGAGTACTTGATTGGCTACTTAGTACTGATTCAGAGTACTTGATTGGCTACTGAGCATGGATACCGAGTACTTGACTGGCTACTTAGTACTGATTCAGAGTACGTGATTGGCTACTGAGCATGGATACCGATAACTTGATTGGCTGTTATATTAGTCATGATACAGAGTACTTGATTGGCTAATCGTGGTTTTGATTGATCTGTTGGATGAACACATCCTGAGTTCATTCAAGTAGTAAATATGGCGGAAAACAGCCTCATAGCACATATGCTGAACTTTCAAAACTCAGACTGAAGCGAATTTGAATTTCAGTGATCACAAGGCATGTGTTTTTTCACAACGTAATGTATCTTGCCATATAGGTGTAAAACTGGCTGTACTAGCCTGTAGACTGCACCAGCTGTCCCGCTCATGGCTGGCTTTGATATGACGGACAGATAGCATCTCAACGTGTTAGTATGGAACCTATGTTTTTAGTTTAGTGGATCATAGCCAGATGCTTTGTATCGAACAGTAACGTGATGAATACTAAATAAGTCGTCCGTTTATCGAAGTGATAGCCAGTACGTGTGGGATCACTCCCGTCCTGTATCAACTGAACAAACAACTCGAGAGAGTCGATCTTTGGAAAGGATATTGCAACCTTTGGGCTGATTTCAGGTAGATTCCATACACTGAGTCAGGTTTCGGTACATCTGAGTGAGCGAGTGAGTTAGTTTTACGCCGCACTCAGCAATATTCCAGCTATATGGCGGCGGTCTGTAAATAATCGAGTCAGGACCAGACAATCGAGGGATCAACAGCATGAACATCGATCTACGCAATTGGGATACGATGACATGTGTCAACCCAGTCAGCGAGCCTGACCACCCGATCCCGTTTGTCGCTTCTTACGACAAGCATGGGTTACTGAAGATCAGTTCTAACCCGGATCTTCACGGGCCTTGAAACATCTGAGACTTCGTGTCCAGATATGGAGGAAGCATGATGATGCAGTTCCTGCTAGCGGTCTAAGCCATCTTGTGCTTATGGTTGAAATAATGTGACATTAATCTGCACAGCTAGATTATAAAGTAAGTGCTAGAGTTACTATCACAGTAACTGATGAAGTAAGTATCTGTAACGTTAACTGTCATGGCAGCGATACAAGCAGTTTGCAAAGTTGCTGTTACTGAAATTGATGTGTTTAAAGTCTGTTATGCTGTCACCGAAACTGCCACGTCTGTAGGATGGTGTTGCTGGATGCTGTCACGGTCAACACTGTAGACGAACAGTAATTGTTACAGCAACTGGTAGGACTCAGGATTATACCGAACGTTTCTTATACTGATCATTGCATTACATGTACTATACTTACAGATAGGTCCATAAGATGTACCATGATAAAACATTCTATTGAACACAGCAAGTTCTGACGTAAACGTTGTTTCCTAGTTATTGTCGGAGGAAATGTGTTTAGTTTAATTATTATATATACATATACCGCACATATCCAGATACTAGTATCTGCTCAAATGTGGTTTATTTCTTCCCCGACCAACCAGTGGATCCGCATGCTGCCCATTAATCATTTTCAATTCCCTTGGGAGGATACAACCCAAGCTGCATTGTTATACGCCTACACGTCAGGCGAGCATAAGTGGCGTTTGTTCAGCAAAACTGAAACCCCTACAACCCCCTCTGCTGACTTCCATTTAGAACAAGCAGGACGTTGGTTCAGTGATACTGACACCATGCCTTCTGAAGGAGTCAGTTTGGCGCCATGTATGCATTAATCTTTCCCGGTACTAACAGACTCACGGGGATTCACGAAGATTGACGATGACCAAACAGGACATAAACTGATATTTCTGGTAACTTTTAAGCGTATTTCTATGGTTAATATGTTCTTAGAAGGAGTATTCGAAATTCTTCGTTTTCTATTCTTCTGCTGAAGCAACGCCATCCCCCAGGTCTGTTCAGTCACCGAAAGGACACACGTTGTACAAACTCTAGACTCATTTTCTTTGTTGGTTGTTTATCGCCCCAAGCAGCAACATTCCATATGACAGCCGTCTGGCAATCCAATGACTGACATCATGAGCATCGACATACGCAAATGAGAAAAAATGGCTTCTGGCTATTGATTGTCTTTGGTCAAGATGCCAAACTTCTTACTGGGTAATGAGAGTAGTTAGTCTGGTAGCTAAAGTGACCAATGTGTATTTGGTTGGGTAGCCAACATGGCAACTGGGTATCGATAGTACTTGGTCTGGTGGCCATAGTAACATCTTGGTATTGATAGTAATCAGTGGGTGGCCCCATTGACCTCTGGGTATCATATAACTTGGCCGGGTGGTCTCAGTGTCATCCTTCACAGTCGGTAGCCTGCTGGGGCGGTGGAGTAGCCTAGTGGTAGCCTGCTGGGACGGTGGGGTAGCCTAGTGGTAGCCTGCTGGGGCGGTGGGGTAGCCTAGAGGTAGCCTGCTGGGGCGGTGGGGTAGCCTAGAGGTAGCCTGCTGGGACGGTGGGGTAGCCTAGTGGTAGCCTGCTGGGACGGTGGGGTAGCCTAGTGGTAGCCTGCTGGGGCGGTGGAGTAGCCCAGTGGTAGCCTGCTGGGGCGGTGGAGTAGCCTAGTTGTAGCCTGCTGGGACGGTGGGGTAGCCTAGCGGTAGCCTGCTGGGGCGGTGGGGTAGCCTAGTGGTAGCCTGCTGGGGCGGTGGGGTAGCATAGTGGGAGCCTGCTGGGGTGGTGGGGTAACCCAGTGGTCAAAGCGTTCGTTCGTCACGCCGAAGACCCGGGTTCGATTCCCCACATGAATACAATGGGTGAAGCCCAATTTTGGTGTCCACTGCCGTGATATTGCTGGAATATTGCTAAAAGCGGCGTAAAACTAAACTCACTCACTGTTAGCCAGCTTACCCGTATATACCCCTCAACAGTGTACCGCTTGAGTACAAGGCTGTGATAGTCTATGTGTCAGCCTCAGGTTGAACACCAGCTGTTTAGTTCTTTCAACACTGAATTTATTAACTGACAGATTGGCGGCTGTTTTCTGTGTCCCGTATCTACAGCTGCCATACCGGGGAACGTATAAGCGCACAGGTCTATAACAGTTTATCTGTATTGTACGACAGCAATGTTCAGTGAGACATGGCGACGTGTGATCAAATCAATGGACCAGTTACACTGGTCAGATAGATGTGTTCAGCTGTCCGGGAGTTAGACGCCACACAGCGGCATCCCCTCCTCTGTTGTGTATTCAGGGGGCTCATGTCCACTCCTCGAACACTGCAAACACTGACCGGCTTGAGAGCTGAATTATTTCTGTTATTCTATGGGAATATGTAATTGTTTGATCGGCATTCTTGGTGAGTCAAAATGAAACATACAACTTTATTGATGACAACTTCTTCTGTATTGCATAGAGCGACGTCAATAAACAAGAATTTGTTATCCATAAAGTTGTATGTTTCATTTATGAGTACATCATCTCTCACAATAGCGAACAAGCAATTCTCACCATCATTCAACCAGGAACCAGGCTGACTCAGTACCTGTGTCATAACGTTATAACATGTGTGGTGATCTTTGCTTCTGCAGGCTACAAACACACTGTAAATCACACATTTCAGTCTTCTCTGTTTACGTCACAAACAAGATGTAATTATCTAGCGAAAATGAAATCCCTCGCGTCTCCCCTATGTGCAAGTACTGAGGACCCGTGAAGATCCGGGTTAGAATTGGTCTTCAGTAACCCATGCTTGTCGTAGGAGGCGACTCAAGGAATCGGGTGGTCACACTCACTGACTTGGTTGACACATGTCATCGTATCCCAATTGCGCAGATCGATGCTCAAGCTGTTGATCAATGGATTGTCTAATCCAGACTCGATTATTTACAGACCGCCGCCATATAGCTGGAATATTGCTGAGTGCGGCGTTAAACAACCAACCAAACCAAACCAACCAGGAATTGGCCACTCTCAGCTATTACACGAACAAACCTTCGTGGGGTTGGTTGAAAATGTCAAACCTCGAGAAAAATCAAACAAAAACCTGTGACTCATATATTATCATAGGGTACATATTTTGACATTATGGACTTTTGCATGAGACAATTATGTGACCAGTCCGATAGCGGTTTCAACATATCACTAGATTTCACACACAAAATCACCCTAACTGTCCGTTAACACCAAAAGTTTAACGGTCCTGTTGTACTTTCCAAACAAAGCCTGGACTGAGAGAAGTAGACTTCCCATGTTGTTTTCCATGTCCAGCACTAGTGATTGCTTCGTCAAGGGGGCAATTCTTATTTTTACACAATAAAGTGTCCCCAACCACTATCCTCACTCACAAATAACCAATCCGATGCCGCTCCACTAGACGGTGAAGTCCCAGTCGCTGTCCCTCCGGCACAAGACGAATGATTTCCGGAACAAGATCATCCCGGGATGCCGATGTCTCTTCAGTTATACTGTCTTCATCGGGTAATGTTTCTTCATCTTCTCGACTCCTGGGTGTTTGACTTACCGAAGTTATGTGTTCGACATCCTTGAGGACGGGTGACGCTGACGTATGTGTTGACACAGACGGTTCGTGAATACAGAAACACACAGCGTTGTTTGAAACAGACGTTGGTCGTGAGCCGTTTCATTTCCAGCGGGACAATCTCGTGATAAATTTTATTGCAAGTACACTGTGTTCGGCAGTGTGGAGACTTTGCTTACTTTCATTGTCGGTCACCATGATTATATCCTATCTGAATAATTCGTTTCATCGCGTTACGTCAATTTATTATAACGTTATATCAATGCGAATCTGGCAGTATCGATTTGGACGTTGATGCACAAAACGGGCGGTGTTTGATAAGCACGCATACCACGTCATTAGTTCAGACTTACAATAAGCACATTTCAACACGGCAGCTACCATAAGTAGAACCATTATAAAGACACCGGGCATTCCCCCCTGGGAAACACGTCCACAACAGTAACTATCCCTTTTTCTCATTAAACCTATACTTAGTGTCCGCCTGGGAGCTCAGTGGACGTGTTACAGTGTGACTTCAGCCCACATGTGCAGCCGTCCAATCAAAGATATTTAAGTGAGTGAATTAACAGTTAGCATGTTGTCAACAACGTTTTAGTAAGATGGCGATAGCCTTCCAACAATCACGTATGGGCCAGGCTAACCAATGACTGAAAACATTTTTAACGACCCAAGGAATCGTAGAATGATGACTTAAAATCAAGTAAGCAAGAATTCGTTTAGGAACTCAAATTTAAAATCAGTTTCTACACGTTATCACCCTTTAATAGCTTGCTTTACTGGACATTTCAGCCCGAGAAGGTAATAATTTATGTGAATGCAGTGGTGTACAAGGCTGGTTGGTTGTTGTTTAACGCCGCACTCAGCAGTATTCCAGCTATAATCGAGTCTGGATCAGACAATCGAGTGATCAAGATCGAATTGGGATACGATGACACGTGTCAACTAAGTCAGCGAGCCTGACGAGCCTGACCACCCGATTCCGTTAGTCGCCTCTCTCTAAGACTCACGAAAACCTTTTATTATTTATTATTTGAAAGATGGAGTTTCTAAATAAAGTGTTACTCATCAATATTTGTTTGTGTTACTGTTACATATCAGACAGACTTGTGCCCGTGAAGCTCCAGGTAATGGCTGGTCTTCGGCAACCCATGCTTGTTGTATTGATATAAGAGGCGACTAATGGGATCGGGTGGTCAGGCTCGCTGACTTGGTTGACACATGTCATCGTATCCCAATTGTGTAGACCGATGCTCATGATGTCAATCACGTGTCTGCATATTGCAGGCTCGAGTATTTGCAGACCACCGTCATATGAAATGTAAGGGTTTTCCTGACCAGGTCAACATGTCCACTGTAGATAGGGGTACATTTGTAACCTTGGTAACCTAATGGATAAAAGATCATTAATGATAAAAGCTCAAAACCTCACATTTCACACCCATGTAAAAATATGTAATGCAGTTGCATGCATCTATGAACACTAACGCACACTTTGTTTACTAGGTGATGTGTCTTTCCCTCGCTATGTCGCCTTGTGTGGTCTTTTCAGTTTTTGCTTTTATTGATTTTAGAAGTTATAAGCAGTGGGTCATTTTTCAAAAACAACACATCGGCATTAACAAAAACCCTAACTTCACACCAATAAGATGGAACATTATTTTGTAACATCATTTGGTTGCTACAAAGATTATAGCTCAACCCTTCTGAAAATGAACTTTGATTTTCCGTATCTTGTAATGTTCAGGTAATGTAACATGTACACAATGTTTTAGACACTGTTTTTGAAGTCACAATGAAAACACCTTTCAAAATATTTACGATGTTGTTTTTCTTCAGAATATCCCAAAGCACCCTATGTGTACTCATTTTTGTACGTCAGTGTATGTCTTTTTGGAAAAAGCTTGAACTGTAATGACATGTACAACGTGGAGAGCAAACTATGTATATTTTGATTCATTTTTGATGATTTACTTACTTAAAACTAAATTAGACTTTGCATTTAGTTTACTTTTTAGAGTAAACGTTTTAATATTTGTATATGCTACTTTCTGTCTACAACACAAAAACATTCCCATAGAACTGCATTAGAAGCGAATATAACATATTTCTCCTGTTTATTTGTAGCTACTACTATCATTAGACTAACCGTGTTTTTCTCAAGATGTAGATATCTGACATTGTTATTTGATATATTTCTGGATAACATATCTGGATGACCAGACCGTGGGATCATAAGTTTTTTCTGATGATCATTCACTAACACAAAGGGTTAGAATTACTGTTAGGGTGTTCAGGCAGGCAGGGTTATAAATGTGGATACAATAGTTCAATCCGACCTTATTCTAACATATCTAAGTGATATATATATATATCTTTGTACGGTGACAAGAAGTCAGGTTTTACTCAAGGTACTTCTTGATTTTCATTTTTAAATGGCATACCATTTCTTCTGACTATAAAATGCTTGTTCTTCAAAACATTCAAGCCTCAAGCTGATATCCGACACAGGGACAGAAAGCGCCTTCAGACCAACAGATGCAATTTGGCGCAGATGTCAGTGAGCTAGATTGGAGATTACTTCCAATCCATACACGTGTTTCTGGTCCCCTTACTGACGACCCCCAGAGGTTGCAGTTCTTAGTGATGGAAACTGCCTTTCTGAAGATCGAGTGGTACAGAGGAACGACAACGTTCATTTTCAGATGGTCCAGATGTTGGTCAACGACAAGCACAGCAAATACTAATTACTCCGGACATTCTAGCCTGGATGTGTATTTTGTCGGAGGGTGGAATGGACCAGAATGCTGTGAGGGCGGCTGACATTAACATTGTGTTCTTTGATGGGCATTTTAGAAGTTGAGGTGACCAAGAGTGATGATCATTTTATGTATATACAACTTCTTTATCACCGTCATCACTTGCTCGACAAGGACATTTGAATCTGTGTCGAAACGTCGCCTTTCACAGAATAACGAAGTTGTATGTCCATAAAATATATTATCATATTCTTCATTAAAATTGTGGCAGCTGCTTCTCTACTTAACCCATTGTTATCCACACCCTGGATAGAGCGGGACACGGTCGGGGACTCAGTAAGATCCCATGTTCGTTGTACCAAAATGCTATCAAGCAATTGCAAGGTGTGCGTAAACAACTACAACGTACCCTGAAGATCCGGGTTACTAACGGGATCGGGTGATCAGGCTCGCTGACTGGGTTGACACATGCCATCGTATCCCAAGTGTGTAGGTCGATACCCATGCTGTTAATCACTGGATTGTCTGGTTCAGACTGGATTATTTACAGACCGCCGCCATATAGCTGGAATGTTGCTGAGTGCGGGGTTAAACAACAAAGCAGCCAACCAGCCATCTGAAACAGTTTTATACCAGGTCCTACTTCAACCGTGTTTTGCAGGCATAGGA
This sequence comes from Haliotis rubra, assembly GCF_003918875.1. Classification (NCBI taxonomy): domain Eukaryota; kingdom Metazoa; phylum Mollusca; class Gastropoda; order Lepetellida; family Haliotidae; genus Haliotis; species Haliotis rubra. The sequence continues at coordinate 738,049 of NW_025767401.1, read as the reverse complement.
CATTGCCATGAATGAGAACGATAGCGCCATTCAAAGTAAATGGTTGGGTGAGAGGGTTCTGTGTGAATACCAAACTGAACGTTGCTGTTTGACCACATGTATTTCATATGAATTACACAGAAATCTCGGGAATTATCGAACACGTTTCAATAGCTGCCAATCAACATTTCATGATATACTTGCACCTTTGAGATGATTAATTTACATAATTATGACTGAAATGAGTAAAGCCAAATACTTCACCGTGCTATTACTTTATCAGGTCAACTTGAATAGTTACAAAGCTAGAAAATCAGAAAGATAGTTTATGAAAACCTGTTGGAAAAAGGTTTGGTTCACCCGCGGTGCTGTCATAAAATCGAAAACGTGCTATGATTGAAAGGAACAAAGCTATTGTCTCGATGACATGAAGACTCTCGCACGAAAACCGAATGTCTTAAATAAGGGCAAACAATGCCGTTGTTATACCTCGTCCTTTACATCCTCGTTTTTCTTGACCAGTCTGAAGATATGCTCTAAGCTCTGACGAAACAAGATCCTAGAAAGAACGCTAATTATATAGGGACAATGTGGCTCAACAAGATGCACAGTCTCACCTTCACCTCCAGAGTGTCTGAGTCTAAAAGAACATCCTAGTCGGCCACATAATCCCTCCCAGACGGCTCCGACTTGGGTACCGGCGACGATTCTAACCCGCCGACGGAGACAAAGATGTTTTAAAATCACCAACATATGAATTTGTGTCAGAAAGGAAACCGAACCTCTACCGTGAATATATTCTCTCTGTAGGTTATTCATCAGGGTAGTGCCGATCAGAATCTGTCTCCAGTACCTCATCGCCTCGCTTCTGACTGACATGTAACTCGGGTGGACGTTTGTGGGTATGGCTGAGTGTAAAGTGTGCCATCATCATCATCATCACAGGCCCTCGTGTCTTTGCGAGGATTAAAGATTAAAAACAAAAATAAAATAAAATGAAATAATATTTTTGAGATGACTCCCGACCCTAAATGTCTTACAGTACAATAAATCATGACTTTGTACTGTGAAGAATTTCGAGTCAGGGGTCATTTCAAAATTTATAATATTTTCTATTCGTTAATCCTCGCAAAGACAGAAGGGCCTGTGATCATCACCTGAAACATAGTTACAGGATGCAGTATAGATGCTGTACGAAGGCCTGTAAACAAAGGAGCGTGTTGGGCGTGCAACGGAGGTCTTTATTACGTGACAATGCCTTTGTCTGACTGACGAAAGGTTGACAAGTGTCAAGGGACACGACTCTAAACGAAAAAATTATCTAACTCTTAGATATGCATGTACATCATCAGTTCCTCGTCGCTCGTAAATGTTTCCTGAATAAGTGAAGAAGAATACGACCGGAACATTACCCTCCAGGTAAGATTATTTTATTATACTCAAACAGTGTTTTTAACAGTAGTTGATAAATCTACATCTTGTCCTCAAAACGTGTGCTGAAACAGAAGCCCGCGTCTGATTCAGCTGATTATCGGGAATGATTGACAGGTCATTAAGTGTGTGATTACACCTGTCTCCCGGTAATCGACTCAGAGATGATGCTGGCCTCCGTGGAAGTCCGATGGGAAGCCGTCTCGACCGCCAGCTCCCAGTTAGCAACGTCGCCGTATACAACGTTTGTCGTCACTTGCCTCAGAGGTAGAAACACCGGACGAGACTTGCACTGCTTGATGGGATTTTGTCTAATTTGCGGAGAGCGGTCATGTAATGAATTGAACTCCTCGTTTATCTTGTCATGGCAAATGAACATTTCTTATTTTAAAGTTCAAGTTAGGCACAGTTTGGAATGAAAGATTCCTGTCACTGAATAAATAAAAAAAGAAAACTAGCGATAATATTGTTTCAGTTTGTAAATTCCTTTTCAGGAAAATTTGCTTTCAGTAAATTCATAAAAATGATATTTAAAACCCCATTAAAAACAGAAGTGAGTGGGATTTTAATTTACTGTATTATTCATCTTGTGAACAATTTATGTCAGGAATGATGTATTTTGAGAAACTCATCAATGGCTTTCAAATCTATTACAAACTATGGCAGTGACTGTCGAATGAGAAACGAGTTTGACATAAAAAGAGTTTATCTGAATTAGATTAGGTGGTAAATTTTCTGTTATTTCCAACAGGCAATTTAAGCATCCTTTTTTGTTTGGGGCTGTTAATACGACCGGGTGTTTATCTCCGCTCTGTGGCTGAATTAGCCATATCTGAAGGGTAATGGTTGCTTCAAATATTGATGTGTCATCCACAGCACAAACTGCAGCAGTTTGTCTGTGGTTGGTATCGTCTTTCGCGTCTCAGTAGGACTGATGTACTTCGTTACAAGTAGGACGTACCTCGTTACCGTATGAAGTCGTTTTTACAGTAGGACGTACCTCGTTACAGTATGACGTGACTTTTACTGTAAGGTGTACCACGTTACAGTATGAAGTCGTTTTTACAGTAGGACGTACCACGTTACAGTATGACGTGACTCGTTATCGTATGGCGTACCACGTTACAGTATGACGACCTCGTTATCGTATGGCGTACCACGTTACAGTATGACGGACCTCGTTACAGTATGACGGACTACCTCGTTACAGTATGACAGACTACCTCGTTATGACGTACCTCGTTACAGTATGACGGACCTCGTTACAGTATGACGGACTACCTCGTTACAGTATGACGGACCTCGTTACAGTATGACAGACTACCTCGTTACAGTATGACAGACTACCTCGTTACAGTATGACGGACCTCGTTACAGTATGACAGACTACCTCGTTACAGTATGACAGACTACCTCGTTACAGTATGACAGACTACCTCGTTACAGTATGACAGACTACCTCGTTACAGTATGACGGACCTCGTTACAGTATGACAGACTACCTCGTTACAGTATACCTCTACACTATGACGGACCACGTTACACTATGACAGACTACCTCGTTACAGTATGACGGACCTCGTTACACTATGACGGACTACCTCGTTACAGTATGACAGACGACCTCGTTACAGTATGACAGACTACCTCGTTACAGTATGACAGACTACCTCGTTACAGTATGACAGACCACGTTCGTTACAGACCATGACGGGCTGACCTCGTTACAGTATGACAGACCACTACCACGTTACAGTATGACAGACCTCGTTACAGTATGACAGACCACGTTACAGTATGACGGACCTCGTTACAGTATGACAGACCACGTTACAGTATGACAGACCACGTTACAGTATGACAGACCTCGTTACAGTATGACGGACCTCGTTACAGTATGACAGACCACGTTACAGTATGACAGACCACGTTACAGTATGACGGACCTCGTTACAGTATGACGGACCTCGTTACAGTATGAAGGACCACGTTACCTCAGACCACGTTACAGTATGACAGACCACGTTACAGTATGACGGACCACGTTACAGTATGACAGACCACGTTACAGTATGACGGACCTCGTTACAGTATGACAGACCACGTTACAGTATGACAGACCACGTTACAGTATGACGGACCTCGTTACAGTATGACGGACCACGTTACAGTATGAAGGACCACGTTACAGTATGATGGATCTTGTTACAGTATGACAGACCACCTTACAATATGACAGACAACCTTACAATATGACGTGCCTCGTTACAGTATGACATGACTTTCACAGGACCCAGGAAGTTACATGTACAATTCACCGATCAAAGAAGATGTGTTAACATGCATCAGTCATCAGATCGGAGTAAGTGATGTCAGTTGAAGAATCATAATCCATTGTGACAGAGACCATCAAGTGTATACTGTGATCTCTCATTTGTGGTTTTCTCGGAAGCATGCTGAAGGAATCTTGCGTGGCATTGTATTACATGCTCATTTAATCTCACGATAGCAATACGATGAGCTTTTAAAAGCGAATTCCGTATTGCACTCCGATTACCGTATGCTTGTGTAGACTAAATGAAATCTTTGAAACATTGATTTTATTAAATGGTAGTTATTTTGTGTTGAATATTATCCTGCTTTGTTTCTGGTGGACCACATACGTTTTCAAAGTAATTGATATATCAACATAACACAACGTGTATGTAATGTTATGATAATATCTGTGTTCATAACAGGAAGATGTTATGGTCTTAACACAGTTATCCGTTGTCTAATCTCAAACGAAGCAGATGTACACCAGTTAAGCGTTGATCACATTAACATTTCAATTTGAATAGAAATATAGGAATATTTACTTACAGAACACGTGACCAGAGAACAAGTTTTCACAAGGTATATGGGGCAATATATCGGAGATTTCCATTTCTTGTAGACCTTAATATTTAAAACATATTCGGGGTTGACTGAGTCATCTAGTGTCATGGGGGCGATGGGGTAGCCTGGTGGTTAAAGAGTTCGCTCGTCATGCCGAAGACCCGAGTTCGATTCCCATCATGGGTACAATGTGTGAAGACCATTTCTGGTGTCCCAAAATTTCTGGTGATATTGCTGGAATATAGCTAAAAGCGGCGTAAAACTAAATTCACTCACTCACTTTTTGTATCATGGATTCTTATCCCGAATATACAGCAGTGTTCTGTCAGACATGTTGCCTTCCTTTCGTAACGTTCATACCTCTGATAGTTTCGTTCAACTCTTTCTGCAGATTTGCTCTTTTTGGCACGGCAGAAACCTATGAGGTTGCGTCAGAATCTCGGTTCGTCCCCATAATAGTTCTTAGTGTTTCAGCACCAGTTTTACCAAAGTCTTAAAGATATGAAATCTGTATCACTTACGGCTTTCCTCCAAACATAATCAGACAACAGTGATATAAGAGGCATACTTTTCACACCGTTATTTAACCCAAACCTTCCATTCTATCATATTTCAGAATGACAACTTCGAGGACGGAAAGTGTGCTCAAATTTTCTGACATTTGAATTCAAGCTGCCCTGACCAACTCTACGACCTACGATAGTCGTAACCCTATTGTGGCTTCTACAGGAGGGACCCTGGGCCTAGATTTTCGAAGCTCACTTAGCGCTAAGATAGTCGTAAGTGCCATATATTAACATTAATTTACGACTATCTTAGCGCTAAAAGAGCTTCGAAAATCTAGGCCCTTGGCCCTTATTCTCGAAACGTTCGTAGCCCTAAGAATTCTTAACTTCGTAGCCAATGTGTTAAGAATGGGCTTAACAAGTTCGTAGGGTTACGAATTTTTTTAGAATAGCTAGCCTGGTGTTTAACTGTTAACATAGTTTCATAATGTCAATGATAAACATCCATCCCTGGCTAATATTACACATTTGTAGGCGAATACTGGCCAAGATGTGAACATTAATGAAACACATAACGGAGAGGTGACAGGGGCCGAGGGGATAACAGCACCAGGAGTAACTACTGTGCTTCAACACTGCTGCCACCGTAATGAACGGAACGTGATGACGGCTACATACGTTCGCGTCAGCTCACACTTGAGGTTCGATATGGACGTGACGAGACCTAACTAATCTCCGGCCCACAGCTGCTCTAACGGAATCAGTTGGTAGTTACAAGTATGGATTATATGTAACATAAACATATTGCCGCCCCAATCTTTGTATGGAAATAGTTTTCACGCCCGTCGGATTTTGTAATAAAATCTATAAATCAATGTGTAGTTATTTCAAGGTCGCATTGTCTGATAACAATTTTCCGTTAGCATTCTCTAATTTGAAATTGTGCTCACATCTTTTGGGCCTTTGATGAAATCCAGATAGCTCCAGGCTAATTATATTTTTTTATTGTCTCGAATGTCCCTGGAAACGAGTGGGCGGAGACTAACGGGATCTGGGTCCACCGGTTGGTAACACTCCGAGACCAGTGTTCCATTCGAATTAAATGCATGGGATAATGGCGACCTTTTCTGAAAAAACAAAACACTACTAAACTGGTTTTGGTTTTGTCTTGGGTATTTTTTATGTTATCGGAGGTGTTTTTTCCAGAGCGCAATCTCAGTTATCCTTAACGATCTTCTTGTGTTCTGAAAAAAATACCACGTAACCTTCTGAAATGCTAAAATATTCATCTGTTTGTGTCATGATAATTTTGAAATCATATTGGCCATCCCAGTACACACGAACTGGTACACAGTCTAGCTGGTTTCAGCTCTACAATTAACGGTGTACGGATTGGATAAATCATCAGCATAAAACAGGTAATACAGATGACTTATATCCTTTGATAACACTGTCCTTCCAGTATTTCCCTTTTACATGAAGTATGTAACTACCCTTTTGGTACCCGGTTATTTGTCTTATCCCCATATACCCGATACGACACGTGAAGATCCGGGTTAGAATTGATCTTCAGCAACCCATGCTTGTCGTAAGAGGCAACTAACAGGATCGGGTGGTCCGGCTCGCTGTCTTGGTTAATACATGTCATCGTATCCCAGTTACGTAGATCGATGCTCATGCTGTTGATCACTGGATTGTCTAGTCCAGACTCGATTATTTACAGACCGCCGCCATATAGCTGGAATATTGCTAAGTGCTGCGTAAAACCAGGGAGAATAGAAACGCGCTGTAGATTATCCCTGGTAAAACTAAACTCACTCACTCCCATATACCCCATGCAAAACCCGGAACTCCATTGCACTTGCCGCCGAGGCTGTTGTGGGATGAAGGAAGTGATCTAAGATAAGTGAGGTGTAACGGGAACAACCATTTACCAGCATGGAACGGTCCTTGACCTTGCCCCTGTGGCGCTTTGAAGTCCAATAAATTCAGTGTGACAATGCCTGAGAATTGGATCCAATAACAAAGGACAGTTAGCTTTCAAGATTGCAGTCTTTTCGAAGGATTCGCTCTCATATTGTAAGATCAAACGAGATTATTTCTCTTCACTTCTTAATCGCTGTCACCTCAACACATTTACCAAGCAGTACATTAAGATCAAAAACACATAAGGAAAATCACTATGGCATTCTTTACCTCGACTAAACCTCAAACCTTTGAAAAAGAGCCAGAAGTGTGCAGATTTGCCGTTTAAATCATAATCATTTTGGAAAGTAGATTATATATTAACCCATCAATGATGAGAAAATCGCTGAGTGATCTCTGCTGTCTCATTTCATATCAACCTTCAATAATTTTGACACTATTCTGTCAGGATTCTTTTCAGCCTTTGACGCCTGATTTCATTGTGTTTTTCTGGATTTAAGCTGACTTGGTAAGGCAGTAACATGGATCCTGTGAGGGCAGTGAGTGAGTGAGGTTAGTTTTACTCCGCTTTTTAGCAAGATTCCGGCAATATCACCAGAACACGGGCTTCACACATTGTACCCATGTGGGGAATCGAACATGTGATGTTGATTTTAAGGGGGTCAGTAATTTTGTGCATAAAAATCTGAAAAAAATATCCTCTGTGTGTGTGTGTTTCATTGATTGTACATGACATGCAGGGATCACTTACTTTGTACAGACATTTGGGGGGCAGGGGGTCAGTCACATTGTACATGCTTCTTCATAAAAATCATCAACACCCTAATGGTCCCTAATTGCATACATACAAACATGTGTGTGTGCGTGTGTGTGCACGGACGCTTGCATGAGAGTTACTGCATTGATACTGTGCATCTTGCACTTTGAAAAATGCTATCATAAACGTTACATTCAACTTAATCTCGCTACAATCCATACAATAACAGCTTGGTCGCTGCCCTTCCAACTTTATTGGTATCAGGTGAGCTGCAGACCCTGTTGACACATCATCTGAACCTGTCCCTGTACAGCTGCTGACACCAACTATCTGTCTACAGTTTACTGCCTATATTACCATGGCTGAAACTCACAATGGCAAACAGATGGAGGCTTGTGTAGCTGACTTTCATTGCAAATTTAGAACCTTCATCCAGCATGTATACATGCTACCTGTGTAAATGAATACGTTTCCATTCCTCCCGCTAGAATAAATAACTTCAAGAATGACAATCAAAACTTTATACCTGACAAACATGTCATAACACACAGAAAGAGGATATCAAATATATGCTGGATAAAGTTCTATAGCACACGGGCATATACCTATCACACCTATCTCAACATACCACAAGTAACTGAACCTTTGTAAGTTTGTTTAATGCCATACTTCAATATTTAGGCTATATGACTGCAGTTTGTAAATAATCGGTCTGGACCTGAAACTCTAGTGACTGACATCAGGAGGGTCAGTCTATGCTGGGATACGATGACATAGGGGGATGATCCTTAAACACATGCCATCAATCTAATGTTCATTTATGTTAAGAGCAAACGTTAAGATAGTTTCATCTGTGAGAAACACGATTTTCACATTTGCAGTTCACATATACAAGCATACATTTTTTTTCCAGAATCAGGCCTATATGAAAACATAAATTGAAATGACTGGTTCATTACATTTTACCTTACTAATGGGTTCTTCCTGAGCTACACTGCATACAAACAGAACAAGTTCAGTAAACTATGGTTATAACAGACTCAATGGGACCACTAATTTACATTGGTTATAAAGTAGTATGTTTAGATCCCAGTTAGAATTGGTCTTCAGCAACCCATGCTTGTCGTAAGAGGTGACTAACGGGATCAGGTGGTCATGCTCGTGGACTTGGTTGACACTACCATGTATCCCAATTGTGTAGATCAATGCTCATGATGTTAATCACTGGATTGTGTGGTCAGATTTACAGACCCCCACCATATAGCTGGAATATTGTCGAGTGCGGCATTAAACAACAAACATACAATCAAGATTTCTTGTGGATGTGGAAAGGGTTTGTCTCTTCTATTTACATACCTTTTGAAAAAAAAGGTTTGTTATATCTGTCAGTTCTATATGGAGTTCGTTAGAAACATAGCTTACTGTACGTGGACACAATATCAGTCAGGGTGTGGCCAATGGATTCACATTCCTGTCACCTCTTGCAAATAGCACTGGGTCCTGTGGATCTATTCTGACCAGGAAACCCCAAGGATAAAGTAACAACCTTGACAACAACTAAGTACAGGTGAGCTAACACCAGAATGATAAACATGGCATCAACCACATCTGTGAACAACAGCTTATCATGAAAAACGAAAACCTGTCACAAATATAAAATTTTATTCACATTATATATACATCATATGTACATTCTCAGATGAAGTATTATGGACGCACATTGTGTTGACATGATACTGTATGACTAATATAATGAAATAACCATGAATTTTAAAACATGCTAGGAGTGCTGGCTTGACTCCAGCAGAGTAACAACATCATATGTTATGAAACAACTCTATTCTGTTCAAATTCTGTGACTAAAGAAACACAGATGAAACACAAATGACTTTTCCTGCAGCATCTGATTGAAACAAGAGTGACATGTTTGAAAACTGCTACTTGTGGAAGGTATAGTGGCTGTCTGAAGGTGAGTGCGTGAGTGAGTGAGTTTAGTTTAGTTTTACATCGCACTCAGCAATATTCCAGCTATTTGACGTCGGTCTGTAAAGAATTGAGTCTGGACCAGACAATCCAGTGATCAACAGTATGAGCATCGATCTACAAAATTTGGATACGATGACATGTGTCAACCAAGCCTGACCACCCGATCCCGTCAGTGTGGTCATGCTTGTTTTCATGCCCAAGTATCATTGCTCATAAAAAAAAACAATTGTTATTTTCTTGTACTGACTCTAATTTAGTGTCACATAGCTGGAACTTTGCTGAATGAAGCATAAACCAGTAGAGAAGAAACACAAAACAAACACTTCTTTGAGTGGCATTTTTAGAAGTGGAGAGTCAGATAAGGACAAACTTTATAGATGTACAACTTCTTTATACAGGTGTTGTGACGTTTTGATACAGATTCTTGTATCATATTTGCTTGGCAACAATACAAGAATCTGTATCAAAACATCACATCACCTGTATAAAGAAGTTGTTCATCCATAAAGTTTGCCCTTATAAAGGAAACACTTTCATGCTGTCATATATAATCAACACAATGGTCACGATATCATGGTTCAGAGCATATCCCGTTTAACAACTGAACACTGGAACAGTCAGGATCTAAACATTGGTTACAGGAACACAAAACAGAGGTGCTTATATCAGAGCATATCGTTTAACAACTGAACACTGGAACAGTCAGGATCTAAACATCTATTACAGGAACACAAAACAAGTTGGAGGTGACATTTCTTGGTTCAGAGCATATCCCGTTTAACAACTGAACACTGGAACAGTCAGGATCTAAACATCTATTACAGGAACACAAAACAAGTTGGAGGTGACATATCTTGGTTCAGAGCATATCCCGTTTAACAACTGAACACTGGAACAGTCAGGATCTAAACATCTATTACAGGAACACAAAACAAGTTGGAGGTGACATTTCTTGGTTCAGAGCATATCCCGTTTAACAACTGAACACTGGAACAGTCAGGATCTAAACATCTATTACAGGAACACAAAACAAATTGGAGGTGACATTCCTTGGCATTACAACAACATCAATGATGTTGCTGACATCCCTCCTGGCATAGAGGCTGGTTAATGTTCACCTGACATTCAAACATTGCCATTGTCAACAGCCCTGAAGCACCAGCAAGTATTTATAACCAAATCCAGTTGCCACGATTGTCAGTATGGCAGATGGTTCGCTTCAAGCAGGGAACTTTCAAGGGTTGCAAATCTTGTCATTTCAACCTCATAACATTCCTGGCTGTTATTTTCAAGGAGTATAAAGTGAGGCAAATTTAAGATCATTTGTGAAACTCTTACAACAAAACAACATTTGTTGTTAGGCCAACATGATCTGTTTTTGTGGCTTTGTCCAAGAATTGCTACAGTTAACAGCAAGGTAATTTTTTCATGGGTTGCATGCAGTGGTTACAAAGGTGGATAACTGCTGGGCAGTGGTATGTTTTCAATTTAGAAAAGTGTCACCTGCTTGCCATATGTCACTTGTTCAGAGAGCAGATGGTGTACAAAGGTATAAATTACTTTATTGACAGTTTTTCCTTGGAAGAACTTTGTGTTTAATATATTTAATTAGGAATAGAATTTCACAACCCGTTTGTTTGTTAAGGCTTTCAAACTCATTAACTTACAGTAAAGGGGTTACTTGACAGAAATATTGGTAAAGTAACATTTTTCATCTCTGTAGGCATTTCAAAGTGTATATTACATCAGAAATGTATCTTTATTGATGAAGTTGAAAACTTTAATGTTGTGACAGCTTTATATCGATCTCTAGATTCCCTTATATCTCCATTTACTACTTTCAGTCTGTAGCAAAAACACTGCCAAATGTCAGATGCTTTATTAAGTAATGTTGGTAACACCACTGACAAATCATGAAGCCATCTGAAGTTTACACACAGTGTATGCAGTTTTCAAAATTCAGTACCAACAATCTGAAATACATCCTAACAAAGTAAATTAATGGATGACATAAACATGGTTTAGTCACTAATAATTGTGCATTAGCATCACCAAAGTAAGAATTTATCAAAATAAAACCGATTCCCATCTACCCCTTATCCAACATCTGCATGACATCTCCTGCAACAGCTCCAACACTGTTCACACACCCCATTGTCAGGGATTCCTTTACATTCATGACAAGGTCCCCATGAAGCTGATCAGATCAGAAATACTGACACCTGCCAAGTCCTCCTGCAACAGCTCCAACACTGTTCACACACCCCATTGTCAGGGATTCCTTTACATTCATGACAAGGTCCCCATGAAGCTGATCAGATCAGAAATACTGACACCTGCTAAGTCCTTCTACAACAGATTCCTTTAAGCTACAACAAGTGCATTAGCAATCACAAGAATGCTGCCATGGGGTCCTCCTCTCGCTGCCTCTTCATCTTCCACGCCTCCAGCTCATCCTCTGTGGGAGCCTTTGCATCATACATGCTGTTGTAGGGCCGCTTCCGCTCATCCATGGCCAGCAGCCGATCCGCACTGCGCTGGTGCTCCATCTCACGTTGTAATGCCTGGAGACAAAGAATGAAAACTTACTGAGTGCACTTAAAACTCGGTCAAAGAATGTGCTGACTGGATTGGTGGTCCTTAGTCCAAGAGGCCTGCAGAAATAGAAGAGGGCTATCTAGCTGACTGAATTTGGGTTCTTTTGTCAAAAGACCACTAGAAATAACAGTTGACTGCTCAGCTTTAGGACAGTGACCTGGTAGATGTAAATATTGCTATCATGCCATGTTGGCAAGTGAGATTTTTAGAAGCCTGAAAAATTTCACCTAAAATACTCTACTAATGAAAACGACCAGCAAAGGGGCTATACCTGAGCTAAATTTGCTGAGGTGAGGAGTTTAAAAGTAAAGCCTTCTGTGATAGATGTTAGCAATGAGATATTTCATCTCCCAACAACAAAGCCAAATTTGCCCCGGGTATGAAGAGCAGTCAGCCTCTGGTACTGTGATGTGACCCACACATGAGAGTCACTGGGTTAACATCATAGATTTACTTGCAGTAAACTATAGACTCATATATTTCTTGGGGTTCCAGCCTCTGGTACTGTGATGTGACCCACACATGAGAGTCACTGGGTTAACATCATAGATTTACTTGCAGTAAACTATAGACTCATATATTTCTTGGGGTTCCAGCCTCTGGTACTGTGATGTGACCCACACATGAGAGTCACTGGGTTAACATCATAGATTTCACTACTTTGCAGTAAACTATAGACTCATATATTTCTTGGGGTTCCAGCCTCTGGTACTGTGATGTGACCCACACATGAGAGTCACTGGGTTAACATCATAGATTTACTTGCAGTAAACTATAGACTCATATATTTCTTGGGGTTCCAGCCTCTGGTACTGTGATGTGACCCACACATGAGAGTCACTGGGTTAACATCATAGATTTACTTGCAGTAAACTATAGACTCATATATTTCTTGGGGTTCCAGCCTACTGTGATGTACACTGGGTTAACATCATAGAGTCACATGCAGTAAACTATAGACCCACAGCCTCTGGTACTGTGATGTGACCCACACATGAGAGTCACATGCAGTAAACTAAAGACTCATATATTTCTTGGGGTTCCAGCCTCTGGTACTGTGATGTGACCCACACATGAGAGTCACTGGGTTAACATCATAGAGTCACATGCAGTAAACTATAGACTCATATATTTCTTGGGGTTCCAGCCTCTGGTACTGTGATGTGACCCACACATGAGAGTCACATGCAGTAAACTATAGACTCATATATTTCTTGGGGTTACAGCCTCTGGTACTGTGATGTGACCCACACATGAGAGTCACATGCAGTAAACTAAAGACTCATATATTTCTTGGGGTTCCAGCCTCTGGTACTGTGATGTGACCCACACATGAGAGTCACTGGGTTAACATCGTAGAGTCACCACACTATAGAGAGTCACTGTGGTTAACATCATAGAGTCACACTGTGATGTGGACCCACACATGAAGTCACTGGGTTAACATCATAGATTCACATGCAGTAAACTATAGACTCATATATTTCTTGGGGTTCCAGCCTCTGGTACTGTGATGTGACCCACACATGAGAGTCACTGGGTTAACATCATAGAGTCACATGCAGTAAACTATAGACTCATATATTTCTTGGGGTTCCAGCCTCTGGTACTGTGATGTGACCCACACAGTCACTGGAGTTAAGTCATACATGCACACACAGAAACTATAGACTCATATATTTCTTGGGGTTCCAGCCTCTGGTACTGTGATGTGACCCACACATGAGAGTCACATGCAGTAAACTATAGACTCATATATTTCTTGGGGTTCCAGCCTCTGGTACTGTGATGTGACCCACACATGAGAGTCACATGCAGTAAACTATAGACTCATATATTTCTTGGGGTTCCAGCCTCTGGTACTGTGATGTGACCCACACATGAGAGTCACATGCAGTAAACTATAGACTCATATATAGCAGCGTGATCTAATTGACATCTACAGCTGACAACAGCTGACATCAGCTGATACAGCTCCAGTCAGGTTAGTGTTGGAGAAGTGATGAAGGGCATTAACGTTACCACCTTGGAAGCACACAAGCCCTGCTGTCAAATCTAAAATCAACTCGGACAATTCTGGGTTTCAAACCCATAATTTAAAACTGACATGTCTACAGGGGAGGCAACTCTTCAAAGTGAATAGCCAAACAGATGCCTGCCATGCTCCTTCAGCAACACTGAGATTTCCATGGAAAGCAGGTCCATATATAGAACTTAACAACAGCATAGTCCCTCAGTGGTACTGACAACTATTGCAATCAGTTGCTTTAGAAAGGTATTAGATCTAAGCTGACAATGTAGCGAGATGTCAAACAATACAGAAGACTCCTCTTGACTCTGGGAAACCCAGAACAATCCATAGGCTGTCAATTTCAGCTTGGATGAGAATGTGTACTGTCACAACAGCCAAACTTGAAACTTAGGAACCGTTCATAATATATGGCTAAGGAGCGATGATGATGTTTATGGTGATGATGTTTATGGTGAAGCACACACAATGTGAATAACACACACACACTAAGATTTATGTACAGCGTAAAAGCCCCCTCCTTCATGTCTGTAAATCAATGACACCCACCTTGTATATGTGTACAAAATCCATGACCCCCACACACACACACCTCCCCAGAACATAATAGCTGACCTCCCCTTAAATCATCATCACCAACCCCCTTGCCATAAATAATGAATGATCCCTTAAATATATGTCAGATATGGGAAAGTAGAAGCCAAATGGTCAAATTAATTTTAGACAAAGTGATCATGTGACCTAGGAGGGGTACTTGACTGTACCTCAAAGAGGTTGCAAGAGGTGTACAGAAAAGATTGTCAGTCAGTCAATCAGTCAGTAGTAAACTATTGTGCACTTGGGCATGTTTTTCAACCAGTTTAACAAAGAAAATGTTTTGACTGAGTTGGACCCACATCTTTTTACACAAGAATACAGTACATTGCAGTTACTGAAGATATAAGGGGCAAATATAAGTTAACCTCACTACAACATCTCATCTAAGATGAGTCATCATTTCACCATGTGATACACCTGTTCAAAAATCAATATTGTGAAATTATATGTTTTATTTCAAGCATGACTGCACCTCAATGATCTTCTACATGGAATAAATTCTGTCATTGATATTCCTTAATTACACATAATATTTTGATTGTAATCCTTAAAAAATGCAAACTGTGCAATATTTATTTACAATGCACCTAGTACACAGAGGTGTAATGACGTGACATGATTTTTAACATCATGTTTGACATGTGACTCAGGGTCAGCTAGTACTTGTCTTATCAAAGTGAGTGAGTGAGTTTAGTTTCACGCCGCACTTAGCAATATTCTAGCTATATGGCGGCGGTCTGTAAATAATCGCGTCTGGACCAGACAATCCAGTGATCAACAGCATGAGCATCGATCTGTGCAATTGCGGAACCGATGACATGTGTCAACCAAGTCAGCGAGCCTGACCACCCGATCCCGTTAGTCGCCTCTTACAACAAGCATGGGCTACTGAAGATCAATATTCTAACCCGGACCTTCACGGGTGTCTTATCAAAGTAATACTGATTGTAAGGCATGGTAACAAGCACCATCTACGGAAGTCTTTTGGTATGAGATAGCCAGGGGAAGAAACCATTCGTTCTCCAGACAGATCACTCCAGACAGATACAGACAGATATACACTTGCAGAGATTTGAAAGTTAATGTTCTGTTATTATCATCCTATGAAATTATGCTGTGTTATGCCCTTTGTACCTATGGTAGAACACTGATGAGTATGGAAACTGTCATATGGCTTGTATGCCATTCTTGTGATTGCACTAAACTTCCACCCCATAAAACAGCTGGTCATTTCCAAGCTGTCAACCAAACACTAATTTCAAATGTGAAGTCTTATGAGGTCACACTCTAAGCTGCAATGATGTCAAGAAAATCTTCAACAGCGTGGGGGGTGATGATGATTTAAAGAGGAGAGGGGGAGGTAGGGGGGTCATCAATTTTGTACATTGAAATATTAAAAAATTATGCTCGAAAATAATGGGAAAGGAAGGGGGAGAGAGAGGGTAATTGAATTTGAACATGCCATGCAGGGGGGGGGGGCACTTAATTTGTGCATAAATATTAGGGGGGTCATTCACATTGTACATGCTTCTCCAAAATAATCATCATCACCCCCACAGCCATAAATTATGAATGGTCTCAAATGTGTTGACACAAAAGTAAAGCTACATTACAGATAAAGTTTGGCTCAGATAACTACATGTGAAAGGTCAATGTGTGTCGATGAAATTGTGCCAGATATGTCATATAGATCCATTCAATGCTATCTTGGTATAAACTTTACTTCATCATGTGTGAAAACAGCTGTCAGGCCAAATCTGAGGAACAAGACAACTCTGTTTCTGACCATTTAGAATCTGTGACGTCGTAAACATAGCATCAATGATTGAGAACCCAGTACTACATGTGTATAATCCCCTATATTTCAGGTTCACAACTCCCTTGAGTGCAGATTGAGCACACATATACATAAGGATTTGTTGGTTATGGTCATGTGAATATCAAATGTCAGACTCCAATTAAACCGGCTAACAACAACCCAGATAGCAAGTTCCACTTCATTTTCATCCAGTGACGCGATACTGACTCACACAGCATACACTAGAAGTGTGCGAGTTTAGTTTTATGCCAAATGAAGCAAAATTCCAGCTATATGGCATCGGTCTGTAAATAATCGAGTCTGGACCAGACAATCCAGTGATCAACATCATCAGCATCGTTCTACTCAATTGGTATTTAAGTCAGTGAGTCTGACCACCCGATCCTGTTAGTCACCTCTTACGACAAGCATGGGTGGTACTGAAGATCAGTTCTAACCCGGATCTTCACGGGTTCACACACTAGAATGTTTTACAAGTGATCTTAGTGTACACATGTTACACTATATGTTACATGAAAATTACACAACCCAACATAAATTACATAATGCGAACTGCAGTTTTATCGCCGCTTTTAGCAATACTTGCAATAAAAACAGGGGACAAAGAAGGTAAAAGGGGATAAATTCTTATTTTAAGTTATTTAGGGTATAAGTCTGTCTGATGTGTCAGAATTCACATGATAATCACTGCATATAAATATTTTAATTTGTGTCCACATTAGCGTGAGACAGATGTTGTATTGTTCATCTGTGGTTGCCAGCTTGTCCTATCTAAATAGAGAGGATTTGTGGAAACAGTTGTCCATTCATACACCATTAAGCTGTGCTTTCAACTGTGATGGAAAAACCATTATAGAGTAATGAAAGCTAATTATCAGTAGTATCTGATGAGATGCCAGTTATTTGATATATACAAATAAATGTGTTAGGAAAGGCATGATTTCACCATGAATCATGACTGTAAACATACACAAGGGAAAAGGGAATTATTCCTCCTACTCCTGATGAAAATGCTCTGCTGTTTTGAAGCCCGTCAAGTCAAGGTCCTTTTCATCATACAACACAGCAATATTCCAGCTATATGGTGGCGGTCTGTAAATAATCGAGTCTGGACCAGACAATCCAGTGATCAACAGCATGAGCATCGATCTGCGCAATTGGGAACCGATGACATGTGTCAACCAAGTCAGCGAGCCTGACCACCCGACCCCGTTAGTCGCCTCTTACGACAAGCATACCACCAAACTTCCAGGGATTATTGTGGTGAGCGATCTTAGGACTAGGATCAGTGATGATGATCCTAACTCCCAAAGTTTAACCTTGGCTTATGATCATCATAACACTTATTTTGCTTTGTAGTATGGAACCCTTGAGAAGGGCATCTTCTTCCCCTTCTAACACTGCAATGGACCAGAGAGAAAAGAGCTGACCAGTATCTTCAACTAGGTATTTGTCTTTAAACACAGGGGCGGTGGGGTAACCTAGTGGTTAAATCGTTCGTTCGTCATGTCGAAGACCTGGCTTCGATTCCTCACATGGGTACATTGTGTGAAGCCGATTTCTGGTGTCCCCAGTCGTGATATTGCTGGAATATTGCTAAAAGCAGCATAAAACTAAACTCACTCACTCAGTCAATTCTGGTATAATGTCCTTTAACTTTTCAGTGGTTGTTTTTTAAAAATATTTTATTAAGCAATTGGTGATGTTGGGTTTTTTCAAAATAACTTGAAAATCTTGAAAATTTGCTTTAAACACAAAGGTAATGTCATATCTCACAATCAGATTTCCTTTTTGAAGGGACAGCAGCACATTGTCAGTGTTGTATCAACATAATGTAATTTGATAAGTGTAACTGAGAAAGTAATGAGATCAACAACCCATGTCTTCTTTTGAAACACTTTAACATATGTTCACCGCCATGTTTAGATATCCTTCCATGATAAAACCAGTTTAAGACCAACAATGAATGACCTTCAATGTGCATCACACTATAAATGTTCAACATTTTGGAGCCACTCCATTCAGACATGCAAAAAGACATTGACATCATACTAGTTATTATTCAGAGTGAGTGAGTGAGTTTAGTTTAACGCGCACTCAGCAATATTCTAGCTATATGGCGGCGGTCTATAAATAATCAAGTCTGGACCAGACAATCCAGTGATCAAAAGATTCATTTTCAAATTTATTCAGAAAATACACAAAGTTAGGTGTTTATTCATGGGCTGCTCCTAAAGTATGTTGAGGACTGTGTATTGTTAGTAATCCAAGCCTAAATATGTTACTGACCACTGACGTTAAATGAGTTGATTTCTTTCAGATTTTTCAGTAATTTTTGCTCAAAGTTACTTCTTCAATATTTATCGAGAATTATTATTTAATGATGATCGATCTGTATGATCTATATCCAAAGCCAACCCTACCAGTGCATACATCATGCAAACATTTCCAATAATAAGGGGATGGTCTTCCGTTATTAAGTATTTAAATGAAATAATCACTATAAAGTGTAATACTCTTAAACATTTTGCAGAAACAGCATTTCAGAGAAAATGTCACACATGCATTACAAATGAATGATCTTCATCATTTGGGTGACCCCTGCCTTTTACTATTGGGCCACACACAAAGGATGACATCATGCCACACTTCCCTGACCAAGACTCAAGTACAACATCCTTGACCTTGACTCAAGTACAACATCCTCGACATATGATGAGCATTCCAAATATCTGACTTTGTGACCTTAATGGTAAATATGACTTTCAATATCAGAGACAAACATTCAAGAATATTCTGAACAGCTACCAAGCCCACTCACAAAACATGATGTCATTTTTTGGAACAGAAAAAAACAGAGACAATGGCATATATGCTTGTGGAAATAGGTTACAGTGCCCTCCCTCTGAAATCTTAAGATTGTCAGTACTTGTCAGACAACTCACCTTCTTCAACTTGTCTTCCTCATCCTCTGAGTCAGAGCTGCTGCCACTTGAACTGTGGTGCTTTTTGTGCTTCTTCTTTTTCTTCTTTTTTTCTTTCTTCTTCTTCTTCTTTTTCTTTTCAGACATTTTCTCTTGGTGTTCCTGTAAATACAGCGACTTTATAGTAACTGGTCATATTGAGTCAATTTATGTAAAATAAATAAAACAGAAGCAAAAAGGCAAAAGCAAAAAAACCTTTGTGATGAAAGTAAACTTAAAAGGGTCAGAATATAATCATGATGATCTATGTCTTATGACATACTTAGAAATATTCTCTATATAGTGACCCTTGACCTCCATTGACTTGGCATAGTGTTTCAGCTGATGTAGCTCTCATCATGTTTATGGTTGTTGTTGAATCTTACTGTGGTCTTGCATCTGACTGTTTCAAACAACAAGTAACCTGATGAGAATGGTCCCTAGGCTCTTTAAGGTGATAAAGTCTCCGTGGATTGTACACGTATGCTGTGATGTCAGCATCAACCGGAGATTATCAGACATAATCTGTTTCTGCAGCTGCATGCCTGCAGTCCACAACAACCTCCAGCAGACTGGAGTGAAGACATCTGCATCAGGCTGCCAGTGACGTGCTCCACCAAGCTGCCACATCTCACAGCCACACACTATGACCAAGTAGAATTCTCTCACGCAATGACAGATCAAGAGCAACCCACACTTCATATCTCTCAAATATATTTGTCAAGTCATTGTTAAAGGCAAGGACAGGTCCTTGTGGACTGGGTCCATTCTAGAATCCCTCATCAGAACAGAACAGCAACAGAAACCAGAAACTCTTATTGGGTACATTTAGGTCAGCTGAAAGTTGTGTGCAGTGAAATGTTCAGCAAACGAATCATGTTTGGCAGTTGTGAACCATTAAAGACTTTCATACTTATTTTCTGTGAAATGTTTCTTGTAAAAGGACAATCTTTCATAAACATAATGTTTGTTAACAGCGTTATGGAACAAATATTCATATAGAGCATCCTCAGATTTGGCAGAACCAAAGATGTACGTTCATGCATATACATCTTTGGGAGAACATTTTTTACTTTCATTTCTCTACATAGGAAAAAGTGGCTAGACTGCGGAAGGTCATTATGCAGAAAAGAAACAAGAACTTTCAGCTGGTAATTGTCCGTTACATAATGCTTCACCTTAATTCAGAGTAAATTCATTTAAAAATTATTCCTTAGGTGCAAAAAACACAACTCAGTTTTTCATTCTCTTGCCATGAACCAATCTGACACTTCATCATAATTACACTTCTATATATTTATACATGTATTTAGTTTTTTACATATTTATACATGTATTTAGTTCTTAATATATTAATACATGTATTTTAAGTTTTTAATACATTTTTACATATAAACATGTATTTAGTTTTTAATATGAAGACAAACAGTCATGACATCTGTGGCTGGCTTTGTTGTTCTGAAGAGAAATATTTTCAAAAGAGAAGGAAAGACTCATTCAGCGGCATGGGTGGGTGGGTGGGTGAGTGGGAGTGGGAGGAGTGAGGAGTGAGGAGTGAGTGAGTGAGTGAGGAGTGAGGAGTGAGGAGTGAGGAGTGGGTGAGTGAGTGAGTGAGAGAGTGAGTGAGTGAGTGAGTGGTGGAGTGGAGTGAGTGAGTGAGTGAGTGAGTGAGTGAGTGAGTGAGTGAGTTGGGTTTTACGCCGTTTTAGTAATATTCCAGCAATATCAAATATCCCAAATGATCAAAGAAATTCAAGAGCTTGGTGTCACACAATATTTCACCTCTCCCAAATCACCCAACTATGAAAATGCTACACCTCCATTGATCCAACATAATGGGGAAGGGACAGACAATGTAATCATGTCATGAGCAACATGTACCAATAGTCTTGTAAAGACTACACCAGGTATCATCTACCAGCTTACATTCCTTGGGCATGTTTCACAAAGAGGTTTTAGTACTAAGAAAGTCATAAGTCTGCTCTGAAGTCTATGAGTTACGATAGCTTTGTGAAACTGGTCCTGTCCGTCTGACTCAGCAACCCTGCTGCCCTCTCGCTGCCCCCAGGGATACACAACAATGGGAGATGCTACCACACACGGAGGATGTCAGATGTGGAGGCACAGAAAAATCAATGCTTTTCTTCACCATCAATCAAAGTGTCATATGATACATTCTGCCAGTAACCTTGATAAATTGCTAGCATCAGCAGAATAACTCAATATTTGTCTACTCTCTGCGTTACATAATTAATGTCATCTCCAACAGACTCCAACATTTATCTAAGCTTGTTACAATATGGAACTCGTTCCAAATCGTTTGTAGCTGTCTGTAAGTTAGGATCATCAGGAGTGCAGTAATGGTAAAATCATTCAGCAATCAAGTTAGTTTATGCTGCCACTGATAATTTCTCTTCTCTTCCTTCAGAGGAATCCTCAGAGGTCATGATTTATCACAACATGAGTAAGAAAATATTTCCTGTAGTTTTCTAATTTAACAGGAAGTCAGCAAGTGTTTTGGGGTGTTTTTTTGCTGTTTACTTGCCTTTCAGTTGCTAAACAACACTGTTTAACACTGAGATCACAAATCACCATTTAACTGTTCTAAGATCACTAAACAACACTGTTTAACACTGAGATCACAAATCACCATTTAACTGTTCTAAGATCACTAAACAACACTGTTTAACACTGAGATCACAAATCACCATTTAACTGTTCTAAGATCACTAAACAACACTGTTTAACACTGAGATCACAAATCACCATTTAACTGTTCTAAGATCACTAAACAACACTGTTTAACACTGAGATCACAAATCACCATTTAACTGTTCTAAGATCACTAAACAACACTGTTTCAAACCAAACATCAGTAACTAACTCTGAATTTTCCTGGAATTACCAAACAACACTGTATCGTCCTAATATCATCAAACAACATTGTAGTCCTAGCATAACCAAACAGCAATATACCAGTCCCTCCTGGAATCCGCGGTTGCAGAATAAATCATGGAAATTACCTTTTGATGCAAAAAATATCTGGTCAGCAGAAACCGATTTCATGCAGGATACCTGCAGAATTTGCCATTTTTCTGCTGCGGAATTTACTTATTTTGAAAGTTGAATCAAGATTGAATATCAAGCAAACCGAAAAGAAGAGGTAAATGTCAAAAGTATGATTGGTTACACAAAAACGAACATAGACATTTGTTATGACATTTTAAAAATATTCACGAATAAAGATGTTTTATTCATAGAGTAAGCTTTTCTTAAGCACCTTTCAATAATATTACTTGAATTTGACACTGCAATTATGTCCACAAAATCAAAGACGTATATACGTATGTGTATATACGTCTTTGACAAAATCAATCTTTTTGAAGATTAAAATGAATTCGGATTTCGTTTTAGTATTAAGTAGACTTTTACATGAAACAGGAAGTTGTTCGTCTGCAGCAACGTTAGAGCTAGAAAAGAAATCGTTGTGAATGATTGTTTGTAACTATTATTCAGTCACTCATTATGGATGAATTTGTGCACAAAGTTCCAAGTCAAACAGGCTCAAAGTTAGGAAATGTTGAGGCAAAGGCCAAAAGGTCTGTCTAAAGATTTGTATGAAGACAGTGGGAAGTGATTTGGTTGTGTTTGTAATGTCCTTCTTGATCACACACGTAAGAGTATTGTTTCTGATCATCTTTATCGTTTTTTGCAGGGTTTTTGTCAGGTTTTTAACTGCAGAAGTTTTGCAGAATTTTGAAAAATGGGATGCAGAATCTACTTAAATTTGCTGTTAATTCTTAAAAATCCGCTGCGGAATTGAGGAATGGATATACTGTCCTAGCATCACCAAACAGCAATATACTGTCCTAGAATCACCAAACAGCAATATACTGTCCTAGCATCACCAAACTTCAATATACTGTCCTAGCATCACCAAACAGCAATATACTGTCCTAGCATCACCAAACAGCAATATACTGTCCTAGCATCACCAAACAGCAATATACTGTCCTAGCATCACCAAACAGCAATATACTGTCCTAGCATCACCAAAGAGCAATATACTGTCCTAGCATCACCAAACAGCAATATACTGTCCTAGCATCACCAAACAGCAATATACTGTCCTAGCATCACCAAACAGCAATATACTGTCCTAGAATCACCAAACAGCAATATACTGTCCTAGCATCACCAAACAGCAATATACTGTCCTAGCATCACCAAACAGCAATATACTGTCCTAGCATCACCAAAGAGCAATATACTGTCCTAGCATCACCAAACAGCAATATACTGTCCTAGCATCACCAAACAGCAATATACTGTCCTAGCATCACCAAACAGCAATATACTGTCCTAGCATCACCAAACAACGCTGTATTGGTCTAGCACTACCAAACAATACTGTAATGTCTGAATTTCAGGCTGCATTAGGTGGAGATAAGCTCACCCTGTTTCTGTGATGACTAGAATAGGGATCTGTCAGCTCATAAAACATTTCCAATATGGAATCAAGCCATCATGATTATCGGCATAATATGTTGAAAGCAGCTCCTTTTGTGAGCACTCCACAGAATTCACCATACAGGCAAACAACAAAACTAGTCGTCTCTAATCATGATAATATACCTTTAACATAGCAGATTGCTTGGGGCAATATTTTGATGAACCACACATATTCTCACGTACACTGCACTTACTCCAAACTCATTTCCTCCCACCAAAACACAACAAAACAAGAGTTCATTTCGTACCTTGTTTCATCTGAACAAATATCCTGAACAAACAGGACTCAATCCTGCTTCCAGTAGGTCTCATGTTGCAGATGCACAGCTCACTGACTACCATGTCCCCAGTAACTCTCACACGAAAAATATTTTCAAATGTAAAGAAAACACTTGACATATTCCCATCTTTACACAACTATCCCTTGTTTGGAATTGGAAGAGCAATTACATGCTCTAATCAGCAGGGATATTGGTTCCAAGAATGCTGTTCAGAAACTTGTTTACAGTTTTTAGTGCATGCTGTCAATTTTCCAAACAATAATCAACTGTCCTCAGAAAAAATCAGAGTTGCTGGAATTTGTTTTCAATTATCACATTTGAGGAAAAGGAAATTAAAAGAATTAGAAATATTTCAGATACATGAAACAACTTGACAAATAATAGGTATTCCAATGGGTACTACTGGTTGGTGCTCCTCTCGAAAAAATATATTTCTGTATGCGAATGATTCAGAGTTGTGCACTGCTGTAATAAAATCTGAGGAAGGACATGTTACTGAATCATGTTTCCATAGATAAGCAAGTAATGGGAAGATGTATAAGTATCTTCACTTCATCTGTCTACCAGGGTTTGAAATCAAAGAAACATTACAGAAACCATATTCACTGTCCTGTAGGCAAGGTTTAAAAGAGGTATGAGTTTCTAATTGCAAAATGGATCATTCATTCAGAAATTACTCGGTTTACATTCAGAAGAATTTACAAAACATGACATGCTGCTTGGTCATTGTATGATCTTGACAAGATGTCTTCAGTCCTGGCTCTCTGGTACCTGCTTTGTTTACAACACTCAGGCCGCAACAAACCAGAACAAATATGTCATCAGAAGTCGGCAGTTTCAAATGACATGGTCAGTAGCCACTGAATTCAACATTGGTTCCCTGAGACATAGCTGGAGAAATGCGAGATAGAAATGAAAGCCAAAGACATAAGTCTTTGTTACCTAGTCGCGTGAGAAAAAGTTCCAATGGGCCTTTAGGCCCTGAACGTATCGAGGATATGTTTTGTTTTATTCCTTCTCAGCCTTTGTCCTTGAAGGGTGTACTGGATGATCCAGAATATGCATCAAGTTCAACATCACCAAAAGTGCTGTAAATGATGATGCAAGTAAGCAGAAAAGGATTTCTCTGGACTGAAATTGGGACCAATTTCCAAATGGCATGGTGTATTTATAATAAACTGCATTGTGTAGACCTAAATATTTCACACTGAAGCTCCAGGTGAGAACTGGTCTTAAGCAACCAATGCTTAGTGTTGACTTACAGCATCGGGTGGCCAAGTTTGTTGATTCGGTTGATGCATGTCATCATGTACCAAATATTTGAATGTTTGGTCAAAACTTTATCATTAATAGACAACCTTCATATACCTGGAATACTGCTGAGTACAGCATCAGACAATAAACAAACAAATAACTATAAAAGAAATGGTGTCTACAAGCGCTGATACACCAAGTTCATATTGAGTGATGACAACCTTTAGGGATATCAATCATTTGTCAGAAGACTCCCAGTGATATATCAGACGCATCTCAGGTATGAGGTCTTTAACACCTGTCATAAGCATATAGTTGAAGACCAGTTGCTGTTGTGTCAGAGCTCAAAGCAAGCATTTAAACAAACACACTGATCACTCCTCCTGACAGTGGCTACTTTAATACTGGTTATTATCAGTTTGTTCCAACTGAAGGTTAGGTACCAGGTTTGGGGATCGATCATTTCAGGTGGCAGGACACACTCTCTAGAATCAACTTCCACTGGAGTTAAAGGGGAAGTGTACACGATAAAATCACATTTATTCTTATGTAAAACAAAATGAAATTATTTAATATCAACATTTGAAATTATACACTCACTTTTCTTACAATGAAAGTATAACCCTCAAAATAAGTGCTGAAATGTTATGCAATCATGCGGTCCTTGTTTGCCGAGCTAAACAGGCCAGAGTTACCGCCCTTTGATGACGTAATTGGTGCCACTTGATTTTAGACTGGTCTCCAGTCTAGTCCCAAATCAAAAGATAATAATTCGGTGAGAAATTAAACACATGAAAAAAGTTTGTGAAAATACGAAAGAAGCATAAGAACTGAAAATGTAAGCAGCAGGACAGATTGATCGTGTGTATTTTCATTCATAACCTCACGTCAATGAAAATACCAAATATGTGTAACAATGTTGACGTACGTATGACATCAATATCGGGAAGCGACATTCCCAAAATGGCGTGTTCACTGACACGAGTACGCCGGATATTTTGACGGGAAATTTCATTGTTTCAAGCAACGTATATACATAAATGTGACATGTAAGTAGTCCGAAACATTCTGACAATCTGCTGGTTCTTATTTTCTTTTTGTTTTCATTGTGACCAAGGGAAATAGTCAGAAATGAGGAGAACTTCCATCGTCGGTGTGCGTGAATTTTTCATCAGTCATGGCGTCACGCTTTCAGAAACTATAATATGTTGTGATGAATCTCGGAAATCATTGGAATACACCTATTTTATTTAACTATCTCTTGCTACAATACCTTTCCCATGCATGGTCTAAAACTAATGAGCAAGTGTACGTAACAAAAGTAGGCGAACAGATACACAGAGTGAAATCTGAATTCGACTTTGTTTACATTTCAAACAAGTGGTCCTTTCCCAGTGCGGCATCTGATATATTTTGTTAGATTTCACTGAAACACTTGGTATTGGTGACAAAGACCATTTGTCATTTTATTTTTAACTGTATGAGGAATTCAGGGATTCGTGTAAGAGTACATGTGACGTGATTTTATAAACACTCTGCAATATGGCTGAAAATTCACTTTGACGTTAACTGTGTGTATTTCGTAATGTGTCAAAACTGGCCAGATTTACGATGCATGTTATTTTCAGTATATTTGCCTTAAATTGAGTGTATGATGTCAAAGAAAACAGAATTTCAAACAGAATTAAGAACCGACAATTGCATTTTTCGTCGTGATGTATTTGGATATGGTATCGATAGGTGGGAAGAGTGGAAGAGGTCACGATTTATGTAGGAATTAAGTAACAAACGTAGAATGCCGACACATTCACCGATGGCAAGCTAGATGTAGTGCATAAACATTTTAGTTTTTGTGAAAAACGATACTGTTGAAAGACTACCGACTCAGGTTGAATGTTGTTCAATTTGGTTAAGTGGTAACACTGTTTGTACAATGTATACGTTTTTTTCAAACTGCATCATCATCACAGTGTGGAACTGACCACATGCCAGCTGACGGCCAGGCAACAGCTGGATTAAAACAGTAGCCTGCGCATCAAGACACTATAACCACACCTATGCCTGCACCACATGAAATGGGTCTAACAACGTCATTCGTTTATCGGTCTGGCACCAATGACGTCATTTCCAATGTACATAAGCCATGGTGTGTTTATTGTGGACATAGAACTCTTGGTTAATGTGGAAAATGTGAATCGATATAGCGCGCAAAAAATAAATTAGTTACTTCTGATATCTGTACTGTTTGGGCTATAAAACAACTTGACAAACACTTTTTATGACGAAAAAGTGCTAGACAAAAACGTTAATTTTCGTGTAAACTTGCCCTTTAAGGACAATTAACATCCTGAAGATTTTCAAATCTAAACTGAAGACATACCTTTTTAAGAAAACATACAGTGTCTAACTTTTCATTCTTGAGTTGTTCGGAGAGCGCTACTGAGCAGTACTTTCGGACTGGAATTGGCGCTATATAAATGTTTTCATGATGATGATGATGATGATGAAGGATCACTATCAGTTCCTATATTTTTCTGTGTTTTCCAGAACCATACAAGAGACACTCACAGAGCAACTTGTCTTAAGTACATGACCCTAAATCAATCACAAACTGTCCAAATTATAATGTAAGTCCACAAAATTCAAAATCAAATCTAGTCTGCTAGAGAGAACATCCAAAACCTTTACAGAAGAACAGATGCCACATGGACAAAGCAACGAACACAGCTTATTTGTTTCATCACTTGACTGAACATAAAATGGAACTTTCTGCTCGTCTGAAGAAATCAAAACATAAGGAACAGACATTGTAGGAGCCAACTAGTACTAATGTCTTTCCCCTCAACACATGATATATGCTGTAGTGATGACCGGTTGAACTAAGATGGTGTATTAATGCTGATACCAGCATGCAGCCAGTTCTGTCTATCTGGCAGAATTTGATTACTCTGCCGGCTGCAAATGGTGTCACTCAATATATGGTGGTCACTCAATACAGGATGTCTGAAGATGCCCTGATGATCCAGACATAATGGACCAAGCATTACATGTCAGCCGCACAGATGGAAAGATGAGCATGACAAGACTTGGAAGACACTCATCAAAGAGTGAATGGCCAATCCACAGCCCTTCAAGACATCCAAAGTGATGCTAATTTAGGATTTGTTGGATAATATGCTCAGTAGACTTGTTGAAAGCTTTTTGTGTCACACAATGACCTTTGTTTGTTAGTATTGTGTTTAACGCCGCGCTCAGCAATATTTCCAGCTGTATTGCATCGGTCTGTAAATAATCGAGTCTGGACCTGACAATCCAGTGACCAACAGCATGGGATACGATGACATGTGTCAACAATATCAACGAGCCTCACCACCTGACCGCGTTAGTCGCCTCTTAAGACAAGCATGAGTTGCTGAAGACCAATTCTAACCCTCATCTTCGCAGGTCTCACATAATCAGCAGTTTTTACCTACCAAATGGAAAGAATGTAAGTTTCCATCTTTATTTGATGGCTCATCATGTGAGGCTGTAGATTGAGGCGGTGCTCAAGTGGTCCCCAAAACAACAGAGGCACCATAATTGATGACTGACTGACTGAGTTTGGTTTTACGCTGCTTTTAGCAATATTCCAGCAACATCACGACAGGGGACACCAGAAATGGGCTTCACACATTGTACCCATGTGGGGATTCGAACCCGGGTCTTCGGCGTGACGAGCCAACGCTTTAACCACTAAGCTACCCCACTGCCTCCTAGACCTACTTTTCGATGTCACATGCAAACATACTGTTACAAATCGATTTATGACGACATTAAACTTTTGTGGATAACAATTTCCTGTTCAGTGTCCAGTTTTGTACATTGAATTGTGAATGTACAAAGATGCCCTGACCTTACAACATGTGTAAGAACAGTTTACATAACAAAGAAATGTTATCCATATAAGTTTTATCTCTTCATGTTCTGACGAGTTCTAAATGCCTAAGATCAGGTTGATTAACTTTCACTTATAACATAGTCAAAATGCATAGGTTCTTGGACAGAAACACACACTAGAACTTCTAAACATCACCTTTTTATATGTTTTGTATTATTCTTCCCTGTTACACAACAACAGCTCGACCAATGACCTCAAGGATAATGTGGAACAGGAAGGAAGATGGCTCTTTATCCACACATACAGCTTCCGTCTGTCGCCATTATCAAGGCAATGGCAGACAACACCCTCCATTACTCGTGCATACTCTAGAAACTATCATCATATCATCTCCTTCAGTGGAAAATGCAAGCTGGCATTCGTTCTCATCTACAGCACTCAACTGTTCTTTTGATGGTCTACACAGAGACTGAGATGTTAAAAGGCTTTGTGATGCAGTCATTGCCGTTTCCTATTCTTTGGCACTCATATCAATATTCAATAATGTAAGATTATTAGTTTCCAAACTTCTGACCTGTGAAATAACCCATTTGCTCTAAATATGCGGTTTCCTTTAACATCGGCTCATATTTTCATATAAAAATCAATAAAACAAACAGCAAATGTCCTGAGTTTATCTATGCTATTATAACGGTTGTTGGTAAGGAGGTGCTAGACAACTGCAGGCAGAGGTAAGTAGGTTTGTTGATGTAACCATGGTAACCATTGTAGTGTCCAGGTCAGTTCTATTTCTCAGCAATAAAGCGGGACTTCAACAGCCTGGAAACTGCATGTAGACATCAGGAAAAAATATTCTACGTTTATAATATACAATTTCATATTAGCCTGGACACTCCATAATGTGGACATCAGGATAAAACGGCTAGCTTTATAATAAACCATTTCCTATTGGCATGGACACTCTGCAATGTAGACATCAGGAAAAAACGGCTGCCTTTATAAAAAACAATTTCCTGTTAGCCTGGACACTCCATAATGTGGACATCAGCAGCATCTTTATAAAGTATTTGAATGGATTCACTTGCTTGACAATGGTGTTAGTACCTACACCAAAATGTCACACTCATTGCAATAAAGAAGTTGACTATCCATAGAACTTGGTTTTCTTTCATCTTTCTTTCTAAAATGCCTCTCGAACCACATACTTGAATGGCAGTTAGAAGTGATACACATAAAGGTAAAAGTTTGTGGAGTTTTTCTTACTCCTTCATCATGTAAATGCAAACTAGGAAGCAGATAGCGTATACGTTATCTCTGAAACAACAGTGGTAAGATAACAATGAATGCAAACTAGGAAGCAGATAGCGTAGTATACGTATCTCTGAAACAACAGTGGTAAGATAACAATGGTTACTCCTTCATCACGTAAATGCAAACTAGGAAGCAGATAGCGTATACGTATCTCTGAAACAACAGTGGTAAGATAACAATGAATGCAAACTAGGAAGCAGATAGCGTATACGTTATCTCTGAAACAACAGTGGTAAGATAACAATGAATGAAAACTAGGAAGCAGATAGCGTATACGTATCTCTGAAACAACAGTGGTAAGATAACAATGAATGAAAACTAGGAAGCAGATAGCGTATACGTTATCTCTGAAACAACAGTGGTAAGATAACAATGAATGAAAACTAGGAAGCAGATAGCGTATATGTTATCTCTGAAACAACAGTGGTAAGATAACAATGAATGCAAACTAGGAAGCAGATAGCGTATACATATCTCTGAAACAACAGTGGTAAGATAACAATGAATGCAAACTAGGAAGCAGATAGCGTATACGTTATCTCTGAAACAACAGTGGTAAGATAACAATGAATGAAAACTAGGAAGCAGATAGCGTATACGTATCTCTGAAACAACAGTGGTAAGATAACAATGAATGAAAACTAGGAAGCAGATAGCGTATACGTATCTCTGAAACAACAGTGGTAAGATAACAATGGTGGAGACTTCGCAAAGGAAGCCAACAGTTAATTGGCGCTGAATGGTAATAGTGGACAAATAGAAGCCTGGAGTTAATCCAGGTGTAAACAGTACTGATAGGTAATTAGGCACTGATAGGTAATGGACAAAGGGAGGGCAAGAGGGATAACAGCATTCATTGGTAATATAGTGAAGAAATAGAAGCTAGCACAGATAATTAAATCAATAAGACTTGAGCTGTTGGTGCCTCTGCCATTGGAGTGCAAAAGGGTTTTCATAGTATTGTCGCTGGACAAAGTGGCATCTGGCTTTGTTTTTCATGAGGTGGGAAATCTGATTGCAGACAGGTACTGTGAATGGTGATTCTGATGGGTGATCGGGCAGTTTTGGGTTTTAGTTTTATAGAGTATGTGGGCAGGGTAATTGTGGAGTAAAGTGAAGGTTTTTCTCCTTCCTGCAACCTTTATAATACACAATTTCCCATTATTCTGGACATTCTGCAATGTGGACATCAGGTAAAAACTGATACCTTTATAATACACAATGCCACATAGCCTGGAAACACCACTATGTGGACATTCGCAGCAAACAGATACCTTTATAATACACAAGCCTGGAAACACCACTATGTGAAACACCACTATGTGGACATTCACAGCAACAAACAGATACCTTTATAACAAACAGATACCTTTATAATATACACAATGCCACATAGCACTATGTGGAAACACCACACAATGCCACATGTGGACACCACTATGTGGACATTAAGAACAAACAGATACCTTTATAATACACACATATGCCACATAAGCCTGGAAACACCACTATGTGGACATTATGTGGCACGCAACAAACAGATACCTTTATAATACACAATGCCACATAGCCTGGAAACACCACTATGTGGACATTCGCAACAAACAGATACCTTTATAATACACAATGCCACATAGCCTGGAAACACCACTATGTGGACATTCGCAACAAACAGATACCTTTATAATACACAATGCCACATAGCCTGGAAACACCACTATGTGGACATTCGCAACAAACAGATACCTTTATAATAATGCCACATAGCCTTTAGGAAACACCACTAGCCTGAAACACCACTATGTGGACATTCGCAACAAACAGATACCTTTATAATACACAATGCCACATAAGCCTGGAAACACCACTATGTGGATACATTACACAATGCCACATAAGCCTGGAAACACCACTATGTGGACATATCTAACAAACAGATACCTTTATAAAATGCCACATAGCCTTGAAACACCACTATGTGGAC
Organism: Haliotis rubra; assembly: GCF_003918875.1. Classification (NCBI taxonomy): domain Eukaryota; kingdom Metazoa; phylum Mollusca; class Gastropoda; order Lepetellida; family Haliotidae; genus Haliotis; species Haliotis rubra. The sequence goes on along the minus strand of NW_025767401.1, from coordinate 705,362 downwards.
AATCGCAACAAACAGATACCTTTATAATACACAATGCCACATAGCCTGGAAACACCACTATGTGGACATTCGCAACAAACAGATACCTTTATAATACACAATGCCACATAAGCCTGGAAACACCACTATGTGGACATTCGCAACAAACAGATACCTTTATAATACACAATGCCACATAGCCTGGAAACACCACTATGTGGACATTCGCGAACAAACAGATACCTTTATAATACAAACAGAAACACCACTTTATAACAAACAGATACCCACATAAGCCACTATGTGGAAACAGATACCTTTATAATACACAATGCCACATAGCCTGGAAACACCACTATGTGGACATTACACAATGCCATAACAAACATTCATAACAAACAGATACCTTTATAATACACAATGCCACATAAGCCTGGAAACACCACAATGCCACATAAGCCTGGACACTATTAACAAACAGATATAACAAACAGATACCTAATTATAATGGAAACACAATGCCAAACAGATACCATATGCCACTGGAAACACCACTATGTGGACATTCGCGAACAAACAGATACCTTTATAATCACAATGCCAAACAGATACCACTATAATAACAAACACACAATGCCACATGTAAGCCAAACAGATGGAAACACAATGCCACATAAGCCTGGAAACACCACTATGTGTTACGTCACTCTCAGCAATATTTGGTCTGTAAATATTCAAGTCTTTGGCCAGGCAATCCAGTGATCAACAGCATGAGCATCGATCTACGCAATTGGGATACAATGACATGTGTCAACAAGTCAGCGGGCCTGACCACCCGATCCCGTTAGTCAACTCTTACGACAAGCATGGGTAACTGAAAATCAATTCTAACCCGGATCTTCACGGGTTTCACCTTCAGATTTATCCAAACAACTAAACTAATTCCCCTGGTATATGGGAGTCATATCTTAATGGATTAACTAAACGGGACTAGATACCTAAGCCAGCTTGCCAAACATATTCAGACCCAATGAGTATTTATTGATCTCACGACTAAATATTCAAAGCAATTCAAAACATGAGACAAACATGTGTAGCGTTACTGCATTCATCAGCTAGCATACTACCCTTTCAAGCAGAACGTTATGATGTTTATACACATTTCCAGCAGGGTATTATCAATATTTACAGTAATTTACTTGCAAATGACCAAAACAAATTGATACAGATTTTCTTGTATGCAATTACTGTGAAGAGGACTCATTTGAATGTTCATTCATATCAAGCAGTTCAGTCAACCATCATGACAGCATGTGTTCCATATTCAACAAAAACACTATCAAGCAATGAGTTAATCAACGAACAGTCATCACTTAACTATTTTGATGTATTTAACAACAATTTGACACTTTAGAGAAACCAAGGGTCTCAACTCCACATAGAGTACTGCAGCGTTTTCAAGTAACTTTGACGACCGAGTCACTCATTCCCTGATGAGAATACAGACAAAAGTGACAGTCAAAGAAACTGACTGACTGTCATCTGAAATATGCTGACGTTTTCTTAGAGTAGTTCCTGTCATAACTTTATATATAATCAAAAACATCACACTGTTTTATTTCTAAATTAATGTGAACTCCTGAAGATGAGCACCAGGTCGAGCTTAGGCGATTTATAGAATAATCGGTTAATCGATCGGTGCGATTATCGATGGGCTCGGGGCACTAACTGATATTCATAAAAAAAGGAAACATCAAATTAAACTTTAGAAAGTATGCTTCTTATTGTTATGTTTGTTAAATCGAGACAACTGATGCAGTTTCCTGAAAAACTGCAATGTTAACAACATACTCGTGTCTCAAGAGGAAGTATCCATGATTGTTGTTTTTATCAGTGCCTGTTTTATTTGCACATGTCATGATTGTGTCCCGTAATTGGCCACATGATTTTTGTGTTGGGGTTCACAATTACAATTGATAATTGATTACTGAGCTCTGACTATTGATCTCCATATTGCGAGTGATAACCAGCACTACTACCAGTTACGTAGGAATGTTTTAAAATCTAGGTAAATAGGATGATAATAAAGAGAAATACTAGACTGGGGGCATGATCAAAGTACATGGCATAACTATTACAACAAAGAAGACAAAGTCATCAATATCCCCTTAATGGCAAAATACTCTTCATGATTATGTCTACGAGTTATGATTATGTCAAATATTTAGGTGTGTATATAGAAATATTTAGGTGTGTATATAGAAAAGTGGAAGGAGAGTATTGAAAGGTTTTTAAAGTTCTGCTCCAGAAAGCAGCACTATCACCAATTTCAGTCAAACTTGTTGCCATGGAAATGCCAAAAATATTTTATTCAAAATTCCAAAACTACCAAAAGGCACCAGTACACCACTAGACCAATCTATGTGCCAAGTTTGGTGAAGAAATATTGAACGGTTTTAGAGTTCTGCTCCGGAAAAGAGCACTACTACAATTTCAGGCTAAGTCAAACTTGTTGCCATGGAAACGCCAAAAATATTTTATTCAGAATTCCAAAACTACCAAAAGGCACCAGTACACCACCAGATCTATCTATGTGCCAAGTTTGGTGAAGAAATAGTGAACAGTTTTAGAGTTCTGCTCCGGAAAAGAGCACTACCACAATTTCAGGCTAAGTCAAACTTGTTGCCATGGAAACGCCAAAAATATTTTATTCAGAATTCCAAAACTACCAAAAGGCACCAGTACACCACCAGATCTATCTATGTGCCAAGTTTGGTGAAGAAATAGTGAACAGTTTTAGAGTTCTGCTCCGGAAAAGAGCACTACCACAATTTCAGGCTAAGTCAAACTTGTTGCCATGGAAACGTCAAAAATATTTTATTCAGAATTCCAAAACTACCAAAAGGCACCAGTACACCACCAGATCTATCTATGTGCCAAGTTTGGTGAAGAAATATTGAACGGTTTTAGAGTTCTGCTCCGGAAAAGAGCACTACCACCAATTTCAGTCTAAGTCAAACTTGTTGCCATGGAAACGCCAAAAATATTTTATTCAGAATTCCAAAACTACCAAAAGGCACCAGTACACCACCAGATCTATCCATGTACCAAGTTTGGTGAAGAAATATTGAACGGTTTTAGAGTTCTGCTCCGGAAAAGAGCACTACCACAATTTCAGGCTAAGTCAAACTTGTTGCCATGGAAACGCCAAAAATATTTTATTCAGAATTCAAAACTATCAAAAGGCACCAGTACACCACCAGATCTATCTATGTGCCAAGTTTGGTGAAGAAATATTGAACGGTTTTAGAGTTCTGCTCCGGAAAAGAGCACTACCACCAATTTCAGTCTAAGTGGAACTTGTTGCCACGGAAACGCCAAAAATATTTTATTCAGAATTCCAAAACTACCAAAAGGCACCAGTACACCACCAGATCCATATATGTGCCAAGTTTGGTGAAGAAATATTGAACGGTTTTAGAGTTCTGCTCCGGAAAAGACAAATGTGCACGGACGGACGGACTGGACGGACGGACGCACGGACTGACGGACGGACGCACGGACGGAGTCCATTTTAATACCCCCCGCAAAACGCGTTGCGGGGGATAAAAATGAGAGTTGCCAAATGAATGAGCCTGTATTTCAGTGTGAGTGCGTGAGTGACTTTGGTTTAACGCCTCTATTAGCAATATTCACCAGAAATGGGCTTCACATTGTACCCACGTGAGGAATCGAACCCAGGTCTTCGGCTGACGATGGTCTTCAGTGGGATGGAGAAATGAAACCTCAAAAACACCTTACACAACACAATAAGTCACCATACACACACAACTCAGGCAGCCACACTCAAGTAACACATGAAGTACCAGTTGTGGTAGTACAGCACAATGATATCCAGCCTGTAATTACATCATGATATCCAGCCTGTAATTACATCATGATATCCAGCCTGTAATTACATCATGATATCCAGCCTGTAATTACATCATGATATCCAGCCTGTAATTACATCATGATATCCAGCCTGTAATTACAACATGATATCCAGCCTGTAATTACATCATGATATCCAGCCTGTAATTACAACATGATATCCAGCCTGTAATTACATCATGATATCCAGCCTGTAATTACATCATGATATCAGCAGCCTGTATATACATCATGATATCCAGCCTGTAATTACATCATGATATCCAGCCTGTAATTACATCATGATATCCAGCCTGTAATTACATCATGATATCCAGCCTGTAATTACATCATGATATCCAGCCTGTAATTACATCATGATATCCAGCCTGTAATTACATCATGATATCCAGCCTGTAATTACATCATGATATCCAGCCTGTAATTACATCATGATATCCAGCCTGTAATTACATCATGATATCAGCCTGTAATTACATCATGATATCCAGCCTGTAATTACATACATGATATCCAGCCTGTAATTACATCATGATATCCAGCCTGTAATTACATCATGATATCCAGCCTGTAATTACAACATGATATCCAGCCTAATTACATCATGATACATCATGATATCCAGCCTGTAATTACATCATGATATCCAGCCTGTAATTACATCATGATATCCAGCCTGTAATTACATCATGATATCCAGCCTGTAATTACATCATGATATCAGCCTGTAATTACATCATGATATCAGCCAGCCTGTAATTACATCATGATATCCAGCCTGTAATTACATCAATTAGCCTGTAATTACATCATGATATCCAGCCTGTGTAATTACATAATTACATCATGATATCCAGCCTGTAATTACATCATGATATCCAGCCTGTAATTGTAATCATGATATCCAGCCTGTAATTACATCATGATACAGCCTGTAATTGATATATCCAGCCTGTAATTACATCATGATATCCAGCCTGTAATTACATCATGATATCCAGCCTGTAATTACATCATGATATCCAGCCTGTAATTACATGATATCCAGCCTGTAATTACATCATGATATCCAGCCTGTAATTACAACATGATATCAGCCTGTAATTACATCATGATATCCAGCCTGTAATTACATCATGATATCCAGCCTGTAATTACATCATGATATCCAGCCTGTAATTACATCATGATATCCAGCCTGTAATTACAACATGATATCAAGCCTGTAATTACATCATGATATCCAGCCTGTAATTACATCATATCCAGCCTGTAATTACAACATAATATCCAGATGTAAGAACAACATCATCACATCCAGGATACAAGTACCACATCATGATATCCAGCCTGTAATTACATCATGATATCCAGCCTGTAATTACATCATGATATCCAGATGCAAGAACAACATCATCACATCCAGGATACAAGTACCACATCATGATATCCATGATATTCATCCGGCAAGACCCAATCCCATGACCCATGTTGAAGAACTGCGCCAGCAATGGAGAGTGGTTGTCCCGACTTTCAACATGTACCATCAGAAGGAGGTTGCGGGTTACTGGTCAAAGGGTACATCATCCAATCAGACATCCCTTCCTCACAGATAGGCACAGGCAGGAACGTCTGGAGTGGTCCAGGCTACCAAAAAGCTGAACTTGTGGACACATTACCAACAGTCATTGCCACAAATGGAGTCATCAAAAAGAGGCATGTGACCAGGAGATGATCACTGGAACTTGTAGCCTTGATCAAACAAGTAGGTGTTTAGCTGGGATTTGAAAGAAGAGACAGTGGTAGCAGTTTTATAGTACCTGGAAGCCAGGTCCAATTAGACGCAGCTGTGAGAGAAAAAATCTCCAAAAGTAGAAGATTAAAATCTGTGAACATAGAAGAGATGTTGATCTTGTGAGTGGCGGGTTCTGTGAGGACAGCAGACTGGTAGTTCTCCCAGGTATGATGGTATAATATGGTTGTTACACTTGTAAACCATGAAAAGGATCTTGAAATCAACACGTGAAGCAACTGGAAGCCAATGGAGTTCTCTTAGAAGTGGTCAAGTATGAGCAAATGTAGACTATCTAAATATAATCCTGGCTGCTGTATTTTGAATTGCTCGGAGTCTGTTTATTTGTTCTTTTGTTACATTGGCCATGAATCTATTACAGTAGTCAATATGAGAGATGACAAAAGTAGCATCAGCCTCACACATGAATCTTGTGTCAGGTATAATGGCCATAGTTTTCCAATATTATGGAGATGGTAAAAAGCTGTTTGGCACACTCGGGTCAAGTGGTGTTTCATGCTGAGCTGCTGATCAAATATCACCCCCAAGTTTTTCATATTGTAAGACAATTGTTTAACTATAATTGCCAGTGGTTAAGGTAATTGAAACCTGTACAATTCTGAAGTCTTCTTTCAGGGCCGATCACAATAAATTCTGTGTTATCTTGGTTGAGCTTAAGCATGTGTGATGTCATCATCCAGTAGGATACACATCTGAGTCATCACACGTGAAACTGACATAGAACTGATTGTCACCAGCATACTGATGCTGTCTCAGGCCTTGCAGCAGCAACACGACCAAGTGACCTTGTGTGTAGTTTAAACGAGATTGGTCCCAATACTGAACCTTGGGGTACAACTTTCTCCAGCTCAGAGGCAGGCAATCTTGAAGAGTTGACAGCAATACTCTGGAACCTCTCAGACAGAAATGAACCAGGCAAGTGCAATGTCACTGATGCTCAGTTCCTGTTCAAGAGTTGTTAACAGTATCTTGTGGTCAACTGTCAAAAGTCTAACAAAACTAGAGCTGAAATCTGTCCTTGGTCAGCAGATGTTAGGATGTCATTGGTGATTCCAACAATGCTGTCTCAGATACTGTGCCCAATCCTTGGTCAGCAGATGTTAGGATGTCTTTGGTGATTCCAACAATGCTGTCTCAGATACTGTGCCCAATCCTTGGTCAACAGATGTTAGGATGTCATTGGTGATTCCAACAATGCTGTCTCAGATACTGTGCCCAATCCTTGGTCAGTAGATGTTAGGATGTCATTGGTGATTCCAACAATGCTGTCTCGGATACTCTGCCCAATCCTTGGTCAACAGATGTGAGGATGTCATTCAGGATTCCAACAATGCTGTCTCAGATACTGTGCCCAATCCTTGGTCAGCAGATGTTAGGATGTCATTGGTGATTCCAACAATGCTGTTTCAGATACTGTGCCCAATCCTGTAAGCTAATTGGTATTCCTCATACACTGTTTCTGGTCAGCTGTTCCTGAAGACGAGTGGCAACTGCTTTCTGTTGTAGCTTCGATAGAAATGTTCGGCTTCATACAGGCCTATAGTTGTTCAATGTGTTCCTGTCTAGTCCCGCCTCCTCCAGCTGGGTCCTAACTATGGTATATTTAAACAACCTTGGCACTTCACCAGATTGCAGTGACACATTCATGAGACTGGTAATAAATGGCAGCAAAGATTCAATACATTTTAATTTCAACTGCATGGTTTTGTATTATCAGCGTAAAATATTATACAGCTATCATTTCAAAACGTGGAATGTGGTTTTCAAAGCATATGCAGCAACAATATATGTAGTATGTCAGGGGTTGATTAATGCTCATGTGTATATTTTGAAGGCTGAATGTCTCATCGCAGTCATTTAGAAAAACATCCCTCACTTTCTGCCTTGATTTTGTAATCATTACGAATACACAAAAGCATGTTCTTGAGAGAACCATTTGAAGATAGTAAAGTATCTCTGCCTCATTATTTAATGTGGTGACACTACACTTTATAGCATATTGTTTCTTGTGTTTAAAAGATGCCATTAAATGGCACAATGACAAAATAAGTATAAACACTGAGAATCTATATGAAATGATTTTCCTCTGAAATCACAATGCATCAACTTGCCATAAATGCCATGTGACTCTGGCACATAAACCTTGTGTTGACAGCTGAGCTAAACAAGCTAACATATACTTTGTTAGTGGTCTTAGCTGTTGCCTTTTGCAAAGATTCCATCAGCCAATCACTGTTTACAAAGCTTAAAATCAGTCAGTATTGATGCTAAACAAGTGTTGGCCACTGATGTGGTAATGTTCCCTGCCGCAAAAAATGGAATATCTATATTTACTATTTATTATTTTTTGGTCACATACAAGATGCCTGAAATGACTGGTGTCTGCATAATCACCCAATGTAGGCTGTCAACATAATTGAAAACATTGGGTGCAATGTTTTATGAGATATCGCGTTTAAATAAATTTGAAATGTGGTCAAAGTGTCGTGGTGACCATGAAGAGAAGGTCACCCAAATCATTGAAGATAATTGAAGATAAGATCAAGGTCACCCAAATCAACTGGTGTCTGTGTAATCCCCCAATGTAGGCTGTCACCAAATTTGAAGATATTGGATACAACAGTGCATGTGATATCATGTTAACAAGAGTTTGAAAAGTGGTCAAAGTGTCTTGGTGACCTTGAAGATAAGGTCAAGGTCACCCAAATCAACTGGTGTCTGCGTAATCCCCCAATGTAGGCTGTCACCACATTTGAAGACATTGGGTACAACAGTTCATGAGATATCGCGTTAACAAGAATCGGGACGTACGTATGTATGGACGTACGTACGGACACCGCTGAATACATAGTCCCACGTTAAAGAAGAATGTATTGATAGTAAAATGGAGGATGCAACTCTTTATCATATTTGGTTTGTCATACTAGTACACAAGAAGTTGAGATGTGAAAAACAAGTGCTGATGCACAAAGCACTGCTTAGGATCCGCCCTTCAGACATGGGTACCCGTGAAGATCCGGGTTAGAATTATCTTCAGTAACCCATGCTTGTCTTAAGAGGTCGAATAAAAGGATCAGGTGGTCAGGTTCGCTGGCTTGGTTGACATATGTCATCGGTTCCCATTTGCGCAGATCAATGCTCATGCTGTTGATCACTGGATTGTCTGGTCAAGGCTCAATTATTTACAGACTGCCGCCATATAGCTGGAATATTGCTGTGTGCGGCGTAAAACTAAACTCACTCACTCACTTCAGACAAGGGTATTACAACATGGATGACAGTTGTATAACTGAGCCACTGTTTTACCATGTAACAATTACAGCAGTGTCTACCATCTCTCAGTATCATGCTGTATTGAGTGTTGGTACTCGTCATTCATAACAATGTCTCTTTGTAGGACTTCTGAAAATCTCTGACTCACGCATGTTAGACTGATGTGATGAAAACCATTGACCATTCTATTTCATCCCCATCCCATGTTGCTGCTGTTTGTACCTGGGAAATCCCAGTGATGTCATTGGGAAACAATGCATATTTTATTTCCAATCTCCAAGACAAATGAGACCAGAGGTGACTGTTTTCATCTAGTGTACACACCAACAGAGTTTCACAGCAAGGAAACTGCAGAAGAAATCCTTACCTCAACAAGTGACTTTGGTGGTTCCTCCATTTGCCCATTCTCTATCGCTATCAAACCACCCATCTAAAAAACAAACAAAATTAGGATGAGCATATATTGTAATAGTATTCAATGGTGTTTTCGATATCACAATGTTGGCAGCAATAATTTGTCGGCCATGTCACACAGAGACCTTGTTCAGTAAAAACATGATAATCTCAAGTATCAACTTCATCCATGTCAATTCAAAGAAAACTGAAACATGGAGAAGTAGTAATGTCCTTACACTTTACAGACATTTCTCAAAGTCATTATTCAGATGATGGTTTGGATTACAAAGGTTTGGTTGTACATTAGAGAGTGGGTAAGTTTCTTACTGTGACAACTTATTCCACAATAAACTAATCATTGTTTGAAATCAAGGATGAAGTCCAGAGATCCATGTCATCATCCTTACTGTTACAAATGACTGAATTGAGAGGTATGTGGACACAACCATCAAGCCACAATTCCAGTAGCTCCCATGACTCCCTATCATTTCTCCCTTGCTATGTGACTAGGTCACGATAACGATTGTTTGTGGAACATGAAACAGACCTGATCTAACTCTTTGCCTGCCTCCCCTGTACAATAAGACTCCTTGATGACAGCGTGACAGCACCGGAAGCCCCATTGGCCGTCTCGCCAGTACGACCCCCACACACTCTGAAACAAAGGTCAAGGTCACAACTATGAAGCCATTCAAACACGGCGGCAACTCATTGATGACAGCGGGACATCACCGGAAGCCACATTGGCCGTCTCGCCAGTATGACCCCCACACACTCTGAAACAAAGGTCAAGGTCACAACTAGGAAGCCATTCAAACATGGCGACTCATTGATGACAGCGGGACAGCACCGGAAGCCCCATTGGCCATCTCGCCAGTACGACCCCCACACACTCTGAAACAAATGTCAAGGTCACAACTAGGAAGCCATTCAAACATGGCGACTCTTTGATGACACAAGACAGCACCGGAAGCCCCATTGGCCATCTCGCCAGTACGACCCCCACACACTCTGAAACAAATGTCAAGGTCACAACTAGGAAGCCATTCAAACATGGCGACTCTTTGATAAGCATAATTTCTTATTTGTGACAGCACCGGAAGCCTCACTTACATCTATAAAGCCTTTCAAACATGTCAAATCCTCGCCCCCATGACAAGTGGACTTTTCATCACGCATGAATACTTTTGAAGGACATAAGGACATATACATAAGGAGTTCTTTTCGTCAATCACAAATTCGCTGTTTGATTGAACATTCTTTAAACTAGGCACGTTTAGTTTTCACAGAATCACATTTCATCTATTGTGTCAGCACCTCATCACATTCCAGGGTGTTGGCATGCTTCTCTCACAGCTGGGACTTCTCTAAGTGATCAATATGGCATGACACTCGAGAATTACGTAATTAATAGAACTCGGGAAAGAAAATCTGTAATTCGCCGTCACGAGTTGGTTATTGTTTTTATTACCCATATCAGTTTTCGATCTAAAAAGAGCTAAAATGAAAACAGCAGCTTCTCTATAAGGACACCCGTGATGTGGGGAATCCCCATATCCCTACACGTGTGATGCAGCTTCATTTCCAATAATTTCATCGCATTACCTCTATCTTAAACGGGTGTATTACGTGAGTCTAAATAGTCCTTTAAAATTTGTTTAACTAACTTAACTCTATAGTTTGTTAAATAGGATTACATATGTGTTTTCTGTACTTCTGAATTTTGTATTAATAAATGCAAACAAAACATATGTTATCACATTTGTGAGTGAGTAACATAGGGCTGGACAACATGATCATGCAGGAATAATCTACAACAAAGTTTCAAAGGTCAACTCAGAAATTGGTTTTATTGGATTGTCAAACTTTTGATCGTCAATAAAAGAAATGACAAGTTTGAAGAAACCGCAAATATTGAAAATTTTATAATAAATTGTATATTTATATACTTATCCTATCTCATGGTATGCACCTCTTCTCTTCTTTACGACCATGTGTGGAAACGTGCTGTAGGCTAAGTTGAATCAAATCTTGCTGGCCTCTGACCCGCCCTGACCTCTGCCCCCACTCCGACATCAGCACCTGTCAATCATCTCTGTAAGCTTGGAGCTCGCTCAGATGATCATGTGACTACCTGTGCCTGTCATTCTCGTCTTGGAGTTTCTAGTAATCTGTGATGTGGGGCAGGTCGGGTGGGTCCTATCGCGTGAGATAGGATATGTATATAAATATACAATTTATAATAAAATTTTCAAATTTTTAAACTATCTCACGGTATGCACAATCCCACGGTTGGTAGGCAGGTCGCAGATTACCCCGTTACTACCACCAGAAAAAACGCATAACCCAAGAAGGCCAGGAGAAAGCACCAACTCCCGATATGCAAACTCCAACCTGAGATGGGTTTCTTCATGTAACCCCTTGGCTTACACAACACAAAAACTCTAGGGAGTGGGTGCTCCTGAATTAATGTGGTTTTCTGCCGCAACTTTTGACAAGCAAAAGGATGCAGTTTGGCAAGTAGGCCCCGCCGGCCCACGATTTATCTGGTGACCCCAGTGAATTAAAGTCGGGGACCTTAATCTGGCCAGTCCCTGCTTCGAAACTACCCCCCACAGACACACGCTGGAAGGCGGTGAAAGAGGGAATAGTTCGGATGCTCAACTAGTTTAACGTTCAGTACCAATCTCCCTAACGTACCAAAGGTGAGAAAGGACTCAGGAGCAGAACGCTTCAAAAACCATGTAGGTAATCGGAAATCAACACTTAACTGACGAGGTGGAGGCAGTAGACAATGGAATGAACAATTTCTTACGCAATCTGCGGCGATCCTGTGAGGCTACGTAAATCCTTAATGCACGCACCGGGCATAAGGACAGATCCTCAGTGTCATCTGGGCCCAAGATAGTGGACAACGGCTGAATCGTGAATGTGCGATCCGGCTGTCCTAGTAACTGATTCTTGGCGAGAAAATCCCACCGCAAACCAAGGAAAACTTTGGCATGTCTTTCAAACCTTACCCGAGAAACATCAAGAGCATGCAATCAGAAATACGAGAAGCCGTAGCCAAGGCCAATAGAAAGAAGGTCATGTTGTAAATCTTTCTCCTCCAAAGGTTCATAATCAGCTGACGTGAGATGAGCAAGTACAACGGAAAGATCCCAAGCTGGAGGCCGGAACTTCTGAGATTGGTCAGCCAGTTTGTAAGACCGGAGGTGAGACTGGAATTCAGGGACAGTGGACACCTTCACACCTGAGGCAGCTGCAATAACCGTGTTAAGAGCCGCCAGATAGGTAGATAGTGTGGAACCTTTGAGTTTTCTGGAGGTTCGGAGATGCTGAAGGTACTCTGCCACCATCTGCGGGGACGCTGTAGTGGGGGATGAGACGCCCCTCTTCCTGCAATACGCTTCGAAATTCTTCCATTTGTCATTGTAGAGTGACCTCGTAGAAGTACGATGCGCTGTAGTAATGGCAGGAGCCACCCGTTTAGAATAGCCCTTCGCCGTTAAAGACTGATGTAGATGCGCCAAGCGTGCAGATGGAGCGTCACCGGGGACCAATGTAGCTGGTCGGAGTGCGGATGTACCAGGAGATCGGGACCCGAACGAAGAGGCAGAACGCGGTATCTGGTTGGCTAGGTCTTGAAAGTTTACTGACCAACTTCTGGCCGGCCAATAGGTCGCGACCGAAAGCAGAGTCATCCCCTGAGTTGCACACAGTTTCACTAATATACGAGGAAGAAGGGCCACTGGTGGAAACGCATAAGCGTTCAGGTCCTCTCGACGGAATGGCTAGAGCATCGAGGTCCCAAGCCAGAGGGTCAGGAATCGGTGACACAAACCAAGGCAGCTGATGGTTGAATCGGGTGGCGAAGAGATCTACTGTCGGAGTCGTCAACGGAAGGCCAAAGGTCTGGAACACCTGAGGATGCAATTTCCATGCCGTTGGAGAGGGACGACTTGGTCGGGACAGAGAATCTGCGATGACATTCTACACCCCCGGAATGTAGGTGGCTCGTACAAAGATGTGGAGAGAGTCCACCAGATCGAAGAACCGTTGGGTCCACTGCAGCAGTTGAGTAGACCCCGTGGACTCCATCCTGTTGATATGCCAAACCACAGCTGCGTGATCGGTCATCCTGCAGTGACTGATTGAATGCAGAACGTTGATGTGACGAAGGCGCGATCGATGGGAGACCACCACCCTGCCGATGAGAAGATAAGCTTCAAACACTATCTCCTCTTGGCGGTGAAGGAAACAGGTGATAGGCTTTGATACCCGTGTGAACAGCCAGGGAGGACACGCTACTGATAGTGGGTGCCCTCGAAGACAAACCGAAGGAACTTGCGAAGAGCCGGAAAAATTGGGATGTGAAGGTACTCATCCTGGATATCGAGACTGACCATGTAGTCCTGTGAACAGCCGGCTTGATGATTGTTGAGAAGAGCCACCGACACCATCCTGGATATCAACACTGAAGTGCTTGATGATTGTTGAGAAGAGCCACCGACACCATACGAAAGTGAGGCGGGGGTTGTAGAACCATTTTATGGAAAACCTTCACATTGAAAATTAGTCTCAACTTGTCCATAAGATTGGCAAATAGAACCCCGGGTCGGTCGGAGCCAGGCCCAGGGCTCGATCGCAAGTTTCTGAAGGAGAGTGTTGATTGTGGAGCGTAGAACAGCCGTCTGAGATACAATACTTTTGAGTAGCCAAGTACCAAAACAGCACTGAAGAAGTGCTGAATGTAGGAGGTTCGTGGCATGGAGATGTCAGGAACGTACACATCGTACACAGAGTGATGAAGGCCATATAAACAGTGATTGTAGGAACGTATAGTTCGCCAAATGAAGTGTTGGTCCACCAGATGGAGTGAGAAAGTTAGTAGATACGATGCATGGGATCGCCAGTCTACCGGAACATTTGTAAAGTTGATGGAATGGCAAAGGTAAAAAAGTCTCTCATGGACCAATCAAATTGCAGCATTTGATTCATCTCAGATTCCTGCGATGTGACGTCACTGGTGTTGCAGGAAAAAGATCCTTGTAAAATCTTGTGCAGTCGTTGATTTCTTCATCAACACTCGGCCTTGTCCGTAATCTCCCAGAGTTGCACGAGTGAACACGTGTACAGCAGACTGAGTGGAAAACGTGCGAAAGATTTCGCCGCATAATACCGATGTAAGTAGACTGTCTCCCTGGCTATTGTCATTGTTTCCTTCTTCACTGAAGATAATGTAATCGTCATCTTAACAGATGATCAGCTGAAGTTCATACTTGCTTAACGCTGTTACTTGTAGACTATAGTCATCGGTCTCAATGAAGCGCCGTAAATACCCAATTGTGTTGAATACATAAAGGTTCTTGTAGAGCTACAAGTTCATCTACGACTCCCATTGCAGAACTTATACATCAGCGTGCTTGACTCTTGTGAGGAAGGGGACAGCTTGACAGTTATCACTGGCCTAGCTCAATACTGAAGCCAGTGAACTATGAGGAAGCACCGAACCGGAACACCATGAGTAAGCGCTGAACCGGCAGCCCCATAAGTGAGTGTTGAACCAGGAACCCCATGAGTAAGCGTTGAACCGGTAATACTGAAGGTAAGCGCTGAACCAGGAAGAGTGCTGAACTAAAAGCACCATGATGAAGCGCCGATCCGGGAAAACCGGAGGTAAGCGCCGATCTGGGAGCACCGGTAATAAGCGCCGAACTGGGAACACCAGTAGTAAGCATCGATCCGGGAACACTGGGAGGAAGCGCCGATCCGGGAACACCGGGAGGAAACGCCTATCCGGGAACACCGAGAGGAAGCGCCTATCCCGGAACACCGGTAAGAAGCGCCGGACTGGGAACACCGGTAAGAAGCGCCGGACTGGGAACACCAGTAGTAAGCACCGATCCGGGAACACCAGTTGTAAGCGCCGATCCGGGAACACCGGTAAAAAGCGCCAAACTGGGAACACCAGTAGAAAGCACCGATCCAGGAACACTGGGAGGAAACGCCGATCCGGGAACACCGGGAGGAAGCGCCGATCCGGGAACACCGGTAACAAGTGCCATTCCGGAGAAAGCGCCGATCTGGAACCACCAGTAGTAAGTGCCGATCCGGATATACCAGTTGTAAGCGCCGATCCGGGCACACCGGTAATAAGCGCCGAACCGAGACCACCAGTAATAAACGCCGATCTGGGACCATCGGTAGTAAGAGCCGATCTGTGACCCCCAGTAGAGAGCGCCGATCCGGGAACACCGGGAGAAAGCGCCAACCGGGAGTACTAGTAGTAAGCGCCGAATTGGACACAAGCGGCGCTCTGAAAGACATCACTTGATCGGCAACAAGCGGCGCTCTCACCGATATCTGCCTGAAAGGAAACGACGCTTGTGAGGCAAGTGGTGCACTAGAATAAAGTGGTGGTCTAGAAGCAAGTGACACATTCGACTGAGACACAGAATGCGAATCATACGAAGTAACAACCACCGTAGACAGATGAGGTTGTGGAGAGGACGTAGACAACACAACAACCCTAGATGGAGACGAGTCTTCCAACGTGATGGGGTTAAGGCCACGCGGTTGGAACAGTTGTCGTAAGTTCTCACTGAGGTAAGAATCAGACGCCTCCCCTAAGAAATCTTCAGTAGGAGACGGGGACCTCGACCGACGGACTGCCAAAGTCTACGACGTTCGGCCGCCTTGGGACGGACCCTCCGATAGTTGACGGCGATCTCGATCGGATAATCGTCTACCAGCCACCCGGCGATATGCCGAGAAATCATCATCATTGAGATCCTTACAAAAAGTACAACGACGCGACAATTCACATGTGCCTAAACAGTCTACACACAAGGCATGTGGATCCGCCGCCGAAAAATTACTGTTGCATTTATCACAATGCTTTTGTTTCTTAGAACTACTGCGATTAGACTTTCCCATAGTTGAAGAATAAACGCAAACAAACTTTCTATAGACAAGCACACGTCCACACGACGTAGCGACAAGAAAGAGAATGACAGGCACAGGTAGTAACATGATCATCTGAGCGAGCTCCATGCATACAGAGATGATTGACAGGTGCTGATGTCGGAGTGAGGGCAAAGGTCAGGGCGGGTCAGAGGCCAGCAAGATTTGATTCAACTTAGCCTACAGCACGTTTCCACACATGGTCGTAGAAGAAGAGAAGAGGTGCATACCATGAGATAGGATAAGTTTAAAAATTTTGAATCTCAAGTTCAGGTCAAATCGGCACTTGTGACAGTCTCAGGCACAACCTTGGAACTTGCATCTCACCTTGCTCAGTTCTCACAACAAATACACTGAACATGTTCAGTGGCTGAACAATATCTACAACTCTTCCCAACATGCTGCCATCAACCTTCACTTTTATCAGCAATAGGGATGACGCCATGTTTGTTTACATCGACAACACACCAACACTCCGGCACAGTGATGACTCAACACAACAGCAGACGTATCGTATTGACTTTTGCAACATTGTATTTTTGAATTTCTATAACTGTTATTTCCAAATGTTTACCTGAAATAGTGATGCATTTACAAATAAACAAAATTAAATGTTTAGTGAGTAATTAGTTTTTGTTTTCATTGTTTTTAACCGATGTTTATTTTCTGAAACAGCCAATCAACATTCACTAAAATGTGTAACCTCCCGTAGGGACTTACAGGAAAAATACTACACTGTGTCCTCCTTCCCATATGGTCCCATGCACCCTTTCAAAACACAGTATGACGAACTTATTATCCTTAAGATTTATTTATTTAGCTTATCTTTAAAAACAAACATTGAACAGAAACTAATGAATGCTCATAAAGGGAGACAACTTATGATGGTGCAGTATATGATAAAAAGATCAAATTTCATTTTTGTTAAACAACAAGTAAAATACAGAAGCATTATATTGCTTTTATATTTTTATTGACACAAACAAATAAGAAATTATGGCCCATCCTTGGTGTTCACATTTTTTTCCAAAAGCCATTGCCTGAGAATCAATATTTTACATTTTGTTAAGCCTAAAGTTTACTGAAGAGTGGAAAAAAACATTGGTAATTCATTCACAATAACATCTGTAACACATACAGATAAATCCATAGCTCAAGTATTGTGGGATTTCAACATCAGGAGAGAACTTGAAATTCAAATAAGTACTTACACATCCTGAAGCATTCTAACTGATCCTGTAAAACATGTCCAAACCTGAAACTTCTGGTAACCATGGTAACATAATCTCTCTCACTTTGGACAGTTCACTTTGCCACTGAAAACATGAGTGCAATTTGTCTGTTACCGTATTGTTTATATTGAGTGCATCTTTCTAGTATGTACACAAGATGCCACTGACGACATGACAGCTACAGCCTACTTACTGTGTGATTATTTATGTAGATATCTTCCTCGTATCTCGACTTGACCTTGGCCCGCTCCATGCCCTTGATAACTGTTCCGTGTCGAGAGTATTCCACATAGTCCTCCTGTTGGTGACAAACAGTGAATGAGTGAGGGAGTTGGGTTTTCATTGGGTACACTTGTAGTGTGTGTGTGGCATTGGAGTGCTGGGGACGATTCCAGATCTCCATAGGACATGTGATGTGTTGTCAAGGTTGTATATCGCCATGAATCACATGCATCACAGTCATTATACACAAACAACATTTGTAATCTGTACTTTACATGTTTTGGAATTGGTAGGGAAGGGTTTCATATTATACACAATGAGGCACAGTAATTTCCAACTTGGATAAATATGGTAATGCTTTAATCTGGAACATAAAACATTCATGCATGAGGCAGTGCTATACATGCTATACCTGATAGTTCCTTTCCTATGCTATACACGCTATACACAATAACGTCCTCTGCTATACTAGCTGTATGTGATAACAGTTACCTACTTATGCTTTACATGTTATACCTGACAGCTACTTTCCTATGCTATACATGCTATACACAATAACTGTCCTATGCTATACACAATACTGACTGACTGACTGAGTTTGGTTTTACGCCGCTTTTAGCAATATTCCAGCAATATCACGGCGGGGGACAACAGAAATGGGCTTAACACATTGTGCCCATGTGGGGAATCGAACCCGGGTCTTCGCCGTGACGAGACAACGCTTTAACCACTCGGCGACCCCACCGGCCCCTATACACAATAACTGTCCTCTGCTATACTAGATGTATGTGATAACAGTTACCTACTTATGCTTTACATGTTATACCTGACAGCTACTTTCCTATGCTATACATGCTATACACAATAACTGTCCTATGCTATACTAGTTGTATGTGATAACAGTTACCTACTTATGCTTTACATGTTACACCTGACAGCTACTTTCCTATGCTATACATGCTATACACAATAACTGTCCTATGCTATACATGCTATACACAATACCTGTCCTATGCTATACACGCTATACACAATAACTGTCCTATGCTATACATGCTATTCGAAGGAGCACAGACCGTCTGGGCCAGCAGGAGTTGTTTAGGTGGTGCCTCCAGATGCTCCTGTCCCCCGTACTTGTCGATGATGCTGTCCTTGGCTGACTGCTTGTAGTCCTCCTTGCGAGTAGAGTATTCCTTGTGCAGCAGCTCCAGCTTTGTGGGATCGGCCTGCAGATGGACATCCGTCCCGCGCTCAAACGCCTCCCACGCAAACACTGGGCATCAAGGCAAGAAAGTTGAAGGGACTTCAAGTCATAATACTATATGATTATACCCTGGGGACACTGAGCATCATGGCAAGGAAGTTGTAGGGAGTTCAAGACAATTATCTTAATGCATTGTTCATTTCAAAGTCAACCAAACTTACTGATAAACATGTTTACATTATTCTGCATTCTTTAAACTGAAATGTTTAAGGTATCAATCCATCTTCATTACAAGGAAATAATAGGACATTAGTGTGATTCATATCCAGTCTGTATCATGCTGAAACAAGAGAAAATATGGAAGAGATTAAACTGATGACTAATGTGTTTGACCTGATATTTTAACTATTCATACAATCCAGGTATCTTATAGCAGCTGATAACTCAAAGTAGAACTTGCACCACACATCAGCTACTCACTCTGCTGTTTTGCCATATCGTGCGCATCTCCCGTCCCCCTCACAAAGTTGTCCCCTCCATATAGAGCACTGTAAGTAGAACATCTGTATAAGTTAAGCTCTCCACATAGCAATACCCGGCCCCCTCAAAAAGTTGTCCCCTCAATATGGAGCACTGTATGGAGAGCATCTGTATAAGTTTAGCTCTCCACATTGCAATATCCATCCTCCTCACAAAGTTGTCCCCTCTATATGGAGCACTATCAGTAGAACATCTGTATAAGTTTAGCTCTCCACATAGCAATACCCATCCCCCTCACAAGTTTGTCCCCTCAATATGGAGCACTGTCAGTAGAACATCTGTATAAGTTTAGCTTTCCACATTGCAATATCCATCCCCCTCACAAAGTTGTCCCCTCAATATGGAGCACTATCAGTAGAACATCTGTATAAGTTTAGCTCTCCACATAGCAATACCCATCCCCCTCACAAGATTGTCCCCTCAATATGGAGCACTGTCAGTAGAACATCTGTATAAGTTAAGCTCTCCACATTGCAATATCCATCCCCCTCACAAAGTTGTCCCCTCTATATGGAGCACTGTCAGTAGAACATCTGTATAAGTTTAGGTCTCCACATAGCAATACCCATCCCCCTCACAAGATTGTCCCCTCCATATAGAGCACTATAAGGAGAGCATCTGTATAAGTTTAGCTCTCCACATAGCAATACCCATCCCCCTCACAAAGTTGTCCCCTCTATATAGAGCACTGTCAGTAGAACATCTGTATAAGTTTAGCTCTCCACATAGCAATACCGTCGTCCCCCTCACAAAGTTGTCCCCTCCATATAGAGCACTATAAGGAGAGCATCTGTATAAGTTTAGCTCTCCACATGGCAACACTTTCTGTGATGAGACAACTCCTCCATTTTCCAGGGAAATGGGCACAGGATGTAGTAATCAGCAATATATTGTGTATGACTGACCATACATCATTAAAACGATTATATTGATTTCATGTATACTACATGGGTATTACCCATAGGATGAAAATGAATCATTCTTCAATTTCAAATCATTATATTTGCAGCAGAAGGTGAAATGATACCATCCTTCGACTTTATACCTTGCATATATATTTTGTATCAACCTCTTAGAACGAATATCCTTTCAAGACAGATGCTAGTATGCTAGTTTGGTTTCATAGCTATTGTCACTGATAATTTGATGTTTTGTTTGTTTGTTGTTAAATGCCACATTCAGCACTATTCCAGCCATATGGCGGCAGCTTATAAATAATCCAGTCTGGACCAGACGGTGCAGTGATAAATATGATGAGCATCAAACTATGTAATTGGGATATGATGACATGTGTAGATAATTTTATGTAAAATATGACCTAACATATGTACTGCTTTCAAAATCATTTCCAGTAAGTCAACAGTCGCCTGAATGTAAATGACCTTTTGTTGCTCATGATGACAGCTGATATGGAGACAAGCCAAATGTACATCACAGACTTACTCTTGTCCATCACTCCCAGCATTCATCCTATATGGGTTCTCTCTCATGGATCGGGTCTTTGGATCATAATACGCTGAATTGGGGTCCAAGTTGTACAAATACTGCAATGAGTAAACAGTCAGTATGACCTCACCAGAGGAACAAGTGAGTGAATTTAGTTTTACGCCGCACTCAGCAATATTCCAGCTATATGGTGGCAGTCTGTAAACAAGAGTCATCAGAAGATGACAAATTCCCGGCCCCCACAAATTTGGAAGAACAAATCATCTCACAGCTACTCAAAGTCCAACTTGATTTTTTGGACTAAGTCACAAATCGTTTCCATGGAAATCAGGAAAAGTATAAATGTCAAAAATCTGCAAATAGCAAAAGGCACTACTTCAAGATCTCTTTGATATATCTGCTAAGTCTTGTAGAAAGGCAAGGAACGATTATCGAGTTGTACTCCAGAAACAAAGCCTGCCACTCCCTTTTAAGACTAAGTCCATAAGCGTTTCCATGGAAACCAAGAAAAATAAAAATGACAAAAATCTGCAAATAGCAAAAGGCACCACTTTATGTTCTGTTTGATATATATACTAATTTTTGTTGAAAAATATTGAACGTTTTTTGAGTTATGCTCCGAAAACAAAATGATCACGGACGGACCGACAGACGAGGCGTCGACTATATCCCCCCGCATTACATGCCAGGGGGATAATAATTGAGTTTCGAGCAGATAATCCAGTGATCAACAGTATGAGCATTGATCTACGCAATTGGGATACGATGGCAGATGTCAACCAAGTCAGTTAGCCTGACCACCTGATTCTGTTAGTTGCCTCTTACGATAAGCATGGGTCACTGAAGATCAATTCTAACCCGGATCTGCACGGGTTACAATTTCAGATTTTTCCAAACAACTAAACTAACTAAACAACTATAGATACACAATTACTCCTCCTTTCATGACAGGGGTACCAAGGGTCTTACCTTGGCAGTGTCCTCTCTGATACGTAAGTTGCGGACTGTGATTCTCTGCTTGGTTTCAAACTTCTGACCTGGCATGTCCATTTCCTCTGCATACTTGTCTTCATTGTCACCTCCGTCCTGCAAGTGGAACTCACATGTCAAATACATGCAGTGGAATCTGGCTAAACACAAGCTGCATCTTGTATGGTTTGAAAATCTGAGTCCAGCAAGAGTTATATCCCTTAGTATCCAACTCATTCAACTCACAGGACATGTATGATTACAGATATGTTTGATGTATGCATTGTTCATGAATGTAGTGTGTATGTGTGTACTGTACATAATATCCATTCACTAGGTGAATGGTCGTAGCCCTAACAACCTCGATATTATTACCCGGAAAACCCAAGCTGCCTGTGAGGCGCTAGAAGGTTAATACCCAGATAGCATTCGGATGTTGGCCCAACGTTGGCAATGTTGGCAAAACCATTGCCAACGTTGGCCCAACGTCTGAATGCTATCTGGGTAGTCACATGACTTATCCCACCAGGTACCCATTCTCTGCTGGGTGAACACAGGCAATTTTCAACAAACTTACTTGCCTGAGGTCAGACCATGAGTATAACATGTGCTTTGTTGTGGGGCAGGATTGAAGACCTAGAAACTCTCAGGAGTCACGATGCCAAACACAGTCACCTATCCAAGGATGTTGCTTAACCACAACTGATTGTCATCTGAGCTGTATACACAGGACCACAGACACCACCACATGCACTGAACATGCATGTAGTGTGTGTGAGTGTGTTGTACATGAACGTTGTGTGTATTTAAATACAATATATATTGGTGATTGTTGGAAGGAAGACACTTTTTCCACTTACTTCTTTGTCATGCATAATGGACTCATCCAGCTTCTGCTCTTTCAGGACACGTTTGGCCTGAAGCAACACAAAATAACCAGTCAGGGATTCCTTTAATTCAAATCATTATTAAACTGATGACACATGTAAGAAAGTATCTGTGAACTCTACAAAACACCCATCACTCTCCTCAGCTCCACTCACGTATTCTTCATCTATAAATAACTGTTCAAAACCTCCAGTTAACACCGGAAGTTCCAGCGACATGTCTGGGCTTTACACACACAAATCTGAAATCCTGAATGATGATACCAGTGTATACAAACCTCCTCAATTTTGTCAAACTCTGTGATCAGTTTGTGCTGATGTTCCATAAGGTCAGTTCCATTCCAGCGATCACGTTTGCCATCGTAGTCATGAGACAGACAGACCTGTATGTACTCATCAGGAGCGATTTTCTCTCCTGTAAACTTGGCACCAACTTTGCGTGGTCTCTGAAAATGGAAGCAGATTAGGAATTCTTAACCATAGTCAGTATTAGTTTCAGGAATGTCCTCATGTTTTGGGTTTTGACATTCATAACAGTGAAAGTATGCACATTCAACTTGAGCTCCTTGTATGCAAAGCACAAATTGTTACCCCAGTCAAAGGGTCAATGTACACTGAAACTGCACTTTCAAAACCCTGGTATTTGCACAATTGAAGCTGTATGTTAAAGACGAGAAGGTTCAACATTATCATATCCTTCTTGCCCAAGGAATTCCCACCTGCTGACCATGTTGAAAAACACAGGCTTTGGTGAGTGCAAGGAGCCCCAGAACTTCTACAAACAGCATGTTCCAACTCTGTACACAAACATACCTCCAGACAGTCCTTCTTCTTGTGTGTCATGGCCCCGCAGTTCTCGCAGGCACCTTTTCTAAACTTTGTTGCAACAGAACCCTGAATACCAAGACAATCAAATAGTACTTCTAGCACACATATTGAATCAGAATGCAATAGATTTGTATTTCAATAGCATATATCCGGAACCATTCAATGATCCTATACCATACTTTATTTCAACTTAGGCAGTAGGTTTCTACTGACATGCTAACAACATAAGAATTAACATGATTAATGTTTTCCAATTCCTAACCTTTATAATCATTCCAAGATACCTTTTTTTTATTTATTTCAGGCTTATACAAAACTACCTGCATCATCGACAATAGGTCCATATACTGAAGATGATAAATACCTTTCTCCTTTCCAGTCACTTGCTAATTTCTGTATCATGCTTGGTATTTTCTAATCTTTAGAAGATACATTATAAGGACTTGAGAATAATACACTCTCTGTGTCATGGGAATGTTGCACCCATTAAACTCAAAGATGAATGGAGAATCTCAGAAACAGTATCTACCTCTTTCAATCCTCTCTTTTGCCATTCCTCCTTCATAGAGGACTCATTTGTCACCTCTCCCTGTTGTCGTTGATGTCTGAGAGTGGGAGCATTGGCACCAAAGTACCAGGGAGCCTGCATGATGTACTGTGGAATGTGCGGGTTGATGTCTCTGAGAAACACATTATTATGATTATTTCAACTACCATACACAATGCAATCAAACACATGCTAAAGAATACAAATAACTTAGATATCAAGGATATCACAAGTTTGATGATGAATTCACTCTCTGTTTGCCCACAAAAAGACATTAAGCTGCATCGGCCAATAAAAAGTGAGACATATATGCACGTGTCTTTTTCACCCCCATCATGGTGAGGTTATAACACAAAATATGATGGATGTCAACTTCTTCTTTATTGCATGCCGTTAAAGGGCTCTTGCTTGCTCCTTCATCACATTCACCTGACAAAGGGACAAGCAAAAGCTCAGACACATTGAGCATACAATAAAGAACTTGACATCCATAATATTTTGTCTTATGCTGATTTCCAACTTCTGCATGCCTCTCATGTACCTCATGATGAGACTAATGCTGATACACACACACACACAAAATAGAACAATCTGTCTGGAATGTTCACAAGCTTAAAGTTTATGCGTGCTGCATATAGGGAGATGCTTACTTTCCCTCTTCATCCTGCATGGCAGGAGCTGTTCCAGCCTTCCTCATCTCCTCCAGTTCCTTCATCTTCTTCCAATCCTCTCGTGATTGTTTCTTTGGCTCCCCCTCTACCGACATCTCGGACTTGACCAGTTTCGTTACCACCGATGGTGGGGCATTAACTTGGAACGACATGGTCACACTAATGTGGTAAGTACTGTAAGGTAATAATATTAACAATTATTAACAATTGATAATGATGAACAAAATGAGCTACTGATTTTAATCAAACCTAAACATGCTAAAGGCATATCCAACAAAGATGAATTGCCATTTGTTATTCACAGATATGTAAGCAAGCATTAATTGTATTCAGTTCTGTATATACTGTAGAATCACTGATGATATTTGTATGTACTTGTACTTAACTACTGAGGTCACTCTTGCCATATTCGTAAGTGTATTTGATTTGTTTTTGGGGCCTGTAAAATCAGATGAGGCAACATGACATGATTTGGTAATGGTCAAAACTACGTTTCTGTAACAGGAGTTTTCAAAATCCTTACAACATGAATGAAAATGAGTATACCGTTGTTCAAACATGGGGATATGGGATTATATTTATAGGGTCTACATAACAAAAATGTCATGTAACAGTGCGGTCATCATAACCTTTCTGTGAACATGGTTAACTATTGACCCATACAATGAGTTGATCACATTTAGTGTAGAGAATTTTGTTGTCCAATAATTTTCTTCATAACGTCACTGTTTACTCTCATTTTAACAGGCAGGTTTGCCTTACACAGATATTGCAAATACTAGGATGAAACCTGTCTTTTATAAGTTAGGGATATGCTTTACAATTGTTCAGGTCACAACCAAAACAACAAGAATGTTCTAAGCGTCCAAAAAAACTATAATGCGATAATATATTAAAATCTTTGACCCCCACAGAGTTGGAAAATTTATGTTCTT
This sequence comes from Haliotis rubra, assembly GCF_003918875.1. Taxonomy (NCBI): domain Eukaryota; kingdom Metazoa; phylum Mollusca; class Gastropoda; order Lepetellida; family Haliotidae; genus Haliotis; species Haliotis rubra. The sequence continues at coordinate 679,521 of NW_025767401.1, read as the reverse complement.
TCAGTCTGTCAATCACAGATTTTGGGCCCCAGATTTCTCGTTCCAAGAAAAAAGGAGATTTGAAAATTCAGATTTCCAACAGTGTCCATTGACAAATTACGGGATACACCCGAACCGGACCCAAGCCGAAGCGGCCCCTGGATATTTAACCCAATCCGGCCCCTGGATATTTAACCCAAACCAGCCCTGGGTTAATTTATGGTAACGATGGTTCGGTGGTAATTATGTTTAATGGATAAAGATTACGATATATATTTTCTTTTATATAAAACATAGACATAATTGACAATGACAATACAGACAGATAAAGATTTCAATCAATTTATTATATATATACAGATATAAAGATTTCAATTAATTTATTATATATATATACAGACATAAAGATTTCAATTAAGCTTTGATGGCGCAAGAATTGGACACGTTATCCATGATGAACAATTTATGAATCATGTCCTTCAGATAATGTCTCTTATAAGATTATACGCAAGGTGAAGATAACAGTATACGGTACTTTTGACATTGAGTGAACGCAGTCAGTGTCAAGTAAAAGCATACTCTTAAGTCAACATATAAATTAATTCGCCTACGATAATCCGTTCAAAGAAATATTAAAACAACACATTCACTTCAATCACTCAGTGAGACGTGCGTAAAATAACAGTTTAGTTTTGGAGCTGAAGAATGTTTTAGTTTTCATAATGTTAGCAGCATACACTCTGTGAAAGGTGGTTAATGTGTGTTGAAAATATTAACAAATGTTCCACACATGGAAACATGCGAAAATATGAAGGACAACATTATTATTTGTGAATTCGTTACTGGAAACTTTGGCATAACAAAGGTGAAACGTGAACTCATTATATTGGATTTATGTGCTATTCTTATATTGGATTAATGTGTCAATTCTGTGGATACGATACAACGAAATGTAAGTACACGTTTTATTAGAGTTTAACATAGTATCGTTTTGCAATTGATCTTTTAGATTCTTAAAAGGATGACATGTACATAAAAGTCCTCTACCACGGGATCTCCGTGAACAGCAGCACTTGCATGTTCACTCGCCTCTCAACGACACTAATATTCGCAAATATATTTTCAAAAATCGATATTACATGTAAAGACATACGCCATGATACGGTATGAATAATAATCCTTTAACATAAATGACGAAAACAGGGAGTACTGCACTTTACCGGGCGCACTTTTTCAGATTAATTAGCGCTGCTGGTTGAAATATTTACTTCTCGGGGCTGGTTTGGGTCAAATATCAGGGGCCGGTTCGGGGGTAATTCCAAATTACAGTATCACAGTGAGCATGCAGACAGCGAATTTGTATGGGTTGTAGTCAAAAGGGCCGAAAGACAAAAGGGCCGAAAAAAAAGAGTCAAAAGGGCCAAGGCTAAAAGTCAAATAGGCCGAAATGAAAAGTCAAAAAGGCCGAAAAAAGGGCCGAAAATAAAATAAAATTTAATACATGATAATTTAATAAATTACGTAGTAAAATAGTATGAATAGTGTTTAGTTTGTTGTTTTTGTTTATTTTCAATGGAATTTGAACATGAGACTCAATGTCATGACAAATCCGTGTGGGATGTTTGTTTTTTGTTGTTGCTGTCGACTCAGTGTCTTAACTAATGAACTCACTTCAATTGACAACATGGTATATAACCTGCTTCCCAACATACAACATTCACAACACTAGCCATGGCTGTCCAGTGTGCACAGTGCCCTAAGACTATAAGAAGAAATCAGCATGCCTTAGCGTGTGATCAATGTCAGTCATGGACACACAGGATTTGTGGGACAGGGATGACTCGTGTCGGCTACCTAGACTTATGCAGAAGTGGAGAAGAATTTAATTTCTTGTGTCATTTATGCAAGACATCTATTCCTAACTTCACTCTCCAGTTCGATTCTTCAATAGATGCTCCATCCGTTGCTTTCGATGACACTCTTGAAGTTTAGGAAGTGTAAGTATATTTAACATCATAATATATAACATATAACTTAATGCCGATCAAACAATTATATATATTATATATTTTCAAGTTTATGAATTTTAATAACAACATTTTCTGTTGACATAACAGATCAATGGAGGAGGATATTCTTGCGGAGGAGCGGGAGGTGGAAGATCCTCCATACACGTTGGTATCGGACGGCTCACAGAAATCAAAACCCAAGCTGGTAGACAGGAATGGACTCACCTACGTAATAAAGGTATTGTTACATCTTAACCCTATTATATCAACCATACTATACCTGGATATTTCTATATTTAATGTTATTGTTTTTGACGTTATATTAACGTTATATTATTACATCTTTCAGGAGGTCACTCAGAATAAGATTTACTACAGATGTAGCAAACGTCCCTGTAAGGCAACTGTTGCCGAGACCAATTCAACAGGAGACAGAGTGCCAGGCATACATAACCACAGCCACACAGCAGAGGCAGGCAAAATTGTTTCAGTCGTAGTAAAGGGGTCAGGTGAGTAGTACTTTCTATTGATTGATTCCTGATTAGGATTAGTTAAATTGTCAATTGAACATCCTTAATTGTTAATTGGTAGATGTTAACGAATTGAATTGATTCTTAATTGGATCAATCAACCTTGTTGTTATAGGTGAAGAGGACTGCAACGCAAGACCTGTTTAAGTCTGCCAGGTCAATAGCTGAGGATGTCACCAGCGATATGTTAGATCCAATACTGCCATCCGGGAGCAGAGACAACCCTGAATATTTAGCTCAGACGCCAACAGGTGTAGAGAAAAACCTCGACCAAAGAATCCGAAGATTTGGAATTTGAATTTGAAAGTCATACGAAGATGCTCCACGCCCCTACCCCGTCCACCCCAAGTCCGATGCATTATGATGGATTTGAAGCTGCCACATGGAAGGTATTTGATCGACTCCTCCCCGATGTCAAGCTACGCGGCCTTGTTTTCCATCTTACACAAGCCATCTGGCGACATTGCCAGGAACACATTCATTCATTCGTATAAGCATCATATTCATATAGCCACAGTTTTCAAAGTCATCTTCTGTTCCTATTCTTGTCTTGAGAGCGTCGTCACAGAAGCTGGTTGATCTCTGTGACTACATGGAGCGACAGTGGATGAGTCACTCCATCTTCACAGTGGTCAGTTGGTGTGTATTCAACCAGTCAGTCCGCACCAATTATGAAATTGTGTGAATTATGAATTAATGAACTTGTGTGAATTATGAATGAATGAACTTGTGTAAATTATGAATGAATGAACTTGTGTAAATTATGAATGAATGAACTTGTGTAAATTATGAACGAATGAACTTGTGTAAATTGCCATAATGTTATTTTTGTTAATTATGTGTTGATTAAATATATGTATTGCCATTACATGAAAACTTGGCTACATGCTTTATTATTGTTATGCTGATATTATGCCACATGTGTCAATAAATAATGTAAAACCTTTCTAAACTTTTTTTCTATTCGGCCCATTCGACTTTCACCTCGGCCCTTTTGACTTTCACCTCGGCCCTTTTGACTTTTTCCATCGGCCCTTTTGACTAGGCACTTCTCGGCCCTTTTGTCCTTCGGCCCTTTTGACTAGTTCCCATTTGTATCATCGTGTTATGTGTTTTCGGAAACTGATTTACGTCTACGATGTTTTGCACTATCGGTTCTGCTACAGGAAACATAAAGAGCAAACTACTACACCTCTTCGAGGATATCTGGTCCAACTGAATCCTTGTTTATCTTGTGTCAACAATAGGCTTACAGAATATGAGTAAAATCGTCTTCACATCGTTTTTCGTGCGACTGATTACAAAAACCGGAAGTAAACATCAGATAGTGCTTCTATCAATGAACAACAGTAATATTTTCTGCTTACTAAGTTATTCGAATTTTGAAAATATTTCAAAAGCTACAAATGTCTTTTATCATAGTCCTCTTATTTCCGGCATATAAATATTTTTTATGCATATATTACATTTCTCATTACTTTGATGTGGTTGTACGGGATGTGTGGTGGCCCCTGAGCTCGAAGGGGAGGTAACTCTCAACACGTGCAAGAACATTGAAACAGTATGATGTTTTATTTGAAGCTTTGTCAAACTGTCATGCCTTTTTTCGTCAGAAAAAGTCTTCAAATTCAATCACTGAATAAAAGGGCATTTTCATATTCTCGGCTTGTGTGTGAAAGAAAAGAAAAAAGAGATACGAAGCAACAAAAGTTGTCTGAGAAGCGGCAGTACAATGACAGTAATATTGACAAACATTCAGTGCCAGTGGCCGTACAAATGCTGGCGAATAAATTTCATTTGGATTCTAAACCTGAAGGTATTGAGAAAAGAACTGTAAGTCCACAGAAGGAACTTAAAAACGTGTTGGTAGAATTATCTTGGGACGCAGAAGCATCTCTGAACAAAGCTAACTATGAAACGTCAACAAATGACATTGTTGATGAGGACGTCGATGAGATTGATGAAATGGTTGATGATGGATATTATGTTGAAACAATAACCCTGGAAGATGATAGCATTGAATCAACAAACAGAAAGAAGACAAAGAGACAAGTGAGAATCTCTGGCCACCCAGATCCATCAGTGCCCAAGAGTGACATTCCCTGCTCTGGATGTGGAGCTGACCTTCATTGTCAAGACAGCATAATTCCTGGATACATGCCAAGTGAAAAATTTAAGACACTGACGAGGAATGAGCTAAAGCAGTCAGTGTGTCAGAGGTGCCATTTGATGACACACCACGAATTATGTTTGAATGTCAAAGTTGATGCACATGATTACCCACAAATTATATCAAAAATCAGACAAGAAAGGGGTTTAGTTATTGTTATAGTTGATCTTATGGATATTACAAATAGTATATTTCCTAATCTTCTGAAATATATCGGAAGAAATAGGCCATTATATATTGTTGGTAACAAAGTTGACCTGATTCCTAAAGACCAAGCAGGATATTTAAGGTCTGTTAGACAGACATTATTTGCAGAATGTGAAAAGGCTGGACTCAACTATAAAGGGAGTAACATAAAGCATGTGTGCCTTGTCAGTGCCAAAACTGGATATGGAATAGAGGAACTTGTGACGAAGCTGATGCAGGATTGGAAACGACAAGGTATGTTACCATGGTAATGTGCACTGAGTAGTGATGAGTTCTTCTTGTCTCTGACATATTGTATTAGTGAGTGAGTGAGTTTATTTTTACGCCGCTATCAGCAATATTCCAGCTATATGGCAGTGGTCTGTAAATAATCGTGTCTGATCCAGACAATCCAGTGATCAACAGCATAAGCATTGATCTACTCAATTGGGAACCGATGACATGTGTCAACCCAGTCAGCGAGCCTGACCACCCGATCCTGTTAGTCGCCTCTTACGACAAGCATGGGTTAGTGCAGATCAATTCTAACCCAGATTTTCATGGGTCATATTGTATTAGACTGACATGACATCACGCAAGCAAACATTGTAAGCATGCTGAATATGTTTTATAATGTTTTGAATGTCAGTTCAAAATATATACTTTTGCAAGATACATTTTCAGACGGTCCCTGGGACTGAGAGTCACACAATTTTCCAGCCCATGGTGAATTTTACCTGTAGATAAAATTGTAACTACCAGTTAACATGAACACTTCCTTCCTCACAGACAGGCACAGGCAGTAAGTCTGGCATGGTGCAGGCCCTGAGAAAACCTCTAACTGAATACATGGTGTAGGGTTCATTTGTCTGATGAAAATACATATGGAGATGTTGCTACTAGGCATATCACCAGGAGATGATCCATGCAGCTGAACCCTTTGGTGGTGGTTCAGCGACACTATGGGGTTGGGTTTCATTTGACTGAAAGGGAGATCTCATTGCAGTACCTGGAATACTCAATGGTCAGTGTTCTCAATAGGACGTGCCGGGTACCACCATCAGGACTGACTGACTGACTGAATTTGGTTTTACGCCGCTTTACTTTAAGCAATATTCCAGCAACATCACGGCGGGGGACACCAGAAATGGGCTTAACAAATTGTACCCATGTGGACATTCGAACCTGGGCCTTCAGCGTGACGAGCGAATGCTTTAACCACTAGGCTACCCCACCGCCCGCCACTATCAGGACACCTTTTGATAACCCATCCCCTTGCCAGATGGTCAATATTCATGTATTATTGCTAGACTTCACCTCGAGCCATTATTGCCCATTTGTAGAACATCATTAAAACATTACCATGGCACACAAGGAGCCCGAATATGAACCCTATCAACATGTTTGGGGCTATCTTGGATGCCAAGTTCAAGCTAGAAATCCTCCAAATCTGCAGGAATTGGGAAACACCCATTCAATGGGAAACATGGGAAATGACGGAAGATTCGATGCTGAAAATTCAATGTATAGGGAGGAGAAAGACAGATGTTATCTGTGGCTCACCAGTGGTGGCTCATAAAATAACAATCATTATGTAAGAACTGTCTGACAATCAGATTGATGGTGCAGTCATGGTATACATACTTTCTGTCATTGATGACAGTCAGGGTTTTGTGTTTTCCTCTAAGATTGCAGACTGCCTCCGTGGTGTAGTGGTTAGAGCGTCCGCCTGGAGAGCGGAAGGTCGCGGGTTCGATCCCAGACCGCGTCATACCAAAAGACGTTAAAATATGGTACTTGTTGGTCCCTGCCTGGCACTTGGCATTAATGGGTACAGCAAGGACTGGTCTGCTCGGAGTCAGTATAATGTGTCTGAGTGGGGTATTCATGCTTCACTGTGGCATGGTATCTCAGTGGGCTAGCACTATAAAACCAGCTTCAGTCTGGCTAGTACAAGCAGTCGCACATACACATACACACGCATGCACGTCGTCATATGAGCGAAATATTCTCAAGCACGACGTTGAACCAAATTTCACCTCACCTCACCTCGTGTATATTATTATTTTGGCTTTGATTAACTTTGGTTTCTGATCCAATCAACTGGCACAATGTATTAATGATTCAGCAGAGACGATGGGGTAGCCTAGTGGTAGAAGCGTTCTCTCATCACACCAAAGACCCAGGTTCGAGTCCCCACATGGGTACGATGTTTGAAATCCATCTCTGGTGTCCCCTGCCGTGTTATTGCTGGAATATTGCTAAACACAGCATAAACCTCACTCACTCACTCACTTGATCACTCACTCACTCACTTGATCACTCACTCACTCCAATCAACTGGAAATTGGTATTTTGTCCAGAGATTTCTTGTTTTGGTTTTAGCGTCGAGTCATGCATGGACTAATTAAAGAACCACTAAACTTTGTTTTTTGTTACATCTTTAACCATTACATATGAAAGATTTGTCAGTCTGACTACTGCAAGGATCGGTCGAGACATCATCCAGCGTGCCACCATCTCAGAACACCAAATCTCCCTATTCAATTTAATAAAACTTGTATTCAGAATCAATTTAAGCTGTTTAAACTTTTGTTTTGTTATAACCATTACATATGAAAGATTTGTGGTTAGTCTTATTAAAAGTGGCCATTAAAAGTGGCCAAAAGTCGCCTGCTTCCCTCTCACCGCCAACGAAACCACAGACAGGTTACGAACTCTGTCGCCAGAGCACTGCAGTGACGCCATATGAGGAACGATTTTCAGTTAGTTGTATAGAAAATGTGTAGCACGCTCATCATTTTGATGATTTTCGACATCAATAATCTATTACATGCCGAATCGCTGCTTTGTCGTCAATTGCTCCTAGGGTCGGGCGATGGTGTCCCCATGCACAGATTTCCACAGGACCCCGCAGCAGTTCGTGCTAAATGGGTTATGTTTGTGAGTGCGGTTTAGCGCTGTGGAAGCCTGAAACGATATCTTACTTGTGTTCAGATCGCTTCACGGAAGTTAAAGAATCAAAACTACTTACTAGTTGTAGTAAAATATGCATATGATTGATGACCATAAAGATTTTCTATGACACAACTTGTAACATAACGATTTCTTCCTCGAAGTGAGGTTGTGGTCGAAATAACAATAATATTGTAAGTAGTATTATATTTGACACCCACCTCGCTGCCACGAGAAATTGTTATGATATACGCTATGTCATGCAAAATCCTATTATTATCAATAAAATACATATTTTATTACCAGTAGAAAGTAGTTTTGATTTTGTAACTCGGGTGAAAACAAACCTAAATACCATTTATCCTCAGACTGGCGGATGTTCTCACAGGGCCGCCATTTTAAAAATAAAAAATCTGTTAGAATTAATGAGATTATAGTTTGTTTTCATCAAGTTAGAAAATCAAGACTACTTTCTACTCGTTGTTAAATATGTATTGGAATCATAACCAAACGGATTTTGCATGACACAACTTATAACATAACGATTTCTTCCACGGAAGCGCAGGTGGGGGTCAAGTCACAATACTGCGCGCGATAAATTTCTTGCTACATTCCCATGGTTAATGTCCACTCACCAGTATGTAGATACTAGTCAATGTGCTGCCTTTATATTTGGTCTTATAATCCTAATTAGTTTATTATCACACTTGTATGCATTTTGAAACTAAATAAAAGCAGACGATCTGCTGATACTTATAGTGAATTTATAACAGAACTGTAATATCTAGACATTTTATAGTTTGCCAATGTGAATCATAATTCGCACACACACCCTAGTGCATGTTGTCTGTCTCATTACACTTCACGGCGAAAACAATGATTCTGTTGAATGCTACGACAAATGAATAAAACAAAATGCAAATATTAAAATTAAAACAGATTAAAGTTATAGGAACAATATCAGGCCATTACCTTGTTCGAGGAATGTATCCATCAATATCCACAAAACTGTTCCAAATGATGTGTCTTTTAACAGTTTAATATACGAAAAAGTGATAAATCTTTTCAGGTATTGGTGTATAGTCTCATTGGTCACCCAAGATAGCACACCTGGCAACTAATTGCATAATGTCCGCCTTTCTTTAAAAACAGTAATTTAGTTAGCCAATAATGGGCAATCAATCAATGTATTGCCGGTTAATCCTTTGAAAGAAGGACGTTGTTTTTACGCAGACACCGACACGACAGAGTGTATTCAGTATAGATTAGTAAATCTACATACATAAACACTACCTTTGACAATTCCGCTGTGTAAGATAAAAGTAATTAATCAATCAGCGTGTTATCGGTTAATCCTTTGATCGATGTTTATAATGTTGAATATTTACTCCAGACACAAGAAATGCCAAATGGGAACCTTTGTCGGTAATCTAAGTGTGTTACCACTAATTATACCTGTTATAAATTCATTAACTGACCATCAAGTGAATGATGACAAATAACATGTGTAGGTTTATACCACCTAACACGGGTTACAACGAGGGAGTATTAATTGCTGTATTGCATGTGAAAACTTATGGGCCGACACTGTTTTGAGAATACAAACAGATTTTTACATGACATGATTAAATATCGAGGTAAAACAACACAGAAATGGGATCAATTTGGATCAGTCATTATACAAATAGGGCCTAACGACACCAATCGATTTTGACAGAATCGCCTATGAAAACAAGTTGTAACTCGAAACTAGGCAAAGCAGGAGACAAAATTAAATGACAGTAGATTGTGAGAACATATAGCTTTCATTTTCCACAACAATTGTCACGATTTCAGGTTTATACAAGCCTGTAAACACGATAATTTACCCCCTAAAATGTAGATGAATTCTGCATCGGCTCTCAAAGCTATTCCCTCATATGACGCCACAGAGGCGCCGCCTGATTGGTTGAAATTTCGCTCATGGGTGAGAATTGTGCACTGTTGTCAAAAAGGTCGATTTAAGTCAATTAAAGGTCGAAATGAGTAGTTTTAATGACGGGTTTCATTTATAACGATGCCAGTTAGTGATTTATGTATTTGTACCCCTAGGGTTTATGTGACCTTTAATGCATTGAAAGCATTCATGGAACACACTGAATCATTTGGTTTCATCATTAGTCATATGTCAGTTGTACTTTCAAGCTTTAGGATTCACCTTCTATTTTGTAGCAACGTGGGTATGTGGGTAAGTTCTCAGTTTGTCCTCATTCTGCAGTCATCACCTTACATGTATTGTGGAAATGTCTTCAGGAACAACTCTGAATCTCTTGAAGTTCCCCAGTATCCAGCCTGATGGGTGGCGAATCCATAAACGTTTACAGAGGATGCAACAGACCAGGTCAGAGCATGAGGAAGAGATGAAACTGCAGAGGACCAAATTGAACGAGAAGGGTCTGCCGAAATATGCCACACTCAAAGGTCAGGATATTTATTCTACATTTTTCTTTCCTAGACAAGGGGCAAGACCATACAAAATGCCATGCCGATTTTGTGTACATGGACTGTCTAGCATAATGAATTTGCTTCTACTCATCATCTATATCACATTTATAACTTCGTTTGACGTGTTGGAGAATTTCATCGTAATAATAGCATGCTTGTAATGCGCTGTTCTCCATGTACAACATGCTCAAAGCGCAAGACATAGAAGTACATACAAACAGACTATAGCAGAGAATAAAACATTAGAGAGATACATGGAAACAATGCAATGAATTATCGTTTACACTCATAAGCTAATCTGAAAAAGTGCGTCTTTAGTAAAGATTTAAAATTAGAAAGTTCTGTACAGTCACGTAGATATTGAGGTAGTTGATTCCAGGCTGTAGAGGCTGCATACGAAAAGGACCTTTCACCATACGTAGAAGTCCTAACAGTGGGGATAACGAGGAAACGTTTAACCTGTGAACGGAGAGAGCGACATGGGCGGTGCTGTGTGAGGGACTTGGCCAGATACGAAGGGGCAGATCCAGACAGACAGCGGAAAGTGAGGCACAGAAGCTTGAATTGAATCCTATAGTGAATGGGCAGCCAGTGTAAAGAATGTAGGAGTTTCAGAGCATCATCAGATTTTACGTGACTGGGTCACTATCGTGCAGCAGCGTTTTGCACATGCTGAAGTTTCCTTATCTGTGTCTTAGTGGCACCAGCGAGAAGGGAGTTACAGTAATCAATCCTGTTCATAACTAGAGACAGGACAAGAGTGGTGGCAGATTCGGTGGTGAGATATGGTCGGATATGTCCAATAGTACGCAACTGAGCAAAGCAGCTCTGGACTAGATGGGAAACGTGATCATCCAGTGACACATCTGAGTCGATAATCACACCAAGGTCTTTGACCTTGTCAGCGATTTGGATGTTTGTATTATCAAACCTAAAACATGTAAGACCACACTGTGATCTCCTTTTCTGTGGCCCTAGGACAATGCATTCCGTCTTGTCACTATTCAGTTTTAGCAGAGTCAGGTCTTAGACCGCCACCAACTTTGAACATGAACGCTAGTGACTTGAGTAATGAATTCAAGTTGTGGATGGAATCTTACAAATTGTTTGAAATAGCCAGTGGAGTTGATGAAAAAGAAGATAAAGTGAGAAGAGCAACGTTACTTCATTGTTTGGGACTTCCATGTCAACATATACCTGGTGAAAAGACTCTTATGCTTCAACTGTAACTAGGTTGGAGGGTTATTTCATTCCCAAGAGGAACATTGTTGCTGAACGTTACAGATTTAGGTCTAGAGCACAGAGTTCTGATGAAAGCATTGATATTTATGTGACAGATTTACGTGAACTTGCTAAAACATGTGAGTTTGGTACTTTGAGTGATGAAATGCTTCGTGATCAGATAGTTGAAAAGTGTTATTCCAAACATTTGCGAGAGAAACTTTTATTACAAGATAATTTGACTTTGGAGTCAACTTTGAAGATAGCTAGATTATATTAGATGGCTATGGAGAATTCCAAAACATTTTGTGGAAATTTAACTACTGTGAATAAGGTTAAGGTGTCTTCGCAGCCTGCTAAACCATTCCAGTGCTATAGATGTGGTTATTCTGATCATCATCCATCTGAATGTGGATCTATTGGTGCAACTTGTCTATCTTGTAAAAAGAAAGGTCATTTAGCTAGAGTGTGCAAAAGTAGAAAGTGTAAGAAGCCTGAGGCTAGTGTTTCTGTTTCACACAGGTCTAGAGGTAGAGGAAAGACTTAATCTAAGCAGCATGGTTACAAGCCAAGGTTAAATTCAGTCTCGTAGAGGATGGTGATTCTGATTCATTTTCTGAATATGCAGAGTTTGTACACTATCTTGACTCAGATTGTTCAACTACTATTGATGTAAATGAATGTAACATAACCATGTATGTTGATTCTGGATCACTGAACAGCATTATTTCTTCAACAACTTATGATAAGTGTTTCAAACATTTTCCTTTGTCGAGAACTGCTAAAATGTTCAAAGGATATGGACAGTCCAAACCATTGAACTGTTTGGGATATTTTGTTGCTACACTCAGACATAGTGGTAAAGAAGTTTCTGACAGAATCTATGTTATGTCTGGTAATGACGTGTCATTACTGGGAAGAAAATCATGTTTGGATCTTGGTGTGATAAGCATTAACACTGTTCATTCACCTGTTGATATTGACTATCTGTTTGATGAATATGAAGATGTGTTTGATGGTATAGGTATGATCAAGGGTTTTACTCATACTATCAAGGTAGATGAATCTGTTCCTCCAGTTACTCAACCTTTGCGTCGTTTGTCACATTCTATGGTTGAAGCTGTGAATTCAGGATTGGATCTAATGTTGGATGATGACATTATAGAACAGGTTCATGGTGCTACACCTTGGGTATCTAACATTCATTGTGTACCAAAGCCCAATTCATCAGAGATAAGGGTGTGTTGTGATCTTCACGAGGTGAACAAAGCAGTTGTTAGGGAGAGATTTCCAATTCCTACGATTGATGATACACTTCATGCTTTGAAATCGGCTAAGTACTATGCTAAGTTGGATTGTAAGCGAGGGTTTTGGCTAATTGAACTTGCTGAAAATTCCAGAGACATTACCAGTTTTGTTACTCATAGAGGATGTTACAGATTCAAGAGATTACCATTAGGTTTGAACTCAGCATCAGAGGCTTATCAGAAAGCTATGACTTATGTTTTTCAAGGTATAGAAGGTCTTGAGAAATACATTGATGATTTGATCTGTTATGCAGAAACATTGGATGAACTAGTTCTGAGATTAAGAAAGATTTTTCAGAGGTGTAGAGACTACAATCTGAGGTTGAATAAATCAAAGTGTAAACTTGGACTAACAGAGATTGAAGTGTTAGGACATGTTGTATCACCTTCAGGAATTAAGCCTAATCCAAAGAAAGTACAAGCAGTAGAATTAGCTTCCCCACCAATGAATGTGTCAGAACTTAGATCATTTCTTGGTACGTGCAACTATCTCATGAAGTTTGTGCCTAATTTTACAGAATTATGTGAGCCATTGAGAAAGTTGACTAGAGCTAGTATTCCGTGGAAGTGGGATGCTCATGTTGAAACTGCATTCAATGCTTTGAAGAAAGCTATTAGTAAAAGTGCTTCTTTAGCATACTATGATTTGAATGATACTACAGTTCTCATTACTGATGCTAGTCCAGTTGGTCTTGGGTCTACAGTGAAGCCTCGTTAATCCGGACGGTAGTGTTTCTCAGTAAATTCGTCCGGATTGCGAATAGTCCGGACTACTGAATCAAGACCCAAGTTGCTTCCCTAACTATTACAAAAACGACACGAATCTGGATAAAACAAATAAGCATTTAATGTAAAGCTTAATTCATCACATCAGTAATTTTACCGAGTGACATCCGCATGTTGATCCGACGTGTCTGATCACGTCCTTCCTCAGCACAGGTGAGGTAATGTCTAACAAGCGATCTATTGTAGTATGCCTTGAATGTCCGAACTATTCCTGCATCCATCGGTTGTGTATGAGACGTGGTATTTGATCACATTTTGCAAAGTTAGCGAAGCACACTTGTGACTTGCAGCATTGTCGTAAAGCAAAATCACTTTAAGTCCACGTGACCGCATCTGTCTGTCTGCCTTTGTATTGTGGTGTCAATCAAAGTGTAAATGTACAGCATCTTCAGTCGGGAGCTTTTAATGTCTAATTAAAACAACAACCCAGTTGGCCAGTTAATTAAGTAAACATCGCCAGGAGGTGTTGTTACGGTTCGTGAACACGACTGACAGCATCCGGACTGTGAAGCAATTTACTGTTTATTTTACTGATTGGTGACAGCTACTTACCGTCCGGTTCCGGAAACCGAATTTCCGGATTATCAAGGCAAATTATATAGGCATAGATTGGTAACAAGCTGAAATCGTCCGGGAGGCGAGACATCCGGATTATCGGAGTCCGGACTAACGGGGCTTCACTGTATATTGTTACAAGAACAGTCAAGTGGTCCCTTGAAACCGATAGCTTTTGCAAGTCGTTCTCTCACTGAAACAGAGAGGAGGTATTCACAGATTGAACGTGAAGCGTTAGGATGTGTTTGGTCAGTTGAACATTTTCACAAATATCTGTAGGGTAGGAAGTTTGTTTTGCAAACTGATCATCGTCCTTTGATTCATATGTTGACTCAACAGAAAACTGTACAGTTACCTCCACGCATTCAGAGATTTGCTTGGAAATTGCAAGGGTATGATTTTGACATTGTTCATATTCCTGGCAAGAGTAATATTGCTGACTTTTTGTCTAGACAACCTTTGTCATCAAAGAAATCTGAAAATGTTGCAGATCTTTATGTCAGGTCTGTGGTTGATACATGTATTTTGGATTTGAATTCAGTTTCACTGAATGAGTTGAGAGATGCTACTTTGCATGATTCAGAGCTTGTAAAAGTAGGGAATTCAGTTGATTCTGGAATTTGGAATTGTGAAAGTGAATATTTTAGATACAAAGATGAACTCTCTATGTTTGAATCATTATTGTTGAGAGGAGAAAGAATAATTGTGCCAACTGTGTTGAGAAAGAAAATTCTGGACATTGCACATTTTCACAAATATCTGTAGGGTAGGAAGTTTGTTTTGCAAACTGATCATCGTCCTTTGATTCATATGTTGACTCAACAGAAAACTGTACAGTTACCTCCACGCATTCAGAGATTTGCTTGGAAATTGCAAGGGTATGATTTTGACATTGTTCATATTCCTGGCAAGAGTAATATTGCTGACTTTTTGTCTAGACAACCTTTGTCATCAAAGAAATCTGAAAATGTTGCAGATCTTTATGTCAGGTCTGTGGTTGATACATGTACAGTGTACTCTGTCAATACCGGCATCAGTCGGGACCAAATAAAAATGCCGGTTTTGACAGAGTGCCGGTTTAGCTAGGTCCGCTTATGACGCCTGCGCTAATTAAAATTATAAACTATTTTTCGCAATGTTATTGAAAACAACGATTCTTGTTTATGCTTCAGCAGCGGGTCTACAATAGCATTGTCAAAGAGCAAAGTAACGATGTTTCAAACATCGAGGAAATCATTAAATAAATTGAAATCAACAATAACATTCATAAAAGTTGTCAAACGTGCATATAAAATTACTATTTCCATACTTTTGTGCGATCATGCAATGTAAGTCAAGTCACTGACAAGTTACATCTCGGCTTTCACCGCCTCCGTCTTGACGCCCGGACACGATGCTTAATGTGAAAATATATGCTTGAAGCATTGATGTCATAAGCCGTAACCTAGCACGATATGTCCAATATGTTCCATAATTTTTCGCTTACAGGACGGTATCCATTTCCATAATATGATTGGCTGCTTAGGTCACGTGTCTGATTTTGACCAATCACGAGCCTTCTAAGCAGAGTATAGTGAAAAAGCGTCGTTAGAAACCAATCTTTATCCAATAAAATCGCTTCTTACAAATGTGAAAATACTCGCAAGAGTACAGTGATATTGTTGATGTTCAGAGCTTTAAACGATACCGCCATCAAACGATTAAGCCTCTATGTAAGTGACACGCGTTACACTCACTAATTAACAAGAAACTGATTGACACTTCCGCTTCTGAATAATCTCGAGTCAATAATTGCGAATCAACAAAATGTAAACACTTGCTTGTTTATACAGTCAAACTGCCCACTACATGTATTAATTACTCAGGGTAAGTGTTACATTACCACTCACTGATTAACAAGATACTGATTAACACTTCCCGTTTCTGAATAATCTCGAGTCACAGTTTTAATTGTGTTGTTACATCATTTGGACCTAATTGCATCAAAGGGTTACGCCGTCTTTCATGTGCCGGTTTTTACAGATTGGTTTTTATAACAACTTGTTCGTTGGGACTGAAAAACAATGCCGATATCCTGAATAGACAGATGCCGATGTTTACAGAAGTTTCTAAATGATAATAACGTGCATTTCTGCCGGGACTGAAACTTTGTGCCGATGTAGACAGAGTGCCGGTGTTTACAGAGGCCGGTATTGACAGAGTCCACTGTATTTTGGATTTGAATTCAGTTTCACTGAATGAGTTGAGAGATGCTACTTTGCATGATTCAGAGCTTGTAAAAGTAGGGAATTCAGTTGATTCTGGAATTTGGAATTGTGAAAGTGAATATTTTAGATACAAAGATGAACTCTCTATGTTTGAATCATTATTGTTGAGAGGAGAAAGAATAATTGTGCCAACTGTGTTGAGAAAGAAAATTCTGGACATTGCACATGAAACTCATCAAGGAATAGTCAGGACAAAACAGTTTCTACGAGCAAGATTCTTCTGGCCGAAGATG
Source organism: Haliotis rubra (assembly GCF_003918875.1). Taxonomy (NCBI): domain Eukaryota; kingdom Metazoa; phylum Mollusca; class Gastropoda; order Lepetellida; family Haliotidae; genus Haliotis; species Haliotis rubra. The sequence continues at coordinate 662,839 of NW_025767401.1, read as the reverse complement.
GATTCAGATGTTGAACATTTAATCAATAACTGTACATTATGTGTATTGAATCAAAAGCTACAGGATGATACTCCGTTACAACCTGTTGAACAAGCGCCTGAAGTTTGATCGAAGATTGCCATTGACATTGTAGGACCTATTGGATCAGACTATTTATTAACTGTGATTGACTTTTATTCGTCATATCCGTCAAGCAGTTGTGATTAGAGACATTACATCATCTTCAGTGATTGAGAAGCTTGAAAGAATATTTTCAGAGCATGGATTTCCTGAAAGCATTGTTACTGACAATGGCCGACAGTTTGTTAGTTCAGAGTTTTGTAAATATCTGAAGATGGCAGGTATTTCACACATCAGATCTTCACCATATTTTCCTAAAAGTAACGGGAAAATTGAACGTTTTCACAGATGCCTTAAGAAATCTTTCAGAACTGCAACCAGTGATGGAAAGGATTGGAAAGTACAACTTCCAAGAATTCTGCAAACTTACAGAGCTACAACTCATTGTGCAAGTGGAGAAACTCCAGCTATGTTATTTCTTAACAGGGACATTAAAACAAAATTACCTGTGTTGAAATCTACAAAGGTTGATCCTTTATTATCTAGGAAATTGGAGTATGCAGAGAAAATGAAGACCTATGCTGACGAGAAACGTCATGTAAAACATCATACATTTGATGTGGGCGATATTGTGTACGTAGCAAACATTGTGCATGGAAAGTTAGAACCGACATTCAACAATGTGAGACATGTTATCTTGCATAAGAAACAGAGAGACTGTTTCCAGATTGTTAATTGCAACACTGGAGTGATCACTGTCAGAAATGTGAAATATCTTAGACACGTCCCATGTATGGAAGGTTATTCAGAGATATTAGAAGAAACCATCCAGGAACTGGTGCCTCGAGCTCCGAATATACATGTGACACTACCTGCTCCAGAGCAACCTAAACCTGTTGACGCTGGACATGGTGAGACAGAACATTCAGATGTTGGTCCAGAAGTACCAATATCGAACGATCTTTAGGTTAGAGAACCACGACGTTCGCAGAGAATCAGAAAACAACCTGAAGGATTTCAGGACTATGTCTTGAAATGAACTTTGAACTGTCATCGAATATATCTGAATGACTGAGAGCATTGAGAACTAGGATACTCTTAAACTGTCTGTATAATATGTATATAATATATCAGGAAATCAATTCTTTGATATTGGGCTGGTGTTATTTGATATTGCATTATTTCGTAAATATCTTGTCATTGGTGAATTGAATGTTTGGTATTATTTGATATTACATTATTTCGTAAATATCTTGTCATTGGTGAATTGAATGAAAGTATGTTCACTGTATCAGGTATCTAGTAAGCGTAAACAAATATGTATATTAATACAACAATAATTGATAAGCTCTACAAATGTTATATATTTTCATATTAACATTTCACAGTTGTTGAGAGAATGATTAGAACCAACTCGTTTGTGAAACGTGTGAATGATTAAACATGGGAGGAATGTAGCGTAGTGATATTATACATCATGTGATGTAATGCGCATGTTCGTGGCAAACCGGATGCTCTGGCACTGGGGAAGTAAAAGGCATATCGTAAACACTTAGTTGTGTCGTCTCTCCTCCTAGGAACAGCAAGTCATGCAGTGAAGGACCCAGAACACTACATACACCCTGTCCAACTGAAAGATTAACATTATAAGAATGATTATATTGTGATAACTATCATTTAGCATGTAACATGATGTTGATACAGACTTTATGATCAGATGAAAATATTATTTGAGTCATTTTGTCAGATTTGGGTGGCAGTGTGTTTACTCCAACTATAACAAGGTGTGTTGCATCATAGAGATACTGTAAATACTTGGTTAATGGCTTGTTTTTAAGATAAAGCTGGCTTTTATGAGTCTGCAAGATGTTTTACAGTTGTTCATATGATCAGAGAGAAAACAATGTTTCATGTACAAGATGTTTTACAGTTGTTCATATGATCAGAGAGAAAACAATGTTTCATGTACAAGATGTTTTACAGTTGTTCATATGATCAGAGAGAAAACAATGTTTCATGTACAAAATGTTTTACAGTTGTTCATATGATCAGAGAGAAAACAATGTTTCATTTAATTTGAGGATATATACGTTCTCAACAATTCAAACCTTCAAATATATGTTGTTGCTCAAACTATTGTACTTAAAATATTTTTATCCAATTCTCAATTCCAAACCTTTATGTGTAGGTTACCGTGGCCTGACTGATTTCCGTGCAGACCGAGAAGTGAAGAAGAAAGAGGAAGACATGGGTTACGAAGGTCAAGAACTTGTTAGCTTCTCAATGTCAAGGTCAGGAAACCTACAGGAACTGTCTGGACTCGGAGAAAACAGAGAAAGACCATTCCGTGACATGTCTGTGCTTGGGAAGTTGTCACAGAGCAGATGGACGTATGACACACCAGGTGTGGTCAATCAGCAACAGGTGGGTCACAATGGTGAAGGGTCAAATGCAAATTCCTCAGCTAACATTTCCAAATTCATTACTTGGAGGCTGAAATTCTGCAAAACGCTTGACTGGTTTGTGAGTTTATTTGCCAGATTGATGATTATTGATACCTTTGTCCAACTATTAACATGGAATGAATGGATCATGTTTGCCTTCTGGGTTTATCAGGGTTTTAGAAGAATTAACATTCGCCTGGACTATCAAATCATTAACAGAGACATACAAGAATTAACATTTGCCCGGACTATCATATCATTAACAGAGACATACAAGAATTAACATTCGCCTGGACTATCAAATCATTAACAGAGAAATACATGAATTAACATTCGCCTGGACTATCAAATCATTAACAGAGACATACAAGAATTAACATTCGCCCGGACTATCAAATCATTAACAGAGACATACATGAATTAACATTCGCCTGGACTATCAAATCATTAACAGAGACATACATGAATTAACATTCGCCCGGACTATCAAATCATTAACAGAGAAATACATGAATTAACATTCGCCTGGACTATCAAATCATTAACAGAGAAATACATGAATTAACATTCGCCCGGACTATCAAATCATTAACAGAGAAATACAAGAATTAACATTCGCCTGGACTATCAAATCATTAACAGAGACATACATGAATTAACATTTGCCCGGACTATCAAATCATTAACAGAGAAATACAAGAATTAACATTCGCCTGGACTATCAAATCATTAACAGAGAAATACATGAATTAACATTTGCCTGGACTATCAAATCATTAACAGAGACATACATGAATTAACATTCGCCCGGACTATCAAATCATTAACAGAGAAATACAAGAATTAACATTCGCCTGGACTATCAAATCATTAACAGAGACATACAAGAATTAACTTTCGCCCGGACTATCAAATCATTAACAGAGAAATTCATGAATTAACATTCGCCCGGACTATCAAATCATTAACAGAGACATACATGAATTAACATTCGCCGTGACTATCAAATCATTAACAGAGACATACATGAATTAACATTCGCCCGGACTATCAAATCATTAACAGAGACATACATGAATTAACATTCGCCCTGACTATCAAATCATTAACAGAGAAATACAAGAATTAACATTTGCCTGGACTATCAAATCATTAACAGAGACATACAAGAATTAACATTCGCCCGGACTATCAAATCATTAACAGAGAAATTCATGAATTAACATTCGCCCGGACTATCAAATCATTAACAGAGAAATACAAGAATTAACATTCGCCCGGACTATCAAATCATTCACAGAGAAATACAAGAATTAACATTCGCCTGGACTATCAAATCATTAACAGAGACATACATGAATTAACATTCGCCCGGACTATCAAATCATTAACAGAGAAATACAAGAATTAACATTCGCCCGGACTATCAAATCATTAACAGAGAAATACATGAATTAACATTCGCCTGGACTATCAAATCATTAACAGAGAAATACATGAATTAACATTTGCCCGGACTATCAAATCATTAACAGAGAAATACATGAATTAACATTCGCCCGGACTATCAAATCATTAACAGAGACATACATGAATTAACATTCGCCTGGACTATCAAATCATTAACAGAGAAATACATGAATTAACATTTGCCCGGACTATCAAATCATTAACAGAGAAATACAAGAATTAACATTCACCTGGACTATCAAATCATTAACAGAGAAATACAAGAATTAACATTAAGTTATACAGGAATGGATATGTGTCATGAGTCTTTGTGTCCATGTTATTAGCAGCTTGTTTTAAGGCCAGCCAGTCACAGTCAAGGGAGATAACTCTGTGTGCCTTAAGAAGATTGTAATGTTCTTCCCCAAAGATTATCAGTTTGACACACAAACAGCTGATTTCTGCCCGGACACCCTTTGGTGAAGATAGGCAATCTTGCGTCCTAGAAACAATGTTTTATCAGTTTGACACACAAACAGCTGATTAGGCACTGATTAGAGGGTGTCCTCTCGGACACCTCTGCAGACACCTTTGGTGAAGATTATGGCCTGTTTGTTTTTTGCATATCTTGCTCCAACTTTTCTTCATTAACTTCAGCCGTATACCGTGACTCAGGAAACAATGTTAGTGTCAGCCCAAAAGAGATTTAGGTGGTGAGAAAAATCATTTATCATTTTGAACCTTGAACTTTAATTAGGCACCCTGATTGAGACCCATAGTTCACCTTCTTTTGACTCTTTGTTGCTGTTTGGGTTCCCAAATGGGAGATAACCATTGAGAGCAATTCATTTTGACTCTTTGTTGCTTTTTGGGTTCCCATGGGAACATGGTTCTCTGTTGTTTTTTTGTTTTATTTAGAAACTGCACTTGCAAACTTCACATCCAGTGTAAAATGATGCTACTTGTTACTAAGAGCAGGGTATGAAACTCAAAAAACTTTCAGCCAGAGCACAGGGCTGGTTAGATGTAAAAATTGCCAGCTCTGACCGAAACTGACCTGCCCACAAAAGAAATACTAATAATATATACATGTCTAAATTTTAACCTGACCGTCGGGCAGGTGAGTTTTCAAATCTGGCAGTCCATGTTATAAATACCCCGTCCCAGGCAGTCGGGCAGGCAGGTATTTCGAACGCTGCTAAGAGATGACTAATATATCATGAACATTAACTTTCTGGAGTCTTCAAGAAATATTCTGTCATAATGTTTCAGTAAGTGAAGTGAGTTTTCTAAGAATTAAACATGTTTTCAGGCCCTGACAACTTCTAAGATATGTTCCATCGTCAAGTGTTTAAAACACTAAACAGTAGTTCCAAAATTGTTTGTGTTCGATTATGAGAAAATGTGATTGATTACTTGGTCGTTTGGTTACTGTGACCAATCTTTGATTATTTCAATTCGGAACACCACTACCTAGTAGATACATATTTACCTGAGTGAGTTTTATCCCCCCAGCATATAATGTGTCCGTATGTCTGTAATCAGTTTGTTTCCACAGTGTAACTAAAACAAGGTTCAATATCTTTCAACAATAATTGGTAAATATATCAAACAACCTAAACTGATGCCTTCTGCAGTTTGCAAGTGCTTGGAATGTTTACTTTTCTCAATTTCCATGGGAACAATTTGGACTTAGTTTCAAAAGGGAGGGTGGGCACCGTTTTCAGAAGGAGTACTTGAAAACCGTTCAATATCTTTCAAGAAAACATTTGAACCATCTGGGATATTTCTAAGTAATGGTATCTGATGCTCATACAATTGTAATATGCGTGGTTCTCAGTAAACTACCAGTGACAGCTGAGTTAAGCTAACGTAGTATTTAGGAACATGGTGTTGAATCAACCTTTCTTGGACTTTGCGTTGTGTACTTGTACCAGAAATAGGCTTCACACATTGTACCAATGTGGGGACAGGGTCTTGGGCGTGACGAGCAAACACTGACAACTAATTAGACCGAGTGTTGGACTGGCATGTTGGAGCCATAGAACAGTACCCTTTAATAAAGTTGTCTCTCAATATGAAGTTAAAGCATGGTGGATGTATTGTTCTCCTGTTTTATCTCCCCCTGACCTGTAGATCCTGAACCTGCTGACCCCCGAGGAGTTGAAGGTCGTCCTACACAAGGTGGTCTCGGCACCTCGCGTGTTTGTGCTGAAGCAGTCTCAGACGCTCTTTGTATCAGGCCTGGGCAGGATTGACTATTGTCAGGTTAGAAACGCATCTTGTTCTATGTAAATCAAACCTCTCTTATGCAGATACTTATACATGAATTTTCAGATTACTGAAAATCTTCTCCACTGACAAGAATTACCTCCCCTACCTGATTTCTATGGATTCCTTAAACCCCCCTATTGTATGAAGTATATGACGTTTTCAGATTATTGTGTCCAGCTGCAAAATGTTATGACATCCCTTCAGATGATAACAAACTTACTCCATAAAATTTGCGATAAACAATCACAAGACATGCATTTCCTGTTCTGCATGGCATTGTATTGTATGCAGGAATGGATGCATTTTCCTCAAAATTTATTTAGTTGTAGTTGAAGTTTAATGTGCATATTTCTTTATTATATCTGATTTTGTGAGATTTCATCACTCAATATTATATAGTTTTACAAACTGACAATCCACAAGGTCTTGATTGTAATGATTGATTGAACTCACCATGTATATCAGGAGCTAGTGGTTCTGTGTTAGAACTCTTAAGTGAACACTAAGAGCTTGAAAAGAAAATACCAGCTTGTAGTGTTGCTTGATTGTTCCCTTTCACATCCAGTAAAATCTTATGTCAAGTATGAATGTCTTTTGAACAAAGTCAATATTTAGAAGGCATGTTTTAATGCATCCAAATAAAGTCCAGTTTTAGAAACATGTACATGAAACATGGGTGTTTGCAGAGCCAGGAGTTCCTTAACTTTTACTTTTTATTTTCATTAAAGTTTCTGTGTGTTTGAACTTGTGTGTACAGTGTTCACATCATAAGCTGCTGTGGATGTTCCAGGGCGAGCGGTCAATATTCCTGACGGTGCACAGCTCCCCAGACCTCCCTGTTCACGTGAAGGACACAATCGATGCGGACAGCTTCTATGAAGAGAGGATCGGGACTAAAGCTTTCGCTGTAAGTGTTCCTGAGTCTTCTCCCGTGAAGATCCGGGTTAGAATTGATCTTCAGTAACCCATGCTTGTCGTACGAGGCAACTACGGCATGAAGTGGTCAGGCTTGCTGACGTGGTTGACACATGTCATCGATTCCCAAATGCATAGATTGATGTTCATGATGTTGATCACTGGATGGTCTGGTCTAGACTCGGTTATTTATAGACCACCTCCATATAGCTGGAGTATTGCTGAGTGCAGCGTGAAACTAACTCACTCACTCACTCACTCCTGAATCTCCTTCAGCCAGTGAGGTCAGTTTGTGCTTTAATCAAACCTGTCTTCATTACCCCCATATTCCTGAGTTTTGTTTGTGTGTAATCACTGAAGGCCAAAGCTGTGCACACCCATGTCCCCTTATCTGGCGATAATCATGACTGGGGAACATCTGCTATGCTGGTTACAGCCCCCCTGGAAATACAGTTACCAATTAACTCCTGCAGTTTTACCTTCACAGATATACTTGGCGAGGAAACAATAGATAAACAAAATTTCCTTGTGTACTATGAATGTTCTACTTCGAGGCATTTTTCAGGAAATATAGTTCTTGTAGCTGACAAGAGGGTTAGAAACAAAGCATGTGAATAGTGACATTGTCCTTTCTCAAGTTTTTGTATTTTCTGATCTGACTAGAAGTGGGTTTTGTGAAAGGAATGATAGGATTAGCATTATATGCCACCAGGTGCCAGCACCTGACAGTGATTGGATGGAACGCATACCAGCTCTGATTGGACAAGAGTTCATTATGACAGGAATTGGATGGGATACAGCTGTTGCCGACCTGCAGCTCTCATCTCTTGGTAAGAGCTGTGACGTGGCAGGGATTATGTGAATATAGGGCCCTGAAGTAGGTCACGGCACTTTGCGAGACTTTAGTACTTCCAGTGACAAACAACATTTCATACCTTTTCGAATGCTCTCATGGTTGTCACTTGACAGTAAGGAACCGATAATCCTTGCAGGAATAACACATTTCTGATTTAACCGTCCCCAAATTAGCCAACTATTAAGACTGTCAACACCTGCCAAGCATGGATGTACACTTGGTTCGGCCTAGTAAAGTCATATTTGGCAGTCGCGTAATTTGGAACTTCAACTGCTTCTTGTATATATGCTTGTCACTGGTAATCTTGTACCGGAAGTAAGCTGGGTCCTGTCTCGTATATTGCAAGTTGGTGCACTCAATGGAAGCCAGGAACCAGCTTAGTACCAGAAGTAGAGCCTCTTACAGAGACTAACAGGCCCTATTTCAGACTGGGTGTCTGTGCTTGTTGTATGTTTCAGGCTGGGTGTCTATGATGGTTGTGTATTTCAGGCTGGGTGTCTGTGATGGTTGTATATTTAAGGCTGGGTGTCTGTCATGGTTGTATGTTTCAGGCTGGGTGTCTGTGATGGTTGTATGTTTCAGGCTTGGGTGTCTGTCAGGCTTGGGTGTCTGTGATTTCCAGGCTGGGTGTCTGTGATGGTTGTATATTTCAGACTGGGTGTCTGTGATGGTTGTATATTTCAGGCTGGGTGTCTGTGCTGGTTGTATGTTTCAGGCTTGGGTGTCTGTGCTGGTTGTATGTTTCAGACTGGGTGTCTGTGATGGTTGTATGTTTCAGGCTGGGTGTCTGTGATGGTTGTATATTTCAGGCTGGGTGTCTGTGATGGTTGTATGTTTCAGGCTGGGTGTCTGTGATGGTTGTATATTTCAGGCTGGGTGTCTGTGATGGTTGTATATTTCAGGCTGGGTGTCTGTGATGGTTGTATATTTCAGGCTGGGTGTCTGTGATGGTTGTATATTTAAGGCTGGGTGTCTGTGATGGTTGTATATTTCAGGCTGTGTCTGTGATGGTTGTGATGGTTGTCTGTGATGGTTGTTGTTTCAGGCTGGGTGTCTGTGATGGTTGTATATTTCAGGCTGGGTGTCTGTGATGGTTGTATATTTCAGGCTGGGTGTCTGTGATGGTTGTATATTTCAGGCTGGGTGTCTGTGATGGTTGTATATTTCAGGCTGGGTGTCTGTGATGGTTGTATGTATATTTCAGGCTGGGTGTCTGTGATGGTTGTATGTTTCAGGCTGGGTGTCTGTGATGGTTGTATATTTCAGGCTGGGTGTCTGTGATGGTTGTATATGTTTCAGGCTGGGTGTATATTTCAGGTGGGTGTCTGTGATGGCTGTATTTCAGGCTGGGTGTCTGTGATGGTTGTATATTTCAGGCTGGGTGTCTGTGATGGTTGTATATTTCAGGCTGGGTGTCTGTGATGGTTGTATATTTCAGGCTGGGTGTCTGTGATGGTTGTATATTTCAGGCTGGGTGTCTGTGATGGTTGTATATTTCAGGCTGGGTGTCTGTGATGGTTGTATGTTTCAGGCTGGAGTGTCTGTGATGGTTGTATATTTCCAGGCTGGGTGTCTGTGATGGTTGTATATTTCAGGCTGGGCTGATGTCTGTGATGGTTGTATATTTCAGGCTGGGTGTCTGTGATGGTGTGTGGTTGTATTTCAGGCTGGGTGTCTGTGATGGTTGTATATTTCAGGCTGGGTGTCTGTGTATATTTCAGGCTGGGTGGTTGTATGGTTTTCAGGCTGGGTGTCTGTGCTGGATGTATGGTTGTATTTTTCAGGCTGGGTGTCTGTGTGATGTATATTTCAGGTATGTTTGAGGCTGGGTGTCTGTGGTGGTTGTATATTTCAGGCTGGGTGTCAGGCTGGGTGATGGTTGTGTGTTTCAGGCTGGGTGTCTGTAATGGTTGTACATTTCAGGCTGGACATGGAGGTGTGTCTGCAAGCATAATGGCCCACAGGGACATGGAGGTGAGACTGCAAGCATATACCCCTGGTGGGCGTGGCTGCCACATAAGGATACCAGCTCTCCTCCCCAACGTCCTGGCTTTCAGAGGGAAGAGGACTAGGAAGTCAAGTCCAGCATATTCCACCAGGAAGCTCAAGTTCCCAGGATAGACATCAACTTTACGTGAACAAAAGAGTAGTGGCAGCATTGTTTTGTATATAAATAAAAATGTCTGAGGAACAGGTCTCAAGCAAAACACGGATTTTGACATTTTTTTTGTTGACTTAAAGCTAAAAGAAAATACATAAAAGATAATGGTCAACAGGTCTAGAGGATTAGAGGGTTTGTTTTATATTCCTCCTTCGGTTCTTCGCTAGAAATATATTTATTAGCAGAACAGTGGTTAGTCACGTCACTAATTTTGGTCCTCACTGGTCATTTGATTAGAGCGATGGTGACACAGTACAATGTAATCTGCAACATTTGATTGAAGCGATGGTGACACAGTACACTGTAATCTGCAACATTTGATTGAAGCGATGGTGACACAGTACACTGTAATCTGCAACATTTGATTGAAGTGATGGTGACACAGTACACTGTAATCTGCAACATTTGATTGAAGTGATGGTGACACTGTAATCTGCAACATTTATTGAACTGTAATCTGCAACATTTGATTGAAGCGATGGTGACACAGTACACTGTAATCTAGCTGCAACATTTGATTGAAGTGATGGTGACACAGTACACTGTAATCTGCAACATTTGATTGAAGTGATGGTGACACAGTACACTGTAATCTGCAACATTTGATTGAAGCGATGGTGACACAGTACACTGTAATCTGCAACATTTGATTGAAGCGATGGTGACACAGTACACTGTAATCTAGCTGCAACATCTGGTTCAAGCGATGGTGACACAGTACACTGTAATCTGCAACATTTGATTGAAGCGATGGTGACACAGTACACTGTAGTCTGCAACATTTGATTGAAGCGATGGTGACTCAGTACACTGTAATCTGCAAAATTTGATTGAAGCGATGGTGACTCAGTACACTGTAATCTGCAACATTTGATAGAAGCGATGGTGACGCAGTACACTGTAATCTGCAACATCCCACGTCATTGCAGATATTTCTCACTTGGTCATTTTTTTTATACAAAAGCAGTTACCGACATGAGTTTAGAATGAGCATGTAACATTTTTAGTCTGATCGATCTCCGACACACCTGCATCTTTATTGCCTGGCTACACCTTGAGAGAACAAGCTGTGATCAAACCAACAATGTCTTTGTATTCAAACTTTGAATGTTCATGATGTGGAAAGTGAAAGTGAGAAATGAAACAGCTACTGAATAGAGAAACGTACCTGGGGTACACATCTGTAGTACCCGTGCCTACACCGTACCCTTGAGCGTCGTTAGGCATATTACAATCACGAAATGAGCATTTTCATGCCGTTAATGTCAATGAGAATCATTATTGGCTCCAAAATATTATAAGAGATATCTCATAAAAGTATTTAATTCATAAAAGTCAGCGTGAAATGTATGTAAACAGCTAGTGAGATAGGGGAGGCCACTTTACTGTTGACAGGAATAAGTGTAACGTTAAGATTGGTGGCCACTTTACTGTAGACGGGAACAAGTGTAACGTTAAGATTGGTGGCCACTTCACTGTAGACGGGAACAAGTGTAACGTTAAGATTGGTGGCCACTTTACTGTAGACGGGAACAAGTGTAACGTTAAGTTTGGTGGCCATTTTACTGTAGACGGGAACAAGTGTAACGTTAAGATTGGGGGCCACTTTACTGTAGACGGGAACAAGTGTAACGTTAAGATTGGTGGCCACTTTACTGTAGACGGGAACAAGTGTAACGTTAAGATTGGGAGCCACTTTACTGTTGACAGGAATAAGTGTAACGTTAAGATTGGTGGCCACTTTACTGTAGACGGGAACAAGTGTAACGTTAAGATTGGTGGCCACTTTACTGTAGACGGGAACAAGTGTAACGTTAAGATTGGTGGCCACTTTACTGTAGACGGGAACTAGTGTAACGTTAAGATTGGTGGCCACTTTACTGTAGACGGGAACAAGTGTAACGTTAAGATTGGTGGCCACTTTACTGTAGACGGGAACAAGTGTAACGTTAAGATTGGTGGCCACTTTACTGTAGACGGGAACATGTGTATCGTTAAGATGACAGCGACGTGACTGGGAGAGAGTGCTCTTTACAGATGAACCGTTCAGTCGCTTGACGCATGCCATCGTATCCCAGTTGCGTAGATCGATGCTCATGATGTTGATCACTGGGTTGTCTGGTCCAGACTCGATTATTTACAGACCGCCACGACAAAGCTGGAATATTGCTGAGTGCGGCGTAAATCTAAACTCACTCACTCTAGCCATCCCTCGTCTCCTCCTCAAACTGACAATCAAGCATCAACTTATTAGCATTGGATTCCTCTGCCATTCCCCATGGAGAGCTTGTTTCCATTCTTCGTTTTGAACAGGAGCTCAAACTCGAACTTGTCGTATAAGATGTTCCTCAATATGTTCAATGGAGTTTATATCGAGGCTCCTTGCGGGTCATGGTACATTTTCGATGGCATTGTTCTCAAAATGGCAATGTCGGGTCGAGAACGGCGAGGCTTAGCGTTATCATTCATGATTATCGGACGATTGGCAAGGTTTTCAAAATGTGGCGCCATATGCATCCAGTACGTTGACCATTGTGTGTACTGTAATGAGATCCAACTTGCAACCATACGAAACGCAACCCTATGCCATCACTGATCTCCACCAAAGGGTTCAGCTGCTTGGATCATCCCCTATCGAGACGACGTCTCCATACGCGACAAGAGCCTTGGGTAACGTGTAGAAGATAGCGACTTATATCAGACCAATGAACCCTGCGCCATTTCCTAAAGTTGCAGTTTCTTGGAGTTTGCACCACGCCCGAAATTTGTTCCTATCCGTGAGGAAGGGACGCCTGATTGGGCGATGTGCCCTCCGACCCGCAGCCCGTAGAATCCTTATAAGTTTTAAAGAAGGTTATAATCACTGCTCGACTTATTTCTTAATGTAAACTGTCACATTCTACAGGGTGTTACTACAAGTCGTATGTTACAAGTTGTTACTACAAGTCGTATGGTACAAGTTGTTACTACAGGTCATATGCTACAAGGTGTTCCTACAGGTCGTATTCTACAAGGTATTACTACAAGTCGTATTCTGCAGGGTGTTCCTTAATGGTATTACTACAAGTCGTATTCTACAGGGTGTTACTACAAGTGGTATTCTACAGGGTGTTCCTTAAAGGTATTACTACAAGTCGTATGTTACAAGTTGTTACTACAAGTCGTATTCTACAAGGTATTACTACAAGTCGTATTCTGCAGGGTGTTCCTTAATGGTATTACTACACGTCGTATTCTACAGGGTGTTACTACAAGTGGTATTCTACAGGGTGTTCCTTAAAGGTATTACTACAAGTCGTATGTTACAAGTTGTTACTACAAGTCGTATGTTACAAGTTGTTACTACAAGTCGTATTCTGCAGGGTGTTCCTTAAAGGTATTACTACAAGTCGTATGTTACAAGTTGTTACTACAAGTCGTATTCTACAGGGTGTTACTACAAGTGGTATTCTGCAGGGTGTTCCTTAAAGGTATTACTACAAGTCGTATGTTACAAGTTGTTACTACAAGTCGTATGGTACAAGTTGTTACTACAGGTCATATGCTACAAGGTGTTCCTACAGGTCGTATTCTACAAGGTATTACTACAAGTCGTATTCTGCAGGGTGTTCCTTAATGGTATTACTACAAGTCGTATTCTACAGGGTGTTACTACAAGTGGTATTCTACAGGGTGTTCCTTAAAGGTATTACTACAAGTCGTATGTTACAAGTTGTTACTACAAGTCGTATTCTACAAGGTATTACTACAAGTCGTATTCTGCAGGGTGTTCCTTAATGGTATTACTACAAGTCGTATGCTACAGGGTGTTACTACAAGTGGTATTCTACAGGGTGTTCCTTAAAGGTATTACTACAAGTCGTACTACAAGTACAAGTTGTTACTACAAGTCGTATGCTACAAGTTGTTACTACAAGTCGTATGCTACAAGGTGTTCCTTAAAGGTATTAGGGTGTTCCTTAATGGTATTACTACCAGTCGTATGTTACAAGTTGTTACTAGAAGTCGTATGTTACAAGTTGTTACTACAAGTCGTATTCTACAGGGTGTTACTACAAGTGGTATTCTGCAGGGTGTTCCGTAAAGGTATTACTACAAGTCGTATGTTACAAGTTGTTACTACAAGTCGTATTCTACAGGATGTTACTACAAGTCGTATTCTGCAGGGTGTTCCTTAAAGGTATTACTACAAGTCGTATGTTACAAGTTATTACTACAAGTCGTATGCTACAAGTTGTTACCACAAGTCGTATGGTACAAGTTGTTACTGCAAGTCGTATGCTACAATTCGTATGCTACAAGTTGTTACTATATGTGATATGCTACAAGTTGTTACTACAAGTCGTATGCTACAAGGTGTTACTACAAGTCGTATGCTACAAGGTGTTACTAGAAGTCGTATGCTGCAAGGTGTTACTAGAAATCATATGCTACAAGTCGTATGATACAAGGTGTTACTACAAGTTATATGCTACAAGGTGTTACTACAAGTCGTATGCTACAAGGTGTTACTACAAGTCGTATGCTACAAGGTGTTACTACAAGTTATATGCTACAAGGTGTTACTACAAGTCGTATGCTACAAGGTGTTACTACAAGTCGTATGCTACAAGGTGTTACTACAAGTCGTATGCTACAAGGTGTTACTACAAGTCGTATGCTACAAGGTGTTACTACAAGTCGCACCGTGAGAATGCCTTAGCAGTAAGAGAAAATCCCACTTACTGACAGACGAGGGAATGATATACAAATTGCAAACAAGTCATATCTTAAACTCATATGGCTTGAAAATCCTAATGAGCAACAAAGTAAAAACAACTGGTGGATTGTACATACTTGGATTATACAAGATCTTCATTACAGTTCATGAAAGATACCTTCACCATTGTGATCCTGCCAACACGCTATCACCAGTATTAATTAGAGTGGTGGAATCCTCGAATTCACAGCTGGCATCACACTCCAATACATTGGAACATGGTACACAAGCATTCAGGCTTTTGTCCGGCCGTGCACATACCTAGTATTATATATACCCCTTATTAGGTACCCCTAATGAACGCTATCAAATGTCGTATGGTATGTTTCTGGGCTTGACTCCTATCTGGCTAAGAACAAAAACTGTGTCAAGAAGTTTATACCAAACGTTATATAAAGAAGCCTGCATACACAATGGCAACCCAAACTGGATAAAATCTGTGGAAGCCATTTTGAATGAAACTGGCTATAACCTTTATTGGCTAAGACAACAAGCTGTCTTTCCCAAAGAAATTAAAACTATTATCGTCTTATGGTTGCATGATATAGCAACTCAAACATGTCTCGTAGAGAGTTCGAATTCTTCTAAGGGTACCACTTATCGCGTTTTCAAAACTGAACCAAAACGTTTTTCACAGATATCCCTTTCTCCTCGGCTGTTAAATTTCTCTTGTTTACAACTTCCTGTCTTCCTTTTACCTATAAACGTAGGTAGGTGGCACAAAATTCCACCCGAAGAAAGAATGTGTAACTCTGCGACACGTGTGATGTTGGGATCAATTTCATAACATTTTTCTCAGCCCTTTCTTCAAACATCATCGGACAACTTATATCCCAAACCATTATGTTAAAAACATCAACTGTAAACGAATTAGTGTTTAAAAAAACTATGTATATTGTTAATGCCATCATGAAAACTGTACAATCTTCCATGTAAGCCATCCCGCCATCCCATGTATTCTCAACTGTTAGTATATTTGTATCTCGGCGTACCTGAGCGTAAAAAAAGTTCTGTTCTGTTCTGTCAATCACAGAAGCCTTTGTCGGGTACTCACTGGACTTGTTGGATCAAATGTTGCTCCATACTGAATGGAAATCCAATATGATGCTATAGGAAATCAATTACAATCTGCTAGGGACAGGTTGTAACACTTATTCTGTGACATCTGGCTCACAGAATCAATGCAATCAATCTGACCTACATTTCAAAGTTGGCTCGGCTATGATGAACCATCTACAAGTTCATTCTCAAATATCTACTGTATCTGAGAACGGTGGGGCCTTATGGTCTATGCGGTCGTTCGTCACACCGAAAACCCGGGTACCATTTCTGGTACTGGAATATTGCTAAAAGTGACGCAAAACTAAACTCCCACTAAAAGCTCATATTAAGTTATGTAAATATGTAGCACTGTCTTACATGTTAAAGGATGTCTTGCATGCAATACTAGCCCCATGATTCCATCCAAACCTCTTCTTGACATGGCTGATACCACCAGAAACATTCATCAGGACCATTCTTACTTCATCAAGTGATATAACGAGTGGCATGGATGATATACTTGCCACATTGATGATATACTCGAGACGTGGATGATATACTTGTATCATGAATGGTATACCAATGCCTGAGTGATATACTATATATAGCCGATCTTTGCTGTTACATTTATGATGCAATTTCTGATACGGATAATTTATCATATCCTCTGACATGGATGATATACTTTGTCACACTGATGATATACTGTGTGACACGGATGATATAATGTGTGACGTCATATATCGGCATCAGTGATGTATGGATGATGTAATTGCTGCATTGATAACATACCAGAAACATGGTTGATATACTTGTTGCGTGGAAGATATACTATGAGATAAAAAAAATTTAAAATGTGATATGAATCATATACTTGTAGCAGGGACGATACACTGTATGTGTCACGTGAATGTTATTCTGTGTGGCGTAGCTGATATATTCTGTGACAGAAATAATATACCGTCTGAAATGGATGATATACCTCTCTCAGGCTTGTAAAGGTACTTTCATACACGGCTAAGACCTCGTCAGTGACAATATATACCTTAACGCCGGGTGTTTTTTGGTCTTTCGATCCCCTGTGGCTGACTTCATCTCTCGCCTGGAAAATGCAATTGTCATTTGGCAATAGTCCAACAACTGTTTGTATAAGCCCTGACATCATCCGTAGTTTTGCGGAAGCTAGCACGATTATTCCGCAAAACAAGCGCCGATGTGCAAAAGCACGATGCGGAAGAATCTGTGACTGTTTCCAAATTCTCCCGATGTCCTTTTACCGCCATCTCTACTATATCAAAGTAATACATTTATTGACATGTTTCCATCAAATAAAACATTTCCTGTTTTAAACAAGGAAACGTAGCATGAGGACAAGTCAACTAGGATATATTGTTTATTACTTATTCACGTCCGGGTCTTTCATATTCGTGACCGACTGGCGTTATTCCGGGAGCAAAGGGGCTTGTAACGCAAAAAAAACAGGCATCAAGGTATATACTGTCACTGACAGGGTCTTAACACTATTTATTATACAGGCATTCTTTTAATCATTCCATAACGAATCACGAATTACACGTTTTTCTTTTTTTCATATCCCTGAATAAAATATAATCCACTATTTCGGTATTCGTCTTTCATGTATCATCAGCGGGTGATGCATCAGTTTCTCGTTCTTAGTTTAAGCCTCTGGCATGCGAACACATATTTATCATTCAGTAATTCCAAGATAAGTAATAACATGCTATTGGCCCAAAGTCCCAGAATAGACACAGACCGTCACATCGCTTCTCTATATTTGTAAGTGAGTGAGTGAGTGAGTTTAGTTTTACACCGCGCTCAGCAATATTCCAGCTATATTGCGGCGGCCTGTAAATAATCGAGTCTGGACCAGACAATCCAGTGTTCAACAGCATAAGCATCAATCTGCGCAATTCGGAACCGATGACATGTGTCAACCAAGTCAGTCAGCCTGACTATCCGATCCCGTTAGTCGCCTCTTACGACAAACATGGGTTACTGAAGACCAATATTCTAACCCGGACCTTCACGGGTCTCTATATTTTTAAGAGTCCTTAAATGTAAGCTGTATCCTCACACACTGCTTTAATCTGGGTTACAACAGGATTCGACACACCTTAAATACCTTTCCTCGAGACGAGGATTGTTTTTTTATAAATGTAATAAAATTGCACCTCCAAAAGATATGTTATAGCTTTCAAAATATACGTTTTTGACTTTGAGCTTACGTGATTGAAAGCCATCTCCTGACTTGCCTATCCGCCCCCTCAGAAGAAACATTCCACCAATAAAACTAACATGCTTGTCCACACTGATAATGACATCTGGTTTATTGAACGGTTCGAGTCCGATTTATATTTTCGTCTGAAATGGCTACTGTTTAGTCATCAATATCCATGCCAAAACATTGGAATATCAGTGCAAGCAGCAACTATTGAGAATGAATACACAATGACATTCAAAAAGTGGTGAAATGTAATATGTGTTATATTTGGTATTACACTTTCTCAGTAAAGTACAAGTTCTAGTTCTTATGTTAGGTTGAACCCACACTCTCAGAATCAGGCACCTAGTCGCCAGTACACAAGGTCGGCGATCTAACCCACTCAGCCAGCGAGACTTCACTTAGAAAGAGTAATGTGAAGTGGCTGCATTTGCTAACATTGTACACTGCATATCCAGGTGAGCTACAGTGCCGCTAAAAGTGTCGGTAAGTGATGCATATGCATATATTGATATGCAGACCCAGCCATGTGTAGATCCACGAGTCGGTTTACTACAACAGCGTGACATGTATCACACTGACATGGCCTTGGCCTCTCCCGTCCCGCCTATGCACGGATGCTTGTTTTGTTTTCCGTTCAACGCCGCTCTCAGCAATAATCGATCTCTGTAACAGCGTCCTATAAATAATCAAATCTGCACTGGACGGTCCAGTGATTGACATCACAGACATGTATCTACACAACATAGTTCGATTACTTCAACCAAGACCACGGGGTGCAAGTATGCATAATATCCACGTTAAAGAATAGGAGTTAATCTAGTTTGTTTGTTTGTTTGTTTGCGGGTTAAGCCAAACTCAACAATAGTCAAGCTTTTGTGATAGCGGTCTGGAGAGAATTGATTCTGGACCAGATAAACCGTGTCAGTGGGTTACATTATTAGCATCGATCTGTCGTGGTAGGATGACACACCATTTAACTCAGGGATCAACATGGTCAGTTTCATTATTACTTACTTTATTGCACATTTACGATCTGCAAATTTAGACATATATTTAAGTGATATTTAATTTTCTGTATCTATTTGACAAATTTCGCCTTTACGTGATAATCGAAAAGTTTACTGCCTGTAGAAAATGCACAAATTGGGTCAACTTACAACGCCCCGACGCACTGCACTGCACAGGCATGTCACAGTGTCCTTAAAGATACAACAACGCTAGGTATGCTGCGTTGACGGTATTAAACCACCGACATTCCACTATCCAGGGAGAAGCTCGAAATGGACAGACATATACATGTGTGTACCTTCCGAGAGACAAGGTATCCCTTGACAATGGGAATATATTGGTGGTATCTTCTAACGATTAAGATATGTTCTTAGGAATAACAAAAAAAAAACGCTATAATCATGACCTTCAAATCTTTGAAATTGCCTTAATTATTCATATGTATGAGCGAGATTGATCTTATGTGATATGCACGTCAGGTTAATGTGGGAAAGTCTGAAGAGACTCACGGTTAATCTGGGATTCGAACACACGATCAGCGGATCTACACACGACACATATATGTACGGTGAATCAAGCGCAGGCTACGTGAGATCTGGCATTCTACTCAGATATCTAGGAGCGCCGAGATCCCAAACGCATACTTCTCGATACAATCCATGGTGTGAAGATAGGACGTACTCCTGGAACTGAAGGCGTAGAGTGAAGTCTGATATATGCCAGATAACACTATGACGTCTACTTGTCATTAAATGACTGTAAGATAGACAATACCATGACGTCTACACATCATGTAATAAATGTAAGATAGACAATACCATGACGTCCACATGTCATTAAAATGAACTTAAGATAGACAATACCATGACGTCCTCGTGTCATTAAATGAATATAAGATAGACAATACCATGGCGTCTACGTGTTATTGAATATATGCACGCCAGACAATACCATGACGTCAACATGTCGTTAAATGAATGTACGATAGATAATACCATGACGTCTACATGTCATTAAATTAATATAAGATAGACAATACCATGATGTCTACGTGTCATTGAATATATGCACGCCAGACAATACCATGACGTGTACTATCATTAAATTAATATAAGATAGACAATACCATGACGTCTACATATCATTAAATTAATATAAGATAGACAATACCATGACGTCTACATATCATTAAATTAATATAAGATAGACAATACCATGACGTCTACGTATCATTAAATTAATATAAGATAGACAATACTATGACGTCTACATATCATTAAATTAATATAAGATAGACAATACCATGACGTCTACATATCATTAAATTAATAAAAAGATAGACAATACCATGACGTCTACTATCATTAAATGAATATAAGAGAGACAATACCATGACGTCTACGTGTCATTAAATTAATATTAGATAGACAATACCATGACGTCTACTATAATTAAATTAATATAAGATAGACAATACCATGACGTCTACGTATCATTAAATTAATATAAGATAGACAATACCATGAGGTCTACTATCATTAAATTAATATAAGATAGACAATACCATGACGTCTACGTGTCATTAAATTAATATAAGATAGACAATACCATGACGTCTACTATCATTAAATTAATATAAGATAGACAATACCATGACGTCTACGTATCATTAAATCAATATAAGATAGACAATACCATGACGTCTACTATCATTAAATGAATATAAGATAGACAATACCATGACGTCTACGTATCATTAAATTAATATAAGATAGACAATACCATGACGTCTACTATCATTA
Organism: Haliotis rubra; assembly: GCF_003918875.1. Lineage (NCBI taxonomy): Eukaryota > Metazoa > Mollusca > Gastropoda > Lepetellida > Haliotidae > Haliotis > Haliotis rubra. The sequence goes on along the minus strand of NW_025767401.1, from coordinate 641,825 downwards.
AATAAATATAAGATAGACAATACCATGACGTCTACTATCATTAAATTAATATAAGATAGACAATACCATGACGTCTACATATCATTAAATTAATAAAAAGATAGACAATACCATGACGTCTACATATCATTAAATTAATATAAGATAGACAATACCTTGACGTCTACTATCATTAAATTAATATAAGATAGACAATACCATGACGTCTACGTATCATTAAATTAATATAAGATAGACAATACCATGATGTCTACTATAATTAAATTAATATAAGATAGACAATACCATGACGCCTACGTATCATTAAATCAATATAAGATAGACAATACCATGACGTCTACGTGTCATTAAATATATGCACGCCAGACAATACCATGAGGTCTACTATCATTAAATTAATATAAGATAGACAATACCATGACGTCTACGTGTCATTAAATATATGCACGCCAGACAATACAATGACGTCTACTATCATTACATTAATATAAGATGGTAATACCATGACGTCTACGTGTCATTAAATATATGCACGCCAGACAATACCATGACGTCTACTATCATTACATTAAAACAAGATAAACAATACCATGACGTCTACGTGTCATTAAATATATGCACGCCAGACAATACCATGACGTCTACTATCATTACATTAAAACAAGATAGACAATACCATGACGTCTACGTGTCATTAAATATATGCACGCCAGACAATACCACGACGTCTACTATCATTACATTAATATAAGATAGACACTTGGTCCTCGTCAACAGTAACGTCATCGCCAGTCACACTTTTAGACTTGTTCGCCTGTTTACCATAAAGTGACCATCATTCTCAAAAGCTGCACGTGGTCACCGTCAACAAGCTGCTGGCCACTAATCTATACCTTCCTCTTGCAGTCGTCTGGGATGACGCAGTGTATTGTTCAGAATTACCTCCCTTAGGAACGCCAGAAACCTTTGATCGTGGGTTCGAATCCTGGGTTCGTTCCAATTATGTTGATACATCTTCGAACTTTAGGACGTCCGTCTTTAAATAATCACGTATGGGCCACACAACCCAGGGATTGATGCTCTGAGCATTGGGATACAATGACACGAGACAACCATCCAGACCACCCGATCCCGTTACTCGCCTCTTACGACGGTTGCTGAACTCCTGACCCGGATCTTAACGGGACTTAAGACTATTAAACTAGCCGCGTTTGATACGGATTTTATTAGTAGTAGTGTATTTAACATAAACGATATATTTCGGGGACGGGAGTATCTATTCATTTATTACTCTCTTTGCACATTATCAAAATTCACATCTGAACCAAAAGCCATTGTTGGTATATTAGCATGACGTATGAATTCATTTTTCCCTGATTCGAATCATTGTTTTTTTCAAGATATCCTGACAAAGTGCCCAGCTCTCTCGGAGATCGATCAGATTAAAAACGTTAAGATGCTGATTCCGTAAAAAACAGCTCTTGAAACATCAGCAATTTGGAAACATCTGCATTCCTCGGAGAGGTGTATGTAAACCCCGTACATCAGGAATCGTAGCTGTGCACAAATGTATATATATTTGAGTGAACTATGGGGCGGTGGGGTAGCATAGTTGTTAAAGTGTCATTCCAATGACCCGGGTTCGATTCCCTACATGTGTCCCCCTCTGTGATATTGCGGGAAAATTGCTAAAAGCGGCATAAAAAACATACTCACTCACTCGCGCACTCATTGAACGTTTATAATTCCACGAGCTTGCATTACGACAATACAAAATTACGGTCTGTAAGAGGTCAATCAGAAACATACTTATCTGCCCTTGACTTGCATGCACTGAACCTTAGAATTTCGGGCGCAGAAAGGACGTAGTTATATATGTTGGCCGGTGGAGAGCGGCACCAGCTGCTTATTACACAGTTCGGGTCTAGTGCAGATAAGGTTGTTCATTCAAGTATTGTTATCGTTCACGAACCTTTTACTTGATGGCTTCAAATCTTGAATATTTAGCCTTTTAACTAATGTACAGAAGTCTCGTGTCACATGAAACGTGGCCAAGACCAAGACCCGCTATGACGTGATATCTCGCCATCAGACATTATTATATTACTGAAGGGCATGATATCTTTTTTCTTATCGGTTTGGCATTAAACAGATGGTGTTAGTTTGGAGGGAAGAATGGTATTGTTTCATGCTTTATATATACCAGTTTGTTTGTGTGATTTTGTAGATGTGATAACCTGTTTAAATATAGCTGTACCATAGATCATATGTAAATACATGTATAGAAGTACCATAGATTATATGTAAATATAGCTGTACCATAGATTATATGTAAATATAGCTGTACCATAGATTATATGTAAATATAGAAGTACCATAGATTATATGTAAATATAGCTGTACTATAGATTATATGTAAATATAGCTGTACTGTAGATTATATGTAAAAATAACTGTACTATAGATTATATGTAAATATAGCTGTACTGTAGATTATATGTAAAAATAACTGTACCATAGATTATATGTAAATATAGAAGTACCATAGATTATATGTAAATATAGCTGTACCATAGATTATATGTAAATATAGCTGTACCATAGATTATATGTAAATATAGCTGTACCATAGATTATATGTAAATATAGCTGTACCATAGATTATATGTAAATATAGCTGTACTATAGATTATATGTTAATATAGCTGTACTATAGATTATATGTAAATATAGCTGTACCATAGATTATATGTAAATATAGCTGTACTATAGATTATATGTAAATATAGCTGTACCATAGATTATATGTAAATATAGCTGTACTATAGATTATATGTAAATATAGCTGTACTATAGATTATATGTAAATATAGCTGTACTATAGATTATATGTAAATATAGAAGTACCATAGATTACATGTAAATATAGAAGTACCATAGATTATATGTAAATATAGAAGTACCATAGATTATATGTAAATATAGCTGTACTATAGATTATATGTAAATATAGCTGTACTATAGATTATATGTAAATATAGCTGTACTATAGATTATATGTAAATATAGCTGTACTATAGATTATATGTAAATATAGCTGTACTATAGATTATATGTAAATATAGAAGTACCATAGGTTATATGTAAATATAGCTGTACCATAGATTATATGTAAATATTCAACTGTATGTGTTTGACTGTCTGGCGAACTCACAGCTTAAAACAAAAGGAAAACCAGCAACAAAAATTACGCACTCGAAAAAATAGTTCAGTACCCAGCTTTCCACTCCTACTCAATTAATTTATTGTTCATGTATTTTTCTTATCTTAAAATAGTATCGATGTTCCGAGTGAGTATGGTTTTACGTCCCCTCTAGCAATATTCGGGCAATATCACGGCGGGGGACACCAGAAATAGGCATCACACACTAATTAATTGTACCCATGTGGGGAATCAAACCCGGGTCTTCGGCGTGACGAGCGAACGCTTTAACCACTAGGCTAACTCAGCGCCCCCTATGTTTCGATGATGGAGACACAAACGTCTTACTCTTCCATAGATGGAGACCATTTTGATCACATGTATGGTTTAGTTAATGTGTGCGTGTCCTCCTCTTCTGATCCTATCTGACAGTCCCTGTGGAAGTTTAAAGATGCACAACACAACTTGGGCGTGTCCTCAGTGGGAACAGTGATACTGACAAAGTATTTATAAGGCTACTTTACAATATAAAGGTATTCCATTATTTGAGCAACTTACAATCCCCTATCTTGAAAACGTGCCACTCACTAAATAAGTCTTAATGTATGGTAACAAACCATTAATTTGAACATGTTGTTCGTGCAGTTTGTAAGCAGGTCTCAACACCCAAAGAAACAGAAACTAAAATATCAAATGATCAAAGTTTTCATTGTCACGGCAAACAGGACAAACAAATATTTATAATAAAGGTTTGTGAATAATAATGTTTGTAAAAAGGTTTTACTCACCATGCTGAGATCTAAACATAATACATTCTTCACAATACATTTCCCCATATTTAATCCATAAACATTTCATGCTACAGTGTGGCAAACAAACAGCCGTTGTGTTATTGTGGTTTTTATCTTTAAACCTTTCCAGTTGCATGCTCGTCCTTATGGGGAAGTAGTCACCAAAAGGCCGGGGTCACAAGAGACTAATTACTATGTTATTCATTCACAAAACAGAATGATCTACACATCTGCCGACAAAGAAAACGTTAGGCAAAAACAGGTTAATGACATAATGAGCAACTGACGACGTTAAGTTATGTTTTCATGAAATCCGTCTCGCAGGTGTGTTGTTTGATCTGGATTGAGAGTGGGATTTTCTCGAAAAGCAAAGAGTAAACAATTAACGCTTCACCGAGATCAGATACTTTATCACCTAGCCCACATGAGCGTATACATTGACTTACGCCACAGTCTATCTTTTATTACAATATTCAAATGCAAATACACTCGCAAACTGTCACGATGCATATGTTTCATCATGAAAGAGACTTTCTGAGTTTCAATGTCAATACACCTTTCTTTCTGTAAGGTCGCAGTGTTCAAGTATGTCAATGCGCTCTCTTACCGTTATAGTCCTTTTGGCTCAAAAGCGGACCGATGAATTGCAATCTAACTCTAAATTATCAAGTCTGGACCAGACAATCCAGTGATCAACAGCATGAGCATCGATCTGCGCAATTGGGAACCGATGACATGTGTCAACCAAGTCAGCAAGCCTGACCACCCGATCCCGTTAGTCGCCTCTTACAACAAGCATGGGTTACTGAAGATCAATATGCTATCTCTTACCTTCACGGGCCATATATATATATATAAATATATGTATGTGTGTGTGTGTGTGTGTGTGTGTGTGTGTGAGAGAGAGAGAGAGTGAGTGTGTGTGTGTGTGTGTGTGTGTGTGTGTGTGTGTGTGTGTGTGTGTGTGTGTGTGTGTGTGTGTGCGTGTACTAAGCAGCAAAAGAAACGTCAGTTTGGAATTTTCCTCAGCAAAGACATTCCTTCCCAAACTCAGAATGGAACCCAGGAAATGGTCTCAAAAACGCAACCTGATCTCGGAAATGGTACGGTGTTCTCCATTTTTTTCATGCAACTCATGCTGCACGTATAGATATACAGAAATACAGAGAGACAGAGAGACAGACAGACAGATAGACAGATAGACAAATAGATAGATAAATAGATAGATGAGGATGTTATATATATATATATATAGTATATGGGTATCTTCACATCACGACAGATGTGTTGCCCATATACCCCAGCGGTTTGTCTACTGTACACAAGTATGCACGGTACGCCGGGTGACATATTGCTGACGCTGGATTTTAACATTATTCATCAACATTCGTTACTTGTAAAATACATATCATGTTACTGGGTCACAGCCAAGCATGCATATTGTACATTTTCCGACTGAACAGAAAATAAACTGCTAACATTGTAAATTGTATGGAAGCGTATTAGTGTCACAGTCTAAACGAATTATCTTCTACGTAGATGGAGGTATCTTCCACGTAAATGTAAGTATCTTCTACGTAAATGAAGATATCTTAAACGTACCTGTAAGTATCTTTTTCTGTGTAAATGAAGGTATCTTCCACGTAAATGTAAGTATCTTCTTCTACGTAAATGAAGGTATTTTCCACGTACCTGTAAGTATCTCCTTCTATGTAAATGAAGGTATTTTCCACGTAAATGTAAGTATCTTCTTCTACGTAAATGAAGATATCTTAAACGTACCTGTAAGTATCTTTTTCTGTGTAAATGAAGGTATCTTCCACGTAAATGTAAGTATCTTCTTCTACGTAAATGAAGGTATTTTCCACGTAAATGTAAGTGTCTTCTTCCACGTAAATGAAGTATATCTTAAACGTAAATGAAGTAAGTATCCTGTGTAAATAAGTATCTTCCACGTAAATGTAAGTATCTCCTTCTACGTAAATGAAGGTATTTTCCACGTACCGGTAAGTATCTTCTTCTACGTAAATGAAGATATCATAAACGTACCTGTAAGTATCTTTTTCTGTGTAAATGAAGGTATCTTCCACGTAAATGTAAGTATCTTCTTCTACGTAAATGAAGGTATATTCAACGTACCGGTAAGTATCTTCTTCTACGTAAATGAAGGTATTTTCCACGTACCTGTAAGCATCTCCTTCTACGTAAATGAAGGTATTTTCCACGTACCTGTAAGTATCTTCTTCTATGTAATTGAAGGTATCTTCCACGTAAATGTAAGTATCTTCTTCTACGTAAATGAAGATATCTTAAACGTACCTGTAAGTATCTTTTTCTGTGTAAATGAAGGTATCTTCCACGTAAATGTAAGCATCTTCTTCTACGTAAATGAAAGTGTCTTCTTCCACGTAAATGTAAGTATCTTCTTCTACGTAAATGAAGGTATCTCAACGCACCTGTAAGCATCTCCTTCTACGTAAATGAAGGTATTTTCCACGTACCTGTAGGTATCTTCTTCTACGTAAATGAAGGTATCTTCCACGTAAATGTAAGTATCTTCTACGTAAATGAAAGTGTCTTCTTCCACGTAAATGTAAGTATCTTCTTCTACGTAAATGAAGGTATCTTAAACGTACCTGTAAGTATCTCCTTCTACGTAAATGAAGGTATCTTAAACGTACCTGTAAGTATCTTCGTCTACGTAAATGTAAGTATTAGCTTCTCAGATTAACGTATCTTCTTCGTAGAGGTAAGTAACGCAGATGACAAATGTAGTTCAGACTGTGGCACTAATACGATTACATAGAAATGTCTAACACATTCCTAAACTGTAGTTGGCAGGGCATGGCCATTGGGGGAACTAGGAAATCGAATCAGTATGGCGTTTTAAATATGATTTACATTAAAAGAAATACATAAATATATTTTACATACAAAAGTCTGAGCTTTTAATGTCAACAGTTATCGTCATATGATGAACGCTATTTCATTAACTGACACAGGTGGAAAATACTGGACTACAAGTAGCAGGAGGCAGGTGACATGATATCGGTAAGAAGCACAGGCCCTTGTGTCTTTGCAAGGATTAAAGATTTTTACAAAATATATAAAAATTTGAGATGACCCCCAACTCGAAATGTTTCACAGATACAATACATTATGATTATTGTACTGTGAAGCCTTTTTGAGTCGGGGGTCATCTCAAAAACAATTTAAAAATCCTCACAAAGACACGAGGGCCTGTGGGGAGAAGGCCATAGGGTGTTCCTCAAGGCAGGGAGTGCTAGTGTTTGTGCTTTGTTGCCGTGGCACTCAGCAATATCCCAGCTGTATGACTGTGGTCCGTAAACAGTCGTGTGATTAACAATCCGGTGACTGGCATTATAAACATCACTACAACTGGGACTCGATGGAAAGCATCAACCCTGTCAGCGAGTATGAGAACCTGCTAAGGTAAGTGAGTCAGTATGTTTAGTTTTACGTCGCACTCAGCAATATTCCAGCTATATGGCGGCGGTCTGTAAATAATCGAGTCTGGACCAGACAATCCAGTGATCAACAGCATGATCATGGATCTACGCAATTGGGAACCGATGACATGTGTCAACCAAGTCATCGAGCCTGACCACCCGATCCCGTTAGTCGCCTCTTACAACAAGCATGAGTTACTGAAGACCAATTCTAAACCGGATCTTCACGGGTCGATCCAGTAAGACGCCTCTTACGACAAACTTAGTGTGATAACAAAAACCTCAATTTTCACAACGGTACACTCGACGAACACATTCTGCTCATGTTGCAATGCCTTGAAAATATAACACATTTGGTATATTGTATATAAAATCGATAGTCTGCAAGAGTGCAGTAACACTCTAGATAAGAATTACTTTCAGTCTAGGTGATTGACACTGTAGTAAATATACAATTTAAGACATGCGTTAACAGTAGGAAAACACTTGGCCTTTCTTGTCAAACAATATGCTTATCAAGTCACATGAAATGAACAAGGGGTCATTTCAACCATTGGGTTCCTAAATATACATCTTGTCATGTAACCCCATCTTTTCAGTTGTCTGCCATGTGTGCACTGGAGTGTGTTTATATATCACATGCTATGTATCACATGCTATGTAGAGCAGACATCACTTTCAACATCAGTCACCTGTATCTATTATTCAGTGGTTTCCTGTTGAGTACATCTAATGCATTTATCATTGGTTTAATTTTAAATAGCACGTGTTATGCATTACTCAGTGGTTTAATGTTGATATCACATGTTAACTATTAAGCAGCTGATGATGATGATGTAAAAAATCATGTCTGTCCTCTGTCTGCTTGATATTGATAACTATTACCCTGAGGGTTTGTGTTGAATATCACATGCTATGTGTTACTCATTGGTTAAATACTGACTACTACATGCTATCCATTACTCATTGGTTTAATACTGACAATCAATCACATGCCTCTTATATTATTCATTGCTTTAATACTAAATATTACGTGCTATGTGTTACTCTTTGGTTTAATACTGAATATCACATGATATGTATTACTCTTTGGTTTAATACTGAATATTACATGCTATGTATTACTCATTGGTTTAATACTGAATATCACAGGATATGTATTACTCATTGGTTTAATACTGAATATCACAGGATATGTATTACTCATTGGTTTAATACTGAATATCACATGCTATGTATTACTCATTGGTTTAATACTGAATATCACATGCTATGTATTACTCATTGGTTTAATACTGAATATCACATGATATGTATTACTCATTGGTTTAATACTGAATATCACAGGATATGTATTACTCATTGGTTTAATACTGAATATTACATGCTATGTATTACTCATTGGTTTAATACTGAATATCACAGGATATGTATTACTCATTGGTTTAATACTGAATATCACATGCTATGTATTACTCATTGGTTTAATACTGAATATCACATGCTATGTATTACTCATTGGTTTAATACTGAATATCACATGCTATGTATTATTCGTTGGTTTAATACTGAATATTACATGCTATGTATTACTCGTTGGTTTAATACTGAATATTACATGCTATGTATTACTCGTTGGTTTAATACTGAATATTACATGCTATATATTACTCGTTGGTTTAATACTGAACATGACATGCTATGTATTACTCATTGGTTTAATACTGAATATCACATGCTATGTATTACTCATTGGTTTAATACTGAATATCACATGCTATGTATTACTCATTGGTTTAATACTGAATATTACATGCTATGTATTACTCATTGGTTTAATACTGAATATTACATGCTATGTATTAGTCATTGCTTTAATACTAAATATTACGTGCTATGTGTTACTCTTTGGTTTATATCACATACTATGTATTACTCATTGGCTTAATACTGCATATCACATGCTATGTATTACTCATTGGTTTAATACTAAATATCACGTGCTATGTGTTACTCTTTGGTTTAATACTGAATATCACATGCTTTTACTCATTGGCTTAATACTGCATATCACATGCTATGTATTACTCATTGGTTTAATACTGAATATTACATGCTATGTATTACTCATTGGTTTAATACTGAATATCACATGCTATGTATTACTCATTGGTTTAATACTGAATATCACATGCTATGTATTACTCATTGGTTTAATACTGAATATCACATGCTATGTATTACTCATTGGTTTAATACTGAATATCACATGCTATGTATTACTCATTGGTTTAATACTGAATATCACATGCTATGTATTACTCATTGGTTTAATACTGAATATTACATGCTATGTATTACTCGTTGGTTTAATACTGAATATTACATGCTATGTATTACTCATTGGTTTAATACTGAATATCACATGCTATGTATTACTCATTGGTTTAATACTGAATATTACATACTATGTATTACTCATTGGTTTAATACTGAATATCACAGGTTATGTATTACTCATTGGTTTAATACTGAATATTACATGCTATGTATTACTCTTTGGTTTAATACTGAATATTACATGCTATGTATTACTCATTGGTTTAATACTGAATATCACATACTATGTATTACTCATTGGTTTAATACTGCATATCACGCGCTATGTATTAATTACTTATTGGTGTAATACTGACAATCACATGCTACATATTACTCATTGGTTTAATACTGAATATCACATGATGTGTGTTACTGGTTGGTTAAATACTATATATTACTCATTGGTTTAATACTGAATATCACATACTATGTATTACTCATTGGCTTAATACTGCATATCACATGCTATGTATTACTCATTGGTTTAATACTGAATATCACATGCTATGTATTACTCATTGGTTTAATACTGAATATTACATGCTATGTATTAGTCATTGCTTTAATACTAAATATTACGTGCTATGTGTTACTCTTTGGTTTAATTCTGAATATCACATGATATGTATTACTCATTTGTTTAATACTGAATATTACATGCTATGTATTACTCATTTGTTTAATACTGAATATCACAGGTTATGTATTACTCATTGGTTTAATACTGAATATCACATACTATGTATTACTCATTGGCTTAATACTGCATATCACATGCTATGTATTACTCATTGGTTTAATACTGAATATTACATGCTATGTATTACTCATTGGTTTAATACTGAATATTACATGCTATGTATTACTCGTTGGTTTAATACTGAATATTACATGCTATGTATTACTCATTGGTTTAATACTGAATATTACATGCTATGTATTACTCATTGGTTTAATACTGAATATTACAGGCTATGTATTACTCATTGGTTTAATACTGAATATTACAGGTTATGTATTACTCATTGGTTTAATACTGAATATCACATGCTATGTATTACTCATTGGTTTAATACTGAATATTACATGCTATGTATTACTCATTGGTTTAATACTGAATATCACAGGATATGTATTACTCATTGGTTTAATACTGAATATCACATGCTATGTATTACTCATTGGTTTAATACTGAATATTACATGCTATGTATTACTCGTTGGTTTAATACTGAATATTACATACTATGTATTACTCATTGGTTTAATACTGAATATCACAGGTTATGTATTACTCATTGGTTTAATACTGAATATCACATGCTATGTATTACTCATTGGTTTAATACTGAATATTACATGCTATGTATTACTCATTGGTTTAATACTGAATATCACATACTATGTATTACTATGTATTACTCATTGGTTTAATACTGCATATCACGCGCTATGTATTAATAACTTATTGGTGTAATACTGACAATCACATGCTACATATTACTCATTGGTTTAATACTGAATATCACAGGATATGTATTACTCATTGGTTTAATACTGAATATCACAGGATATGTATTACTCATTGGTTTAATACTGAATATCACAGGATATGTATTACTCATTTGTTTAATACTGAATATTACATGCTATGTATTACTCATTGGTTTAATACTGAATATCACAGGTTATGCATTACTCATTGGCTTAATACTGAATATCACATACTATGTATTACTCATTGGTTTAATACTGAATATCACATGCTATGTATTACTCATTGGTTTAATACTGCATATCACGTGCTATGTATTAATTACTTACTGGTGTAATACTGAATATCACATGCTGCGTATTACTCATTGGCTTAATACTGAATATCACATGATGTGCATTACTGGTTGGTTAAATACTAAATATCACATGCTATGTATTACTTATTGGCTTAATACTGAATATCACATGCTGCGTATTACTCATTTGTTTAATACTGAATATCACATGATGTGTGTTACTGGTTGGTTAAATACTATATATTACCCATTGGTATAATACTGAATACCACATGCTATGTATTACTCATTGGCTTAATACTGAAAATCACATGATGTGCATTACTGGTTGGTTAAATACTAAATATCACATGCTATGTATTACTCATTGGTTTAATACTGAATATTACATGCTATGTATTACTCATTGGTTTAATACTGAATATCACATGCTATGTATTGCTCATTGGTTTAATACTGAATATCACATGCTATGTGTTACTCATTGGTTTAATACTGAATATCACATGACATTTTACTCATTGGTTAAATACTGAATATCACATACTATGTATTACTCATTGGTTTAATACTGAATATCACATGCTATGTATTACTCATTGGTTTAATACTGAATATCACATGCTATGTGTTATTCATTGGTTTAATACTAAATATCACATGCTATGTTTACTCATTGGTTTAATACTGAATATCACATGCTATGTTTTACTCATTGGTTTAATACTGAATATCACATGCTATGTTTTACTCATTGGTTTAATACTGAATATCACATGCTATGTTTTACTCATTGGTTAAATACTGAATATCACATGCTATGTTTTACTCATTGGTTTAATACTGAATATCACATGCTATGTATTAATTACTTATTGGTTTAATACTGAATATCACATGCAATGTATTACTCATTTGTTTAATACTGCATATCACGCGCTATGTATTAATTACTTATTGGTTTAATACTGAATATCACATGCAATGTATTACTCATTTGTTTAATACTGCATATCACGCGCTATGTATTAATTACTTATTGGTGTAATACTGAATATCACATGCTATGTATTACTCATTTGTTTAATACTGCATATCACGCGCTATGTATTAATTACTCATTGGTTTAATACTGAACATCACATGATATCCATTACTCATTGGTTTAATGTTGAATATCACAGGTTATCTATTAATCAGCTGATAAAGTAGAATTCATGTCTGTCCTCTGTCTCGTTCCCAAGGTCAGAAACCTGTATCTACATCGTTGATAATGTGCATATGTCTTTGCACATCTCCATTGATGATAACGTCTTGGGACATTACCTCAGTGATAATATGATAGATATCTATGTACAAAAAAGGCCCGAGAACGACGAGCAAGTACCATCACCAGTAGTCTTACAAAGTGGAGGTGATAGGACCCAGCTGTACCTGCAGTGTTGTAGGTAAAGCTTGTACAGGTAGATTTGACTAATTCAGTCTATTGGCAGTGGACACGGATGTATACTTTTGTTGATTAAAGCCACTGAATGAAGCCGGGGATAAATATCTATATATATACAAATGGTATACTATAATTGATGTGTGTGTTAATATGCATGAACGCAAGCGTCAGTGTTGTTAATACGCCTAACGCAAGCGTCAGAATGTGTTCATATGCTTGAACGCAAGCGTCAGTATTGTTGATATGCTTAACGCAAGCGTCAGTATTGTTAATATGCTTGAACGCAAGCGTCAGTATTGAAGCCTCCAAGTGCATACTTGTCATCTCACTTACCCATTGGTCGTAGAGTGAGTTTCTTTTTACACCGCTTTTGGCATATATTCCAGCAATATCACGGCGGGGAACACCAGAAATGGGCTTCACACATTGTACCCATGTGGGAAATCGAACCCGGGCCTTCGGCGTGACGATCGAACGCCTTAACCACTAGGCTACCCCACCGCCCCACATGTTGAGGAAAGTACTGCAGCCTGATGCTAATTAAGTGCTGACACTTTCCCAACCACCACGATGTAAAGCGGTGGCACAGACTGTATTCCAGGCATAACATACAAAGCAAACTTCACTCATGGGCCAGATTTTAATTAAGGTCACAATAATGACCACCCTGTGAATTAAATTTATTCCATTAAGCAGAAATACTTCAATATTGTTGGAAGCTCGTGATACCTCCGTGCTGTGTAACTGCATCCGGACGCTGGTAACAATCTCAGAATACGGCGGTGGGGTAGCCTGGTTCGCAAATCATGCTGAATATCTGGGTTCGAAACCTGTGATGCCGCGTGCATTCATATTGCTTGAATACTGCCAACGCGTGGTAGATCCACACTCCATGGAATAAAGATACCTTCCATATAATCATGCTTACGAAGTTTTTTACTAAAATGTACGGAAAATGCTCATCTTCCGCATTCACATTATCCAAATAAGTTCATGATATTTAAACGTGACATGCATTGACAGAATATTTTGCATCTGTGTATGTTGAACAATTCATAGGCTGTGTTCCCAGCAACACGTGATTTACTGGTGACTGCATAGGTGAGTGAGTTTAGTTTTACGCCGCTCTCAGCAATATTCCAGCTATATGGCGGCGGTCTGTAAATAATCGAGATTGAACCAGACAATCCAGTGATCAACAGCATGAGTATCGATCCACGCAAATGGGATACGATGACATGCGTCAACCAAGTTAGCGAGCCCGATCCCGTTAGTCGCCTCTTACGACCAGCATGGGTTACTGAAGATCAATTCTAACCCGGATCTTCACGGGTCCGTGACTGCATGGACGTTAATCACATGAAATACTGGATGAAAATGGGTTTGGTCCATGGGTGAGAGAGATTAGTTTAGCACCGCCGTACTTCATTCACATCACAGGGTATCAGTTTAGTGTGAAAACAAAAAACGAAGTATTTAGGTTCCACTACACTAAATCAGAATCACATGCTCCCTGAGCGAGCACCGTATGTAAATAACAACTGAAGAGACAGAGACATGTGACAGCTGTGATTGGATGAAATAGTGTGAGATGTTTATGCTTTTAAAAGCACATCCATCCAGTATTTAAAACTTACCACAATTCAGTGCTGTCATTTTTATCATCATCACTTATGCTTATTGTGTGTACAGATATTTTCCAGTAGGTGATATTTGGTGCGGAACTTGGGTTGTTGTGTTCCGCTTTCTGTGCTCGGAAAATGAGCCGGTCAATTTGGCCAGAAATTGTGTTTTATTGTAGTTTATGGGTCTGACTGTACCCATGTGTACCTGGAATGGCTGTTGATAGCCTGGATAATTTAAAAAAACATTAAAAGGTTACTAGAGAAGTCTATGGGAAAACATTTGGTGTTGTGTAACCTTTACAGCTGCCGTGATACCGGAACGTGTGGCGCTGACACACAAGCACGGGAGGCAACTCTGTAGTAAACAAAGCAGAAGGAATGGGTGCAAATAGGCCTCTTATTGGCCCACGACGCCCTAAAACTATAAAACCAACCAGGCAAAAGGAAAACAATAAACAGTTGTGTTTTTCCTGTAATTAGTTTACTGGACAAAATATAACACAGGATGTAGAAAACAATATTTATTAAATTTCATAGTCAAGGTAATCATAAATTAGCAATTAGTTTGAGTGAGATCTGTGTATAGATCATATGTATATGATTAATTCAGCATGTATTCTATTACTGTAATTGTACACATTGCAAAATATTGAACATATATAAGTTATATACACAGACAACTAAAAAAGCAGTCGAGACTTGTGAAAACGTGATAGGGCATTTGCGTAGATGAAGTGGCATTCAACAAAGAAATAAATAAGCAACAAAACTAGCTGGACACGACAAACTGAACAAGGCACGACAAACAAAACAGCAGTTATGAGGTAAAACACTTCTTAAAGTGTAAATAGCTCTCAATACATATACATGTATACACAATACCACAAAAAGAATAACATAACACAAACTTGAATCGTATGAAACTGTCCGTGATAACATATTTACAGACCGTAGCATACCAGGACATTCATTTATTAAGGCATGGGGTTACTTGTCACTTTGTTTCTAATTATGCCCGTAAGAACCAGACAGAGTTAAGGAAGGCGATCGCTATGACTGTTTATCGTGAAGTCATCTTGCAGTTTGCAAAACCTATGACAAAGCATTGGAAAGGTGCTGGGAGGAGCAATGCTCATTGCAAGGGTTAAATGCATCAGCTTACATTTTGAAACAACACTCTTCTCTTTATATATTATCAACCTAGACGCGGTTATTCACAACACGCAGTCAAAATAGCACGTGCAAGTATTGCAGGCATACCTACTCCGACAACGCCCATTGTTGTATTCTGATCAAGTACAACGTTAATGGCAGTTTTATCAACCGTAAATCTCAGGGGGTTAGGTACTATTGACCAAACGGAATATTTATTCGCTTGTTATAAATCCTGATTCACATCGAGTCGACTTATATATCTCTGACCCGTGGGACGCCTGGATAGATTTCCTCGTCTATGCTGAACGACTATTACTTCCTACAGCATCCCGGACTGACAGCTGTGGTAATGTTATGGCGCTTTTATGCTCAGCGAGGACAGTATTCAACATTCCACCCGTCAACCTAACTACAAGGTGTTTGTACAATAAGTCTGTTATCTCTTTCACTGGCTCAATACAGGGTCTAGACAAAGTGACAATCTTACTCTGACAATAACAACAAAAGACAGGACGTTTTGTCGTTTAGACACTTTGGTCGGTGGTCACACACATTACGAACATCATAATTGCCGTTACACAATCCAATGGAAGTCGAACCGCTAGGTAAGGCCTCGATAGAAGCATATTCGAGGACAATGTATCGCAGTCCACATAACGAAATGACTATTGACTTTAGTCTGCCGAAATCTACCGTCCTGATTGACGGTCTGTTGATAGCATTCTTGAGCTATGAACACTTTAACATTATTTTCAGAACACTAACGTAAACGGTTGGACTAAAAACACGTAACCGTATGAAATATAACATGCACTGTCCATATCAGGGACATGTTATCAAATAAATATTGTTGTTTGCCATTTGAAGATATCTCATGACGATTTAACCTTGAAAACACCATTTTGCTCGATCTTGACGCTGCCATTTTGATCGGCCTTGACACTGCCATTTTGATTGGCCTTGACACTGCCATTTTGATCGGCCTTGGCCTCGGTCTTCTCATCCTTCAGATACCCTACTCCTCTCGCGTGTGGCCCCATGTAGTCCTTAAAGATGAAGTCCCAGACAACCTTGCACCAAGACGTGTGGTAGGGAAGATCGTCATAAAACTCGCCCGCTATCTTCTTAACTTCCGGTAAGCGAGAGTACGGAATGTAAGGAAAGTCATGGTGTTCA
This sequence comes from Haliotis rubra, assembly GCF_003918875.1. NCBI lineage: Eukaryota > Metazoa > Mollusca > Gastropoda > Lepetellida > Haliotidae > Haliotis > Haliotis rubra. The sequence continues at coordinate 624,784 of NW_025767401.1, read as the reverse complement.
ATATGATAACCAACATTAAAAAGAACAAAGTTAAGAGGTCCATAGTACGAGTGAGTCGCCTGTCCTCCGTTGAAGAGATAGTGTTCCGAGATGAAGTGCCCGGCAAGCGGATGAAGACCTAGGGCCATTAGTGTTCCGGCCAGAAGGTATACGAGGGACTTCACGCCGAACACTTTCAGGATGACGAGGTCGAACGACAGTTGAACAGCAGTATTGATCATCTCCCATCCTGTTAGTGGTTTGGGGCTCTTGTAGAAAGGCCGTATCCCATGGATGATGGGATGCAATACTAGCCATATCATCTTAGTGATCGGGTGTCTGAACAGATAACTCTCGAGACGAGTGGGTATGTCCACGTCTTGGTACTCTTCTCCGAGGTACCGGTGATGGTCAGAGTGATACTTCTTGTATGTTACTGCCATGGGGACTGCCATTGGCAAATTACACCATATACTGAGAATCCTATTGAGAGCCGGACGGCTGTGTCCAAATGCAAGATTATGGCCAATCTCATGTATAGCACTTCCCAGGGAATGGTTTAAAACGCCTCCAAAACAATACGATAGAATGAGGATGCTAGACCAGTTGGCGTCCTGTAGAACCCAGCACATGAACATCTGGACCAGTACTTCTACCGTGGTTATGTAGGCGATGTTGGAGTCGTAGCCCATAAGTTGTTTGATCTGAGGGTACTTCTTGAGGATCTTCCGCCTCCTCTCCGTGTGGGGCTCCTCAGTGAACTCCCAGTCTTCATCCTTCCCAGCTGCCCTGGTCGCTAAACTCAGGAACTTGTGGAACCAACTCATGGCCAAATAAGGATGCGGGCTCTTCTGTAAAGAAAGGTGCAGATGTAGTTTGTTATAAGAAATTTAAATCCTATCTTATATTATCTTATATTCAAAACATTTTAAGACCTAAAGCGTCGTTATATATACAGCAATGCACACGGTCGTTATGTATGCAGCAATACACACGGTCGTTAAATACTACAATATACACGGTAGTTATGCATACAGCAATACACGCAGTCGTTATGTATACAGCAATACAAACGGTCGTTATGTATACAGCAATACACACGGTCGTTATGTATACAGCAATACACACGGTCGTTATGTATACAGCAATACACACGGTCGTTATGTATACAGCAATACACACGGTCGTTATGTATGCAGCAATACACACGGTCGTTACGTATACAGCAATACAACTACACATGGTCGTTACGTAGACAGCAATACACACGGTCGTTATATATACAGCAATACACACGGTCGTTACGTATACAGCAATACACACAGTCGTTATATATACAGCAATACACACGGTCGTTATGTATACAGCAATACACACGGTCGTTACGTAAACAGCAATACACACGGTCGTTATATATACAGCAATACACACGGTCGTTATGTATACAGCAATACACGCGGTCGTTATGTATACAGCAATACACACGGTCGTTACGTATACAGCAATATATACGGTCGTTAGAGTAAATATATCAACGAATCGTTTATGGGGGATCTTTGGACAGTAACTGTAATAATAATGTGAAGCTGTGGTGGACCTTGGAGACAGCATTCCTGTAACGGTGTAGCACACCACCTGCGTGGTATTAATCCTCATTCTTCCGTAGTCCATCAGTCCACGTTCTGCTTACAGTTTCCATGATAATAAAGCAGTCCTATGGGAGCTTTCCTGCAATCTTCGTTGACTTCTTCCATTGATCCGACCCACAACGGCCGTTCGACCGCACTATACTGCTGAATCATTAATGTTGATTTGCACCGCCCTTAGACAGGTTAGACCAATATTTGTTCTATAATTTACATTTTACTTCCGAATGAAACAATTGTTAAATCCATTCTCTAGTGCATAGCAAACCCAGCTTTGTATAAACTGTGCCTGGCTAGGTATGCGTGCGGCTCGGAGACCTGGTACCTGCGTCGGTTTACTGTTGCGCAATCGCCCACCCCCCACCTCCACCCCCAATGACCCAGATGGTGTCCACTCATGCAAAATGATTGACAATTTACTGACCCCCGACAGAGGTATTGCTATGAAAGCCGTGATTAAAAGGGGGATCCTATTAACCCTAGTAACAGAGTTGGCGATCTAATTTGATTAAAAAGACATAAGACATTATAAGGTGGCAATGTTTATACCACATAACTAACAAAGAGAAATAAATATATTGTTCCATAATCTCCTTATCAAACATGACAGCTAATAAATCTAAGTATGTAACGTTGTACTGAATGAACTAAAATCTAGTTTAATTTCTACCACCAACAAACTAGCTGGATAAGTAAACACCGCAACAATTTAAGAAATCCCTTCCTCTCGGCCCCATCTCACCCCTCATCTCCCTTAAGGACAACCAACATGGATGAGAAGAAAATGTGAAAGCATGATCTTTTGCTAAGATCTTACCACGCAATGTGAATGCAAGGCCTCGAAAAATGGGATCCAATGGGCTGCAATCCCGACAGTGGACAGTCACAAGTAAGAGTGAAGTTGCCACGTCCGTCAGGTACCAACAGACTTGGGACGATCTTGGCCCAGATGTTTATCCCTACAGATAACTGACGCTATCAGAGTGTGTTTTGCTGTCAACCAGGGCCACACATGAGCGTATCTGATAATGCCACCTTAACTCCATGGTAACCTGCCCCATCGTCAGTCTGCTAGAAGACGTAGTCCAGCTGGAGGCCCTACTCTAAAATACCCCGAAGCAAACATATCTGCGCTACACTCACAATGTTAATTATGACCAATTGGCAAAAACATATGTGATTATATAAAGCTATTAAAGACGGCCACAAGTTGCACAATACGGCCAGGCTGTATCGGTTATCGTAGTCAATCACACTCCACGTCCTGCAGACACGAAGCAGAAACTGCACGTCGCCCGTTAGCAGCTATCATGCATATTTAATTCATCTATTCAACTTAGGAAGTACTGTATTGACATATGTCGTATTTTATTGATAGCCCTCATGCTTTCGGTGTGTGTCCGGGGTGAAGGCAGTTGACTGTTTTCCATGTGAGAATAATAACTGCAACAATCTTGCCCAGGCCAATGCTAGGTGAATTCCAACCGCGCAAAATATCACGTATGCTGATTTACAACCTGTGGTATTTGAAACGATACTCGTTTTACGATTAAATTTTATTTTTGCTTTAAACATATTGAAAACCCACCCTCAAGAGTAGAGCAAAGCAAATGAGGCTTGTACCCTCATTTTTGTACTAACTGAATCCGGTCAGGGCCCCGATCCACAAAACGTTCGTGGCGCTACGACACTCGTAAGTCTATACTAAACTAAAGAGTTACGACAGGTCGTAACGTTACGAACGCTTTGTGGATCAGGCCCCAGAACCCATGAGTATATTTAGAGTAGACTAATGCTTAGTCTCTGAATATATAGACTGTAGGCTAAACGTGCAAGCGTCGAAATGTCTATGTGTTGTCCGTTCACGTACGTGTATGATATAACCTCACTGTAACCCGAACACATCTATTGATTGTATCTGGAGAGAATAACCCAGAAACCCGTGGACGTGGTTTATATTTACTGGTTAATGATCCATCGATCTTAATACCGTTGACGAACGTCGCCTATACGGCCAGATGTTACATTACTCATGCACCCTGAAGGAGAATTCCAATACTTGAATATGCAATTTTCGTTACGATTTCTGTCAGTGTTTCAAGTCACCTCGTTTGTAAGAAGAAGAAACCCCGATCTGTCGGTAACGAGCGTTTGTCGTATTGGTGAAATCCCCGGATATGGTGCGACAGATGAAACTTCCGTACCGATGCTAATGTATATCCCAGTAGCGTAGGGCGTCAGTTCACAAGTACATGTGTCAGGACCTTGTTTGTAGCTTTGAATCCAACAGTAACTTTGATTATGATCCTGGTTTTGTCGCCAAAATGGTGGACCTGTGAGGACGCGGGTTAGAACTGGTCTTCAGTAACCCATGCTTTTCGTAAAAGGCGACTAACAGGATCGGGTGGTCATGCACGCTGATATGGTTGACACATGTCATCAAGTCCAAACTGCGTAGATCGATTCTCAATCTGTTGATCACTGGGTTTTCTGCCCAGACTCGATTCTTTACAGATCTCTGTCATATAGCTGGAATATTACTGAGTGTGGCGTTAAACCAAAAAATCCCAAACAATCAAATTGTTGTAAAGGTCTAAACAATATGTTTTTTTGGCCCATATAAGCTGACACCCTGTGATATAATAATGGAATAATGCTACAAAACAATCACACCCAAAGCTCACTGGAACCCCACTTTGAGGAGAACGAATTCTGCCTCCTGATTTCTCTTGTATCATTGTGTAGCTTTTGTCTCAACAAGTTGGTTTTTTGTACATTTCAAATAAAATTTCAATATGACACTGCAGGAACGGAGGACATACATTGCAAAGAAAATAACAGCGGGTGTTTTCACACAGAGGTCGAATTTAACGGCTTATATGAGACCGGTGTCCAACAAGGATATGTTTTGCGGAGTTATCTCTTGCCCTCAACATAGTCGTTTACAACAGAAGGTTATGTTATTTGGATCGTCGCTTGTTTCGTTATGTTCAAGTGAAAGTTTCAGGCCTGTACACGATTTTATTTGTATCTATTGCATGCGCTAGTTTGTATCTGACGGTCAACAGCAATGATCCAGAATAGATGACAACATTGTGCAAGTGGTTAACGACGGTTTCAAATGATCAATATTTCTACAGTTACTCGATCGGTTCAATACCTAGCGTCATTGTACCCGAACAAGCTGTAACTGGTCACCAGAACATGAATAGTGATCTCTGATTGTGAGAAAACATCTCCACAATGCATATGGACGGTGTTCGTTCCAGCATTACGCAACCCATTCACAGCATTGGTTTCCACATATGATCCAACATACTGTTCGTGACGAAGAGCTAACTATGGTAAAGAATGTGACAAGGTTAGACTTTAGGGTGGTTTACAGAACAGCAAAATTTTGAAATTAAAAAGAAGTTATGGACATGAGTTTCCTACCGGCATGGAAAGGGATTGTTTTTTTACTCTGATATGTGTATATATATTGTTTCATTTTTAAAATATGGCACAGATATAATGGCCAGTAAATACATACACCAAAATGTCCCCTATCCATCCATTCATCATCAAAATGTAGTCTCACAGATGAGACAGGTGTGTGAAATCAACACCACAGATGAGACTGGTGTATGAAATCAACATCACAGGTGAGACTGGTGTATGAAATCAACATCACAGATGAGACAGGTATGTGAAATCAACATCACAGTTGAGACTGGTGTATGAAATCAACATCACAGGTGAGACAGGTGTGTGAAATCAACATCACAGATGAGACAGGTGTGTGAAATCAACATCACGGGTGAGACTGGTATGTGAAATCAACATCACAGGTGAGACAGGTGTGTGAAATCAACATCACAGATGAGACAGATGTGTGAAATCAACATCACGGGTGAGACTGGTATGTGAAATCAACATCACAGGTGAGACAGGTGTGTGAAATCAACATCACAGATGAGACAGATGTGTGAAATCAACATCACGGGTGAGACAGGTGTGTGAAATCAACATCACGGGTGAGACAGGTGTGTGAAATCAACATCACAGATGAGACAGATGTGTGAAATCAACATCACAGATGAGACAGGTGTGTGAAATCAACATCACAGGTGAGACAGATGTGTGAAATCAACATCACAGGTTGGACGGATGTGTGAAATCAACATCACATGTGAGATTCGCGGGTGAAATCAAAATCCCAGGTGAGACAGGTGAAGTCAACATCACGTCTTCTGCACAAGTAAAAGGTCTTTCGACTCCAACGCTTTATGCGGAAACAGGAAGCAGCATTGTGCAAGACGGGGTGTTTCTATCTTGCTCAGTTTGGAAGGCTATGCGTCCGTACGTCTCTCCAGGAGTGATCAATATGCCCGCACAGTCACTTTACTTTACTTGATTACTCTCTCTTGTACTGTACACCATCAACTTCACTAACTGCAGCCTCTACACAATACAGCCAGAATCCATAATGGGACGCCCAAACAATCAGATGAGTCCAGGTCAGCAGTTTCCTCAACACAGACTCTGCATATCTTCATACCCTAGTTCATCAACCGAAAGTAAACAGGGTTGTGCGTTCACAAGGTAAAGAACTTCTGCAAAAGCCTATAAACTTTTAGCATCTATCTGTCTGGAACTCCCTTCGAGGACACATGAAATCATTACAAAGCGAGCGAGTGAGAGTTTAGTTTTACTCCTTTAGCAATATTCCAGCAATATCACGGCGGGGGACACCAGAAAAGAGCTTCATACATTGTACCCATGTGGGAAATCGACCCGGGTCTTCGGCGTGACGAGCGTCCGCTTTAACCACTAGGCTACCCTATTGTCCCCATTAGCAAAGCCAGCATCATTTCGACGAAAGTTGAAAATTTACGTCTTCCAAACGGCTTATGACATCCTGTAGCAATAACATCGATATGAACAGTCAGGATATATGTCCGTTGTGTAAAGCTCCTGTGGACAACTGAAGCTTTAGGGTCGATTGCAGTGACACGCATCACCTCATAGATGCCTTCATCATATACATAGTCTGTCGTGTTATTAACACACGTTTCCAGACCATAATGCTCACCGGAATTATCTGGCATCAGCAGGCACCATCTGTTTATACGACATTCTGAACAATGTATAATTCATCTACGTGTGGTGTGTATCTCATGTCCAGCTGGCGGTATGGGTGCACGGCGGTGCAGCAAATATATGCGTCAAACTATATAGTTGACAAGGTATATGTACAAACAATTGCTACTTCTCAGTAATGATAATAATCATCTCATGATGGAAACATTCCACGGGTATCGAGGTCAACAAACATGAACTTCTCGTTTATAAAACCAATGAAAGTATATATATAACTAAAATCTTTCGATTCTTTTGACACAAATTGATTTGACAAGATTCAGGAAAAAGATGCCATATGTGCGGACCTTGCTTACGAAACGTCACTATTGCACCCCAAGCACCACGCTGTTCGACACCTCATTGTTCTGGGTGTCTTAGAGTGGGTACCCCCCAATCTGTTGATTTATGCTGGAAGAGTACCAAGGTTTTCTGTCTGGAACACAGTCCTTCTGACAGTCTGGATATTGCAGGAGGCTACAGTTTTGAACATTTACATATTCTAGGAAGAGTCCCTGATAGGTTAGAAATGGCAGTGCTTCCTGGGAGTGGTCCAAGTCGCTGTCTGCTGCGTGTGAAGGGGACAAGGCTACTTATCTGATGATGAACCTAACCAGCCTGACTGCCAGGATCACCCACTTTGCTGCATTCATTTATTTTAATGGTAACATGATTCATATGGTACTGGTAAATGGAAATGATATGATCACATCTGCTGGGGAATATGCTATCATATCTCCAGGGCTCTAATGACTGGTGTGATGAGATCGTAGCACACTAGGTTGGTAAAGAGGTTCGTGTCAAACTTGCATTTACAGCCTTTGCCACTGATAACCGATAAACCGTCTTTGTTGGCTACACACGGTTGATTTCTTGGAGGTATGCATCTCATAAGTCGACTCCTCAGTCAGAACGGCGCCGAGTTCATTGCGAGTTGTTGGTGGTGATGACGGACACGTCAGTTAGGTCCCAGACGAGTTGGGGAAACGTCATGACTGAGTCGTGACATGGCTTGGATATTTTGCTCGCATCTCACAATAATGGCACCGTGAACACGAGTGCAATGATGTTGTCCCCATAGTATTGACCTGCTACTCTGGGCAGTTTGGAGCACAGTTCAGCCAGCCATTGAGACCACCTGCTATCTATTGTCGGCCCGACCCCAGCAGCTTCATATTGTACGACCTTAGGGCGTCTCCAAACTGGATTCCTGAGGGTATTGGGTGAACCTCGATATGTCAGGAAACTCTACACTAGCCCAGTGCTGACGTTACCTCAATCACTGACGCCTCTGATTTACCGGATGCAGGGAATTGTAGGATGCCATCCGTACAGACGATGTCACGATGTCGGACCATCCGGGCATGTACTTATAAATGAGTTGCGTGTTGCAATCGATCCCTGATCGGAGTTGTAGTTTGCAAACATTTCCTTCATATCGCCTGGAGTTGTTGCCCTTAGGCGTCTAGAGCGGCGTCGACCATTGACGTTAGGTGTGGTATCGGGTCACAATTTGCTGGTTACAGATTGAGAAACATGCAATGTTTTGGTAACGTCTGACGTGTGTCCACGTGTGTCCTCCTGCAACATGACCAACGTTCAGCACGCTGGGAACGTCTCATGATAAAAACTCCTACTTCCTTAATGATTGTTGTTAATAAAGTGTCTTTGATAATAGCAGCCAGGTGCCCATATGCTGGTAGTTATCCGAGTCTAGTGCTTCCGGGCCACGTGGTCTGGCTGTGTGGCTAAGCGGAATGGGTGTCATTGTCAAAAATCATTCCTGAATTACTTCCTGGTTCGACTGGTCTGTCTCCAGGCCGTCGTAATGCTGCTGGATCATTGCGGCTTCAAACAACATCCGCTCACTGACTTCAGAGTGAACAGAGTCGAATGTCGAGCCCTTTAAGGAGATAACACATGTTGTACTGTGTGTGCCAGGATGGTGTGCCAATATGAAGCAGGCCTAAATCACATGGCCCCTTTTCACAAAGCAATAGGGCCAGTAAGTAGGACGCCACACTTCGCGAGACCTTAGCACTCCCGGTGACAAACAACGTACACTTGGTCCGGTCTAGTAAAGCCATATTTGGCAGTCGAGCAATTTGCAACCCGAAGTGGTTCTTGAATATACGCTTGTCACCGGAAATCTGGTACCGGAAGTAAGCTGGACCCCGTCTCGCATATAGCAAATTGGCGCGCGCAAAGGGAGCCCGGAACCATCTTAGTACCGGAAGTAGCGCCTTGCGAGACTTACTGGCCCTATCGTAACGCTGTCGTACCTGACGTTCCTCCTGTACTGTAACATAGACTTACGACAGCTCTACGATAGCTTTGTGAAAAGTGAGTGAGTGAATGTGTTTAGTTTTACGCCACACTCAGCAATATTCCAGCTATATGGCGGCGGTCTGTAAATAATCGAGTCTGGAACAGACAATCAAGTGATCAACAGTATGAGCATCGATCTGCGCAATTGGGAACCGATGACATGTGTCAAGCAAGTCAGCGGGCCTGACCACTGGATCCCGTTAGTCGCCTCTTACGACAAGCATGGGTTACTGAATATCAGTTCTAACCCGGACCTTCACGGGTCAGCTTTGTGAAAAGGGGCTCAGGCGTTTCATTAGGGTCGACTCGGACTGTCAAAAACTTATCCGGTTGAGTTGTCGGGTTGGCTCTCAGTTTCTCATGCCTGTGTACATTCGAACACAATTTGACTAATCACCTGTGTCAAAAAGCCTTAACAACATCGATGAACGATAGCCATGTTTCTATTTAGGGTGGTGGATCGATAGTCACCAGTAGGCCTGACCGTATCGCAATCACCCTGCCCTTGCCAAGCCACGGGGCAAGTCGTTATGGGCAAAGTCTATGAAGAACACAATTACCCTTATACAGTGATATTTTCAGTGATTAATGACAATTTAACGAACTGTATTGCTGCAGTAGGGGGTTCTACAGCTGAGAAGGACGTGTGAAATTCCAACCCCACCATAACCCATGGTAGCTCTCTAGCCCCTATGACGGGGCCGGGGTAGGGAGGGTGGTTAAGGGACAACCAAGCTATTGACTACACTTAAAACCTATCTATACCCACGTACCCAAAGCCTTAACGACAGCTCGCACTGTTGTGTATGCAGTAGCAAGTCGTCCAATATACCTTGTCGCCTCACATAGGGTGGTAAGGGTGTCCTATAAACCAGTTGACCAAAACAACTGAAAGCACTTAAATGTGGGCACGTATAGACATGTAAGTCAACAAGCTACCGAGACGTCACGGAGACGTTCGCAGCAGGTGATAACAGTGCTCCTAAGATGCTTGGCGCTTGATCCCAGGAGTTAGATATTAAGCTGCTAATCTGTAAACGTTATTGCCTGTTTCCTCCTCATGTGTCCTGTCTCGTGCTTCATCTCCCACTGACAAGACTAATGCTTAGTCTCTGAATATATATAATGTTGATGGTAACAAACAAGCCCATTTAAATTGAAAAGGAGCCCAAAGGAGATCAGAGATTCAGAACCTGAGGAAATCTAGACTTGCTTCATTTGGGGCTTTAGCATTGCAAGGAGGGCAAGGCTGTAGGGGAAATACTGTGGTTCAGGGACTGTGAGACAGACTACCCACTGACCTGCACCGAGCCCATGCCCCGGCACTCATATAGATATTATACCTGCCACCACGTAGCAGTGTATGCACGTGGGACACGCACAGAGATGGCGGCATGAGCGGTACGTGCACGTAGGACACGCACCGAGATGGTAGCATGTAGCGGTACATGCACGTGGGAAATGCACAACGTTGGTAACATGTAGCAGTACATGCACGTGGGACACATATACCGTTGCACGTACAAATAACTTTGGTAGCAGGTAACATGTTTGTAAAAGTAATCAACATCCCAACAGTCAAACCTGGCCCAGCACACGACCTGAATACCTGAGGACTTCCCTTCAACAACACACGGTGTATACGTGCATTTATCAGCTGAGAGACTTAACGACATCGGCACGCTGTCCTGTATACAACACGTCGTCCAAAGCTCAAACTGACCACTGTTTGGTCATGTATAGCCGCTGCCAGTTTTGCTATCTACAAATTACTGACTGAGATCTAACAAAAATTAGTTCACCTGATGAAGGGACCTGGAATGGTCTCGAAACGTCGTGAGAGAAATTACAAAGAAGTTTAATCCATAAAAATATCTTGGACATCAATGTACAACTTCTAAATGCCACTGAAAGACAAAAAAATAGATAATTAAAATGTACTCATTTACAATTTCAGTGCCACTTACCTACTGAAAAGAAGACAGGGACCCGTCAACACAACTCAGCTCTCACCGCACTCATTACATGTGGGATGATAGTATAGTTTAGTTTCAGGAGTCAGTCACGTACACGCACACACGCGCACACGCACAAAGTCGTCATTTGGGGTTACTGCGTGACGCATGTGCACACACGCACGCACGCACGCACACGCACACACATAAATGTAAAGATATTGTGCAGGATTTAATTTGATTTCAAAGTGGCATTGAGAGTTAATAATACTTCTAGGCAGTTTGCATTTGCGTTATTTGTTAGCATCAATGTTGTACAGATGTGAAAAGTTAACATACGATTGCCCGCGAAAAGCAAAACAAACACAACAACACATTCAGTCATTCATTATTCTTCAGGTAATAAGTTGTTCAGTTATCAAAAGATGCGTTCAGCTTACATGCGTACATGCACACAGCACTGAAACATTGAGCGCGTGGAATGTTCGGGATGCGGGGAAGGATGTCCTACATTGCTAATGATTTGATAGTATAACCCAAAATATCCAATTGTTCGTGTTATATCACCTGTAAATTTCCATCTGTAAAGAGACATTCATTCATGATATATCGCATCCGTGATTACACATCACTGGAAGTATATTTACATGAAACACCTTTTTTCAAGACTGCTTTAGAACAAAACAGCTATAAACCGTTTCTCATGTCGAAATATTTAATACATTTTCTTTCACTTGAGGTTTTCTTCTTTTTCATTACCTATGTTACAATTGACTTAGACACTGGAGAAATTGAGTTTGGTGAAGTGTAAAAAACATTTATTCCTTGTCAGAAAATATTACTTGAAGCTGAATATTCTTAAATTTTACTCACCTGTGGAAACTGTCCAGTAGTTCCGTGTGTCCGTTGCGGGAACGCTAACGTGAATGTGAAGCTTCAACCTGTCATGTGACATGAATCTGCAAATAGCACGTGATAAGTGAAGCGAGGAGTGGTAATTACTCATACTGTTTACCTAACAACGACCTGTATGTGGCAATGAGACCTAAGATGAACCGCGTGTCTCGACAATACAAAGCAATACACTTCACATATCAACATCATATGGCACATGTTGTAAGTTAGAGCTATATGAATATCAAATATAGTGTTAAAATCATTTGTACAAGGCTGCCTCATAAGATACATTTTAGCATGATTTTTCATGCTTTAATACTAATCATTTCTTTGGGAGTTTATTTTTTTATCATACAAATTTAGAAAACACAAAAAACACGTGTTATTCCCTGTATAGCAGGATGCCATTCAAAAGGAAGTTTATGTTAAAATTGAATGATGTCGTTTCACGATCCAACTCTTTTGATTATTCATTATATGTAGTCGTGTTGCTACCACTCGGTAGACGCTGCTGTCGAAAGCATGGAAACGTTGCCATAGGCAACAGTGTGCGACAAACACCTGAACTGGATTGAGGCATTATAAACAAGACTCGGCAGATCAATACAAACAGCTTTGAGAAACGATTGAAATCACATCTGGTTGAATGAAATCGAATTACAAAGCAGATGCGTCCTTATTGATTATCAAATTGGAAATTCACGAACTCAAAATACTACATCTTGTCGTTCCGTTTTGATAGAGGGTAGATGAGATAGATAATTTTTGGGTCCATTGATTGACTGAAACACATCTTGTATAATTGAAACACATGTTGTACATAGCATGGGTCTGTTGATGTCAGGGAGAAGCGCTTAAGCAGGTGACAGCATCACTGTAGAGGTCAAGGTATCTCTCTCTCTCTCTCTCTCTCTCTCTCTCTCTCTCTCTCTCTCTCTCTCTCTCTCTCTCTCTCTCTCTCTCTCTCTCTCTCTCTCTCTCTCTCTCTCTTGTAACCCCACCCTCACTCCTTACTCACAATCAGTTCACGACCATGGGCGGGGGACGTTTGACGATAGATCATGTGCACATTAATTTGAGCCAAATATAGCCGCCCTTACTCACAAGCATTGCAGCCCTTACTCACAAGCATTGCGCAATCCACACGGCCCCTGAAACGGACCAGGTGTTGTAGCATATGGGAATTTTGAGTTAACGCAAACATTTATATTTTATGGGCGCTTTCACTGAGGGATGATCCTTTGTGTAGGTCCTCGCACAGTTACCTAACCCTAAATTATCCAAACAATGACTAAAAAAATTGGGTTTCGAAAGGATTTAATCCCGAATTATCCGTTGTAAACATATGTTGACATTAACCAACTAATCCTTCAGCTAATCTGATGTAACGGATCATCGTACCACACTACCACAATCAGAGGTTATTTAGAAATGTTCATATTAATTTAAGGGGTAAAAGCAAAAGTGTACCCGCTCCTGAAAACACATAAACGACTATTCGTCATTTTGTTTCACGTAGAGCAAAATACAGCATAGGTTTTTTAGACTTTAAGGGAACCCTCTCAGATTTATCCACACAAATATCGGTGGCGTCATTTATGTAACCATTACTTTTGCCTTGATACGGAATTATTTTACAAACTGACTTCAGATTTGATTTATCTGGATGTACATTTTCGAGCATTCTGAACACAGAACACGAGTTTCGCTGTGGCTAACACCTGAATGTCGTAGTAAAACGTGTAAATGGTACATATGGAGAAATCAGAGACCATATAATATGGTCTCTGGTGACATAAACTATATGAATACGTGCATAGGGTGCGTCTCTACTTGTACTCTGCTTGCCATTGTATGTAGAGGGGTCATGCCGAGATGACTACCCTCATAATGAAGGTTGAACAGACGTGTGTAGAGGGGTCATGCCGAGATGACTACCCTCATAATGAAGGTAGAATAGACGTGTGGTTCAAGGTTTCTCCCCAGATTGCGATGGTTATAACACTGGGTCAATTCACTTAATTGGCCGTTTCAATTATTGTTCAAGAAGTCCTAGTCACAATGACTGTGTAATACACATTACACATGTAAACAGACCTGTTGTACGGGCAGGTGTATGGTGTGTATAACGGGTTGGACAAGATTGTCACGCATGTTAGGTACTGTCCGTGGGTTGGCCTGCAAGTGTGTTTAGCCGGTAGCCAGGGGCACTATGTAAATACACCCGAAGTCAGCTCATTAAATTACCACAAAAGCATGACCCTAAATGAACTTTAATCAGCAAAAAGAGAGCAAACGTATTTCGTATATGTTCCAAGACATATCAGTCCAAGATGATTTGATAGGTTGTTGTTTAACGCCGCACTCAGCAATATTCCTGCTATATGGCGGCTTTCGGAAGGAGCATAGCTTAAGCTATGGTCTGGTCAATTATTATGATTTGCGCGCGTGCTCATGATGGAATTAATTTTGCTTGTCGTATTTCTTTTATTATTATTATACGATATTTATATAGCGCACATATCCAGGCAACCAGTGCTTGCTCAAGGCGCTGGTATTTTTCTCTCGATCATTGGATGTCAATTTTAACGGCACATCGTGTTATCAATCTCAACTACCTGGGGAGTATACAACTCTTGCAGCCACTAGGCGCACCGAGTTATTGTGGCTTTAAATTCTCATGCATCCTAACGAGGTACCCATTCACTGCTGGGTGGACTGGGACACATAGCCACAGTACTTTGTCCAAGTTCACTGCACGTTGCTGTACTAGGTGTTTGCATGTATTCATGTGGCCACCATCTGGTGATATACCAACGGATTCGTGGTTTTTTTAAGTGCACAGGGTTGCGTACTGTACACAGGGGTTGTGACAACACTGAAAGAGTCTGCACACAAAGTTGACTCCAAGGTTTTTACACCCGGTCACAGGTGGGCTCGATCCCGGCACCTCAACTTCGCGGGATCATTAGTCTGGCGCCTTAGCCAGCTCGCCCACCGCGCCCCATTTTGTTGTTTGACATTCTCCGGCTCGGGGAATACAACCTTACGAGGGACTGATAAAACCCCGTATTTCCCGAGACACGATGTGATAACGCATTTATCTAGCCGAATGTTTTTACTAAATCAAAAGAAAACAATACGCATCGAATCGACTCGCTGCCATGTGGACAACAGCTGATCGAATGACCTCAATGCAGCGCACATTTCTAAAGGCTTAATTGGCGATGCACGTTTTTCTCACTTCGCGTGGTCACCGAGGCGTGACGGGATAAAGTTGACTTTTGTACTCCCTGCTCGCGGATCGTGACGGGTGTACATGGTATTTTATCATAGTCGCGTGAACCAATCAAAACTCGACATTCTTACATGAGGCTGGATAATGAGTAATGTTCCGTGGTCCAGACTCGATTATCTACAGTCCGCCGCCACAGAGCTGGACTACAGCTGAGTGCGGCGTGAAACTAAACTTACTCACTCGGTAATGTTCCAGTGATTGACATCATGAGCATCTCTCCACGCAATAGGATACGATGACATGCATGAACGAAGTCAGCGAGTCTGAACTAGTTAGCTGCCTCTTACTGAAAGTATGGGTTGCCAGTGACCAGTTATATCCCGGATCTTCATGGAATCCATGGACTGTGAAGCATTGGTCAGGTGGTCAAGGTGCTGACCCTGGGGCAAGGGGTTGTTCAGTATGGCCTGACGTTACAATGGTCAGAGATCAGCGCCGTCAGTCACCCTTAGCGCATTAACCCGATACCTTGTTATAGACAATACCACACTGATGCGTGACACTGGGGAATTTTGGTATGCAGCAACGATGTGTGTCGGAGACAATACCTCTGTTCCAGTTTGGTATGAAATGCCTGATTCTACTTCGTACATACACGTTCTTACGACTTATCGTTCGCTACCCTGGTAATGAATACTACCCGTGCCTTTTAGAGCACAAGTGGTATAACTCTCAAACGTGTGTAGCAGGGCGTGGAGTCATCCCAAAGATGACATCCTTCCGTTGTCACGACCTTTTTGGTCATGTGGACAAGGCGTCCGACATCGGATCAGAAGGTCCCTGGTTCTCGAAAATTGTATGGCCGCGACATTGGCGCCCAACGTTCGTATTTATATTTGAGCAAAATAAGTCTCAGTACCATGCTATACGGCTCGGGACGTGTCTTCTGTTGACGGGGGAGTGTGTAGCAGGGCGTGGAGTCATCCCATAGATGACATCCTTTTCGTTGTCACGACCTTTTTGGCCATGTGGGCAAGGCGTCAGACATGGGATCAGAAGGTCCGTGGTTCGAATCCCAGCACGGGACTCGGAAATTTCATGGCCGCTACACGTGCAACAAAGAAAGACATAAATCTGACCTTTCCAGTTAAATCCACAAACCTAGCAACGGTCTACTCATCGCACAACAGTGGTCAGATGATAAATACTGAGTAAATACCGCCACTCATGAACAACTCGACCGCAGCATACCGCGGTTAATGGGTCCAGCCAGGGTCAACTGCGGACAGCAAGACGTCAATGGGTTACCACAGTGTAAAACTATCCTTGGTCACACCTGATCTGTTCACAAAGGTACGCTAACAATCCTGCTTGACAAGTTTTGGCGTGTTGATTCCTATGTCAGTTATCGGTGAACAACGCCATTGTTCTTCCCTTGAATACTTTAATCTCAACATCACGAAAGACGGTTGTGTTGCATGGTTGTTGGAGATAACCCTTGGTTACATGGAAACTGGAAATGTTTTTGTCAGTTGCTGTGGATAACTGTTGTGTTTGTTAATTGTTCCAACGCATGTTGGTCTTGATGGAAATAGTCTTAGATACTTGTTGAAATGTCTGAATGAGTTCGGTTTTACGCCGCTTTCAGCAATACTCCAGCAATATCACGACGGGGGACACCAGAAATAGGCTTCACACATTGTACCAATGTGGGGAATCGAATCCGGGTCTTCGACGTGACGAGCGAACGCTTTAACCACTAGGCTACCCCACCGCCCCTACTTGATGGAATCCAGAATTTCCTATCCGTTTTTTAGGCATACGATTAACACATGCATATCCAGTACTTTTAGGCGCGAGATCGTCGACGCATATCATCTGACATGTCCAGCACGCGCATGCGTGTACGTGACTGAAGGATGAGTGAGTGAGTGAATATCGTTTTAAGCCGCATCCACAGTAGAGCAGTTATTTGTGGCTACTGATGAACGTGATAAGCAGTCGTATTTAGTTCCAAACTTAAATCCGTGTTGTTGATAACATCAAGGATCTGATCCTTTGACAACTCAAATACCGTCTGTTTCAGTAACGCGCGTGTTATCGTAATGGATCACCCGGGCTATCATGATTTACAGGCCTCTGATTCCGCTAACCACTGAGGTAAGGAGGGACCATGAGGAAACAGCCTTAAGATACGGATGTAAGAGATTCTAAGAAGTGTGAACTTACCTGAAAGGTTTATATGTCTTTTATCCAAAGTTCAAGAGTAAAGACCTAATAAAATATTCTCTTTGCTTCAGGATGAATTGACTGCCAAATTATAGTCCGTTTGGCTTAAAAGCGGACCGATGAATTGCAATCTAACTCGAAAACTAATAAACATATAATACTCAATGAAACACTGATCATAATAAAAAAATCAGACCAACTCTGTGATTTTTTGCAGAATTTATGTCTTAATAAAAAAGTTGTTTAACAAACGTTCATTAACATTTTGACACAGTTCACTATTTGTTACGAGGGAGGACTGCAAAGAGAGGAACAGCCAGGTGTACGCGGAGCACGTGTATAAGTGCCGACTAAGTTATTCAATCATTTACCTGTGATGTGCTGTCTCCATCCTTTCTCGCACATCATGATGACTGTAAAGGATCTTACCTGTATCATCATGATGACTGTAAAGGATCTTACCTGTATCATCATGATGACTGCAAAGGATCTTATCTGTATCATCATGATGACTGTACACGTCTATTACCATGATGAGGATCTTACCTGTATCATCATGATGACTGCAAAGGATCTTACCTGTATACTCATGATGACTGTAAAGAATCTTACATCTATCATTATGATGACTGTACAGTAGCTGACGTCTATTACCATGACGATTGTACAGATTTTTACATCTATCACCATGACGACTTTACAGGATCTTACATCTATCACCATGACGACTGTTCAGGATCTTACCTGTGTGACCATGACGACTGTATAGGATCTTACCTCTGTCACCATGACGACTGTATAGGATCTTACCTCTGTCACCATGACGACTGTTCAGGATCTTACCTGTGTGACCATGACGACTGTACAGGATCTTACCTCTATCACCATGACGACTGTATAGGATCTTACCTCTGTCACCATGACGACTGTATAGGATCTTACCTCTGTCACCATGACGACTGTATAGGATCTTACCTGTGTGACCAAGACGACTGTACAGGATCTTACCTCTGTCACCATGACGACTGTATAGGATCTTACCTCTGTCACCATGACGACTGTTCAGGATCTTACCTGTGTGGCCATGACGACTGTATAGGATCTTACCTCTGTCACCATGACGACTGTATAGGATCTTACCTCTGTCACCATGATGACTGTACAGGATCTTACCTCTGTCACCATGACGACTGTATAGGATCTTACCTCTGTCACCATCTGACCTCTGTGACCATGACGACTGTACAGGATCTTACCATGATCTTACTGTCTGTCAGGATCTTACCATGACTGACTGACTGTACAGGATCTTACCATGACGACTGTACAGGATCTTACCTCTGTGACTGTACAGGATCTTACCTCTGTCACCATGACGACTGTACAGGATCTTACCTCTGTCACCATGACGACTGTACAGGATCTTACCTCTGATCTTACAGGATCTTACCTCTGTCACCATGACGACTGTACAGGATCTTACCTCTGTCACCATGACGACTGTACAGGATCTTACCTCTGTCACCATGACGACTGTACATGATTTTACCTCTATCACGATGACTGTACAGGTTTTTACCTCTGTCACCATGACGACTGTACAGGATCTTACCTCTGTCACCGATGACGATCTTACCTCTGTCTGTGACGACTGTAAGGATCTTACCTCTGTCACCATGACGACTGTACAGGACTCTGTTGACGACTCTGTCACCATGACGACTGTACAGGATCTCACCATACTGTACAGGATCTTCTGTCACCATGACTACTGTATAGGATCTTACCTCTGTCACCATGACGACTGTACAGGATCTTACCTCTGTCACCATGACGACTGTACATGATTTTACATCTATCACGATGAATGTACAGGTTTTTACCATTGTCACCATGACAACTGTACAGGATCTTACCTCTGTCACCATGACGACTGTACATGATTTTACATCTATCACGATGACTGTACAGGTTTTTACCACTGTCACCATGACAACTGTACAGAATCTTACCTCTGTCACCGTGACGACTGTACATGATTTTACATCTATCACGATGACTGTACAGGTTTTTACCATTGTCACCATGACGACTGTACAGGATCTTACCTCTGTCACCATGACGACTGTACATGATTTTACATCTATCACGATAACTGTACAGGTTTTTACCATTGTCACCATGACAACTGTACAGGATCTTACCTCTGTCACCATGACGACTGTACATGATTTTACATCTATCACGATGACTGTACAGGTTTTTACCATTGTCACCATGACGACTGTACAGGATCTTACCTCTGTCACCATGACGACTGTACATGATTTTACCTCTATCACGATGACTGTACAGGTTTTTACCACTGTCACCATGACAACTGTACAGGAACTTACCTCTGTCACGATGACGACTGTACATGATTTTACCTCTATCACGATGACTGTACAGGTTTTTACCATTGTCACCATGACGACTGTACAGGATCTTACATCTGTCACCATGACGACTGTACATGATTTTACATCTATCGCGATGACTGTACAGGTTTTTACCATTGTCACCATGACGACTGTACAGGACCTTACCTCTGTCACCATGACAACTGTACAGGATCTTACCTCTGTCACCATGACGTCTATCTAAATGGACCTGTATGACCATGACGACCACAGGGATAGACTTCTACCGCCATGACAAAGAATAAATGGCACTACAAACCAACAACACCCAGGGAGTTGGAGAATCTCCTGGAGTCTTTTTCTTTGGTATATAATGGGGCGCTAAGTCTTGTCTCTCATCTTACATTACAGTTTAAGTTACAAATACCATCAAGTATGTTGACATAGCCTGGACACTCAGCCTATTTGGAAAATTCACCATTGTTGCAGTGATGTTACCATTCCTGACGCCATTGCTGTAATCCCATCTTTTTTCCTTGATGGGCATTTTATAAGTTGGGGTGACGAAGAATGATGATAGTTTTTACGGATATACTTGCTTGACAACGACATTAGAGTCTATATTGAAACGTCGCCTTTCCCAATAAAGAAGTTGCATACCCATAAAAATTATCAACATTCTTGATCCCTGCTTTTGTATCTCATACTGCCATTGAGTTTGTTCTGTCACTGTAATACCTTTGTAGTGATTTGTATATATTTACTTGCACACTTACTTTATTTTAGAAGACATCTGTTTTAATTATATCACATTGGTTTGTTGGTTGTTGGTTTCACGCCAAGTTATTTTAAGGATTTCCGGTTAACTGCTGCATTGATATGTGACACATTGTATTAATATGTGACACATTGTATTAATATGTGACACATTGTATTTATCTGCATGGCGGACAACGAACAATGGTCGGGAGGGAAAGCCTCAGCCCTTATATTGTTGTTGAATCTCTAGTACATGATACTCGTCATCGCCATGCCAAACATTACTACTAGTATAAAGATAGTCCATCTCAATATGCTCATTTGGTAGACTTAAGTGTTTCAACAACCAATTCTGAACTAGTTACATCAACATATGCAGCTATATGCATGTAATACAGTATATAAGTACTTGCATTGGTTTTATCGAAAAAGTCAGGTATGTTGCCACTGAAATGTTTGATTCTATGTCTATTCCCAAGAATCTTATAATTATCTGACTGACTGACTGAGTTTGGTTTTACGCCGCTTTTTAGCAATATTCCAGCAACATCACGACGGGGAACACCAGAAATGGGCTTCACACATTGTACCCATGTGGGGATTCGAACCCGGGTCTTCGGCGTGACGAGCCAACGCTTAAACCACTAGGCTACCCCACTGCCCCTTATAATTATCATTATCTAAGATTTGGTAATGTTATGATTATCTCAGATGCTATGTTTATCTCAAAGCAAACTCTATTCGTCTTCAAACAATAAAACATACGAAGATTTGAGCTCAAACACACTTCGTCAGACAGAAAACCTGCAGACGTGTCTCTGTTGAATTCAGTTGCCTTCACTCGCCAGGGGAAGCTGTTGCAGTAAGCTACTGTTCGAAGCGGCGGTAAACCAAACTCGCCAACATTCAAATACCTTTCTTATGATAGTTAGACGTCAACTTATATACACCCAAGCACAACAAAAACCCGTTGCATGAAATGATTCAGTTGGAAATATTCTAGGGCAGTTATCAGATTCACGAAATCGTAACAACCCGTCTGGAAATGCCTGCTATATATACTAGGCTCTTAACGAAACTGTGCATACAAAAATTTAAAATCTAAATTTATCAAACCTGTGTAGACACATAAGGATTTAAACTCAGAGATTAGTGACATGTATCCAACATGCATGCACGTGCCACGTTCCGTGACGTCAGTGGGTTCGTCCTTGAGACGTGCAATACGTTGTTGCACGTGCATTGCGGGAAAGAGAAACAGAGCAAATGAATGCCACACAATACTGTCACTTTGGAAAGCTCAACCCCTGCCCTTGCGATCGTTCAAAAAATTAAACGGCTATTGAAACGCATAGCATGCCAAGGCTCACGTCTGCACAACGTCATGAGGCCATTGGGATATGATGGTCCGTGGGGGAATGTCTCAACGACAAGTGGCTGCACATTTCCACTGCCACCGGAACACCATTTCTGCACTAGTGAGACGCTACCAGAACACAAATGACGTCATCGATCGGCCACGTTCTGGACGTCCACGTGTAACAACGCCAAGACAGGACATATGGATAAGGGTGACCCATCTTCGCCACACGTTTCAGACTGCAGTGATGACTGCCCGAACCATCCCAGGACTTCGCCGTATCCACCCCAACACAGTTCGACAACGTTTACGTCATCACGGGATCAGACCACGACGTCCCACCATACAGCCTATCCTGACACAACGTCATCGACAAGCTCGCCGAATGTGGTGCCGAAATCATGTCCGCAGACCCTTGTTTTGGTGGAGAAATGTTGTTTTTACAGATGAGTCCAAGTTTAACATTTCCCATAGTGATGGACGTCAACGTGCCTATAGACGCGTGGGAGAACGTTATGCACAGGCCTGTGTCTTGGAGAGGAATCGCTTTGGTGGTGGTTCCGTGATGATTTGGGGTGGAATAACAGCACGCCAAAGAACTCCTTTGGTGATTGTTCAGGGCAACTTAACTGGTGTGGGCTACAGGGATCAGATTCTTCGACCTGTGGCAATTCCTTTTCTGCAACGTCATGGCCCTGGGTTAACATTTCAACAGGACAATGCCCGCCCTCATACGGCAAGGGTTGCTATGGATTTCTTGCAACACCACAACGTTGACTTACTGCCTTGGCCTGCAAATTCACCGGATCTCTCCCTGATAGAGCAGGGTTGGGACGAGATGGATCGACGTCTACGCCGTCTTCCTCATCCGCAAAATAACGTCCTTGACCTTGCAACAGAACTTGAGAGAATCTGGCGTGACATCCCACAAGCCTTCCTTGCACGTTTTGATAGGCTCTATGCGTCGTCGATGCACTGCTGTTCTCAATGCCGATGGTGGACATACCCGTTATTGAGCTTGTGACATGGTCGTTTGACACCTGTCCCGCTTGTGGACTCGTGACGTCATTGTGATTGACTTTTCAATTGAAATTCTCCCGACTTGTTATGCTCTCATGATCCCTCCATTAAAGTTTATATATACCTTTGACATTGTTATCGTACTTATCAACTGGGATAATATTTTGACATTGCACAGTTTCTTTATGTTGCTAGTATATAAGTATCACAAAAGCGATCAGCTGGAGAGCAAGGCAAACACTGGGCTGCGTTATCTGGTGAAGGCCACAGAGCACGTCAACACTATACCTTACACTGCACACAATTTACTTCCTGGATTCATAGATTAAACACTAAGGTTATACTCCGAACCATTTCTAACCCGGGGTAGCAGGATACATTCACTCATCATACCAGGTAAGTATTACATCACAACGTCACTTGAGCTTTATTGTATGTAGTTAGTCGCCCGGAAATATGGTTTGCTGGATGTGTCGACCGGGTGTCGTACACCATGGCGCTACATGTCAAGGCGAAACAGCTGGAGAGACTTGTATTTTAAAGGTTATTGAAAGTTCTCTCCTGACGCAGAGTATACATTATACCAATCATACGCGTGTGTGTGTGTGTGTGTGTGTTAGTGTGTGTGTGAGTGTGTAGAGAGAGAGAGAGAAAGAGAGACAGAGGTCTCTTACTCGATCACTGTACTCCCATTGCCGATGTATAATATAAATTCTGACCTGATATATAATCTTTTGGGATAATACACTGCCTTTTAGACAGTAGTCCCGGTTAGGACCCAAACCATAAAAGACTAGAATGTGTACATTCGTTGGTTTCACATTTCTTTTCAACTCGCTGTGCGCATGCGCGTGTAAAAAATATCCACTGGCATGCTTCCGGTTTGGTCATAAGTTTATCGATAGTGTAAATGCACGCTAAATGAAAGCTGTTATGAATTTTTACGTTGTGACAACTGTTCATAGTTGAGTACATACATTCATTTGCCTATGCTTTTCAGTAATTGATGTCCTATTTTGGTTGAAATTCCATCAGAGATGTGTTTGTTCAGTTGTGAGAAGGGGTGTGCAGGAAGGACGGTGGTGGTGAGATATCTTTAAGAGCTTGTTAACATAACTAGGCTATTTATTTAACTAATCCCAGCCTCTGTTTCATAAATCATTTGGGATCAATTGTATTCGACATAAAACTATATATTTGTTTTGATATTTGTTTTCTTTGGAGTGTTTACGCTATCGATGAAACATACGACTAAACCAGAAGCACGCCAGTGGATATTTTTCAAACGCTCTGCGCATGCGCACAGCGAGTTGAAAAGTAATGTGAAACCAACGAATTACTAACAATATGTACTTCCGAGTTTAACATTGTTTAACTTTCTGAAAGGCATTGTGTAAGTATATCTGATCCCACACAGTACCTGTTCGTTATCATCGCTTTATGATTAATATCATTCTAAAAAATGTTTTGCTTCCTATATAATGACGTAACAGTTTACTGTAGGACTGACTGACTGAGTTTGGTTTTACGCCGCTTTTAGCAATATTCCAGCAACATCACGGCGGGGGACACCAGAAATGGGCTTCACACATTGTACCCATGTGGGGATTCGAACCCGGGCCTTCGGCGTGACGAGCCAACGCTTTAACCATTAGGCTACCCAACCGCCCCGTTTACTGTAGGAGGCTGTACGAGGCGATGAGAACTGACATGCATCGTGACGCCAATACATTGTGACGTAATGCAAAAAGTGCACATTGTCGTCTGTTCTAAGAGGCTTCGGTGAAAGATCAAAGGCGCCGACAGTACTTTATCAGACGATAATGCACACTCCGGCGCAGTGATGACTTAGCATAACATCACTGCCACAGGCTAATTTGCATATCACGTGACCGGACTTTTCTCTTGTTTGTAAACAAACGCGCATATTCATAATAAGAAGAGACTGGCCTTACGCAAGCTTTTCGGCGCGCTCTTTACAATGTTTTACATTGTTACATATATATTCTTCCACAACTGCGACAGTAACATTTATGACAGTACATATTTAGATATCAAACTGGTTGCATCGGTTGCTCTCTGTCGGCTTCGATGACAGCACGTGGAGCCGTACAACCTATGTAAACAAAGGATCGCTGCGCAAATCGTGTTACATGTTTTAGGATATTTTCTCAGTGAAACTAAACCATTCTATCAAAGATGTTTAATTGGATGTTTAGGCTCGTCACAAATAAAAGAGTTAAGAAATAAGTACATTATATCAGAGACCATATATCGGTATATGGTCTCTGATTATATTGACTGGACGATGCAAGATATGACGAATCGACGCATCTTTCTGGCCTGTGGCAGAGGTACTATGCTGGCTTGCCGCATGGAACTCTGGGTAGGAGATTGACGATAATGTGCACTTTTTGCATTACGTCACAATGTATTGGCGTCACTGTGCCATGCTAGTCTGCCCCCTCGTAATCACAATGTAACGATGCATGTCAGCTGCCATCGCTTCTTACAGCCTCCTACAATAAACTACTCCGTAGCATCGCGTTTCTTGGTTTGCAGTTGCTTCACTCAGCTTACATCACTGGTGGAAACATTACGTTTATGTTTTCCGACGGATAAAATGTCTCAATTCGAATCATAATTTTACAGCGACACGGCAACGTTCGCAATGTTTACATTCCCACAATGTAATCGTGGAATGTCGCTTGACTAGTCAGCTTCATCTGGATGTACTGATCTAAACTTACGTTGGTAGTAGAAATGCGACATTCATATTGCCCCCTTTGGTTCATGTTAATCACATATGTAATTAAAATAATTTAGAGAAGATATTTAACCCTGACGTAAACCGTCATCAAACTGTTTATCATTTGTTTTTCTGGTAACGTTCGTCTAACGTAGGGGGCAGACACGTCAATAGAACAGCGCATCAGTTAGCCCTTTGCGAGGATTCTTAATTTAGGTCACCGACACTGTCGTTTGTTTTCTGCCTTAGATTAATCGTAATTATCCTTAGAAAGTATTAAATTGGCATCTTAGAAAAGAAATACAGCTCGCTCTTCTACCACCATGTATAGTGTATATAAAGCACACTTTCGCCCTGAGCTATTATAACGTTAAAGCACTCGGACGCAAGCGTCCTCGTTAACTATAATAGTTCAGGGCGACAGTGTGCTCTATTACACTATACATGATAGTAGAGCGAACTGTATTTCTTACATAAAGTACTGTCGGCGCCATTGATCTTTCACCGAAGCATCTTAGAAATTGACGTAACGTCAGCCATTGTGATGACGTCATAACTATAACGGTGTTTCTACACCTCAGTCCACAATTACATATGCATGTTTAGTTTGTATTTACAATTATGTTAAACTGAACAAAACATTAATATCTAACGTATCCTTTTTGCATTCCGTTCATACTATTACGGATGGCTTTGGGTATTTGATGCTCGGAAACTTTATTTGGAATCGACTGCGTTACACAAACTTATCTGAAAAATTATCGTTCTTCGTTGCGCTTTTGTATAATTGTTATAGAATGCCTACAGTTACATTGTATGCTACGAACGTCACTTGACATAATATACTGCCGTCATATACGCCCAGGAAGCCAACACGCTTGACAAGCAGGATCTGGTGTTTGGTCAAACTTGCTGAATAGATTAAGTCGAAAATGATATCTTCAAAAACAGTTCACTTAATCATTAACAGCTGTCTGCAGCCAAACATCACCATCCATGTAGCACCGGCGGTAGACGTCCAGCGCCACCATTCAAATGAGTGAGTGAGTTTAGTTTTACGCCGCTTTTGGCAATATTCCTGCAATATCACGGGGGACACCAGAAATGGGCTTCACACATTGTATCCTTGTGGGGAATCGAACCCGGGTCTTCGGCGTGACGAGCAACGTTTTTACCACTAGGCTACTCCATCGCCCCTATTAACCCCCGGCCGTCACAGACGTTTGTGTACAAAGACCCAACACACAGATCCAGGGTTCCTGCGTATGATGAGAGTATATGCAACTGATAAGCCATATGTTATATAAACAACCCAATAATTACAGTGGTTAAGAGCAAGAAATATGCTTAGGCTACACTTTTCAAAACACAGAAGAAGAGTTACATATCAGCAAAAACATTTTCACTCAATGGAGACAGCAGCCAGGTCCTCGACATCAGGACGGTGTACATTGGTCATGTACCTTTTGGCTAACGTCTATCATGGAAGAAGCCGTCTGCTCACAATAAATCATCGCGATTGAGACATGTTGACGTACGACTACTTTTGTTTGATTTGCCGAAAACAAGAGAGACGTTAAACGGCCGGGCGTATTTACGGTAGACGGATAGCGACTTCATTTTATGGGTACGAGTGGCGTTTAAAAGAGTAGTCAACCTAACTATATTCTCAATGTCCAATGTTTGAAAAGGTTCCATTTTATTTTGAAAGAATCATTAGCAAAGCCCTATCCCAAAATTTCACTTATGTGGGTAATGTGGTTAACGAGATATTAGTCATCACAACACACTGGGGTATAATATTTCTTTAAAAAATGCAGAAAATGAAAAACGATATGTAATTTGCTACATCTTTGATAATGGTATGCCCTTAGATAATATGATATAAAATATGTTCAGTATAATATTGGACTACCCGTCATAATCAACATTCAAAGATTTTGATTTCTTGATATATACTCTCCCAAAAAAAAGAAACGCATCATGAAAATAGCAATTTCATGTAGCAATGAATTAAAACGTGATTCATTTTACAAAAGGTTTTGCTCTGTTCATGAGTCCTATTGTGTTTATGTTTTGAAACATCACAACAAAACGCACCATCCGTAAAATACCCGTATGAAACAGCATGATTTTCAATTTCGTCGTGTAGTGTCACAGAATACACAATTCACATGCAATGCACGTGAAAGTTGGGGATCAGATAGTCTCAATGATGGGTATAAAAGGTTGATCGCTGTCTGTCGATTATTCACTGTATTTGGAATATTGTTGACGAACGCAAAATGCCACGTCTAAGTGAAGCCAACCGTCATATCGCCATTGGTTTGCTTGAAGCTTGCCAGTCTCAACGTGCAGTTGCCCGACGCATGAATGTTCACCAAAGCACCATTTCACGGCTCTGGGAGAGATATCGCCGGCAGAATGCGGTAGCAGATGCCCCTCGTCGTGGGCGGCCTCGAGCGACCACTGCGGCGCAGGATCGCTACATCCGGGTACATCACCTGCGTCATCGAACAGCTACGGCGACCAGTACCGCTCGACAAATACCCGGATCGAGGAGGCTTTCTGCACAGACCGCCAAGAACAGATTGAGAGAGGTTGGTTTACGTGCAGAAGACCTTATTTTGGCCCTGTGCTTCGACAACAACATCGTCGACATCGAGTTCAAAGGTGCACCAACGTTCAAGCCTGGAACCTACCGAATTGACGTAGAATCTGGTTCAGTGATGAATCACGATTTCTATTGGAACCACGCGATGGAAGAATGCGGGTGTACAGACGTCGACGTGAACGTTTAGCCGACGCTTGCGTTCCCCAGGTGGACAGATTCGGTCAGGGAAGCGTTATGATGTGGGGAGCGATCACCTGCCGTAGGAGAAGTGATTTGGTGATGATCCAGGGCAACCTGACAGCTCAACGGTACTGTGACGAAATCCTACTCCCACACCTCCTTCCAATCATTGATCGCCACAGGGAGTTGTTTCAACAGGACAATACCAGGCCCCACACAGCACGTCACACTAGAGACTTCCTCCAGAACCACACCATCAATGTGCTCCCCTGGCCCTCAAGATCACCGGACTTTAACTCGATCGAACATCTGTGGGATGCCCTGGACAGACGGGTGCGACGCCGTAACCCTCAGCCCAAGACACTTCAGCAACTGGCACAGGCACTACAGGCAGAGTGGGCTGCGATTGGGCAACACGAGATTCTGAGACTTATTCGTTCGATGCCGTGCAGTTCTGGATGCTCACGGTGGTCACACGAGGTATTTACTTCAGCACCACCACACGTCTCCATGTGACACTCAAACTGACTTTCCTCGAGTTAGTGCCAAAGACGGATAAGTCTGCATTCCCAGTGTGCAATTTCGCTATATTTCATTGACTCATAAAGCCTACAAGATGTTTCAAAATAAACATAAAAATACAGTTGAAATTCCTATATGCGTTTCTTTTGGGGGAGAGTATATATTTCTAGACGGGAGCTATTTTTTTAAGGACATCCCCATTTTAATCTTTCAAAAACGTTGTGTCCAGATATTCAAGCTCCCACTGTTGACACTTGTGTGAACATTCAGTATTTAGTTTGAACCCTTGGCATCATGTATGAATAAGTGAAAACATTTTTCAAATTGATTTTTATGCACTTTAATATCTAAGTTTGATTCTAGCGGGATTCTGCCTATGTCAAACACACGAAATGTTTCCTGAAGTTTGTGATGCATTTATTGCAGATTGTGCGTTTTTCAGGGGGTACCGAGATAATAAGTCAACAAAATGGGGATCGTGAGGCTGGAACATTGCAAAACCAATTTGCTTAAGGTTGACAGATAATATGTAGAAAAACAAAACATTAAAGCAGCTGAATTTGTATCATTTTCTAGGTGAGGCTGGCTACTTTTTGAACTCCCCTCGTATGAATATAATCTCTACTAGTCATTTCGTCTCAGTACCCGTGAAGGTCCGGGAGAGAATATTGATCTTCAGTGAGGTGAGGTGAGGTGAGGTGAGGTGAGGTGAGGTGAAATTAGGTTTTACGTCGTGCTTGAGAATATTTTGCTCATATGACGACGTGCATGCGTGTGTATGTGTATGTGCGGCTGCTTGTACTAGCCAGACTTAAGCTGGTTTTATAATGCAAGCCCACTGAGATACCATGCCGCAGTGAAACATGAGTACCCCACTCTGACACATTATACTGACTCCGAGCCGACCAGTCCTTGTTGTACCCATTAATGCCGAGCGCCAGGCAGGGACCAACAAGTACCATATTTTAACACTTTTTGGTATGACGCGGTCGGGGATCGAATCCGCGACCATCCGCTCTCCGGGCGGACGCTCTAACCACTACACTACGGAGGCGGTCTGATCAGTAACCCATGCTTGTCGTAAGAGGCGACTATCGGGATCGGGTGGTCAGGCTCTCTGAATTGGTTGACACATGTCATCGATTCACAGATCGATGCTCACGCTGTTGATCACTGGATTGTCTGGTCCAGACTCGATTATTTACAGACCGCCGCCATATAGCTGGACTGTTGCTGAGTTCGGCGTAAAACTATACTCCTTCACTTACTCATTTTGTCTCAGAAAGCGAAGTGTTCCTTAGCAACATTGTCTCACACATTTAAGATCGATAGAGACCATCGGTAAGGCGTTTATTTACCACCTCCCTGATAGAGACCATCGGTAAGGCGTTTATTTACCACCTCCCTAGGAAATGCACGAAGGCTGTTTACGATTGTATGGTTTTGTAACCGAAAAGCTCTTCCTTTTGAGATGGTGGTATAACGTTACATTAAAACATCAATCCTTAGGACGGAGTCAGGCGAAGGGCGCCGCAATTTGTACAGTGTTGCATCCCTTTGTTGTATACCAGGATCCTATGACCATGGGTTCGGATCCAAGAGTCGATCTGACTTTGAGGCAACGCAAGAAGCGAGAGTTTAACGAAGCCGGATTCTACTGCATCTTGTCTTTATTGGATGATTTACGACATGTGGGATGTCCCATCATTTGATGGTGAGCTAACATCCTGGCCAACGAGGAAGTACAGATGTCATTGGAGAGCTGTATTATCTGCACACATCCGGGTTAGCCGAGTGACAGTGGAGGAAAATCTTACTGTTGAGCCTTGCCTCAATGTTGAAGCAGAGCGACAGAGGGAGACGGCGTTTTATATGTGGTAGGTCTTGCATGTCGTGTATATAGGCACTGATAAAGGCCAAATGGTACAGAGACAGGGATGGTGATGCGTGCTTATGTCTGTGCTAATATCGTGATATGAAAAATAATCAGGATGATTTGTGAGTACTAACGGAAAGAAATAACCACCATTGGGGTTGTTGATGAATGAATGGGTGAAGGAATGAGTGGGGCTAATGACGCTTTGAACGTTATTTTAGTTGATGGCGTCACGTCAGACGTTCAACACCCTTGTGTAACCCTCGGTCACTGATGCCATACAGCCGCTGAGGTAGCAGGGCGTGGAGTCATCCTACAGATGGCATCCCTACCATGTCAGCTTGCTGACGGAGCTAGCCTCATTGGTCATGTGAACATGGCCTCCGACCTCCGATCAGATGGTCCGTGGTTCGAAACCCATCACGGGACTCGGAGTTTTTATGGACGCTGCACTGACAAATCTAGAAAGTCAGGCGAATCTGGGACCTGAACTCACTGCTTCAGATCGGTCAGTTTTGAACTTGGTTATCGGCGTGTAAGTGAGCAAATATTGACGGCGTTAATGCATTTGAAATTATGTGAAAATCATTATAGTAATATTTATAAATTTAAAATGAAATGAATTTTGACACACAGCATCAATTGGCCAGTTATATCGTTATCTATAATTCCCGACGTGTTTAGGTCATACCCGAGACCCACGTGACCAGTGTCTGTCTCCACCAGGCAATCGTAGGTGATCGCAACTCCCATACTTTACGCAGCGATGTACCGTTAAGATCGCATTGTTGAACGGTACCCTACATCACTCTTGTGGAACAGCCTCCGTGGACTTGTAGACAGAGCGTCAGCCCGGAGAGCGTTAAAAGATGGTTATTGTTTGCGCTCGATGTTAAGGGAATCTACTAACGACCGAACGTTGGCTCGAAATTAGTATGCTGTGTCTGGAAGGGGCGTTCGTGTTACACTGTTGGGGTTGCCATTTAAAACGGGCAGTAGTTTGGCCTAGCACAAGGAAATGCGCGCACGCACGCATGCACGTACGTACGCACGTACATGCATGCACGTCCTCATGTATGTGTCGTTAAACCAAGAGCACCTAAACACCTCAAACCCGC
The DNA here is from genome assembly GCF_003918875.1 of Haliotis rubra. Lineage (NCBI taxonomy): Eukaryota > Metazoa > Mollusca > Gastropoda > Lepetellida > Haliotidae > Haliotis > Haliotis rubra. Next base: position 592,791 of record NW_025767401.1, on the reverse strand, counting down.
CAGAAGATGTGTGGGGCGCACATATGAGTATTTGATTTAAAGGACAAGTTAACATGATAAATATAAAAGTGAAAGTACTGCTTGTGGATAATCTTTGATGCGGTGGGAACGTGTACCATGGCAACAACAAGTAATGTATCAGAGAACTGAGAAAACGTTCTGGCGTTGATGACTATAGGCTACCCCCGTGAAGATCTGGGTTAGAATTGATCTTCAGCAACCCATGCTTTTCGTGAGAGGCGGCGTAAAACTAAACTCACTCACTCACTGACTACAGGGCGTGACCACAAGCTTCACTTGTTGTTGAATCATTTTATGCTATCAAAGGCAGTATAGACATCGCTAGGTTTTGAACATCTCCACTCTGTAATGACGCTTATCTTTTAACTCACAGTATTTAATTCACCAGTATGGATTCCGGGCTAGAAGAATCCTGGGATATGAAAGTTCACTTTCAAAGCGGCGTTACGCGCACGCCAACCCTCCTCCTGTTTGTCCTGAAAACTTATCAAATGACAATTAAAACTCTCGTGAAAATAAACTGTGCACACGCACGCACACACACGCACGCACACACACGCGCACACGCACACGCACACACACACACACACACACACACACACACACACACACCATAGGCTAGGCGGAACTAGAGTGGGGGTGAATGGAATAGACTCAGAGTCAACCAAAAGCATGACTTCGCATGTTTTGGACCTATTGTGTTTTTCCTACTGAAATACAATGCTGTCAATATCTCCTATTACTAGGAAGTGAATACAGAGGAAGTGTATGTTATCTATCATATCTATATACGCTAACCGAGTCAATAGCGCTTTGAGGTCCGAATCTCTTGTGGTCGCCGTCCAAGGGGAGTAACTCTGTAAGTATCGGGTACACAATATTCAACCAGGAAGCAAATTAAATTTAACAAACACGGAGGACGGGTTTTAGACAACTCGGTGTTATCAGACGCGTGTGACAAGTAAAATGGCTTCTCTCCCACCATACGAAGAAATCGTTCGTTGGACCGTCGCGGACACCACAAGATGGCTGGCTGAGGTAGGAGGGATTAAGTGGGGATTAAAGTCTAAAACTTCATTAACACAGTTCTTGACGGTAGCAGTGATTCAGCGCAAATTGATCAGTTGCAAGTGTACAGTCCAATCATTTGCCAGCAGACATCAGGCAGATTATATGAATGAATGGTATTGACACATTTAGTTTCATAGGAGCTTTATTTTCATAACCCCTACAAGGTTGACAACATGAGCTGTGTTCTATTGTGTTCAACAGGTCAGTGTCGGTCTGTTTTTATCAACAGAGTGCAGGAACCTAAACAATTGCTATATCTAAGTACATCCTGACAGAGAGTGCATGTTGTGTGTTTGGAAGTGAGGCCATTGCTGTCAGAATTATGCTAATTTACAATAACCTCCCTCTGTGATATATTTTATGTAAGAGACAGAGAGCCAAACACTGGTGTGACAAAGTTGAAAGCACAGGGGCTTGTAACGCTAAAAACTGCCATCAAGGCATATACTATCACTGACGGGGTCTTCGTCAGTGATAGTATATGCCTTGATGGCAGTTTTTAGCGTTACAAGCCCCTGTGGTTGAAAGGACGTCATAATGTAAATACTTCATGTTATTCAAGGTTGGACACAAATGCGAAATGATTTAGGTAAGGAATATGTAGGGACCAAGCTTTTGCTTCAAGGTAATCGTAAGTTCGGGATATCAAAGTTCGAGACAAAAGAGTGTGAGTGGTTTACATCAGTATCTATTGTAGTGGAATCAATGGATACTTTGCAGGAGGGGACAAAGTAGCAGTGCATTGTAATGATCTGTTCCTGATGTGTCGTGGCATGAAAGGATTGATGTTTTGTTATAAACATGCATACCGTATTTGCCATAATAAGCAATCTTGGCTCTTAAAAAAATGTCAAGGAGTGCATTTATTGTAACACCCAAAGCAAGTTGAAATTGCTTTTTGAGGTCAGGAAGTAGGACACTCTTGTTTATTGATAAAACCCAAATGTCTGACAGATGTGTAAACTTTAGAGTGAGTGAGTTTAGTGTTATGCCACACTCAGCAATATTCAAGCTATATATTGAGGCGGTCTGTAAATAATCAAGTCTGGACCAGACAATCCAGTGACCAACAGCATGAGCATCAATCTATGCAATTGGGATACAATGACATGTGTCAATCAAGTCAGCAAGCCTGGACCACCCGATCCTGTTTAGTCGCCTCTTACGACAAGCATGGGTTACTGAAGATCAATTCTAACCCGGATCTTCAGGTTCAAGTCTTGGTAGTGACCTAACAATCATAAACTTTGGACAAGTAATATGATATTTTTATTTCATTCATTGTTTATTTCTGTACTTGAGGCCAGTGAACCATAAACAAGAAATATATAATGAAATAATATGACCACATAATAAATCTTAGAGATAAAATGCAATATATCCTCCAGTAGACAATCTAGACATAAATCACAGGGGACAGACAAGCAGTGGGTTTTAATTATACCAGTATATCATACAGGCAGGTCTTATTATATACTATTAACCTGGAGAATTTCAGGTAAGAAAGGTTTATAGTCCCTAATTGCTTGTCACAGGCGAAGACACAGTCTGAAATAGAGGAGACAGTTGTGGTAGCATAGAAAAAACTCAGCGTGCAATGACAAGAGTTTGTATGGAGCCATGTTGCATAAATTTTATTAGAAGACCATTGCACAAGTGATGTAATAGATGTATCTCTTCAGCTTAGCTTGTCCAGTCAAGAAAATATGAAAGATAATGGTGGTGCAGTCTGCCGAGTTGAAAACAGTGTTATTAAAACAGAATTGCTTAACATATACTCAACCAAACAAGTTATGGAAAATGACCATTTTGAGGGATGTGTTTGTGAAACTGAATGCTCAGTCTTCAGCATATAGATATATCCCCATATATACTCAACAACCAAAGTTAAGGACCACCCCTATTTTCAATATTAAAGTATTTAATGGTTCATATTATGATCCATATAATACTTAGATATTGAATATTGGGGTGGTCCTTGACTGTTTGTGTTGAGTATATAATCTTGGTCCCTGACTGTTATTGTTTATATATATTATATTTATAAATATTGCTGCCACGATGATTACCTTTAGAAAGGAGCATGAAAAGTATCCAAATGCCAGTTTTACTCATGACATTTTACTTGCATTGAAATCACCTGGATTAACAAGGTTTTACTGTAGATAGTGATGTACTTACAGTTTATCAAGTACCTAATGAGGAAAAGGAATCTTTCAAATAATCATACTGATTCTTCTTTTATTGAGACATTACAGTTGTCATCATCTTTTAGTAATAAATGACATTGTTGCATAACACTAGTAACAGCAATGTCTTGAATGTTTCATCACAGAATTCTGGGCTTATGGTTTGTTCCTTAGATCTGATGGAGGTCATAGGGTTTGTTACTATCCAATGGGGACATAGAAAATCAGGCTTTGTTAATATTTAACACAGGTCATAGGGTTTGTTATTATCCAATGGAGGACATAGGAAACTAGGCTTTGTTACTATTTAACGCAGGTCATAGGGTAACTTGTTACTATCCAGTGGAGGACATTAGGAAACTAGGCTTTGTTACTATTTAACGGAGGTCATAGGGTAACTTGTTACTATCTGATGGAGGTCATAGGAAACTAGGTGTTGTTACTATCCAATGGAGGTCATTATACGGAACAAGGCTTTGTTGTTATCCAATGGAGATCATGGAAAGTTAGGTGTTGTCACTATCAGATGGAGGTCATAGGAAACTAGGCCTAAGTGTTGCTATCTGATGAAGGTCATAGAAAATTAGGTCATGTTATTATCAGACTGAGGTCACGCTAAGGCCTAGTTTTCATCCAACTGTAAGAACAAGAATATATGGCCTGAAGTATGCAACGTTTAGAAAGGCTCCAAGACATACTTGTTGTCATATATTCTTGCAGGAGCAAATAACAACAAAAGCACACGAGGGCTAGATCATTTACTGACATACGCTGATGACGTAACTCTTTCATAGAAGGCACTGCTGTAACTTAAATATTACTACATGCACCTACAGCAGCTAAAAGCATGCAGTAAAAATATACTACATTACTGAATAAAGTATATATCATTTAGAAAAGTTCAAAGATGCAATTTATGCAATGAAGAAACATCCCTTAAAGAGGCTCTAGGTGTTACGGAATTAGAGATTTAGAGGGGCCCTAACATGTATATTACGGAACACAGTATGCTTTATAAACAGAGATTGTGAGATGTATTATGGAATGAAGGAATACATCATTTAGAGGGGCTGTAAGATGTTTTCTGGAATAATGTAAGTATCTTTTAGATGGACCAGGGTATCAAGATACATATTCAAATAGTTTCAAGTATTAAATATCTAATTTATATGTGGTTTTGTTTCAGAATCATCTGGATGAGTTCAAGGATCCCTTCAAGAAGCAAGGAGTTGATGGATCCAAACTAGCTGTAAGTTTCCTTACTTCCACAGGACTTCAAAGCACTCCTGGCAAAAAGGGGGAAATTCATAGTTTCAGCTTCTGTATTATGAGGAGCACGACATTTCAGAGCATATTCTCTCTGCTTTGTATTCACTAAACATTGTCTTCCTCCTAATACCGGACCCGTGAAGATCCGGGGTAGAATAGGTCTTCAGCAACCCATGCTTGCCACAAAAGGCGACTATGCTTGTCGTTAGAGGCGACTAACAGGATCGGGTGGCCAGGCTCGCTGACTTGATTGACACATGTCATCGTTTCCCAGTTGCACAGATAGATGCTCATGCTGTTGATCACTGGATTGTCTGGTCCAGACTCGATTATTTACAGACTGCCGACATGCATGAGAAAAGCAAGATTTATGGATATCAACTTCTTTATTGTGAATAACATGACGTTTCGGAGTGTATGCTTGCTCCTTCATCAGCTGATGAAGGATATACACTCTGAGACATTGTGTTATTCACAATAAAGAAGTTGATATCCTTAAATATTGCTTTTCTCATAAATTTACTGCTTTATATGTAGCAATTCTAAATCTCATTGAAGATACCTGGCAAGCTGGCAATGTTCAAGGATACAGTTGAAAATATTGCACCTTGTTTTCCATGTTTAAGGTAACACTGTGTTGTCCCACTAAGCAACTGGGTCAGGTGATGACAGAGTGTTTTAGGTAATCTTACGTTTCATGACATTTGGTCTCCATTGTCTCCAGGATGCAGGTGGCCTTTCTATCACCTGATGTCATCATATTTCTTTTATACCACAACTGCTGTGTTATTTCAATATAAGGAATTCTGAAGGGATTTTCTCTTGCTTGAGGTTTAACATTCACAGCTGAAAAACTCTTTGAGACATTTTTAAGCTATAACACATTCACTTTTGTAGAAATATGTTAATATTTAAGCCAAGAATGAAAATGCACAATCTAAATATCTAATATGGACTACTTTTAATTATAAAAAATTCTTATCTTCATAAATAACTTATGTGATTTTATTGTAAGTAAGAAGAGTATAGACCAAGTGCAGAAAATGATAAGGAGGGTTATTTTGGTATGCTTCCTACTGTACTGGCCTGCAACCCATGACTGGAGGGCCAGGATGCTGGAGTGGAGTGTAATTATTTAAGGATGCTCCCTCTACTTCCTAGTTCATGGACAGGGCCTGCAACCCATGACTGTACTCACTGTGGATTTAGTTAACGTTTTGTCTCAGAATTTTGATAGCAACAAATAAACCCATTTAAACTGAAGAGGAGCTTCAGTGAGATTGGAAATTTAGAACCTCAGGAAATCTAGACTTGCTTCATTTAGGACTTTAGGGGTGGTGAGGAAATGATATGGTTCAGGGACTGTGAGCCAGACTAACTGTGGACTGTACTTCCGTTTTCTATCCTTTGTTGTTTTGACAAGATCCCTGTAGGAGAGTGATGAGTAGGTAACTGTCAGGTTTATGGGCATTTATGTGTTGTTGAGAGGGTCAACAGAGCATGTGTGTTGTTACTGCTGTGGTATTCTGAACACCCAGGTTTGATTCCCCATAGTTACATCAATAATGTACCATGCTGAACACCCAGGTTTGATTCCCCACAGTTACATCAATAATGTACCATGCTGAACACCCAGGTTTGATTCCCCACAGTTACAGCACTAGTGTACCATGCTGAACACCCAGGTTTGATTCCCCACAGTTACATCAATAATGTACCATGCTGAACACCCAGGTTTGATTCCCCACAGTTACATCAATAATGTACCATGCTGAACACCCAGGTTTGATTCCCAACAGTTACAGCACTAGTGTACCATGCTGAACACCCAGGTTTGATTCCCCACAGTTACATCAATAATGTACCATGCTGAACACCCAGGTTTGATTCCCCACAGTTACAGCACTAGTGTACCATGCTGAACACCCAGGTTTGATTCCCCACAGTTACAGCACTAGTGTACCATGCTGAACACCCAGGTTTGATTCCCCACAGTTACAGCACTAGTGTACCATGCTGAACACCCAGGTTTGATTCCCCACAGTTACAGCACTAGTGTACCATGCTGAACACCCAGGTTTGATTCCCCACAGTTACAGCACTAGTGTACCATGCTGAACGCCCAGGTTTGATTCCCCACAGTTACAGCACCAATGCCCTATGCTGAACACTTGAGGTTGTTTTTGGTGGGCCGTGACATAAATCTGGAGTTTTGCTAGTACCCAACAGTACACATGACACATACCAATCACACTGCTTTTAGTCAGTAACTTGCATTCCTGAACATTGTCTTGGTGATTTCTTTTAAGGATTTGGGAAAGCATTTAAAATACTGTTTGCCTTTTGTTGAAATAGATCTACACCCAGGCCTGCCCTAGGAGATTGTATCAGACATCCTGCACAGATGTTTTCCTACAGTCTTGTTTACAACATGATGTAGAAGCTACTGCTGATAATTCTGTTAGGCAGTATGTGGAAATGTCTCAGCCTACAGGATATGCTACGTTGTTGATAGTTCCAGTTATCATACAATCCAGCAGGAAGAGATCTGTATTGGAGTAATACTTTATAAGTCAAGTACAGTGGAAGCCCACTAAACTGGCAGCCCTCCAATCCGGCATGCTTCTCAATATCGGCACTAGAATTTGGTCCCGACAGAAGCTAGTTCATTTATGATCATTTACGCGCCCTCTAATCCGTCTGTCAACAACACAGTGGATTACCATCGGCATTAAGCTCATTGATGTTGTCTGATAAAAGGAGTATGGATAAGAATTAGGCCTAAGTAGGTGAGGTAAATTGGTGAGTGACACATGTCACTTGTATTATAAGTTAACTGTCGTGTGAATGAAAACCAGTAAATTTGACAAAAATAACACACTGACGCATGATTGGTTTTTGACTGCTTACAGTAAAAACATACCCATTTCTGGCCCTATTTTGAAAGAGAAAGCTATTCAGCTAGTCGTATTTTACGACACATGGAAGATCATTCTCAGGTTGAAAAGGGGAAAGTTCCCTATACTGGCACGCCCTCTATACCGGCATGTTTTGGCGGTCCCAACGAATGCCGGTTTAGGGCTTCCACTGTAGTACCTTTGTCGTGCAACATATGTTATATTTGGGATGATGGCATTGTGTAATCATACCTTTTTCCTGCTTTCTTGGTTACAACACCGCCATATAGCTGGAGTATTGCTGAGTGCGGCATAAAACTAAACTCACTCACTCAATCTTGGTTACAGTCTACTTTAACTTTATATTTCAGAAACTTACAGATACTGATATTGATGCTTTCAAAGTTGCATCCACCAAGAAGAGAATGTGAGTATCATGATCATCCACAACCTAACAGTCTTTCTACATTACACTAACCATCCATCTACCTACAGATCCTCCTCTGACTCTTTCCTCACCCAACACAGATCTCCAGTCCATCTGTCTGACCAAGCCTTCACCTTGCCAGCCCTCAACTGTGGAACTCTCTTCGAAAGGAAATCTGTTCACTGCTGCCTTTCTGTAAAACCCAGATGATCTATTTCCTTTCCCAATATTGTCACTGAGCATGGATAAGGTGGATATTTGTGCTTTATAAATAAATTATTATTTATTATGATAGAAGTGGTGGATGTTTGCTATGGTAGACTGACAGGTGATGGATGTTTGCTATGGTAGACTGACAGGTGATGGATGGTTGCTATGGTAGACTGACAGGTGATGGATGGTTGCTATGGTAGACTGACAGGTGATGGATGGTTGCTATGGCAGACTGACAGGCGATGGATGGTTGTTATGGTAGACCGGCAGGTGATGAATGGTTGCTATGGCAGACTAATCACTTTCTTTATGTCTACACAACAACTATTCACCTCCTTTACATCTACACAGCAACTATTCACCTCCTTTACATCTACACAGCAACTATTCACCTCCTTTACATCTACACAGCAACTATTCACCTCCTTTACATCTACACAGAAACTATTCACCTCCTTTACATCTACACAGCAACTATTCACCTCCTTTACATCTACACAGCAACTATTCCCTCCTTTACATCTACACAGCAACTATTCCCTCCTTTACACCTACACAGCAACTATTCACCTTCTTTACATCTACACAGCAATTATTTAAATATTGCTTTATTCTCCCTGGTTATATTAGAAACGTTAATGAATTTGGGTTTTCCATGTTGTAAGTAATGGCAAAGTGTTGTATTGTTGTGTTTTCTATTCCTCAGTCAACTGAAGAACGCTGTCAGTAACATTGACAGAAGCAGACTGAACAGTCTTCCTAAAACACAGGGGTAAGACTTCAACATTCCATGTCCAGGGTAAGACTTCAACATTCCATGTCCAGAGTGTGGACCAAAGGGCAATGTAACCAAATAGCATGTCCCTTCATAGTGTCAACATTCCATGTCCAGAGTGTGGACTAAAGGGCAATGTAACCAAATAGCATGTCCCTTCATAGTGTCAACATTCCATGTCCAGAGTGTGGACCAAAGGGCAATGTAACCAAATAGCATGTCCCTTCGTAGTGTCAACATTCCATGTTCAGAGTGTGGACCAAAGGGCAATGTAACCAAATAGCATGTCCCTTCATAGTGTCAACATTCCATGTCCAGAGTGTGGACCAAAGGGCAATGTAACCAAATAGCATGTCCCTTCGTAGTGTCAACATTCCATGTCCAGAGTGTGGACCAAAGGGCAATGTAACCAAATAGCATGTCCCTTCATAGTGTCAACATTCCATGTCCATAGTGTGGACCAAAGGGCAATGTAACCAAATAGCATGTCCCTTCATAGTGTCAACATTCCATGTCCATAGTGTGGACCAAAGGGCAATGTAACCAAATAGCATGTCCCTTCATAGTGTCAACATTCCATGTCCATAGTGTGGACCAAAGGGCAATGTAACCAAATAGCATGTCCATTCATAGTGTCAACATTCCATGATTTGGACATCGCTGTAACTTGTTGATCTTAACAGCATGAAACATGGTTCACTGAAACTGTAATTCTACTGATGAAATACTTATGTGATTCTGACTAGATTGTAAGTTGTCCGGTAGAACTTCCATTAAACAACCCAGGAATATGTGTCTTACGAGAAAACCTACTGTCCACTGACCCACCTCATTGTGTTGGACAGACAATAGAGTTACTTGACAAGGTGAAGGTCATTGTTTGAACAAGGATATCCTACTTGTATGTAACAGCTTGTGTGTGTGTACTTTCAGAATGATGAGCACATTCCGCAATATGCCACCTGAGCCGGTCCCTCCACCACGACCACCCAGACATGATAGGAAATGTAATATTCATATGTATTTATTTATTTGTAAATATTCAAGCCATCATGATGAATACATGAATAGTGAAATCTGGTCTTTCTGTTATAGATGCAAGATTTTCCAATTTAAATTCTAGTTAAAATCAGGAAATGTATTTTTTAAATGATACCACATAGTGAATCTCCACAGGGCTGGAAACAAATATTAATTAGAATAGACCACAAAACAATGTTGTCTCTGTTGTGTCTAAACATGATGAGGCCGACGCAGACCAGACAAGAACCATTACACATTGTCCCAGTGCCAGTGAAACTCTCAAACTGAAACTGGTCTGATACAACATACATGGATCAGATCACAAATTCTTAAGCAGTGTTTCCATTGTGTCATTGTGAAAACGTAATCCTTTTCGAGGAGAAATAAACTTGACATAGGTAATTAGAAAATTGATTTTAAGATTTGCCGGACACGATGACTGACAGTCTTTGAAATTACCGGACATACTTACTTTGTACCGGTCAAAGTCCGGTATATACCAGATAACGGAAACACTGTTAAGAATTGGTAACCTCCAACAGCAGACCTGTTGTTCAATATATTTTCGAATATTAAACACAAATTTTGCAAACATAGTTATAACTGATTGATATATAAACTGCCGTGCATGTTTGATGGTGGAAGTATTAGTAGAAGAACAATCCTATGTTTGTGTGTCCAGCTTACCCCACAGAACCTGCTCCCGCTCCTCCCTCCTCCCGCCATGCCGGGTATAACGATGATGATGACGATGCCTACAGCTGGGGTGATGAGTTTGACTACCAGTCGGACCCAGAAGACCAAGACGTGAGTCCAATATTGTTCATTCCTGTGCACACCTGTTCCCTGCAGCTTTCACCTGTCTGCACCAGTTTTTACCAGTCTATTCCAGTCTACACTTATGCGTGCCAAGACCAGTTTATTCGTATCAGTAGTCAACAACATGTAGTGTACAACATGATGAATAATCAGACACTTGACTACTTGTTTTCTCAAGTTTATACACACACAAAGATTCAAGTAAAACCAACCTTCTGCAGTCTTCTCAAGTTTATACACACACAAAGATTCAAGTAAAACCAACCTTCTGCAGTCTTCTCAAGTTTATACACACACAAAGATTCAAGTAAATCCAACCTTCTGCAGTCTTCTCAAGTTTATACACACACAAAGATTCAAGTAAAACCAACCTTCTGCAGTCTTCTCAAGTTTATACACACACAAAGATTCAAGTAAAACCAAAAAGGGGCAAAAGAAACGATGCCAAGTCGAAATCACTGGACAGTGTATTACAAAAAGACAAGCCACCATTGTTAAAAAGGAAAGTGTATTTTAATAACGGTTGTATGGGCAACATGTACATAGATCTTGCCCATACACCTGCTATTAAAATTCACTTTCCTTCTTCACAATGGTGGTTTGTTGTTTTGTAATATCAGTGATTTCAACTTGGTATCGTTTCATCACTAGTTGTCAGACCATGTTCAGTATTGGTGTTAGGGACTGAGGGATCCCTGCTTTACTGCTTGTCCCCACCTCCTGTGGTTCAATCTATCTTCTGATCCTCAGTTTCACACTTTGCCCTCATTGTGCCGGATGACAAAATCACATGACACTCTTGCAATCATAAGAATGTCATATACAGTGTAGGGGCTTCAAGACCAAGTTCTGTGTATGCTAGTCATATCACAGCATGTCAGCATATTTCTAAAGAGGATACACTAATGTACATGATAATGAGATTGTAAATGTACATTTACTTCTTTGCTGAATGTACAATCAATGTTCATGCCTGTGGTAGATCTTGGATTTGAACCCACATCAGATATTCCTAACCAAGCTGAGACACAAGCTGACATTCCTCTGTACAGTACACATTTCAGCTGCAGTTGTTGACGTATTGTTGACCTACAGACGTACACAGTCACAGGGTTCCCACATCACCTGGAAAACCTGGAAATTTGACACCCATTTTCCAGGCTTGGAAAAATCATGGAATTTGAAAAAAATGGAAGAAATGGCAAAATCATGGAATAATCTGGGATTTTTATCTCATAAAACTGTATATCTTAAAAGTACTACAAGGGCTATGGTCAACATGTTGGTTATATGTCAATAAGGATAGTTAAAGAGTAAACTTGCTACACTTCATGCTTCATGTTTATTATGTCATCTTATCATAAAGAGGTGTGAATGGACAGCTGTAAAGGGAGACAGGAGGCCGTATTTAAGATATTGTTCTATTTCAGACACAGTAAGATATGTTTAAAGGTATCAGAATACATTAGGACATATGTTGTTGTGTCTGGAAAAAGCAATATTTCTCTTGAAAAATCATGGAAATTTCTTTGTACAAAAATGTGGGAACCCTGAGTCAGAATCGCCTTGAAAAACATCCCGACCTACAAAGGATTAGATTTGACATGTGAAGGTTGCACAACAGGTGTTTCAGAAAACAAACCATTGCTTGTATAAGTAGATGTCCTATGAGTATCCTAGTGACATTTGTTTGATGTGTTGAGAACAGGCGCGCGTCGCAAACCTAAGGTAAGACACTACAAAACAATGATAGAATGTCTTTGTAGGACTGGGGCTTTTAGACAGAACAAATAAGGGCATAACAGGACAGATGTTGATGGCATACTATGTTCTGTGTTGTTTGTTTGTTTGTTTATTTATTGTTGTTTTGGGATATGCAGGGTAGTGAATGTGTCTTAATTTCAAGCTTGCAATATTTTCTTTGTTAAATTAATTGCACATATTTTGTGATTTCCATGTCACTGTTTTACACCTTACATTAACTCTCAGCTGAAAAGTCAGGAATTTTTGTTTTCATTTTGACAAATATGATTGTTCCCAAACTAAGATTTGGCAACATCCCTTTCACTAGTGACCACAATGGCGCTTGCTGCTTCACATGACAAGGAATGGTCAGACTACATTATTGTTTTCTTTATATTTGAACTTCTCACTGGAAGTATCATGCATGTGTGAACTGACTTATGCTACAACCAAAAATGAAACTGATATGGGCAACTATTATAAAGAGTAATTTCTGATGCAGAGTGGACTACTTCAAGAAAATATGAATATAGCAAGTATTGAATTCTAAGTATTAGTGGTAGCAACCTGCCAGGGTATTTATCATCTACCAGTCATAGGTTTGTGATATTCTGCTATCGGTTTCTTTTTGTAAGCTGCTTATCACTACTGTACCAGGCCTAACTGTTTTGTATCTACCAATGTGCCCAAATTAATGTATAGCATCCCAAAATCAGTGTCCTGTTGTAAGCCTGTTGTAGATTATCTTGTTTGAAGGAGTGGAGTAACACCATATTGGTCCATTATTCTCTCCATCTCTACTCATCTTTTGAACGAGCACGATAACAATCAAATTGGGAACTATTTTTGCACATATCTTAAAAAAAGACAACTTATACACACAGAATAATAAGGCCACACCATAATTGTTATGTGTGACAAAAAACTCACACGATTACATATCATTCGTCACCACTCAAATCATTCCGTAACCTCCAAGAAGACTCGTCCACCCTATGTTATCTGCATAAATACGACAAACCAATCTTAATGCGTGTAAGGATTGAGGTACTTTGATAAAAGTAATCCTGAGTACTTAAATCGTTTATGACATTATGTGATTGTTTAAAAAATCATGAAAATCATTTTGACATTACAAAGAGTATAGCCAACAGAGTTGTGTTTCCTGATTTGAAAGTTTCAGTAAAGATGAAGCAATGAACAGTGAGAGATTCAAATACACACATGAGCTCACATATGTTTCCAATTGAGTGTTTTCTCGGACAATCTTTCTGGCTTGCTTTGGAGATATTTCATGCGCTTTCTGATATTTCAGTAAATGTTATCATAAATAGATATGAGTTTCAAAATCATATATTTATATGTTACCACTCAACTTTAATCCTAAACACTGTGCCTACATTTCACTTCAGTGAGGATATTTTCAGCAGTTCTTCATATTTGTTTCAGCGTATTCATTTTAAATTCCACCAGGGGTGTGGCAGCAAGGTTACAAGTTCAGACAAGTGGTAGACACCACGTACACTAAAAATTGATAGGACTTTCCACAAATTCGTCAGATCGGTATATTAATTTTACGTCAATTTTTAGTAACCATTTTTATTACAGACTCTTTACAGATGAAATAAAATGTTATTTTAATTACCTGCTCATGAGAAAAAATCCCATTTGCGATTCTTAGACCTTATTTAGAAATATACATAAGGAAATCTATGGCGACCAGCTGGTAATAATTACATCTAAATATGTTTCCAACAAATCATCATCATCATCATTATTGTTGTCTAAAACAAGTTAGAATCTTTTAAACACCACACTTTTTGGGTGCTTCTGTAATGTTTATTACCACTATAATTAAAACAGAAATAGTTGTTGGAAGTAGTTCTAATGTTCATACACTAATACGAAATCCTTCCAGAGGGGCACGAGTAGCTATTCGGCTTGTCACGGAATAACACGAGTGGGTCACGAATGAATTATTTATCTTTGTCAACATGTAGCCTGGGAATGTTTAAACATCAGACATGTTTTCTTGATCCAAATGTATTGACAGGATCAACTTGTATGGTCCTGAACCTGCGTCTATGTTGGTGTCCTGGTTCCAGCATGCTGCTTGTGGTGTGCTCATGTACCGTTGTGTGATGTGTGTTGTGTGGCCTGCTTGTGCAAGTAGTAAAGTAAACTCTTTTTTTAAAATAATACTTTTGAAAAATGAATTTGTAACAATGTTTAGGAAGATAATTTAGCACATACCCAGAATTTATGATGGCTAAAGTTGTATTTGCAAGTGTGAGTATAGGGAAATTAGCAATTCACAGATTAACATTAAGAATCAGAAATGTGAAAAAAATCAATTTTATAGCATTTCTTATCAATGCTATGCCTGATAATCACACATGAGTTTCAATGCCTGAGTGAGACAGGTAGGAAATGCTCAATGATAAATGTTTGTTTGATCAGGTATTCTTTATTTTTTCGCTTGTTACCCCAAACAGTGTATGGTTTGGTCACTGTACCTAGTTCCAGTGGGAACATTATTCAGGGCTCGATTTAAGAGATGCTAACCTACTTGCTCCAGGTGCAACCTAACATAAAAACCTAGTTGCATCAGCCCAATTCCAGTTGCACTGCTTTTATTGCAAGATGTAATGTAAGAAATATGCTACTGAATTATTTAGATGTTTTATTTCAGAAGTTTACCCACTCAAAAATTGACTTGCACCTGTGCAACTAGGTTGCACTTTGTAATATTGGGTTGCACCAGTGCAAGTAACAAAGCACTAAATCGAGCCCTGATTATTCATGACAAAGGTGAGGTGAGGTGAAATTGGGTTTTACGTTGTGCTTGAGAATATTTCGCTCATATGACAACGTGCATGCGTGTGTATGTGTATGTGCGGCTGCTTGTACTAGCCCAGACTGAAGCTAGTTTTATAGTGCTAGCCCACTGAGATACCATGCCGCAGTGAAGCATGAATACCCCACTCAGACACATTATACTGACTCCGAGCTGACTAGTCCTTGTTGTACCCATTAATGCCGAGCGCCAGGCAGGGACCAACAAGTACCATATTTTAACGTCTTTTGGTATGACGCGGCCGGGGATCGAACCCGCGACCTTCCGCTCTCCGGGCGGACGCATGACAAAGGTACAAGAGAGAATTTGAAATGTACATGTATATTGTTTTCTCTTTCCACCCACCCTATGTTTTGACAAAACAAATAAATGAAGAATCTTGATTGTTAAAAAAATGTTCTTGCCCCCTAAGATTTTATGACCAATCAGGATATATTTGGCTATTGAATTTACCAACTATGTTTATTATCTAATCTAGAACTGTATATACTGTATATACGATAGGTCCTGTAGCAGCAGCCTAACTGAATACTCCAAATAAGCTTTGTGACTAGCTGGGTTTTCAGAAAAATGCTCTTTGGTCAGTTTTTATGCTCTTTGTAAAACATTTGTTATTCAGTGTAACTACATAGCAACTTGTACATCAAATAATAAGTTACTTCTTTGTATGCTTTTTAATTGATTTCATTTAAAGATTATTTTGTGCATGTGTCATTAGAGTTTGTGAGTGTGTGTCTGTGTCTGTGTCTGTGTCTGTGTCTGGGTCTGGGTCTGGGTCTGGGTCTGGGTCTGTGTCTGTGTCTGTGTCTGTGTCTGGGTCTGGGTCATGGTGCCTGAGGACCATCAATACAATCACAACATGTAAAACAAGGGTACTCATGTCTATGTTTTGGTCTGATGAGGACTTGTACATACTAATACCAAAAGCTGCTTGATGCATCATTTTGGCAGCATGAATTGTTTTACCCATGTCCAACAAACAAAATGAAGATATTTCTTTAAAGAATCTTCTTTGAATCTTCTAAGGTGTAACCATTTTCTGATACTTTTAACATAAAAATAGAAGTGTTCACTTTGTATTTTAGCTAAGAATTGCAAACAGCTTCTGATTACATTCGTGGTGAAGGTTTTCATAGAATATTTAATACATTGTTATGTATTATGAAATGTTGTAATATTGCTACTGTGTTATAATGTCTGACCCGTCAAGATCCGGGTTAGAATTTATCTTCAGTAACCCATGCTTGTTGTAAAAGGCGACTAACGGTCTCGTGCGGTCAGGCTCACTGACTTGGTTAAAACATGTC
Organism: Haliotis rubra; assembly: GCF_003918875.1. Taxonomy (NCBI): domain Eukaryota; kingdom Metazoa; phylum Mollusca; class Gastropoda; order Lepetellida; family Haliotidae; genus Haliotis; species Haliotis rubra. The sequence continues at coordinate 576,180 of NW_025767401.1, read as the reverse complement.
ATCATATCCCAATTGCGTAGATTGATGCTCATGGTGTTGATCACTGAATTGTCTGGTCCATACTCGATTATTTACAGAACGCCGCCATATAGCTGGAATATTGCTGGAATAAGCTTGAATGAGCTAAACTCACTGACTTGTAATGTGTAGAGTTGTGATACAAGTCTCTACTTGGTAGGACTATATCAATGAGCAGCAGTGGACACCACAGGACAACACAAGATACAACCAAGACGAGACCTATGAAGGTAGGTCTGGTGGTGGAAGGGTTAACTTCCGGAACTTTACCAATTTGGAATTACTGTAAGAAATTGAAAGTAACCAGTAAGCCAAAGTTTTAATTATTATTTGTTTTTTGCTGTGGATTTCTTTCATAAAGTACTGGTGTGGGTGTTTGGGTAGTTATGAATATCAACAAATGGTTCCTTGTCATATTTGTTGTACCCTTCACAAGGATGGAGTTTCAACTGTTTTAGTTTAATGCTAAGGATGATTTGTTTCCAGCTGCAGCGACAGCTCTTATCGAGACTTTGTGTAGCTAGAACAAACACCATTGTAACAATATTCATTAAAAAAGTCAAAAATATTCCTCACATGGATTCACATATATATAGATTCAGAGTGGTAATAATTTTGTTTGCAATATTTGGTAGATACCGTCATACTCACAATATTAGGATGTTCTTTCTTACAGATTTATTTTGCTGATTCCATAACAAGTCAGGTCATTGTATGAAAAATGTTCATAGACATTTTACCAAGACATCAGATTTAAATGTTAGACCACTGCAATAGTTCAGTAATGCAATTGAATGTAATGCAGTTCGAAAACCAAGTACAAAGTAGGTTGTGTATCAAAGTTACCTCCCTTGGTCAAAGTGGAATATTAACATATGGGATCTGGGAAACTTATAGCTCCTGACTTTCCCTTCTGTTTATGCGAGTAATACAGTAAGTAAGAAGTGATTGACGTTATGGTGGAAAACAAATATTTTTTCCTTATTGGTTACCTGTGGCAGTCAGCTTTATTGTTAATACTGGTAATGAATGTAGGGACCGTTCATAATTTATGGCTAGGGGATGATGATGAGTTTGAGGAGGGGTCACCCGTTTTGTTCTGGGGGGATAGTGGGGGTCATCAGTTTTGTACACATGTACTAGGGGTCAGCAATTTTGTACATAAAAGTATTTTAAAATTATGCTAAAAAAAAATTATGGGAAGGGGGGGGGGGTCATTGATCTTGTACATGACATGCAGGGGGGTTCACTTACTTTGTACATCAATTTTAGGGGGGGTCATTCACATTGTACATGCTTCTCCATAAAAAACATCATCATCCCCCCTAGCCATAAATTATGAACGGTCCCTTATCAGGGAAACCATTCATTCAAGTTGTCAAATAAATACAAGCAGTGTTATGTCAGTGTAGGCCAAGTAAATATTGATGCTTTAGTTAAGTTTAGCTAATGGATTCTAATAGTTTTCTCTATATCTTTTAAATATCTTATGAGCCAGGAATTCACTTTGTCTGTAAAATCCCCATTTCTTAGTGAAACAATATCCTTTTGCTATGTTGTCCCATGGTATGTAGTAGAACAATGCAAACCAGCCCTTGATTACTGAGGATGATACTGAAGCGTTTTGTGTACAATGACACACGAAGTCTTCAGAGACTCACATTCAAGGTCACCATGTCCCCTCTTCATCTCAGAATGGTAAAGGATAGGAACTGATTCTACTTTTGGAAAGACTGAATACTGGATACCTTCTGCCATCTTTGAAAACTTTAGAACTGCGCAAATAATGTGCCCAACTCGACTTGAGTTTTTAGTATTTTTGTACTTACTGTTTTAGCCATTACTATCTTCTTTAGGGTTAGTTTAATGAATAAGGTTAGGGTTTGAATTTGGTAGCTTCGTATTTTCAAAGACGCATATATTTGTTATTTGTGATAACTAACCTTTCATTTTCAAAATCCGATTTTAATGGTTATTTTTTGTTTTGGAGCTCCCTTATTTGTTTTAAATTTTATAGCTCGTGCTTCCCTTTAATGGAAGTGCATGTAACACTAAACAATATGCCTTTTAGGTATCTGGTATTCTAAGAGTGTACCCTACTTACTGCTATATATCTGCTATATTTCACTTGGGGTGGTTATAATTTTTTTATCTTATTTTGAATCACACACAATATTAACAGCATGATGTCATCTTTCAAAATATATGATACTGCTGTGATGATATTAGATTGTATTTGATCTATGGTTGCAGAGTTCATAAGGTAAATATTTTTGTGTGATTGGACCAAGCATTCCCCATGGGAACTTTCATTGCAATTTCTTTTGTTGAGGTTGATTGATGAGGTTGAGGTGTCAAACAAAATATATATCCATGGTTCGGGTTGATTGTAATATTGAAACTACATATAAGACTGTGATTTAGTCAAGTTTTTTGCCCATGTTTTATTATTCTGTAATTGGTACCTGAGGGGTTTTGTTTCTTGTGTATATTCAAGAAACTGAAAGATGGCAAGAAGAAACTAATGCTGTATAGGGTGGTATTGTGTACCTCCGCCATTGATTCCACCATGACTGACATGTTGTGTATATCCTTCCCCAGCTGTTGATGACGACGTGAGTGACAGCAGCTGACATGTCTGTAGTATCCTGCCTGCAGCCCATCATATACCATCATGTGTGGCTATCACACGCTGTCTCCCAGCTCTCTGTATGTTGTGACTGACACTCTGTCTCTCCATTCTCTCTCTCTCTCTCTCTCTCTCTGTGTTGAGCTCCTACCTGCTTCTCTCCCCACCTCTCAACTAACTGTTGTGACCTATTTCTCCACAAGTTGGTGAAGGTGATACTGATATGTGTATATATACGTTCAACTCGGCATCATTGAAAATCAGCTTGTCTGGTTATTGCTTAATGATTAAGTATAAATGCAGAAAATATGAAGGCAGTTTTTTAGTTCAAACTTGCAGGTGTTATTTCTGTCAGAACACTCAATATTACTATCCCATCATATATACTGACAATAGGAAGTCTAGTGGGTGAAGTGTTCACTCATCATGTACAATGTGTGAAGCCCACTTCATATTGGAATGTGCGCTATCACTTTAGAGCAGTGTAGGAAAGGAAGCTGTATAGTTAGAGAAGCATGGAATGGGTGCTGTCTGTTTAGTACAGTATGAGAAAGGGTGCTGTCTCTTTAGTATGGTATAAGAAAGGGTGCTGTCAGTTTAAAGCAGTATGGAACAGGTGCTGTCAGTCTAAAGCAGTATGGAACAGGTGCTGTCAGTTTAAAGCAGTATGGAACAGGTGTTGTCAGTCTTAGCAGTATGGAATTGTTTAGTGCAGTATGGGAAATGTGCTGTCAGTCTTAAGCAGTATGACCCGTGAAGGTCCGGGTTAGAATATTGATCTTCAGTAACCCATGCTTGTAGTAAGAGGCGACTAGATCATCACACCATCACAGGTTGTCAACTCAGACACGACATCACATGGTGTCATCTCAGATATGACATCACATCATCACATGGTGTCATCTCAGATATGACATCACATCATCACATGGTGTCATCTCAGATATGACATCACAGATCTCTGGATTGTCTGGTGCAGACTCGATTATTTACAGACGCTGCCATATAGGTCTATATGCTGTCAGTCTAAAGCAGTATGGGACAGGTGCTGTCAGTCTAAAGCAGTATGGAACAGGTGATGTCAGTCTAAAGCAGAATGGAACAGGTGCTGTCAATCTAAAGCAGTATGGAACAGGTGCTGTCAGTCTAAAGCAGTATGGAACAGGTGATGTCAGTCTAAAGCAGTATGGAACAGGTGCTGTCAGTCTAAAACAGTATGGAACAGGTGCTGTCAGTCTAAAACAGTATGGAATAGGTGCTGTCAGTCTAAAGCAGTATGGAACAGGTGCTGTCAGTTTAAAGCAGTATGGAACAGGTGCTGTCAGTCTAAAGCAGTATGGAATAGGTGCTGTCAGTGTAAAGAATGTAAGGAACAGGTGCTGTCAGTCTAAAGCAGTATGGAACAGGTGTTGTCAGTCTTAGCAGTATGGAATAGGTGCTGTCAGTCTAAAGCAGTATGGAATAGGTGTCAGTCTTAGCAGTATGGAACAGGTGCTGTGAGTTTAAAGCAGTATGGAACAGGTGCTGTCAGTCTTAAGCAGTGGTACAGGTGCTGTCAGTCTAAAGCAGTATGGAACAGGTTCTGTCAGTCTAAAGCAGTATGGGACAGGTGCTGTCAGTCTAAAGCAGTATGGAACAGGTGCTGTCAGTCTAAAGCAGTATGGAACAGGTGCTGCCAGTCTAAAGCAGTATGGAATAGGTGTGGTCAGTCTAAAGCAGTATGGAATAGGTGTTGTCAGTTTTAGCAGTATGGGAAAGGGTGCTGTTTGTTTAGTGCAGTATGGGAAAGGTGCTGTCAGTCTTAAGCAGTATGACCGTGAAGGTCCGGGTTAGAATATTGATCTTCAGTAACCCATGCTTGTAGTAAGAGGCGACTAGATCATCACACCATCCCATGTTGTCATCTCAGACATGACATCACAGGATGTCATCTCAGATATGACATCACAGGTTGTCAACTCAGGCTGTTGATCTCTGGATTGTCTGGTGCAGACTCGATTATTTACAGACCGCTGCCATATAGGTGGAATATTGCTGAAAGTGGCGTAAAACTAAACTCACTCACTCACTTAAGCAGTTGATACAGGTGCTGTCAGTCTAAAGCAGTATGGAACAGGTGCTGTTAGTCTAAAGCAGTATGGAACAGGTGATGTCAGTCTAAAGCAGTATGGGACAGGTGCTGTCAGTCTAAAGCAGTATGGAACAGGTGATGTCAGTTTAAAGCAGTATGGAACAGGTGCTGTCAGTCTATAGCAGTATGGAACAGGTGCTGTCAGTCTATAGCAGTATGGAACAGGTGCTGTCAGTTTAAAGCAGTATGGAACATGTCTGAGATGACACCCTTTGATGTCGTGTCTGAGATGACACCATGTGATGTCATGTCTGAGATACCTTTTGATGTCGTGTCTGAGATGACAACCTTTGATGTGTCTGAGATGACACCATGTGATGATGTGATGTCATGTCTGAGATGACAACCTGTGATGTCATGTCTGAGATGACACCATGTGATGATGTGATGTCATGCCATGTGATGATGTGATGTCATATCTGAGATGACACCATGTGATGATGTGATGTCATGTCTGAGATGACAACCTGTGATGTCATGTCTGAGATGACACCATGTGATGATGTGATGTCATGCCTGAGATGACACCATGTGATGATGTGATGTCATATCTGAGATGACACCATGTGATGATGTGATGTCATGTCTGAGATGACAACCTGTGATGTCATGTCTGAGATGACACCATGTGATGTCATGTCTGAGATGACACCATGTGACATCATGTCTGAGATGACAACCTGTGATGATGTGATGTCATGTCTGAGATGACAACCTATGATGTCATGTCTGAGATGACAACCTATGATGTCATGTCTGAGATGTAACCATGTGACATCATGTCAGAGATGACAACCTATGATGTCATGTCTGAGATGACACCATGTGACATCATGCCTGAGATGACACCATGTGATGATGTGATGTCATGTCTGAGATGACAACCTATGATGTCATGTCTGAGATGACACCATGTGATGTCATACCTGAGATGACACCCTGTGATGATGTGATGTCATGTCTGAGATGACAACCTGTGACATCATGTCTGAGATGACAACCTATGATGTCATGTCTGAGATGACACCATGTGATGATGTGATATCATGTCTGAGATGACAACCTTTGATGTCATGTCTGAGATGGCACCATGTGATGTCACATCTGAGATGACACCATGTGATGATGTGATGTCATGTCTGAGATGACAACCTATGATGTCATGTCTGAGATGACACCATGTGATGATGTGATGTCATGTCTGATATGACAACCTATGATGTCATGTCTGAGATGACACCATGTGATGTCACGTCTGAGATGACACCATGTGATGATGTGATGTCATGTCTGAGATGACAACCTATGATGTCATGTCTGAGATGACAACCTATGATGTCATGTCTGAGATGACACCATGTGACGTCATGTCTGAGATGACACCATGTGACGTCATGTCTGAGATGACAACCTGTGATGATGTGATGTCATGTCTGAGATGACACCATGTGATGATATGATCAAGGAATACTTTCTGGTACATTCTTCTCTCTATCTTAGCCGATTAACATATAAGGTATAGATCTTTCTAGACATATCAAGGCATGCGACTTAGTTTAGTTAGATGCCGCTTATATTCCAGCAATATCACTACAGGGACACCAGAAATGGGCTTCACATCTTGTACCCATGTTGGGAGTCGAATCTAAGATTTAGAAACTACTACAGTTTGCCATGTTTGCGACTGATCTACCACAGATTGGACTTTGGCCTCTGATGGGTGTGGCCAGCCAGTGTTTACTGCTACACCCTAGTGCATATACATATATACCCCTTGCCTGCTTGCTCTACTGACCCTGGATCTACACGGTTAAACATTAAACTGTAGGTGATGTCCTACACAATCATCAATACAAGTAACTTTTATTAGCACCATATATTCACTGACATCATTAATTGTAGATATCTGCATAATTATGGCAATCAGCTTGTCACTAAATATATATAGTGCTAAGCTTTAACTGGAGGCTTATCAATGACATTAAGATGGTGCTTATGTTGACATTTCACCTTTGACCCGCCCTGCATGGAGATGATGCTATCATTGCATGAGCCTGTAGTATCGGCAGCTGTGCATGCATAGTCAGGGTAATCTATTGGTCGTCATGTTGATTGGTCAGTAAGAGAGCTTTGTGAGTAAAGAACAAGGAAAGTCTGCTTTGTTTGTTTCAAATCCATGAAATTGACCTGCTATTTACACTGACAGAGCGTGACAGTTAGACAGTTTGTGCTTCGCATGAAATTGGTGTCATATGCAATGTCCACGTCTAGGCAGAGTTGATGTGTTATTTCCCCGTTTACAGTCCAGATTATGTATTAGGGTAATTTGATAAGGACAACTGCTGACAATATGTAATAACATCACTGTTATAATTCTTTTTTATCTTTTATGATTTATGAAAACAGAAACGATTTTGATAATTGACTCATAAAAATGGATCCTTAAAAATCATCATTGTTACAATAAATTTATTATAGCTGAAAAGCAATGCACTTTGAACTTACTTTGAAATATGTAAGAGATACAACTCTGACATTTCCTATCAGCTGATTGACATTTTGAAACAAGTAACAGATTTGTATTTATTTTGATGATAATGTAACCCCAATATAGATTCAGCTGACCCAAATTAGTTTACACAGCCCTGTGCGCACCCAACACTTCAATATTGCTGCCATTATCTGCAAACGATGACACTAACAGATGCAAGCCAGCCTGTGTAATTGACGAGCATGGAATTCACTTTGTAGTAATTATCTGTCATTTAAGTGGCATATTGGCTATATGGGAAGCTGTCTATTCCCACACGTTTAGTGGACCCATGACACGACTCTCTGCACCAGTGACATCAGGCAGCGTATTTAACACACTTCCGATGAATTTTCTATTAGTCACATGACCAGAATTATCTAATAAAGTTCAAAGTACAATGAAAAGTCTGTTAGTTTTGAATTATAGTTAAATATATTTTTCTTTAAAGAATACATGTTAATTATGAAGAGTTATGATGATATAGGTAAGCTTGCTCCCTTGGTTTTCTTGTTTAAATATGCACTCAGTAATTGTACAGCTTAAGTTTCAGTACCATATATATATTTTTTAATCTCAGTAGTCTATAAATTACAAGTTGGTAGAGAAATATGAGTGTTTATTACAAAAATTGATTATGTTGCAGGTCATTAGAAAATAAATGCACTATTTGAAAATAGAACAGATTGTTTACATAAAAGTCATCTTCTCACCTATTCTTCACAATAGACTAGTCCAGCAGCTTATAGATGCATCAGGAATTGGACAGTTCACTTATTGGCTAGAGGTGTTTCATCCCACACAATGTGGCCCTGTAGAAAATTACTTCACATGAGATAACAACTGATGCTTGTTCCCAGATATGTCAGTTTCACCAGCTTCATTCATCATGCAAACGAGAGATTCTGGACTCCTGAAATAAATTATAATTGCATTTTACTACACATTAGGATGGTGTGTTTTCAAAAAAGATTCATGGAAATATTTATATTTGGGGAAAGAATTTGCAGATTCTTATCAGTTTAAGTATAACAATTTTCAAAATAAGATCTTTGACAGAAAAAAATTAAAACAAGTTTAATCTTCATAATTACAGATTTTTTAATGTCATTTCCATCTTGAGCATGTAAGAGTTGTCTCCCCTTATTCTCCAAGACAATGCATAAACCTTTACTTCATCCCACGATTTTCAGTTACTAATCTAGAATAATGTAGTTAAGTAGAAAGAAAAAGAATAATTAACAGATTCACCAATTAAATGGAAATAAATGTTATCATGAAGAAGAATAGTATGAAAAATATGAGCTTATGACTTGACTGTTATTCTTTTAAAAGGTTACCATAAAACCAAAGAATTACATCATCACATGTTTTGGCCTTGTTGTTTTCCAAACCCAGCCCTGAGAAAATGTGCATTTCATGTGTTGCACACTCCCGCACTTTATCTTTGCTCCCGAAGCTCAAAGGTTTTCGGCCTTTTGCTATGGGAAGGTTGTGTCCTTGCACCCTGGAAGTGAATTGAAGTGTTGTGGTATGTTTCTGTGTGAAAGTGGCCAATCTAAATGACTTTTCCCATCATTGCTAGAATGAAATAATTTGTTGTAATGCACAGCCTGCCTTTCTGGGGACCATTCTCATCAGCCTAATGGCTTTTTATACACAAGCTGCCGTTATAATTGCATCAGCGTTCCATGAATTTAAGTTGTTTTGAAACCTTGGGAAATGTTCACCTACTTTTTTCAGGTGTGTGTATTTATTTCCTCCCAGCATAACAGTAACCCCTCATTTGCTAGTGTCCTTCAGAGGAGAAGGAGGAGGCTGCATATTGTTCAATGATGTTGGAGCATAAGACATTATGGCTTACTAGTAACACACTTTCTCGGGCGCTCTCACGCCGCCTTCAGTTTGACTTGCCAGAATCGGTTTATGAGAATGGATTTAAATGTCGGTCAAGGAATTCGAAAAGGAACTCTGTCAAGAGATTCTTAGAGACACCTGGATCTAGATCGTTGCCACGGTACTTCATATTAGGTAGGGACATTATATGATGGAATAATTTTATGATATTTGCTGTGTGTCATTCTGAAGTAAAGGCTTCCATAATTGAATGACAGATAGTAAAAGGATATATTTTAGTATTTTTGACATTCAGTTAAATTAATTAATTTTGGATGGTTAATTTTTGCATTGTGAATTTATGAAATAAAAAGCCAGATGTGTAGTTGCTGAGAGATGGATGGTTTCCCTGGTGACTGAAGTCTGTGACATGCAGGGAGTCATGAGCTTGGCATGCAATCACTGTCCCATGATGCTCACATGCAACACCTCAACTTACCTGATCTCGTGTTGCGACGACATGATTCCGTTACCTGAGAAACATGCATGAAATATCAACTGACATGTACGATGTTTAGGATTCTGCGTAGTAGTTTTCCGGAAGAAGTTGGTCACATGACCTGAGTGGAGTTTGATGTCAGAGTCATGTGACGTTTAACGTGATATTGCCTAGTTTGTTATTTTTTGCCAGTTTTTTTATATTTTTACTTTATTCTGTACACAATGATTTCATAGCTATACAAAACTTATGTAAGACTTTTTGTCTGAAATAGTAACCTTGAAATTGACAGTACATACTTAAATTACAATATGTTAAATCTTTCCTAGTTAATTAATCAAATATATGTAATTTAATTTGTAAGGTATCAGAAAATCATTTATTGCATGTACACTGTCGAGATGAACAAGTTGTTGCTTGTGGCATGTGCTGTGTAACCTAGAAGATACCACCTTCTGATTGATGATGATGATGATGATGATGATGATGATGATGATGATGGTTGATGTATTTTTATGATGGTGTTATTATAATGGCAAAAGCATGAACTTAATGGAATCATATACAGTGTACATTAAGCATAGGGAAATATTTTGAAGTTATGTGTTTACAACCAGATTCAGAGGTTGTTTGAATGTGACCAATGTCTTCATTTAGATTGATGCAAATTGCCTGCTGTAAGCATGTTATGCATGACTTTCCATGTTTTACCTTTCTAACTTTATATCTTGCACATGCCTTGCTCCCAGTGGCCAGACAACACAAGCATTAATATCATATCATATATGCTATACCACCTTAATCTGATTAAATTTTATTTATATAAATTAAGTAAATTAAGCATTATATTAAACATTGTATATATATTCTCATTTTCGGTTTTGTATTATATAGATCTGATTGTTGACATCTTACTTCATTCAAAGAAATGTTAATCAAGAATATTTCTTCATGGTTAGTGTTTGGTTTTATCGGACATGTCCTGTCATTTGTTAGGGATGGTTCGTGAGAGTATCTGTCTTTATGTCCATCCTCAACACATGACATTTTTTTTTCTTTCAACAACCCTTAAAAAACATAATTGTATTTTGACACCATGAATATTTATTCTAGAGAACAATTATATATCAAGAATCACCAAGCAGAATTTTGTCAGAAGAAAAAAAAAGTATTCTTTCAGTGTGTAATGAAAGATAGTAATGAAAAACTAAAGTGTGGCATTTTACACTCTTGTATTTATAAACCAAGCATTTTTTCACTCTCATATTTTGATATTTTAGCTTGCATCATATAATTTTTTGTATTCTTTGAATCATTGCTTTGGCATATAGTTTTCACTTTTTGTGTTGAAATCTGAGGTAAAAGGTACCATTGACTTATACAGTTGGGATACCATTGTTTGAAACTAACATAAAACAGAAACAGAACTATTGTTTGACAGCAGTGAAGAACTGTTATTTTACACTTATATAGAAATGTTGTTTAACAGAATTGGAAATGTCTTTTGAAATGAATAAAGAAATATTGTTTGACAGTAGTACAGAAGTGTTGTTTGACACTAACGTAGAACAGTTATTTGACAGTAACATGCAGTAATTAAAACTGTTGTTCTACATTGACATACAGATCATTAGGAACTTGTCTGACAGTTACATAGAGACATTCAAGGAATTGCTGTGTGACAGTTACATACAGACATTCAAGGAATTGGTGTGTGACAGTTACATACAGACATTCAAGGAATTGGTGTGTGACAGTTACATAAAGACATTCAAGGAATTGGTGTGTGACAGTTACATACAGACATTCAAGGCATTGCTGTGTGACAGTTACATACAGACATTCAAGGAATTGTTGTGTGACAGTTAGATACATACATTCAAGGTACATGTACTTCTGCATGACAGTTACATAAAGACATTCAGGAAGTGCTCTAATAAGTGTATTGTGTAAGTGGTTTACGGAAAACAACTGAATAAATGGTGACCTTTTTATCTCAGTTAGAATGCTGCATTGTGGTTTTATGTCTTGCTTATATGTGTTGTTGACATCAGGATTATGAAGAACCAGAAAATCCCCCAGCACAGTTAGGTGGCAGTGGCACAATTCTGGAGAAACTACAGGCAGAGCTAAGCCGAAGAGGAACCCTGAAAGGTTCTAAAAGACCTCCAGGTTGTCATATTTTCTATGCTATACGAACCCATCCAACCCCCAACCAACCCCTCCTCCTCCTCCTACTCCCTCCCTCAGTCCCTCCCCATACCCTTCTATCATGCCCAAGACTCTTGGTGTTCTGAGATTCATTGATACTGGTTCACACTTGGACCTTAGTCCCTTTATCCATTTTATTTTAACCACAAAATACTTTAAAAATGTAGTTGCATTTGAAATTAAAATTATTGACTGTAGAGTATGCTGGATATTCTGGTGAACACAGTACATAATTTGGTACTTTGTGAAAACATTGGAGAGACAGACACATCTGCGGAATAAACACAAATGTTGGTGGAAATGTTTCCTTACCTATAGCCACAAGAACCTTCATAGTCTACATGCAACACATCCTTTGGATTCCTAATATTGGAATAAATACCACTCCTCACATCAGGCTTTTTGAGCACCATTCTTGTGATGTATAAGTAGTAGACATTCCTGTCATCTGTACCCACACCACCAAACCAACCCAGCAAGTGTGTTCAGTGGCATTTTGTTGGTGGTAGTCAAATTCAGACACACAGCATCTCTGTTATTAGTTCCCAGTACAATCTACTTAGGAATCAACTGCTGGTAGTGAACCTGACTTCATGAATCCATCACACTCCATCCATGATATGGAAGTAACGAAACCTTTCAGACTCCTTCAAGTTATATATCAGATGTCATATCTATGCTGAAGATTCATATCTGACCATAAAATATACATAACAAAGTAAATGCCAATATAAGAAGGAATTATCTGTTAGATGTTTGTGAGCAATTGTTCAGATATTCTAGAAGATTCTTTGATTTGGGTTCTGTAAAAAATTGTGCTTCTTGATCCTTACTATAAATGGGGGATTCTCTCGTTTGACCTTGCTCTTGATAAAGGATTTCCCTGCAGTCTTGAGTGAAATGAAGAATAGCCCATGTTTTATAATGTTGATCTGCCTTCTTTGACCATGACCTCTATGAAGGATCTGCCTTCTTTGACGATCTCTATGAAGGATCTGCCTTCTTTGACCATGACCTCTATGAAGGATCTGCCTTCTTTGACCATGACCTCTATGAAGGATCTGCCTTCTTTGACCATGACCTCTATGAAGGATCTGCCTTCTTTGACGATCTCTATGAAGGATCTGCCTTCTTTGACCATGACCTCTATGAAGGATATGCCTTCTTTGACGATCTCTATGAAGGATCTGCCTTCTTTGACCATGACCTCTAGAAAGGATCAACCTTCTTTGACCATGACCTCAATGAAGGATCTACCCTCTTTGACCATGACCTCAATGAAGGCTCTACCTTCTTTGATCATGACCTCTATGAAGGATCTACCTTCTGTGACCATGACCTCTATGAAGGATCTGCCTTCTTTGACCATGACCTCAATGAAGGCTCTACCTTCTTTGATCATGACCTCTATGGAGGCTCTACCTTCTTTGACCATGACCTCTATGAAGGATCTTCCTTCTGTGACCATGACCTCTATGAAGGATCTGCCTTCTTTGACCATGACCTCTATGAAGGATCTACCTTCTTTGACCATGACCTCAATGAAGGCTCTACCTTCTTTGATCATGACCTCTATGGAGGCTCTACCTTCTTTGACCATGACCTCTATGAAGGATCTTCCTTCTGTGACCATGACCTCTATGAAGGATCTGCCTTCTTTGACCATGACCTCAATGAAGGCTCTACCTTCTTTGATCATGACCTCTATGGAGGCTCTGCCTTCTTTGACCATGACCTCTATGAAGGATCTACCTTCTGTGACCATGACCTCTATGAAGGATCTTCCTTCTGTGATCATGACCTCAATGAAGGCTCTACCTTCTTTGATCATGACCTCAATGAAGGATCTGCCTTCTGTGACCATGACCTCTATGAAGGCTCTACCTTCTTTGACCATGACCTCTATGAAGGATCTACCTTCTGTGATCATGACCTCTATGAAGGATCTACCTTCTGTGACCATGACCTCTATGAAGGATCTACCTTCTGTGACCATGACTATGAAGGATCTACCTTCTGTGACCTATGAAGGATCTACCTTCTGTGACCATGACCTCTATGAAGGATCTACCTTCTGTGACCATGACCTCTATGAAGGATCTACCTTCTGTGACCATGACCTCTATGAAGGATCTACCTTCTGTGACCATGACCTCTATGAAGGATCTACCTTCTGTGACCATGACCTCTATGAAGGATCTGCCTTCTTTAACATTACACTGGAAACATGAGAGAATGTTCACTTTTCAGTATGGAGAATTCAGATTGTTGTGGTAAGTGATAGGCATATATTCTATAATGCTACTAAGGGATACTTGTTTAAAACTTCACCTGTGGTACTGAGTGATTGGTGCTCTGGTCTTTTGTTTTGCATGTTTGTAGCTTATGATATGTGCTAGAAACAGCTTGGCATAGCATTAAGTTGTTCCAGCATGTGTATATTCACCATCGTGATTAGCAACCCTGTAGCATTTGTAGTTAAGATTACTTGTTGAATGGCCAGGGAACAGTAGTACTGGGCAGAACTTCTACTGATAACTAGCAGTGCATAATGGACAGGTTTATCAATCAGTGGTCCAGTCAATAAAGTATACCTAGCACTGCATTATTTGTAAGCCTGTGATAACTATACAGGTACTCGTGATGCTACAAATGCTTTGTGGATCAGGCCTCTGTAATATATCTGCCATCAGTCATTAAATATATATGTTGACATGAATATAATTAAACACGTAGATGAAATCACATACACTTAACAAAAGTACTTTACATGGAACAGTTGACTTACCTTTGCATGTGTTTGTGATGAGCCAAGGGGAAGGATATGTTCATGTTTTCACTAACAACTGGTATCATCACTTTATGATAGTAATTCATCAACATGTGCTCATGATGTACTCCCAATCATACCACAGATCAGTAAAAGCAGGTCCAAAGTCCACTGGAGAACCACAGGAACTGTGAGAATATTCAAAATATATTCTGAATATAACCTACAGATTGATGTTTAACATGTTTCCAATCTGATGTATGACACACACATGATGGTGGGCTGTGATGGAGTAGTGTGCATGTCCAGGGCTGTATGTGGTAATAGAATTAGAGGATGTCTGCTGGACCATACTGAAAGTAGTATCCAAAGTTCCTGGTGTCTGTCTGTCCATCCGTTCATCTTCTTCTCACATACAGGTGAAGGGATGAACTCATATATAAGAAGGAGGATATATAACATCATTTTCTCACTTGTTCAGGGCATTTTGTTTAAAGAATCTTTCTCTCAGAATCTGAAATGTGTAAAAAAAGCAATGAGTTGTTTTTTCAGTAAAGAAAGAAACACTCTACTTTTTGAAAACCTTTTCTCACTAGCCACAAGATCCAAAGAGAAGACTTTGAGAATATGACAAGAATTTATTTAGGAATTTCCCTCGTTGTTGTGTAGGGCATTCTGCTGATATTGTAATATGTGTGACACAACAGTGTTTGGAGGTTAGAATTAGGTTGCAGCTGGATAAAAGTGTGGTGTAGTTCATATATTCTGCAAGTGGTCTGTTCAGGAATGGGAATTGACTAAACTAAAATGATGTGATTGGATTTTGTTAATGACTTTTGTTTGCATGGCTTAATACTGGAGATAGAAAGCCAAGGTAAATATCACATGTCCAAGGTTGATAAATCATTGGATCAACCGAACTGAAGTCAATAATTGTTTTATTATATGACAAAAGTACTGAACACCTGTTCTTCTGTGACATATGAGAGACTAAATATAAGCTAGAATAGGCTTACAGCTTTCAGAGCTCATATGCCATTTTGATACAAATGAGACGTAATTCTAAACCAACACAGTCACAGGGACGATGCGATGCCTATCGCTTCCTTAGCTAGCGTGACGCACACAGTTCGGAGTTCACAGCTGGAATATCCCAAATCTATTTTTAGCCACGGGAGATGCTCGAATTGTGATATCAACCTCTCGCGATGTGCCAAGGTTGTATATCAACCTCTCGTGATGTGGCAAGGTTGACATCACTTAGCATCAAAGCTGTCATGTGACCAAGAGGACCAATCAGATAGGGCGAAAATCTACCCGTCATATAATAAACAATGTTCTTACACAATATCATTAAGGACCCCCTGAAAACACACCACAATTTGTGCAGTGAACACAAAATAATCCCAGCAAACATCCTTTAATGTTAGTGCATGTTGAGATGCTCCCTGTTGAGGCTGAGATGGCAGAGTCTGAACTGTCTCGTTCATCAATATCTTTTTGGGCAAGAATGGATCCAAGCATTCTTGTAAACTTGTAACAAATCACTTCAAAGTCTAAATCCATTCTGAAAGATCGACTATTGCAGTACTCACTGAGTACAGACAACTAACTTCATGGAACAGAAACCCAGAAACCAGTTGGATGTTTGGCTGACATGAACTCCTGAAGAGCACATTTAGGTTTAGCCTGCCATCTTGCTCAACTGCAGATCATCCCTGGTGGACTGTGAACTAGCATAGACATGTTCCCCTGTATCCTGCATGGTGGTTCTGGAGTCCTGCTTCCTGTTGGAGCAGATGGAGGATGATGAGCTTGAAATGACACCTCACTTGTAGCAGATAACTGGACTGATCCAGACAACTTGGTTTATTCATACATAGATAGAAAAATAGCATTATTGAAGCAATGAGAGAAATACTGTCATATCTAATGGACTATTGTTCACAACAGCCCAGCTCTACAGAGGAGTTGCATATCAGTCCCATGTTACAATATTTTCTGTGTCAAATTCTACAGTTTTATTCTTGCTTTGTGTTATTCACAATAAAGAACTTGACATCCATAAATCTTGCTTTTCTTATGTATTCCACATCTAAATGCCCTTCAAAGATTTCATTCTTGCTTTATTATAATCAAAATGTATTTCACCAGTATGATTATATATTTCATCAATAGTGCTTTTCAAATTTCTGAGTTCATATCACTTTGCCATACTTTAATGATGTACAAACTAGTGGATGTCATTTCACGTTTGGTTACTCTACCCACAACACATAATGTCATTGTATGTGAGTTGTGCTGATCGACTAGTGCCAGGTAGAGTGAAACTAGGATAAACTGACATTGTCAAGATGATGAAGCTTTGTCTGTCTTGAATTCTCCCTGTTCCTATTATTTCTCCTCTGATGTCAAGTATCTGTTTGTCTCAATACAATTTGTGAGATCCCAAGTTATGGTTTCAAGTCTTAGCTGCATTATGCATCCAGTGTTAAGTTGGTATGTGATTTATATATCTGTCCTCAGAATGTTCTAAACAAAATCATTATCAAAATGGAGTCAATATGAATTCAAATTTATTCCAGCCATTTCTGCAAGTCAGCACTGCAGACAAGAATATTGGAAAGACTGTTGTATGTTTTAGGGGGAACAAAATTGGAGACCAAAAGTATTCTTTTTAAGAAAAGAAAAGATCTATCCATGTTTGAGTAAATTACCAATAAGGCCTTCAAGGTCATGCTAATGTCATCTTCCATAATATGTGAGTACACTTGTCAACTTCTGCAGTTTCCTTTACAAAAAGAAACACAGGAAATGTTCAGTTGTTTTGGGGTCTCTTTTACATGAGAAATGTAGAATCATCCTCTGTATTTATTTGCCTTACGAAAGACTTGGCTGACATGACAATGGAGAGTCACAGTGGAGGGGGTTGTCTGTATGTGTGTCATGTATTTCCAGTGCCAGACCACAGTGATGACAGCTCCGAGGACGACTATGTGGAGCCTCAAGAAGGTAATATAATCATTCACCTGAACTAAGTTACACGTCTCTAAACAGAACCATGAAAGTAACGTCTTCACTTGTCATTACTGTGTCACACATGTCTCAATGGTCATGATAGCTGGCATCAGACTTTTACTCAATGCAAGAAAGGTTTCATATTGCTCAGTTTGATTTCAATTGCTCCCATTGAAACTGATGTAATGAGGCTTGCTGATCTTCAGTAACCCATGCATGTCGTAAGAGGCGACTAACGGGATCGGGTGGTCAGACTCGCTGACTTGGTTGACACATGTCATCGTAACCCAGTTGCGTAGGTTGATACTCATACTGTTAATCACTGGATTGTCTGGTCCAGACTCGATTACTTACAGACCGCCACCATATAGCTGTGATATTGCTGAGTGCGGTGTAAAACTAAACTCACTCACTAATGAAGTTTGCTATGTGTATTGGTTGACCTTTATCAATGCTGGGATACTGGAATATATTCCATCTCTCCTACTTCCTCAAAAAGGAATTTGAGACAAAAGAAAATATATTCATTTGTCTCAAAGACACAACTCAAACTGGAGAACTGTCAAATTAAGGTTGGAGACAAAATACTTACACTTTATATAATATGTTATGAAACATTTTGGTATAGGAATAAAACCTAATTTAGTTGCTTTTAGTCATATGTTGTAAAATTTGATAATACCTCTAATATATGCATATATTGACCAAAACTATTTAAAATCCTTTAATCTGACACAGGCTTTTAGGAATGTGGTTGAATGTTATCAATGACCCTTTAACAGGAGTTGTGATTAGCTTTGAGAACTGTCAGTGGAATGGTTGCTAGGATACCATGATTAATGATAAACTTGTTTGATTGTTGTATCCAGCGCCTCCTGCCCCTTCAAGACGCTAACCACCTGTACCTAAACCCCCTGAAAGAGATGCCCCGCCCAGACCCGCACAAAGATCAGCACCCCCACCCCCACCAGTCGAGGACGAGGTAAGACACCAGGCTGTTCACAGTTTAACATTATAGAACAGGGCCTGCAGTCATGTTATGCATGCTTTTGGTACTTCCATTTGATTTCACCACATCAATATCTCATCGCAGGTTTGGCTGGTAACAGACATAGTGAATGCTTGTGATTGTGACTTAAGCAGAGGTCAGCAATCAGCTTGGGCCCTTACCTCATGACATCATGTACATGTTTTAAACCAGTGCTTTAGTTAAACGAAATGTATTTCAAGAAAATATGAAGTCAATCGTCTATAAGGAAAAGGCATTTCTGAGTATGTGTTCACCTGTAGGAGGTGTAGTCACTGGTGTGATGTTTGTGGTCACCTGGATGATGTGTACTCACTGGTGTGATGTTTGTGGTCACCTGGATGATGTGTAGTCACTGGTGTGATGTTTGTGGTCACCTGGATGATGTGTAGTCACTGGTGTGATGTTTGTGGTCACCTGGATGATGTGTAGTCACTGGTGTGATGTTTGTGGTCACCTGGATGATGTGTACTCACTGGTGTGATGTTTGTGGTCACTGGTGTGATGTTTGTGGTCACCTGGATGATGTGTACTCACTGGTGTGATGTTTGTGGTCACCTGGATGATGTGTAGTCACTGGTGTGATGTTTGTGGTCACCTGTAGGATGTGTACTCACTGGTGTGATGTTTGTGGTCACCTGGATGATGTGTATTCACTGGTGTGATGTTTGTGGTCACCTGGATGATGTGTAGTCACTGGTGTGATGTTTGTGGTCACCTGGATGATGTGTACTCACTGGTGTGATGTTTGTGGTCACCTGGATGATGTGTAGTCACTGGTGTGATGTTTGTGGTCACCTGGATGATGTGTACTCACTGGTGTGATGTTTGTGGTCACCCTGGATGATGTGTAGTCACTGGTGTGATGTTTGTGGTCACCTGGATGATGTGTAGTCACTGGTGTGATGTTTGTGGTCCCCTGGATGATGTGTACTCACTGGTGTGATGTTTGTGGTCACCTGGATGATGTGTAGTCACACTGGTGTGATGTTTGTGGTCACCTGTATGATGTGTACTCACTGGTGTGATGTTTGTGGTCACCTGGATGATGTGTAGTCACTGGTGTGATGTTTGTGGTCCCCTGGATGATGTGTGTCAGTCACTGGTGTGATGTTTGTGGTCACCTGATGATGTGTGTACTCTCTGTGTAGTCACTGGTGTGATGTTTGTGGTCATCTGTATGATGTGTTCTCACTGGTGTGATGTTTGTGGTCACCTGTATGATGTGTAGTCACTGGTGTGATGTTTGTGGTCACCTGGATGATGTGTAGTCACTGGTGTGATGTTTGTGGTCACCTGGATGATGTGTACTCACTGGTGTGATGTTTGTGGTCACCTGGATGATGTGTAGTCACTGGTGTGATGTTTGTGGTCACCTGGATGATGTGTAGTCACTGGTGTGATGTTTGTGGTCACCTGGATGATGTGTAGTCACTGGTGTGATGTTTGTGGTCACCTGGATGATGTGTACTCACTGGTGTGATGTTTGTGGTCACCTGGATGATGTGTAGTCACTGGTGTGATGTTGGTGTGATGTTTGTGGTCACCTGGATGATGTGTAGTCACTGGTGTGATGTTTGTGGTCACCTGTATGATGTGTAGTCACTGGTGTGATGTTTGTGGTCACCTGGATGATGTGTAGTCACTGGTGTGATGATGTCCCCTGTAGGATGTGTAGTCACTGGTGTGATGTTTGTGGTCACCTGGATGATGTGTACTCACTGGTGTGATGTTTGTGGTCACCTGGATGATGTGTAGTCACTGGTGTGATGTTTGTGGTCCCCTGTGTGATGATGTGTAGTCACTGGTGTGATGTTTGTGGTCACCTGGATGATGTGTCCCCTGTAGGATGTGTACTCACTGGTGTGATGTTTGTGGTCACCTGGATGATGTGTAGTCACTGGTGTGATGTTTGTGGTCACCTGGATGATGTGTAGTCACTGGTGTGATGTTTGTGGTCACCTGGATGATGTGTACTCACTGGTGTGATGTTTGTGGTCACCTGTATGATGTGTAGTCACTGGTGTGATGTTTGTGGTCCCCTGTATGATGTGTAGTCACTGGTGTGATGTTTGTGGTCCCCTGTAGGATGTGTACTCACTGGTGTGATGTTTGTGGTCACTGGTGTGATGTTTGTGGTCACCTGGATGATGTGTACTCACTGGTGTGATGTTTGTGGTCACCTGGATGATGTGTACTCACTGGTGTGATGTTTGTGGTCACCTGGATGATGTGTAGTCACTGGTGTGATGTTTGTGGTCACCTGTATGATGTGTAGTCACTAACAAGGATGTTTGTGTTGACCTGGATGATGTGTAGTCACTGGTGGATGTTTATGGTTCACCTGTAGGATGTGTAGTCACTAACAAGGTGTTTGTGTTCACCTGTAGGATGTATAGTCACTAACAAGGTGTTTGTGTTCACCTGTAGGATGTGTAGTCACTAACAGGGTGTTTGTGTTCACCTGTAGAATGTATAGTCACTAACAAGGTGTTTGTGTTCACCTGTAGGATGTGTAGTCACTAACAGGATGTTTGTGTTCAGCTGTAGAATGTATAGTCACTAACAAGGTGTTTATGTTCACCTGTAGGATGTGTACTCACTGGTGTGATGTTTGTGGTCCCCTGGATGATGTGTGGTCACTGGTGTGATGTTTGTGGTCACCTGGATGATGTGTATTCACTGGTGTGATGTTTGTGGTCACCTGGATGATGTGTAGTCACTGGTGTGATGTTTGTGGTCACCTGGATGATGTGTAGTCACTGGTGTGATGTTTGTGGTCACCTGGATGATGTGTACTCACTGGTGTGATGTTTGTGGTCACCTGGATGATGTGTAGTCACTGGTGTGATGTTTGTGGTCCCCTGTAGCATGTGTACTCACTGGTGTGATGTTTGTGGTCCCCTGGATGATGTGTAGTCACTGGTGTGATGTTTGTGGTCACCTGGATGATGTGTACTCACTGGTGTGATGTTTGTGGTCACCTGGATGATGTGTAGTCACTGGTGTGATGTTTGTGGTCCCCTGTATGATGTGTAGTCACTGGTGTGATGTTTGTGGTCACCTGGATGATGTGTAGTCACTGGTGTGATGTTTGTGGTCACCTGTATGATGTGTAGTCACTGGTGTGATGTTTGTGGTCACCTGGATGATGTGTAGTCACTGGTGTGATGTTTGTGGTCACCTGTATGATGTGTACTCACTGGTGTGATGTTTGTGGTCACCTGGATGATGTGTAGTCACTGGTGTGATGTTTGTGGTCACCTGTATGATGTGTAGTCACTAACAAGGTGTTTGTGTTGACCTGTTGGATGTGTAGTCACTAACAAGGTGTTTATGTTCACCTGTAGGATGTGTAGTCACTAACAAGGTGTTTGTGTTCACCTGTAGGATGTATAGTCACTAACAAGGTGTTTGTGTTCACCTGTAGGATGTGTAGTCACTAACAGGGTGTTTGTGTTCACCTGTAGAATGTATAGTCACTAACAAGGTGTTTGTGTTCACCTGTAGGATGTGTAGTCACTAACAGGGTGTTTGTGTTCACCTGTAGAATGTATAGTCACTAACAAGGTGTTTATGTTCACCTGTAGGATGTGTATTCACTAACAAGGTGTTTATGTTCACCTGTAGGATGTGTAGTCACTAACAGGGTGTTTGTGTTCACCTGTAGGATGTATAGTCACTAACAAGGTGTTTGTGCTCACCTGTAGGATGTGTAGTCACTAACAGGGTGTTTGTGTTCACCTGTAGAATGTATAGTCACTAACAAGGTGTTTATGTTCACCTGTAGGATGTGTAGTCACTAACAAGGTGTTTATGTTCACCTGTAGGATGTGTAGTCACTAACGAGGTGTTTATGTTCACATGTAGGATGTGTAGTCACTAACAAGGTTTTTGTGTTCACCTGTAGGATGTGTAGTCACTAACAAGGTGTTTATGTTCACCTGTAGGATGTGTAGTCACTAACAAGGTGTTTGTGTTCACCTGTAGGATGTATTGTCACTAACAAGGTGTTTGTGTTCACCTGTAGGATGTGTAGTCACTAACAAGGTGTTATGTTCACCTGTAGGATGCATAGTCACTAACAAGGTGTTTGTGTTCACCTGTAGGATGTGTAGTCACTAACAAGGTGTTTATGTTCACCTGTAGGATGTGTAGTCACTAACAAGGCATTTATGTTCACCTGTAGGATGTGTAGTCACTAACAGGGTGTTTGTGTTCACATGTAGGATGTGTAGTCACTAACGAGGTGTTTGTGTTCACCTGTAGGATGTGTAGTCACTAACGAGGTGTTTGTGTTCACCTGTAGGATGTGTAGTCACTAATGAGGTGTTTGTGTTCACCTGTAGGATGTGTATGAGGAGCCGGAGGAGGAGCTGGTGGTGACAAAGAAGGAAGAGAAGGGGAGAGCTAAGAAGAAAGGTCGGCAGTTGCCTCCAGTGCCACCAATCCCTACAGTAAGAGATACTTGCTTCCTTCAGGGACTGATGGGGAGTCAACTGCCTTTAGGTTGTCAACTCAATGAACTGAAAAACCAGAGTGCTCAGAGACCGTGTCATACTTAAAATCATCAAATGCCATAATCTTAACCATCAAAAGTGTACATGAAAGTAATATCTAATCTGTATTTATCAACACTGTCAGACTTGCATATTACAGTAGAATACTTTTATAACGAATACGGATATAACGAACTGACGGCTATTGCGAACTGTTTTAAAAGTCACTAATAAACCTTATATTATCATGTAAAAAAGTGAATAGCGAACTACGGATATAACAAACTAATTTAAGTGGTCCCTTGGAGTTCGTTATAAAGGTTTTTACTGTATTTCCAAGTATGATTAAATACTGTCAGTTGTCTAATTTGGTGATGAACAATTGCCTGTACAGTTTGAAGCCAGCCTTGTTAGAAGTGAGTAAATAGTCCCCCTGTATCTCACTAGCTGGCAATACATGACTCCATATAAGTGATTTGTAGTGCATTAATACACACCTGAGTATTACATGAAAGCTTGCTGATATTTATTATTTTGTCAACATGCAAGAAAGAACATTACAACTGTTGAATCGTTAGAACACAATATCACTGAGAAACTTTTAATAAGCAACAATCAGGAACTGAGGAAATATTAAATGTATCAGTGATTGAGTGAGTGAGTATCGTTTTGCACTGTTTTTAGCAATTTTCCAGCAATATCATGGCAAGGGACACCAGAAATGGGCTTCACATGTTGTACCCAAGTGGGGAATCAAACCTCAGTATCTTAAGCAAGACAACTGAATGTTTTTACCATTAGGCTATCCCACTGCCCCTAAATGGTTTGAAAGTGTATTTCCAGAAATAAATAACTCTGAGACCCCATCTTGTGGTGACATTGATATCCACACAGTTGCTGTACACAAAAATGTAGCTGCGATATTCCATGCTTGGGGATTGGGTATCAGTATCTGCTGCATCTGCAGCCTGGGGATTGGGTATCAGTATCTGCTGCATCTGCAGCTTGGGGATTGGGTATCAGTATCTGCTGCATCTGCAGCTTGGGGATTGGGTATCAGTATCTGCTGCATCTGCATCTGCAGCTGCATCTGCAGGGATTGGGTATCAGTATCTGCTGCATCTGCAGCCTGGGGATTGGGTATCAGTATCTGCTGCATCTGCAGCCTGGGGATTGGGTATCAGTATCTGCTGCATCTGCAGCCTGGGGATTGGGTATCAGTATCTGCTGCATCTGCAGCCTCAACTGTGGTACTGATGATGTCTGTTTGTAATTTCAGGATGATCGACCACCATTACCCCCACCAACAGGTACTGTATCAACTTGTTACCTGAACTACAGTACAGTACAGTAGTGACATTATGTTGTAGTTTGTGAGATGTTGTAGGATAAATAGTTTGTTGTGTGGAAGCACACCACCTTTCTGATGCAGCTCACAAGTTCCACACCTGTTCTTTTGTTACTGGCCTCATACTTTGTATTGTATCCATTTTGTCCACAGCTTACTCTCAGCAATCACATCTTCAAAATCATTACATTTATTGTCAACACTTAGAGCTAGTCCATTTGATCACAGAACAATTGCGCCACAACTGGTTTGAAGTGTTTGTTAGTTCATACACACATCCGTCTGACCATAGAACAAAGGTGTATGGAAAAATGTGAAAAGTGTGTTAGCAATTATATAAGACAATAGCATGAGCATTTTTTAAATGCTCTCTCTTTAAATTACAGTGAAACCTGCCAACATCGGCACCTGTCTAATCCGGCACACTGTCAAAACCAGCATAAAATTTTGGTCCCGCCATTTTACAACGATATTATTATAATTAAAACATTATCTTATCCGGCACCTCTCTATTCCGTATTCCGGCACGACTTTCCAGTCCCAACAAGCAATTTTAACTGTAATTAACACTGTCTAAACCAGCATGGATATGAGCAGTCCAATCAAGGACCCATAATCCAGTACACTAATTAATCCTCATGGCACGCTAGATTGAGATAAAGACATTGACGAGTGTAAATGGCAGCCATGTTGGAAAATGATTGTCACTGTCTAATCCGACACCCTGTCAATACCAGCATTTTATTTCAGTCCTGTTGGGTGCCGGTTTAGACAGGTTTCCCTGTAAATCCTTTCTTGCCTACTGTATATCGTGGGCAAAACACAGTTCACTCACTCCCCTGGAACTGTAAGCCTTGTTTATTACGAGGCGATATTTGATGCAGATTCACGTTCAGGGCTACACTGTATGAAAACTGTAATAAGTTATCCATAAAGTTTGCCAATTTTGTACTTCCCAGCTTCTAAATGCCACTCAAAGAAACTGTAACCCTGTCTGACTGTCAACTGCAGTCAGTTTCCACTATGGGATTGAGGATGGTCAAATGGTGTATGCAATGATCTTGTCTTATATTTCTGCTTTCATTGATTTTCTTTGGACCCATCTATAGGCTAAAGGTCCCTACTTGTCTATAGAAACACCTGACATGGTTTCTCATTGCTCTATGTGATGTTCTAGGTGGCAGGAAAGGTTCCAGACCTCCCCCTCCGCTTCCACAAGAGGTAAGTACCACAACACACTGCTTCATCCGTACCTTAATCTTGTACACTCAATAAAAAACCTAAATGTACTATTTATTATTTTCTTTTTTTCATAAATATGATAAAGAAAGATATATCTTCTGGTACTCTATGTTAATCAATAAAGACTAAAATTTAATTGGAATGGCACGTTTAAATTGTGCAAAAGTGGAAGAATATTTTCATCTAGGTATAAAATAACCTGTGTAGAGCTTCTTGTCTCATATTCTGACCGTTTACCTCCAACAAAGGACTTCTTTCCCTGTTTCTTTCTTTGCCATGATAGGCGATGTTGTCAGTAGTAAACTCAAGCTAAGGGGACCATGAACCACATCAAGTTAATTTCTCTAATTGCACAATAAAAAGTGTAACATTGTTTTTGTCTCGTATGAATCGAGTAGATGAGAGATGTTTTCGCATGGCACCATTACACTTTGTGTTTATTTTGTACAGGAACAGGAAGTATACGAGCCCATGGATCAGGGAGAATTGTCAAGTACGTAAGATCATTTTTTCTTTCACTTTATTTACTACTTTCTTGCATAATATCCTGTCTAAATTTCAACACTTAACACAACTGTAGAAGTAGTAGCTCAAACAAGTAGTGATCATTATTACTTACAGGAATGTTTGGGAAAGAATTTTTAAAAAGTTAGAAATCAATGTAGTGCTTGAGGTGATTGTTAATAACATGTATTGATCCACTGGATAAATTGCAGCATATGAAAAAGAAGTTAGCACCTTCTTGGGCCGGCCCCTGGGTGCCATGCTATAGGAAACAAATGGTAGGACTGAAATCCTTTGACATGCCCACTTAAACTACAGTCTGTCAGTTTGGCTGGTTATGTTATATGGACTTGGTTAGGATAAATAATAAACAGTTAAGAATCTTTGAGATGTTGGAATGAGAACAATACAAAATACAGTCACATGGTAATTAATTATTGGTGTATTTTCAAGATGAATACATAGACTTGGAACAAGCAGCGCGTGAGAAAATTATATCCTTCCACACCTGACCTGCTTCAACCAGGATAATAATTTTACTGAGCTATTGTCTACCTGCTTATTTCAGTGTAAATGTCTCCTTGGTACTTCCAGGGCACACCTATTTTTCTAAAACCTTTCCCAGCACCCCACAGGTATTTTGTTATGAGGTAAGCAACTAGTTTGTCAGGTCAAGGCTGTTTTGTCTACAGATTGATGACTGGTATGAGATATTGACTCATATCTCACTGCATTGAAATTAGCTCATTGAATTTGGTCTGATCTCATGGAAATGTCCTTAAAATCATTTTCTAGATACTATCCTTTTCTCATTATAGTCTGTTGTTAACTGTCTCAGTTGTGAGCATCATGAATATTCATTGTCTGTATGGAATCACACGCTCAATTGTAATTACATGATAAAGTTGAGTCTATTCTTATATATTGTAGTGGTAACAAGGGTCAGGGTATCAGAAAGATCTAAGAGTTCTGGTGAGGACACCACCCCCTTCCAAGTCACACCGACCCTCATCCAAACTTACCTTTCAGCTAGTGAGATCCTATGCCAGTGTACTCGTGGCCCTATCCCAATGTCAACTCAACCTGTGTGATCCCTGTCTAATCACTGTAATCTCCACAACAGCATCCAACCCTGTCTGTCTCACAGTCCCTGAACCCATTAATTTGAATACTGCCAAGCCCTCTCTGCAGTGCTAAAGCCCTAAATAAAGCAAGTCTAGATTTCCTCAGGTTCTGAATCTCTGGTCTCCCTAGGGCTCCTTTTCAATATAAATGGGCTTGTTTGTTACTATCTATATATATTCAGAGACTAAGCCTTAGTCTCCACAACAACATCCAACCCTGTCACTCACCCTGCATATAACAGTTAATACAATTGTCATATAGACTCAACTGAAATGAATACAAACACAGAACTTATTTAGCCTAGAAAGGCTGTGATGTCGAAACTACCATCGAATAACAGGGGATTTTCTTATGAAACTTTGTTTTTATTTTCAAGATGAGTATACAAGCTTGGAACATACAACAAGTGAGAATAACTAAGCTGCAGTAACCATATTTCTCTGGTGCTCCCTTTATATGATTTCAATATTGACTTGGTGCTACATGGACCTATAGGCCGTTCAGTTTTGTTCCCCTGATCAGTTCCCTAGTGGGAACATGTGGGTTTAACCAACCCTATACAGTATGAATGTAACCCCAAGAAAACTGCACAGCGATTCACTTCCTGAAACACTTGCCTTCAAATATGTGTACTATATTTTTTTAATCTGCAACTTTCTGTGTTCAGATCGTGTTGGGATCATTAATAGGCTACATACCTTTTACATCACTATTCATGCACTTTGTAGATAAAGTGTGATGCAAATTGGGAAAGGAAAACACTATTGGAGCCTTAGCTCTGTGTAGCACAAGTCAAAATAGAAATGGTTCATATGGAACAATAAAGAGATCTGGTTACCATAGTTACTAATAACCCCAATATGAGCTTGTCCTTCAATACTTGATTTGCTTCCACAAGGATAATAAGCTCAACCAGTGTATACCTGCCTACTGACCTACCTACATCTCAGTGGTAGCTTCTGCTTATTTCCATGTGTCTGGGGGAATTTCGGGGCAGAATGGGTACCCAGCATTCCAGGAATAATTCATCATGCTATCAGTCATTGGTTTGTCCAAACCAGGCTTTATTAATCACTTGTTGTGATGCAGGTGAAGTACAACTGACTGGTGTTACAATCACTCTCATTGTCATCCATATTTATCACCTCAGTGAATCAGCTCCACCTCTTGTCTTTTTACATGGAAACATTAATAATAATCTAATCCCCATTAATTCATTAATTTGTAATAATGATAACAATCAGGACATTGATCGCCACACCTCATGGGCGCATACAACAGTTCAAGTTGATTTTAATCTCACCCAAAGAGATAGGTCTTGAGATGAGCTTTAAAAACGTCATGTACTTAGGGAGCATCTCAGACCATAGGGAAGAGAATAAGCTGATGCATACTGAAAGGTTCTGGCGTCAGATGATTTTAACTTGTAGGCAGGAACACAAGGGAAGAACTGATCAGCAGAGCGTAGGCTTCGCGTAGGCTGGTAGACAGATGTTAAATTTGTAGGTATGGAGGAGATGTGAACAGCCTGGTATGCAGTGACAGAATTTTGAAGTGTGTCCTCTCTTCTACACGTAGCCAATGAAGCGATTCGAGAACAGGTTGAATGTGATCTCTAAGCTTAGTCTTACTCACTATTGTACTAATAGTAAGCACTACAGTTTTATCAATTATAATAATAACATTGTTTGTAAAGTGGCTAATATCCACCTCAAAATGCTACAGGGTTAAAAGGGTTTAAAACAGTACACGGGTGGCTCAGACAATTCTTCCTATATACAGGCACAAAGAGGTGAGATTTTAAGATAGACTTGTAGGTATACTTGGAAGAAGTATTTCCGATTTCTTTAGATAGTGAGTTCGAAAGCTTAGGTCTAGACACAAAAGGCACGAGAGAGTCCATTTGGTGATTTCAGTGAGTTAGTAGGAGATCACTGGAGGGTATCACTGGAGGGTATCACTGGAGGATATCACTGGAGGGTATCACTGGAGGATCGGAGTCTTCGCTAATGTCATTGAGAGAGATAAGGTCCTTGAGACAAGAAGGAAAATTTTTGTTTTTTCTTATTTGGAACACATTTTTAGACTATAGACTATTAATGATTGAAATACAGTGGTAAAACCAGCAATCAGTTTGTCCAGAAGTGAATTGTTATATCAGCAGTTATATCAGTGCACTCACAAATGTGTCATGTTTTGGTCACAGTTACATATCTTCAACAGGACATGTACTATTATCTTGAATCCAGGAAACTATGTTGAGAATAGGCAGAACAATTTATTGTTTTCCAAAAGATATCCTGTCCACACTTACATGATAAGTAACAGGTCAAGTCACAGAACATAACCTCAGATCACCTGTCTTGCTCCAATGATACAGCTGGCCAAGCACAATACACCAGCTCCTCACAGCTCCTAAAGTTTCAAGGTGTTGGACAGAGTTTTAACTATTAACAAGGGAGATTACTCTTAATCTGTCAAGGTGATTACCACAACTTACTTAGTGGTGATTACCACTCGATTATACTGCTGCCACTCACAATGTACACTACTGCTTGTAACAAAACTACTTTAACATTAACCAGATTAGAGTCAAGTCCCATCTCATCCTAATGGAAACCTAACTCCAACATTCTTGGTAGTCTCACTGATTCTTAGGACTGAACAGTGTTACTGATACACTTATATACTGCAATATCCTTTTCAAATGAATCTTATTGCAATATATATTCTGCGAAAACAAAATATGGTAAAAGAGTAGAAGAAATTTATCCCTATGGTTTAACTTAGAATCTACGCAATCTGACTTTCATTCACAACTGATGTTTTCCTTGACAACATGACTGGCAATATATTGCAATATAATTTATTTGCCAATACGCATATTTACATAATTATCTAAAAACTAAAACACTGATATTTCAGACACTAAACATGCAGAATAATAAGAAAAGAGATTAACTTCGGTTTAGTTTTCATGTGTAACCATGCTTCCTGTTACATGATCCTGGTGGGGCTATATGCCCATGCTTCCTGTTACATGATCCTGGTGGGGCTATATGCCCATGCTTCCTGTTACATGATCCTGGTGGGGCTATATGCCCATGCTTCCTGTTACATGATCCTGGTGGGGCTATATGCCCATGCTTCCTGTTACATGATCCTGGTGGGGCTATATGTAAAACAAAGATGTGTCACTTTGGAATTCGGAGCAAGGATCACTGATATTTTTCACAGTATTTTCATTATTTAGAGTGTGCAGAGCTGGAAGGGAATTGGTATAAAGTGCATATGAGTCAAAGATATTGCTAGGAAATAAAGCTCTTGAAATGTGGACAAGTATCAGTTACAGCCAATCATGTGACAACACCGTGTTCAATTACTGACATGCATTGGTATAGGAATAGGAAAATCTAAAATATGACACGAACCAATTTTTTTCGATGATTGGTCATTGGTATTGAACCAATCATCAATTGTGAGATTTCAACCAATACCCAACACTAGTGATTAAACAATTTTCAATTTTCAAGTACAAGTGAACTGATGATTCACTATGCTCCTCCATTCTGTGTCTCTTGTTGAATCTGAAAATACACACAAACGTCAGCTTACGATTCACTTTTAGCTTGATAACAGTGTGAGAATCTACACCAAATAGTCACTCTATGCAATAAACAAGAAGGCTTGTAAGTTAAAGTAACATAGTAACCTTTGTGATTGACTCACCAACTTCTTGTATGCTGATCAAACAATTGTTAACAATGTATTATTTGAACATGGTCGACTTGAGGCAACCCTTAGTTACAGAACTAATAACACCTGGAACATTTCTGGTACAATGTATGCCACTATTGCAGTCTTGTGCAACAAATGTCCTCCGTGCTTTAGTTTCACATTCTGGTACAATACTACCTGTACATGAAACAGACTGCCCATCTAAACATCGATCACTGAGTGCATCCCTGACCATATGTCTCGTGGTTTATTCACCAACTTTTCGTGAGTATTACCATTATCATTCATCAGTCAATCATAGGTCAATCATGTCAATCATATGTAAATCATGCTTCATTCCTATGTCATTCCTATGTGTGAATTGCAGCTTGCATCCTTTGGCTAGTTAAGCTGTGTGGATTTCTTGACAGTTTGTATTTATTACACTTAATATTATCTCAATAACCAATCAATATTGTGGTATTCTATATTCAATGATAACTTTTAAGTTAAAAGGTAAAACTGTAACACATTTAAGATGGGAAGGACTAAGGCTACATTGCCTTCAGCTTCTATTTACGTTTCCACATCTTCATTAAAATGTACAAGAAAGATTTTGAAGAGAGTATGTGGCATCATAATGTAGACCAGATTCCATCATGGCATTATGACTGTAGTTTCTTTTCAGTAAAATCAGCATTCTATAATTCATAAGATAAAGATATGAACACCTATATAATAGATTTACTCAGCACAACACAGGTTGTCATGTAGTCTGTCTCTCAGTCCCTGAACCACATTATTTCCCCTACTGCCAAGCCCTATCTGCAGTGCTAAAGCCCTAAATAAAGCAAGTCTAGATTTCCTAAGGTTCTGAATCTCTGGTCTCCCTGGGGCTCCCTTTCAATATAAATGGGCTTGTTTGTAAATATCAAAATTATATATATTCAGAGACTAAGCGTTAGTCTAGTTGTCATGTGCTGCAGATGCTGACATTAGGGCTGCACAGCCTGCCTGCCTGTGTGTGTTACAACACAAGAGGGCTGATGGGGTAGCCTAGTGGTTAAAGCATTTGCTTGTCACACCGAAAACCCGGGTTCCATTCCTCACATGGGCACAATGTGCAAACCCATTTCTGGTGTTCCTCCCCATGATATTGATGCAATATTGCTAAAAGCGGCTTAAAACCAAACTCACTCACTAACTCACTACAACCAAAGATTTGCCCCGAGTGTGAACGCTTGTTGGCAATCCTTGACCAATCTTGTGCTTCTTGTGATAACCAAGGTAATCTACATCTATAATCTGCATGACTGTCCTCATTTAATCTAACACAACATGATGTAACTGAAGTAAGGTTCAAAGCTGGGTATTAGTTCAATAACTCACTTTAGACGATGATGCAAAGACAATGTTCTTTTTTAGCTCATAGTTATATTCAAAGATCACTATTGTTGAATTCCTTTCAAGTTCCCCTAAATATTTTGCTGA
Organism: Haliotis rubra; assembly: GCF_003918875.1. Lineage (NCBI taxonomy): Eukaryota > Metazoa > Mollusca > Gastropoda > Lepetellida > Haliotidae > Haliotis > Haliotis rubra. The sequence continues at coordinate 543,585 of NW_025767401.1, read as the reverse complement.
TGTCATGATGTCCAGTTCAGCAGATAAACCACTGATAATCTGTACTTTATTAACAGTTGAAATATGGAAGTCAAACTGTCACACCAGCAGATAATCACCTATTCTCTGGGAGGTTTACTGTGACTATGAACTGTTTCAAATTCATAACCTGTTTCTGTGAGCAGGAAGACTACATTTCCTGTCATCATTAATTATATGTGCAATAGAGATCCCAGGTTTCTGTGGAAACAGACATACATGTGGGCAACTTTCTCCCATTCTGTGGAGGTACATGATTCTGTGTGGCTTTACTATGACCTACTGTTGTTCTTATGTCTGAGGGTAAGACCTTGCGATCTCTGGCTGTTATGTCCATGTGGTGTATTAGACTTAGGATCTCTGTCTGTTATGCCCTAATGGGGTAGGACTTGGGGATCTCTGTCTGTTATGTGTAAGACTTGGGGATCTCTGGCTGTTGTGTCCATGTGTAAAACTTGGGGATCTCTGGCTGTTGTGTCCATGTGGTGTAAGACTTGGAGATAACTGGCTGTTGTGTCCATGTGTAAAACTTGGGGATCTCTGGCTGTTATGTCCATGTGGTGTAAGACTTGGGGATCTCTGGCTGTTATGTCCATATGGTGTAAGACTTGGGGATCTCTGGCTGTTATGTCCATGTGGTGTAAGACTTGGGGATCTCTGTCTTTATGTCCATATGGTGTAAGACTTGGGGATCTCTGTCTTTTATGTCCATATGGTGTAAGACTTGGGGATCTCTGGCTGTTATGTCCATGTGGTGTAAGACTTGGGGATCTCTGGCTGTTATGTCCATGTATGTCCATGTGTAAGACTTGGGGATCTCTGTCTTTTATGTCCATATGGTGTAAGACTTGGGATCTCTGGGGATCTGGTGTAAGACTTGGGGATCTCTGTCTTTTATGTCCATGTGGTGTAAGACTTGGGGATCTCTGTCTTTATGTCCATGTGGTGTAAGACTTGGGGATCTCTGTCTTTTATGTCCATGTGGTGTAAGACTTGGGGATATCTGTCTTTTATGTCCATGTGGTGTAAGACTTGGGGATCTCTGTCTTTTATGTCCATGTGGTGTAAGACTTGGGGATCTCTGTCTTTTATGTCCATGTAGTGTAAGACTTGGGGATCTCTGTCATGTGGTTATGTCCATGTCCATGTGGTGTAAGACTTGGGGATCTCTGGTCTGTTATGTCCATGTGGTGTAAGACTTGGGGATCTCTGGCTGTTGTGTCCATGTTGTAATGTCCTTTTATGTGGTGTAAGACTTGGGGATCTCTGGCTGTTATGTCCATGTGGTGTAAGACTTGGGGATCTCTGGCTGTTATGTCCATGTGGTCGTGGGATCTCTGTCCATATGGTGTTTATGTCCATGTGTGTAAGACTTGGGGATCTCTGGCTGTTATGTCCATGTGGTGTAAGACTTGGGGATCTCTATGTCCTGTTATGTCCATGTGGTGTAAGACTTGATGTCCATGGGATGTCCATGTGGTCTGGGGATCTCTGTCTGTTATGTCCATGTGGTGTAAGACTTGGGGATCTCTGGCTGTTATGTCCATGTGGTGTAAGACTTGGGGATCTCTCTGGCTGTTATGTCCATGTGGTAAGACTTGTAAGACTTGGGTCCATGTGTGTAAGACTTTCTGTCTTTTATGTCCATGTGGTGTAAGACTTGGGGATCTCTGTCTTTTATGTCCATGTGGTGTAAGACTTGGGGATCCATCTGTCTGTTATGTCCATGTGGTGTAAGACTTGGGGATCTCTAAGACTTAGGGCTATGTCCATTATGTCCTTTTATGTGGTGGTGTAAGACTTGGGGATCTCTGGCTGTTATGTCCATGTAGTGTAAGACTTGGGGATCTCTGGCTGTTATGTCCATGTGGTTGGGGGGATGTCCATATGGTGTAAGACTTGGGGATCTCTGGCTGTTATGTCCATGTAGTGTAAGACTTGGGGATCTCTGGCTGTTATGTCCATGTGGTGTAAGACTTGGGGATCTCTGGCTGTTATGTCCATGTGGTGCAAGACTTGGGATCTCTGGCTGTTATGTCCATGTGGTGTAAGACTTGGGGATCTCTGGCTGTTATGTCCATGTGGTGTAAGACGTTGGGATCTCTGGCTGTTATGTCCATGTGGTGCAAGACGTTGGATCTCTGGCTGTCTTATATGTCTTATATGTCCATGTAGTGCAAGACTTGGGGATCTCTGGCTGTTGTGTCCATGTGGTGTAAGACTTTGGGATCTCTGGCTGTTATATCCATGTAGTGCAAGACGTGGGATCTCTGTCTTATATGTCCATGTAGTGCAAGACTTGGGGATATCTGGCTGTTATGTCCATGTGGTGTAAGACTTGGGAATCTCTGGCTGTTATGCCCATATGGTATAAGACTTTGGGATCTCTGCCTGTTATGTCCATGTGGTCGAAAGACATGGGGATCTCTGGCTGTAATGTCCATGATGTGTATTGATCTCTGGCTGTTTCAGGAGGAAGCAGAGTGCCTGCCCCACGTAAAACATCCCGCCCACCACCTTGTAAGTACAATATTTTAATTATTGCATATTTGTTTTCCTAGTTTTGCAGTAGTTTGTTTGTCTGTAATTATTATATCATGTTCAAGTCATGGATGCATGTTTACCTCAATCTCTGTTTGAAGATGTGTTTTGTCTGTCTCCAAACATCATTTTATTTTTTTAAAGTTGGTTTTGTGCCATCATGGAATGTTTAATACATGGTTTCTTATTTCAGAAATACCCCATTTCCTAAGCGTATTCTGCTGTATTATTGTAATGTTGAAAATAACAAAAAATATGCCCTTTAAAAGCCTTATTACATAAGACAGTCGTCATATGTATATATTCTTTTTAAAATAGGTATATCATATTGGTTTTAACTGTTCAAATTTTGAATTCCATGAAGAGGGAGGGGGATATAGGTTTGAGCTCTGTCTGTGTGTCCGTCCATCCAAGATATTGGGGACAGATTTTCTCAGAAACCGTTTTAGATAGGGAAACCAAATTTGGTGTGTGTTTTCAGTACATGAATGCCTTGATGGAGTTTGAAAACAGAAACCATCTAACAATTTGTTATAGAGTTATGGACCTTGTCATGCATTTCTTGACTTTGTGCACATAATCCCCAATGGGAACAGATTTTCTCAGTAACCGTTATAGACAGGGAAACCAAATGTGGTATGTGTTTTCAGGACATGAATGTTGTGGTGGAGTTAGAAAACAAGAACCAAATAGGAACAGAACACTGTGGAGGGGGATATTGATAACCATGTCTTCTTGTTGATGTTTGTATTTATGTACCTGACTATGAATACAGTGGTTAAAGATGGTGGTGCTCATTATCCCTAGTCCCTTGTCAATAGATCAATAACCTGTATATAGACAGATGGATACATATACTCTCATGAAGTTGGACAAAAAATATGACTCTTGTAGGACTTGATGATTACCTCTATCATATTTGTGGGAAATGGGGGGACTTGTCATGTCTTGATGACTCTTGTTAGAACTTGCTTTACACACAGTTTATACTGAAAGAAGCACTATGGATGTCATTTCCCTCTATCTAGTGGTTCATGTCAAGCACAACTTTAAGGACTATGGCACACAAGTTGGTCTTTTCACGCCGACAGTTATATGTCTATGTTAGAATATTAAAGTTAAGACAGATACGCTGAGGAATATTAGTGGAATAGGACTACATTGTCTGAAAATAGCATTGAACTTAGATACTTGAATTAAATGTATCAAAATGGAATAAAACATATGATAAAACCCAGATAGAAATATGGCAAAACAATTTCTTTATTAAATCCTGGGTTTATTGAATGTTTTTTGGTATTTATTCACCCATGAATATCCAGCCTGATAGCAGGGCATTGCACAGATCTGTATACTGACATAGTAACAACTCTGTTGTTACTGGAAACACTTCTGATAGACGCTTTTATTCAAACTTACTCACTCTAGTTATATAATTTGTCACTAATATGGTTATATTTCTATGATCTTGTATTTTTCTCAGCTGAAGTGTCAGGTCGTCCATTGCCTAATGTCCCCAGCCCAACAGAGAAGCCTGAAAGAAAAGGTACGTCTTATTACTGAACAAAGTAAGTTTATAGAAAACTCCTTAGATCAACTGGGCATAGACCAGCAGAACGTTGTATGATTGTTGAGCCTCCAGGTCATGTCATGCTGCTGCTTCCTGGAGGATAACCTTTGTAAGATAACTTCAGATATTGGTGGAATTCATTGTATGGTTCCAAAAAAGAGAAGGCAGTAAGAAGTCAATCAATCAAATAAAGATGATGCTCCATGAGATGTAGGTAGGTAGACCTTGATTTGAAGCTGCCATTAAAGCTGATAACATGGTTTGAAATAGTATAATTTAGCAAGTATTATAATACTTGATACAAATAAACTATGATATTCTCTAACCATGTATGATGACATCTTGTAATATATGATCTGTGAATACATTCAGTTATGCATGGTACCATGTGGTTCCCTGAGGAACACAGCCAGGTGGTGGGAGGGGGGCTGTTCCCCGAGGAACACAGCCAGGTGGTGGGAGGGGGCTGTTCCCGGAGGAACACAGCCAGGTGGTGGGAGGGGGCTGTTCCCCGAGGAACACAGCCAGGTGGTGGGAGGGGGCTGTTCCCCGAGGAACACAGCCAGGTGGTGGTGGGGGGGCTGTTCCCGAGGGACACAGCCAGGTGGTGGGTGGGGGCTGTTCCCCGAGGGACACAGCCAGGTGGTGGGAGGGGCTGGGGTGGTGGGGGGGCTGTTCCCCGAGGAACACAGCCAGGTGGTGGGAGGGGGCTGTTCCCGAGGAACACAGCCAGGTGGTGGGAGGGGCTGTTCCCCGAGGAACACAGCCAGGTGGTGGGAGGGGGCTGTTCCCCGAGGAACACAGCCAGGTGGTGGGAGGGGGCTGTTCCCCGGAGGAACACAGCCAGGTGGTGGGAGGGGCTGTTCCCCGAGGAACACAGCCAGGTGGTGGGAGGGGGCTGTTCCCCGAGGAACACAGCCAGGTGGTGGGAGGGGGCTGTTCCCCGAGGATCACAGCCAGGTGGTGGGAGGGGGGCTGTTCCCATGAGGAACACAGCCAGGTGGTGGGAGGGGGGCTGGGTGCATACTGATGATCAGTGCAACTCTGTTAATCCAGAAGCTTAGGTTTTCACTGAATGTTTGTGTAGTAACACATTATTGAATTAATGAATCATGAGCAGTTTCACTTTGAGTCATTGAAAATGTTCCCATCAGATATTGCCTGAAAGTTTCTACTTTGAGACTAACATGCTGCAACCACTTGAGCAAATCAGCTCAGGTTCAAGGTTAATCTACTTGTTAGAAAAAGACTCTTCTGAAACCATTTCCTGTGTACAAGGATTGTTTATGTTGTCAAAGTTAATTTAAGAAATGTATTTGTATTCACAAACTGCCTCCTTTTATGAGGGGCGGTGGGGTAGCCTAGTGGTTAAAGCATTCGCTTGTGATGCTGAAGACCCAGGTTTGATTCCCGACATGGTTACAATGTGTGAAGCCCATTTCTGGTGTTGCCCGCCATGATATTTTGCTGAAAAATTGCTAAAAGCTGCGTAAAATTAACTAACTACATTTTATGATATTCCCATGCGTGTTATATACCAATGCATGTCAGTAATTGAACACGGTGTTGTCACATGATTGGCTGTAACTGATACTTGTCCATTTCAGCAAGGTCCAAAAATGGCGTGCCTCCATCACCGAAGCAGGTGAGTTGCCACAGACTGAGTCAACCCATTTGTTAATTTGTCATCAGGAATGATATATCAGTGTAAGGAGCAGGGGGAAATGGTCGAACATAGAAGACACTATGGCAGGCCTACCAAAGAAATTTTTCCTACTGTGCAGAAAAACGCAGAAAAGCCCACATTAATCGTGGAAATAGCAACATAAACATAATACCTCGCTACTGAAACAGTAAAATCGGCAACTTTAAATCACTAAAACTGCCTAAAAAAACGAAGAGCCTGCAACTTCGATTTTGCGCATGCGCACATGGAAGAGGAAGTCTCGATTGCATGTTGACATTTTCCAGCTTGGACAAAAGTTACATTCCCTTTTTTAAGTATTTTTGTTGTGTTGTTTGGCATTTATCATCATGATACTTGTGTGCACACTTGTTTAGTTTACTTTCCATTCGTATGAATGACTGACAGCAATTATTTTGACATATTTAATACTTTTTCTATGCGAGGCGATTCACGGTTGCTCGGAAATTGGAAAGAAGCACGGATCGTAATGCGCATGCGCAGTAGAAGTCGCTGATATAAAAAATGTTTCAGTTTCATAGTTTTTCGTTGCCGTTTTTACTGTTTCAGTAGCGAGGTATATATATTTATGTTGCTATTTCCACAATTAATGTGGGCTTTTCTGCATTTTTCTACACAGTGGGAAAGTTTTCTTTGGTAGGCCTGTATGGGATCACACGGCTGGGATTCAACATGCACTGAGTGTAACTGTTACATACTCTTCAAATAAAGTAGGGGAACATCATTTATAATTTACGAGTGAAAATAATTGGAGAGTAAATCAATGTTGATATGATAATAATGAATGTTTTGAGAGTGCATCACCACTTGTACATCCTTATGACCATAGTTATTTGTACAGTAATCGCTCTTGAAAGATGACTGGTGTATGATGTGAAATTTGCATGGGTACGATTTTCATTTTCAAACCAAAACATATGGTTAGAAACAAACACTAACCAGTGTGTGATGCAATATGAGTGGCAAAATTAATGGTCTACAGTAATTTATCATCCTTCTTGAAAACCGTCAAAATCAAGAATGACACCCCATGCATGTGTATGGGGCTACTGCATTGTGCACGTGCATCCCATGCATTGTGTTTAGGGTGGTCATAAAGAGAAATGGCGGTGCATTCATAAGATGTCTGTCTTTGAAAAGCTTGTTAACGCTTATACTTCCTATCCAAATGAAAGTTCAAGGTCCCCTACTTTTTCTTAAGTGTATATATGCAAAATTCAAAATGCCACTCCCATTTCAAATTTGATTGTGCACATGAAGGTTCACAGTAGCTTTTGTCAGTAGACAGTGGTTCATCTTCCTAACCTGCAGGATATTAGTATATTGAGAGTTGTTCATGTTGTTATGACTGGCTGATGTCTGGCAGGATGAGCTGGAGCAGTTTGACTGGTACCACAAGAACATCGAGAGGCCAGCGGCAGAGGCCAGACTTATGGAAAAGGGAGAAGTAAGTTGCTGTCTTCAGTGTGAAATTCATGACTTAACAAAATATACTGATGTCTTGGTGATTTTGTTATCAAAATTGTTTGGCAAACAAACTTTTCAAATATGTTTGGGGATATATCACTTGTTTAAAAATTAGGCAAAAGAATATCCCCAAAGCACTTATTATCCTTCCTACTGTAAGCATGCTTTCTGGATTAATGAGAAACTTGTCCCCTTGTATCTTGTCATGACAACTAATGCTAGATGTTCCCATCACATAGGCGGATCCAGAGAGGGGTGTGGTGTGTGTGTGTGTGTGTGTGTGTGTGCGTGCGTGCGTGCGTGCAAGCGCGCGTCGCGTGCGTCGCGCGGCGTGCGCGTCGCGTGCGTGCGTGCGTGCGTGCGTGCACTTTTGTCATCAAAGTTTATTAAATGACCATTGAAACTCTCGTGATACTGAGGTGTGCACCCGCCCTTTCTCCAAAAGCTGTATCCGCCCCTGGATCAATGATAACAGTGTGGGGTTTCACTGTTTGTTTGTCAAGGAAGCAACTTATGCAAGCAACAACTTGATGTCTAGGAGGAAATTGGCCTAACAAGTGTAATACAAGCCATTATTTATGCAGGAAGTATCCATGAATATTTATTAATCATATTTTTTGGTATATAAGGTTGTTTTAAATTTGTATATTTGCATAATGCGGATAAGGTTTCTACAGGATCCCAAGAACTCTGTTGCTTGTTGAAAGAGGCATCAAAAGGGATTTATTCTGTTTGTTGCACTCTCAGCTATACTATGACTGCATGCATCATCTAAGTCGAGGAGCATCTTACGACAGGCAGTCAACTCCTATGATAATCATGGCATGTTGAAGTATTTCTAATAAAGATGTTTTTGGGTCTATAAATTTAGGAGGGTGGTCAGGCACTGTGTTCTTTAATCTGATTGGTTGAAAAACATGATCGAATGATATTCGCATCCCTGAAATTGCAAGACTATTTGCTGTGTATTAATACATACAAATAATAGGAACTCTTTTTACCGGCGGATGACACCTCACTGCTGTACCCATACTCAATGTCAATGAGTGCAGACAGAAAAATGTGTGGATCTATTGGTTTACTTTGTGTTTACAGTGTCGATAAATATCAAGTGTAACGCCGTCGGTTCCAAATGAATTCCCATGCTTCAAATACTCAATAACACCCAGAAATTGGCAAACACATGATGTTTATCTCCTAATTCATTGTATAGGACTTTGCTTAGCATGTTGACCAGAGGCCCAGACTGAAATAGTTACAGGCCACTGTTTTGTAGATGGCATTAGGGAATCTTTTTTTTTTCATGTGTTTCACGTAGCCAACAAATTCTGAACATGGGTTGGTTGGTCGGGTGGGAAAATAAATTAATAAAGACAAAATTATCTGAATAATGTTCTTGATTCTCATTTATTGTAATCTTATTACAATTTCTCGCTGTGATTCTTTGGACTTGTGGCAGTGACTGATTAAAACATAAACATTTTATATGTCGAGGCGGTACATTTAAGGTTCAAGTTGGCAGTGTTGGCATGAGAAAAAAGAGGTTTTGGTTGGGGGTCGGCAATAAAATTAGAAGGGTCGGTCAGGTGATAAGAAACACAGAAACTAACAATGCTGCCCTTAAACAACATTCACTCTCTCGTAATGTATAGTTTATAGTTATTATTCCAATTATAATGTCCATCAATGCAGAAGATTAATAGAGATTATTAACCGAGTGTGTTTCCGTATCATTAATATCATATATTAGGAATAAAAATTGTATTATTCGAGCTTTTCACGAGCATAATACATAGTTTTTATTCCTAATATATGATATTAAGTTAATGATACGAAACACACGAGGTTAATAATCTCTTTATCATATAATGTCATTCTTAAACTTACTCTAAAAAAGAAGCAAATCGTACGTGAATTTATATGAAGAAAATCGAACATTCGCGTAAGAATACTTACAGCGAGGTGAAGGTCGTTCATGAAGGCAGCATATGGTTGTGACTAGTCGCTATAATACAGTGCAAACATAACTCATGCTTAAAATAAGATTTTTCTGTCTAAAAAGGTCAAAAAAATCAGGCAGTATTTTTTTATGGCAGTGTTTCTATTTTCATTGATTTCATTGCGGTAATCACCTCATCAATATCAGTTTCTGATACCTGACAGAATCAATTCGTCATCTGTATTGTGATCGATAGATCGAAATCCTTAGCGGGTACCTTTCTTAGACGATTGCCTTTCAGTCGTGCCTCATTATCCGTACCATCCGAATCACCAATTTTGAGAATGGGGGCAGCCATGTTTGTTTACAAACAATGTAAACTTGCGACGACGTCATCAATGAAATGTTTACATTTTAGGATTCGCATGGCGTGTATGGAGTTTTGTGAAAGTAGTTCGTGGATTGACGTAATTTGCATAGTTATCAGATTTGGATACCAAGTTTATCAGATTGCTTTATTGCACTGATAACAACCTCCATTAGGTGATGACAAGCTATATCTAAACAGTTAACTTTATAGAGTGGAGGAAATCATCAGTAGTGTGTTGTTCCTCCAACTCACAAACATGGTGAAGAAACCCAGAAATCATAATCAACCAGACATATCTATCATTTAGTGGTGATACATATCAAGTCTGTGCATATTTGTTATTAACTGGAAATTTCCACAGATTACATGCAATGTCATGACTAGCTGAGACACATGTCAGGCAACTCTTACCAGTGTCAGGGCAAATATGTCATCTTTGACAGGATGGGGTTGAAAGAATACAGGGTACCTATTGTGATGTTCCAGGATGGGATGTACCTGATCCGGAAGAGCAAGCGTGGTGGCACCGAGCAGCAGTACACGTTAACAATCTACAAGCAGGGGCGTGTCTATAACCTACCCATCAGGAAGAGAAACACAGATGGCAAATTTGCTCTCGGAGCACCCAAACCAAATGAACTTGTAAGTATTTGTCGAGCGATATGAGTGGTGGATGGAGATATCAAAGATTTATACCTAATGCTGAAGTCTGTTATCCCTCCTGAGTTGTGGGTGGAGATATCACAGATCCATACCTAATGCTGAAGTCCTCCCTTCCCAATCATTAGTATATGTAGATTCACACCCTTTTGCCAAATGATTCCTTACTGTTTTGACTGTAGAGTGTGTGTGTGTATTTCAGGACTTTGATACAGTGTCTGGCTTGGTGGACTACTTCAAGAAGCAGCTGATCAAACTCAATCCTAACGCGAAGAATGCAGCAGGCAGCACAAGACTCGTCATTCCCCTCAGCAAGTAGACACGCCACTCATCTTGGAGAACCATACCATTGTAAGTCAACACTGTACCAAACAGTGCCCCTTAGCACTCACTTGCTTTCTCTGACAGTTGGAGCTTTGATATCTAGTATCTACTGACTGTTGTGCATTGTAGAAGTTGATGAGTAAACAAGGAGACATAAACATATTGTGGATAACAACTTCTTGTTTATTTCATTTAGTGACATTTCAATGTAACTTGTCATCCCCATATCAAGTAATGGTGACAACAAGGTAAGAATCCACATCAGAACATCCCTAAATGTACTAGTCATGAAGTTAACACAGAAAGATGTTTGTATTTCTTACTCAAGTTCCTTCTACACAGTCAGGCAAATATTTTGCTGGTATTAAATATTTGCTCTCATTAAACATGAGATTTTCATAGAAATTTCTAAAAAAATGGGAAGCTGGAGGCATATTTCTTTTTTCGTAATAGAGTGTTAAGCAAACTGTTTAAGGCATCTGTGTTCATTAACTGTTGACCACTTGTGTCACTGGACTCCTGGGATGGTGCATTTCACCTAGTAAACAGATAGATAATCCCCTTGTACTCGGTGGGGAGAGTAACTTAAAGTGGGGTGTTTGACAGGGAGGTGGGTGAAGGAGGAAAATCTAACAGTTACTATGCTCGTATTATCTAGGTGAATACACATTGCATGGTAACTAAAAACAACACAATCACAGGCCATATTGTTTACTGTGCCAAACTGGGTCTAATGTAGTCAATGAAAGATTTGAAGGTAACAGTACAAATATCATAGTATCCAAACTTTGGCATAACCCCAAACTCAGAAGCAAAAGGCTGCCCTGTTAGCCCTGTGATTAGCTGCCAAGGACTCTGTATAGAAAGGTACATAACTGCCATGGCGGACTCGCGGGTCGGAGACGTAGGGTGGGGTGGGGGTGGTAACTCCCAGAATCTAATTCAATATTGAATATAGACATTACTTTGGCCTTATTTAGAATATGTTTAGTAGGGGAGTCAATGACTGAAACTGATTTTGCACATAGGATAAATCACAAGAACAGTTTAACAGTTTGAACAATTAGACATCAAAGTCTGAATGGATAAACCTACTTTAAGTGGGGCCAACATTCAAAGAACCCAAGCGACTAAAGGTTTTAAGAATGTATTTTGATAACTGTATTTTAAAAGTTGTTTTGTGTTAGTCTGACTTTGTACTGCTCGTAAAAGTGTGGGTTCCCTGTGCCTTTCACACTTGTACCTCACTCTCTGGCAATTCAGGTTATTAAATGCATGTGTAAATGATTCAAGAACTCTGGTTTTGTATACCTGTGACTTTGTAATCTTGGGAACCAATAAGAAAAAGCTAAAAAAACAAACCCAAACTCTATCCTTATCTGCGAGAACACTGTGTGTGTCAGCCATGTGCTAATTATGAAATGTGTTCCCAAACATCTCACTCCTTTGTGACTCTGGTTAGGAAATCCATGTTCCAGGGCAAGTGTACAATTCGTATAAGATCAGCTCTAGTGTATTCATTAATTTCTTTTTAATATTTTAATTTCTTTGAACGAAACACTACCAAATCATGTGTGCTTTAAGTAATGTCAATATAGGTGTTTAGATGAACATTAACAGGCCATGACTGATCCAGAGATCAAATGAATTTCAACGAGTTACTGTACCTAATGATCCAGCATCCTTGTGTACACATATCTTGGTCTTCAGTTCTATTTTGATATAGGGGCGACGGGGTAGCCTAATGGTTAAAGCGTTTGCTCGCCACACAAAAGACCCAGGTTGATTCTCCACCTGGGTACAATGTGTGAAGCCCATTTCTGGTGACACCCGCTGTGATATTGTTGGAATATTGCTAAAAGCGATGTAAAACTTAATTCATTCACTCACTCATTCTATTTTGATATTCTAACCTGTGTTTATTTTCAGGTCTTCCGAACTGGGTGTGGCAGTTCCTTGAGACTTCCTGTGATGGTAGTTATAGCTGAGCCACTCAAAGCCGTGACAGTGGCTGCTTGGTCCACTTTACGTGCATTCCAGTTCCGAGTTCTCAGACCTCGCTAGAAAATATCTCTGTCAGTATATTTGCTACAGCAGTTTATTTTTGTATCACAAATACAAATGTATTTGATATGTGGAAATAGATTCCCAAATGTACCAATTATTATAAACCGGTGTTAAGACAGGAGGTAAAACCAAATGTGATAGTCAGCTGAAATTAATGTTATGATATTTGATAGTGGAGTACTGCAAAATAGAGTTGGTCATGTGACCTGAACCATTATAATGCTACCATGTAATGCTAACTGCACTGTTCCAATATATTGTCAGGTATATGCCTTGCTGTGACAGTCACTGAAGTACTGACTACCCTCTAACACATAGATTGAGTATATTGAATCAGGTTCCATGTGAGAGTGGGACATGCAGTAGCCTAGTGGTAAGCTCTTGCTCACCACAATCAAGACCTAGGTTTGATTCCCCCACATGCATACTGGCCCCGTATGTGATATTGCTGTAATATTGCTGAAAGTGCTGAAACTTATGTAAGAACACTTGTATAGGCTGCAGTTAAGATCTCAACATAAGGAAACACCTTGTTAGTAGCAATGAGATTAGCGAGTTCAAATCTTTGAGATGAAAATAATCATACAAGAATGCATTTGTATAGGATCAATCAGACTTATGTTAGAATTTGTGTTTGAAAATTTAATCTGAATTCAAGATTGTTTTAAAATGGTGGGTTTTTTTAGAAGTATGGTGATGAAAACATTTAGAGATTTATTCCGGTGCTTAATGTCCAAGAACAATTTGTACATTAAACTTTGTGACATTGAAATCAAATATGTATTGCTATTTGGTTATAGTTTTCAGGTTTTTCAATTTAGCACATTCTTCAACTGACCCAACCAAAGACTTCTATTCAATACAAACTGACATTACTAATGCTTGCTTTTTACCATATATCTTCACAGTGTTGTTTTTGTGGCTCTTGGGTGAATGCATGGGTTGGTGGCACAGTCTAAAGATGAAATTATATCGGTCAGTAACATGGCTTCAAATCCCTCAAAAGTTGACAGAACCTTGAATAACTTATCACTACCTTCGGCCCAAAATGACCAGAGACTCTGGAGACATAAAGAATCCACCTTTTTGTCGGATTTCAAATCTGCAAAACTGTTCTCACTGAGATTGCTGTAATATTCAGGGATGATTTTGTGGAAAGAGTTTTTTAGGTGTTGTGTTCAAATGAGCAATTGCTGAAATACTGAAAAGGAAAACTACATGTACTTGAAATATTACTTCAGAACTATTGATACTGACATGGTTGATACATTCAGCATGGTTACCTGTGGAAACATCAATATCCCTGGCTTTTTCAGGCTTTTCCAAAGTACAGTGGTTGATGGGTAGTGTTCCCTATTGTTGGGGGTGTGGATAATTCAGCCCTGGCAGTGGGTTAAGTATGGCTGAAAATAAAAGTAGTCTCGGTTCTTCCACAAAACTTACATTCCGTCATGAAAGAATTACCGTATATTACCATAGATAAGCTGAATGTTGAGGACCAAAAATAGCAGTCAAACTGTTTTTCAGGGGGTAAGAAAATGACATCGTATCACTTCGCGTGAACAAACAAACAAGAGAAGATGACTTGTCAGTAAAGATTTGCAATTAAACATCTCTAGACAAGATTATTTACCTATTCAGTCATCACATATTAAGACAATGAACAGTTCTATCCCAGGGAGGATTCATCGTTCAGTCTTACCCCATAATGTGATGACCACTATGCTGGTGTTTCAACTGTCATCACTGGACAATCAGCTATCTTTCGCTTTTAGTAATGTCAGTATTATGTAAACATGTAGATATTTTAGCTTTGGAAATTTAATGTCCACAAATTTGTTTATCCTTGAGCACAAGTATGTAAGGGACATCCAGAGAATGCTGGTGTCATAACATAAGAAAGTTTAACATGTACCTAACCATGGTAGAGAGAACATGGCTTGAGTGTTGTAAATAGAAAAGGAGTACAAATTAGTATTATCTGTTTATTTCCTATCATAAATTGTTGTTCAAAAGGCATAATAATATGAAAAGATCAATGAGGATGTCATAGTTCTATGTGCATGATGCGGCACCATTTCTTACTAAGAGTACCGACACTTTTCTCTCATTAACATGAAATGTGTTCATATTAGGGGCGTCATTGATTGAAAGTTGACAATATATATCATAAGTATTTTGATATGTAATAAAATTCGTTATTCTGTTTGTTTAAAGATAAACATTTTCTATCGAGACCTGAGTTAATTTAATTCTAAATATCAGCAAGACTTATCTGTTTAATAACATGAACTATGTATGTCATCATAATTATCTGTGACAATGACATTGTGACTCTTTGCACACAAAACAATTGTAATAAAGTGGCAAATGAGCAGGAAAGGATAAATGTAATGTTCATTGAATATACTGGGTAACTGAAGATCCTTGCCACAGATGCATATTGACATATTTCCTATCTGGAGAAAACTTACCTTAAAATAGGACAAAAGACCTCAAGTCTGTGGCTGTTGAATGCATGGCAATGCATTGTTAATAAAATAGCATGCCACATTAACAAATAGATCTTTAGGCTTTAGTATTATTTTCAGACATCTGTTTTTTTGCCTGGAGCAAGAGTTAGAGGAGCTATGGAGGATATATAACTTATGTTCACTGCATGCTTGAAACCAGATTTTTGTTATTTTACACCAGTTGCAACGTACTCTAGGACTACCATTTTTAATTTACATACAATTTTTCAATTTGTAAGACTTGTTGTTCAGTGAATTACACAGCTTGCACAGGAGCACCTTTTCTATTTTTCAGTTGTTATTGAGCAGCCCAATAGTAAGTTGTCGTAGTGCGACAGTCTAGTGTGATACAGGCTAACAATCATTGTGACAGAGTTGACTTGTTCTCCATGAAGTCTTCATTTGTTAGTCATTACTGGCTTTTGATAGAAACTGTTCATTATAAACTCCTCAGTCTAAGTAAACTTAGGCTCAGTATTATTCGTTACACTGCTATACTGAGTCTAACCATAGAAATAGAGCAGAACTTTATTTCTATGGTCTAACAAACCCTAGTAGAAAGTCGCATCAGCTAACCTTTGAGCCCACCTATCACCATCCAATCAAACGCATGACGGATGAATGGATTTAACCAATCAGACAACGGTTACTATTTAGGATTTGGCTGGACTTACAAAATGGATTTTCTCTTCCCTGGTCACTGAAACTGATCTCTCAACAAACGAAAATCCGTATAAAACCGTAACGAACAATACTGAGCCTAAGTTTACGTAGACTGGAAACTCCTCAACATTGATTGGAATACTGATCTATTTTTGTAACTCTGCTGTGAACAGTTTCTGTTATATAGCTGATGTATCAGCTTAATACACCAGGAAGGTGTACTGTAACATTAAAGGCACAATGACACATGTTCGACAATATATTTGGCCTATGTTGAGGCATATGCACACTTTTTAGGTTCCTATTAATGCAATAAAAGATTTATTATACCTAATGACTTGCCTGAAATCGATAATGGAAACTTTGAGGTGAACAGCTTCCAAACATAACACTTGCCATATATGGAATGTAAACTGACTGACTGTCTGAGTTTAGTTTTACGCCGCTTTCAGCAATATTCCAGCAACATCACGGCGGGGTGGAATGTAAACAATTGCTCCGTACATCGAAAACTGTCACATGCGAAGTTGTCAGTGTTTTCCGGACTGGTTTCAATCACAAGTTGTGTGTAGGATATTCGTAAAGAGCGCTCCAAGGGACATAACTCTATGGGGTTCACCTGAAATAATGTTCGGACAGCAGAAGGCGCAAGAGTCAATTTAATGCAATGTTGCATTAATTCAAACTTTTTAATTTAATATTGTAATCTAACTACACAATTTTTGAGTAATAAATTATATGGTAGCTTCCCTGAGGGCTGATAGTTAGTATTATTGAGAAAAATGCATTATATATTTTTAGAGAAGTGTGGTGTGATATCGTGCCTTTAAGAAAGTTGAAGACAATCACTTATTAACTTGTGTAATTCATGTTTAATGAACTTGAAGCTGAATGAATGTTACACTTACGTAACGACTTGAAATATTTGTGTCATCCTTCTGTCTCTGTTTGAACACTTCCCATATATTCCCATCATATACTGACTAGTGCTGGATTATAATGATAGATGTATCTTCATTGTGCCATATCTAACACTAAACGTAACAAAATGAAGACTTCAGGAGAAATGGTAGTGCTTTACCACTGATACCACCCTGTTGTGTTGTAGTGTTGCTGCATAGAATATTTACAGCGTACAGAGTTTACCAATGGCATGCATACATTGATGCATAATGCTTGGGTAGTTTGTTGAATATTAGTATTTCAAAATGTTTTTGTATACAAATTTTAATAAACGTTTGATCAAAGAACTGGTGTCGTAGTCTTTCTGTTAACATCTCAGAAACCACAGGAACTGACATGAAATTGGAATGCATTTCCACAAATGAAACTTTGATTTGTCCAAGACCTTCCATTCCATTTTATCTTACCTCACACATAAATGTTGTTTTCTGATTGGCTAAGCGCTCTTCTGTTATTTTCAATGTACCCTGCTTACAAGCAAGTAACATTTTCTATTACCTGCTGGGAATATCGAACTGTAGGAATTCATTTGGTACTTTGTGTTGAGTCATGTATGATGTACGGAAATTACTGATGGTTTGCAAATGCAAATCGATGGAAGGGAGATAACTCTAAATTTGTTTTTCTTGTTGTCTGCTTGGTTCTTGTCATCTGAAAATCTGGTATTGGCTATTTGCCTAACTCTGGTACTCCTTATTATGATCCAATACCCGTGCTTCAAACAGTTCAAAATTAACATTGAGGTGTTCGGTAAGATAAATGCGTTGTTCACTGGTCCCTCGGGGCCCATTGGTTGATGTACCCTCTATGTTTGTTTAAGTTCCACTAACCCTTCCGGCTCCGGGAACATAAACAAACATAGAGGGTACATTATAAGTTGTTCACAGGTCCCTTGGGGCCCATGGGTTGATGTACCCTCTGTGTTTGTTTATGTTCCACTCACCCTTCCGGCTCCGGGAACATAAACAAACATAGAGGGTACATTATAAGTTGTTCACAGGTCCCTCGGGGCCCATGGGTTGATGTACCCTCTATGTTTGTTTATGTTCCACTCACCCTTCTGGCTCCGGGAACATAAACAAACATAGAGGGTACATTATAAGTTGTTCACAGGTCCCTCAGAGGACATGGGTTGATGTACCCTCTGTGTTTGTTTATGTTCCACTCACCCTTCCGGTTCCGGGAACATAAACAAACATAGAGGTACATTATAAGTTGTTCACAGGTCCCTCGGGGCCCATGGGTTGATGTACCCTCTATGTTTGTTTATGTTCCACTCACCCTTCTGGCTCCGGGAACATAAACAAACATAGAGGGTACATTATAAGTTGTTCACAGGTCCCTCAGAGGACATGGGTTGATGTACCCTCTGTGTTTGTTTGGATCATAATAAGGAATACCGGGGTTAGACCAAACACTACTAACACAAAGTACCAAACAAATTCCCACAGTTGGCATTTCAAGAGGGTGGCATAGAAAATGTTACTCGCTTGTAAGCAGAGTACATTGATTGGCTCAGCCTATCAGAAAACGACATGTATGTGTGAGATAAGATAACATCCCATGTCCCCTGTGAACAACTCATAATGACTGTTTTAGTCCAAATCCGCCACTAGTTATTACTTCAAGAAACTTAACTATGAACTTGTGCCTTCTCTTTCCTGGGAAATCCCTAAGTTTCCAGTTCCCATTTCAATAATTTGGAGTTGGGTTCTAAAGATGTTGAGTTTATTTCAGGGCATAATACATAAGTGAGTAATGTTTTTGTGAAACATTTTTTCATCTGTGAAACTCATATGAGATTGGACTGCAGTCTGCATGTTTTGTTTTTAATACATGTATATATGTATATACCAAAAACGATATGCACACAGGAATGGTTTAGGATGTTGTTAGTCATTTTGACACCTTGAAAATGTCATTTTTACAAACTATTATCACTTAGTAACTTCTGACGTTTACTGAAAAATACCTGCACAAGATTCCTAAAATTATTTGTATCACTTTACATGCACACATTTACTTACAGGAGTATATTTGCTTACGTAAGTAAATTTACTTATAAGTAAAGTGACCATGTAAACGTCACAAAACAAATTTACTCACGTATGTATTTATACTCCCAGAGTAAATTTACAAATGCTCCAGAGGTAAAGTAAATGTATATTTACTCCTGGAGCAAATTGATCATGTAAATGACCCTTTAATTAACATTCACACATAGAATGTGTCTCCCCTACCACTGATTCTTGTGGCATGTTGGTGACGTGTGATCAGACTCTGATACCTTGAACAGTTTCTTGTGCCCCATCAGCCAGGGCCCACTTGCACAAAGCGATCTTAGCGCTACGACTATCTTAAGCCTATGTTGGAGAATGGGAGTTACAATCATTGTAGCACTAAGATCGCTTTGTGCAAGTGATCCCAGGTCTTCTCAAGCTTTCAATATTTACACATCCTGATACAGCTGCAGAGTTATGCCACATTTACTCATAAGATCCACTTGAACAGACCCATTATTATCCCCCGCCATGAAGTGGGATGGGGATATAGGTTTGAACTTTGTCTGTGTGTCCGTCCTTCCATCGGTCTGAGATGATGGCGACAGATTTTCTCAACAACTATTACAGAGAAACCAAATTTGGTGTGGGTTTTCAGGACATTATTGCCTTATACTCCTAGGCCAAATGTAGAGATATTATCAGGTAATATGATACACCCGGCTGTATCACCCATACTGCATATCCTGATCATGTTAAACACCAGTGCTTGTCACCGTCCATTAAACCATGCGGTTAATACTCATGCAGTTGGTCTATGAACATGTGGACAATGTTTCAACAGCCGGGTAAACCTTGTTTGTTTTCAGCAACCTGATACATTCTGTGTCTAGTTTCACATTGACAAGAATCTCTGGAGGATGGGAGTTGTCATACCAATTACTGGATAACGCTTTTACTGCTGCTGAGAGATCCTAAAAGATAGGGACTTTTCTAACATTTGGCCTAGGACTACTTAGTGAGTTTAAAAACAAACCGTGTTACGATTATTTACAGAGTTATGGCATTGTCATGAATTTCTTGACTTAGTGCACGTTATCCCCAATGGGAACAGATTTTCTCATTTAACAGCTTATGTGTCGCTTTGTAGGACTGACTGAGTGAGTTTAATTTTACGCCGCTTTTAGCAATATCACGGCAGGGAACACCAGAAATGGGCTTCACTCATTGTACCCAGGTGGGGATTCGAACCCGGGTCTTCAGCGTGACAAGCCAACGCTTTAACCACTAGACTACCCCACCGCCCCCGCTTTGTAGGAAAGATGAATAGTTGTCAAAAAGGAACAGAACACTGTGGTAGGGGATATTGATACTGTTTTCTTGTTACATTGTGTATTCATGGTAATGTTTCAGCAGTTTTAAATGTTACCTGAGACTTCTCACTGACAAATCATACAGCCTGTTAAGCCCAACAGCAGGTGCATATCTGCGAGAGTGGCCTGAAGAGATCTCTGCACCTGGGGATCCAGTTGTGCAGACATTTTGTTGCAATTGTTGCAGCATCTTGGTCATTATTTCAAGATATTCCCTTCCCTTCAGTCATTCACCTGGCCCTTCTTGAATGCCTCATTTCAAGAGGTTAAGAAGTCATTTTTGTTGCATAACACTTGAACTCAGTAAAAGTAAATACTGAACAGTGCATGAACTCAAAAACAAAACAATGATTGAGTTTGCAATTATCTTTTATTGTAAGACCTTATATTGAAATACAGGTTACACTAGTTGTAGTAAATAATGAGCAGTTTGTCCACTGCCCTCAATTTGTTTTACAATTGGAAGTGTGATAAAACTGTTCTAGTCTGAAATATAGTTATATCTACAGTTTGAGGTGACCAGCCAAAATGAGTTTCAAAACAAACCAGATGGAAGTACCTTGAGGACATGGTAATAGCTCTCACCTTGAAATTAAAATAAATATGAATTTTGAAATGCCTTCCACCTTTAAATAGAAATCAGGTTAAGTAGACAATGATGAGGACAGATGATCAGTAAGAACACATGAAGATTGATGGATATGTACAATGAAACTGACATCAACTTCAACCCTGAGTAGAGGGTTTAGTGACTGGTCATGAATGAAATCTACATGAATATATCTAAAATGGAGATAAGAAATGTGCAATGCAAATGTCCATAAGATAATTTGTTTAAAATTTTTACTTTAAAAGGGCCAGTTGATTTGATGTACATGAGGTAATAATATGAACCTGAAGTGACCGAAACACACTGGTGAATGGTAGATGCATCTGTTTCAGCTGACCCGAAAAGAGCAAATTCCGAAACACACACAAAAATTGAGAGAGAAAAAACAAACCCAAACTTTGGTCATTTTAGGACAATGCATGGAATCATAAAATGTATATTCAAGTATTTCTGTGAAATATATTACACAAAAAATATCAAAAATGGAAGAGCACTTTTTAAGATTCAGCCAAATCCCAAATATTTTATCACCCATTTTGTCCCCTTTTGCAAAAGGTATATAAAATGTTTGGGTAACCCAACACATTACTAAGCTGAATAAATAGGTCCAACAGTTACTTCACATGAAAAACACATAATGGCATAAGTTCATGGCATTGTGTAATCATGGAAAACACAAACAACAATACTGTTATACAAATACTTGAGACATAGCCATGTACCACTTTATTGATTACTGTTAATTCCTTTAAGTTCTGAGGATATTGCAATTACAACAGAGATCCCTCACTTAAATGTTATTGAAACGGCAAATTATTTACATAATTTGATGCATGAAGGCCAGGAAATAACATCAGTCAATCAGAAAATTTCATTAAAACCCTCTTAACTTTCGCCTTAATTTTGGGAGGGAAAATCATCATGCAAGGTTTGAAACAAAAGCATTGATATGGTTTTTATTTCGTATACTATTAATAAATATTGTCTGTCAAAACAGCAGCATTCATAACTTATCTGTCCATGGGAAGAGTGGCTATTTACAATGAGCACGATAATAAAAGCTTTTTAAACAATGCTTTTTTTGCATCTGTATGCATAGCAATAATGAGGAAGTGATGACAATAAAACAAGATGACATTAAGCATAACATGATATATATCTTTGTTGCAGCTGCCCAAAGAGCAATGAATGAGTATGTTACAAATGGGACACTTAACAGTCACTAAAAGTTAACACGACAACAAATAACACGTTGACACCACCAAGCAAAACTTGGCATAAAATAAACTGACTATTTAACATAGTGGACATAAAAATAAAAACTATTTTAGAGACATATGAACACATTATTTAACACTTGTCTTTTCAAAGGCATCTGAGGTAACTATTGAGGTTACAAATTCAAGTCTCTAACACAATTTAAAAATATTACAAATGTACAGTTGAACTACAGAACGAGTTACAGCTACATGAAATTATTTTCTACTTCGCGTAGTTCTCTTTGCAGGTGTGGCTTTCTTGGGAGTCACCTTTGCCTTTGGTGCCTTTTTCAGAACCTTCTTAGGACTCGGGGCTGCCTTCTTCCCCTTCTTAGGACTTGGGGCTGCCTTCTTCCCCTTCTTAGGACTTGGAGCTGCCTCTTTCGGGCTAGGGGCAGCCTTCTTACCTCGTGTCGGCTTAGGAGTCTTGGGTTTTTCTACTGCCGCTTTTTTCTCTCCTCTAGTCTTGGCAGGTGTTACAGCTTTTGTTGGTGTTGCTGTCTTCTTAGCCTTGCCCTTCCCCTTTGCTGTACTTGCAGCCGAGTCAACTACTTTTCCACGCCTTCCCTTTGATGCAGAAAGGGGTGTCACTACAATCAAAACTGACTTCTTAGAAGGAAGCTTTTTAGGGGTCTTGGGAGCTGGCTTCCCTCTTGTTCCTCTTTTGGAAACAGCCACAGCTGGAGATTCTGCTGGTGTTTCAGCTGCCACTGGGGCACCTTTCTTAGCTACAGCTGTTTTCTTAGCAGGAACTGGCTTGACAGGAGAGGCTGACCTTTTCTTAGCAGGAGACGGGGCAGATGGGACAACACCTCTAGCAGACCTCTTGCTGCCTGCTTTGGCAGGAGTCTTGGCTGGACTGGCAACTGGTTTACCCCTTGTGCCTCTCTTGGCAGGAGCTGGACTTTTTGCCTTGACTGGTTCCGGAGCAGGTTCCGGAGCCTTACTGACTATTTTTACTGGAGAAGCAGCTGGTTTTGATCGGCCTCCTCTCTTAGTTGGGGCAGGGCTCTTTGCTGGGCTAGCAACAGCTGCCTTACCTCTTGTAATCTTCTTAGCTGGTGATTTTTTAGCTGGTGATTTAGCAACAGCTTTCCCCTTTCTTCCTCCTCTGGTAGCCTTCACAGGACTTGCTACTGGTTCTGTGACCACAGGCTCTGGTTCCTTTGCCTTGCCCTTGGCTACCTTCGCTGGTGGAGTCTTTGCCTTGACCGGACTAGCCTTCACAGGTTTACCTCGAGTACCTCGTTTGACAGGTGTTTTGGCTGGACTGGCCACAGGCTGACCTCTTTTACTGCGAGCCTTAACTGGTGATGGAGACTTAATCGGCAAGGCAGCTTTAGTTGCTTTTGTCTTTCTTCCAGCTGGCTTGGGGCTCTTTGCAGGTGTGGTAGGCTCAACAACTGTCTTTGCTTTCTTTGGGGTGGGAGGCTTGACATCCTCTGCCTTTCTCTTGGTGCCTCTTACTTGAGCAGGTTTTGTTGCAGGTTCTGATGCTGGAACTGGAGCTCCTCTTCTTGATCTTGCCGCTGGTTTTGCTGGGGAAACAGCTTTCTTTGGAGACTGAACTGCTTTTCCTTTCTTCACAGGGGGTGCTACTTTCACTGGTGAGGCTAAAATAAAATGGGAACATCTTATATCAAGTAAAACCAGTTTCATAGAACATTTGACCTGCTGCATGTTTTGCATAGCCATAATTAATACTTTTTATATAATAATAATAATAATAATAATAATATTTTGCTTGGTACATATATGTTGAGGTGTCTTTTTCTTAATTAACTGGTCTACAAATCCACCAACTAATAAACTCAGAAAAGTGGAATAAGCCACCGAGTGAAAAATACAAAACAAACCCATTTAGTCATCAATAATTTAAATCTTGAAGTAAAGCAAAGACCTTGGCTTGCCCAATTTGTGATGCACCACAATGACTTAGAGAATGAAAACGAAAACTTCTCAATCCTTAGACGTAAATCCAAAAGATGGTAAAAGACAACATTACTGATCGGTATACTACACTACACATGACAAATGAGAAAGAAAGCAAATCCTTGTACTCACATTCCTTCTCAACTGGTTCGGATTCAACCTTGGTTTTCTTGTTCACTGTCTTGACAGGAGTTGCAGGACGCTTTCTTCCCCTGCGCCTGGAACAAAGTCACAAAAAATTAGGGACTATAGCAGACATTCTATTGCAGGAAACATAAAATACCACTGCCACAGAACTTACACAAAATACAGGTATATTCGTGTTAGAAATTTATGAAATCTCTTCATAATTAGACAAAACAAACGTATTGTTGCCACATAAACATTAGTACACACCTGGCAGGTAATGGGGACTTGGCTGGCGATGCACTCTTTACTGCAGCTGCTTTCTTTGCTTTTGCTGGGCTGACCTTAGGCGACTTCAGAGCTGTCCTGTTTCTGCCACCTCGTTTCGCCTGTAATGTACACAACAGTGAAACAAACTGACTATGGTATGACCAGAAATTATTGAGAATTTTAGGAATATGTTAAATTGGATTTCTAGTATAAACAACCTTGACCAGCTATCAAGTGCAGGTTTCATTCAAGAGAGACAACTCTGTTAATCCTTTTTCTTTAGTTTGTGAAGAGTTATCCCCCTTTGTTTTCTTGCTAGCGACATTTTCAGTGATCCTCAGTATGGATGATTTAGAAAAGAGGAAGTTGATTTTAGAGTATTATAACAAGGACATCAGATCAGCTAAAGTGATTTCAAGTAGAACAGGCATCCCTTTGTCCACTGTTTATCGTGTTTTGAAAAATATTGCAAATGGATATGGCATTGAGCACCAGGGAGGCGTAAGTAGGCCCAGAAAATTGACTGTCGGTGACAGGAGGCGGCTTGGTATTCTTGTTTCTAAAACCAAACGAAGGAGTTTAGAAAACTAAAGGCTGGACATGATTGATAGAGGAGCTGTGGCTGTCTGTAAGGAGACAATTTAAACTGAGCTGCATGCAATGGGTTGGCAGAAAAGTCGAGGAATTCCATCACCGATCATGAAACCTGAACAAAAGGAGCGAAGGTTGAACTGGTGCTTACAGCATAAGAAATGTTAACTAGGACAATGTGATCTTCTCAGATGAAAGTTCTGTGTGGCTGTTTCCTAATACACTGAAATTCTGGACCAAACAAACTGAAAAACCTTTGTATCAGCGCCCAAAGTGCAATCCGAAATTTAACGTGTGGGGTGGCATATCCAGGGCTCCAGATAATTTTTCAACATCAGGAGTACGTACTCCTTATTTTTTAAATATAGGAGTACTGGAAAAACTTTTAGAGTACTGAATTGAATTTAATGGAGTATGTGATCTTGTGTTTCGTTTCATATATGCACCACAACATTGCTACTCTTGTGTAAACAGGTAAAAAACAATAAAACAATACTTTTTTCAGATAAATACGTCTGTTAATGATTCTAAGACCATACACCACTGCTGTGGTGCGTATCTGCTACTGTTTCTAAATTATTTCCTACCGTATCGTGCATATTTTTTATCCGTACATACGCCGATACGGCCCTTATCTGGAGCCCTGCATATCTGTGTTAGGGGCAACGCCCCTCTGTGTACTTGAAGGGAATATGAACAGTGAGCGGTACACAGATATTCTCGAGGGACATTTACTTCCATCTCCTCACGTGTTCTATGGAAATGTTTGGATTTTCCAGCAGGACAACGATCCAAAACATCGTTCAAAGCATTCACAGGCCTGGTTTCGGACCCAAAATATGACATTATTAGATTGGCCAAGCTATAGCCCTGACCTAAATCCAATAGAAAATGTTTGGGGACTTATGAAGGAAAGTGTCAATAAGAAAAATCTGACAAATATTGCTGAAATGAAAGAAGAGGTGGTCCGATATTGGGACAGCATGGACCACGACTTTTTAACTTCTTTGATCAGTAGTATGCCCCACCGCACTGAAGCCTGCAGTGCTGCCCATGGTGACTTGACAAAATACTAACTGTTCACCTGTCTTAGAATCTGGAGTTATGTTCTGCTAATATTCACATTTAATACGTCAGTAATGAGTGAAAAAAATAAAAAATTTACAATCTTTAAATCAGATTACTAAGTGTCCAAAACAAAAGAGCTGAATGCCTTTGCAGTCAGTCTTGCTGACAGGTAATTAGGGATTTGAGCTAGACCAAGGGTGTTTACATTTCCAAAAGGATCCAAACTGGTACAAGTGAGTGAGTTTAGTTTAGCGCTACTTTTAGAAATATTCCAGTAATATCATGGCGGGGTACCAGAAATGGGCTTCACAAATTGTACCCAGGTCGGGAATCGAATCCGGGTCTTCCGCATGATGAACTAATGGTTAAACCAGAAGACTACCCCACTGCCCCCAAACTGGTACAAATCCATAAGGTATTCCAAGGTCTCACAGAATTTCAGTTGGTTTCTGGTAACAATGATTAAGTTGCATCCATGTTACTTTTCTGAAACTTTCGCTAAGATAATATTCTAATAAAATCGTAATACCTTTCCAGAACACCTTACGCTACTTACCTTA
This sequence comes from Haliotis rubra, assembly GCF_003918875.1. Taxonomy (NCBI): domain Eukaryota; kingdom Metazoa; phylum Mollusca; class Gastropoda; order Lepetellida; family Haliotidae; genus Haliotis; species Haliotis rubra. Next base: position 516,996 of record NW_025767401.1, on the reverse strand, counting down.
GCAGGGGTTGTCTTGGTATTGGCAGAAGCAGCACCTCTTCTACCTCTTGGTGCTGGTGGAGAGGCAATTGGTGTTGCAGCCTTTGCAGGAGTCGCCGCAGCCTTTGCAGGAGTCGCCGCAGCCTTTGCAGGAGTCGCAGCCTTTGCTGGAGTTGCAGCCTTTGCTGGGGTTGCAGCCTTGGCCGGAGTTGCTGCTTTCTTTGTGGACTTCACAACAGGAGACTTTGCTGGTGACTTGAAGAGCTCAGCAACACCAGATGGACTGGCAGGTGTGGCCTTGACCTTGGGTGTGGACATAAGACGTTTCACCCCTACTGGGCTGGCATTACTTGCATTTGTGTTCTTCCCTCTAGGTGTCTTCATCAACCTTTTCACACCTGTTGGACTTACAGCAGTCCTCTTCTTGTTCTTGGGTGTTCTCATGACCTGTTTAACACCCTTCAGATTGTTTGGACTCTTTCCTCCGCTGCTGCGTCGGTTTGTGAGGGGTGAGACAATCATCTCACCAGGGCCTATGGGAGTGTCAGGGAGATCTTCATATAAAGCATGGGGTGTTCCCTTAGCAGAAACAGGGGTCTTTTTTGCTGATGACTTTAGACTTTCCCTTCCTGGAGTCCTCCCGGTCTTGGTTGGAGAATTGAACAGCTCAGAAATACCAGTAAAGCTTGTATTTCCTGCAGATTTCCGAGCGGCCTAAAATAGAAGTGAATGTCATTGCAATTACGTGACTGAAATAGCTACCATAAACATGTTTATAATCATTGTTTTAATATTCATGATCACCATGATCTGAGTTTTTACTTTCAAATCTATCAGATCACAAACATTACATGAGAGAAAATGAAACAAATATGTCATATAACTACAGCTCACCTTGCTAACTTTACGGCCCTTTCTTGGCACAGGTCCTGGGGTCTTGACCCTCTTGCTGATCTTTCTGCCCACAACCAGAGTAGCAGGGGAATCTGCATGTCCAGTGGAGGGAGCAGTGGCACGAGCAAGGGCTCGGGGAGTCTTTGGGGTCTTCTTGGCAGATTTTAGCAGCACCTATGAAGAAAACAATAGAGTGTCATGTTAGGATCATTATTTCAAATCACTTATAAAAATAAATCTGTTGTTGTCTACATCTTAAACACAACATTTCAAAATTTCCAACTAGACCACAGGATCAGTGAGTGGACAATAATTAGTGGTCCTGTCTGCACTTCACTGGTCCATTATAACATTTGTAGATTTACTTAACAACCAATACTATTATATTCACTTGAACTTAATACAGTGCACTCTGTCAAACTCGGACTCTGTCTTTCTTGGATTGCTGTATAAACAGGACTGAACTCACGGTTCCGACGTAATCCTTCTTTGTTGTCATAATAAAACAGTTCTGTATCTCGGACTCTTATTATTTCGGACTTCGGACCAAAGTGTCGGCCCGATAAGGTAGTTACATGTAAAAACATTGCTATATAATTCGGACTGAGCAGGAAGTCCGCTTGGTCAATAAACCTCGAATAAACATTCCGTTGATTGGTTTGTGTATTTTGTCTTATTTACTTAACAGGAAGTCCGCTTGGCCAAGACCACGTGGTCAAGCGGTGAACGCTTATTTACCTTTGATGCGACTAACACCAATTGTAAACTATAATTGAGCCGATCATGTCAACTCAGTGTCAATGTCACTATGAAAGAAGCGATTTTATTGGATAAAGATTGGTTTCTAATGACGCTTTTTCGCCACAGTCTGCTATAAGGGTCGTGATTGGTCAAAATCAGACACGTGACCTAAGGCAGCCAAACATATTACGGCAATGGATACCGTCCTCGTAAACAAAAACTTTTAGATTTAGACAAAAGTTTTGGGTAAAATAATGCTATTCTGAACATATTAAGTAAGAAATCGCTACCTATACGTAAATTATGGAACTTATCGTGATAGGCTATGACCTGTGACAAAAATGCTTCATGTATATATTTTCGCATTAAACATCGTGTCCGAGCGTGAAGATTGAGGCGGCGAGCGAGAGCCGAGATGTGTCACTTGCTAGTGACTTGATTTACATTACATGATCGCACAAAAAGATGGAAATAGTATGTACGTTTGACAACTTTTATGAATGTTGTTGTTGATTTTTTCATTAGTTTATTCAATTTATTTAATGAATTCCTCGAAACATCGTTACTTTGCTCTTTGACAATGTTATTGTGGACCCGCTGCCGAAGCAGGTGTCCGAGAATCGTTGTTTTCAATAACATTGCGAAACATAGTTTATAATTTTAATTCTGCTGATAATATATGATAAATTGAAATTTAATAAGTGTTTTCAGACATTGTGAAATGTGATAGATTTAATATATGAATCATAAGTCAGGTAGGTTCCTAGAATTATGTCTCATTTTGAAAGGAGATAACTCCATTAAAATCTGTGTACTTCAGACTACTGTATAATTCGGACTTTTTTAGTCGGTCCCAAACTGGTCCGAATTAGACAGAGTGCACTGTATCTTTAAATTTACTATTGACTTTTTGCAGTGACCCTGAGTAATCTCTTCAACTTGCGAGTATTACTTTATTTGAATCCTCGCTAAAATATACAATCTCAATATTTAATTTAAAGACAATTTTAATTATTTAGATGAGGAAACAATTCACTGGCCACCTGGACCACTGCAAACTTTAATGGTCCTGATGAATTTTTACTAGTCAGGGGCCACAGGACCAGTGTACATCTTACCTGTTTTGTTACCTTCTTAGAGACAATCTTTACAGGGTTAGCCTTAGGCCCAGCTTTCTTGCTAGCAACACCCACAGCAGCAATGCCTACTTTCACAACATCAGCCCAAAGTTTCTTAGGAGTCTTTGATTTAGCTGGTGTTTTGCGTCCTGGGGTTTTCTTCATAAGCAGCTTAAGCTTAGGTGTTGCTGCCTTTCCATGGATTGCTCTAAGTGCTACCACCTTATTCATATCTGATGGTGGTGAGACAATCTTTCCAGCAGGGCTCTGTAGTAGCTTTGTCTTCTTCACACTCAATGTGCTTGGTGTTTTCGACTCTCTGGCTGGAGTAACAGCTTTCTTGGCAGACTTAGGGGTATTTCTCCTCGATTTGGGTGAAGCAACTGGAGACTTCTTCAAAGATCGGGGAGTAGATTTTGGTGTCTTACCCTTCAGCTGGGCTAGGAGATTTGAACAAATCTTCCAGTCCAGATACGTTCAGATTACCACTCTTTCTTGTTTTGGGAGTCTTTACTAGCCTGGCAATTGCAGAGAGACCTACATCATCAGCCTTTTTCTTAGGAGTCTTCATCAGTTCCTTAATACCAGTCAGATTTACTGGCACAAATTGCCTTCCTTTTGTAACTTTTTTTACCTTCCCTCCTGATTTAGGGGTGTTGACTTTTGGTATCCTTCCTGGTGATTTAGCAGCTGATTCAGGTGTAGGTGGAATCACTACTGGTGATTTAGCTGGTGTCCTCTTGGGTGATTTAGCTGGTGTCCTCTTGGGTGATTTAGCTGGTGTCTTCTTGGGTGATTTGGCTGGTGTCCTCTTGGGGGACTTGGCTGGAGTTCTCCTAGGGGATTTAGCTTCAGAAGAAGCTGCTGCTGGTTCTATGACAGCTAATTTTGGAGGTGTCTTGGCTGGTGTCAACTTGGGTGATTTTGCAGGCGACTTGGCTGGAGTCTGCCTTAGGTGTTGCTGCCCTAGCTGGAGACTTGGCTGGTGTCGGTGACCTAGCTGGAGACTTGGCTGGTGTCGGTGACCTAGCTGGAGACTTGGCTGGTGTCGGTGACCTAGCTGGAGACTTGGCTGGTGTCAGTGACCTAGCTAGAGACTTGGCTGGTGTCGGTGACCTAGCTGGAGACTTGGCTGGTGTCGGTGCCCTAGCTGGAGACTTGGCTGGTGTCGGTGCCCTAGCTGGAGACTTGGCTGGTGTCGGTGCCCTTGCTAGAGACTTGGCTGGTGTCGGTGCCCCTAACTGGTGACTTGGCTGGTGACTTGGCTGGTGTCGGTGTCCTAGCAGGAGACTTGGCTGGTGTCGGTGCCCTAGCTGGAGACTTGGCTGGTGTCGGTGCCCTAGCTGGAGACTTGGCTGGTGTCGGTGCCCTAGCTGGAGACTTGGCTGGTGTCGGTGCCCTAGCTGGTGGAACGGTGCCCTAGCTGGTGACTTGGCTGGTGTCGGTGACCTAGCTGGAGACTTGGCTGGTGTCGGTGTCCTAGCTGGTGATTTGGCTGGTGTCGGTGTCCTAGCTGGTGACTTGGCTGGTGTCAGTGACCTAGCAGGAGACTTGGCAGGTGTTGCCGCCCTGGCAGGAGACTTGGCTGGTGTCGGTGACCTAGCTGGTGACTTGGCTGGTGTTGCCGCCCTAGCAGCAGACTTGGCTGGTGTCGGTGACCTAGCTGGTGTCGCTGCCCTAGCTGGAGACTTGGCTGGTGTCTCTGCCCTAGCTGGTGACTTGGCTGGTGTTGCCGCCCTAGCAGGAGACTTGACTGGTGTCTCTGCCTTAGCTGGAGACTTCGCTGGTGATGATGTCCTGGCTGGAGACCTAGCTGGTGTTGCTGTCTTGGCTGGAGACTTCTTGGGGCTCTTGCTTGGTGTTTTCCTTGTGGGTGATCTGGATTTGCGTGAAAACTTTGAGGGTGACTTGGCAGGGGTGTTCTTCAGTGACACAGGAGTATCAGCTATGATTAAAGGAGCTGCTTTCGTTGGTGTTTTTGGTGAACCTGGTGGTGACTTTGATGGAGTTCTTGCTGAGTTGGGTGAAGCCTTCACAGCAGATTTAGGTGTTGATCGTGATGGGCTAGACTTAGGTGATGCCTTGGGAGATTTCTTTGGGGAGCGTCCACGTGGTGTCTTTTGAGGGCTCTCTTCTTTGATAGACTGCCCAGCTAAGGATCTTCTCAGCAGTGACTTGGGGCTCCTCTGATGCTGGATGGGTTCTGAGAGCCTCCTTGGTGTGTTTCCTTTCTTGATCGGTGTGGCACCTTTTCTAATAGGCGTAGCTGGGGGGAGTCTCTTGTCAAACTGCTCTGGTGTGAGCTGAGGACCAAAAGAAACTCGCTTTCTTTTGGCGTTCGGCAGTTCAAAATCTGTCGACTTTCTTTTTCTTCCTCCACTATTTGGAGTCTTGCCTGAAAAGAACAAAGAATTGATTACATACCTTAACATTAAAATAATCAATCTTTGAGTCATTATTTGATATATAGATTACAGACACACACATTTCAAAGAATGTGGAATAAAAGCTTACTTGTAATAGCTGTTTTCCTCCAAGTAACAATGACTCAACAAACACTTTCTTTAGTGGATTTCCTTAAAATTTGGACCTGAGTTTTAAGACATTGTGGTTGTTTTAAAATGATATTTGTATTTTGACAACTGGCCCTGTCGTTATGAAGGCTTTATTTCTCCCACAATAAAGTAAGCAACCCAAATAAACTTAGCGACTGTGGAAAAATATCTGACAAAAAGTCATGACATGACAAGGATGTAACAAGACACACACCCTTTTTGCTTGACGAGGGAGTCTTTTTAGCAGGAGATTTTCCTTTAGGTGACTTAGCTGGAGTAACAGGTTCAGCCTCTTTCACTGGTTCTGATTTGCGTCGTAGGTCCGAGATGCTCGTTCTCAACTTGCTGCCTGCTGGAGTTGGGTAAGGGCTTCCAGCTGGGAGGGACTGCAAGCAAGAAGTACATTTATACATACATTTAAAAAGCGATAAAATCTTAACTTAAATCCACAATTCAACTATACTAGGTACAAGAGTGGACATTTCTATCAGCACAGGGATGTTTTCATATATGTAGCATCATCTATGTGTACTTGAATGGCTGAGGTGCTGGCAAAGCAAATGCCCATGTTTTATACATACAGTTTACACATACTGAAACGTAAACGCACTCACACCTTTAAAATGCTCTGAACAGAGTGTCTGTTCAGTAAATAGTAATATAAAACATCAAGGTCCTGGCAGTTTTAAGCAGCCTTTGCTAATATTTTCCATGGAATAGATTCGCCTGTGGACAATAGAGAGTTACCCGATAATATGTATATGTCAAATATTATCCTCTATCTCTAATGTTTACCAATCACAATGCTTGGGTATTAAATCTAACAGTTTAGTACTGCTAAATCATATGAACTAACAGCACTATACTGGTTCAGTACTGTCTTTGCAATATCCCTTGAGATAACAACATTCAAACCTTGGTTTCAGCATCAAATGCAGTTTTCTTCACAAGGAAAAGGAGACTAACCCCACAGAGTATCTGTACAGACTAATCCTCTCAGCCCATAAGATCATGTGACAGCTAGACAACTTGTCACTTGTATCTCAGACTAATTGACAGAGTGTGAGTTGTCAGTATGGCTCGTTAGCCATGATTATCTCTTTTCCACTTAATTACTCTGGACTCATTTAGCAAGAACAATTGTAAGGCATGTGTGATCTAGACATGTTGTTTCAAGCTATGCTGGCAATAAGCTATTGTCTTCAGGTTTTATAACCTTGATGTCATAAATCTTAAAACTGTAGAAAAATACACATAAGATGCTCATTGCAGACTGAAACTTTCCACCTTAGCTCAACTTTTTACTTTTTTTTTCAAATGCAAAGAAACATGCTAAGTAGTTAATAGACATGTTGGTACTTCATAGATATGCAAGATTTAAACTTCGAATTTCTTTTTTTCTAAAAAAACTTCTTATTCCTTCATTCACTGAAGAGGCAGTCAGTAGACTTGAATACAAAGAACAAAAAGATACCAAAATCCATATATCTGAAAATACATGAGAGTCAGGGGATGAGCATTAAACAAGGCCATATTCTTTGAAATTCATCAACATTTTCCTGCTGATCAAATGACCATTTCTGAATTAGAGTCTTGTTACTTGTGGATGTCAGGGCCAGAAAGCAAGGACAAACACTGTTCTCTTTAAAGGTGGTCAGTGTTTATTTCTGTTTAACAAGTGGCACATTCCATCATCAAAAGATAACAAAACCTAACTATGGACACATAAAATAGAAAAATACAACATAACTAAACATACTCAGACTCATCAGACATTAACTGTTCAAACCTGATTGGTTTCTACTTTTCACACATTGCACTTCTTTCTTAATTCACGTTCAGGATAATTAACCTAAAATTATCAGTTACAGTCTCTTCTCCATGAATTCTGTCAAATGTACATGAAATAGGATGTTTGTACTGTCAGTCTACAACATCATTGTTGAGTGACACTGGATCAACTGCAACGGGTTGATATAAGTGAGACGTTGTCACCCAATTCCACACCATCAGGAATGTGCTTACCTTCTTGCCTCCGCTCAGTCGTCGCTTGTTTCCAGAGCCTTAAAACAAGGGAACAAACATTGTCAGCAAAAACATCAATGATATTAAGAACTTAGGCTTAAGGAACAGATTATGATCAATGTCATTATTTTCCAGTTTATACAGACACAATTTTCCTATTTCATGCATAAATTGTCTTCAACTGAAAGGGTCCCCAGTATCTAAAACTAAGCGGGTCTGGGGTGCTTGAGGTTTTCACCTGAGGGATCCACTAAATCTTTGAATGTTAAGGGTTTCAAAAGGAACACTTGACTATTTTTTTCAGCTCAGTCCACTCATTTAGGAATACCCATTCCGTGAGTAAATTGAAGGTGACTCTCAGAATGCTTATAATTGTACTTGGATAAACCAATCAACTGTTGGTGTTATTCAAAGTGAGTGGACATTGGTAAATGATTAAGCTTGGTCACAAACCCATCATCCCTAATGTAGTCCCTTCTTATAATAAATATGGAAGGGGCACAAGGAATAAACTTTACTCCCAGAACATCAACAAAAGGTGCTTCACTGTTGAGGCTAAAACACCATGAAAGCAGTCTGTGACTTCAGCCACCTGAAGTAGCCTGAGTCTCATCAAGATGTCTTTTAATCAGCTGACACTAGCCTGTAAATCAGTGTGTTTATTTAGACTAAAATCTGTTGAAACCATTATCATGATGCCTAATGTTTAAAGAGGAAGACTGTTTTGGGCACAGACTGTGATATGGGCCTATATAATGGATTCATTGATCATGTCAAAGGATGGAGCAAATTTAGAGCAATTCCAATATATCAGTTTCCTTAAACATGTTACTTTAAGAGAGATACTAAACACTGAAAGATACAGAGAAAGGAAGATCAAGGGATCTATTTCAAAGCAAACATTCTGTTGTAAACATAAGACATAAAACTAATGTAACTAAATTTGACTCGTCAACATTTAATCATTTACTGATCAAATTAACTTTAATCCTGGGCAATAATGCCAACAATAATGTGTGTAGTACTGAAACAAATATCTTACTAGATGCCTTAGGAGACGACTTTGATGACTGTTTGGGCGTAGATGGTGCAATGACTGGACTCTTGCTCCTTGCCCCAGCATTTTCTTTAGAACTACTCTTAGGGGTTGTCTTAGACTGGGATCGTGCTGGACTGGGAGTCTTACTTCGTGGGCTTGGCTTGGGTGTAGCTGCCTTGGGAGTTTTGGGAGACGCCTTTGGCGTGGCAGGTTTGGGTGTGACAGCCTTTTGGGGCTTCACAGACAAAGGTGTAACAATATTGCCATTGTCAGCTCTTGGGGACAGGGGTTGAGACATCCTTCTTGCTGCAGGGGAGGTTGGTCGAGAACCTCCTTTAGCTGGGGTTCTTACAGGGGATGAAGATGCACTTCTCCCAGGTGATATTGGAGGCTTGGACTGCAAAACAAATCAATCTTATGAAACAAGTGTCTGAGCAAGCGAACGAGGCAGGATGAGCTACTTTTGTTGTTGCACCTCGAAATCTATTTGTGCAAGTAGACCAAGAACTCCATATTGTGAGCCATTTATTCTTATCAACGTTCAACGTTAGACCTTACCTTTGGACTTAGAATCTTCGACTTGTTAATGGGGCTCTTGTTGGGTTTGGGTGACAGTCCTTCTCTAAAGGGGGATCCAGGAGGAAATTCAAATCTGAATGACCTGTCAATTATTGTAAAGATGTCCTTGTGGCTAACACGAGTCGTTGATGATACCGTCTTTCCATTGATAAGGGTCGGGTTCGTCTGACTTAGGTTTGTCAAGAATATCTGAAAGTAAAAGAGTGAAAGATATTTACCAATCAACACGATCACCATCATGCAATCTTAACTCTTCAGAACTTAAGAAAATGTAATTTTCTCATAAAAATTGATATTTTATACTTATCCTGACTCATGCTTAATTCCTTGTCTCCTTCTTCTTGCGAACAATAATGGAACACTTGAATCCCCTTTTGAAGCTCCCTTAAAAAAGCGGACGTAAAATCACTCACCCCTCGGGTAGCCTCCCTTTGCCCTTTGGCGCCAAAACCCGTCACATGATCAGACATGATCTTCACTCTCTCCGAATATGAGCCCGACACCCGGATCTACAGGGAAATCCAGAGTGCCATGAGGGGAGGTTGGAGGGAAAAACCACAACTTGTCAGATTTCTCTGGAACCGTCTTCTGACATTATGTGTAGATTTATGCAACTCCATAGCTTGATGCTCGCATCAAGTGGAGAAGCGACCCTTCTTCATGTACAAGTAAGGCCTTACAACTACAGGGTCTGTCACTCATGCTAGCCTGTCCTAGACGTACGCATGGACTCAAAAGCTCTAACTCTTCCGTGTGTTGGCTTTACAAGTCACGTGATAAATAGGGTGAGATTCATCTCAGCGTCTTTGAGGAACCGTCAATTGTTGTGCCACAACAAGAGGCCCAAACTGGTGAATTCCGGAGACGTGTTGCCAAACACCGTCTCCGATTTCCAAAAGCAGCCCTCCATTATTGTTGAGATGGAGCAGTTCCCATGCAGAGTGAGTGTCGACGCCAGTGCTCTGACTTCATGAGGATTGGAGGCTTGTGGAGGCTGAAGTCCTGCTGCTTTGTAGGCTCTCAATATGACGGCTCTCATCCATATTGATATTGTTGTATGTGAGACCTCTGTAGGCGTCTCAGTAGATAGAGGGATGAAAAGGGGCTTGAATTTTCGTCTCCTCATTTTCAACCTTTGTGGGTAGACTTTTAATGCTCTGACTGGACATAGGGATAAATCTTGAGTATCCCGTGGCCCTAGGATTGATGAGAGTGCTGGGATATTGGACTGCCTGTCAGGTTGACCAGGCAGTTGGTTCTTTGCTATGAAGTCCCTATGAGTTAACCTCTCATAAGATGTCCTTTCTAGTGGTTCGTAAGCGTCACTGGTGAGATGCTGCAAGACCACGTTGAGATCCCAAGCAGGTCTTCCAACCTAAAAGAGCATAGTAATGCCAGTATCTCTGGTACTTTGGTCAACTTCACACCCGTCTTCATGGTGATAACTGTGCTGAGGGCCGCTAGGTATGTAGAGAGTGTTGCCCCTTTCAGCCGCCTTGTTTGTCTTAGATGACAAAGGTATTCCGTCACTTGAGGAAGTGTTGTTTTCATAGCCGTGAAACCCTTCCTCAATGCATATTTCTCAAAACTCTGCCACTTGTCGTCGTACAAGTTGCGGGTTGATCTACGTAGAGCTAATGTGACTGCTTTTGCTGCTCTGGCGGAATATCCTCTTTTCTTCAAGCAAGTCGTGATACGTTCCATGCGTGTAGTTGAAATACTGTTGGATTTCCGTGTGCTTGCTTGGTGTGCGGATGAACTAGTAGGTTCGGCCACTCTGGGAGTTGCAGGGTTGGATTTCTGAGTTCTCGTATGAGAATGGGAAACCACACTCTCGCTGGCCAGTAAGGCACGACGAAAATCAGTTGCAGCTTCTTCGTCTGCTTGATTTTCTGCAACATCTTCGGTATTAGAGCTGGAGGAGGGAACGCGTAAGCGTTTAGTCCTTCCCAAGATATGCTTAAAGCATCTGTTGCCCATGCTTGTGGATCTGGAATCGGAGAGACAAATGTTGGTCGTTGTTTGTTGAACTTTGTTGCAAACAGGTCTATCAGTGGAGATCCTATCGTCTGAATGATGCATCTGAATGCCTCTGGATGTAACATCCACTCTGTCGGGATGGTTGCGTTGGACGAGATAGGGCGTCTGCTATCACATTTTTGGCTCCGGGAATGTGGCATGCTTTTATGTCGATGTTCAGGTTGTCTATTATGCTGAATAGCTGAGGTCTAGCAGATTCCTTGACCTTGTTGATCCTTGTCTGTTGATGTAGAACGCCACTGTGGAGTTGTCCGTATGGATTATCAGCTGTGCGTTCCTTTGTATGCTGGACCAGTGTAGAGTCATGTCTTGTGCTGACGTGAGGAGACCAAGTAGGCTCTGCCAACTTTGTAGTGGTAACGGAGAGAATAGTGCTTGAGATATCATCTGTTGTATCTTGACCCAACGTTCCTCTGGAACGACTATGCGATTTGCTGATGTGATGAGTCGTATTCCTAGGAATTGAAGATCCTGTGTAGGTTCTAGTTCCCATTTGAGGAGATTTACTAGCCATCCTAGTTGAGTGAGTAGCCTGATGGTGAAGTCTAGTTGCAGTCTGAGTTGACTGGGATCTTGATGAGCTTGAATCCCGTTGTCTAGGTAAAATGCACTGCGTAGACCTCGATGATGTAGGTATGTGATGATGGGCTTTGTCACTCGAGTAAACAACCAGGGGGCCGACGATATTCCAAAAGGTAGCACCTTCCATTGGTAATGACGTTCGTTGAAGATGAATCGAAGCTATCTCCTTGAGTCCGGGTGTATTTGGATATGAAGATACGCATCCTGTAGGTCTATGCTGGCGAGGTAGTCTAACGACTTGTCGTAGTTGAGGAAGGTGTATCATCCTGAACTTTGCGGGTCTGCGTAGATAATCCTGGTTGAATTTCTTCATATTGTAGATTAGTCGGGACTTTTCCTTGGAATTTTTCTTTGGTACCAGGAAGATTGGGGAGTAAAAACCCGGCATGATGAGTTCCTGTTTTATTTCTTCGACTGCCTTCTTCTCGAGTGGAGTCGAGTAGTTCCTCCCTCTGGTCGGTAGCATAGTTGTGCGTCTGAGGAGTGCTTGTCAATGTTGGAACTGCTTGTAGTTGTATCCTGTATCTGGGATATCGTAGTTGTCCTGAAGAATTCCCCAATTCTCCCAGTAGCTTTGTAGGCGTCCACCCACTGTCGAAGGTTGTATGGGAACGGCTGGGGGTGGAAGACTCCAGTCGTTCCGAACCCGTCCATCAACGTCTAGCATTCCTGGCACCTCTGAATCCTCTGCCACTTCCGGGGTTACCTCTGGGAGCTCCGGTTGGGCAACGAAAAGAATCCTTGCCTCCTCTGAAAGTGCCGTATTTCTTCTCTATAGCTCTCTGTATCCCCGCAAACTTCGATTTGCCAGAGTACCGTTGAGATGTCTGTCGGATAACTCTGGCCAGTGTATCGATGGACTTGATCATCACGACCTCCCTAGACTCCTTCGTAACTTCTTTGGCCACATCTTCAATTTCCCCTGCGAAGATAGCTGATGCTGACCATGGAGCTCTGTACAAAGTCTTGGTGAACTTCTCACTCCAATTACAGGAAGATAGTAGCCCTTGTCTTCTCAGTAGAGTCAACCCTGCTGATGTAGATGCCAGATGCTCCGATATAAACTGCTGGTCTTTCTTCTGGGTCAGCAATGCCGAGTAGATCATACGATCTTCTTCCGAGGTGGAGTTCCTAAACTTCGCAATGAGGGTTTCATTGATGGCTCTTGATCTGGCTAGACCAAAGAAGGTATGCCTGGTAGTTGTGTCTAGTTGTGCTAGCTTCTTATCGTCCACTTTATAAGTCCTGGTACGGGAGTCGTTGATGATATTGTAGTTCTCGTCTATCTCTGGGGCCTTCATGAAGGGTTCCATATGGTGTAGAGAGAACTTCTTTGCATTGAACGGTGGTATACTTTGACTCTGGAACTTCGTTGCCTTCCTGAAGGCTGTACTGAGGTTCTCTGGTACATTCAACACGGGATCTATGTTGGAAGGGTGAGCGTATCAAATTCGTCGTTTGACATCATGTACGTGAATGCTTCATTATCCTCTTTAGAAGGTGATGCAAGCTCCAATCCATTAGCCATCCAAGACTTGATCTCTGTATCGGAGAATATGATTCCACCATCATCTTCAGATTTTGGATGCATCTTGATCTGAAGGCCGTTGCCGTTGTGCTTGCTCCCTGAGTGGAGATCTACGTGGAGACATTCGCAAATGCCTTCGTGGAGATGCGTGTGGAGACCTGCGTGGCGACCTATATGTGCATGAAGATCTGCGTGGAGATGAACGTGAAGATCTTCATGAAGACCTGCGCAAGGTGATCGATCCGTATAAAGATCCTCCCTGGAGTCTTGAGACGTATTCCTGCGCCTGCGTGAAGGTGAAGATTCTCTTCCGTGGGATGTGAAATATGTTCGCGCATGTCCGTGATGATTGTCCGAGTCAGGTCGAGGATGATCTGCGATGCTCCGGTGAACGTCTGGTTCTCCTTCGCTAATGCTCCTCTTCTACTGCAGGCTCATCGTTGGCCAGGTTGACAGGTTCTCGGGAAGTATTCATGGATGACTGTCGAGTACGTGATCCTTCACAAACGTTCTCTTCTTCAAGCAGGCTGCCATCTTCACTCGGATGTGATCTGCAGGCTGCTTGTCTTTCGTGCAGGTTCGTCGTAGATGGTGTCTTCACCGCAGCCTTCTCCTGCGCGAACCTCCGTTCCATCATCTACTGAGTAAACTGCTGCATGAAGATACCCGGGTTGAAGGTCTGCGCTGACAACTGCTGCTGCTGTAAAGATGACGACGCATCTGAGAGTGCTGAGGCTCCTTCCAAGGAATGCCTGTCGTCTCAGGTCTCTGAAGTCTGTGTTGATAAGACGTCTGACTGCGTTGATATGGCTGCTGACGTCACTGTAGAAGACCTCGTCTTCTTCCTAACCGTTACTTCAGGAATCAGGATGGGTGGTTCATCGTATACGTCAATCTCTTCCCACAGAGGTTACTCAAGTCATATCTTCCCATGTAACCTCTGTTCTAATACGGCCCTTTCATGGTGCAATGTTCAGGATTCGTGATTGGTTGCAATCAGATTTAGTTGTGCAATCAGCGACGTTGTTTCAAAAGTGATCATTCGATAAGCCTCGGTAATAAAAATAAAACCTCTTCCCCTGCGCGATGCGCAAACGTTTCATCTAGACAGAACTCGGTCATGTAATGGCGGGTCAATGGCGGGTCAATTGCCTTCGTTGACAACGGACAAGCTAGGCATTAAATGTCTTGTGTGTCACATCATCATAAGTCATCGGCAGATAAGGGATATTTGTGGCCCCACTTTCTATTGCTAGTTTCTGATTTTCAGTTAAACATGAGATACCGAATCTATCCTTCGCATATTGAGCAATTAACTCCATGGCGGCCGCCATATTGGATCTAAGTTGATGTAACGTGTTCTGATTTGACAGAAAGAAGGGAGATTATTCATGTTGTTGTTTTTTTGCCGCCAGGGTATTTTACGAGAACCAAGAAATATGGCCGTATTAGAACAGAGGTTACGTGGGAAGATATGACTTGAGTAGCCTCTGTGGGAAGAGAATGCGTATACGTCTGCTTCGTCCGAAGGGGTGATATCTGCGGTGAAGGACCTCGTCTTCTCCCAAGGGACGACTTCAATGAAGTCTTATCTGTAGACGATTTCTTCTTCAGAGCAGACGATGACTTGGTCTTCTTAGACTGCGACGAGGGTAGTTGAGACGATGACAATCTCTTCCAGGACCCGGAGCTGCCATCTGCCACAGTCAACAGCTCTGTAAAAGCCACCAGCAAAACACTGGAATGGTGAATCTCAGCAGGCAATAATATATGGTTATCAACCTATTCACTGTTTAGACATGACTCTGTTTAGGACATAATGAATGCGGATCAGCAGCCGATAAACGAAACCTGCAACGAATGCAAGATTTCATCAAATGTAAAAAAGATGAAACATCATGTCAACAACGTGAAAAACACAGAAAATTCGGTACAAATTCAAACCATATTGCTGGTATATCCTTGCTAAAGACCATATACAGCTAATTTAATAATGAAAGCCTAAAATAAAAGGATATAATGCAGTATAGGGGACCCAGGCGCTCTCACAACCGTCCTCTAGGGCGAAGGAGAGAGTGAAGAGCATGTCTGATCATGTGACGGGTTTTGGCGCCAAAGGGCAAAGGGAGGCTACATGTGGGGTGAGTGATTTTACGTCCGCTTTTTTTAAGGGAGCTTCAAAAGAGGATTCAAGTGTTCCACTATAGTTCGTAAGAGGAAGGAGACAAGCAATTAAGCATGAGTCAGGATAAGGAAAAATATAAAAACTTCAGAGAAATAAAAGTTTTGAACATAATAATAATTTATTTGCATGACAAGGACACTTGTGGAATCTCCCAGGACTTAAGACAGCCCTTGAAGCTTGTTGGTTACTCTCTAAATATATCACTCAATCTATATAACCAATCTAAGCAGGGCTCGATGTAAGAGATGTTAACCTACTTGCACCAGCCAAATTCTAGTTGCACTGTTTTTATTGCAATATATAAAGACTGACTGACTGAGTTTGGTTTTACGCTGCTTTTAGCAATATTCCAGCAATATCACGGCGGGGGACACCAGAAATGGGCTTCACTCATTGTACCCATGTGGGGATTCGAACCCGGGTCTTCGGCGCGACGAGCCAACGCTTTAACTACTAGACTACCCCACCGCCCCACAATATGTAAAGAAAGAAATATGCTGTTGAATTACTGACATGTTCTATTCTGAAGTTTACCCAATCAAAAATTGACTTGCACATTGTGCAAGTTAGACTAATAACTAGGCTGCACTTTGTAATATTGGGTTGTACCTGTGCAAGTAACAAAGCATTAAATCGAGCCCTGCTAAGTTCTATCAACAATTTCATCACAATCCAACATCCTTTAGTAGCTTTACATAGCAGGTTCAGCATATGTGACTTTTTAATCCTTTTTATGATGGTTGATGACCTTAACATAAACAAGAAGATAATAGGACACTCACAGCAGCAGTGTCATCTACATCCACACGACAGTGGACTTGGGACACGTTTGGAAGCTGAATTCGAATGTCGCATTCATTGCTCCTAAAAACCAAAACATGCAATGATCTTCAATAATCCAAAACCAGGAATGAAATGTGACATACACAAGTAGTGTTGAATCAAACCTTCAAGTCTAGCTACTTACATATCTATAGTAACTATTTAAAATACAACCATTGCCTTGATTACAGCCACAGTTCTGCTACATAAACTATTTTTTCAGCATGTTCAGTACACTTTACAGCATGTATGTACTTTCCAATAGGTTAAACACTGACATAAGTGTTAATAGTACAATTCAAACATTTTCTATAATCAAAGTCACCCAAGTTCGTCTTTAGTTGTCTAAAATAGTATTTCAATGTACTTATCCCTAAAATCTATACTTGTTTACTACACAACATATATACACTAGGTAAAAAGAACCCTGTACATTGCTGCATTATTTAATTGGAATGCTCTATGTTAATACAACTGGTGCAATCATGTGTAACTCTTACCGTCCAAACAGACACGCTGATGCAGTCAAGGGGAAATGGGCACCATCCTGACCATTACGCTTTATTACAACAATTTTTCCATACAACATGGTAGGCTACCTGAAAATGGTAATAAACAAAATGAGTTCAAGGAATACTTTAACAGATTATTGTATGACTGGTCCAGTTTTGTAAGCCGAATTATGATCAATGCTTGAATTACTTGAAACAACCTGCTTCATTTAAATGCTTGCTTGGCTTCCCTTTGTTTTGTAGCTTTGTCGTAGAGACTTGCAAACAGAAGGGCATATATGACTTCCAGTTGAGGTGAGGTGAAATGTGGTTTAACGTCGCACTTAAGAATATTTCTCTCATATGACGACATGCATGCGTGTGTATGTGTGGCTGCTTGTACTAGTCCTGACTTAAGCTGGTTTTATAGTGCAAGCTCACTGAGATACCATGCCACAGTTAAGCATGAATACCCCACTCAGACACATTATACTGACTCTGAGCCGACCAGTCCTTGTTGTACCCATTAATGCAGAGTGCCAGGCAGGGACAAGTGAGCTAGTAACAGTACAATTATATTTGCGTACGGAGCTTGGAGCTGATCAGTCATCTATTTTCACAATATTTCATAACATTCGTCAGATTTGCTTAGCAAATATCTGAATACCAGTGGTCTTTTTTCTGTATGAAGTGAGCCAAGGCAAAAAATGTTGCTGCTTTTGAGTGCTGAGCACCAACTGGCCATCAGTCTGCATACAATTAATCTTAAGAATACCTTAATTCCAAACCAAATTACACCTATATATTCAAATGGTTTGTTTTCCAAGGAATTGTTGCATGAACACAGAACTGTTGAAAAGTAGTGTACCGTTAACATTCTGTCATATCAGTAAGAGATGCAAAAGTGCTTTTTTAGAAGCAGTTTCTCTAAGTTTTCCATGCCTCAACGACACAATTTCACTGAATTGATTGTAAACAATGTTAAATCAAATTTTGATTAAAATGAATAAAACAGATTAAAAACAACTATATTAGGTATACAATTTATAACAAGACAGTGAAATTACATATTTCAACTGAATATTAAAATTTACATTTGCTCATGGTAATGTCTAAATATTTATATAAATGTAATTTTCCAGTAACAGTACAGTTTCTCTGATTGCATTGTATGCCTTTGCATCCTCTGTAGGGTGACACATAATTGGCTCACTTATTTGTCATCATCATGGCGCAGGACCCTCAAGATTGGTTCCAAACTTATAATGATCCCTAATGATATGTATAGGGGGCGCGTTGGGCGAGCTGGCTAAGGCGCCAGGCTAGTGATCCAGCGAGGTTGAGGTGTCGGGATCGAGCCCATCTGTGACCGGGTGTAAAAATCTTGGAGTCAACTTTGTGTGCAGACTCTTTCAGTGTTGTCACAACCCCTAGTGTACAGTACACAACCCTGTGCACTTAATAGGACCGACGAATCCGTTGGTTTATGACCAGATGGTGGCCACATGAATATGAGCAAACACCTAGTTGAGGGTACAGCAACATGCAGTGTACTTGGACAAAGTACTGTGACTATGTGTCCTAGTCCACCCAGCTGTGAATGGGTACCTCGCTAGGATGAGAAAGCCACAATAACTCGGTGCGCCTAGTGGTTGCAAAAGTTGTATACTCCCCAGGAAGTTGAGATTGATAATACGATGTGCCATTGAGATTGACATCTAAAGATCGAGGGAAAACAATACCAGCGCCTTGAGCATGCACTAGTTACCTGGATATGTGCGCTATATAAATATCCTATAATAAGAAAAATATTCAGTGATCAATATCATGAGCATCGATTTACATGTGTCAACCAAGTCAGCGAGCTTGACGGATCATCCGATCCAGATAGTCGTCTCTTAAGACAAGCATTGGGTGCTGAAGACCATATTCTAAACCGGATCTTCACTGGTCCACACTTTTAGACATAGGATATCAACACACATCTGTTGAAATGTGGCTCTCACAGGCATTCTGTGTACAAAGTTCAACAAATTTATTAAGCAAAACAACAACAACCTCAGTTGCTACCATGCCCTGACAATGGAAAAAACAAGCGCATGAACTCATCAAACCACAGACGTTATCTATCTAAAATATGTCTGCCTAAGATGGTTATTATTTTGGATACATTATGCCTGTCGTTTCAGTTTACTTGTTTATACACTCTGTGTTTTATTGTATGTTTGTCGTGGGAAACTACAAACCAAAATCCACCCGATAGTAAAATTACTTTAGGATCGTAAGTGCACATGTAACCCTACCTAGGTTTGTGCGTCTTGAAGGCGGGAGTAAAGAAAATATTTACATCTTTCGATTCAAAATATTAGTTAATTGAACGTATTGTGAAATAATGACATGCAATACTATAGCCTCATTTTATAATTTTAGAATGCTAGCAAATACTTTAGTGGCGGGCATCAACCGCCTTCGTGACACATGACCTATTTCCACTAAGCAACAAAAACCTTAGGCGATGTGCGCTGTCATTCTTCAGCGGGAACTTTAAATATTTGGTTTTTATATGTCTGTTCAGTATTGTTTCATCGTGATCTCTGAAGGGATTTAACTTAAATCATAAAACAATTATCCTAAATTCAATCTACAGATCTATCAGACTAACGCAGGCTTGGATTCTTTGTTCCCGCGGAAACAAAAATATCAGCTGCCTTCAGCTTTGAAATCAGCACCTAAACCAAAACATGAACCATGCGTACAAATATTATTCACAACAAAACACCAAGATTGCTAAATACCTTACCTTTTCACTTACCAGATTAATTCCGCGTTGTTGTAAGAAGTAATTTAGACATGAAATCAAATGATGCTTATGTTTTTAATAAACATTTAACGCGTTAAGTTATCAATGTCTTCTGGATAAACCGCCGCGCGAATCGTACAAAGCCTTACTACACTGCGGAAGTGATGATATCCATGCGCGTGTTAACATAGTACATCCTACAAAACAGATGTCGTTAGCAATGTCAAATGTGTACGAATGTATACGCATCTTATATTTTGATATTGTTAATAGTTGTAGTATTTGCAAAATTAAAAACTACTGTTTGGATCCAATTTACCTAAAACTTACTGCCAACGTTCTTTGTGCTGGTTGTTTTCGGCGCATTGAGACAGAAAGTTTGAATCGGGAATGAGATAGGCGTTGATTGGCTAAGAGAACGGTTGTTATCCAATATTTCCATATTTAGTAGCAAAGGTCACGGGTCAATGCGTAATAGTGCGTTTACACACGCTTTCAACGGTGTTGTTGTTTTTGTTGCTCCTTCTATCGTGCTACGGCAGCTATTGCAAATAATTAACAGGTATGTATGCACTTTCCTATTGAAGTTGACTCCCTTGATCTTCGCTACAAAATTATTCCGGTACACTAAGTTACATTTACACAAACTAAGTGACGGATAGGTGTGTCGTCGATTTCAGTTTGCACAGTGGCGCGTTGGGCGCGAATCGTTGGAGTGTGTAGTAATTCTAAAAATAGTGTGAACGGTAAACAGAAAAATGACAATTCAGTGTTAGGTAATACAATATGGCATGTGTAGGGGGAGAGGGTGCGAAAGCGGATCCGTTGTTTGGTCATCGTGGCATTATGATCAAAGGATACACCCATTTCCTCCACTGAAGCAAGCTGTTTTATTTTGTCGTTCGTGATGTACATTTTGATACTTGCATGAGTAACTTGAGGGTGAAACTAGGTCAGCTGTATCAAAATCAATATATCCAGGAGGTTGCTGGAAGACTCAACAAGGTAACATATTGACTATGTAGAAGCACTTATAGGCGTATTGAAAAGTTGTCTTGAAACTTCATGTTGCAACTATTAATTTTAAAAAAGGAGCATTAATTATACATATGACCTGCCATTGGTGTTAGTTCAAAAGCATCAGCTGTCAAAGGTCAGTGTCAAGGTCTTTGAAATAAGTAATCACTAGATTCTGGGGAATTTCAAATTTTTCGGATGCATTTGTGTTTAGAATAAAACGATAATTATTTGCAGAACAGAATAAAAATAAACAGTCTTTCATTTGTATTTAGATCTACAGAACAATTGCAAATACCTCTATAGCAAACAAAACCTAAGGCAATTGTAGTAATTTACTTCTTAAAGATTAATACAGATACATTTTGCATTAAATAATACTAAACGTTTAATTTGTATTACTGGTAGATGTGTATATGTCTACTGTTCATCAATCGTAAGTCACTATCATGATTATCAGATTGCAGTGTAGCTTGACACACAAAGAAATGTTATCAGAAATAATCTTTATTCTCCTTTGATGAACTGGAAGACAAACATAACTTTACAAACAATACCACAAGCTAAACATTGTTTGTTTTACAAGAAATGATCAATTAGCAAAGTGGCACTCATTGTATCAGCTCACATGCAGGGGTGGAAATAACATTAAAATTGCTAGTGTACTCCGGGTACAGTGGCACATGTAAAATCACTTGCCCTGATAATTCTTCCACTATATCGGCCGATTTTCTTGTTGATTTTTTAAATAAACAACATAATTAACATTGGAAAGTCAACTGAACACTGGTACAGTGTGACATACGGTGACTTAAGTTTTACGCCGCTTTTAGCAATATTCCAGCAATATCACCGGGGGACACCAGAAATGGGCTTCACACATTTGGCCTATGTGGGGAATTGAACCTGGGTCTTTGGCGTGACGAGTGAACGCTTTAACCACTGGGCTACCCCATCGCCCAATAATAAAGAGATAGCATTAAGCAATAATGATGAGTTGTATGCGGAGATATATTAATTGACATTTCGGAATCAATCATATTAATAGAACTATTTTCTATCGCCATATGACTTGTATCAGAGACCATATACCGGGTATATAGTCTCTGCTTGTATTATTCTGTTACAGTATACTCTTGTTGTGGCAGAACTGGTATTGTGATGTAGTTGATAATGTCAGTAGCTGAATCTTTAACTGTAGAGAACTGAACTTACATTATACCAATAACAATAGGCAAACATAATCCTGACAGATGTACACGGTATCATCCCATGAGACAGACCTCCCAAAAGACAGACCGCTTAAAACAACACATTTTAATGGTTGGTTGCATAAGGCTTAATTAAGCTGTACCCTTGATAATAATGGTATGTGCCCAGATAAAATTATATATGAACTATAGTTTTATCAATTCATGTAATGAATTATGATTTTTAAATTAAGACATAAATTAAGGCATATATCATATGTACATCACCATATATTTGCCAGATCACATTTACTTGTGAATATTATCAAAGACAATAATTTATGTACATGTACCTATCAAACATCTGAGACCTGGGCCATATTATTTTACATCACATGTTTGTCAGTGAACAGATAACACTTATTAGAAGTCACTTGAACATCATTTTCTCCTTTCACCTTGCTCTTGACATACAGGTAGCCATCTAGAGGGTGATCGGAAAAAAGTCATAGGAAGAAAGTCATGGGGAAAATAACTATTATAAGACATCCTGTTCTCCAGTTATATACTTTGTTTATACTGAATTTTATAAATACTATTTCACTTTCATCTTCGGTAATAAAAACATCGGTTCTATTCTGTTCTGTTTAGTAAAAGGATTAGTAATATGTATTTAGAAGGGCACAGGGGATAGGAGTGTGTTGTTACTATACTCTGTAGTGACTCTGGGTCAGCTCATTAATTAAGTAGGGGTGGACAGCATGGCTCAGCTAATTAGTGTACTCATTGAGTCTGTCTTATGGGAGGTCTGTCTTTTGGGAGATAACCCTGTGCACATGAAAAAATAACTGTGCAAGAGGTCTTGCCATGCACACCTATTGCCACAAGATACCAAAATGACATGTAGTATACATTACCCCCCAGTGTTAATCTCGGTGGTATTGTGCAGTGACACTTGCTGCTCTATGTACAGACTCTACCTGATCTTTGTTGGGAATAAAACTGGTCCTTGAAAACAATTTTTTATTAAACAGACCCTAAATTTGTCTTGAATAATGTATGATAATTATTAATTACGCTAAAAAATAATAATTGAAGAATGTTCTAAGAAAAGTGACAAAATTACCATTAATTCCAGCAGAGTGGACTTGGGGACACACGCTTTTGTTAAAACCACTTGTTTTAATGTTTGTATTTAGTAGTGATAGGAATAGGAAACGAAATCCACTATTATCGGAGGACTTGTGGTGAATGATTATCGATTATAATTGAAATATGTACATTTTTAATGTAATCACCAATTTTAAGGGGTTTTCCTCAGGTTTTTTCTAATTAATGTTTTTGTATAACTAATACTGTCATGCAATGAAATGCACGCATGCAAGAAAGACACTGGACGGAGCCTAATACTATATACCCTGCTTCGCGCTAAACGCGCGCCGGGGTATATAGTATTAGGCTCCGTACGTACGTATGAATTGGTATATCTTAGATTGACTAGATTCTTTTCATATTTGGTACCTAGGTTCATCACAGTATGAGAAAGGTTCCAGTGAGGTTTGTTGACCTTGACCTTCATTTCAAGGTCACAAGGGGACTTTAACGTTTTACCCTTGTCAGCGAGATATCTCAAGAACCGTTCCCTGGATTTTCTTCATATTCAACACCGAGCTTTATCTAGGGAAGGCACAGGGCCCAGTCGATTTTGGTGACCTTCAAATAATTTTCAAGGTCACAGTGACACTTTGAAGATTTCAGCATGTTAACATGCATGTTGAGCTTGTCAGTGAGATAGCTCAAGAACCGTTCACTAGAATTTCTTCATATTCAACACCAAGCTTTATCTAAGGAAGGCACAGGGCCCAGTCAGTTTTGGTGACCTTTACACATCTTTCAAGGTCATGGCAACACATTGAAGATTTCATCATGTGAAGCTTCATGTTAAGCTTGTCAGCGAGATACCTCAAGAACCATTTACTGTATTTTCTTCATATTTGACACCAAGCTTCATCTAGGGAAGATGCAAGGCCTAGTCGATTTTGGTAACCTTCACATAATTTTCAAGGTCACGTCGACACTTTGATGATTTCAGCATTTTAAACTGCATGTTAAGATTGTCAGCAAGATATCTCAAGAACGGTTCACTGGATTTTCTTCATAGACTTTCAAGACTTCCCCTGAATGTTTTTCAAAAAGCAATTTCTTTATTACTAATTTTGCATATTTCATACACTAAGACATTCATGTCAAGGTCAAAGTGACTCTTGAAAATATTTGTGCGTTTGAACAACTACAGAGCAAGATATCAAGAGAGGTTGACTGGTCATGTTTTTGTTGACATTTAACTTCATTACTTTTTAAGTTTGATTTGATAATTTGCGGCGGGTGATTATGTCACCTTAGTGACAATGCTTGTTAAACAATAAAAGGGGCTGAAATTTTACGCATAGCTTTACGTTGTTGAGCGCATGTTTGTTCATGAATATCCATCAAATTTAATGGTTAGTTTACTTCATTCAAGTGTTTTATGCTAAAAGAACAAAATTCAGATTAATCAAACATATGTTTTTTACAATCGATAATTATTTTTAATACTTCTTTCGATCAATTTTCGATTATTTTTGATCATCGGAACACCACTAGTATTTAGTGATAGAATAACATCTCTGTTACTGACAGTATTTTTAACAGTCGGTCACTGTGTCCGACGACCTCTTAATTTACCGGTCCTGCACAAAATCCACCGGTCACAAAATATGATTAAAAAAGCCAATGAAATTGAATAAAAGAATGTATTCACCTGCTACAGCTTTCTCTTTCTAAACAATCGGATAGCATTGTTATTTTGCGTGATTTTCCATGACAGCAGTAATTATAGTGATGTTTCGAGGTACAAAATACATTGCGTATAGCATAATGAATTTAGAAGGAAACCTCATCTCACACGAAAATCGCAAGTGGCCAGTTCTATTATTAGAGGATTATTTTAGCAATTTTATTTCAATTTTGGTAACATTTTAAGCAGGACAAAATGTAGTTTTGGTATTTTACCGGACACGGTGACCGGCAGCCTCCAAATTTATCAGTCCTGGGTAATTTTTACCAGCCAAAATCCAGTATATACTGGAGAACAGACACACTGACTGAGTGATCAAACTTTAGAAATATATATGATAGAAAGGTTTGGCATTAACATAACAGGGGACATGAAATGTATTCCAATATCATAACTACTCACATGTGAACGTATGTGTTTTATTATGTCCTTCGCAGGTGAGTGTGTGATGCCTATACTTTGAACCATGCCGAGCAGAAGAGTAAGTGTCATACAGAAGTCGGCATCGTCCAGCAGAAGCAGCAGGACGACGACTGTCATCACATCATCATCTCGTGTGACTACTCTGGTGTCGTCAAGCAGGACCAGCCCCATCACGAAAAAGGAAATGTAAGTGTTCTTATGTTATTGATAACTATTTTGAGTTCAGAAATATGTTATTCTTAGTGCCGGTTTATTTTCAGAAATATGTTTTTCTTAGTCTCAATTTATTTTCAGAAATATGTTATTCTAAGTCCCTGATGCATGCTAAGGGGATGCTGTATTGGATATATTTATCAACTAACACTAATAAATGAAATATACCTTAAAGCTTATCAAGGCTAGGATATATACTGAACATCATAAGAAACGCAAGTCTGGGTTTTTGTCAAGATTTTAGGCAGAAGACAAAACAAAATTATATCTACTGTATATTACCATAGATAAGCCGATCTCAGAGATAAGCCGACCTCTAACTCGACCCTTAAAATCAGTATCAAAATGGTATGTTTCGCACATAAGCCAACCCGATGGGGTCCTAATCACGGTCAACTCTGACCACAAGACAACTGGCAGTTACCGTCTTGGGTGTAAAACGTAAGTATGTTTGGTGAGAATAGTATCTAATAAAGATTTTACTGACCTCTAATGTGGGAACCTGTGTTTGTTTTCTTTCTAATATGATAACAATCACTGTTGGTATTAACAACAAGACGGTAATTTTACTCAAAATGTTACAAAAAGAATGTTTATATTAATTGCAGTGAAATCGTGTGTCCCTCTGATATTTATAAGTTCTGCCCACATTATTCGCTGCAATCACTATCATATTGCGTCTACTCATGTCTCGAAATGAAGTGCTGTTGACAGAAAATGGATACACATACATATTTTGTTTCGCCAAAAGTCATATTTAGTGTAGCTGGACGATCACATGTCAACAAACTGTTTTTGCGGTGGAAATAGTGAGATCGCGTGAAACCTCACTGGTGACAGGTCAAAATGTTCCATGCATAAAACTATCCAGCAATACACCAGAAAGCTGTCGCATAACCTTAGTTATGATTATAAATATTTTACATTTATAGAGCAAAACCTGCAATTAAAGTGACACAATGCTAGAATATATTTCTCTTCTTAAAACAATAGTCCCTGACACTATATTTTTCCAATCACTGCATCAGAATTAATCTCGTATTATTATCCCCTGCAACACGTTTTGCGGGGGGTATTAAAATGGACTCCGTCCGTGCACATTTGTCTTTTCCGGAGCAGAACTCTAAAACCGTTAATTATTTCTTCACCAAACTTGGCACATAGATAGATCTGGTGGTGTACTGGTGCCTTTTGGTAGTTTTGGAATTCTGAATAAAATATTTTTGGCGTTTCCATGGCAACAAGTTTGACTAAAACAGAAATTAGTGGTAGTGCACTTTTCCGGAGCAGAACTCTAAAACCGTTCAATGTTTCTTCACCAAACTTGGCACATACATAGATCTGGTGGTGTACTGGTGCCTTTAGGTAGTTTTGGAATTCTGAATAAAATATTTTTGCAACAAGTTTGACATAGGCTGAAATTGGTGATAGTGCTCCTTTCTGGAGCAGAACTTTAAAAACCTTTTAATACTCTCCTTCCACTTTTTTATATACACACCTAAATATTTGACATAATCATAACTCGTAGACATAATCCTGAAGAGTATTTTGCCATTGCGGGGGATATTGATGACTTTGTCTTCTTGTTGGGTATGTTTTAACTAAATCACCAGTAGGGGAACGTGTGCACTGCACAGCTGATTGCCATTTCCAGCGCTGTATTCGAGACAATTACACACAGTAATCTTAGTCCCTGTATATAAGACAATGCCTAGCAAAAACAAATTAGAACTGAATGGGTAAATAATCTTGTCTAGTGATGGTTAATTGCGAAGCTATATGATGTTGTTTTCTTACCCCCTGAAAAATAGTTTGAGGAAAGTGTAGATAAGCTTAGCTAAGATTTATTATTTGAAAATCTCTTAATGTCAGATAAGTTTCAATTTGTTTGGTTTACATTGTAACATTTTGGGGTATCTATTAGTTGATTTATGATAAGAAGATTTGTATCCGATCATGAGGTGAACCAAATACAAACTTAACTGACTTTTTCAGTAAATGTTTTGGGTTGGGATCCCTTTGGAAAATATTTTTACAATCTTAAAAATATGATATCACAGAAATATGCGAAATAGTTGGAACAAATTTAATCGTAAATAATTAATGGAACTAAAGTATGATTTTGCAATCAATCTACAGGATGAACAGCTGTTTTCTACAGTTCTTCAGTGATGAGAAGCATGTTTCATGATTGTGGTGTTATCTGTCTGCAGCACACCAGTGAAAAGTCGGCTGTCCTCAGGGTCGCCATTAACTCCAGGATGGGTGTCAGGCAGTCTTGCTGTCTTTGAATCACCTAAGTCGACATCACCTTCACCTAAAAGGCCACGAACACGCAGGTTAGAATCCATTCGTGAAAAGCTGAAGAATTTTTTTTTCTCCAGAAATACCACAGTTTGTAGGGTAAAATTTGTGAATAACTTTTTAGGTCAGACCAATTTTATTTCTTGTTTTACGGATTTTTGTCCTCAGAAAACCTAAAGGCAGGAAGAAGAAAAAAAATCAAGTCAGAGTGATATTCCTTCTAAATACTAAAAGTAGATTACTTTTGGCAATTTATGAAGTGGGGCCAAAAAATATTTCTTGCAGGTTTACATATTTGGCCGTTAGAATTTTCTTTTTTGAGCAGGGAAAAATTATTGTTATTTTTTTTTATCATTCTTTAAAAAATACGACCGGCGCATCCGTAAAACAAGAAATAAAATTGGCCTGGCCTTATGTTATAAATTTGAAATTGTTTTCATTTTGATCAATATTTGATAGTTAAATTTGTCTGGTGCTGGTATTTCTTGTAAAGTTTAAAGTTGTTTTGCATGTTTTAGTAGCCAGACATTTCTTTTAGTATTGATCTGTAAATTTTCTCTGCCAGGTCATCAGTGTACACCAAGAAAACTGTAGTGTCCAAGATTCCTCAGAGGTCCTCCAAGGCTGTGAAGGGAAGCAATGTTTTCAAGATGCCCACTGTCTTCTCCCCACCTGGGGTCAAGACAAGAAGCAGACGGTCTTCCATATTTGCTGGGCAAGCTAAGAAGTCACCCTTGCAGTCTGCTTCTCTGTCAGTCCGCGAAATGGTGGAGATTGTTAGATCTTCCTCAATGGAAGAAGAAGAAACTGAATCACCAACCCCAAAACGGAGGATTCTGAAAGCGCATAGGGCTTCCTCGTCAAAGAAGCAAACATCTACAGCGACTAAGAGCACATCCTCAAAAACATCTTCAGACTCTAAAAATGATGTTTTAATTTTGTCTTCACGTTCTAGTCGTTCTAAGAAATCCAGCAGAAAGTCTCAGTCACCCAGTAAATCTCCATCAAGATCTAAGAAGAGGCAAAGTAAATCACCGGCACCTAAAGCGAAGACAACACCAAAGAGAAGTTCAAGTAATTCTCAGAAACAATCCACAAGATCTACAAAGAAACGTTCAAGAGATAAAGAGGAAGAGGAAGATGACATGGAAGTTTCATTTCAGTTTGTGACACCCATCCCATCACCTGCCCAGAAACGGAGACGTGTGGTTGTTAGTTCATCAAAAACAACAGGCAGTAAATCAAATTCAAAAACTCGACAATCTCAAAGTCCCAAGAAAAGACTGTCAGCATCACCATCACCTTTGAAAACATCTTCAGTATCGAAGAGGTCAACATCCAAGAGACTACTGGTTCGAATAAATGGATTGAAAAGCTCTGGATCCCCAGATTCTCCAGTTTCAAGCCGCAAAACATCTGTGAAGAAAAGTGAAGCTTCTAATCCATCCACACCACGCCGACTTGAAGTAACTCTTCATGACATGAGCAGTTCCCAGTTATTAGCAAGTTCCAGTAGCAAGAAAGCAGGTAGTTCAAAGAAAGCAACATCCTCGTCAGCATCTAAGAAGTCCCCCAAATCAGTTTCAAAGAGTAAGTCAAAGAAGAAGAAAAAGAGCTCTACCAGATCATCAAGTTCAACAAAATCATCCAAGACACCTTCAAGGAAATCTGAAGACTTCAGGAGTGACTTTGATGCTTCCGATATATCTGTCACAAGTCTTGCATCAACTGAAAATGAAACACCAATTACACCACCTAGAAAAGCTTTGGTCAAATCTAGAAGCAGATCTCATTCCCCAAGGAAGACTCCCAAGTCAAGCTCTAAGCGGAACAGTTCTAGTAAGAAATCATTACAGTCATCTAGCCAATCCACTCCGGTTAAATTTCAGAAGACACCTTCCACCTCAAAATCTAGTTCTAAGCAGAACAGTTCTGGTAAGAAATTATCAAGATCATCTAGCAAATCCACTCCAGTTAAATTTCAGAAGAGACCTTCAACCTCAAAATCTAGTTCCAAGAAGAAATCCTCCACAAAGAGATCTGTCAAATCTTCCTCCAGGTCAACCAATGTGAGTTCCTCAAAAGCCAGAAAATCCCTTGAAATCACAAGTTCATCTTTCTTGTCCAAAGAAATTAATACAGACTCTTTATCTGGCCCAAGAACTCCTAACTCTGTAAACAGAAAATCTCTGTCTCGATCTTCTCTTAGTTCAGCAAAACGATCATCCACCGGTTCTCGACGGCAATCATCTTCAGTCAAATCTGGACAGAAGAGGAGGTCTGTAGCATCGCCTTTGACCCCTAGTATAAAACTGTCTACAATCTCCTTCACCTCACAGAGCAAGAGTAAAGCTTCACCCAGAAATGTGCTCCAGAATACATCCAGGTCTTCTTTAGAAGCAACATCCTCAAAAAGAAGATCAGTTGGAACACCACAGTCATTCACAAGTTTAAAATCAGGGAGGGGGTCTGCTAAGAAATCTGTTGAATCTGTAATGTCTACATATAGATCCACCGAAGGCTTTACACCTGTAGTATTTAAATCTGTTCAGAAACGCAAGACTGCTCTTACCCCCTTTTATGAAAGCCTTACAGCCAAGAGACGGCGTATAAATGACAGTACTGACATGGTTGACAGTCCACTGGTTTCAAGCACACCTGTAGGCAGACTGTCGGTTAACTCCAGTCTCAGGTCTTCCTTTGGAAGTGCTGTCCGCTCAAGCAGGCAGAACATTTCCAGAACATCATATAAGTCCTCAAGCACCAGGGGTGGATATGGAAATGAGGACAGCTTCTTGGATGGCTCCTACACGTCAAGAAAGTATAGCTACTCCAGGAATGGAGAAGATGATGAAGAGGAGAAAGATTATGAGGATGATGAGATGGTTGGAGAGGAGTACAGCACCAGGTACATATCGTCAAGTGGGGACATGGAGGTCGCAACTACCAAGTCCAAGTCATGGTGCTCTGTCATGTGATTCTAGTGATCTCATAAAGGGCTGCACATCACCCAAAGTTTCTCCATGGGATACAACACTAGTCTTGTTGGGACTCAGTTTATCATTGCTATTGGTCTTTTGTACTCAATTATAACCAGTAGTAGAATAGATCCTGCTTTTACATTAATCTAATGGTGTTTTTATTTAACCATGTCCATGTTAGTTTAACTTTCAAAATATTCCTCTACTGCTGAGTGCTGACAAGGAAATATTAGTAGGAGATACTTGGTAATGGTATGTATTCTCCAGTATAGAAGTAAAACCAGTATAAACATTCTGTCAATGGAAAGTAATCCATTTTGTGGTAGACGTTAGGGGTAGCTTGGACATGAACCTGTGTGTGAGATGGAGGCCATTTCTACAATACAGTGCCAGGACTACAGTCTGTGTTTGTACAAGGCAGTACTCCAGACAGAGGTCTGACGCTTCAGGAATCCAGGTAGAGGCATAAGACTTCTTGACTCCAGGCCTAAGACTTCCTTTTGAACAAGGCTCCCAGCAATGACTAGGTGGCCTAATGCAACAGTAATACTCTGTATCTAACATAGCTGTAGCTGCACATATGTATACATACAGTTAGCTATCATTGTATGTACAGCTAACTATAGATGCGTCTTCAGCAACCCATGCTTGCCACAAAAGGCGACTATGCTTGTCGTAAGAGGCGACTAACAGGATCGGGTGGTCAGGCTCACTGACTTGGTTGACACATGTCATCGTTCCCAGTTGCACAGATTGATGCTCATGCTGTTGATCACTGGATTGTCTGGTCCAGACTCGATTATTTACAGACCGCCGCCACATAGCTGGAATATTGCTGAGTGCGGCATAAAACTAAACTCACTCACTCACTCATTCACTATAGATGCATTTTACTCCATGTTCTGATTATTAACAAATACCAACTGCTCTAGACACTGGTTCATAGCATTTACATATATTTCTGAATTGTACCTACTGGTGTTATGACGTCATTTGTGTAAATGAAAAATTGGTCAGTCGGAAGCAAGACAAGAGTTAGGAACTTTCCAATGTCTTATTGGTCCCATTACGCGCGTGTATATTCTTTGGTGAAAACATTTCCCTTGTTGGGATTGAAATTCTGGTTGACTCAAATGTTGTTAAGTTTGTCTCACCCTGTTGCCTTTCCTTAATGACTATGAGTGCATACACTGTATATAGCTTGTCATACAGGAGTCACCTTATTGTAATATAGTAGTTCAGTTTCATGTTATATTATTAGTACTTTGTTATAGAAAATAATTATTTCTTTTATGTCTATGTTCGATACTCACCTTTTATCTTCTGTACTCATTTTGAGTCTGTTGTTTGATTTTAAACAATACACATATAACAACATATTTATTAGATGAACAACTTATATCTAATATATATCCCTGCACTTGTTTCAGATTAGGATTTTGTCAGTGCTATTCATTATTTATTTAAGTCATTGATCATTTCATAAGAGAAGTGACACACTTCGTGAATTTGTTAAGACATTCACTGCTTAATTTCTGTAATTAATTCTTGAAAAATGGCATGGCTTCCCTGTACATACAGACAGGAAGAAAGAAAGAATTTGATTGTACCTGGTCAGCTAGTACCAGTGGGACTTGTTTATCACAGGTTTATTGTTTAGTAAACGGTAATGTTCCAAAACATTTATGCTAACTGTGATGGGTACCCAATGCTTGGCCTGTTCAATTGTAAGGTAAATATTGTTGGTTAATGTTTGTGAACAGACTTTATCAAGGTTCTGTAACCCAAGATGACAGTTATACCAAGCAGTAAACAATGTAATCACAATGTCACATTCAGCTCTAATAATCATTATGACTGTAAGATTAGGTTGTTTGTCTCTTGTCCTAATAGGTGAATGTGGTGAATAGAAACATTACCTAAAATGTCACTAACCCGCTGTCACTGTTACTGAGTGAAAGCCCCCTGTACTGCTGCTCCTGTGTCGTGCTCCCGAGACAGGTTGTTATGTAGATTATACCAGTAGCTGTTGTCTGTGTAGTTGTCTCCGTCTACTCAAGTAGATATTAGTGTAGTCAACTGGTTTGTTGGTGTTTGGGGTTTTGTTATGGCTGAGTTTGTTGTGTGATGAAAAGAGGTTTGAAGATAAGCTCTTCAAAAGGCAGCTTGTGGATAATCACCTTAGGTAGTCTGTGACTGTAGCAGGGATAGACCAACCCCAGCATGTCTTGGCATCCTGTGGGTCATAGAGGCTAAACCTTTTAGCTTGTGTTTAGATGTTATTAAGTGGGCTTATTCCTTGTTACGTCTCTATCACTGATGTCAATATCACTTGAACACTGCATCCTTCATAGAAGTGTTACGTGTTATGAACATAGGATCTGTGACTGACTGGCTTAGATTGCCAAGACTTTCTATGTTGTCAATGAAACAGAATAAGTTATCAACATTGGTTTATTCAGCAATTGTTTGTGAATCTGCTGTTATGTATACTGAGGTTTTGGTGAAAGGTGTCATATTTTGTAGCTTTGGATATATAAAGCATGTTGAGATGATCTGGTAGCTTTCCCAGTTGTTTCATTGTATTATTACCCCTGATAGCACGGATGTGTGTTGGTAGGTGTTGCCTCTTGCTGTAGGTTACATTGTGATTAAATCCTCAGGGCATCAGATTCCGTTGTTGATTTCACCCTTGATCAGTTGACTTAAATACATATCACTATGTGTGTTCACTGCCAGATTATCATCACATGGGGCCTTAATAAGACAACTAAATTTCACTAAATTACCAGTTTAAAAAGGAAAAGAAAAGTTTAGCATGCATCAGATTTATCCCCAAACACAGCATGATTATTATTGTTCATTTGTCATTCATTGTACAGTAAGTTTCAAGGTTTGTTATACATAAACAGTTCTACAGGGAAGAGCCACCATTCAGGGTCAGCATTCATGGAGCTCCATATTGACACAGGATTGCAGACGTCATGTGTTATTGCACATATATTTGTATGCAAAATGTATAAGTAGTTGAAGAAATCAATGTGTACTGTGTAGAAACAGACTGGTGTTGTCAGTGTCCTTTCAGTTTTATCCTACGATTAGAAGAAGTTGTTTGTGTTTCTTTTATGAAACAGTGAAAATAGGGTGAGCACCTGACTATAGGTCTGGTTCAAAGAGGGATAGAATGAAAGTAAGAACTTGTATAGTCGATTTTGATGGCTACTGTTTATTAGACTAATCAAGCTGTACTAAGAAGAGCTTATTACACTTCCTTCATGAACTAGAACACAATTGTAAAACAAACATGTCCCTTTGGTGTACCAGAAACCTGAAAGTGTTTGCTTGTGACGCTAAAAGTCCAGGTTCGATTCCCCACATGGGTACAATGTGTGAAACCCATTTCTGGTGTCCCCCTGATATGATATTGCTGGAATATTGCTAAAAGCAGCGTAAAACCATACTCACTCTTTTCATTTTATCACTTTTGTAAAGTATCTTCTGCTCTCTCATGTTATAAGTGTTCATACTCAACATGACATTAGTTAGACTCAGGAAACGGGTGAATATGCTATCGAAACCCTGCCCTTTTCACTTTACAGCATACCTTAGAATAATCACCATCACTGCTTTATGTGTAACATTGTTGTTGTATATTTAACACTGTCAGAAAACCCTGCTTTGCTGATATGTTATTGTAATAGTGCTTGTATTTAACCACGGTGAAGACTGAAACTAAACAGTTTTTATGCTTAGGGGTGAAACGGGTACACCCATGCCACGGTTCGGTACGTATTGCGGTACACAGCTCTCGGTTCGGTACAATTCAGTTCGGTTCATTAACAATAAAAATTCTTCTTGGAGAAATCTTCTTGGAATTGGGACCCAAACGAAAGTGCCTTTACACGAACTCGTTCATCCAATCGAATTAGCAGGAGTTGTTGACAATAGCACTTTGGCACAGAAATGGTAGCTACATGAAGATGTCATCTAGAATTAAATAACATGGAATATTTGTGATGACCTTCCGAAAGTAATGTGCATAAGGTGAGTAAGATGATATTTTCGGTATGAAAACCGAACGTACCGTATCTTAAACCTGAATTTCGGTGTACCGAACCAAAAACAAAATACTGTGGTGTACCGTTTCAGCCCCTGTTATGCTTATTGGAAAAGAAACTGAACATTTGTTACGCTTATTTGTGATAAATGTCAGATTGGTGTTCACTGCAATGGGTATAAATCCTGTAAGATTAATAGTTTAGGACATGGGTGCGGATAGGTTTGATGGTATGAAGCGATTAAAGAGCTACCTGACACCTGGTTGTGTAGTCGGGTACCATGTGAATGTACTCACAAGACAAACTCTAGTCTTTGATGAGGTAGTAACCAGGGTGTTGTCTGGTGATAGCCAATTTGAGCTATGAAAACTTTAAAAATGTTTAGAGGTTGAATTTTAGCATATTTGATTTGAAAATATTGACATTGACTAATACTCAACTCTTTGTTAAATGTTTACTGATAATTTACATAGTGTTTCTTGATGTCCCAGAAGTGCTTGAACCTTTTAACACAGCAGAAATTCCGTCTGATGATACAGTCAACTTTACTAATAGATTTCTGTGAATTTTTGAAATTAGGTTTTCAGACAGTTTTAGAAGAAGATCTAAACTCTTCTTCTGTGTTGCATTGACTGTCCAATAAACTAATTTGAAGATTACTAACATTTGGGGAAATGTCTCAATTGTTTTACTATGACATCATGTTGTAATGGTAGTTTGGGTTTCTTGCCACCAACAATAGGCATCTGATTAATAGCACACTGAAATTTAAGAATGGTGTCAGCTAATACCATGGCTTGTTTGACCCAGAGCAGGTTAATTATAAACAAGGTTAAATATTCACATACAGAGACATCTACAAGAACCTTACCCTGTGTGTTATCGTATATACAGAAACATGTACAATAGACGCCTTTTTGGATGTCATACGTGCTGTGTAGGGCAGAATGGTTGATGTTGTCATTATGCAATGAAAGGTGCTATGAACAACAATGGTTTATGTCAGGTATATCTGTGCAATGAAATGTGCAGTGTACAACAGATTGTCTGATTTTATGAAAGGTGCTCGGAACATCAGGTATTGACATGCTATGGAATGTGCTGTGTTCAACAGAATGGCTGGCGTTGGGTAATGGAACATATCGTGCAGAACAATGGTTGCTGTTCAAAGAAATGTTCTTTGTACTACAATACGATTGCATTTGATATTATGTAACGAAACTGTGTGCAACAGAACGGCCCAAAAAGGTCTTTTATGCAATGAAACATGCCATGTACAACATAACCTTTCGGACAGGTCTTGTTATGCAATGAAAACTTGCTGTGTATAACAGCATGGTAGTCAATCAGGTCTTGTTACATGTTGTTGCGTTGTATATTTTATATTTCGGAAAACAATTTGTTCATGTTATCTTTTTCTTTCTTGGATTCTTTTAGACAAAGGTTTTATTTGGTGCAGAAGTAAATTCCATCCAGAAATAAATGTTACTCTAAGCACAGAACAGATCTTCTTGTATTTCTTTTTGTCCATGTCACATACAACACTTCCTATACATGTCCAGGGCGAGCATTTCGGTAAGCATTAGACCCAGGGCCCCGTTTCGCAAAGCTCCCGTAAGCCTAAGACCATGTAACTTTTCTCGTAGCATTCGTTCCTCCTATGTCACAGTATAGGAGTTACGAATGCTACGAGAAAAGTTACGAGATCTTAGGCTTACGAGACCAACTAGCGTACATATGTTCTGTTGGACAATATAGAACAGAGAACGCTAACCAAAGTGTTGCATGGACGTCTCGTGTACGACATTGACACCATACAAGTGCTGCTACTGGCCGGACAGTTTGCATCTGGGATCAAGTTTTTAAAGACTCTAATTAATCTATCATAACAATTCACCACTTACAGTTAACGATTTAAGCTTTTAATATTCAATTTATCTTGTATCTCCAATCGGGAGTATATTGAATAAACCTACCTACTTCAAAAGCCACTAAATATCTAAACATATTTCAGAAATCTAAATTATGAACAGGTCACACAAAATTTAATTCTCACCTGTATGAAACGAAAAAGCACCAAACGGGCACGTGAACATACTGCAATCAAATAGAAAAACACCCGAACAATTTCCCCTACACTTCAAACACTGAATACATATTAACAGTGAGCTGTTGCCCCATTTATCTTCGTTTATTCTGTAAGTGTACCGACGCCAACATATACTTAGCAGTTGGCAAATGCTCCTGAATATCATGTAAAAATAAGCAACATTTCTGTTTAGACATTTAGTTTATGCTTTAAAAAATGCAATGCATATGTGAATATTGTTTGTTAGTTTTGTTTAACGTCTCACTCAGCAATTTCCAGCTTTATGACGGCGGTCTGTAAATGATCCAGCCTGGACCAGACAATCAAGTGATTGACATCCCGAGCATCGATCTACGCAATTAGGATGCGATGACGTGTCAGTAAGGTCAGCGAGCCTGACCACCCGATCCCGTTATAGTCACCTCTTACGACAAGCATGCATGGGTTACTGAAGACCAATTCTAACCCGGATCTTCAGGGTCTTTAATGAAAGGGAAACACGAACTGACGGGAACGTGGATAATCAACGTTGAATAAACAGACGCATAATATATGGCTTATGATGCCATTTCCACACATTCAAGTCATTAAAATCAGATTTATTGCTCGCTACCTATATAAGGACAAACAAGAACTGGGATTTGAGGTGGTGGGTGTGTAGTAGCGGACTCGGCCCCGGTTGGAGGGAAAACACAAACCGAGCGACCCGACAGATACTTCTCTTTATTTGATGTAACTCAGTCAATTAACTTGTCTGCAAATAATGTATATTAAACATGCTATTAAAATATGTGCCAGATTACTTCCACAAGCCATACCACATGGTATAAATGGCATCATAATAAAAGGAACAATAGCTACAGGTAAACTAAAACAAATTAACTGACCCTCATTACAATGACTTTGGAGGCCAAAACATTACTGCCTCGTCAAATTACCTTGATATATAGTCAATATATACAACATATACACCTTACTTACCACTGTATGGCAATGAGCTGGCTTTTATATAGCGGTCAGTATACCTGTATTATCCTACAAATGGTAAACAATTATATCGCATAAGCAACAGGAAATCGACAGTAAAAGGACATGTAAATAATCTTGCCGCGTGTAATGACTCAGTCGTAATATACACACACACTGCATTAGCACGTGTAATTAGGTAATATTTAAACAGGGATTTATAGTTACCTTGATTATAGAATAAATACCATTACGTCATGAATTAAAAGAGAAATTATACCAGCTACAAAGTTGGTATAGAATATCTAAACATATAAGTATACTTGCATACTAATTATGAACAAGTTAATAACTCACACAAATTTGCAAGTTAATTTGTAAGCTAAACGAGAAATACATCTTAACCGTATCTCAGGACAACATTACAG
Source organism: Haliotis rubra (assembly GCF_003918875.1). Taxonomy (NCBI): domain Eukaryota; kingdom Metazoa; phylum Mollusca; class Gastropoda; order Lepetellida; family Haliotidae; genus Haliotis; species Haliotis rubra. Next base: position 479,114 of record NW_025767401.1, on the reverse strand, counting down.
TTAATATACTATTCACACTTTGCTGAGGATCAAATCATGGATTCAACAGAAAACTATGGTGTGGAGTGAAATTTGGTTTAAATATTTAAGGTTATTGTAAGCATGGATCCTAGGTTTTAGTATGTCATTTCATCTTGTGGATCCCATACCTGCTATTGACAGGTGTTGTGTACTTGTCAATGACTCGTTCCATGATATGCAAAATGGTTGACTGGTGCCATGAAAACCATTTTTATGGTTACTGATGTATCAAGTGCATAAGGTTAGATTAAAGTGACTGTTTGCCTAAAGAGGGGTTACCATATCATTATTTATCCAGTTTTAAATGGATACATTTCAAAATGTAAATCTACGTAAGTAAAGTTGTGAATATTTGTGATCCTTAACAAAGTGTGAGTAGTATACATTTATGCTATAATGTCTTTGACTAATTGATGTTAGTATAATGCCACCGAGTGATATAAGGTGTAAATTTACATACTTAGATTTGGACAGGATCCGTTCATCGAGGGTGGATAATTGTTATTGGTGTGTTAACACCAAAGCCGACAGTGTCGCCATTACGATAAACGTGGACGGCGATACACTGTCATCCCACACTCTCTCTCAAATCACTCTCACGCCCCCGACAGACCAACAGGAATTAGTATATGATAAGATAAGATAAGATAGAACTTTATTATCCCGGAGGAAACTCTTTTTGCTTCCAACGGTCTCAGAATGAATATACACACAATTCACAAAAATATACATGCGCAAAATGAATGGTGGTTACACACATTGCACAATAAAACTGACATGATTCAATATAGGTAACCACATAGGTAAAGAGTCAGAATACTTCTAGTAGTTATCACATGGTGATGATTCAAAACATTCGTTGCATTCAAGAATACTGGATGGTATGAAAGACTAGTTCTGTTTGTTTTGAGGGAAGGTAATCGAAAGCGGCGTCCAGAAGGAGGTAGTTCAAAATGATGAGATAAAATATGGGAACTATTGCCTTTTTGACAATCTGGCGCTAATAGATAATATAAAGGGAATATACTCGAAAGACACTCTGTATTAACAAGTTAGGTGTCAAACTGTGTATCGTATAGACTACGTTGTGACAATACGTTGCTGGGCCTAGATTTTCGAAGCTCTCTTAGCGCTAAGATAGTCGTAAGTGCCATTCATTAACATTAACTTACGACTATCTTAGCGCTAAGAGAGCTTCGAAAATCTAGGCCCTGTATTGTAAATAAACACCGTCTTAACATTTGTGGTAGGATGAATGGAGCGTACACAAACGTGGTGACTACGCCGTCATGACTTACAAAGATGTGACGTCACAAACAATATATGTACTTTTGGTGACGTCACAGTCTTGTGACATCATAGAAGAAAAGCTTAGTTACAAGGCGACCGTCGAGCTGATTGCACGCAAGAACTGCTTTCTTGATGTCTTTATCTTGAGCTTACTTTCATGCAATTTTTCCTGCAACCAAAAATGAGCGTTGAAAGTAAGTTTTGGCATTCTTAAACGTGATTTATTTGTTACTACTATTACTCCTGTAGAGAATCTGTATACATGTCAATATATGTACATTGGAATTACCTTGAAATTCAGCACCAGTCGGCCGATTCTCACGAAAACTGCTAACTCGTCTCAGTGACGTGTCCTACGGAAGAGATTCTCACGAGAGCTGGTAGTGGTGATGGATTCTAAAGGTTCTCATAAAAATATTACTCATACTCATAAATGATAGAAACAATGTATCTGAAGAAAATGTATATTCTTGAATATACATGCATTATGACACAAATCGCTGGTTGAAGTGCTTGTTGGAGCATGTGTATATTACACGTATTTGTACTGTGTTCAGATCAACCCAAAACGCCGTCTCTGTGTCCTCGCAGTGACCCGGATGTGATGTGTGTTTTCAACAACAGTGGTAGTTTTGAGCCGTCCACGTCCCAGAGTCAAAGAGAAGCATCATCCACAATGTCACCCACATATAGTTTCCCAGGGACAGACATTGCCGATGTTTCTGCTGAAGTTTTGTCCAGGAAGTTCGGTTCGTCTCAAGGTGGTGCTGGAGATCGTGCTCACGCTCCTGTTAAGTCTCGTCACCAGAAGGCGCTGACTTGCCGACGGAAACACAGGACGCCCTATGCTTGGCTACACCGAGGTACGTACCATGAAGCATGGCATGAGATGAAAAGTCGGATGAACCGGAAAACGCATGTGGTCGATTCCAACGAAAAGTGTACACAGCTTGGTACAAGGTGTCCAAAATATAATTGCTTGCACCTTGTAATTCTTTTTACCAATGTAAAGTAAAGTCAACATATTTGCCTCTTATGAAAATCAGTTGCCATCACTAATCTCTAAAAGTGACAAGTTGGTGGATCAGTGAGGTAAAAAGGCTCATTTTTTAAATTACCTACAAATACCAACATCATACCTTGTATATCCAGATATTAGATGGGTTACATGTTGCCTAACATCCAAATTCACTGTTGTTCTGCATGCACAATATGTTAATGACTATAGAAACTCTGAAGCCATAAATGCATAGGACATGTGAACGAAGATTGTTTACAACCAGTTTAAGGCTTTCTCTTTGTTTTGTCTCAGTGTATGTCGGAAAGTAGCAATGTCATTTTAACTGATGGAAATATACTTCTCGTCAAAAGTATAGACTCACTAGAAATACTCACTATATGTTATGTGTGTGTGTGTGTGTGTGTGTGTGTGTGTGTGTGTGTGTGGTCACATCGAAGATTGATTTCTCCACCAACTAGGGGGAACCAACTGCAAACCTTATGCAGATGAATTGCACGAGGATTATGCATCAAATTGTTGAAAAGCATGTGCAAATATCGTACATGTGAACAGATGCGTTTTGGTGTAAAGTTTTGTTCTGAATTCGCCAATTTTCACTGATTTTTATCATTTATTGAACTCATGACAATAATATTTTCAACGTTACGAATTTGTTTTACAATGCATTAGTTCATGTGTAAACAGTACCTGTAAACAGTATGGAATATTTTGCAAAATTTAGTTTAAAACAGTCGCCTGAAGTAAGTGGCTATATTTACACTAGTGAGTCTAAACTGTTGATGAGAAGTATAGAAATTGAACTAAAATCATTACATCTGAAATTTTATTTACCAAATGTTTCAACTGACATTTGTATTCAAAGAAAGCACATCACAAATGTTCAAAACGCTTGAACTGTTACCATATACCATATAAAATTATGTACAGATAAACATGTCACTAAAACAATCAATACATTATACGTCTTACTGAACTATAACTCTGCTTTAATTACCCATATTTTACAAAGACAATTGCTATTAGATAGACATTTACAGAAAGTTTTAACTACAAAAAACGAGTTACCTACGAATAAGACATACCTTTGACAAATCTAATTACTAAACCCATGCAACTTACTTCTACTACAGTCTCAATTCTCCTATGTTCGCAAGTGCATCGGGGACAGCCCTGAACAAGACTTACAACTTCAAACACACTGACTGATGTTACCTACAAATTCGGAATGTTACCAACGAATACACGTTACTTACGAATCTACCGTTTATCCCGTGATATCATGCAAACTTTTATTTTATCACCAAGATCAACTTGTTTTCTGACTTTTCAATCAAAAAGAATTCATTATATATCACTATAATAAAGTCTAAACCAAGAACTGCAGTGCATCCCTGAATAGAACATTTTTATTGAACGCTCAGTTATGTAGCCATTTGGAATTCCAAGGAACCATTTCAATCCATTATTTTTCAGATTATTACCTGTAAGAAATATTATGTAACGCCATCGCATTTGAGTACTTTACATATTAATGCTGTAAAAAGTAATACAAAACATAACCTTGTGCTGCATTTACATAAATTGACAGTGTCATTGAAAACTTTATTCGTAGGTAACGCAAAAAAAAATCCACTTGAAAACAAATTACCAAAATTACGAATTAAGCCCTAGACAAAATCATTTCAGGCCTGAGGGGATTTATTCATGAAATATTTGGCAATCAGATTAATAAACTTCTGTTCATCCAGTGTAACTAGTATTTAACACACAACATGTTTTCAACAAAACATTTGTAAAATAACAGTCAAAATGAATAAAAATGGCTTTTTTTGTCTCCCATAAGCCTAATTTTTAATTAAAAATAGTCATGTTATATATGGCCCCGAATCGTCTCACTTGTGCCGATGTGATGGGCACCCTAAAATAAATAAAGGTAGTAATGCTAAAATGCTATGGGCCCAAACATGCTGTGTACACTTTTCGTTGGAATCGACCATATACTATTATTAAGGCTACATTTGAACACTTCAATGCCTGTTCTACAATGTGGCCTTAGCGCTACGACTATTGTAGGCCTCTGTTAATGGTATGGGTTACTATCAATTGAGTGCTGCGATCGTTTTATGGGACAGGGCCTTAGTTTTAAATGAAATATAAGTTTGTTAAATATGATAGCTGTTAAGTGTTGTTAAGTATGATCTTGTTTACCTAGATTTAACCCTAGAAGATGAATACAACATCGCAACTGTAGATGGCGAGGATCTTGACAACAGCAACTGCTCGAGGTGAGTTTCCACAACTAAGTGATGAAGTGATGGCTGCTACATCAAATAAGAGGTTGTTCGAAAAAGATGTTTTCATTTCTTTATTGATATACGTACAACATCAAGCTGGCACGCCCCGATATAAATGTATGAATAAAGTGTCAGGAATGAGAAAGGAAGTAACTCTTTGATTTGTCATTCCGTAATTTATCATTTCGTCGTAATGTAACCCGATCGACCGATTAAAAGGAGTGGAATTATTGTTCATTATGTATGGTCTTATCGCAAGAAGGGCTTCTTATACTTTTTAAAAGAAATGCATTGTTTTCGACCCATTATGTGGGGAAATATAATATAAGCAATTAAGCATCATGACTTCCTGTGTGTACTTCAGATCCCAACCAACAGCCAGAGCTGCTACGTACAAACCAGTCTTTACACCCCACTCCCGTTCATCGGAGGAACAGAGCAGATCACTTCAGCGAGTGAGGAAGGCATGTCGAGCAGATAGAGAAATACACTATACAGAGTATCATCTTCATGAATGGTACACCAATTTCAGCGACGTCAAGCGGCGAATCAAGCACATTTCCTATGTTGCCTTATTTGAACCATGTGCCGTCACAGTAACCGATGTTTACCACACCACTGTCACAGAAGACATAGGCAGGAGCCCAGGCACCAAGGCACGGAGTCTGAAGCGATCCCTGAGCTTGGAAGCATCCCATTACACTGATGAACATCATCTTCCTTTAAAGAAGAGAAAGAGATACATGGCAGCTTCCACCACCAACACTGCGGCCACAGGAAGTAGTAGGGTTGACACAGCCACATCACCTGCAGCTCGATGTGATCCACCATCAGCCAGCCAGGCTGCTCCTGTCATCCACATGGCCTCCGCTCCTGCTACTACTGCTGAACATCATCCATCGACAGCCTCCACATCCCCCTCTTCTTCACTGTCTAACCCGGGTAGCAGACGACACGCCATCAAGAGACATGCCACGTGGGATGACTGTTTGCCCTTGAAGAAAAACAAGACAAGTTGATGTTTCGAAGGTACTGTGCATGTGATATTCAACCTAGTCAGTGATGATTTTTTAAATCTAAAATTATCTGTAACTTAAATTGATTTGGCGACGTTCAGACCCAGTTTTTTTCTTTTAAATTCCACAGTGAAACCATATCTAACAAAACATCATCGAGGAACGAAATACTGTAAATGACACTTTAAAATGTTGATTGACAGATGCAGCTACGTGTTTTGTCTTTGCTCTGGTGCATGGCATGGAGTCTTGTTAGAGATACATGTAGTTTAATCACGTTCTGTGGTGTATGTATATATAATTTAATCTCGTAGGGCATGGTTATATTGTCACAACCAGCTTACATCCGCCATTATAGTACACATACGTACCTAAAGTAGAGTGAATATATCTTTCATTGTATACACATGTAAGAATTTCTTTACATAGAAAGGTTTGTTTACTTGCACACCTTTACATTGCGTACCTCGTCAATACTTCACGGTCTTGTTTACAGTACATTGCTTTGCACTTAACCGTTTTCTTATTTTCCTTTACATTGTGAGAATCGTTAATGCATGGTCTGCTTGACTCTTGTTCACACTATAACAAATAGTTAATTGTGTCTGGATCAGACAACCCAGTGATTGTTGTTATGAACATCGATCTACGGTTGTGATGGAATGAATCAGCGAGTCTGACTGTCGGATCCCGTTGTTGCCTCTTATGACATGGGTTGTTGAAAAACAATTCTAAACCGGATCTCCCCTCGTGTCGTTTAACGCCGCATTCAGCAATATGTCAGCTTTCACTCGTGTATGCAAGACTGACTGACTGACTGAGTTTGGATTTACGCCGCTTTCAGCAATATTCCAGCAATATCACGGCGGGTGACACCAGAAATGGGCTTCACACATTGTACCCATGTGGGGATTCGAACCCGGGTCTTCGGCGTGACGAGCCAACGCTTTAACCATTAGGCTACCCCACCGCCCCTGTATGCAAGACCGTGAAATAACGAGGATAGATTAGGAGACGCCATTTTCATTAATATCAGACTCTTGTTATTTTTCAGGTTGCCGATACGACAAGGAGGTTGAAATTCTTGTCCCCACACTTATATCTAATTAACTTATTAAAGATTGCTTTTGATACAACATGTAATACACATATTTGCGATCATGTTTTGTATGGATTGTTCTATATGTCAAGTTTGAAATGATTAAATGTCAACTTCTTTGCCACTTGTGTGTGTTGCTTGTCCGGGCGCTAGTTAGATATTGACATTATCAGACTAATGGTTGAACATGCTTCTGGGGTCTGGGTCGCTGGAAATACTTAAAGGTCACATGCAACGCAAAACACAACTTTGCAGATTCTGATACCTTTCGGTATGGACTTACCGAAACAAAGCGTCAAAAATGCAAATTCAACTTATAAAGTTGAAAAATAACGCGATGAAAAAAACCGCGCGAAATCGGAGTTCAAACGTTTCACTAATTTTCCCCAGACTTTTCTGGGAATACGGGTTTCAACAGCTGGGCTGCGCTCATAGCACGTGCGCAGTGAAATAGGTTCGCGCAACTTGGAAGCGGGCTGTCTGGTGAATACTCGGTGAAGGCTTTGGTGTGAGCTATTTTCATAATGTTTTGTTGATATCTCACAGGCACGAGCTTTTTATATGTTATGACAGTAAATAAACTGTTTATATAATTTCATTTGTCTATTTCACCACACGTTCTTCTTACCGAGTCACTTTCTCAGTTCGATACTTAAAAGCAATGTCATTATAGCGTTGACACAATTTCTAACTGTGATATAGATATGTCGCTGTCACAGACAAAACTCAATGTCTTGTTTTATTGACACCTGTGTGTCTGCCTTGCCTGTCTGCTAATGACAATAGTCAATACACAACTGCGATCACTGACCACATGCAATTTGAACTTAACACCAATCAGGCTATACACCATAAACAAAACGCATTGATTTATGGCCCGAGTTCGGTCTCTGTCACATTATGTAATTACACAGACAGGCAGGTGTGATACTTGAACACAAGACATGGTATGATGTCTGTTGGTCGCAAAATGTTATACACAAAAAAGGAGCATGTATTTACAAAACCCAACATCTCTATATATACACACACAATGAGCCGTGAAGGCGGCATCTGCTAAGAGCCAGCCGTTACACTTGAGTGCACACCCACCCGCTCTGACTGGGTTCGGTATCCCGGCTGCTTCGTTTCGAGGGAGGTAAACCCAAGTACAAAATATTGCACTTTTGATTTGCGATTATACGCGTATAATTTTGTTTATTTGTTTTTTCATAATGAGCAATGCATATTATATGTCATGAAGAAGTGATAATTGTGTTTTAATTATGTTTGATTTTTTGGTTGCATGTGACCTTTAAATACACATGAAGCTCTGAAGGGGTCAGGCATGCGACTGCTCTGCGAGGAGTCCTCTGTCTGAATGGCGGTAGGCCTCTATTTAATCTGATATTCTTGTTTAGATAAAAGAAAAAGTACTCCTCGTGGTAAAATGATCTGACTCTCTAGTGACGAAAATATTCCTTTTGGAGACATAATCCGACTCTTATGTGACGAGAATACAATCGTTTGCATTTCTAGATGAGTCGCACCTTTCTACACTCTTAGAGAATCATGACACCTTCGTGTGTGAAACACATCCATTAGCTGCCAATCGAACAGAGTTCCAATGTTGTATCCTGCACATATTCAATCATCACCGGAACCTGTGACTGTAAACGTTTACCGCTAATAGACGATAGTTTGTTGCAATACGCCGCACGCATATACATGCAAGTAGGACTATGTTCAGTTACGCCCATGTATACGTAGAACACATGCATTTGTGGATAAATTAGGGTAAAGATATGTGAGTTAGACACCCGCATGGTTCCTTGAAGTAAATAATAAGAAAGTTTATTAACAAACCATCACATAATATGTGTAAAACGATTAAGTAAAGTGATAGTTACTGCATAACGTGCTATTATATGGTAAAACGTTGGCACCACAGCTGCCAGTTATTTTTCGTAAATAACGGGAAAAGGTTTACAGTGCATATAAAAGAACTGATGCGCTAGTACTGTCATGAGCTGTCATTGCCACTTTTGAAAGTGGACGCGTGTCCTTGAGTGGAAACAATTTTGGGCCTCTCACACTCAAGCTTCATCGATCAATGAGCTTCTACTCCCCACTACTGGGAGAGTATTATACATGCAATGTCTTATGCTCCTACGTCGTGTTCTCCACTACTCTGGCTACAGAGGGTGAGTGGGTCTATGCCTATTTAGCAAAAATTCCCACCAGCCACATGGTTGAAATGGGTTTCTTACGTACATGGTATTAATTTGGGGAATCGAATCGAAGTTTGCGACTAGTGGAGCCAATGAACAAACCACTTGGTTACTCCGCCTCTCTTCTTCCAGATACATGTATTTCTTTTTACATAAATGATTTGATTTTTACTGCATGTCCCCTTTTTAATAACCCAAACCAACCAATCATATGCGGTGCCATTTAAAACACTGTATCGCGTTGAGTAAAACGCGTCCATTTAACTTACCCGCAAAACATATTTCATGTTTAAAAAAATTACTGAATGTTGTGAGAGTTGTTCACCATTTCCTGACCAAATAATGATAAAATACCCAAGTTTAGTATTTTATTACAGCGACACGTATGTATTGCATGGTTTGCTGTTTGATGCCGCACTCAGCAATATTCCAGCTACATGGCGGCGGTCTGTAAATAATCTACTCTGGACCAGACACTCCAGTGATCAACATCATCAGCATCGACATGTGTTGACCAACCAAGTCAGCGAACCTGACCACCAGATCCCGTTAGTCGCCTCTTACGAAAAGCATGGGATGCTGAAGACCAATATTCTATCCCTAACATACATCTGCCAATAAATGGCCACTGTCGGTACACTCGTCTCTTAGGTATAATAACATAGGGTACACATAACAATAGCAAGCAGGCTGTCGCTGGTGATGTTCATTTATACGAAAGTCGAAGTGAGGTGAGGTGAAATTAGATTTAACGTCGTGCTTGAGAATATTTCGCTCATAGGACGACGTGCGTGCGTGTGTATGTGCGGCTGCTTGTACTAGCCCAGACATCAACTGATTTCATAGTGCTAGCCAACTGAGATACCATGCCGCAGTGAAACATGAATACCCCACTCAGACACATTATACTGACTCCGAGCCGACCAGTACTTGTTGTACCCATTAATGCCGAGCGCCAGGCAGGGACCAACAAGTACCATATTTTAACGTCTTTTGGTATGACGCGGCCGGGGATCGAACCCGCGACCTTCCGCTTTCCGGGCGGACGCTCAAAAACCACTACACCACGGAGGCGGTCTATATACGAAAGTCGAAACTTCAAAGATAATAGTGAGTGAGTGAGTTTAGTTTTACGCCGCAGTCAGCAATATTCCAGCTATATGGCTGTAAATAATCGAGTTTGGACCAGAAAATCTAGTGATTAACAGCATGAGCATCGATCTGCGCAACTGGGAACCCATGACATGTGTCAACCAAGCCAGCGATCCTGACCACCCGATCCCGTTAGTCGCCTCTTACGACAGGCATGGGTTACTGTTCAAAGATTCATTCTAACCCGGACCTTCACTGGTCTCAAAGATAATAAATATTATATACCGACCACCCGATCCCGTTAGTCGCCTCTTACGACAGGCATGGGTTACTGTTCAAAGATTCATTCTAACCCGGACCTTCACTGGTCTCAAAGATAATAAATATTATCGTCTGCATATTCAGCTTCATTTGACTTGGCTGTTTGAGACATGATGCTTTTTTTTCAGAGACCTAAAATTATAAATATGCGTGATCTCTGCCTTTTCTGGGGTTCTAAGAGACAGACACCTAAATGATGACTATAGCTGTCATAGGATCGATGGAAACAACCTTCAACGACTGTAATTCTGTTTAGAGGTTAGGGTTATTTTCATCTCAGTTTTATATTATTTCACCTTTCCGCGCTCGCATCACGTGACCTAATTAGATATGGCAGGCAGGTACCCGGTATAATGCATCTGTATCGTATATAGTTTTTAAAGGTGCTGACTTTGCGATAGAGGAACAATATATAACTACTCCTGCCACAAACCACCTCGACTTAGCGTCCGCCGTAATGAGATAAATGCGAAACTGTGATTGGCTAGCTTGAACAGGCGCTACATCCGGGGATGTCAGTAAAGATGGCGGCCCCTTGCGATCTTCGTGGTAATATTTTACTTAGTCAGCTTTGTCTGTATAAGTTTTTTGTAAGGCTATAAACGTTCTGATTCCATTTCTCGTGTGTGATGATAATAATGGTCCCATCTGGTAAGGAGCCCAATCTAAATTTAAACTATATTTTTGCATGAACTGTGTGGCAGGTGTTCGTGTTTGCTGCAAGGAACATGCCCCTTGAATCAGTGCAAAATTGTCTTGTCAACACAGATAATATACATAAAAACCACCGTGTTTGTACACAAATCACCATCTTGTTTTCTCTGAATTTCACGAATGAGATTCAAGAGTAACTCAAATCAAGAGTCTAATTATACAAACCAACAAAAAAGCTGTACGGACTTGCTTATGGTTTCAGTAATAAACAGGGCAGATTCCCCGGGTGACCGGCGAGTTGGCCAGTTTAGTACATGTTATTAGCACGCTGAAGTATTTGAATAAATATGGGAGTATTGTTGTTTATCGTGCTCATTGTTTAAGTTGTAGGCTGTAACTCAATGTTTTGCATAGATGATAGTAAATGGAAGACGATGGTAACTGCAATTCAACAGTACCCCTGTGTTTATGAGAACAGTGTGTATGTGTGTGAAGTGGTCACCAAGTAATTGAGAAATCTGTACCAGTCTGTAAATGATTCAGCCAAATGCATACGCAATATTCACTTCCTATGACACCTTGGCAGCCCAAAATTGATATGACCCAAACTCTTGATTCAAACGCAATCAGTTCATACAAAGTTGATCGAAATGAAGGGCACCTAATCGCAAGCACACAAACTCAGAAACCTTAGCCACTGCAGCCTCCCCAGTGAGAATTTCCCAGTACCAGTTAGAATTGATCTTCAGTAACCCATGCTTTGTGTAACAGGCGATTAACAGGATCAGGTGGTCAGACTTGCTAACTTGGTTGACACGTGTCATTGTATCCCATTTGTGTAGATCGATGCTCACTGATCACTGGATTGTCTGTTCCAGACCGATTATTTACAGACTACCGCCATTTAGCTAGAATATTGCTGAGTGCGGGGAAAACAAAACTCACTCACACTTCAGTGATGGTAAGTGGTAACTGAATATTGTAGTTAAGGTTGCTGACTTTGTGTGCAAATAATTGGTTATAAATAGTAAATACAGGTCATAACTGTAAGCAGTGTATGAAATAAGGCCCGTCCGACCGCCCGAGACGGTCTAGATTTCTGATGGATGGTCTAAAGTTACAGCTAGACAGCCCGATGGTCTGGTAAAAAAATGTAGATGTTCCATACATCTGGGTAAATTCACAATATTTGGTCTGGTTAAATCCATTTTGGGCTGGTAACATTTTGAAGTTACCAGCCCTGATGTCTGGCTGGATTTTTGGCTTATTTCATACACTGCTGTAAGGTAATATTTTGACTTTGTGCTGTTTATAATCTGATTAAATTATACAAAGGAAGATGAAAATAGAAATTGTATGATCTACGACTAGTAGCCAGTGCCTCAAATGTATGGTTTCAGAAGTTTTAGAATCAACCTCTACTGTAAAATCAGAACCTGGGACCACAGATGATAAAATCATTGAATGTGACAATGAAGACACCAGACAGATGGAGACAGCATTATCTCAAGGTACTATGACTAAACACATTGATAGGTGACAGTATCCTATTACACATGCTTATTGTCTGCTGTTATATATACCACAATGGGGGCTACAGTTAGTTTGGTAAAGAGTACCTTTGTGTGCTGTGGGATGCCAATATCTACTGGCAACAAGTTATGAAATATTGATAAAATAGATCTAATTACCTATTTCTTATTAATCCCATCATTTCCAAATATGTATGGTTTAAGTTTTCCGTAGTGAACATTGAAGAAGATTTCTAAGAAGACTAGATTCAGTGAAACTGCTACCATTTTCTGTCAGTTCTGCATTATATTGTAATCTGTTTAATAGCATGCACTTTGGATTGTATCCTGTAACAAGGACTTGGATCATATTCCTGAAAATTAAGTGTTCTGTGTGTACAGAGACGTATATTGATGTGTTGGTTGTGTGTATAGAGACGTATATTGATGTGTTGGTTGTGTGTATAGAGAGGTACAGGTATACGGCTGTGTTGGTTGTGTGTACAGAGATGTATATTGATGTGTTGGTTGTGTGTATAGAGACGTATATTGATGTGTTGGTTGTGTGTATAGAGAGGTATATTGATGTGTTGGTTGTGTGTATAGAGAGGTATATTGATGTGTTGGTTGTGTGTATAGAGAGGTACAGGTATACGGATGTGTTGGTTGTGTGTATAGAGAGGTATATTGATGTGTTGGTTGTGTGTACAGAGACGTATATTGATGTGTTGGTTGTGTGTTTAGAGACGTATATTGCTGTATTGATCGTGTGTATAGTAGTGTTGGGAATTGGTTGAAATCTCACAATTGATTGTTTCATTACCAACGAACAATCATCGAAAAAAATTGGTTAGCGCCATTTTTTCAGATTTCCTATCCAGGTTGTTATTGCAGATATGTATGACATGATGCAACTTGCTACTTTAAAGTGATGACTAATATATCATGAACAGAAACTTCCCGGAGTCTTCAAGAAATATTCAGTCATGGCTTTTCAGTTAGTGAAGTGAGTTTTCTAAGAATTAAACACGTTTTCATGCCCTGACACTTCAACGATATGTTCCATTGTCAAGTATTTCAAAGACTAAAACAGTAGTTCCAAAATCGTTTGTGTTCGATTATGAGAAAATGTGATCGATTGCTTGGTCGTTTGGTCACTGCGATCAATCTTTGATTATTTCAATTAATCGGAACACCACTATTCTGTACCATGTTTATCATGTATTGTGCCTGTCCCGTCTGTTCCCTTGTGTCAGCCTTAGTCTAATCATTATTGTAACAAAGGAATCTTTCATACTAATGTTCAATACCCATTGTGTCATGCCCCTAAATAGGTACATAGGTGTATTATGTAACTATTTCAGAGGCTGCTCCGGTGCAGCACATGGAAGGGGAGACAACTCAGAGCACTTGCATCCAAACAGCTGAGGTTGGTACTGAGACTTCAGCCACCATGTGTCATGAGACCATGGAGCTGACTAGTGAAGAGACCCATGATATTGAGGAGTTGTTGACTGAGAGAGAAGATGAAGATGAGGTCACAATTTTACCAACTGACCCCCAAAATAGCTACCGTGTCCTCATGGAGGTTGGGGTGCAGGCTAATGACTATGACATAGAACGAAGGTCAGGTAAACTGCCAGCTAGACAGAGGATCATCCCAGCTAAGTTCAGGTATGGATTAGTGTCTTATCTGAATTAAGATAATCTTGAACTGAATTGTCTGGTCCACAAAATCATCGAAGGCTATCATAATATCATAAGTCTTTGTTTAGGGAAGGTAAGGGTGTCCTATCACAAAGATTGCTCTGAGGAAAGAGACACGGGCTGTTTTTGCAGGTTGCTATGATGTAAAGCATTAATGCTGATTATTTGTAAAAGAATGTTCACTTACTCATGAGATATCTGCATACTCTGTAGATGATTCTGAAGCCTATTTCTGGTGTGCCCTGCCATGATATTGCTGGAATATAGCTAAAAGCAGTGTAAAACTGAACTCACGCACTGTAGGTGGTTCTGGTGTTTGCAGAGACTTCAAGAATCCTGTCAACATTGATGAGGACACAGATGACTCTGACTTTGATCCAGAAACAGAGCTGGTTCCAGTCAAGAAAAAGTCAACAGGCAAAAGGGGTAATGTCCGTTCACCCGAAATATATAGATTCCTGTGGATGTGCTCTAAATGTTGTTTTGTATAATGATAGATATGTTACGATGACTGTGACAGCGAAGTGCATGATATTCAATATTTATACATGAAAGCGACTGTATAGCTTGCTCTCTGTAGAGCTTCAGTGACACCACATGGAGCCATACAGCCAGTGTAAACAAAGGATAGCTATGCAAAAGGAAATATTGTTTCGCGCTTTAGGATATTTTCTAAATGAAAGTTTAACATATCCATCACAGATATTTATCTGGATGTGTGGACTCATCAAAACTGAAAGAGATGAAAATCATGCAATATCTCGAATGGATTTTTTAAGATGTGGGGAAACCGATATTGGCTTGAGGCAGTGGTACTATGCAGGTTACATGGAGGTCAGGGTAGATGAGTGATATATTTTGTGACCAGGGACTCCTTTCAAGAAGCAACCTTTACTAAGATTAACCTTAACTCCCATTCTTTAACATTGCACTAAGGTTACCTTAGTGACTTACGATAACCTTAGTGCTTTGTGAAAGGACCTCCAGGAAGATAAGGAGGCTGCAATGTCAGGTCTGGCTGATTGATGCTCGTGCAGTCAACCACTTGCTGGACTCGGAGTCAATAGTTACAGGGCACCATGCTGTAGGATGCAAAAAACAAAATAAAAATGACTCACTCCCAAAGACTTTAGACACATCCAAATAATTAAATATCATGAAATCATAAGAATGATATTTTAGGTAACATTTTGTTTGTTTTTTATGGTGAAAGAAAATCTCATAAACGTTAAATGTGTATCATTTGAATTATGTTTTTATATAAAATGTATTTGTATCATAACATAGTCAAAAGAACTTTTGACCATATCATGCCAGATATGCCTACTGACCAACATTTTGTTGTGCAGGGAGGCCCAGGAAGACTGCAAGTGATCTTCCACCAGGTAGGTTTGTGTTGTCTTCAATTCAGGTGAAAGTGTCATTCATATTAGATGCAGGTCAAATGTAGTTTTATATCTGAAAAAGAATTACTACATTCAAGTGCTGTTTCATAACATCACCAGTTGCATCCACACATCAATGTTTTTGCTGTGTTGTGAAATGGGACAGCTTTCAGATTTTGACAGGCACTGGTGTGTTTTCAAATAACTATTTCACAAAGATTATCGACATCAGAAATTATTCTTCCGTGAATTTCTTTTATGTGGTCCCCTAGTAAATTCTTCTGGAATCAAGTGTACAGGATAGAATAAAAGGAAAGGATTCCTCGATACTCTTTCTCAAGACATTTTCAAGTATCATTTTCTTGAAGGGGTCCAGCTTTGAAAAGGTTTTCATTTGTTTTCTTTTAAATCTGGTTATGTCATTGTCAGATTTTCATGGTTACCTCTCTGTGTGCTTGAAACTTTATATCTACATGTATCTATAATGCACAAAGTTTAGAAGAATGTGTCTTTGTTCCAGCGCGCCTGATGTCAAAGAGGACAGTATTGAGGCTCTAGGGAGAATCATCCGAACTTCTACAGGTTTCAAGTGTCCTCGATGTGGCAAGACCTTCACTCAGAAAGGTAAGCACTACAAGGGTGACAATGACTTTTACTTGACTGAAACCAAAGCAAAGATCAGGGCTGCTTTCATAAGCATTCCTTATCTGTGTTCAAATAAAAATATTGATGTTTAATAATGTGTTCTTGTTTACATACATAGTGCTTTCTATTTCCAGGAAATCTGAAAGTGCACATGTGGACCCACACAACAGCCAGGCCATTTGCATGTGATTATGAAGGGTGTGGCAAGAGTTACCGTAGCAATGAGAGTCTCCGGCGGCACAAACTAGTTCATATGGGTATGTTCTATTAAGCTTTGCAGTGTTGATGAAAACTGTCCAAAAATTGACACCCAATATTAAGGTTCTTGAAATGATATATACATTTTTCCTTATCCTGACTCATGTATTATTGCTTGTCTCCTTCCTTTCCCGAACGTTAGTGGAACACTTGTATCTCCTTTTTTGAAGCTCCCTTCAAAAAAGCAGACGTAAAATCACTACTCACCACAAGTTGTCTCCCTCTCCGTTTGGCTCTACTGGGAGTTCTTCACAGACTACAAGGACTTTTTCTGCTGAAATCGTCCCGATGGAAGAGAGAGGCTTATATGATGAGCCGTTGTTAATCATCCCAGAGATACTGCATAAGAAAAGGACACAGGCCTCAGCAACGGTAACGTCAGCAACCCTCTCTACGCAGTCCGAGTTACCTTCTACACTGACAGCAGAGATCCATGAGGCACAGCGATCCCTGGACCATATCGCTACCCTCTCAGATACGACATCACTACAGTCGTCGCAGACATTCAACCCCCCGGGGCCTTCATGCAGCAATTCTCTCAACAAATGATGGAAATGATGGAGAAGCGCTTCACGCAGGAAAGAACCTTACATGATGGACAGCCAGGCGGCTCTCATGCCCAAGTCATCAACCTCAGAGAGGATCCAGTGCTGCACAAAGGACCCCACACTGATGATACATCTGAGAGGCCTACCAGAGGATCTAGCTCTAGGACTAAGAGCAGACCTACACAACATGACGTCAGCAAACCTGTGCGAAGGAGGGCACGCTCTTCAGAACCAAATAGATCGTCATCAGATGATGAGGCTAATGAAGAACCTTCACGCAGGCTACCCACTTCACAAAGAAAGAAACCTACACCTCCTAGAAGGTTTAGAGAGACGTCTCGGGACTCAGACCCTCAACAAAACCTCTCACCTGCGCGAAGGTCGTCTGAATTATCTTCAAGGGCATCAACAACACCACGCAGGTCGTCACGGGATTCACCACTTAGAAATATATTGCCAGGAAGGCGATCCCGGCCTAGAAGACGCTCACCTCCATGCAGGTCGCCATACAGATCTCCTCTTAGAACTACATGTAGTTCAACATACTCATCTCCACACAGATCGCCACGTAGATCGCCACGCAGATCTCCATGCACGAAGGATATTCAACGATCATATACCAGTGGACATGATACAGAGGACGATGGCGGTATCATATTTTCGGACTCAGAGATGAAATATTGGAAGGCTAATGGACTGGACCTAGCGTCACCCTCTAAGGAAGAGAATGAAGCATTTACGTACCTAATGAAGGACACTATCACTCTACCTCCAATTGACCCGGTCTCGGACGTACCAGAGGACCTGGACGCAGCCTTCAGAAAGGCAACTAAGTTCCAGTCTCCTAATATCCCACAGTTCAACGCAAAGAAGTTCTCACTACATAACATGGATCCCTTTATGAAGGCACAAGAAATAGATGAGAACTATAAAATCATCAACGACTCCCGGACCAAATCTTACAAGATTGATGACAAAAAGCTGGCACAGATAGACACTATGACCAGAAGGATGTTCTTCGGACTTAACAGATCCAGGGCAATTAATGAAACGCTCATCTCCAAGTTCAGGAACTCTACTGCAGAGGAAGACCGGATGATTTATTCTGCCCTACTAACGCAGAAAAAGGACCACCAATTTATTTCAGAGCATTTATCATCCATATCAGCAGCATTGACGCTCGCCAGAAGACAAGGACTATTGTCTTCATGTAACTGGAGTGAACCTTCACTAAGACTCTATACAGAGCTCCATGGTCTACAACATCCATCTTCGCAGGGGAGATTGACGAGGTTGCCAAGGAAGTCACAAAGGAATCCAGGAAGTCATGATGATTAAGTCCATTGATACACTAGCCAGTGTCATCAGGCAGACGTCCCAACGCTACTCTGGCAAATCTAAATTTGCAGGCATCCAGAAAGCAAGAGAAAAGAAAATGGGAACCTCCAATGGAGGAAAGGATTCTTTTTGTCGCCCATCTTGAGGTGCCAGAGGCTTTAGACGATGAAGGACAGGTTCGGAACGACTGGAGTCTTCCACCCCCAGCCGTTCCTGTTCAACCTTCCCAAGTGGGTGGACGTCTACAACGCTACTGGGAGAACTGGGGAATTCTTCAAGATCAATTTGTATCCAACATCCTAAGAGACGGATATCATATACAACTACAAACAGTCCCTCCATTAACAAACGCACCTCAGAGGTTCAACTTTGCAACCCATCGGACAGAGAGGCTGCAAGAAGCGGTCACATCTCTACTAGAGAAGGACGCTATAGAGGTGATAGATCAGGACCAGATCTCACCAGGATTCTACTCCCCAGTTTTCCTCGTACCAAAGAAAAACTCCAAAGAAAAGTTCCGTCTAATTTACAACATGAGGACATTCAACAGAGATTATCTACGCAAACCAGCAAAGTTCAACATGATTCATTTGCCTCAACTACTACATCTCGTCCGTCCGTTGGACCATATGGCCAGCATAGATTTACAGGACGCACACCTGCACATTCCTATACATCCGGAATCAAGGAAGTACCTCAGATTCCTACTAGACGGACGACACTACCAATGGAAAGTCCTGCCATTTGGAATATCATCGGCCACCTGGTTGTTTACAAGAGTGACGAAGCCCATAGTCACATACCTACATCATCGAGGTCTACGCAGTGCGTTCTACCTAGACGATGGGATTCAGGCTCATCAAGATCCCAGTCATCTCAGACTACAGCTGGACTTTACCATCAGGCTTCTCACTCAACTAGGGTGGCTAGTGAATCTCCTCAAGTCGGAACTAGAGCCTACACAGGACCTGCAGTTCCTAGGAATTCGGCTCATCACAACAGAAAACCGCATAACAGTACCAGAGGACCGTTGGCTAAAGATACAACAGATGGTATCGCAAGCTCTACTCTCTCCGTGGCCACTCCGACAGTGGCAGAGTCTGTTGGGTCTCCTCACGTCAGCACAGGATATGACGCGCAGATGGAGATTACAACTACGCCCACTACAGGTCTTTGTAAATGCACACCTAGTGATTCGGACCCCTTCGGACTCCCGGACAGACTAAAACCATATCTACTATGGTGGACTCAGAGATCGAATGTTTGCGGAGGCACCTACTTAGCAGAGCCGGAGTGCAAGACGCATCTCTATGTGGACGCATCTCTCCAAGGATGGGGAGCACACCTCGACAACGAAGTGTCAGCTGGGAAATGGACATTACAAGAGAAAGATCTGCACATCAACATGCTAGAAATGAAAGCAGTGATAAATGCCATACTCCACTGGACCAGCATTTTAAAGAATGCTCATCTAACGGTACACACGGACAACTCCACAGTGGCGTTCTACATAAACAAACAAGGATCAACAAGGTCGGCGAACCTTCTGAACCTTTGCTTTCATCTGTTCAGCATAATAGACAATCTGAACATCCACATAAAAGCATGCCACATTCCAGGAGCCAAGAATGTGATAGCAGACGCACTATCTCGTCCAACTCAGCCATCCCCAACAGAATGGATGCTACATCCAGAAATCTTCAAACAGATTACACAAGAGATAGGAGCGCCACTAATAGACTTGTTTGCCACAAGATTAAACAATCAACTGGTAACATTCATCTCTCCAATACCAGATCCACGAGCATGGGCAACAGATGCTCTAAGCATCTCTTGGGAAGGACTAAACGCTTACGCGTTCCCGCAACCAGCTCTAATACCGAAAGTGTTGCAGAAAATCATGCAGACGAGGAACCTGCAACTGATTTTGATCGCGCCTTACTGGCCAGCGAGAATATGGTTCCCCATTCTCATACAAGAACTAGGACCGCCTCAACTGCAACTACCAGAGTGGACGAACTTGCTAGTACATCCACACACAAAGCAAGCACACAGCAACCCCGAGGTGTTCCGCCTACACGCTCGGAACGTATCAAGGCGTGCTTGAATAAGAGAGGATATTCCGCCAGGGCAGCTAAAGCGGTCACACTAGCTTTACGCAAGTCAACACGCAACTTGTACGACGACAAGTGGCGAAGCTTCGAGACCTACGCTTTGAAAACAGGCTTCACAGCCATGAAAGCGACACACCCTCAAGTGGCGGACTATCTTTGTCACCTAAGACAAACGAAGCGGTTAAAAGGGTCAACACTCTCAACATACCTAGCGGCATTGAGCTCAGTTATCACTATGAGGACGAGTGTAAAACTGACTAAGGTACCAGAGTTACTGGCCTTACTACGCTCTTTTAAACTGGAGGACCAACAACAGAGATTTAAAGCTCCGGCTTGGGACCTCAACATAGTTCTACGGCATCTCACCAGTGACGCTTATGAACCATTAGATAGGACATCTTTTGAGTTCTTGACACAGAAAATTCTATTCCTGATTGCCTTAGCAACAGCAGCAAGGATGTCGGAAATACATGCTCTAGACTTTGAAAGGACACGATTTGATGAAAATCGAAACATCGTGCATATGGGACTGAGATGGGACTTTATAGCAAAGAATCAACTGCCAGGTCAACCGGACAGACAATTCCACATCCCAGCACTATCATCAGTCCTTGGGCCACAGGATACACAGGACCTATCCTTGTGCCCAGTAAGAGCATTGAAAGTCTACCTACAAAGGTCTAGGACCAGGAGACGAAAATTCAAGCGTCTTTTCATCCCTATATCGGCAGAGACACAGACTGAGATCTCTCGCACTACGATATCAATATGGATGAGAACTGTCATTCTACGGGCCTACAAAGCAGCAGGACTTGATCCTCCAAGAGCCTCCAATCCACATGAAATTAGAGCTCTGGCGTCAACACTCGCTCTACATGGAAACTGCTCTATCACGACGATAATGGAGGGCTGCTTCTGGAAATTGGACATGGTGTTTGCCAACCACTACCTGAGAGACATCGCCACCGAGGACGTCTCTGGCATTCACCATTTCGGCCCACTTGTTGTAGCACAACAATTGACAGTTCCACAGAGGCGCTGAGACAGAGTCTCGCCCTTTTATCACATGACTTGCAAAAGCCTACACTCAGGAGAGTTACAGCTTTAGAGTCCATATGCACGTCTAAGACAGACTAGCATAAGTGATAAGACCCAGTACTTGTAAGGACGTACTCGTACATAAGAAGGGTCGCTTCTCCACTTGATGCTTGCATCAAGAGATGGAGTTGCTAAAATCCACATAAAAATGTTAACAGAAGCAAGGACCAAAAGTTAACAATTGTGGTCCCCCCATCAGAGAAAGCTGGAAGTAAAGGGTTACAGCAGCAGCAGAGCCTAGCAGTAAATTGAAGTGCTACCAGGAAGTTCCCATAGGGGGGTATGCAAGACGTAAATCACCAAATTGGAATCCAGAAGTGGCTTGACCCACCACCAAATCCGTCGGATTCTACAAGCAATAATACATGAGTCAGGATAAGGAAAAATATGTAATTTTCTGAGTAAAATTGATATTTTATACTTATCCTGACTCATGAGGTAAGCCCTCCCAACCTCCCCGCTAGGCACTTTGGATTTCCCAGCAAATCTAAGTGTCGAGCTTGCAAGAGAGAGTGAATTCGAAGACGGAGAGTGCCAAAACGGAGAGGGAGACAACTTCGTGGTGGTAGAGATTTTACATCTCTGCTTTTCCCGCCAAAAGGAGATACAAGTGTTCCACTAACGGGAGGAAGCAACAAGCAATAAAACATGAGTCAGGATAAGTATGATTTTACTCAGAAAATTAAAATTTTAAACTTTCCTATCTCAACTCTGCACCTCTCTCAACCATGAGTGGAAAGAATTAAAACTTTGCTCAAGACCTACCTTGTCCCTCTCCCGTGCTGTGCATGCCTTCCTGTCTCAGTTGTGCTCAAGTCCATGACATAATAGGCATGAGTCAGGATAGTGATCACCTCACATATCAATTTTCTTGTCGGCTCCACTGAGTGGACGTGAAAATTTTTTCGTCTGAGATTTGCTCAAAATGGTTAAGCCTGTTCAGGCCAGTAAACGGAAGTTTTGCGCCCGTTGTAATAAAGTATTTTCAGCATGGGACCCACACACATCGTGTGTTGATTGTGTGGGTGTTTGTGACTGGGACACACGCTGTCCGAAGTGTTCAGGTCTGTCTAATGAGGCGTTTAAATCTTACAAACGTGCTTGTGCCAGACGTTTGGCAGATAGGGCTAGGACTAATTCTGCGGGGTCTGGTCCATTTCCCGCTAAGAAACAATGCTTAGATCGCCCCACCCTCACTGCTCACCGTTCTCAATCGCCCGTCTCGCCTGACGAAGATTTTATGGACGCTTCGTCGGATTCCTATTTATCTGAGAACGTTAGAAGGCTTTTAGGGGAGCTTCCCTCACCCAATTTAAGTTCTCATGAGCGTACCAGGGTGGTAATGACCGATATTTCTTCTACGCCAGACCTGCGATCTACATTATCTCGTAGGTCTGCTTCTTCGGAACGATCACAGATTTCGAGAACTTCTAAGCATTCGAAGCGGGGATCGACACGGTTGGAACGTACCCGCTCTCCTATTTCCACGGCTGGGAGGAGTCGTTCGAGGTGTTGTTCACTTTCCCGAGCCGGCTCACCCCGCCGAGCCGGCTCACCCTGCCGAACCGGCTCACCCTGCTGAACCGTCTCACATGGCCAAGCCGGCTCACACAGCCGAACCGGCTCACCCTGCCGAACCGGCTCACACAGCCGAGCCGGCTCACCAGGCCGAACCGGCTCACCAGGCCGAACCGGCTCACACGGCCGAGCCGGCTCACCACAACATCCTAAAATGAGTTCGCCATTTCCATCCGGTTCACCTAACCGCTTGGTGTCAGAGGGATAATAGAAGTCGGTCTCATTCACCTCAGGTGAATCAGAATATCCCCTCTAGCCAGCCTAGTGCTAGTAACGTCTTACGGTCAGTACCTTTACATGATAGTACACATCAGCAACGCCGTTCTGTACGGTTGGTTTCACCTGCTAGGCAGCGTTACGCTTCAGTGGATCAGCGTTCACCTTCACGCCATTCCACTTCTACTTTGCCGCGGTCACAGATTATTGCTAAGTCTTGGAATCCTGCTATTGATTCCTCTCCAGCGCCGGATTTAGATACCATGCTTCGTGCCGTTACGTCGGCTTGGAATCAGTGTCGCTCGTCCTCACATGTTCAACAATCGTCTGGCGTACTTAGCAATAATCATTCTGGGGATTTGAAGGATCGGACTCGATCTCAGACTACTTTCCCTTCACCTGGGCAGTCAGACATCTCCACTCCTGATGGCAGTTTTGATGTTGTTGAACCGGCTCACGTGCCTCTTAGTAAATCTCCAGATGATTTGGCCACGTCTTATGCCATGACTAATAGAGATGTTGCCAGTATCACACTTCCTTTGCGTCCATGTCTTCAACAATTGCCTTCTTCTCTTGACGCGGCTTTCAACAAGCTTAGAAGGACGAAGGATGGTTTGTCTGCTCCAAGGTTCCGACCATCGACGGCACATACTCATGGTGTGAAACTTTGGTCAGCGGCACCTTCAGTCGATGATGACATTTCCATGGTCTGTGGCAAGCGTTCCATTTCGAAGTATTTGGTGGAAGACAGGGAATTGGCTCACTTAGATACTACGGTTCGCCATGCTATCCCTGCCATTAGCTGCATTATTTCAGCTGTTGACGCTGTGGCGGAGGCTGTCAATCATGCATATACGGACCAGGACGCATTCATCAGGGGTAGTATGACTCTGATTCTAGACCAATTCCAGGTGGTCTTCGAGCAATTGTCTCATTCTTTTGGCTATTTACTTGCAATACGGCGACGGGGTCCGTTGAATTTCTCCTCATGGGAAGATAGATTCAAGGCTGAATTATTTCGTCAACCATGGTCGGGGGATACGGTGTTCAGTGGGGCTATTGCAGAAGTCGCATCCAAGGTGGACCGTCTTAACCAATTTCATGTATCTGTCGATCTCTTGGAATTCCCAAAAATTCAGCTCCAAGATTCTATGCGGCATCGCCGAACCGCACAATTTACCCCTTCTAACCCAGACCTCCGGGACTGTATGAAAGGCATGGCGCCTTCTCAAGCACGTGGCAGAGGCAGGAGGCCATTTCGTGGTTCCGCATCACGTCGCCCCTATCGACCCGACACTGGAACTGGACATAGACTGTCCAAACAGTGACTCAAGGAAGTCAGAGCTCGAATTGGTTCTGCCGGATCCGGTGGTTCCAGTGTTCGATTCCCCTGTAGGGGGGAGGTTAGGTCTGTTTGCTCCCAACTGGGAGTTTCTGGGAGATCCATTTGTCACAATGACTCTCATTCACGGCTATCGACTGCCTGTGGTCGGGGATCCACCCCTCACCATTCAACCCTTGCAGCAAATATATCCTCTGGATCGGGCTGCAGTCCTTTCGACTACAATCCAAACTCTACTGGAGAAACATGCGATAGAACACCTAGATCAGGTGTGCATAACTCCAGGATTTTACTCCCCGATCTTTCTGGTGCCAAAGAAAAACTCCAGCAAGTTGCGTCTCATCTTCAATATGAAGACATTCAACGCTCGATTCCTGCAACAACCACCTCATTTTCGCATGGTATCAGCCAGTCTTCTCCGCTCAATTCTGAAGAAAAGGGATTTCCTCATATCCCTTGATCTTCAAGACGCATACCTGCACATTCCGATTCACCCAGATCATCGGAAATATCTAAGGTTCACCTTCAGGGGCCATCACTTCCAATGGAACGTCCTTCCATTTGGAATCTCTACGGCCCCGTGGCTTTTTACTCGGGTGACCAAACCCATCAGTAGTTTCCTACATTCTCGGGAGTGACCTTCGAAAGCTATATCGACGATTGTATTCAGGCACAACAGGATCCAATCGTTCTTCAAATCCATCGGGAGTTCACCATCAGGCTGCTCAAACAGTTAGGGTGGCTCCTCAATTACGAGAAGTCGGAGTTAACACCAACTCGCAGACTTCAGTTCATAGGAGCAATCTTCGACACAGAACAAGCCAAGTTGTTTGTTCCCCAGGACAGGTGGACCAAAATTCAGCGTCTGGTTCCGCTAGCCTTGGATCACCCCAGAACTCTACGCCAGTGGCAGGAGTTGCTGGGCATCTTAACGTCAGCTCAGGCTCTGACTTACAGAGGCCAACTGCAGCTTCGCCCACTTCAGATATTTCTGCGCCCTCATCTTCAAACCAACAACCCTCAGGTGTTGATTCGGTTACCCAGGGAACTACGTCCAATTCTGCGTTGGTGGCTCAATGTACAGAATGTTTGCGCCGGCGTCTCTTTGGTGCCCTTCAGTCCAACCCATCAGTTGTTTGTGGACGCTTCTCTAGAAGGTTGGGGAGCCCACTTCCTTCAGCATCAAGTGGCAGGGCAGTGGTCGTCCGAAGACAAGTCACTCCACATAAACATTCTGGAGTTCAAGTATTACTGGCGATTCAGCACTGGGCGGTTCTACTCAAGATGTCTCACCTGCTGATACAGTCCGACAACTCGACGGTAGTGTGGTACATCCATCACCTAGGGTCGACGGGTTCAGCAGCACTCCTACAGTGGACGTTTCGTTTCTATCTTCTGATAGATTCTCTCAACATCGTCGCAAGAGCCAGGCATGTTCCCGGAACAAAGAACGTGATTGCCGACGCTCTGTCTCGTTCCAGTCGCCCGTCGCCCACAGAGTGGCAACTCCTGCCCAAGATTTTTCGGACGATAATTTACCCGATCTCTCCACCGAAAGTGTCAACCTGTTTGCCACTCGGTTCAACTCCCAACTGCCGAGATTCCAGATCCATCTCCAATTCCAGATCCACTAGCTTGGGATCACGACTGCTTTTGGCCATTTTGGCCATTCCCTGGGAAGGTCTCAAGCAGCTTATCGCGTCTTCCACCTCCGGCTCTACTTCACAAGGTCATTCAGAAAATTCTGTTAACCAACAAAGTACAACTGCTTTTGGTGAAGCCATTTTGGCCAGCGAAGTTGGTTCAACTCGCCGGGCCCAAAAGTCTCATTCCCAGTCGCTTAAGCAGCATTCACAAGGTCTCTTCCGTTAACCAACAAAGTACAACTGCGGGATTTTGGCCACCTACTAGTTCATCCGCGACTTCGGACGTGTATCCCGCGAGTCACCACAGACATTCAATCTTCACGTATGGCACATTTGCAGAAATCACTAATAGCCAAGGGTTATTCTCACAGAGTGGCCTCAGCTATCACTGCAGCTCATCGCATGCGTCTACACGCTCTTTGTATGACGATAAGTGGAAGAAATTTGAATGTTATTGTCGGGTCAGAGGATCGCTTCCCCTACTACTGCTTGAAGCCCCAGGTTGTTGCGGAATTTTTACAACATTTGCGGGCTACAAGGAAACTCAAGGGTTCCACTTTAGCCACCTACTTGGCGGCTCTTAATTCGGTCCTAGCCACGACTTCTGGTACGAAGGTTTCGACAGTACCGGAACTGCAGTACTTGCTTCGTTCTTTTAAGCTAGCCGACCAATCCAGGAAATTTCGTCCACCAGCTTGGGACTTATCCATGGTCCTGCGCCACTTAGTGTCAGAGCATTATGAACCCTTACAGGACAAGGAATTTGAACAGGTTTCATTCAAGACCTTTTTTCTTATTGCCTTGGCCACAGCGGCACGTATATCAGAACTGCATGCTCTAGATGTCAACCGTGTCCGTTTTGAAGAGAGTAGACATGGCAAGGTAATTTTGGGATTGCGCTGGGATTTTGTCGCAAAGAACCAGTTGCCGGGTCAACCTGATCGTCTTTTTAAAATCCCGCCTTTGTCTACCATATTGGGTCCAGCAGATGTCGAAGATCTGTCTCTTTGTCCAGTCAGAGCACTTCGCATTTACCTTAAAGCATCGCAAGAGCGCCGCCGTCTGCGTAAGAGACTATTTATACCCTTGTCTACTACTTCCAAGGCGGAAGTCTCTCGCACAACACTCTCATATTGGCTACGAGCTACAATACTCAAGCCTACACTTTTGCCGGTTTGCCACCACCTACGGCAGTCAACCCTCATGAAACCAGGGCATTTGCTTCTACTATGGCGTTGCATAGCAACTGCTCGTTAACTGCCATAATGGAGGGTTGTTTTTGGCGATCTGACACGGTCTTTTCGTCTCATTACCTCAGAGATGTGTCGGTGATGGATATTCAAGGCCTTCATCAGTTTGGACCACTCGTCCTTGCCCAGCAGTTATCAGCGGCACAACATCGCAGATAATGAACTTCCTTGTGCTCCGATGCTATATGGATCCCACTGTGCAGTTGATCCCAATTCGCGATCGTTTCTGCTTGTGTACAATCTGAATAAATCTGAACAACTTTTTCTGATTTACGTCTTTATTTCTTCCGGGATTTAGATTTCTCCTCTCATTTGTTTGAGACTACAGAGAGTCGCCACCTCACTTACTGTCCTCTGCTCCACGGAGTAATTAAGTCAGTGAAGTGAGTCCTTCCCGAAGTGTTACACTTCGTAGCGTTCATGCTCCTAAGTGCCTATACACATCTATGTGATCTTACTGTGGTAAGTAGTGGAAGTCATAAGATGATGTTGTGGTACTGAACATTAAAATTGTGAGTTTTACCGATTCAATTTCTCTTTCACCCTCCTCGGGACAGTGTCTGTAGGGGTTGTTTCAAGCAGGGGGGCTTGCCCGATACTAGTCGTTAGACTTTATTACGGGGTACCTTGGAAATCGTGGCGATACGACTGCTTACACTCGTTAAGCTACGTCTTTTCACTTTGTGAAGGTAGTGACTGAACACCACATTGCTCAGGAATCTCGGTCCCTGGGAGCAATTGTGCTTTGTAAGTCAATGGGTTCGAACTAACCCTCGCGACGTAGTAACTTGGTAGTTATTGGCCTACCTTGTAGTTGCTTCCCACGGTTGTTTGGGCATAACACTTAGCTGTTATCGCTTGAATTTCGGTAATCTATGACCCACCTTCCTACCGTGGGATAAGTGCAAGTCGTGAGATAGGATAAGTTTAAAATTTGAAAATTTTAACTATAAATTGTATATTTATATACTTATCCTATCTCACGCTGAGCGATAAAGTCCCTCCCTACCTCCCCACTACATAGATTACCACCGTTCCGGTTTTGTCCTATTATGACTCCAAGATCGAGAATGAGTATGTGAGGTGATCACATGGGTGAGGACTGCGCATGCCTCGTGTTGTCATGGACTAGTGAGCACGACTGAGACAGGAAGGCATGCACAGCACGGGGAGAGGGACAAGGTAGGTCTTGAGCAAAGTTTTAATTCGTTTCCACTCATGGCCGAATGAAGAGAGAGAGGTGCAAGTCGTGAGATAGGATAAGTATATAAATATACAATTTATAGTTAAAATTTTCAATTTTTAAATAGTTTTGTTTCCAAATCATGGAAATGATAAGTTGCATATTTGCTGTCATCATCAATTGTCTAGCGTATTATGCACACATTATATTATGATAAATACCTTTGACTCCTTGCAACCATAATTTTGTTTTTGTCTGGCTTGAATGACTTGAAGGATTTTATTTGATAATTTCACTGACACTGTTTCAAAATGTAGTGCAGACATAACTGGATGACCTAAGTGTCTTGTGTTGTCAGGCATCAAGCCGTTCGAATGCGCAGATTGCAGTAAGAAGTTCTCCAGCAGTGTGACCCTGAAGGAACACATGACAATACACAGCAACACCAAGCCCTACATGTGTGAGGTGTGCAACAGATCCTTCCGACAAGTCAGCTGCTTCCGACGCCACCTCATCACCCACACCAACAACACACCGTTTGCCTGCCAGATATGTTCCCGCCGCTTCTCACAGATGGTGTACCTCAGGTCGCACATGAAGATGCACACAGGTGATGAAGGGCACAGATAGCCTAACTAGATCATTGTTTGTTTGTTGTTTAATGCCACACTTGGCAACAGTCCAGCTACATGGCACCAGTCTGTGAATAATCGAGTCTGGACCATCCAGCGATCAACATGATCATTGATCCACACAATTGGGATACGATGACATGTGTCAACCAAGTCAGCATGTCTGACAACCTGATCCTGATTGTCGCCTCTTACGACATGCATGGGGTGCTGAAGACCAATTCTAACCCGGATCTTCTATCAGGAACACCACCAACTATATCAGGAAGTGGGGTAGCTGAGTGGTGAGAGTGGTGGCCTATGGTGCTGAAGATCAGGGTTCAATTCATAGCATGCTAGGGCTGTCAATGCCAGTCCTGTGATACTGAGGGAATATTGCTTGCAACTTTTAAATCATTACCTATCCTCATTGGAATCTTCATCTGGTTCTAACAGGGTTGGACAGTTCTAAGTTCTTGCTTACGTCTCTACTGACAAAGTTGTCTTCTGTTGTTTGTTCACGCAAAGTGATACGATGTTGTTTTCTTAAGTTTGACGAAAGCGTAACCCATGGATAAGACGACCCCCTTCTACAGACTGCTTTTTTTGGTCCTCAAAATTCGGCTTATAGACGGTCATATACGGTACCTTAAGAGGTTGTAGGTGCCTTATGTCAGTAATGTTTCAGGTGGGAAGCCCTCTGAATCGGTGGGTGGCAGCGACATATATTGTGAGACTTTTGTTTGGCTTGGGACAGACTAGCTTAGTGTTATATATATATGTATACCCGTCCAGTGTTCAACTGTCAGCCAGTAACATGAATTGGGTATGAGGAAAAACTCAGCTGTTAACACTACCAGAGGCTCTGCAGCTGTTGTTTCAGGATGTTTTGCAATTACATATGGGTGTTATGTGTTCTTAGGTGAACGGCCATTCCAGTGTGACAAGTGTTCCAAAGCGTTTGCTCATCAGTCAGATCTGGCCAGACACAAGATCATACATACAGGTCAGTATTGTTTTGTTATTATATGTAGAGTCATCATAAAAATGTGATTAAATGTACTCACCAATTTTCTTCAAAGGTAAAATGGCCAGATAAGTTACTCATAAGTTCAGTTAAGTTGAATGGCCTCACATTAAACATTAAACTAACAAAGAAAGATTTAAGTTGATGTCGTGTGTGTTTCAGGAGTGAAGCCCTATGAATGTGAAGTGTGCTCTGCCAAATTCAGTGATCCGTCAAGTAGGCGTAGACATTTCCGTGAACACATGAGCACAAAGCCCTTTGAGTGTTCTCTCTGTGGAGAGAAATTCAAGAGACAGAATCAGATAAGAGTGCACATGTCTAGATGGCATGGTGGCCAGTTGAAACAGGGCGAGCAGGTCACCATGGCAGGTGGTCAGCCCATGCTTGACCCGTCCGACACCACCGTTGTCAACATCATGATGCCAGGGACTCAAAAGAAATCTTCAGGAGAGATTGATGTGGAAGCTCTGGCCAATCAGAGGAAGATTGTCAGTCTCATTCAGAATCTCAACACAGGATTCGTTGTGCAGGAAGTTGAAATTGCTTCTCCATCCAATCAGGGTGGAGGAGACAAGGACCAGTTAGAAACTGAGACAGAAATTGGCCCTCAGAATGAACAGAACCAAATAGAGATCCCTCTCAGTGACTTGCCATTGATTCAGTCAGAAAATGGGAATGTTGAGAAGACTGTTATTGCCATTGCTGAAGTACAGGAGGATGGGAAGGGAGACAACGGAGCGCTTCCAGTGGAGGCTGCTTACCAAATTATACAGGAGTTGGCCGAGGGTAATGATGAACAGCAGATATACGAGATTCAATATCAAACAGCAGATAATCAGCTGGAAACTAGTATTGTCCAGTTAGACAACAGACCATCTAATGTTGCTGCTGCAGGGATGAGCGAGCAAGACATGGCTGCAGCGACTCTCTCGGCTGACACCACAGATGGTGTGGATTATGTAAAGGACCCTGACTTTGCCAGCCAGGAATACTTCAACTGGTTGTCCAACTTCACAGAGCTGTGTAAAGTGCTCAAGATTCCTCTCAGTCAAGTTCTGTTTCAGAAAATCAGCCAGGTGCATAAATCAATCACAGATTTCATGGCAATGCCATCAGGTGTGCTTAATGATAAAGAAAATTTTCGAGTTTTAATGAGTATATCTAAAGACTTAAATAACATAATTTCCAATCATCTTGCCTATGTGATGGACAATATTGACTCAACTTAGGTGATGCTAGAATTGTTGAATCAAAGATCCCTCTTCAAGTGTCTCTTCCAGGTGTATTACTGGCTGGCTCAGTGAATACTGGATTGAGTGTTTGAGACTTCTAGTTTTCCCAAACATCACTGGCTATTTATTTGTATTAACTTGAAACTGTTATTTATTATCCCCCGCAACGCGTTTTGCGAGGGGTATTAAAATGGACTCCGTCCGTGTGTGTGCCCCCGTCCGTCCGTCCGTGCACATTTGTCTTTTCCGGCGCAGAACTCTAAAACCGTTCAATATTTCTTCACCAAACTTGGCACATAGATAGATCTGGTGGTGAACTGGTGCCTTTTGGTAGTTTTGGAATTCTGAATAAAATATTTTTGGCGTTTCTGTGGCAACAAGTTTGACTTAGCCTGAAATTGGTGGTAGTGCACTTTTCCGGAGCAGAACTCTAAAACCGTTCACTATTTCTTTACCAAACTTGGCACATACATAGATCTGGTGGTGTACTGGTGCCTTTTGGTAGTTTTGGAATTCTGAATAAAACATTTTTGGCGTTTCCATGGCAAAAAGTTTGACTTAGCCTAAAAGTGGTGGTAGTGCACTTTTCCTGAGCAGAACTCTAAAACCGTTCACTATTTCTTTACCAAACTTGGCACATACATAGATCTGGTGGTGTACTGGTGCCTTTTGGTAGTTTTGGAATTCTGAATAAAATATTTTTGGCATTTCCGTGGCACCATGGCAACAAATTTGACTTAGCCTGAAATTAGTGGTTGTGCTCTTTTCCGGAGGTGAACTCTAAAACCGTTCACTATTTCTTCACTAAACTTGGCACATAGATTGGTCTGTTGGTGCACTGGTGCCTTTTGGTAGTTTTGAATTGTGAATAAAATATTTTTGGCGTTTCCATGGCAACAAGTTGACTTAGCCTGAAATTGGTGGTAGTGCTCTTTTCTGGAGCAGAACTCTAAAACCGTTCACTATTTCTTCACCAAACTGGACACATAGATTAGTCTAGTGGTGTACTGGTTCCTTTTTGGTAGTTTTGGAATTGGTGATAGTGCTCCTTTCTGGAGCAGAACTTTAAAAACCTTTCAATACTCTCCTTCCACTTTTCTATAATACACACCTAAATATTTGACATAGTCATACCTCGTAGACATAATCATGAAGAGTATTTTGCCATTGCGGGGGATATTGATGACTTTGTCTTCTTGTTTGACATTTGTACATGACATCACAAAATAAATCATGTTGTTTGTATTCATTGATGTACTTTACACACGACCAACTGAAGACACTTCAAGGAAAGTATCTGGTTTGAACTCACATACATAAATCATCAGAAGAAGCACATAGTAATAGTACATATGGCAAAATCCCGTCCAAAGGAATCAGCAATCATTTGTTGAAAAGCAACTCCTTTGACAATCAGTGCACAGTCAGGTTTGGGCTGATATTAATGGCACATCTGTTTTTCCTGATCACGGCTGGTTTCATTTCGTTGTATGGTTTCAGAATGACATAAATTGGAATCATTTTATCATCTGTATGTCCTACTGCAAGTTACAAGCATGCTCTATTCAGTACACAATGTCTTCATTACTTTTCCAAAAGAAGTTTTTGACATCATCTTGTGGTTCCTTTGTGGGCATATTTGGTGCAGAATAGGTTGAACATCTCCCCTTGGTTGTGATTATGTGCTTGCAGTGTGACCTGCTTGATTCTGTCAGCCTGAGGGATTGTTGCTCATGCAGACAGCCACTCATTAGCTATCAATGAGTCTTGCAGTTTTCGTATGGGTGGTATATCTGTATATTGCTGACATTTCCTTTTTGTATTCTTGATTTGATACAGCACTGAACAAATACTTCATGTTCATAACAAACACATTTTCTAAAGAAGTAATATTTATTACAAATATTTTCTTGATAAATTATTTTATCACTGGATAAATCAAAGCGATGACATATACAATCCTGTGTACAAATTATCAAATTGAAAAGTTTTAACTCGTAACAAAATGTTATATTAACAACACTCTAGATGTACATATATCACAGATGAGCATGAGAAGTGGCTTGTTCCATCTCATTTACCAGTCATCAACAACATTTACAATCCCAGGGAAACA
Organism: Haliotis rubra; assembly: GCF_003918875.1. Classification (NCBI taxonomy): domain Eukaryota; kingdom Metazoa; phylum Mollusca; class Gastropoda; order Lepetellida; family Haliotidae; genus Haliotis; species Haliotis rubra. Next base: position 445,291 of record NW_025767401.1, on the reverse strand, counting down.
TGCATTCACAAAAACCAGTGCAGACGTCACATATTACATCTGAATGGAAGGTCCTCTGAACACGTCTCTAAACTACTCTCATCACATTGCATAAAACCATCCAGTGAAACATTTGAAGCTGTTCCTTCCTACAAACTGGATGTCTAACATACAGGATGCATGGACCTGGATCTATACACACTTAGGAAAATGTTCTAGTGATACCTTCTAAAGTGGTGATTTCTCTGATATACTCATCCACGGTCAGCTAATATCAGCCTCATCTGACCAGTGTTTTCATTCTCCCAGCATCAGTAGCCACATTCATTTTGTAGTTTATCTACAAATAAGCTTGCGCAGGTTGAACAATAATTTTGTGCAGCTCAGTATTGTTTAGTTGATTGGGCATCTAGTTGATTGGTCAGGCAGTTTAGTGCCACAAATGTTCAGGATTACTACTTGTACGGTTACATCTTCATCTACACGGATCTACTTCATGTATCTGTCTTCAGAGACGTTACTATCCTGTGTATTAAGTGTACTTTAAGAAAACATACTGCAGTCAAGCAAGATGAGATGACACACTATTTTTATTGAACTTTCTTCTGGGCTAATATTGAAATGTACATGAAAATATGGGTGTACATAAACTGGATTTAGAAATCTGGATTGAATAAACAAAATATTGCTTTCGGTTGCTTCATAGATTCAAACAGAAAGAGCAGACATCACAATGATACTGAGACAGGTATGATGCATGGAGTACGGAATGTTATGCCTCAAGTAATATTCTTTGGCGTTTTCAAAACAGTACAGCTGAATAATAACAGCTGATATTTATATCTGAACTATATCTGGATCTAAAGCTTTCAAAAAAACATCAGGACACACATGCTAAGTCCTGAGAAGGAAGCTAACAGAGAGGCTCGATTAGCCTGGTAACACAACCCTCAGTAAACACTAAGGAAATGGGCGATAACTCTCAATCTAATTGAAAAGGGAGATCACTGAATTACACTAACTGGTGAACACAAAGTCAGTGGTAGAATCAGAGGGGAAATACACTCCCTCTTCCCAGATTGCATGCGTATCAACCAAAGTTAATCCCTCCATGTGAGTTTTGTTGACTCAGCTTTGGTAATGTCAACCGTTCGCTTTTAAATTCTGTGTTCAGTCCCTGAAGCTGAAGTGTTTTTTCTATCATGATCTTTTAGTAATGTTCCTGTTCATGTATGCCTCTATTGGTTGAAGATTTCTATACAACATATTTCTCACATAATGGATTGAGACAAGAACATGAACACTTCCTCAGTAAGCCATGTGGAGATACTATGATCGCATACAAACTGATTCACTGTCAGGACCAACTTGACCAGTGTCAAATCAGTACAGAACGTCAGAGTCAAGTGTAACATCCTATTTCCTTCAGCAATGTAGGTTCAATCACTCGTATCTAAAAAACAAATTATTCATTGTATACACCCAGGTCTCTCTAAGCTTACTATTTGACAGTTCCTTTGTCTCGACAAGCACACACCACTTAGACTCTGAACATAAATGGCCACCACAAATTTATTTTTGTCTCGGACAAATGCATATGCTTTATGATAATGCTCCATCCCCTACAAGTAATCAAATATTAATACACTCTCATGTTGCTACATTGAATATCAATACAATGCATCTAAAAAAATATTCAATACACACTATGCAGTGTTTGGCATTTGGTTATATGCATGCATCATGTTATTTAACTAATTTGTTTATCATTAAAATATTTACATGTCCTCAGTGCAAAATATTTCTGCATATATCAGGGATGGCATGGCTGTCACCACAACTCCATCACTTAGTTTATGGGGAGATAGGTCAATGTGCACAACTTCACATGCTTAATGAGCTGAAATCTAATTTGAAATTAATATCACACGTCTATTTTCACTTAGGCATTAAACATGTCAGCACTTTCAAACTTGATGAAAGTTAATTCCAGAAACGAACAATATGTTGCTTTGTTACCCATATGGTGAAACATAACCAGTGTCGTATATATCAATGTGTACATATCACTTTTGGCCAGCAACCATTGTTGCTGTATAGAACGTGACAGCAATGAAGAGGGCCGTCACACTTGCCTACCATGTTTTACTGCACAAATGTACATGAATAAAATTGATAATGAAGAAATCATTACACTCGAACAAGTGTGTCATATGACTAATACACAAAATGTGCAAAATTATGTACTGCCCGAGCTCTTGCTTGGGTAATACAAAATTTCACACTCATTTCGTATAAGTCATATGACACATTTGCTCGAGTGTAATAATCTGTTTACATGCAAGAACTCAACTAACATTAACATAGATGGGATCAAGTAAAGGACAATCACTGATTTTGTTTCCTTCTTGTTAAACTTGTTTTAGAGAAATTAACTCGCCAGTATTGTGTTTCAGTCTCTTTTGAGAAGACCCATCTGCAGTTTTGATGACATTATGTTGCATGTGGTCTCCATACTTAGACCTGTATGACACTGAGCCCCATAAGAAATGTTTGTTAATATTTATAATCAACATTAAGGTTGTCACAGGATACCAAACAAACCAAATGTAGAGAAAGCTAAGTCTATAAAGTTTTGATGAAACCAACAAGCATCAATTTGGCACCAAGTCCTCCCCCATGTAGTCTTGTATGGTTCTAGTTACATCACATACTATAATCTAAGGTGCTATCTCTCTTCTTTCAAGTTGACCACAACATTATTGTTAGGCCTAAGAACTTAATTCCTGATTCATGAAGTACTTCAGGAAATACATTTTTCTAATTAACACCCCCATCCCCAAAGTTTTTTAAGAACATAAAATGCTGTGGATTCCAATCTGTGTCTTGTTATCTGCAAGATATCGGGCAGAACTGACCTGTTGATGGATTGTTCTGTCTTGCCATGGTTCTCTTAAACAAAATGATCATACATGGAACTAAACACAATACATATGACAGAAAATGGCAACGAGATCATGGAGTTGTCTCCCTTTAACTGGATATTTCTAGTAGCTGCAGTACATAGAGACCACAAGACTGCAATGAAGGTTTCTGTTTGTAAGTGAGTTAATAGAAAACGACTGCCATAAAAAGAAACTGACTGGGATTTGGGCCTTAGGACTCAACTTAAACTATGAAATGTGTCCTTGGTAATGTGCTGTTGGGGTAATAATTGATGAATAGGATATTAACCTTTAGTTATTGTTAGGGCTTCCATATCAATGGATTATTTGATAGCATACATATAGTCTGTTTGCAGTGAAAACGTACCGATGAATTTCACTTTTAACTAGAAAGTAAATCGAATAAAGTGAAATTAAGATTGCTAACCTTGCCAATTGAACATTTAAATCTTAGAATTTTATTCAACTTAGAAAGTTGTTTAACAAACGATCAGAGTTTCAAATCGCTATGATTGGTTTGTATTAAAAGGGGGTTTACACGTTAAATGAAACACCGAGAAAAAGCAGGGTTGGTCTAAGTTAACGCTCATCACGTATCGCACGTGCATTTGTTTTACTGTTCCAACTACTGCACTTACCATGCTTACCCCCTAATAATACAAACCAATAATAGCCATTTGAAACAGCTAGCATTTCACTGGAATATTTGATAGCATATTTACCTTTACATACTTTACATGTCACTGAAATATTTGATAGCATATATACCTTTAGTTATTGCTAGGGCTTGCATGCAACTGGAATTTTAGTTATTGTTAAGCCTTCCACATCACTTGAATACATCCCACAATGAAACATGGGAAGGGCCTTCTATAAACCACAAGGGTTAGTTTTATCATGCAACTAACCAAAGCATGGTTATCATGACAGCCATGGCACTGGGAAGGCTTTGTCAAAGAGGAAATGGAAAAGAAGAGACAGGAACGAGAAACAAACTACTTGTTCTGTGTTCCATGGGCAAGTACATGCAGTGACGACGGCTTGTTGCCTTCAGTGGGTGAAAGGACAACCCTCCATGGAACCAGTATACATGACATAGATATCTGTCAGGCAAGCGTGTATGCTGTGCCAGTCCATTGGTCCATTCCATTCTGGTAGCCATGGTAACCTGCATGACCATACACAGCACTGAAGCTGTATGTAATACTGGGCAAACTAAAGGCTACAAGACCCTGAACGTGGGACAATAGCTGAGAAGACACCACTACATTGACTTGACTGACTCCTGATTTCTTTGTAAACATGGAACTTGCCAAAATATACAAAAACTGTTTGTAGTTTCCATAGTGTCTCTGTAGACATGAGTACCGAGTGCAGCACAAGTCTAGCAACATAAGAAACCAGATATTGCTGAAATCCCTTGAATTACCTTTATGTTGAATCCTGTGCGTAATACGGGGCGGAGACCAGGGCTTTACACAGTTTGGACAGCTTTTCAATGACCCTCCCTTTACGTCAATGTATGCATGGTAGCAGGGCAATGGGTGTTCCTGCTAAAACTAACCAATTTGTAATTCCTCAGTTGCAGTATTAGGTCTAGTATGACATACACAGACAGAAAAACAGACATTGAATAAAGTATTGACATGTGAAAAGGTCTGTTGTACATGTCGATTTATACAATGACTTTGAAAACAATGCAAATACATAAGCCCTTTTGAGCATGAATTATCCACTACGTTTTTGTTTTGATTAATCAGATGCAAGTGGGAGCTGGCCAATAAAGTTTTGAATATGCTTGCGACTGTGTGATCATTCACGATGCACAGGATCAGTTGTTAAATACCTTCAATGGGAAGATGCAATATCACTTTCTCAAGGACTTTACTTCTATCCTCTGGCTATTTCCATCTACCTTCTTTGAAACCTTTCAACTATTTTTTGCCTTAGTCCAGCAAGCCAGGATTAATTTCTACTCCCGAACATTGAAAATTTGTGTGGTTCCACTGTAAACACAATCACCATGGTAGTCATGCTTGTTCTCTGTTAGAACTCGACATATGCATGTCAGAGAAGGGTTTGTAATTCTCAGACGATTCTTGCACCTTCCTCAGGCAATTATTCCATGGTATTATGATCAGACCTGTCTACTCAAATCCTACAAGACTGTTTATAGTTGAAACATTTGTGGGATAAACTGCAACATAAACAATTTGATACCTAAGTCTGGAATCATATGTAACTGAATACGTTTTTAATGATAACGGAATATCTATGAGACTATACGAAGATGCACCTGACCCACCGGCCACTTCTATTCCTGGTGAGGATGCATCACTCTCTGAGCTGGGGCTTGTTGGGGTGGTGCCACATGGTTCTGGAGGGGGAAGGGCTGAGGTTGTGGCTGCTGGGGACCCGCCAGGTGGATTTGGTTGGGGTGTGGCTGGAAGCGATGCACCACCTGTGCACGTGCCCTGTTCACGTGGTTCTCCCAAACCTCGGCCACAATTGGAGACGTTATTGTCTCCCCTTCTGGCTTGTAGATCAGCTCATGACAAAGAGGACAGTTATCTTGCACGTAAAGCCATTTTCTTAAACACACACCATGGAAAAAATGTTGACAGCCGTAACACGAGCACTGGTCAAATCTTGATAACATATAGCACACACATCATTGACACTTTCTAACTGTTCCTGTGTCGCCACCGGTAAAGAGTTGATTTTATTTACAGCTGTCCTCCTCTTTATAAACACCTTCCATCCCTCCTTTGCTTGCACCCAGATGTTGAAGTATGCATGGATGCACATCATCACGGCTCTTATTGCACCGCCGGATTCAAACACCATAATCCATGCACCATTGCAAAATAAGAAAATTCCAAACAGGAATTCTATTGTATTTCCTGTGGACTGAACAAAATACACATAATCGTCCAACTTCTCCCAGAAGGAATCACGATATGCATCAATCATAAATAATAAATAAACAAGCAATGATATAAAAACTTTGATGATAACTTCTATACTAAATGCAGTAACAGCTAGTAGCCATGTACTTGCATTATGATGGGTCCACAGGAATGTCAACAGCCACACAGGAAACACTATAAGAAACACACACATTCCTAATGCTCGTAAATGCCGCACAACATTTGTACTCCGAGATGCACTCAGAGACATCAGTAAAGGATTCACCATGTTGTGAACAAAATGTAAAATTGCTGTTGATAAAAGGCAGAAGTTTCTATACAGTCGCAGTAATCTTTTCTCAGGATCTAGACTCGTCAGTCCCGTTTGAAGGGCTAATATAAAAAACAAAATGGCTGCCACTGTGCCCATGTTCCGATCCTCTTCAGTTTCCGATCCTACACAAGCAGCCATGAACATTCCTATGTAATGAGTCATCAGAGACACAACACTAGTTAGTCCCAGTAGCGCTACGTTTGTCTCACAACTCCTCACGAGCAACTGCTGCCATAGACTTGACGAGAGATCCCATTGGAAATATGACAGTACCCCAGTTTCTATGTAACTGTCATAGACACTACTGACTATATGAACCAGTATTTGATGAACAAGTCTGATGATAAAAAACACTCGAAGCACATCAGGAACATGAATCCTTTGCCAATGATGTTCTAAAAATGCCTGAATACCTTCAGCCTGAACTGCTACTGTTGCTATATAGTATGCACGTTTCAATGTGACAACTATAAAATACAGTGAGTTATAAAGATCGGACACCAGCTGCAATACTGGTATGGACAGTGAAAGGAATGGAGACCATAAAAACAGATGAGAGTCACAATAGAAGGCTCTTAGACACAGCGGAGCTACCAGTGATAGGTATATACTCAGTCTTAATAGAAACTGCATACTGTTGTTATTTTCAATCTGTCTATACGAGTAGCGACTTGTGCGTAACACGATGAAGAGATGAGACAAACTGATCTGGAACATGAAGTTGGCGATGAGGCTGTAGGGGTCGTCAGTCAGCAGATGGAGCATGCTGCGGGGGCCGGTGTAGGCATACTTCTCCATCTCGGTAGTGAAGACATCCAGGACATATGCCATGTTGAGCCAGTGGGACAGGAGGAGCGCCCCGAAGGAGATGAGGTAGCTGTACACCTCCAGCAGCTGCTTCAGATCCAGGCAGAACATCAGGCACGAAGAGAAGAAACCTTAGGAAGGGGAAGAACAGTTAATGATTTTCATTATATAAATCCATCAGTGTCAAAAAATATAGTCTAATCTGAAATCCCCATCTTCTCCAAGAAAGAGTGTCCACTTGTCTATATACGAGTCCATTTTTACAATAGCCAGAGGTACAGATAAGCTGCGTAGCTGCGTAAATTAAGCAAATATTTATGTGAAAACTCAATTTCTATTAAGTCTATTGTGCATAAGTACCCTTGAATTTTTGTAAATACCCACTAACTTTGATCTTACATGCGTACACAAAAAAATGTCAAATCTTAGCTTGCGTACCGGTGGATAGATAAAATAACTGAGGTATATTGAGAGGTTCTATTTCAGAACATGAACTTGGCAACTTGCAGTCATTCTTATCATTTCTCATATTACAGATCAAATATAAATAACAAACACTAACATTTAAACTTTTTTATACTTTTTTAAATTAATGGAAAATGGCAAAATACCCATTGAGTTTGAGTGAGGTCAGAACAATTTATTTGGTTACTAAAAAGGAAAATTAGGGTACCCAGTTCAGATGAACACAAGTGAGTACACAACTCAATGACCCAAAAGTTATCTGTAGCTCTGCAATAGCCATTTGAAGGTCATTTTCTGTGCTAAAACATGAGAACTATAGATTAGACCGCAAACTTCTTTTCTAGAACACAACTGAATGCTTAGATGACCCCCAGCTGAGCATCTTGCAAGGACGGGCAGTAATACCTTATACTGAGCAGTCTTACAAGTCAGGAGGCTTTTGTTATTGTACAAGCTCAATATAACAGGTATCATTGGCTGTGGTAATCTCTTATTTTGAGTTTATAAAGGATAAAGTCTCAAATTGTTCCATTTAGTGATCAACCAGGTCGTCTGCTATGGCAGCCACTCATTCAAAATAAGAACAACAATCAGATTTGATGTCCCAGTTTCATCACAAGGGACACCACTCATGTTCTACACAGGATCTTGATCAAGCAAAGAAAAGTACGCTTCAAATGTCAAGGGTAGGAGTTAGACTTAAATACATGTATAGTGGACACTATTACCTCGTGAAGACAGAACCCAGATAAGGAGACATTTTTCAAGCCAAGGGAAAGACTTACTTGTACTCACGAATATATGCAGTGGTTTTGTGGAGACAAATGTCATTAAATGAGATATGTCACATAAATGCACTTCTTTATATGTGTTAAACGGTCAAACGAAGTACACATTTATGCACAAAAAGTGTCATAAGTGATTTTGTTCTTCTCATAAAAGCATACTGAAATCCGAGCTTTAGTTGATCAGTCAGCTGTGACGGTACCGCGGGTAGCTGTACGCAACCTTGTTTACCATGTTTACAGTGCGTTCATCTACATGACCATGAGGTTATTTTCCGACATTCTTGGTGTATAGCAGGCCCGATATGGGATAATGTGTTACAGGGTAGGGGTCCCAGGTCAGATCAATTTAGCGAGGACAGGGGTTAAAAAATCCCATCGCCCGACGCCCGGGACAAGTCAGTTTTCATTTCGGGCAATCAAATAATGGTACCCTACTTGTCCATGGGCTACTAGATAATTTCCACTTATGGTTTCAAACTGAAAATAGGCTGGATTTAATTTCATATCTGCTCAAAATGTAGCTATTAAATTTCGCAATGATAATAAAGTAGAGTTATCTTTTTTTGCTATTTATCACTTTTCAATAAATAGTCCAGTAAACATTAACATCAAATACCATCATGATGTTGATTTATTCTTTCATAATTACAGCATCATGATTATTTTCATAAAATCAGGGCAAGTGGAAAATTAGTCAGGACAAGTTACTTTCTCAAAGTCACTTGCCCTGTGGCAAGTCACTTGCCCTGTGGCGATGTCAGCTCGAAGAGAAAAAAATGGAATCTGACTTGACATGCCATATTCTATGTCTTTCATTTATAGGGATCAAGGCAAACTTAAGATATCTTGTTACAAAAAATGTGAGAGGAAAATTGAACAAATATGATGTACTAAGTTTGACAAGAATGACTTGCAGATATAAAAGCCACCAAGAGTAAGCATGGTAAGTCAAGGCTCCACTATGTCAGGTCACTTGATGGCAAATCTGCTCATTAAGTCTCAGCAGTTTCCAGAATATGAGTAGTTTTTAAAGTTTCTTCGCCACAAACATTGACTTTGGCCAGAAACAAATTTCTTCTTCAAGATCTTTTCAACAGTTCATTGATTATTCATTGAATTATTCATCTGTTCTGTTTCATTACAATATTTGACAATTACATCTAGGATATTTGGGATGAAACTCTAAGCTGTTATTAGTTCTTAGCATAAGATGTGGATATAATCGTGATTATAATGAAACAACGGAGCAGATAGAAAAAGCATGACGCTTATATCTGAGGTGGCAACAGGTAGACTGGGCACTGGCCCCATTATTTAAATTGCTCTGCTGGTGAAAAATCAGGAACCTTTACTTGCCCTTTTGAAATTGGATTTAGAAATTTTCAATTGCAAAATAAAGAGTAGACTTGTAAGAAAATCGTAACATACTTCCATAATATTTAATTGAGATTATGAATACTGAAGACATTTCATTACATCATAGATTAGAAGTAGCCGTATTTCAAGAATATGGGTTTAGGCCTACTTTCAATTCTAATTATTTCTGACATGAATATTTATACACAAGGCTTACATGTCGATCGACTAGTCACGTACTGAAATTAAAGGGTGATTATTTATGAATTTTAGGCAAATACATACATGTGACCATTCCGAATAACCACATCATATAGCTTCTCCATGCCATATCTGGATCGTAAGTGATAAACAGGTTCAGGAAGTTCCCCAGAAAAATACTGTCCATGACGAACAGGGAAGGGACGCGTAGAGCCACGTCTAGTACCCTTTCTACTCGGGATCGCCATGTCATTTTTCATCTATGGGGAGGTCTTGCTCCTCTCTTTTCTTTTTTCAAGACTTAAATATCTCTAGTTGCTCAGAAACTGGGGAAAAGTTTCCTCGCAACTTAGAAAGTACGCAGCCACAGCAGCGGTTATTTCACTTCCGGTACATCGATATGTTTATCCTCACAACTATTTCTACTATATTTCTATCACTGTGGGCACCTGTTGGGTAATAATTTGAAAGATGTAGTTATTACCTGAACAGAGAAACTGACGAATTATAACAGGTTAACAGGTTTCTTTTCTATATTGAGAGTTGAATTGCTATATGTCATGGTGAACGGGTGCAGGCTACAAGGTCACTGATTTTAAAGATGTTTGTGAGTGTTCCCTACCACCCGTTCCTTTTTCATGTAACAAAACACGTGCTTGTAAGATGCTCTCTTCAGCCTGTACCTCGATTGAGAAAAATGACAATAAATTGCTTTAATTCAATACATCAAAATCACAGCTGGTAGCTCTTCTTGTAACAACAGTGTTGAGCACTATCAACAAATACCTCCCCTGATGAAGTAAAGGATTCAATATAAAACCGATACTTGTGATAACAATCTTGCGTAAAGTAGTAACACAATACTTTAACGGGCAGATTTTTTTCTATTGTCTATTGAAAATATTTTTACATTACTGTACATTCCATTACAATATTAGATAACCACATAGTTACCTGTCACAGTCATCATCATTTTCTTAGACAAAAGCTGAATCGGAAATGCTTTGTAGAGAAACTTTCGCTTCGGGCGAGTTTCCGTTTTCGCCGGGTTGACGTTTTGCAGAGGTTCCGTTTCAGCTACAACACTTACGAGCAATAGCGTACGTAAATCCAGATGCGAATGCTGCTGAAAATATATAAAAATGAAAAGAACTCCAGACGTTTTGAAAAAAAAATATTACCTTTGTATATTTGTATATAAAATGCCCATCAAAGAAGTTTGTATGTAATGAATTATATGTGATCAAGGCGTTCACGCGTCACTCTGGAAGCCCGGGTTTCATTTCCCACGTTGGTACAACTAAACGTGTTCCCCCCTCGAGATATTGCTGAAATATTGCTGAAGCCATACTCGTTCGCTCACACACATTCACTTCCTCACTCACTCAAGAGTTTCAATGCTGCCTGATACCTTATCTGTCTTTAAGCTTCTATTCCCATAATGCCATCTACAAGTATCCTGACAAACATTTGTATGTAGACAGACAGCTGAAAGACGTTTTATTTGTGTGGGTATTTCGAAATGTTTTCATTCATTTCCAACAAGCGATTTTTCATGTTCAACTCAGAAATTCATTTTAAAATATTTTGATACGAATGTAAGTAGTTAAATTAATGTCGATAAATGAATTTATTGCTATAGACTTTCGGCATTTGTGTAACACAAATATGTTTTAAGTTATCCCCGCAAAATACAAGCATGGTCGAGGGTTTCTATAGCAGCTCCGACTGTCTGAATGCTTTTCCCATTGTCACATCTCGTTGTCAGGCGGGGAACTTTGAACTTGTTATATGTTTGCGCAAATAATAACCAAATTCTTGTGATTTCATTTAAGATGTTCAAATGATTTATGTGTTGTTTATGTTGAAACTATCAAACAGTATGGATACTTGGGTTCGTTTGTGAAGCACCGTCCCACTATGGTTTTCGAATCCTTTTTGATGTTACTTTTCGCCATATCTTGAACCCAACTATAGGAATGTTAGGTATGTCTACACGTCATACTCCAGACTGGTGATCTTTTCATATTAATTTAAAAGCAAAAACAGGTATAATGTATTTCGAAACCTATTTAGTTTCCATCATGTGAACTACATGTTACATTACATGCAAACAAGGAACAACTCACACCGAAAGCGTTTGTTTCGTTTGTGGTGTCAACCGATAGTTATAACCATATCCATATATGTCTTAGGTATATTTTATGATAAAGTGTAAGACAAGAACGTTTTTTCCAACCTTATCTTTAGATTAGAATTGTAGGCACGTGGCTTTAACTGCTACCAAATATGACGATTAACTCAGACTAAATATACAAATAATGTTCTCCATGATTGTCATTTATTAATTAGAAATATTGACAGAATCTACAGTTAGATACAAACTACACTGGTTTTAAAGGTTCTGGCATAATAGTGGCTGCCTTTTACTATCTCATTTCCAATTTTTATCAAATACTGTGATACTCAATATTTAATCCAGCAGAAGACTTTCCATAACAAAACTGTATATAAGAGTTGTTATCTTTGACAGTATATAATAGTACACGGACTTCCGGTCATTCTGACAGCGGAGGCGACTCTTCCGAGGAAACATCATACACATAAGATGGTGACGTCAGAAAGCAAGTGCACCCGTGACAGCTGTCGCAAGACAGTGCTGTGATAACACAATTCTTGCTTTATCCAGTGTAAGTTCTAGCCTGGTCCAGTTTTCACTGGGCTAGAGGACATACCTCGGAAAGATGCATGCGTACACAATGACGAGTAAGTCACCTAACTGGACATGTAATGTTCTTGAATTGTTGAGACAGTTTGCATGTTTACTGATCTCGTTATTATTGTAACTCCAAAAATCCTAGTAGAATCATCTGAATGACATTCCTAAAATACGGATTCAGAGACAATACAGATGTAAAACATAATGGCAGACTCAGACGTGTTACAGAATTTATTGATTCGTAGTCAGCATCGTTTTGTCGCATCTGGCTGGGTTGATCCTGTGTGTGAAGTGTAAGTGTAAGATCACAAACGAATATTATTTTACCCTTTACATGCAATTCTCATGCATAGTTAGTGCACATGGATAAATATTTTCATCAATACACTTATCTTTGGGCTTTAAAGTGAACCCCAAGTTTCGGGTACTAGTGAGGTAGTTCTAAGTTTCCAAAACGCCAACAATAACAAAAAGTCATTGAATTAATAATGTAGAAATCGCCAAGAGAAAAGTACGATATTCTTAAAGAAAACAAAAACTGGAGCATGGTAGGCACTGGCTTCGAATCACCTCTTTTCACTGGTTGTTTTTGTGATATAGCATAGCAAACAGCCATGTCGCCATCAGTGTTTCCATATTCAGCGACTGATGTATTTGGAAAGAGGATGATAAATGTGATGTTGTGTGATGTGTTTTCTCATATCAAATAATACTTGGACAAACAAATGTGAAACTGAGTGAAAGGAGCCCCTCAAGTTGACAGCAGTATGGGGTCACCTCGTTTTACCTTGGCCTGTCTGTGATTAGGTAAGCTGGTCAAAACCAGTCACAAGGTTATAGTCCATGATAAGAAATATATTACAAATAGCTTGCCAGGATAAACATTTCATGTCCAGTGAATTACTGCTCAGTTGGAATTCTCAGAATTGAGATGAAACAACATAGTTCCTAAGGAAGCTGAAATTTTTACTTATTAGATAGAAACTATATTATGTTACTTTAGATTCAGTTAAATTATTCGTTTATTTCCTAAGGCTTCTCTCATGTTTAATATGCGTGTCATGCGTTGGTGGTAATGTTACCTGTTATCTGTGACCACTCATCCAGTGTTTGAGATTGTAAGGTTCGGACAGGTACTTGTAGATGTCACAGGCCAACCCCGCTTGACTTGATCATCTGTTGTTTGAATGTTTTTCGTAAATTGAAGAGGCAGAATGCCTCAGCATAGTGTTTCTTAAAACTGATCAGAGAATCGTGTTCCATAGACATATTGAACATGTTGTTATTGAATGTTCAGCCATTCATTATAAATAACACCAGTTATGATTTACTCTCAAAAAGCTGTCTGATCTAATAATATATTCTAGAAAGAGCTAGGTAAGCTACAGTGTCTTGTGGCTTTGTTAGGTTGTATTCTGGTTGTATTGAAAATATGAAATTACATAATACATGTATGTTGTAGATATTGTTAACATGAAATATGGTATGGTTTCATTTACAGGATAAAAGAAATGACCCCTTGCCCGTGACAGCAGGTGATACTGAGTTGGGACAGACTCGTGACAATGGTGCAGTTGTTCAACATGTTCAAGATATCTCGTGAGTCCCTGGAGTCCGGGGTTGGGGTCATACTTAGGGTCCCCGCCCTCTTTGTCATGGAGGTGTGGTACCGCACTGACCCCCTCAAGACAGTCCAGGTGCAGACCAAGGATGTGGAGATCATCATCAAAGTCGTCTATTACATGGGTAGGAGAAATCTACACTGCTTCTTTTTTTGTGGGGGCGGTGGGGTAGCCTGGTGGTTAAAGCGTTCGCTCGTCATGGCGAAGACCCAGGTTCGATTCCCCACATGGGTACAATGTGTGAAGCCCATTTCTGGTGTCCCCCGCGGTGATATTGCTGGAATATTGTTAAAAGCGGCGTAAAACTGAACCTCACTCACTCATTCTTTTTTGTGCATACTCAGACCATGTCATGTTATGTATGGCTGTGGATGACACATCAAAGAGTTACTTCTCTTGCCTTTTAAATTTTGAGGTTCACTGGAAAGAGAAATGGGATGAAAAAAACAAATTGACTAACCATTTTTTTTCAAGAGATTCAAATCTGATTTTTTAAATATGGTAACAGCATCAGATATATTACATAAAAAACTGTTATTAGCCTATTCAGCCATGTTTGTGGAAAATGTAATGGAATTTGGTACTTGTGCAGTTGGTAGTGAGGCTGAAGATGATGTTTTACATTTTGACGTTCATTGAACCACTGCACCACAACTTTAACAAGAGCTGACATTTGTAGTAGCTATTTCCTAGCCTAAAAGTATAATGAAATGTTTTATATGTATAGTTAGTAGCGGGTGCTGAGTCTGCTGACACATGCAGAATCGTTTTGGGTAATATGTTAAATTTTTATCTTTGTTCACGGTGTTTGATTGTTTATATGTGTGTGTATGAATTTGGCTATATATGGATGAATATCTACTCAGAGTAGAAAGCTTAGGCAATATCTGGACTTTCCATGTTTGTTTGTAGTGGCTCCATGTTTTCTATTATTATTATGGGTTTTTTTCAGCTCTTCTGTTTGCTGTTGCTATCGGCACCCTCCCACTGAAGAAGCTGGTGACTTTCTATGTGTACCTGGTGAGCGGACTGATGTTGCTGGGGTCTTTCTTCCTGTCACAGAGCTTTGTCCAGGTGGAGGTGCTGGAGAACAAGGAGCAGACGTGGGCGGACCTGTTTGACGACAAAGAGCACACAGAGAGGCTGATCCTGCACCTCATCGCCCAAGCCTTCATGGCTGCTCTTATTGCATACCTGGTTGAGCTCAAGGATTGGACACGCTTCCTCATGCTTGTGTTTACACTGCCTGTACTGGCTCGCTCGCTGGGCTTCCCACTCAACGATTTACACATTGTGCATAACTTTGCATCCATTTTTTCCACACTCATTGTGTTGTTCTACGTGTTTAACAATCTTGGGAATATCATCGATAACTGTAAGGAAGGAATCAATAATGTTGTCCTTGCCTTCCGTGCGTTTGGAGTCTTCCCAGTTTTCATCACATTTTGGCATTCCGTACTGCTTCCCATACAACTGTTGATATTCTGGCTGGTCATGTTCATCACACAACTGTATGTGTATTTATATTCAGAAAACCATCCCATAATGCAGGAAGGTTGGATTGTGATTATCCTGGCAAGTATTGGCGAGTGTTGTGCAACACCAATAAGTCTGTTTGCATTATGTGTAACTATTACCTACGCGTCGTACAGTATTCTCACTTTGACCAAGCTTTACCTCCAGGGGTTTGAGGCATGGTCACAAGATGTGGATGCAATGCGAGGATGGACAGAGGGCTTCACGATGTTATTAATAGCCATTCAAACGGACCTCCTTGACCTTCGACCTCTTCAAAGAGCATTTCTGATGAGCATCCTTTTATTTATAGTAGCATCTTCGCTAATCCAGTCAATGTATGAAATCGCTGATCCAGTTTTATTGGCGCTTAGTGCGTCCCACAACAAGAGTGTGTTCAAACATGCGAGAGCTGTGGCTCTGTGTACGTTCCTGTGGATGTTCCCCCTGTACATGACCTACTCCATCTGTCAGTACTTTGACCTGGACTTCTGGCTCATGGTCATCGTGTCCAGCTGCATGCTGACCTCTGTGCAAGTCATTGGCTCACTGGCAGTGTACTCACTATTCATGTATGACTCTTTCAGGAATGAGCCATGGGAAATGCTGGATGATGTCATATACTGTGCACGGGCCATCACACGTGTACTGGAATTTGTTGTAGCTGTGTTTGTTGTGTGTTACGGACTGAAGGAGTCGTTGTTTGGAGAATGGAGCTGGATCAACTCCTCCATCTTGATTGTCCACTGTTACTTTAATGTGTGGCAGAGACTGCAGAGTGGCTGGAAGAGCTTCCTGCTGAGGAGGGAGGCTAGTAAGAAGGTTGAGAGTCTCCCATCAGCCTCCGAGTACCAGCTGTCCTGCTTGGATGATGTGTGTGCTATCTGCTACAATGAGATGAAGAGTGCAAGGGTGACTCCCTGTGGCCACTTCTTTCACGGTGTGTGTTTACGTAAATGGCTGTATGTGAAGGACAGTTGCCCGATGTGTCACCGTGACATTCACCAGGAAGTGGCAGCAGGATCCGATGCCAACAGGGAGGACTTTGTGATGAATCCAACTCTTGCATCCCAAGATGATGACGACAGTTCTGAGACAGCATCTTCACAGACAACAGAATCCAGTGACAGTGCAGCCATGGCTGATGATGGAAACATGGAGCTGGACAATGAACCCCATGACCTGCTGGGAGATGCCGGACATGTGTCCAAGTTTGACCTGATTGAGGGCGTGGCAGAAGCTGCGAGTCCCACAAACAATGACAATGATGATGTTGAGACTAATGCATGGGTAAGGGGGCAGGGTTTGGCTGACGGCGGTGGAGGGGGAGACGTCAGGAGAAGGTATGGGCCCATTCATCACCAGATCTGATGCCTACCTAGACATCTGTGTGTGCACTTCCTGATTGGTCATATCCCATATTGATTGCTTTATTCAAGTCGTTTCATTGAATCTATCATGTCAATAATTGTTAGTTTAAACTCAAGTAATCTGACATGCCATTTAAAATGGTGCAATTGTATGGTCCATGTAGATCCGTGAAAGTTCTGTTTAGGAACTACCCATGATGATCCGGTTAGAATTTGTCTTCAGTAACCCATGCTTGTCGTAAGAGACGACTAACAGGATCGGGTTGTCAGACGCGCTGACTTGGTTAGCACTGTCATCCTATCCCAGTTACGTAGATCGATGTTCATGCTGCTGATCACTGGATTGTCTCGTCCAGACACAATTATTTACAGACCGCCGCCATATAGCTGGAATGTTGCTGAGTGCCATGTTAAACAACAAACCAACTGTTTAGGAACCATTACCCTGAGATGTCACTGTTCTGTGTACATGGTCTGTAAATGAAGTGACTTGTTTTCGTTCATGACAAGACAGAGGAATATTTTTCTCTTTAAGTTATTATTTTGTTATTACACCACGTGTGGCAGTCCATGGGTGACTTGTCATCAGCTGTAACTGACATTGAGTTTGTACAGTTACTGTGTTGACATATCAGTATTGTCTGCTTAATATTGTTGTGTTTTACTATGAATACAGATATAACAAAATATCTTACCTCACACATAAATGTCGTTTTCTGGTTGGCTGAGTGCTCTTCTATTATTTACAATGTACCCAGCTTACAAGCAAGTAACATTTTCTGTTACCAACTGGGAATGCCAAACTGGGAATTCATTTGGTACTTTGTGTTAGTAATTCTTTATCTCGAATAATTGAGTCATGTATGATGTACGGAAATTACTGAAGTTTTGCGAATGCAAATTGATGTAAGGGAGATAACTCTGAACTTGTTTTTCTTGTTGTCTGACATTGACGGTATTGGCTATTTGCCTTACTCTGGTACTCCTTATTAGGATCTGATACCTGTGCTTCAAATAGTTCAAATTTATCATGGAGGTGTTCGGTAAAATAAAGTGGTCAGTGGTCCCTCGGGGCCCATGGGTTGATGTACCCTCTGTGTTTGTTAGAGGGTACATCAACCCATGACCCTCTCATGACCAGTGAACAAATTAATAAAGCTTGTGATGCATGACAGTGTTGTCCACAAACCATATTACCTGACATATGTAGTGAAAATATATAGTGTCTAATGTGAACAAGTTGTAGATGTTTAACATTGGTAGAAAAAAGGTAATTATGTGGTGAATGCACTAGTAACAATGCCCTCGATAGTCTGTGAAATATACTGAGAGAAATAAATAAAGGATCACAGGAAAATGCAAGCGTTCTTTTATTATTTTCCTGTTTTCATCGCCAGTGATATTCAAAGTTTGTGATGAAAGCTGGAAAATATTAAAGGAATGCATGAATTTTCCTGTGATCCTTTGGGGCGGTGGGGTAGTCTAGTGGTTAAAGCGTTGGCTTGGGGGGTTCGAATCCCCACATGGGTACAATGAGTGAAGCCCATTTCTGGTGTCCCCCCATATTGCTGGAATATTGCTAAAAGCGGCATAAAACCAAACACAGTCAGTCAGTCCCGTGATCCTTTATTTGTTTCCCTCAGTATATTTCTAGGGCGCACCTTTCACTGCATCATAGACCATCTGAGAATAGTGAATGGATGTGAAACATGAATGTACACAGTGTTGTTTTCTTCATGAACATGAGCCAGGAAACAGATTTAGTGTGCCCAACTATTTGTATTTCAGAGCATACTTGTTTCTGTCATGTCTGTGCCTGATTATTATAGAGCCAAGATGTAAATATTGAGTTATTTATTTGTTAAATATTGTGTTGGAGGTGAACCAAGGCTGCCTGATATTGGTGCTGCTGCGCACCTATTATGTTATTTTAGTAACTCTATGTCCATTAACTTGTTTAAGAGCTGCAGCGGTTGGTGATATTCCTTCTGATTGTGATGATATTTGGTAGTAACTGAGTAATACAGTTATGCTGGGATAGTTCTGTCATTCAAGACAAGTTGGACAGTAGCAGGTGACATCCACAGAAATCACTGTGATGCAGTAACACAACTCCCTCACTTATGCACTGGTGAAGGTCATACATTCTTTCCTGGTGGTGGCTAAAGCGTCCGCTCGTCAATCCGAAGACCTGGGCTCGATTCCCCACATGGGTACAATGTGTGAAGCCCATTTCTGGTGTCCCTCACTGTGATATTGCTAAAAGCGGTGCAAAACTAAACTTACTCACTTTCCTGATGGTATTTAGTAAGAGACTTGGAGGGTGTATTCACAGTTAGTTGGGGTATCAGGGATCTGTGAGGTTAAAGGTGTGTTCATGTTGCTGAAAGTAAGCTATGAATCCAATACATCATTAACTTTAGTTGATGTATGCTTGTGTTGTCATGTGGAAATGACAATATCCGATCAATCTTGTTCATATTGACATGTTGCATATCTTGCCCGATTGTGAACAAAACCCATTACTGGAGGTATACTAGCAATGTCTTAATATCTGTCATGCTAATAATGACATGTAATGTGTATAATAAACCACTCTTACACATCATAGTTCATTTGTTTATTGACCATTTATTGGCAGCATTGAAGCAATTGTATCATGAAACCATTGATATGCAGCCATTATATGTACTAGAATCCAGTGATTGTGGGTGTCACAGAGGTAGTAAACAATCTCTTTGGGCTTGTCTTCCTTACATGTCGAGCACATTTCTGGTGTCCTCAGCCATGTTATTGCTGGAATATTGCTAAAAGCAGCATAAATCTAAACTCACTCACAACATGTTGAAATATATATAAATTCAGTTCCAGGTGCTTTAAACCCAACTCAATCATCTGAAAAAGAACTGGATATGTGGTGATGTGTCACTGAACCACCAGATTCAGCCTGGTCCTTCCAGAACCTGGCTGAGACTACAGACAGGGTCTCTGTGTCACATTGTACCTTTATTAAATATCAGACTAACCCCAAATTCAACAATGGGGGTGAAGATAAATGCAGCAGAGTCGAAGCACATATCACCAATCCTTTATTTCCCCAGGGATCTTTGGTACCTACCCTAATCCCTGGATCCATACCTGCAATTTTATGATCTTAAATTTCCCATCCATGAATTTTGTCTACACCCTTTCCACCTATACAAATGTCAAATCAAAGACCATATTGAATCAAATTTATGAAAAAAAAATGAAATGAGTGAAGGTGGTGGACTTGAAGACATGGATTCCTCCAAACGATTTTTGAGGGCGTTTTGTTTTTTCGTTATGTAATGTTTTAGATGTTGAATTTCCCAATCGGGTGGATACCGCCACCCTAGCGTTCTCATTGGTCCGTTCGACTGAGTGCCATAGAAAATCAAATTAACAAATGAAAACCAAGGGCGGGTAATTTGAGTATTCCAGAAGAAAAGGAATAGTTCCAGTGGTGAGTGAAAGTTTTTAAGACATGCGAGCCCTTGGGATATAGAAGTTGACAGATACACAGCACACACGTGTGGGTAGATAAGTACCAGGACAGGCAGGTAACCTTCGTTGATCATATATAGCTACGCGCAGTTGTGCACACACAGAGAAACTCAGTAGCTGTCCGCCAACTCACAAAGTCAATGACCTCCATGAGATTGAGTTCAGTAATGATGGCGTAATAAGTTGACATAAGTGTACATTCATTTGTTTCCTGGGATTATATAATATATTACATGAATCTTCTTTTGTGAGCAGAGAGAGCAAGGAAAACTTGGACGTTCTCAGTTGCTGTGGACTACTTCAGGGACGCGGGTTTTAGGCCTGAACACTGACCTTTTTTCATGTCCTGAAGAAATTGAGGAAATCTAGACTTGCTTTATTTAGGGTTTTAGCACTGCAGATGGGGCTTGGCGGTAGGGAAAATATGTGGTTCAGGGACTGAGAGACAGACTAGGACAAGCCGTGCAACCGGAGCTGGAAGATTTAGGCTTTCGTGTATTAATTTGCTATGTACGAATATCTATGATATATTACATTAAATGTAACGTTTACGACAGGTTTAATATATAATATACGTACGGTTAATTCTTCTATAAATTTGGGACATATGTTTGTAAATATAGATGTAAGAATACGTAAGTGCTAATCCCATGAACAACCGTTACACGTCTTGCCAATTTAATTAAGAAAACTTTATCGTAAAGACCAGTCATCATGCAATATATGTATTTTTAAAAAAACCACTTTATAGGAATAGTAAACACTGCCGCCTGGAAACAAAATCCGACGATATATAAACATGTATGCTTTTCATGTCTAAGTATGTAACATAATTAGAAGCGCTTGTAAAATATGATAAGTGTACCGTTGGATTACCACGTCAGGTCACGATGTATTGTATCAAATATTTATTTCCATTTGTAATTTAAAGATTTGATAAATATTTGCCCCATAATAATTTTAAATGTATATTTAATAAGTCATTATTCAGTTTCCTTTGGTTTGGTTTGTCTATGAGTGGAAGGAAGCTGCTACGAATTCTCCACAGCTATCCATGCTCATCCATGCTTTGAGCTATGAAATACACAGTGCCATTTTAGAAAGTGGTCAAATGTAACATATGTTATATTTGGGATTACACTTTCTTAGTAAAGTACAGATTCTAGTACTTTTCTGGGGTTGAGTCCCATCCCATCAAAGTCAGGCACCTAATCGCCAGCACACAAAGTCAGACGCCTAGACCGCTCAGCCACCGCGGCCTCATAAAGAAGGCTTAGATTCCTGAGTTTGTGTGCTTGCGATTAGGTGCCCGACTTTGAGAGTGTCGGTTTGAATTCCGGATGAGACTCAACCCCCCAAAAGTACTAGAATCTGTGCTTTACTAAGAAAGTGTAATCCCAAATATAACATATGTTACATGCTTTGAGCTATATACTCACTCAACTCTTACCTTCGGTAACGTCATCGCGAACCTTTGGCCTTGCCAGTTTTGTTTTAGGCTGGCATTCCACGAACTGACGTAAAAGAGTTAACTGCCACTCACTCTACCACAACGCCCTACCAGGTACCCATCCACTACTGGGTGAACTCAGGTACAATTCGAAAAGTCACTACACATGGCAGGACAGGAGCCCCAGAAACAGCCCTCGAGGGGTACGTGGCCTATCCATTCAGTTCTGCCAACTGTTCTTCGCAGTATATAAGATATGGCTTATCTCGGGAGGGCCAGAGTTGGTCAACAAGGTCTGTGCGGGATGATAGATTAAAATGTACACGTGCGTTTGTTTGCACTCTGGAAACGGCTCACTTGACTATGACGTCCGGATCGGCTTGCTTTGTAGGATGTTACGGATTTGCTCAGTGCATTTGCGATATTTAAATTACAGCAACATAATAACTACGTAATTTTCATACCGAAAATATATGTAGCAGTGAAATATAAGAATTTATATAGAAGACTTATATATTCATAATTATTTGATTCATATTTGACACGGTATTCGTGGAGCATGTCATAAGTACAAACCTACATGTGTCCAGCATTATCACCCAAACATATGTATAGCAAGTCTGAGTTTTACATATATATTACTGATTGACAAATGAATTGGCAATGAACAGCTAAGAATAAATGGGTTGACTGCTTTGCTAAATATCAGAATATGAGTGTAGAGGTTCTATACTTTGACAACAGTGATGAAAGAGCGCTGCTGTAAACCCAACATTAATTTTAAGCCGCCAAAGTTCTTGTTCGAAGTTAGTTGTCATGCCAGTGTGCCAAATGGGGTAACGTTCGTGAGGAACACGAGTTTCAACTGACACGTACTATCCACGAATGATTCATTCAAGTTTATGTTGTTCTCTCATCAGATCATCAATTGATGATCTGAGTTCACCAGTCTCAGTACTGACTTGTGCTTGCATTCATAGGCACTTGAGGGATTTACCTATGTGTTTTTCAACAAACGGTTGATTAACAATAGGGTGTAAAACACTACACTTTGCATTCAATATTTCAGCTGTCGTTATTTACGCAGTAATTGATCATCGTCGGTAACACATCCGTTTAAAACGAAACCATAAGTCCAGAGTGTGCCCGTTAAAAGAGCACTTGTAGCCACTTTTCCAAGATTTGTCCCATTCCCTGTTGACAATCTTAAATGCGACGTCTTCGTATGGCGGTCCGGCACTGAAGCGGATTATAACCAAGTCTTTGCTCTCTTCACATGGGATACTGCTATATGTGGGCGTTGCCGACCTGTCAATCATATCCGGGTAAAAGATGGTAAATGTGTATCCCATGACAGTTTTTGGCGGGGGATTGTCGATGTCGTAATGGGTACGGTTGTACTTGTTCCAAACAAACCCTGTCTTAACACGGTTTAAGTATCTTGGCTTCCTCGGTATGTATTTAGATCCCCAAGTATACATTTGTTTCCGAAGTGTATATTCATTCTCGAAACTGATTTCATCCTCCTGCTCCACGTTTTCCACGTGCTCCACGTGCAGTGGATGGTTGTACATTTCAAGCACCCGCTGACGGGCTTTTCGAAGTTTTTCCCGATCGTCTGCCGGATCAGTAACAATTATGTCCCGGTCGATTTCAGATTCCTTTAAATATTTTGGAGAGTAATCTTCTTCAAAAAGGTCAATACTCCGCCGTACGTAATGACGAGTTATTGATTTTGAATGTCCTTTCTCTTGACCGACAACTGCAGTGGGTGACTTATTACCATGATGACTTGACACACCCGGCACTCCCTTCGTGTCTTTATCACGTGACTCCATAACAGTTTCTTTGGTATCGCCATTAGCGCACGACAGCTCTGAAATAATTGTATCAATATTTTGTTTTACTAAAGGTTTTTGGAGTTCTTGAAGTCTTGCGTACGATAGATAAAATCTTAATTTGTGGAGCAAACATTCCCAGTAACTTACATCGACGTCCTTTCTGGAGTCTATCTTCTCTTCAATTTGGTTCCTAAGAATGGCAAGCTGATTGATAGTTTTCCCTCTAAATACGACCTCGACATCTGGTGACACGGCCAGGTTTATCCCACTTCTCCTCAACGCGTCGTCATCCACGTTGTTCTCTTCCAGATAATGCCCTACAACGTTCATCACGTCTTCCCAGTAGACACAGTCATCACCCTCGATTTCTTGACACACTTTAATGTCCACAGCTACATCGCCAAGGTCACTGACACCGAGCCGCGCTATGACGTTTAAAGGATAATTGCTTGGATGGTCGGCGTGACCCGTCTCTTTAAAATGGACGAGCAAATCTATTGGCTGTGGTCTTCCTTGATTCAGACGTATCTTGGTTCGTTCTCGCGCTTGACGTAACATAAAGGCGTTTTCTTCTTTCTCCCAGTTTTCAAATTCTCCAGCCAGCTGAACTTTTCGTGTCTCTTTATTTTCTCTCATTCGCTCTTCACGAAGTCGCTCACGTTCTAAACGCCTTTTCTTTATATTTTCAAGCTCTGTCTTATGGTCTTCCAATAAATTCGTTTTCTTTCGACCACTGTCATAACCATGTCTTCGTTTTCTATCTCGCTGTTCCTTTTTGATCCACACAAATTCCTTATCAGCATTCTCATCAGGAATCAGTTTATACAAGGAATGTGCTTGTGGGGGCACCGCACTGCAGTTTTCCTTGTTGACGGACAAGAAAGGTCCATTCTTCAGTGGTAGCTGTTGACGGACTGGCGATGGCGTCTGAAACGCACTGCAGCAAAACTTCTTGCTTGGGGTTAACATTTTACGTGTTTACAAGTAAAATAACCAACCTGTATGTAACATTCATTCAGCGGTCCTTTCCCCTTGCTATCGACAACAATGCTCTCGACAACACACGCTCCTCTTATATATCACCGGTATGAGGTTTGTCGGACGATGGCGATGTACGGTAAACGACATCAAACGTTCATCCAACGTGTGAATGTTTATTATCTATGGAAATCCCCCTATTCTATAAATAGCACCAATGACAAAGGGAGGTAACCCCTGCGAAGTTGCGAGCTAATTGTCAAATGTTCGTGTCTTGATCACAGTGACTTGTTAAACCACGATGTAAACATTGAACTGAAATAATGCTGGGACATAAAAGATAACAAAACAAGTTAATAAACAACTGTTTTGATAGAAGAGGTACAGTATATGTACTCTATTCGTGGCAAAGAGAGCGTATCTGTCCATGTTGTGGTCACTGTCATTGTTTCCAAGGTAAACAAGACGATGCTGTGAGTCGAGAAGAGGCTATCGAGTTCGCACTGTGCAAAATGGCGACAAGGAAAGTGTTCGATGGAGTATTCCATGACCTGCCGGCCCAGGAGTCGAAGACAATACGTATTTTCTTCAGCTCGACGTTCACAGGTGAGGAAACGGATTACACTGTTTGACAACCTGCTCATATTATGTAGTCAACTTATTGGTTATTCGTTGCCTCCCTGGATACGGGCCGTTTGTTTATCAGTTGTAGTGTGATGCATCTGCACAGTCTTATATTTCCAGTTACACGTGCATCTACAAGAACTAAGATTTTAATTATTTGGGTATTTTGGACATAAAAAATATATGACTAAATGAGCCCCTTGAACCTAGCCGAGACCCAGAGACTGACTAGCGGAGCCTTGTAGATATTGACTATAATACTTATTAGGGGACTTAGGCTTATCCTTGGCTGATCCCTTGATTTCAGGGTGGGGTGGATGGGGTGTTTATCAGACGGGTGGATAACTAAATCATGAGAGATGTGTATGAAGATTTCTTATATTGATAAGGAAGAATTATATTATGATACTATAAACAAAAAATCATAAATACAAATGACACATTTGCATTGACCACAATGAACATTTGAAATGAATAAATATCATTTTGAAATATAATATGCATGTTAAATACCTGTGACATGGTTGTGGTTTAAGTAACCGTTCCATCTACTTATCCACTGACCTCAGCAATATACTTCTTTCTGACATTGCAATATTTATTATTAAAAGTCCCACTAGTTCTTGGGCTTATGACAAACATGAAACAATGCAGCTGCTATTAATGTGAAAAAAAAAAAAAATAAATGTTCTTAATCACTGAATACACACATAGCTTTATATTCAACTCTCTCACACACACTTGAAAGTCTGTACAATGTCAAGCAATTTTCAAACATATTTCAATGGCAAGAAATTATATTTTGTTGGAGCCATGGAGTGAAAAAATTCAAACATACCTTTCACCCAAACTTCCTGAGAACACAAAAGAAATATCCATACATGAATAATCAGTTCACCACTTGCAGCTCCAGTGAGTAAAACCAGCTGATCGCACAGCTTCAGCAGCTGTAACTTGCTGGTGCAGGTCATGTAGGTAATGGTGTAACAAGGATGTCTTGTAACAGAAGTCAGAACAAATGCCCTAAATCATACTTGTACTTGAAAATATATATCTACTTCGAAATATATAGACCCATGAAGATCCAGGTTAGAATTGGTCTCCAGCAACCCATGTTTGTCTTAAGAGACGACTAACAGGATAGGGAGAAAGATTTCCTTCCGTCCCCCCATTTTTTCCTTCTGTAGAGTAACTGAGGTAACGCAAAGTGGTTCGACCCTATATATTGTAATTGATATTTGGGCTTTTAGTTATTTTTGTGAGTTCTCTAGTAATTGTTGTCTTAGGTTTTGTTAATAATTTTAGTATATATTTAATATATATATTAGGGGTGTCGCGATACGGTAATGTATCGATGCATCGATACATTTTTACTGACGATACAATACGCGATACATGCTTGCGTGTATCGATTCCTATTTTAAAACTTTATCGATTCAAATTTTTATGCTATATCCATCTCCTTCAAAGTCTTGATAGTAAAATTATACGAGACCGCTCCGATAAATAGATGTAGCTAGCTTTACTTAAAAAATAGGTTGGAAACTAACAGCTTTTGTGATTGGCTTCAGTATTTTGGTGGACCAATCAGCAAGCGCGTACGTTGCCGGTAAGGTAATGCTATGAAAAGGCGCGAAAATTATGTATCGCGATACGTATCGTATCGTGACCTTAAAATCGTGATACGTATCGTATCGTGAGATGGGTGTATCGTGACACCCCTAATATATATACATATTATTTGGGATGGGGGAATGGGAGGAACTCTTACCCGATTGTTTGGTCCAGACTTGATTATTTACAGACCTGTGCCATATAGCTGGAATATTGCTGAGTGTGGCGTTAAACAACAACCAAAGCAAATCAAAATATATATACATGTACATGTCTACAGATATGTAAAGATACATTATATATTACATGCAGTCATCTATACA
Source organism: Haliotis rubra (assembly GCF_003918875.1). Taxonomy (NCBI): domain Eukaryota; kingdom Metazoa; phylum Mollusca; class Gastropoda; order Lepetellida; family Haliotidae; genus Haliotis; species Haliotis rubra. The sequence continues at coordinate 417,926 of NW_025767401.1, read as the reverse complement.
TGCTTTCAGATCATTACTTGCATGACATTATTGTAATAGATAGAACTTTTGTTCTTTAATAAAATCAATATTTCAAAGTGCCTGCTACAGAGGAAGAAACCTCCAGAGCAAACAGGTCTCTATATATTACAATGTTGACAGTGTAATGTAGATGTATATCATGTTATTGTATTTGCACAGATTAGTTAATTGATGAAACAGGTTTCTTTGAGTATTACAATAAATAACATGGATCTCTGAGTTTTCAATATAACACACACAAAATCTCATTCATACTACACATAAGTGACAGTAGGGGAAAATATATGACAGACATTGTGTAGTTACACATGTGTTCAGGGATGTTAGTTACAGTAACTAAAGCATGTGCACACACCCACCACACCACCACACCCATCCCGCCCTGCCCCTCCATACACCACACCACGTCCTACCCTGCCCCTCCATACACCACACCACACCACACCACACCCATCCCGCCCTGCCCCGCCCTGCCCCGCCCCGCCTTGCCCTCTCCATACACCACACCACGCCCCACCCTGCCCCACCATGCACCACACCACTTCCCACCCTGCCCCACCATGCACCACACCACGCCCCACCCTGCCCCTCCATACACCACACCACGCCCCACCCTGCCCCACCCCTGCCCCTCTCCATACACCACACCCATCCCGCCTCTGCCCCTCCATACACCACACACACCACGCCCCATCCTGTCCCTCCATACACCACGCCCCACTCCTGTCCCACTCCTGCCTGCCCTCCATACACCACACCACGCCCGCCCACCCTGTCCCTCCATACACCACGCACCACCCTGCCCTGTCCCACCCTGCCCCTCCATACACCACACCACGCCCCACCCTGTCCCTCCATACACCACTTCCCACCCTGCCCCACCATGCACCACACCACGCCCCACCCAGCCCCCTCCATACACCACACCACGCCCCACCCTGCCCCTCCATGCCCCTCCATACACCACACCATCATTCCCACCCTGTCCCTCCATACACACCACCTCCCCACCCTGCCCCACCATGCACCACACCACGTCCCACCCTGCCCTCCATACACCACACCACCCTGCCCCTCCATACACCACACCACATCCCACCCTGCCCTCCATACACCACACACCCATCCCGCCCCTGCCCTCTCCATACACCATCACACCACGCCCCATCCTGTCCCTCCATACACCACGCCCCACCCTGTCCCACCCTGCCCCTCCATACACCACACAAAGTTCCAAATTGTCCCTCCATACACCACGCCCCACCTGTCCCATCCTGCCCCTCCATACACCACACCACGTCCCACCCTGTCCCTCCATACACCACGTCCCACCCTGCCCCACCATGCACCACACCACACCTCAGTAAACATGCATTATCATGCATAATATGTATTTGTATGGTATACATAATATAAGTCCTACACCTAAATACAACCCTGTAGGTGACACTTGGGCTTCAACTGGATTCCCTCAGTGGTGACAAGATCTAATACTTGCTGTTTGTAGTGCCTGGAATTACTGAATGCCCTAAACTATTTCCAAAGTTACCTTTTTGAGAGGCATATAGAAGTTGGAGTAAATATATAAATATATACATATACATTATCCTTGCTTATTTCCAAAGTTATTGGCCCAGTTAAAAACATTTCAATGGTGATATAATTATGACAATATGTATTGACTATTGAGACAAATATTAAAACACTGTAACAATATAACCTACCACACATATAGAAAACTAAGTAATATCAAAGCATATGAAATATATTTCTAACCTGTAATGATACTTGCTCTGACAAAACTAAACCCCATGCAAATGGTGGTGATGGTCAGTCAAGGTGTGGTGGCTTGTTAGCAGGTGCTTGCTGAATGCTAGGTCCACACATTGAACAAGGCCAATCAGGCATAAGCTGACCTGAACAAAGCAACCAACATGCTAAACACTTAATAAAAGTTCAAACTGAGAAGCTGTGGAGGGACTTGTTCAACAAAGCAGTCTTTGGGCTACTCTGGTCATAAATCTATGCTAAAGTAAGATCAGTAAAGATTTATGATCATCTTAGTACTAAGATTGCTTTGACAAATGGGACACAGATCTGTCATATTCATGGCAACACAGTTACAGGTGAATATATTATTTCAATACCATATATGGTAATATGCAAAATGTGCAAAGTTCACATATACACAACACTGCCACATAACTTTAGTCAGATATATTTCTCCATGCCAGTTTCATCCAATAGATTTGAATGTAAATTAGTCAAGAATGGAATTAGTGCCATATAGATTCCCAGTATTTTTTCTGACCATTTTCTGACCATACAACAGGCTCAGGTTCACAACATGGACAATATGAGCTGTCATGACACTTTGGGAGAAACAGGTGGTTCAGAATTCTTTAGCAGGTCTTGGGTTTGACACTTGATGTATGGCATATTTCAGATGTGTGCCAGTTGACTAAACTAGTAAATGTCAATGGATGTGGATGTTCCCCTTCTACAGAATAATGGGCTTCAAATGACTTGTGGACTCAAGTGATGACATTGTGTGTTGTAGATATGACGATGGAGAGGAACATGTTGATGAAGGAGTCAGTGCCCCGGCTCAGGGACTACTGTCTGGCCCGAGGACTAGACTTCCAGGTAGCACAGACTGAGGGAGTCGGGGGTGAGAGAGAGGAGGAAGGGCGGACAGGGAGGAGAGGAAGGGGCTGGACAGGGAGGATAGTGAAGGGTGGGAGAGGGAGGGAGGAGGGAAGGGAGGGAGAGGAGGAGGGAGGGAAGGGCGTAGGGTGGGGAATATGAGGTGGGGCAGAGGAGGGTGAGGGGTTTAGGTGAGGGAACATAGGGTGGGGAATGTGAGGTGGGGCAGGGACAGAGGGAGGGGGCTTAGGGTGAGGGAACACAGGGTGGGGAATGTGAGGTGGGGGTCAGAGGGAGGAGGGGTTTAGGTGAGGTGGGGCACACAGGCTAGGGGAGGGGTTTAGGGTGAGGATTAATGTCTAGATGTGAGGTGAGGGGTTGAGGGAGGGAAGGGGGTTTAGGTAACATGGTAACACTAGCTGTGAATGGAGAGTGAGGCCACGGAACACTGACTGCAGAGCTGTAACACTGAAAGTGGGGAACATGGTAACACTGACTGAATGTAAAGTGAGGCCATGGTAACACTGACTGAATGTAAAAAGTGAGGACATGGAAACACTGACTGAATGTAGGAAGTGAGGAGCACGGGTAACACCTGACTGAATGTAAAGTGAGGACATGGTAACACTGATTGAATGTAAATGGGGACATGGTAACACTGACTGAATGTAAAGTGAGGGACATAAGGTAAATGAGGGACATTACTGAATGTAAAGGACATGGTAACACTGACTGAATGTAAAAGTGGGGATATGGAACACTGGACTGAATGTAAAGTGGGGACATTGTAACACTGACTGAATGTAAAAATAGGGGAACATAACACTGGAATGTAAAGTGGGACATGGTAACACTGGAATGACATGGTAACAACTGAACGGCTGGGGACATGGTAACATGACAGAATGTAAAGTGAGGGACATGGTAACACTGACTGAATGTAAAGTGGGGACATGGTAACACTGACTGAATGTAAAGTGGGGACATTGTAACACTGACTGAATGTAAAGTGAGGACATGGTAACACTTACTGAATGTAAAGTGGGGACATGGTAACACTGAATGTAAAGTGGGGACATGGTAACACTGACTTAATGTAAAGTTAGGACATGGTAACACTTACTGAATGTAAAGTGAGGACATGGTAACACTGAATGTAAAGTGGGGACATGGTAACACTGACTTAATGTAAAGTTAGGACATGGTAACACTGACTGAATGTAAAGTGAGGACATGGTAACACTGAATGTAAAGTGGGGACATGGTAACACTGAATGTAAAGTGGGGACGTGGTAACACTGAATGTAAAGTTAGGACATGGTAACACTGACTGAATGTAAAGTGGGGACATGGTAACACTGAATGTAAAGTGGGGACATGGTAACACTGACTGAATGTAAAGTGGGGACATGGTAACACTGACTGAATGCAAAGTGGGGACATGGTAACACTGACTGAATGTAAAGTGAGGACATGGTAACACTTACTGAATGTAAAGTGGGGACATGGTAACACTGACTGAATGTAAAGTGGGGACATGGTAACACTGAATGTAAAGTGGGTACATGGTAACACTGACTGAATGTTGAACTGTAATCTTGTTGAAGGTGGTTGACATGCGCTGGGGTGTGAGGGAAGAAACATCCGTGGACCAAATGACAACAGAGCTGTGCCTGAGGGAGGTCAACAATTGCCAACAGATCTCCATGGGCCCAAATTTTGTGGTAACTAAATACCTGTATTGAAACTCTAAACTTTCTTGTCTTGTGTCTCAGGTGTTGTTTGATATGTGATGTTGTGTTCCAGGTGTTGTTTGGTGTGATGATGTGTTCCAGGTGTTGTGTTCCAGGTGTTGTTTGATGTGTGATGTTGTGTTCCAGGTGTGATGTTTAATGTGTGTTTGATGTTGTGTTGTTCCAGTGCTGTGATGTGCGATGTGTTTGATGTGTGGTGTTGTGTTCCAGGTGTTGTTTGATGATGCAAGGTGGCAGGTGATGTGTGATGTTGTGTTCCAGGTGTTGTTTGATGTGTGGTGTTGTGTTTCAGGTGTGCTTGATGTGTGATGTTGTGTTCCAGGTGTTGTTTGATGTGTGGTGTTGTGTTCCAGGTGTTGTTTGATGTGTGATGTTGTGTTCCAGGTGTTGTTTGATGATGTGGTGTTGTGTTCCAGGTGTTGTTTGATGCGGATGTTGTGTTCCAGGTATGTTTGCATGTGTGGTGTTGTGTTGCCAGGTGTTTGCATGATGTGATGTTGTGTTCCAGGTGTTGTTTGATGTGTGATGTTGTGTTCCAGGTGTTGCATGATGTGTGATGTTGTGTTCCAGGTGTTGTATGTGATGTGTGTCCAGGGTGTTGTGTGATGTTGCCAGGTGTTGTTTGATGTGTGATGTTGTGTTCCAGGTGTTGTTTGATGTGTGGTGTTGTGTTCCAGGTGTTGTTTGATGTGTGATGATGTTGTGTTCCAGGTGTTGTTTGATGCGTGATGTTGTGTTCCAGGTGTTGTTTGATGTGTGATGTTGTGTTCCAGGTGTTGTTTGATGTGTGATGTTGTGTTCCAGGTGTTGTTTGATGTGTGATGTTGTGTTCCAGGTGTTGTTTGATGTGTGGTGTTGTGTCTCAGGTGTTGTTTGATGTGTGATGTTGTGTTCCAGGTGTTGTTTGATGTGTGATGTTGTGTTCCAGGTGTTGTTTGATGTGTGATGTTGTGTGTTCAGGTGTTGTTTGATGTGTGATGTTGTGTTCCAGGTGTTGTTTGATGTGTGATGTTGTGTTCCAGGTGTTGTTTGATGTGTGGTGTTGTGTTCCAGGTGTTGTTTGATGTGATGATGTTGTGTTCAGGTGTTGTTTGATGGGTGCGGTGTTGTGTTCAGATGTGTGTGTGTTGTGTTCCAGGTGTTGTTTGATGTGTGATGTTGCAGGTGTTCCAGGTGTTGTTTGATGTGTGGTGTTGTGTTCCAGGTGTTGTTTGATGTGTGATGTTGTGTTCCAGGTGTTGTTTGATGTGTGATGTTGTGTTCCAGGTGTTGTTTGATGTGTGATGTTGTGTTCCAGGTGTTGTTTGATGTGTGATGTTGTGTTCCAGGTGTTGCATGATGTGTGATGTTGTGTTCCAGGTGTTGTTTGATGTGTGATGTTGTGTTCCAGGTGTTGTTTGATGTGTGATGTTGTGTTCCAGGTGTTGTTTGATGTGTGGTGTTGTGTTCCAGGTGTTGTTTGATGTGTGATGTTGTGTTCCAGGTGTTGTTTGATGTGTGATGTTGTGTTCCAGGTGTTGTTTGATGTGTGATGTTGTGTTCCAGGTGTTGTTTGATGTGTGATGTTGTGTTCCAGGTGTTGTTTGATGTGTGATGTTGTGTTCCAGGTGTTATTTGATGTGTGATGTTGTGTTCCAGGTGTTGTTTGATGTGTGATGTTGTGTTCCAGGTGTTGTTTGATGTGTGGTGTTGTGTCTCAGGTGTGCTTGATGTGTGATGTTGTGTTCCAGGTGTTGCATGATGTGTTGTGTTGTGTTCCAGGTGTTGAATGATGTGTTGTGTTGTGTTCCAGGTGTTGCATGATGTGTGATGTTGTGTTCCAGGTGTTGTTTGATGTGTGATGTTGTGTTCCAGGTGTTGTTTGATGTGTGGTGTTGTGTCTCAGGTGTTGTTTGATGTGTGGTGTTGTGTTCCAGGTGTTGGATGATGTGTGGTGTTGTGTTCCAGGTGTTGCATGGTGTGTGATATTGTGTTCCAGGTGTTGTTTGATGTGTGATGTTGTGTTCCAGGTGTTCCTCGGTGATAGATATGGCAGTTGTCCTCTACCAGCCACAGTGCCTGTCACTGATTTCAGAGTTTTTCATCGTGTTGCAATGGCTATGGGTAAAGACATTTACCTCCTGGATAAATGGTATCTGCTTGACAACAATGCTGAACCGCCAGTTTACCAGATACAGCCAATCACAAACCTTCTACCTCATTACAATGACCGAGATCCAGCCAATCAGCATCTTCAAGAAAAAGTAAACCTTGACATGAATTCCATTTTTACATAACTAGCTGTGATATTCTGTCCGATTGCAAGGATATACCACATTGATTTACTTGATACATACGTTTGATAATAAGAGCTTGACCATTGAAACTAAGCTGATAAGGTTAAGATTTATTGTTCATAATTTCCCCACCATCTTGTATAACTAACAACATTCTATATCTACTGATTGTTTGTAATGTCATAGTCTGGAAAATGAAACTGACTTGGCACAGTTTTGGAAATGGAGATCTTCAGATGACTGGAATGGAGAGCTACAGGGTTATCAAAATGGCCATGTCATGTTATTAGTTTGGAAACATAAACAAGTGTTTTCCTGTCAGGACCAGAAGAGATGGAGAGAAGTTCAGAGCACACTACTGTCACTTTACCATGATCTGGCACAGGAGGCTCACCTGACCGGACACCTTGACCAGCAAGCATATGACAGATACTTTATGTCAGGTACTGTATCGGCAGATACTTTATGTCAGGTACTGTATGGGCAGATACTTCATGTCAGGTACTGTAAGTATGAATACTATATGTCAGGTACTGTATGGACAGATAAATTATGCCAGGTACTGTACGGGCAGATACTTTATGTCAGGTACTGTATGGGCAGATACTTCATGTTAGGTACTGTAAGTATGAATACGATATGTCAGGTACTGTATGGACAGATAGATTATGCCAGGTACTGTATGGTCAGATACATTATGTCAGGTACTGTACGGACAGATACTTCATGTCAGGTACTGTATGGACAGATAGATTATGCTAGGTACTGAATGGGCAGATACCTTATGTCAGGTACTGTATGGTCAGATACTTTATGTCAGGTACATATTTATGTCAAGTAGTGTATGGAGAGATACTTTATGTCAGGTACTGTATGGACAGATACTTTATGTCAGGTACTGTATGGGCAGGTACTTTGTGTCAGGTACTGTATGGATGAATGCTTAAGTCAAGTACTGTATGGACAGATACATTATGTCAGGTACTGTATGGGCAGATACTTCATGTCAGGTACTGTATGTATGAATATTTATGTCAAGTAGTGTATGGAGAGATACTTTATGTCAGGTGCGGTATGGACAGATACTTTATGTCAGGTACTGTATGGACAGGTATTTTATGTTAGGTACTGTAAGTATGAATACTTTATGTCAGGTACTGTATGGAGAGAGATAGATTATGCCAGGTACTGTATGGACAGATACTTTACATGAAGTACTGTATGGACAATGCTTTATATCAGGTACTGTATGGGCAGATACTTTATGTCAGGTACTGTATGGACAGGTATTTTATGTTAGGTACTGTAAGTATGAATACTTAATGTCAGGTACTGTATGGAGAGATAGATTATGCCAGGTACTGTATGGACAGATACTTTACATGAAGTACTGTATGGACAATGCTTTATATCAGGTACTGTACGGGCAGATACTTTATGTCAGGTACTGTATGGACAGGTATTTTATGTTAGGTACTGTAAGTATGAATACTTTATGTCAGGTACTGTATGGAGAGATAAATTATGCCAGGTACTGTATGGACAGATACTTTACATGAAGTACTGTATGGACAATGCTTTATATCAGGTACTGTACGGGCAGATTCTTTATGTCAGGTACTGTATGGTCAGATACATTATGTCAGGTACTGTAAGTATGAATACTTTATGTGAAGCACTGTATGGACAATGCTTTGTATCAGGTACTCTATGGACAGATACTATTATGTCAGGTACTGTATTGATAGATACTTTATGTGAAGTACTGTATGGATAGATACTTTATGTGAAGCACTGTATGGACAATGCTTTGTATCAGGTACTCTATGGACAGATACTATTATGTCAGGTACTGTATGGACAGATACATTATGTCAGGTACTGTTTGCCCAGGTACTTTATGTGAAGCACTGTAGTGACAGGTACTTTATGTCAGGTACTGTAGGGACAGGTGCTTTATGTCAGGTACTGTATGGACAGGTACTTTATGTCAGGTACTGTATGGACAGGTACTTTATGTCAGGTACTGTATAGACAGATACTTTATGTCAGGTACTGTATAGACAGATACCTTATGAGAAGTAGTGTATAGACAGATACTTTATGTCAGGTACTGTATGGACCTGGTACTTTATGAGAAGTAGTGTATGGACAGATACTTTATGGCAGGTACTGTATGTCAGGTACTGTATGGACAGATGCTTTATGTCAGGTACTGTTTGGACAGGTACTTTATGTCAGGTACTGTATGGACAGATACTCTATGTCAGGTACTGTATGGACAGGTTCTTTATGAAAAGTACTGTATGGACAGATACTTTATGGCAGGTACTGTGTGGACAGGTACTTTATGAGAAGTACTGTATATACAGATACTTTATGTCAGGTACTGTAGGGACAGGTACTTTATGTCAGGTACTGTAGGGCAGGTACTTTATGTCAGGTACTGTAGGGACAGGTACTTTATATCAGGTACTGTATGGACAGGTAATTTATGAGAAGTAGTGTATGGACAGATACTTTATGTCAGGTACTGTATGGACAGGTACTTTATTTCAGGTACTGTATGGGCAGATACTTTATGCCAGGTACTGTATGGGCAGATACTTCATGTCAGGTACTGTATGTATGAATATTTATGTCAAGTAGTGTATGGAGAGATACTTTATGTCAGGTACTGTATGGGCAGGTACTTTGTGTCAGGTACTGTATGGATGAATGCTTAAGTCAAGTACTGTATGGACAGATACATTATGTCAGGTACTGTATGGGCAGATACTTCATGTCAGGTACTGTATGTATGAATATTTATGTCAAGTAGTGTATGGAGAGATACTTTATGGCAGGTGCGGTATGGACAGATACTTTATGTCAGGTACTGTATGGACAGGTATTTTATGTTAGGTACTGTAAGTATGAATACTTTATGTCAGGTACTGTATGGAGAGAGATAGATTATGCCAGGTACTGTATGGACAGATACTTTACATGAAGTACTGTATGGACAATGCTTTATATCAGGTACTGTATGGGCAGATACTTTATGTCAGGTACTGTATGGACAGGTATTTTATGTTAGGTACTGTAAGTATGAATACTTAATGTCAGGTACTGTATGGAGAGATAGATTATGCCAGGTACTGTATGGACAGATACTTTACATGAAGTACTGTATGGACAATGCTTTATATCAGGTACTGTACGGGCAGATACTTTATGTCAGGTACTGTATGGACAGGTATTTTATGTTAGGTACTGTAAGTATGAATACTTTATGTCAGGTACTGTATGGAGAGATAAATTATGCCAGGTACTGTATGGACAGATACTTTACATGAAGTACTGTATGGACAATGCTTTATATCAGGTACTGTACGGGCAGATTCTTTATGTCAGGTACTGTATGGTCAGATACATTATGTCAGGTACTGTAAGTATGAATACTTTATGTGAAGCACTGTATGGACAATGCTTTGTATCAGGTACTCTATGGACAGATACTATTATGTCAGGTACTGTATTGATAGATACTTTATGTGAAGTACTGTATGGATAGATACTTTATGTGAAGCACTGTATGGACAATGCTTTGTATCAGGTACTCTATGGACAGATACTATTATGTCAGGTACTGTATGGACAGATACATTATGTCAGGTACTGTTTGCCCAGGTACTTTATGTGAAGCACTGTAGTGACAGGTACTTTATGTCAGGTACTGTAGGGGCAGGTGCTTTATGTCAGGTACTGTATGGACAGGTACTTTATGTCAGGTACTGTTTGGACAGGTACTTTATGAGAGGTAGAGTATGGACAAATACTTTATGGCAGGTTACTGTATGGGCAGGTACTTTATGTGAGGTACTGTATAGACAGATACTTTATGTCAGGTACTGTAGAGACAGGTACTTTATGTCAGGTACTGTAGGGACAGGTACTTTTTCTCAGGTCCTGTATGGACAGGCACTCTATGTCAGGTACTGTTTGGACAGATACTTTATGAGAAGTAGTGTATGGACAGATACTTTATGTCAGGTACTGTATGGACAGGTACTTTATGTCAGGTACTGTAGGGACAGGTACTTTATGTCAGGTACTGTATAGACAGATACCTTATGAGAAGTAGTGTATAGACAGATACTTTATGTCAGGTACTGTATGGACCGGTACTTTATGAGAAGTAGTGTATGGACAGATACTTTATGGCAGGTACTGTATGTCAGGTACTGTATGGACAGATGCTTTATGTCAGGTACTGTTTGGACAGGTACTTTATGTCAGGTACTGTATGGACAGATACTTTATGTCAGGTACTGTATGGACAGGTTCTTTATGAAAAGTACTGTATGGACAGATACTTTATGGCAGGTACTGTGTGGACAGGTACTTTATGAGAAGTACTGTATATACAGATACTTTATGTCAGGTACTGTAGGGACAGGTACTTTATGTCAGGTACTGTAGGGGCAGGTACTTTATGTCAGGTACTGTAGGGACAGGTACTTTATATCAGGTACTGTATGGACAGGTAATTTATGAGAAGTAGTGTATGGACAGATACTTTATGGCAGGTACTGTATGGACAGGTACTTTATTTCAGGCACTGTATGGACAGATACTTTATGGCAGGTACTGTGTGGACAGATACTTTATGAGAAGTACTGTATGTACAGATACTTTATGGCTGGTACTGTATGGACAGATACTTTATGGCAGGTACTGTGTGGACAGATACTTTATGTCAGGTACTGTATGCACAGGTACTTTATGGCTGGTACTGTATGGGCAGATACTTTATGTCAGGTACTGTATTGACAGATACTTTATGAGAAGTACTGTATGTACAGATACTTTATGGCTAGTACTGTATGGACACATACTTTATGGCAGGTACTGTGTGGACAGATACTTTATGAGAAGTACTGTATATACAGATACTTTATGGCTGATACTGTATGGACAGGTACTTTATGTCAGGCACTGTATGAACAGATACTTTATGTCAGGTACTGTATGGACAGGTACTTTATGGCTGGTACTGTATGGGCAGATACTTTATGTCAGGTACTGTAGGGGCAGGTACTTTATGTCAGGTACTGTAGAGACAGGTTGTTTATATCAGGTACTGTATGGACAGATACTTTATGGCTGGTACTGTATGTACAGGTACTTTATTTCAGGTAGTGTATGGACAGATACTTTATGGCAGGTACTGTGTGGACAGATACTTTATGAGAAGTTCTGTATGTACAGATACTTTATGGCTGGTACTGTGTGGGCAGATACTTTATGTCAGGTACTGTATGGACAGGTACTTTATGTCAGGTACTGAATGGACAGGTATTTTATGTGAAGTATTGTATGGACAGATACTTTATGACACATACTGTATGGACAGATACATTATGTCAGGTACTGTATTGACAGATACATTATGTCAGGTACTGTATGGACAGGTATTTTATGTGAAGTACTGTATTGACAGATACTTTATGTTAAGTACTGTATGGACAGATACATTATGTCAGGTACTGTATTGGCAGATACATTATGTCAGGTACTGTATGGACAGGTATTTTATGTGAAGTACTGTATTGACAGATACTTTATGTTAAGTACTGTATGGACAGATACATTATGTCAGGTACGGTATGGACACATACTTTATGTCAGGTACTGTATGGACAGGTATTTTATGTGAAGTACTGTATGGACAGATTCATTATGTTAAGTACTGTATCGACAGATGCATTATGTCAAGTACTGTATGGACAGATACATTATGTCAGGTACTGTAGGGGCAGGTACTTTATGTCAGGTACTGTAGGGACAGGTACTTTATATCAGGTACTGTATGGACAGGTAATTTATGCGAAGTAGTGTATGGACAGATACTTTATGGCAGGTACTGTATGGACAGGTACTTTATTTCAGGCACTGTATGGACAGATACTTTATGGCAGGTACTGTATGGACAGGTACTTTATTTCAGGTACTGTATGGACAGGTACTTTATTTCAGGTACTGTATGGACAGATACTTTATGAGAAGTACTGTATGTACAGATACTTTATGGCTGGTACTGTGTGGGCAGATACTTTATGGCTGGTACTGTATGGACAGATACTTTATGGCAGGTACTGTGTGGACAGATACTTTATGGCAGGTACTGTGTGGACAGATACTTTATGGCAGGTACTGTATGGACAGATACTTTATGAGAAGTACTGTATGTACAGATACTTTATGGCTGGTACTGTGTGGGCAGATACTTTATGGCTGGTACTGTATGGACAGATACTTTATGGCAGGTACTGTGTGGACAGATACTTTATGGCAGGTACTGTATGGACAGGTACTTTATGGCTGGTACTGTATGGGCATATACTTTATGTCAAGTACTGTATGGACAGATACTTTATGAGAAGTACTGTATGTACAGATACTTTATGGCTGGTACTGTATGGACAGATACTTTATGGCAGGTACTGTGTGGACAGATACTTTATGAGAAGTACTGTATATACAGATACTTTATGGCTGGTACTGTATGGACAGGTACTTTATGTCAGGCGCTGTATGGACAGATACTTTATGTCAGGTACTGTATGGACAGGTACTTTATGGCTGGTACTGTATGGGCAGATACTTTATGTCAGGTACTGTAGGGGCAGGTACTTTATGTCAGGTACTGTAGGGACAGGTTCTTTATATCAGGTACTGTATGGACAGATACTTTATGGCTGGTACTGTATGGACAGGTACTTTATTTCAGGTAGTGTATGGACAGATACTTTATGGCAGGTACTGTGTGGACAGATACTTTATGAGAAGTACTGTATTGACAGATACATTATGTCAGGTACTGTATTGACAGATACATTATGTCAGGTACTGTATGGACAGGTATTTTATGTGAAGTACTGTATTGACAGATACTTTATGTTAAGTACTGTATGGACAGATACATTATGTCAGGTACTGTATTGACAGATACATTATGTCAGGTACTGTATGGACAGGTATTTTATGTGAAGTACTGTATTGGCAGATACTTTATGTTAAGTACTGTATCGACAGATACATTATGTCAGGTACTGTATGGACAGGTATTTTATGTGAAGTACTGTATGGACAGATACATTATGTTAAGTACGGTATCGACAGATGCATTATGTCAAGTACTGTATGGACAGATACTTTATGTGAAATAGTGTATGGACAGATACATTATGTCAGGTACTGTATGGACCAGCATTCGAAATAACCACTAGCTCAGTAGCCCGTTTCTAAGACGTGTTGAGATTGGTCAGACTTGAGTCTGATTGAGTATGACAGAGTGCTTAACTGGAATGTCACTATTTGAATACTAGTAGTTATAAACCTGAAATTTGTGCTGAATCATCTGGTCCTGACAATTTGTAACGCTGATGTTTAACTTTGAACTTTATGAAAAAGTAATAATTAGCTACTTTTGAGAGTTTTGTATCTTTATCTAGTTTGGCTAGTAAATTTTCATTCGGGCTAGTAACTTTTAAGACTTCCTAGCCCGGTGTAGCAGGCCATTTCTTCCCCGGTCTAAACTTTCCCCGGGGAGAATCTGGCCTAGGCCAAACTTTCCCTGGGGAGGTTTTGTCCTAAAGTACTGTCGGAAATAGAAAAACACTGTTTTTTCACATTTATATCTACAATTTATGTAGTTAATATATGAAAGTGTGAAATATCTGTTAAACTAAATTCGCCTAACTACAGTATCAGCGGTAGGAGATAGGAAACGTAAAAGAAGGACTTTACTTAGGAGAGATTAGTGCAGAAATGAGCCATGCGGTCTTTTTCTAAGTCCAGTGCGACTTATTTAGAACAGACCATGACTTTATGCAGATTAATATGCGATGATATTGTACTACAAATGACACTTTTTAAATGCCCATTTTGAAATTAGACTTAGCTTCATTATAAACGATAGTTGACATAAAATATTACAACTTTAATACTGAAACTATTAAGGATGTAGCTACCATTGAGTCTCACTATCACTATAAAAAGAAACAGGTAGGAGGGGTCGTCTCAAAAGCAAAACCAGGATGGGTGTTGGAGACGGTGGTTGGGGTCGGGCTGGGGGATAGAGATATCAGCTATAAAACTATAAGATAAGATAATCAATAGAGACATATTCGATACACATGAAAAAGCATAAAATATGTTTGAGATGATCCCTTGTGCCTGTGCACAGCACATGCATTTCATGCCAAGTGAGTCCAGGGTCCGTTGTTATACCTGGCTGAGTGACCTAATTGCCAACTATAGTCTGATCTATTGTTTGCAGCAGCTATTCATATTTTTTCTAAGTTTCGTCCCAATTTACGAGTAAACATGTTTTTCTTGATATACTATTACACATCCCACTGAATGCCTAGGCCGATGTGGGTTATTGCGACATATGCTATTTGCAATTGTGCATATTTTAGGGATACAGAGTAACAGCCTAAAAACAGTTGTTTTCTATTTCCAACAGTACTTTAAGATATTATTTCCCCAGGGAAAGTTTGGGCTAGGCTAAAGTTTCTCCCCCTAGGCCAAACTTTCCTCCCTGTTTTATATGAAAAGGGGGAGATTCTGGCCTAGTTAGGCTACCTCTTCCCCTATCACAAGGGGGAGAACAAGTTATTATAAACATCAAACCACCATTCCTATGATGACACATTGCATTAGTTCCTCATCTGTCCAAATCATGTCACAAAAAGATGTAAACATTCAGTTGCACGTTTGATGGGTAAGTAATTATAAGATGCAATATACACAGGTTGCTTGCTCTGTTATCATGCTGTTTATTATCTAATATTTGTTGTATTTATGTATAAATGTAATGGAACATTATTCACATAAGCTTGTTTACTAATCCATAATCACTTTGGGTGAATGAAATATATTTCAGATATCCATGGGCCAAGTTTACCTGTTATCAAACCTTGTCTTTTGAATATAGAATAAGGCAATATAGTTGAATGATAGATGATACAGCATTTGATGTAGATATTGTGTTGTGTTGTTGTTGTTGTCTTGATGTTTTACGCCTACTTCCAACTGTTAAGTTGATGTTGCCGACGTGGATGCCATATTTAAAAGCCATGAATGAGGGAATAAAATTTTGAATGGATATGGGCATCCAAGTAAATACTGGGTATTTAGTTAAAGTTTCAAATATAGTAATGATTTTGAGATAAGCCAATTTGGAATAAGTGGGGATAAGTAAATTATGGAAATATAAAAATACGTAATTGATAATATAAAACAAAAGTAATGATATGATATATAATAAAGTAAAGATACATTTTGTAATATTAAATTATTTTTAATAATTTGGAATTAGGGAATTGTGTTGGGTCAAACATGATTTGACAAAACAAAATGTGAACCATGTACATGTTATATATGAAGATGACCTGTAAATTGTTAATGGAACTTGACATCAACATGAATATCTTATCAATATGTTCACATGAATAGCTATGTCTTGTTTTCATTTCTGACTTTTTCAAGACGAACATAAACATGAAAACAAGGTTGGGGAATAAATAGCCTAGCTAAGCCAGAAGTACTGTGTGGACAGATATTTTATGTCAGGTTCTGTATGGACAGATACTTTATGTGAAGTACTGTATGTACAGATACTTTATGTCAGGTACTGTATGGACAGATACTTTATGTGAAGTACTGTATGGATGAATACTTATGTCAGGTACTTTGTGGACAGATAGATTATGTCAGGTACTGTATGGACAGATACTTTACATGAAGTACTGTATGGACAATGCTTTATATCAGGTACTGTATGGGCAGATACTTTATGTCAGGTACTGTATGGACAGGTACTTTATGTCAGGTACTGTAAGGACAGGTACTTTGTGTCAGGTACTGTATGAACAGATACTTTATGTTAAGTACTGTGTGGACAATGTTTTATATCAGGTACTGTATGGACAATGTTTTATATCAGGTACTGTATGAACAGATACTTTATGTCAGGTACTGTATGGACAATGTTTTATATCAGGTACTGTATGGACAGGTACTTAATGTCAGGTACTGTATGGACAATGTTTTATATCAGGTACTGTATGGACAATGTTTTATATCAAGTACTGTATGGACAATGTTTTATATCAGGTACTGTATGGACAGATAGTTTATGTTGAGTACTGTATTGACAATGTTTTATATCAGGTACTGTATGGACAATGTTTTATATCAGGTACTGTATGGACAGGTAGTTTATATCAGGTACTGTATGGACAATGTTTTATATCAGGTACTGTATGGACAGATACTTTATGAGAAGTACTGTATGTACAGATACTTTATGGCTGGTACTGTATGGACAGATACTTTATGGCAGGTACTGTGTGGACAGATACTTTATGAGAAGTACTGTATATACAGATACTTTATGGCTGGTACTGTATGGACAGGTACTTTATGTCAGGCGCTGTATGGACAGATACTTTATGTCAGGTACTGTATGGACAGGTACTTTATGGCTGGTACTGTATGGGCAGATACTTTATGTCAGGTACTGTAGGGGCAGGTACTTTATGTCAGGTACTGTAGGGACAGGTTCTTTATATCAGGTACTGTATGGACAGATACTTTATGGCTGGTACTGTATGGACAGGTACTTTATTTCAGGTAGTGTATGGACAGATACTTTATGGCAGGTACTGTGTGGACAGATACTTTATGAGAAGTACTGTATTGACAGATACATTATGTCAGGTACTGTATTGACAGATACATTATGTCAGGTACTGTATGGACAGGTATTTTATGTCAGGTACTGTATGGACAGATACTTTATGTTAAGTACTGTATGGACAGATACTTTATGTCAGGTACTGTATGGACAGATACATTATGTCAGGTACTGTATGGACAGGTATTTTATGTGAAGTACTGTATTGGCAGATACTTTATGTTAAGTACTGTATCGACAGATACATTATGTCAGGTACTGTATGGACAGGTATTTTATGTGAAGTACTGTATGGACAGATACATTATGTTAAGTACGGTATCGACAGATGCATTATGTCAAGTACTGTATGGACAGATACTTTATGTGAAATAGTGTATGGACAGATACATTATGTCAGGTACTGTATGGACCAGCATTCGAAATAACCACTAGCTCAGTAGCCCGTTTCTAAGACGTGTTGTGATTGGTCAGACTTGAGTCTGATTGAGTATGACAGAGTGCTTAACTGGAATGTCACTATTTGAATACTAGTAGTTATAAACCTGAAATTTGTGCTGAATCATCTGGTCCTGAATTAGCTACTTTTGAGAGTTTTGTATCTTTATCTAGTTTGGCTAGTAAATTTTCATTCGGGCTAGTAACTTTTAAGACTTCCTAGCCCGGTGTAGCAGGCCATTTCTTCCCCGGTCTAAACTTTCCCCGGGGAGAATCTGGCCTAGGCCAAACTTTCCCTGGGGAGGTTTTGTCCTAAAGTACTGTCGGAAATAGAAAAACACTGTTTTTTCACATTTATATCTACAATTTATGTAGTTAATATATGAAAGTGTGAAATATCTGTTAAACTAAATTCGGCCTAACTACAGTATCAGCGGTAGGGAGATAGGAAACGTAAAAGAAGGACTTTACTTAGGAGAGATTAGTGCAGAAATGAGCCATGCGGTCTTTTTCTAAGTCCAATGCGACTTATTTAGAACAGACCATGACTTTATGCAGATTAATGTGCGATGATATTGTACTACAAATGACACTTTTTAAATGCCCATTTTGAAATTAGACTTAGCTTCATTATAAATGATAGCTGACATAAAATATTACAACTTTAATACTGAAACTATTAAGGATGTAGCTACCATTGAGTCTCACTATCACTATAAAAAGAAACAGGTAGGAGGGGTCGTCTCAAAAGCAAAACCAGGATGGGTGTTGGAGACGGTGGTTGGGGTCGGGCTGGGGGATAGAGATATCAGATATAAAACTATAAGATAAGATAATCAATAGAGACATATTCGATACACATGAAAAAGCATAAAATATGTTTGAGATGATCCCTTGTGCCTGTGCACAGCACATGCATTTCATGCCAAGTGAGTCCAGGGTCCGTTGTTATACCTGGCTGAGTGACCTAATTGCCAACTATAGTCTGATCTATTGTTTGCAGCAGCTATTCATATTTTTTCTAAGTTTCGTCCCAATTTACGAGTAAACATGTTTTTCTTGATATCGTATTACGCATCCCACTGAACGCCCAGGCCAATGTGGGTAAATTGCGACATATGCTATTTGCAATTGTGCATATTTTAGGAATACAGAGTAACAGCCTAAAAACAGTTGTTTTCTATTTCCAACAGTACTTTAAGATATTGTTTCCCCAGGGAAAGGTTTGGGCTAGGCTAAAGTTTCTCCCCCTAGGCCAAACTTTCCTCCCTGTTTTATATGAAAAGGGGGAGATTCTGGCCTAGTTAGGCTACCTCTTCCCCTATCACAAGGGGGAGAACAAGTTATTATAAACATCAAACCACCATTCCTATGATGACACATTGCATTAGTTCCTCATCTGTCCAAATCATGTCACAAAAAGATGTAAACATTCAGTTGCACGTTTGATGGGTAAGTAATTATAAGATGCAATATACACAGGTTGCTTGCTCTGTTATCATGCTGTTTATTATCTAATATTTGTTGTATTTATGTATAAATGTAATGGAACATTATTCACATAAACTTGTTTACTAATCCATAATCACTTTGGGTGAATGAAATATATTTCAGATATCCATGGGCCAAGTTTACCTGTTATCAAACCTTGTCTTTTGAATATAGAATAAGGCAATATAGTTGAATGATAGATGATACAGCATTTGATGTAGATATTGTGTTGTGTTGTTGTTGTTGTCTTGATGTTTACGTCTACTTCCAACTGTTAAGTTGATGTTGCCGACGTGGATGCCATATTTAAAGCCATGAATGAGGGAATAAAATTTTGAATGGATATGGGCATCCAAGTAAATACTGGGTATTTAGTTAAAGTTTCAAATATAGTAATGATTTTGAGATAAGCCAATTTGGAATAAGTGGGGATAAGTAAATTATGGAAATATAAAAATACGTAATTGATAATATAAAACAAAAGTAATGATATGATATATAATAAAGTAAAGATACATTTTGTAATATTAAATTATTTTTAATAATTTGGAATTAGGGAATTATGTTGGGTCAAACATGATTTGACAAAACAAAATGTGAACCATGTACATGTTATATATGAAGATGAACTGTAAATTGTTAATGGAACTTGACATCAACATGAATATCTTATCAATATGTTCACATGAATAGCTATGTCTTGTTTTCATTTCTGACTTTTTCAAGACGAACATAAAAATGAAAACAAGGTTGGGAAAGAAATAGCCTGGCTAAGCCAGAAGTACTGTGTGGACAGATATTTTTATGTCAGGTTCTGTATGACAGATACTTTATGTGAAGTACTGTATGTACAGATTTTATGTCAGGGTACTGTATGGACAGATACTTTATGTGAAGTACTGTATGGATGAATACTTATGTCAGGTACTTTGTGGACAGATAGATTATGTCAGGTACTGTATGGACAGATACTTTACATGAAGTACTGTATGGACAATGCTTTATATCAGGTACTGTATGGGCAGGGTCAGGTACTTGTATGGACAGGGTAGGGACAGGTACTTTATGTCAGGTACTGTATGGACAGGTACTTTGTGTCAGGTACTGTATGAACAGATACTTTATGTTAAGTACTGTGTGGACAATGTTTTATATCAGGTACTGTATGGACAATGTTTTATATCAGGTACTGTATGAACAGATACTTTATGTCAGGTACTGTATGGACAATGTTTTATATCAGGTACTGTATGGACAGGTATTGTATGGACAATGTTTTATATCAGGTACTGTATGGACAATTTTATTATGGACAATGTTTTATATCAGGTACTGTATGGACAGATAGTTTATGTTGAGTACTGTATGGACAATGTTTTATATCAGGTACTGTATGGACAATGTTTTATATCAGGTACTGTATGGACAGGTACTTTATATCAGGTACTGTATGGACAATGTTTTATATCAGGTACTGTATGGACAGATACTTTATGTTGAGTACTGTATGGACAATGTTTTATGTCAGGTACTGTATGGACAGGTACTTTATGTCAGGTACTGTATGGACAATGTTTTATATCAGGTACTGTATGAACAGATACTTTATGTTGAGTACTGTATGGACAATGTTTTATATCAGGTACTGTATGTACAGGTACTTTATATCAGGTACTGTATGGACAATGTTTTATATCAGGTTCTGTATGGACAGGTACTTTATATCAGGTACTGTATGAACAGATACTTAATGTCAGGTACTGTATGGACAATGTTTTATATCAGGTACTGTATGGACAGGTACTTAATGTCAGGTACTGTATGGACAATGTTTTATATCAGGTACAGTATGGACAATGTTTTATAACAGGTACTGTATGGACAATGTTTTATATCAGGTACTGTTTGGACAATGTTTTATATCAGGTACTGTATGGACAATGTTTTATAACAGGTACTGTATGGCCTATCTTTATATCAGGTACTGTATGGACAATGTTTTATATCAGGTACTGTATGGACAATGTTTTATATCAGGTACTGTATGGACAATGTTTTATATCAGGTACTGTATGGACAGATAGTTTATGTTGAGTACTGTATGGACAATGTTTTATATCAGGTACTGTATGGACAGGTACTCTATGTCAGGTACTGTATGGACCGGTACTTTATATCAGGTACCGTATGGACAGATACTTTATGTTGAGTACTGTATCGACAATGTTTTATATCAGGTACTGTATGGACAGGTACTTTCTTTCAGGTACTAGATGGACTACTGGTGTTCCTATTAATTGAAATAATGGAAGATTGGTCGCAGTGACCAAACGACCAAGCAATCGATCATATTTTCTCATAATCGAACACAAACAATTTTGGAACCGCTGTAATAGAGTTTGAAATACTTGATGATGGAACATATCTAGGACATTGTCAGGGCCGGGAAACGTGTTTAATTCTTAGAAAACTCACTTCACTTTCTGAAAAGTCATGACTGAATATTTCTTGAAGAATCTGGGAAGTTTATGTTACACTGGAACTGAATCATTTTCCACTGGATGTGAAATTTGCAAATGTAATTTGTGCAGTTTCTAAATAAAACAAAAAACAACAACAGAGAACCAAATGTTTTTTCTTTATACTTATCTGCAACTACAACCTGAATAGGAAAATCTAAAAAATGACGCTTTAACCAATTTGTTTCGATGATTGGTCGTTGGTATCGAACCAATCATCAATTGTGAGATTTCAACCAATTCCCAACACTAATATGGACAGATACTTTGTGTAAGGTACTGTATTGATGAATACTTTATGTTAGGTACTGTATGGACGAATACTTTATGACAGGTACTGTATTGGCATGTTATTTCAGTGACCGAGAGTGAGATATGTGGCGGTATTCTCGAAGCAGCAGAGACAGACAACAGAGCTCTTGTGTTCCATCGAGTTCTCAACAACATCAACACACAGCACCCTCTGGCATGTAGGTCTTCAAACAGTGCCTCAAGTCACAACATGATGTTTCAGAACTTTGTTATTGACATACAAAATATTAACTGAAATATTTTTATCAAGAGGAAAAGAAAACAAATGAATCCCTGAATCAGCTTGAAATGACCTGCCTGTCTGGTTGGTATAAGTAGTGTTAAGGCAGGGACACAATAATTTCTGGTTGATATGAACAGTGTTAAGGCAGGGACACAATAATTGTCTGGTTGATATGAAGAGTGTTAAGGCAGGGACACAATAATTGTCTGGTTGATATGAACAGTGTTAAGGCAGGGACACAATAATTGTCTGGTTGATATGAAGAGTGTTAAGGCAGGGACACAATAATTGTCTGGTTGATATGAACAGTGTTAAGGCAGGGACACAATAATTGTCTGGTTGATATGAAGAGTGTTAAGGCAGGGACACAATAATTTCGGTTGATATGAACAGTGTTAAGGCAGGGACACAATAATTGTCTGGTTGATATGAAGAGTGTTAAGGCAGGGACACAATGTTGATATGAACAGTGTTAAGGCAGGGACACAATAATTGTCTGGTTGATATGAAGAGTGTTAAGGCAGGGCATTGTCTGGTTGATATGAACAGTGTTAAGGCAAAGCACAATAATTGTCTGGTTGATATGAACAAGGCAGGACACAATAATTGTCTGGTTGATATGGCAGTGTTAAGGCAGGGACACAATAATTGTCAGGTTGATATGAACAGTGTTAAGGCAGGGACACAATAATTGTCTGGTTGATATGAAGAGTGTTAAGGCAGGGACACAATAATTGTCTGGTTGATATGAACAGTGTTAAGGCAAAGCACAATAATTTCGGTTGATATGAACAGTGTTAAGGCAGGGACACAATAATTGTCTGGTTGATATGAACAGTGTTAAGGCAGGGACACAATAATTGTCTGGTTGATATGAATAGTGTTAAGGCAGGGACACAATAATTTCGGTTGATATGAACAGTGTGAAGGGGGGGGACACAATTATTGTCTGGTTGATATGAACAGTGTTAAGGCAGGGACACAATAATTGTCTGGTTGATATGAACAGTGTTAAGGCAGGGACACAATAATTGTCTGGTTGATATGAACAGTGTTAAGGCAGGGACACAATAATTGTCTGGTTGATATGAACAGTGTTAAGGCAGGGACACAGTAAATCATCATGGTGTGTTAAAATATTCACATGTTACCTTTACAGGGAGATTCATCGATGTAGATAATGAGGGCAAAGTTGACATGAAGGCCAAGGATCGTCGGGAGAAGTTAACCCTAAAGAAGATACCCGATGCTTTGGCCTCGAGTCAGATGCATGAGTATAACATCGAGTGGACAGACAACTGTGTTGACCCCCAAGACCCAAAGCATCTAGTCTACCTACAGACTCTGTGTGCCACCTTCCAGAGCAGCATGGAGAAGATGATTGATGCCAGCCTGGACAAACAGTCATCATATACCAATGATGATCTTTACTCAGAGGTTCTCCATCATCTGCATTTCAGTGTCAAGAAGAGTGAAATATTTTTTGGTAGAGAAGAGGAGCTCAAAGACATTCAGGAAAAACTGAACAAGGTTGTAAACATATCTGAGGACATGCATGAAGATGAGTCACCATCTGTGGATGTTACTGAAGAGGAAGTGGAGGAGGAGGAAGTGGAAGAGGAGGAGGAGGAAGAAGATGGTAGGGATAAACATTCACACCAAATGAAGGATTTTCTTGACTCCAGGGGAGTTAAATACCATTTGGGTGATACTTTTGATGACTATGATTCAGATCCGTCCAAGAACCCTCAGCTCGAACAGATTCAGCTTCCCGCTGTGAAGTCATTCAAGAGACCAGTGATAATCCACGGGGAATCAGGAAGTGGGAAGACAGCACTCATGGCACAAATTGCTAAACTTTCTAGTTCCTGGTTTCCTAAATCAGTGCTGATTGTGCGGTACCTTGGAACATCTCCTCAGTCTAGCTCAATACGAGAAGTTCTTGTCAGCATCTGCAGACAAATCTGGACTATTTTCAGTGTCCCGAAAGGCTCTGGTATTGACATAACCACAGACTTCCAGTATCTACTCTCCTACTTCAGTGCACTTCTGTGGAGGGTCAACACTTCCAGTAAACCACTTGTCATCATCTTTGACTCAGTGGATCAGCTCCTGCCTTCAGATCATGCTCACACCGTCAACTGGCTGCCCACAAAGACCCCACCATATGTCCACATCTTGGTGTCCATGATGCCAAAGGTCAACAACTGTCTAGACAACATCCAACAGCACCTGCCCTTTACACAACAGTACGTGCAGCTCTCCGTTTTCTCAGAAGAAGCTGGGGAAAAGATGGTGTCAGCCCAGTGCAGCAGAAAAGGGCGTTGTTTGACGAGACTTCAGAAAAATTTCCTAATGGAGCACTTTGCCGAATGCCGCCAGCCCCTGTTCCTGAAGCTGATTGTGGATGAAGCTATCACCTGGAAGTCCTTCACCCCGTTGTCTGACATCCAGGTTGGCAACACCGTGAGGGCAGCCATCAATACACTCTTTGACAAGATGGAGCGATCACATGGCTTTGTAATCACCACCAAAGCATTTGGTGAGTTAAAACATTTTATTTTATCTAGGTACTTATCTATTTTACATTTACAACAAGTTCAGAACAGATATGTAAGTTTACATTATGGGTTTATATCTTCATCTGTTTGCAATTTGGATATGTTATCAGATATGAAAAGATTCAACAATGATAATAATTTAAATTTGACAAACAATGACATATTCTTTTGTACTCTAATACCTGTAATGTCAATGTGTGTGTAAAGTGTGACCCTGTATTCTAGGATACTTGTGTGCTGCTCGTCAAGGGCTGGGAGACACAGAGATGGAGGACTTGCTTTCTCTGGATGACGATGTCCTTCAGGATACATATCTCTATCACCTCCCCCCTGACCCAAACATAATACGGCTGCCACCTTTGTTATGGAAACGGATCCGCAGTGACATTTCAGAGTACCTGACAGAACGTCAGTCTGGCAACAAGGTGGTAGTAAACTGGTACCATCGTCAGTTCTCAGAAGTTGCACTTCAGAGATATTTGCCTGCATCTACGCAGCAGACGTTTCACACTTCACTGGCGGAGTATTTCTCTGGGAAATGGAGTGACATGGAGAAGCCTCTTGAACTCTATAAAATCAAGACAGGCTGGTACCCCAATGCCATGCGACAAGTTCCAGCACAGCCCCTGGAGTATGAGAATGTGTACAATGTGAGGAAGCTGCAGGAACTGCCCTACCACCTGGTCAAGTGTGGCGACCTCACCACATTCCACGGCACTGTTGCCTGTAACTTCCACTGGCTGTACGCCATGTGTCATGTCATGTCACTCACTGACGTCCTCAACGACTTAAAGATGGCCATGGCAAGTCTGGACGCAACAGGTGACATTGACAATGTTGCACTGTATGATGACATCAAGTTCGTCAATGACGTCCTCATCCTTGGTAGTGACTTTATCCGAAAAAGTCCATCTAACCTGGCAACACAGGTATGTATGTATAGCTGCATCGTTGGTACGTCTTTTGATTTTGTGAGATAATCCCAGTGTAGATTACGGTACAGAATGTGTCTCAAGTACCCCATGCTTGTTGCAAGTGTACTAATGGAGTGGCATGGATCATTGTTCATGCTTTCAACCTCTAGTGCCCTAGTATCCCATGCTTGTTGCAAGTGTACCTGTGTGGTAATTCAGATTATTTATAGGCCAATGTTATTAAGCAGTATTATATATTGGTGATAATGTATAGTACTGTGAGTACAGTATATGTAATGAGTGAGTGAGTGAGTTTAGTTTTACGCTGCAATCAGCAATATTCCAGCTATGTCGGCAGTCTGTAAATAATCGAGTCTGGACCAGACAATCGAGTGATCAACAGCAATATGTAATGGATTATCAGGGTAACAGTATTGTATGCAATGAGGGTAGTGCATGTAATTGGTGTAGTGCATGTATTTAGTGAACGGTATGTATTAAGTGTAGTGCATATATTTGTGGTGTAAATATGGAATACAGTGTAAGTATTGTGTGTCGACATTGTCAGTGAGCGTATGAGGTCAGGTTATATTCTACATGTGGCCTCCACAGATTGTGTCCCAGCTGGGCCCCCAGTACAGTGGGTCCCCAGGGATCACAGGCCTGGTCCAGTCTGCCTACACCTGGCTGAGCACAAGGAACCACCCCCACCTCCTACCTGAGGGGAAGACCATGCCGAGCCCTGGAGGGTGCCTCCTCAGCTCCATCAATGTGGACATCAACATCCTTGGTAAGACAACATTTCGGGGGGCCCCTGCAGAATGTTTTGTTCATTATTAACATACTTGCAAGTCTTGGTACTTACCATGTCATTTGAGAATGTTTAACATTATCCTTAAATCAAGATTATGAAAAGTGTGACATCTGTTGGAAATAATGAGCAAAGTCTTTAAACTCAAGACATAAATCCCCAAATGTGTTGCCCAGCATGGTGCATAAATAGTGATAAAGTCTCCTTCGAAGATACTTGTGAGTTTACAATGGTTGACCTTGTTGAATGTAGTCAGTGTGACCTCATGGAGTGGATTGTGAGTCATTGTGACCTCATAGCATGGATTGTGTGTCATTGTGGCCTCAGCATGGATTGTGTATCATTGTGACCTCATGGAGCGGATTGTGAGTCATTGACCTCTTGGAGTAGATTGTGTGTCGTGACCTCATGGAGTGGATTGTGTGTCATTGTGACCTCATGGAGTGGATCATGAGACATTATGACCTCATAGCATGGATTGTGTGTCATTGTGGCCTCAGCATGGATTGTGTATCATTATGACCTCATGGGCCTCAGTATGGATTGTGAGTCATTATGACCTCATGGAGTGGATTGTGTGTCTTTGTGACCTCATGGAGTGGATTGTGTGTCATTGTGACCTCATGGCATGGATTGTGAGTCATTATGACCTCATAGCATGGATTGTGTGTCATTGTGGCCTCAGCATGGATTGTGTATCATTATGACCTCATAGCATGGATTGTGTCATTGTGGCCTCAGTATGGATTGTGTATCATTATGACCTCATAGCATGGATTGTGTGTCTTTGTGGCCTCAGCATGGATTGAGCACATTATGACCTCATAGCATGGATTGTGTGTCATTGTGACCTCATAGCATGGGCTGTGTATCAATTTGACCTCATAGCATGGATTGTGTGTCATTGTGGCCCCAGCATGGATTGAGTATCATCATGACGTCAAAGCATGGATTGTGTATCATTATGACCTCATAGCATGGATTGTGTGTCATTGTGACCTCATAGCATTGGTTGTGTATCATTATGACCTCATAGCATGGATTGTGTGTCAGTGACCTCATAGCATTGGTTGTGTATCATTCTGACCTCATAGCATGGATTGTGTGTCATTGTGACCTCATAGCATGGATTGTGTGTTATTGTGACTTCATAGCATGGATTGTGTGTCATTGTGGCCTCAGCATGGATTGTGTGTCATTGTGACTTCATAGCATGGATTGTGTATCATTATGACCTCATAGCATGGATCGTGTGTCAGTGACCTCATAGCATTGGTTGTGTATCATTCTGACCTCATAGCATGGATTGTGTGTCATTGTGACCTCATAGCATGGATTGTGTGTCATTGTGACCTCATAGCATGGATTGTGTGTTATTGTGACTTCATAGCATGGATTGTGTGTCATTGTGGCCTCAGCATGGATTGTGTGTCATTGTGACTTCATAGCATGGATTGTGTATCATTATGACCTCATAGCATGGATTGTGTGTCAGTGACCTCATAGCATTGGTTGTGTATCATTCTGACCTCATAGCATGGATTGTGTGTCATTGTGACCTCATAGCATGGATTGTGTGTTATTGTGACTTCATAGCATGGATTGTGTGTCATTGTGGCCTCAGCATGGATTGTGTGTCATTGTGACTTCATAGCATGGATTGTGTATCATTGTGACCTCATAACATGGATTGTGTGTCATTGTGACCTCATAGCATGGATTGTGTGTCACTGTGACCTCATAGCATGGATTGTGTGTCACTGTGACCTCATAGCATTGATTGTGTATCATTATGAGCTCATAGCATGGATTGTGTATCATTATGATCTCATGGCATGGCTTGTGAGACATTATGACCTCATAACATGGATTGTGAGACATTATGACCTCATGGCATGGATTGTGTGTCATTGTGATCTCATAGCATGGATTGTGTATCATTATGATCTCATGGCATGGATTGTGTATCATTATGATCTCATGGCAAGGCTTGTGCACAATGCTGTGATCTCATCGCAGCTATTGATTGCTGGTCCAGACTCAAATACGCTGTTCATTCAGTATCAATACTGTAGGTGCCAGATTTCAGAATGGCGTATGGAAACAGGAGACATTTACTTAAAGGTCACATGTAAAACACAACTTTGCAGATTCTGATACCTTTCGGTATGGACTTACCGAAACAAATCATCAAAAATGGAAATTCAACTAATTAAGTTGAAAAATAACACGATGAAAAAAAAACGCACGAAATCGGAGTTCAAACGATTCACTAATTTTCCCCCAGGGCTTGGGGAAAAGTGGTTTCAACAGCTGGGCTGCGCTGAGCTGGGCTGCACTCATAGCACATGCGCAGTGAAATAGGTTCGTGCAACTTGGAATTGGGTTGTCCTGTGAATACTTGGTGAAGGCTTTGGTGTGAGCTATTTTTCTAATGTTTTGTTCATATTTCACAGGCGCAAGCTTTTTATATGTT
Organism: Haliotis rubra; assembly: GCF_003918875.1. Lineage (NCBI taxonomy): Eukaryota > Metazoa > Mollusca > Gastropoda > Lepetellida > Haliotidae > Haliotis > Haliotis rubra. The sequence continues at coordinate 388,734 of NW_025767401.1, read as the reverse complement.
ATGACAGTAGATTACTGATTTAACTGTTTATATAATTTCATTTGACTATATCACCACACGTTCTTCTTACTGAGTCACTTCCTCAGTTCAAAACTTAAAAGCAATGTCATCATTAGAATTTCTAACTGTCATATAGATATGTCACAGACAAAACTCAATGTCTGTTTTATTGACACCTATGTGTCTGCCTGCCTGTCTGCTAATGACAATATTCAATACACAACTTCAATCACTGACCACATGCAATTTGAACTTAACACCTACCAGGCTATACACCATAAACAAAACGCATTGATTTATGGCCCGAGTTCGGTCTCTGTCACATTATGTAATTACACAGACAGGCAGGTGTGATACTTGTACACATGTTATGATGTCTGTTAATTGCAAAAATGTTATACACAAAAAATGAGCATGTATTTACAAAATCCAACATCTATATATATACACACACAATGAGCCGTGAGGGCATTTGCAGATGAACCAGACGTTACACTTGAGTGCACACCCACCCGCTCTGACTGGGTTCGGTACCCCGGCTGCTTCGTTTCTTGGGAAGTAAACCCAAGTACACAATATTGCACTTTTGATTTGCAATTGTACACTTATAATTTTGTTTATATGTTTTTTCATAATCAGCAATGTATATTATATGTCATGAATAAGTGATAATTGTGTTTTAATTATGTTTGATTTTTTAAATTATTACAAAGAGTCCATGGGTTACCAGTGTTGTAGTTCTGTATTTCCAAATTTGGAGGTACAGAGTTACCTCCCTGAACAGTACTAGATGGCAATGGGTTCACTCCCTTGGACTGTGGTTGCCTGAAGTGATGAAACAACTCGTCCAGTGTGTTACTAGTATTAGTAATGTTACATTAACTGATGAATAATCATGATTCCATTACTGAATTCACATGTTAGTCACACAACTGTCCTGAACAATCAAAAAGTCTAAGTTATTGTAGAATCTCCTGGTCCCAAAATATACTGTGTCATTGTTATTAGAAGTATACAGACTTTTTTGCCCTGATTGTAGAGGCATTGTTACCTCATCACTTCTGAGAATTGTTTGTTCTCTGTGAATACCTCATACTGGTCATATATACTTTCTTGGTTGGTGTTTGACAGGCAATGACCGTGTATTTGGGAGCTGCATGGTCCTCCAGGAATCCAAGCACAGGCTGTATGTGACAGACCAACAACCAAGTAATGGCAATGACTGTCTGAGAGTGTATGACCTGGATGACAATATGTCCTGCATGGCAGTGGATGACCTCAACAGGAAGGTCAGATCCATTCAGTTCAAGGCCACAGAAAAGTGTGTAGCGTCACAGTTTGGTTTTCATTACTTTTCCTCATGTAAGTTGGCATCCTGGGCCCAGTTAAAAAATCACAAAGCTCTCATAGCGCTACGACTATCGTAGGTCAATGTCACAGTATAGGAGGTATGAATGCTACAAGAAAAGTTATGAGATCTTACACTTACAAGATCTTTGTGAAACGGGACCCTGATGATCAAAATGAGAAAAAAACAGAAAACATCATCTTGTCTTTGAAAGGTTCATTCACAATGGATGTCAGTTCAGAATCAGAATATTTTACTGCTGAAGTTAAATGAAGATGTGCTAGGAACATGAAAAGTGATCCATAAATGCTATAACTCTTTATCTGCAGGTTGCTTCTGGCTGAATCCTTCCACACCAGCAGCAAATACAGTTACACCAGCTACTTTGACGTGTATGACGGCTCGCTCTCCACCCCCATCCACCTCGACTGTAAACCTGGCAATGCTTGTGTGTCTGACTCGGGCAGATTGGTTGCCTGGTCAGATGGTACGGAACTATGATAAATATAATAAAATAATATACTGCCAGTTACGACTCATTTTTAGCATTCTATTGCTAATTCATAATTTGATTGTCCTCATATTATCATTATATTTTTCAGATGAAAAACAACAAATCAAGATTGGAATGTTCAAGAAAACTGGACGAGGCATTGATATCAAGCATGAGCTTAAAAGTAAACCAAGCTATGTCCAGTTTTCTCATGATGAGAAACACCTGGTTACCCTGTCTGGAACTACTGCCTGTATCTATGACTGTCAGTCTGGAGAGATGACTGCAGATATTGGCCCGAATGATAATCCCTTTAATTTCAACACTGGAGATCTTGATTATGGTTCTTCAACCTTTGTCACAAAAGACAACAAATTTATTCATCAAGGCTTCGGGTATAAGAAAAAAAATCATCTGTTTGTGAACAAAGTCCCTTCTGGTGAACTCCTGTTCCAGTTGGAGGGATATAAGGAATATAGCTTGGAACTATGTGTTCTTGATTCAAAGGAAGAGTTCCTCCTGGGGGGACCTTCATCCACATCCTGCATCAACGGAGATAATAATAAACAAGCCAAACTTTTCAACCTCAGTGTTGGAGAGTTGACATCCCAACTTGCTTGTTCAAATGGACCATATGTTGCTTTGAAACTGTTTGGAGACAGAGAGTTATGGGCCCTTGTTGCTAGCTATGGCAGTGCTGAGATCAAGTTGGTCTCTTTAGGACAGCGAAAGACACCGCTATCCGAACCAGTTCTTATGCAGTCAATAACAGACCACAGTCAGGCTATTCTGCAATATGTTGTTTCATCGGATGAAACACTGATGTTTTCAGCGTCTGCTGATAACACAATCAAGCTTTGGGACCTGCCTCGCCTCCTGGAAGAGTCAAAAGAGATTTATTCTCAGAAACAGGCAACAAATACAGATGAGGAGGAAAGGAAAAAGTCATTGGATATTCAAGATGTTGGACAGAGCTCAACATTAAAATTCTCAAAGTGAGGTTGAACAGGTCAATGTCAGGGCAATGTATTCATGCCTCAGTACTTGGATACAGAATGTAACAATGCTCCTGTATGTAAGCACTGTAATCAATGTAATTATAAGGGCTTTAACCATGTTAACCAAACTTAAGGTCACTTATTACCTACGAGGGCGAAAATATCGGGGTTCATATTTTTCATATGATGCCCTAGTTCAAAATGTTACTTTGTCATAGTGAAGTGATGTCATGAACAATGCTATGACATCACGTTTCTTCTGTAACGTTGCTTTCTACATATGGTGACAGCGGGTACCAAGCCTATATGTTTGAAAGTAGATTTGGATTTATTTTCCTCATTTTGACAACTCCGGTAATAAACAGAATATTATATGAGTGCCCATGTCATACTATGTTTACGACACGAGTGCCTAAATGTTGGTATTTCCTGAGTGAGAGCGAGGGATATGCCGATATTTAGGCATGAGTGTCATAAACATAGTATGACATGGGCACTCATATAATATCCTCTATATATATCACACCAGATGGAATCCATTGTAACATGTTTTAGCACATACTTGTGAAAAGGTATGCATAATAATTAGGTGTCGGCATATATGTCCATATTGACCACCTGGGCCGAAAATGCATATCAGCCATATCAGCCCATGCAAATGCTCTAAACTTTAGTAGACGGAGCCTAGTTTATTTTAGAGTTACGTCCCTTGATGTGGTATACAATTAAAAGGTTATGATATGAGTTTCCTTTTGCTGAGGGCTGATATGGTAGTCGAGGGCTGATATGACTCAGCAAAAGGAAAACTGTCATGTGATAACCTGTTATTATGGTACTAGGGTCAGAAGTATCTAACATATGCACAAACAATGTATCTATGTCTTTCTTTGCAAGTTCTGTCTCCATGTGTCTGTCTGTCTTTCTATCTGTCTGTCTGAATCCCTGTCTTTGTGTTCCCAGAGATGACAAGCAGCTGTTCATGTGTACGAAGTATGGATGTCTTCTTAAGCGAGACATGGTGACAGGCACTACTGACCTAGTGATGGAGGCAGAACAGATGAGAACACGACGGAAACTGATGTGCCTGACCTCTAGTGGACGACACCTCGCTGTCCCCAGAAACAAGAAAGTCCTTGTCCTGGATGTCCAAACATGTAAGACACCTTGGAACAGAACATACACTCACTATACTGAGTGAGTGAACGAGTGAGTGAACGAGCGAGTGAAAGGATTGGGTACAACTTTGACCAGTCATGTGGCAGAGTGATATTTGTCACATTTATTGTAACCCACAAGTAGAGGCAGCTTCTTGACAGCCAAAGGAATGAAGTCAGCTTGAGTCTGAACCCATGACTGATTGTATCAGCTTGTTAGAAGCATGTAGTGTTAATATGAACATGGATGAATGTGGATGAAAATATATGGAAATATGTTTGAATGAAGGCAAAAGTGTTTATCAAGTAATACATCCATGTTTCAGCGGAGTTGGTGTATGATCTACAGCATGTGAGTCGCCTGGTGGACTGTCTGGCAGAAGGGGGCAACATCCTCATTGCTGGAACCGCTGGCATGGAGGCCAAGGGCAGGATCTGGAATCTGGACAACGGTAACTTCCTCTCATGGATAGTCAGTAGGAATAGAACGAACATCGAGTCTACTGCACCTCGTTATCAGTCAGTTGTGACAGTACATCAAGTCTGCTGCATAGTGTGAATAGTCAGTAGGAATAGAAGGAACATCGAGTCTACTGCACCTCGTGGATAGTCAGTAGGAATAGAACGAACATCGAGTCTACTGCACCTCGTTATCAGTCAGTTGTGACAGTACATCAAGTCTGCTGCACCTCGTGGGATAGTCAGTAGGAATAGACTGAGCATCGAGTCTACTGCACCTCGTTATCAGTCAGTTGTGATAGTACATCAAGTCTGCTGCATAGTGTGAGTAGTCAGTAGGTATAGACTGAACATCGAGTCTACTGCACCTCGTGGATAGTCAGTAGGAATAGAAGGAACATCGAGTCTACTGCACCTCGTTATCAGTCAGTTGTGATAGTACATCAAGTCTGCTGCATAGTGTGAATAGTCAGTAGGAATAGAAGGAACATCGAGTCTACTGCACCCGTGGATAGTCAGTAGGAATAGAACGAACATCGAAGTCTACTGCACCTCGCTATCAGTCAGTTGTGACAGTACATCAAGTCTGCTGCACCTCGTGGATAGTCAGTAGGAATAGACTGAACATCGAGTCTACTGCACCTCGTTATCAGTCAGTTGTGATAGTACATCAAGTCTGCTGCATAGTGTGAGTAGTCAGTAGGTATAGACTGAACATCGAGTCTACTGCACCGTGGATATCAGTAGGAATAGAAAGAACATCGAGTCTACTGCACCTCGTTATCAGTCAGTTGTGATACTGCATCAAGTCTGCAGCATAGTGTGAGTAGTCAGTAGGAATAGACTGAACATCGAGTCTACTGCACCTCGTTATCAGTCAGTTGTGATAGTACATCAAGTCTTCTGCATAGTGTGAGTAGTCAGTAGGTAAAGACTGTAGGCATTTCCTATTCTCACGGTACTTATGGATATCAGCTGAAAAAAATAACACAAACAATTCTTATCGTTTGAATGCTTGTTGTTTTTAAATGAAAGTCCCTCTCCTCTAACATCTGCATCTATCAGCTGCTAGATCCATCAGATGAATTACCAGTCGTGAGCCTGGTGATAAACAATGCCATCCGCCACTGACGAAATGACGCTTCTCCCATTCTCATGGTATAACAAGGAAGTCACGTTATTGAGTGTATGGAAGAGCAATCCTGCCGGAAAGGGCGGGAAAAGGTTATAATATGTCCAAGTTGGTATAAACTCACCAATATCCGAGACATCGCAAGATTTTGATCACTTGCAGACTTGGGCCACTTCCTAGTTACCGGTCGGCAAGGTAAATAACCGCTAGATGATACATCGAACCCATGCATCACTGAAATATTTGATTGTTGTTTGTACAGGTGAGGCTGTACGTGATGTGACCTTTCTGTACTCTTTCTATGAGACTGCCATAAACAGCACAGGAACACGGGTAAGTCTTCACTGTTGGACCATTGTTGGCACTGTGTGTTGGTGGAGATGGTGAGGCTAGGGCAGTCAGGATCTGACACTGTCCTACCATTGCCGGCACTGTGTGTTGGTGGAGATGGTGAGGCTAGGGCAGTCAGGATCTGACACTGTCCTACCATTGCCGGCACTGTGTGTTGGTGGAGATGGTGAGGCTAGGGCAGTCAGGATCTGACACTGTCCTACCATTGCCGGCACTGTGTGTTGGTGGAGATGGTGAGGCTAGGGCAGTCAGGATCTGACACTGTCCTACCATTGCCGGTACTGTGTGTTGGTGGAGATGGTGAGGCTAGTCAGGGGCAGTCAGGATCTGACACTGTCCTACCATTGCGGCACTGTGTGTTGGTGGAGATGGTGAGGCTAGAGAGTCAGGATCTGACACTGTCCTACCATTGGGCACTGTGTGTTGGTGGAGATGGTGAGGCTAGGATCAGGATGACACTGTCCTACCATTGCCGGCACTGTGTGTTGGTGGAGATGGTGAGGCTAGAGCAGTCAGGATCTGACACTGTCCTACCATTGCCGGCACTGTGTGTGGTGGAGTGGAGTGAGGCTAGAGCAGTCAGGATCTGACACTGTACCCTGCCGCCTGTGTGTTGGTGGAGATGGTGTGCTTGGTGGAGATGACACTGTGAGGCACTGTGTGTTGGTGGAGATGGTGAGGCTAGAGCAGTCAGGATCTGACACTGTCCTACCATTGCCGGCACTGTGTGTTGGTGGAGATGGTGAGGCTAGAGCAGTCAGGATCTGACACTGTCCTACCATTGCCGGCACTGTGTGTTGGTGGAGATGGTGAGGCTAGAGCAGTCAGGATCTGACACTACCATTGCCGGCACTGTGTGTTGGTGGAGATGGTGAGGCTAGAGCAGTCAGGATCTGACACTGTCCTACCATTGCACTGTGTGTTGGTGGAGATGGTGAGGCTAGAGCAGTCAGGATCTGACACTGTCCTACCATTGCCGGCACTGTGTGTTGGTGGAGATGGTGAGGCTAGAGCAGTCAGGATCTGACACTGTCCTACCATTGCCGCACTGTGTGTTGGTGGAGATGGTGAGGCTAGAGCAGTCAGGATCTGACACTGTCCTACCATTGCCGGCACTGTGTGTTGGTGGAGATGGTGAGGCTAGAGCAGTCAGGATCTGACACTGTCCTACCATTGCCGGCACTGTGTGTTGGTGGAGATGGTGAGGCTAGAGCAGTCAGGATCTGACACTGTCCTACCATTGCCGGCACTGTGTGTTGGTGGAGATGGTGAGAGGCTAGAGCAGTCAGGATCTGACACTGTCCTACCATTGCCGGCACTGTGTGTTGGTGGAGATGGTGAGGCTAGAGCAGTCAGGATCTAAGACACTGTCCTACCATTGCCGCACTGTGTGTTGGTGGAGATGGTGAGGCTAGAGCAGTCAGGATCTGACACTGTCCTACCATTGCCGGCACTGTGTGTTGGTGGAGATGGTGAGTGGAGATGGTGAGGCTAGTCAGGGATGACACTGTCCTACCATTGCCGCACTGTGTGTTGGTGGAGATGGTGAGGCTAGGAGCAGTCAGGATCTGACACTGTCCTACCATTGCGGCACTGTGTGTTGGTGGAGATGGTGAGGCTAGAGCAGTCAGGATCTGACACTGTCCTACCATTGCCGGCACTGTGTGTTGGTGGAGATGGTGAGGCTAGAGCAGTCAGGATCTGACACTGTCCTACCATTGCCGGCACTGTGTGTTGGTGGAGATGGTGAGGCTAGAGCAGTCAGGATCTGACACTGTCCTACCATTGCCGGCACTGTGTGTTGGTGGAGATGGTGAGGCTAGAGCAGTCAGGATGGTGACACTGTCCTACCATTGCCGGCACTGTGTGTTGGTGGAGATGGTGAGGCTAGAGCAGTCAGGATCTGACCTGTCCTACCATTGCCGGCACTGTGTGTTGGTGGAGATGGCACTGTGTTGCCGCACTGTGTGTTGGTGGAGATGGTGAGGAACTGAAATAGGATCATTGACAGTCACACCACCTTCAGGCAGCACTGGCACTGTGTTGGTGGAGATGGTGAGGCTAGAGCAGTCAGGATCAGACACTGTCCTACCATCTTACTGTCAGTTTGATGGTGAGGAACTAGTGAAGTCACAGGAACTTCAGTTGCAGGCACAGTGTGTTGGTGAGGTAGACAGAACTGACACCATTTACAAGTCATACAGGTCAGGAGGAACTTCAGTTGTATTACTGCAGGTCAACGTTTGGAAGTCATACAGGTCATGAACGTTTACTACTTGAAACCCATAATGTATGCTTGGTGCTCACAAACAACAATCCTGATCAGCATGAGTCCGTGATCCAAACCTACATACACCAGATCTGGGCTACAGGACACAAGTCTGCATGGCACTGCTCTGGTGGTTTGAAACACTGGTCGAACTCTGTGTTGCTATTATGGATGATGTATGTGTTGCTAGGGATTGTTAGAGATGCATATCTAAGTGATGCACCAAAATAACAGGGTATGTTGTGCACAGTAGATCCTGCTTATACGTTCAGTTACATATAAGCATGTTTGACTTATCTTCCAGATCATCATGACCATGTTTGACTACCCAATCATCATGAATGTCCACTTACAAGAGAATGAAACTGACTCCCTGGTGGGCCAGCCCGACACCGAGATGAGTGCTTGCTGTGGTGCAGGCTTCACCCCAGATGACAGCCTTGCTGTAGCTTGTTCCGGTGATGGCTCTATACGGGTCATGGATGCTGAAACAAATCGCTACATGTACAGGATGCGTCAGAGATCCTCTATCACCAACATGACCTTCTCCCCCGACAGCAAGAATCTTCTGACATCAGGCTTCCGGTCCATCTATGTCTGGAGCATGTCTGACGGCAGTCTGGCATGCAAGCTGACCAGACATCAGTCCTTCATCGTATGTATGGAGTTTACACGGGGTGGTCAGTTCCTGGTGACTACCAGTCAGGACAAGAACGTCGTGGTGTGGGACTTTGACAAAAAAGTATCCATCTGCTCCTATCATGCCCATTGCCAGGTGAATGCTATGGCTGTTGTTTCAGACCTGTCAGCCATAGCCTATGCTCCCGAGAATGTGGCCAGTGTGGCAGTGTTGAAGCCCAATGAGAGGCTGAACCAGATGCTGGAGGGAACCTACGTCCACACAGTGTCAGAGTCGGTGAAAAAGGCTCAAGCCCTGGCTCTTGCCTTCTCAAGTCAAGGAGTCAAGAAGCAAACTTCGGCAGCTTGTACAATACTTTAACATTCACAGACAACAAGGAGGCAGTTCACCCTCTCAACCATGTACAATACTATAAAAGACCAGTGGAAGTAGTTAAGTCTATCAACATAACCTGTGTGCTCATGCATCACAACTGGGCTGATGATGTTACAGAGTGTTAATATACTGACAGAAACAAATAAAGGAACACAGGAAAATTCAAGCGTTCCTTTAATATTTTCCAGTTTTCATCACCAGCTTTGAATAGCGCTGTGGGAGGAAATCTGAGCATAAATACAGGAACACTGCTATGAAGTGGTGTTCCCTTTTTTGGTTCCCTCAGTATACATTGTATAAGACCACAGGAAAAGAACGCACTGGGTTTACAAGTTGTGCAATGGTAGAAGGAAGCTTGTGTAATGATTCAGGGAAGGTTGTGTTATACAGTTATGATGAGGTTGTTGATAGACTGTTAATTTATTGAGTAACAATAGGGGAACATTATGTACTGGTTTTACGCATTATGCAATGACATAGATAATGTTTGTTTGTTAGAGTATTGTAAAGGGAAGATGGTCTTGTTTGTTAGTATAATCAGAGACCAAATAATAAGATATCATATCTATTTTAAGGTTTCTGGTATAATGTAGAATCTGAAAAGAAAATGATATACCGGTACAGTATTTCCATATATATAATAAAACATGGAAGGTTATGATATACAGGTAAACTGTTGGTAGGTGTAATACAACTTCACTGGAAAATATACAGTATTTACATACTGTGCTGGCAGGGGCGGATACAGCTTTTTGAGAAAGGGGATGTGCACAGTTCATTTTCACCCATTTTGACGAGAGTCTCAATGGTCATTTACTAAACTTTCAGGACAAATGGAGAGGGGTGGGGTTGCACAACCCTATCAAACCCCCTCCCCCCCTGGATCCGCCTATGACAGTTATATGAGATGATGATGTAGTGTTAATACATTGTACAAGAAAACAGGAAGCTAGTGTACAGTGTTTACGCATTGTACAATAGAAAGGAAGATGATGTTGTTAGTAGTGTTTGTACGTTGTACAAGACTACGGAAAGTTAATGTACAGTATTTACAGATAGCACAGTTATACGAAATGATGATATTGTAGTGTTAATGCATTGTACAAGACCTCTGGAAAATATTTCACAATATTTACTCTTTGTATAGAAATACAGGGAACATGACATTTGTACTGTATATACATTGTACAACACTAGGTGAATCTAATGCCCCTTGTTTACACATTGTACAATTATATGAGAAGATGGTGCAAGTAGTGTTAATACATTGTACAACACTACAGGAAAATTATGTACTGGATTTACAAGCTGTGCAATGGTAGGAGGAAGGTGGTGAAATGGTAGAGGGAAGGTGGTGAAATGGTAGGAGGAAGGTGGTGAAATGGTAGAGGAAGGTGGTGAAATGGTAGAGGGAAGGTGGTGAAATGGTAGAAGGAAGAAGGTGAAATGGTAGAAGGAAGATGTGAAATGGTAGAGGGAAGGTGGTGAAATGGTAGAGGGAAGGTGGTGAAATGGTAGAGGGAAGGTGGTGAAATGGTAGAAGGAAGATGGTTAAATGGTAGAGGAAGCTGGTGAAATGGTAGAGGGAAGGTGGTGAAATGGTAGAGGGAAGGTGGTGAAATGGTAGAAGGAAGGTTGTGTTATACAGTTAAGATGAGGTTGTTGATAAACTGTCATTATACAGCACTACAGGAAAATGATATACAAGATTTACTTAATATGCAGTGTACAAGATTTACACAATATGCAATGTACAAGATTTACACAACGTGGAGTGTACAAGATTTACACAATATGCAATGTACAAGATTTATACAACATGCAGTGTACAAGATTTACACAATATGCAATGAAAGAGGCAATGTTTTGTTTGTTAGAGCGTTGTACAGGGACGGAGGTCTTGCTGAGTACACAATGTATGATAGTACAAAAGTGTGAAGTTATCCCACAGGTGAAATCTATTACAGGGTCGTGATTACAGGGTACAATGTGTGAAGCCCATTTCTGGTTCTCTTTCCCCCTCCCCACCAGAGACCATATAATATGTTATATGGTTATTTGGTCTCTGCCCCCACTGATATTGCTGTGATATTGCCAAAAGCGGCGTCAAACTTAACTCACCTACTCATTCTTACAGTGTAAATCACAGTGCTTTGCAGATACACTCCATATATTGTGCCATACTGGAGATAAACAGCCATACACACTGCTTCACAGTCCAGCTGTAGAGAGCATAATTCAATATCTGTGCCATCCTGTCTGTAACAGGTGGCAACAGCCTCAGTTAGGAGTTTCATCTACTACATCAGTAAGTATTTTTTTAATTATATTTTATATTATTTTTGTTGTATTTTCATATAGTTGTGATAATACATTCAACAAAGGTACAAAGAAAAATACAACAAACAAATATCAGTATTACGAAGCAAATTGGTTATGACATAATGACCAAAATTATCAATTTTGCAGCTTAAAATGGCAGAATATTTAATAGGAAGGTAATATTTGTTAAGTTCGTGTTGCAAAGACTGGAAAGTTGCAATGGAAGATCTATGTTTGGACAGTATATGATTGTTGTTGATTGTTTGAACAGGTATTATTATTATTATTATGTCAATTGAATTATTGTTTCTGTGACAAAATCCGAGGGGAGAATGTGTTGTCAGTATTGTCTTTTCGTGTGCTAACAGTAAATGCCTATACTTTCATGAACAGCCAGGACATAGTGATCTTTTACTCTGAAATATCTATATATTCTTCACTGCAACTGAATATATGCAATCATGTTATGCTAATGTTTGTTATGATATTATTGGTTTTTATGCAATATGACACGGGTAAATATATTTATGAATATCAGATAGATGTACTCAAAGTATATAGATTATATTGTTGGTCACACATTGTCATGGTATGTGCCATGATGATTCATTACCAATTTCCAACTTTCACTCCCATGGTTTATGTTTTAAAATGATACTGTTGCTCATATCATAGCTGTTTATGGATGTTTTTGTGTGTAATTTGATAACATGTGTTAAATACACCTCTCTTTCCACTTTGTGAGTACTATTTAAACCATTTCTAGACAATTCAGTTTTGTATTTTCAGTTAGCATAATGTTTACATGTATATTTTACCCAAAAGTACAAATGAGCCACATAGCATTTGCAAAGTTTTGTTCATAAAGGAATGTTTTGTTGGAAAAGTACATAAAGGTTTTCTTTTCATTATACTTACTCAAAGGCAAAAGTAGGTTTAATTTTCTCTTTTATAACATTCCATGTTTTAGAAACACTCCGCAGAGCATTTTATTTTAGTGTAGATATAGACATGCCGAGTGTGGTGTTAAATAACAACAAACTAACATGCAGAAAGGCTCTTGAAGGATGTTTTTTAAGATTAAATAGATTTAGTCTATTGCAATTTCCAACACTGACTTTTAAATTGATAGGTGTTATGGTGAATGTATGATACATTGCAGCCCTGTTATGGGTATTTACAGTTAATTGAAAGGGAAAGATCTTTTGAGGCCAGGTGCTTTCCTTGTGAACTAAATATCCATTAAAACAATGTGCAAAATTTACACTGGTCCTGTGGTCCCTGGCTAATAAAAATTCATCAGGACCACTAAATGAAAATTGTACATGGTAGCCAGTGAATTTTGTATTGATAGTTAAGTAAATCTGTGAATGTTATTTATGGACCAGTGAAGTACAGACAGGACCACTAATTATTGTCCACTCACTGGTCCTAGTGGGAAATTTTGAAAGGTTTCTTTCTCTGTTAAAATGATATCAACCCATCATCTGTCTTGACCAGTACTTTTGGTGTGTATTCACACTGTTCAGTCTATAAAGTCATACATTCCATGTCATCTTTAAAGTCATCAGTATGCCCATGTGGTCACAGTTCTATTTGTCTTTTAATATATTTTTATCTATCTTTGTGTCTGTTAAGAATAGCCACAGGCAAATAGGCAGGAATAAAAAAGTATATCTTTGGAAATTGTGTTTGTGTTGTCTAGAGATTGATTCCAAAGCTGGATTCGATATCCTTTGTATTTGTCCCCAAAACTTGGTGATGTGTTGCTAAATATTGCTGTCTGTGTCCATTACTCCCAATTAGTACACTGTTAAAATCAACTGTTGGAGATATCTGATCAATATACCATATTTCCTCTAATAAGTGCCAGGTCTCTAATAAGCGCAGGACCTCTAATAAGCGCCAGTAGTAAAGCAGCTCACTAACAATTAGGGTAATTACACCCAGTAAGTGCATAAAGCGCTGGGCCTCTAATAAGCGCTGGGTCTGGAAGTCCCTTGAAAAAAGAAGCCCCCCGCGCTTATTAGAGCAAATACCGTATGTGGATTATATCAAGTTAGATTGAATAAATTAGTTTAGGAGAACACCATGGCTTAGTTGTCAACATGACCTGTGTACTGGGGGAAACTTAATTTTATTTTGTAGTGGGGAATTACTGCTCCGTTGTGCAACAGTCAGGCGGAAACACGTTAGTTGTGACACTGAAATAGATAGGATATATGTGTCAGTAAAATAGAAAATGGATTTTAGTCATGAATGGTGGATGATAATTATTCAGCGGTTAATGTTCCAATAGACTGTTGCCTTATTCAATATGGAATGCATGTTTCAGATGCTTACTGGGTGTTTAATGTCATTAGGAACGGAATGTTTCAAGTCCATGATACCAGTACTAATGAATGTTGACAAAATCAATACTGAAGGCTGGCAAGACAACTTGTGGGTTCCAAATACAGAAATATTGTATAGGAACATCAACAGCCGGTGACCATTTGTAATCCTGTGCACTGTATGAGTAATATGACCAGGTATTGCCGTGCTGTGCAACTTGTAATTATGTGGATGCCTATGTAATGTGATCAGTTGTCCGATACCTGCAGATTATGTTAAACAAATCGAACAAAAGGCTAGGAAAAGGATATTGCCACAGCGACATTTACAGTGACTCAGCGTCTAATTGATCTGCTTTTTCAGCCATATCAAAAGGTGCCATGGCCTGTAGTAGTCAGCAGACATTATGTTGACTAAGTGAAAAGTGCATGTCATGCTCTAGGAAGTACGGTACAAGATACAACCGTGGTCAGGGGTATTTATGCCTCATCATGTTTAGGGACGGGCCATATGGGTTGCTAGACAGGTCAAAGATAACCAACTCAGATGCCCCACATAGGAAATTTGCAGATCTGGGCTTATGGAATCCATCTCGACTATAGTGGAGATAGATTGACATGAGTGAAGATTCTAATCCTGGAACTTGTATGACGTAGCATTCTGTGTTTGTTGCAATTGGTCTCCGATTTACTGAGAGAAATAACTTACAACAGCATGTAGTGTACACTACGTAGGTACACCAGAAGGGTTTGACTGAGAATGATTGAACCAACTCATATAGTGCTTAACCAATTGGGCATCGAACGAAGAAAACAATCACCAGCTAACTTAGCTAACTACACATAGTGTGTAGTCGTCCTGCTTATATATATGGCGATAACGCGAGGGTAAGTTCAGCAGATAACCTACAAGACTTTGTCTTTGAGATGATGAACATAGTAAATTCCAAAATGCAGATTCTGTGTTCACATGTAGGTGACGTTGTGGAAGTAGTAATTGTGGTGTAGTGCAGTAGCTGAATGTACTCATACGGAAGTCTGGTATGTTCCTGTGCATTGGACCCGTGAAGGTCCGGGTTACAATGTTGATCTTCAGTAATCCATGCTTGTCGTAAGAGGCGACTACCGGGATCGGGTGGTCAGACTCGATGACTTGGTTGACACATGTCATCAGTTCCCAAATTGCGCAGATCGATGTTCATGCTGTTGATCACTGGATTGTCTGGTCCAGACTCGATTATTTACAGACCGCCGCCATATAGCTGGAATATTGCTGAGTGCTGCGTAAAACTAAACTCACTCACTCCTGTGCATTGCGTGGTAACTGCCACAACCACCGACAGTGAGTGAATTTGGTTTAACGTGGCTTCCAACAGTTTTCCAAACATATCAGGGCACGTCAGCTTATTGCGGGAGGTCATGATCAGCCCGACGAGACGTAGTTCTCAGGAGTGAGTGAGTATGGTTTTACCCATGTGGCGAATCGAACCCGGGTCCTCGACGTGACGAGCGAACGCTTTAACCACTAGGCTATCCAGCCAAACATCCGTTCTCATGAGTTTACGACTTACGCATCGTAGCGCAGAGGACCCCGGGAACCAGGCTGACGACTACGGTGAAGCACACGTTCATAGTGCTAACACTGACTGACTGACTGAGTTTAGTTTTACGCCGCCTTTAGCAATATTCCAGCAATATCACGGCGGGGGACACCAGAAATGGGCTTAACACATTGTGCCCATGTGGGGAATCGAACCCGGGTCTGCGGCGTGACGAGCCAACGCTTTAACCACTAGGCTACCCCACCGCCCCCATAGTGCTAACAAGCTCAGACACATAATCCACACAGCGAGTGTGCTTGACGTAGTTTATGTCCAAGAACCAGAAATAACTGACAACTAGAAAACGTTAAGTGCCATCCTTTTATTATACAAGTGCCAGTACAAGTCACAGATGTTGTGAGTCAGATGGATGGGGTAGAAACTCCAGTGCAACATGATGTGAACTGGAGCCTTGTCATGATGTAGAAGGACACGTCGATGTTTGGGGCTACGTTCTCTTTGATACACACTCACACAATCGTTTCTTTCACTTGACAAAATATTCACCAATCATTGCTTTTCTGTATGGTATGTAATGAAAACTAAAATAAGGTGGCCACTCTTTACTTAATTGATCTGTTAGCATTAAACCGCTTGATTTTGGGAAACCAGAAGTGTTTTCAGACCATGGCTTCTTGTTTTCTCTCGACATCATACTGATGGACCCAGCTCGCACCATCTTCAATAACCTTGAATGAAACACCATTCGGCTGGTAGTTACTTATCAGGTTAACAGGGCATGGGTTGTACTTGCCCGCATAACCTTCACGTCATCCGCCAGCATGGGTTGTACTTGCCCGCATAACCTTCACGTCATCCGCCAGCATGGGTTGTACTTGCCCGCATAACCTTCACGTCATCCGACAGCATGGGTTGTACTTGCCCGCATAACCTTCACGTCATCCGACAGCATGGGTTGTACTTGCCCGCATAACCTTCATGTCATCCGACAGCATGGGTTGTACTTGCCCGCATAACCTTCACGTCATCCAACAGCACTGTAGGGGCACAAACACAAATATGTGGGTATTCAAGACGTATTGTTTCTGTATGATAATCAAGAGTTCCATTATAACCTATTGCGTTTAATACGCCTGTTCAGCACCGTAGACGACATTCATATTTCCTTTTGAGGTACTCGTGGTTGGTCGACCAGAGCTTAAATTCTTTCACCTCTTCACCTAACGTTTAATTGTATCCTCCCGACCTCCCCGTATACAGCGTGCAACCTTCAACCAATATTTTAAGGTGCCAGGCCCTCGAGGGTAAGGCTGCCGATAACTGCTGTTTACCAGGTTTTGTCTATGGCGAGGATATTGATAGACGTACCTCAACCATTAGCAAGTCGATGGACTGAATCAGACCAAACTGTGAACGATGACTCAAGAAACACAAGGCCCCTTTGCACAAAAAACAAACTTAGCGAGAGCTAAGGTGATCTTAACTCTCATATTAGCATAGTATACGATGGTCGTAACTCTAAGATGACGCTATTAATATCTCTGATATTCCCTCAATTAATCTTGGGGTGGAGTAACCAGAATTGCTGTAAAGTAATTAGTTCATGTATAGTTCTTGAAAACCAACCCAAATAATTGACTTACTGAGCCGATTCATTTTGTTCATGGCTACCACATCCTAAGATATAACAGTCAGGCCAGGGTTATAAATTTACCGCACGTATTAATGGTGGTTATTAAAACTGACAAGCTTTACTGACTCAGTGGTTTGGGAGATGTCAATATCACAACACACGTGTAAAGGGAGCATGTAAAGGTCAAAGGTCATAACGGGGCCATACAATAAAAATGCGCACGAAAATGTAACAGTTTTGTTATAATCATAACAGCAGAAACGACTGACCAATTGGTTGAGTTTCCCTCCAACTGATGTAGCTGCCCTGGTTGTTTTCAATTGAACAAATATATGACTCCTATTCGATTTCAATTTGTTAATGGAAGCGGCTTTATTAGCAATTTTACGACAAGGGGGTCACATGAAGGTCAGAGGTCAAAAAAAAATTGGTATATGTAAAAATAGAACAAACTACGTTTTCTATATATAATCCGTTAATCGAACACCGCATATGAAATCACACCCTGTCATATCAACAATTGACTACATAAACATGAAGGTCAAAGGTCAGAAACATAAAATATAAGAGGTCAGAAACCCAAAACAGGTATGAGTGAAACTATCACAATTTAAGCTACCTCTTCTCATATTTAACCAGCAAATCGAACACCCTGGCACATACCTGGCTAAATAAAGGGCGATAGCAACGCCTGACATGTGTTTACGATGCTGTGAATGTTCACACTCAGAATATAGGGCTGCAAACCATGGCATACACTGACATGGCGTCCATGGGGGTCAGTAGAACGACGGCAGTCACATGTCACTTTAGTATGGCGTGAACCGCCGGCAAAACATTCTAGTTTTTCCAAGGGAGGGTATTTTAGGTTTGGCGTCTGATGTCGCGCGGAAACGCTTTATCCGTTATAGCAATTAGTTAACTGTAAATCACGTTTGAGCCTTTGTAATAGCTACATCAAATATTCTCTTTGGAAATGGCGATCAAGTAGGGGATATAAGTTTACTAAGCGCCCATGACGGTAGGACGCACTAATAGTCTCTGAATTATAGAAAAAAAACAGGTCCATATCAGCTGAAAAGGAGTGAGTGAGTTTAGTTTTACGCCGCACTCAGCAATATTCCAGCTATATGGTGTCGGTCTGTAAATAATCGAGTCTGGACCAGACAATCCAGTGATCAACAGCATGAAGATCGATCTACGCCTTTGGATTACGATGACATGTGTCAACCAAGTCAGCGAGCCTGACCACCCGATCCCTTTTGTCACTTCTTAAGACAAGCATGGGTTACTGAAAACCAATTCTAACCCGGATCTTCACGGGTAATCAATTTTTTTAAAAATTCCTAAATTGCTAAAGGTACCACTTCAGTCTTTTGTTGATACATGAACCATGGTTTGGATGTGAAAGATATATCAAGTTGAGCTCAGGAAACGAAATCCACCCCTATTGGAGACTAAGTCCAAATTGTTTCCATGGAAATCGAGAAAAATAAAAATGCCCCAAACCGTTAAATAACAAAAGGCACCAGTTTAGGTTCTATTTGATATATCTACCAATTGAGTTGAAAATGTTTCAACGGTTTTTAGTTATGAACCTGAAACGAAATGATTATGGACGGTCGGACAGGCCGAAGGATAGACGGACAGACAGACGATCCGTTGACTTTATATCCCCGCATCGTATGCCTGGGTGGGGGAGGATAATAATAGTGTGGTCACAATTCAAACTTCCGATATAACTGTGGTTTGTAAGAAGACTCTTTTAATGGAATTTTGTAATTAACCGCAAATAATTGGGAATTTTCCACAATAGCATGAATTGCTCGATACCAGTGGCAACATATACAACATATACTGAGACCGTGCCATAGCCAGACAGACGAACCCTTCTGCTTCAGCTCACTACCCACGCACGTGAGCAATAGCCTGTTTTATACTTCTCTCATACATGAGTTACGTCCCCTGGTTTGTTTTGTTGTACCTGACCACATCCCCGCTTCACTTGTACAGGCCACCTGATTTTGAGTTTGGTCACGTGGTGTTGGCATGCATACATTGGCTCAATTTCTCAATCGGGGAACAGTCATTTAGAAAAAATGCTCTACACGTCGTACTGTAATGTTCGAGAAGGATTTTGTTTGTAATGTTTCAATATTACGTCATCCTGTGACAATTTATAGATGAACCTACAAATAACGACTCAACTTTTATTTCTGTAATAAGTGTTTATTTCGGGGCTGTATTGGAAAGGTGGGAGTCAGTAACGTAGAACTCGATCAGAAATTGATCGTTTTACACGTAGAAAAGTGTTAACCCTTATATATATGATCCAGTGTATGGAATAAGCCCCAAACCCAGTCAGACATCAGGGCTGGTAACTTCAAATTGTTACCAGCCCCAAATGGATTTAACCAGACCAAACACAAAGATATATGGTGAATTTACACTAATTTACTAAATGTTTTACCAGACCATCGGGCTAGCTGTCAAGTTAGACCGTCCGTCAGAAATCTAGCTCGTCTCGGGCGGTCGAACGGGCCTTATTTCATACGCTTCTACATCCAGTTAGGACAGATCTCTGATCATGTAAGAGGCAGCCCAGTGAGCGAGTAGGTATATAAGAGTTCATATTTTGTCAATACTTCGGCTGGGGAGGGCACTATATATATAATGCGTTAATGTGGAATCGAACAAGATTTTTAGGGTGATGGCTTTAACCGTTGACCCATCACTCTCTATACTCCATGGGAATGACGATTATTGTTTTAGACTTTTCTATTCCATTATACGGTTTTCATTTTCAGCATCAGAAGGTTACAGAGTTGTTAAACTGACCAAACTTTGACATTGTTTCGTGACATACACCATGTATAAAGGCTGTATAAGTTATAAAATATATGGTAGTATCTGTGGCATACTTATCCCTCTGTGTAAATGTGTACAATAAGGGCTATCGCAAACATGTGTAAAGGTACAACACATATACAATCCTTCACTGAGTCACAATTAAGGCACAACACGGCATCGTCCACGACTACAGATACAGCACAGCATCGTCCACGACACCATAGTCACAACATAGAATCGCCCATCACCATAGCCACAACATAGAATCGCCCATCACCATAGCCACAACATAGAATCGCCCATCACCATGGCGACAACACAGCATCACCCATCACCATAGCCACAACATAGAATCGCCCATCACCATAGCCACAACATAGAATCGCCCATCACCATAGTCACAACATAGAATCGCCCATCACCATAGCCACAACACCACATCACCCATCACCATAGCCACAACACCACATCGCCCATCACCATAGTCACAACATAGAATCGCCCATCACCATAGTCACAACATAGAATCGCCCATCACCATAGCCACAACACCACATCACCAATCACCATAGCCACAACACCACATCGCCCATCACCATAGTCACAACATAGAATCGCCCATCACCATAGCCACAACATAGAATCGCCCATCACCATAGCCACAACACAGCATCACCCATCACCATAGCCACGACATAGAATCGCCCATCACCATAGCCACAACACCACATCACCCATCACCATAGCCACAACACCACATCGCCCATCACCATAGCTTCAACACAGCATCGCCAATCACCATAGCTTCAACACAGCATCGCCCATCACCATAGCCACAACACAGCATCGCCCATCACCATAGCGTCAACACAGCATCGCCCATCACCATAGCGTCAACACAGCATCGCCCATCACCATAGCTTCAACACAGCATCGCCCATCACCATAGCCACAACACAGCATCGCCCATCACCATAGCGCCCATCACATAGCATCGCGCCATCACCATAGCGTCAACACAGCATCGCCCATCACCATAGCCACAACACAGCATCGCCCATCACCATAGCCACAACCCATCACCATAGCGTCAACACAGCATCGCCCATCACCATAGCGTCAACACAGCATCGCCCATCACCATAGCTTCAACACAGCATCGCCCATCACCATAGCTTCAACACAGCATCGCCCATCACCATAGTCACAACATAGAATCGCCCATCACTATAGCTTCAACACAGCATCGCCCATCACCATAGTCACAACATAGAATCGCCCATCACCATAGCTTCAACACAGCATCGCCCATCACCATAGCTTCAACACAGCATCGCCCATCACCATAGCCACACCTTAGAATCGTCCGTCAACATAGCCACAACACAGCATCGCCCATCACCATAGCATCAACACAGCATCGCCCATCACCATAGCGTCAACACAGCATCGCCCATCACCATAGCGTCAACACAGCATCGCCCATCACTATAGTCACAACACAGCATCGCCCATCACTATAGTCACAACACAGCATCGTCCATCACCATAGTCACAACATAGAATCGCCTATCACCATAGCTTCAACACCGCATCGCCCATCACCATAGCTTCAATACGGCATTGCCTATCACCATAGCTTCAACACCGCATTGCCCATCACCATAGCTTCAACACCGCATTGCCCATCACCATAGCTTCAACACCGCATTGCCCATCACCATATCCACAACATAGAATCGCCCATCACCATAGCCACAACATAGAATCGCCCACCACCATAGCCACAGCATAGAATCGCCCACCACCATATCCACAACATAGAATCGCCCACCACCATAGCCACAACACAGCATCGCCCATCACCATATCCACAACATAGAATCGCCCACCACCATAGCCACAACACAGCATCGCCCATCACCATAGCTTCAACACAGCATCGCCCATCACCATAGCCACACCCTAGAATCGTCCGTCAACATAGCCACAACACAGCATCGCCCATCACCATAGTCACAACACCGCATCGCCCATCACCATAGCCACACCTTAGAACCGTCCGTCAACATAGGTACAACACAGCATCGTCCATCACCATAGCCACACCTTAGAACCGTCCGTCAACATAGGTACAACACAGCATCGCCCATCACTACAGATACAACGGATACAAAACGTCAAAATAACAAATAAGGCATCATGCAATATTCATGCTGCAAAAGAACAAAACCTGAACAAAATGGATGAGAGTGAACCCGAGGCGACTTGTTGATCAGGTGAACCGAGAGTGGCAAAGTTTACTTTTTGCACGTGCACCCCCGGCGCGGGTGATTTCTGTCACGTCGCTTCGTCGAGTTCGACAGTTGGACATCGGAAACTTCGTCCACACAGTCACGTAAGCTGAAACCTGACACGCGACGTTATGTCACTGTAAAGTTGTCTGCAGTTTCAGATAGTTCCTGTTCCTAAGGTCCGGGTTTAGAAGGAGCGCCTATTAGTCAGGATCCCTTTGAAACATAAAGAGACGAAGCTGTGACAACGAGACAGCACCAACAAAACCAACAAATGAATGTGAGAATATGCACGCATGGTCGCACACACATAGACACGGGAACACAGACACAGATAGAAAGACAAACACAGATACAGGCACACAGGCATAGGTATACACAGACAAACACACACCGCACACAGATACAGACACACACCGCACACAGATACAGGCACACACAGAGATACAGGCACACAGGCATAGGTATACACAGACAAACATACACCACACACAGATGCAGGCACACACACACCACAGGCAGACAGACACCTCACACGTAGATACGGACACACACCACACACACACAGGTGCAGGCACACAGACAGGTAGATACAGACACCTCACACGTAGATACAGACACACACCACACACAGAGAAACAGACACACCACACACAGATACAGACACACACCACACACAGATACAGGCACACACCACACACAGATACAGACACACCATACACGGATACAGATACACACCACACACAGATACAGACACACACCACACACAGATAGACACACACCACGCGTAGATACAGACACACACCACACACAGATACAGACACACACCACACGTAGATAGAGACACACGTCACACACAGATACAGACACACACCACACACACAGATACAGACACACACCACACACAGATACAGACACACACCACACACAGATACAGACACACACACCACAGATACATACACACACCACACGTAGATAGACACACACCACACACACAGATACAGACACACACCACACCCAGATACAGACACACATCACACGTAGATACAGACACACACCACACCCAGATACAGACACACACTACACGTAGATACATACACACACCACACACACAGATACAGACACACACAACACGTAGATACATACACACACCACACACACACACCACACACATACATACACACACACACACCACACACACAGATACACACACACACCACACACAGATACAGGCATAGATAGACACAGACAAACACACACAAGACACACAGGCATAGATACCGATAGACAGACAGACACACGCTCACACATAGATACATCAACATAAACATAGATAGAAACAGACGGACACACACACACGAAGATACGGGCAACCACACACATTTTCTGATCTACCATATTAAAACATTTATCCCACTCATAGTGACCCTTTTGTCATTTCTAAAAAGTCCCCCCCCCCGACACACACACACACACACCCTCTCTCACACATGCACGTAATCGTAATAAGGACTATATTATTGTCGACACATTTTGTACTTGTTTGTGCTTTTCCTAGTCTTTTTAGTCTATACATTCACGCCACAATATTACAATGAACATTTTCCCCGTCAGTAAATGATGTCCTATCCAATCGAGGCCTTGTTTTGTAATGTTACATGGATTGAATAAAAACCCCACAATTGTCCACAAATCATGTTTGCATATATTGTAACCATGCATTCTGACCATCGAGGCCTCAAATACTGTATCTTGACAAACAGCAGCGCTAATAGTCTCTCGTACAGACCCTGAAGCAAATATATCCAAGAAAGCCCACACAAGTCTAGAAAATGTGGCAAGTCTAGATTTCCCCAGCTTCTGAAAATGAAGAAAGTCTCAGGGCTCCTATTCATTATATATATTTTTTTTCACTATGAACTTTTTTCAGTAAAATATGTTCATTTCAGAGACTAGTTGTTAGTCTACAGCGCTAACAGCCTTCACCGTTCAGCTACAATGATACCTCCCCGTGTGATGTGACCTCTAACCCTGTGACGTCACTCATGACATTCACATCGGGGTCACGACTTCGCCTGTCCACGTGATGGCTCCGAGTTCCTTGAATGATCTCGTAGTAGGGTGACAGTCGACAGAGAATGGCATGTGTTGGTAAACACAACGAATAGGAGGAGGCTGCCGAGATCTCCCTAACATAAGTCAGCAGATTGAAGATCGTCCATATCTGTGACATCAGTGTGCTGACGAAATGCCTTGTGTCCAATAGTGAATGATATTTTGTTTGTACTACGAACTCCAAGCCGACGACCACGACAACATAGATTTTTCAGTTCTCGCACTGAAAACTTCACAGCAGAGGAGTTATACAGGGGCTAATCCCATACCATGATTTATCAGGTTTTACTAAAAGAAGAAGTGATTGCTCTAAAAGATGAACTCGAGAAAGGACTGCCTGGAACAGCGAAGGTAAGGATCCTGTTAACGTTTTCAGCTAGTCGTCAGTGAATGAGGCCCTCAACCAGTGGGCATAAACGCACAGTCTCCTGTTTGCACACATTGTGTAGTGAAGTCAATTGTTACTGAGGTGTCGATGTGAATTGCGACATCTCCCCTACCGACTTCATCCTCTCCAAAATTACAACATCAAACAAACAAAAATAGAAAATTCGCAACAAAAAAATCCCAAACAATCTAGACTACAGTACCAAATAAAATGTCAAACCAACAAGCTGATCACCGTTATCAACCTGTGTGGTAACTTTAACACCTCGATCAGTGTCAAGCCATTATTGGGATCATTCATGTGTAGCAATAGTGCTGAAACAATGATCACAAAGCTGGTGTGTAGTCTGTAGCAGTATATTGTTTGATTGATTGCTCAGTAGACAATTTCAATACATTACGTGGCGTTCAAGTGGCAGTCTCTACACTGATGATTGCTCTAGGTCGAATCAACAATTTTGTGAACCGAAAACAAGCTAATAGGCCTAAATATTTTACACGACATTCATGTGATTACGATTATGGTGTCGAAGAAATCTAAATAAGATTCGTTCATATACATCACAAACACGTGAAGAAGTCAGTCAGATCGATCAGTTTTTTCTTAGTTCATGTGTAAGGTTTGACATACATCTTAGCAGTCTCTACAGGTTTACCATTCCAGTCCAGTGAGTCCATGGGGTGTATTATTGGGTACATATTTCCTAAGGCACACGAGATCCATAGCTATGGATATTTATACAGGGCACATCAGAATTTCAGCAGTGTTAAAACAGGACAGACGCTTGTTCAATTTCATTTTGCGCCCATTAATGGAACATTGTAACATAAAACGAAACGTTTACAGAACGTAGGCAAATTAGATTTTGCATACAGCATTGTAGCCTGGAAACCGACTCAACTGTATCAACAGGTTGATTGTGAGGTCAGAGAGTGCGAGCGTAACTCATATATATGCTAGTCGGTATCACTAGAGATACCCGGATTATACAGTTAACAAATCTGGATCGGATATACTAGTGGTCAATACTGTGAACATCGACCAACAACCAGCCACTCCAACGGCTGCCGTTAACAGGGCTTGGTCGAGGCTCTGTTAGGGTGACGCACAAAATTTGATTATGTTGTATTTGAGAAGCACACTATGTTGTTTCACACAATGTCCTCACCAGAACCTTTACAATCAGCATGTCTCCACACCCCAAACCCCCCCCCTCAGTATCACAACTGATCGGGTGGCCACGCTCGCTGACTTGGTTGGCACATGTCATCGTGTCCCAGTTGCGCAGATCGATGCTCATGCTGTTGATCATTGGAATGTCTGGTCCAGACTCGATTATTTACAGACCGCCGTCATACAGCTGGAAGATTTTTGGGTGCGTAAAATTAAACTCACTCACTCTCACTTGGATCCTCTGACAGTGGTCCTAAACTAACGTATCACCCGCCATTATTTCGGTCATGTTATGGACCAAGAAAGGACTATAGATATTTAAGACCGGTTTGGTAATTGAACCCGGTTCCTTCAGGTCTTAATTACTATGACATATTTTCCATGTCATAGCAGTTTCTGTTTGAATTTATGAACCAGTGTGCATGTGCCGTTTCTCAGAAATTGCCTGGAATTGATGACCTATATGTAATTCTTACAAGCAGCAGGAAACTAGTAATGACCATGTCATATAGGAAGTACAGAGGCGGAAGTACTGCAGCAGTTATCAGAGACTTGTCATGTTTGTATTTACTGTATACATATGGTGTCTAAACAAACGTGCCCTCATCTTTGATGCATTTGGGAAACAAACATCATTGAGCTATAAACGGTGTAGACTGTTATTATCTTTTCCGAAACCTCAAAACAACATGTATGAGAATACGACATTGGCGTTTGTCTGCCGTGATCTACGTATGTCCGTTCGTGTTGTAAGCGGGGTTGGCACATAATTCACATGTAGGGACATGATCACTTTATGACTTAGTGTGCTTCCAAAACTTAGCTTTTTCACGACAAGCGGAAGTCAATCGTATTATGAATCTGTTTACTCTAAAGATACAGATGTATTCGTTAAGTCTGAAATCTCCAGACAACTCTTGTTACTGTACACGCAGTAAGGACGCTGCCTGTATAATGTATCCTCAGCACTACCCAAGACGACAACATAGGTGTCCCAAAACACTGAGGCCATCATCTTCCCAGCTGAAGGGGACAGTCTTAGCCCCTGCTGGTGTTGGTGGTGACGCTTGCTCTGTGATCGTTCTTTGAACTATCCATAGTCATAAACTGTCCCAAGAACCTCTCTGAATCAGCTTCAAACAGAGCTAGATTTTCACGAAACAAGTGAATTTTGAATCAGATATAAGAAACATTGGAACCCAACAAGCTTGTTGTTCACTCAAAGCCGAAATCATTGTGTTTATGGATGCTATTCTCTCCTTGGTAATGCCTACAAAACTAGCAATATGACGCCAAAGGGGGAAGGGGGTCTCTGAACCACCGAGGATATCGTCGTCAAGGCTCGTTCACCTTAACGTGACATAGGAATGGACAGTCTTCCATAGTGTTGTACTCGTATCGTCATTTGTGCCTGTCGGGGATAGATCGCAATGTGACATCATGTAATGTCCGTATAATATATTTCAGTGTAACTGTGTGAGGCTCCAAACCTATAGGCTCCGAATCTAAGTAGGAAGCGCTACTCAATTCTTTTGACACGTCGAACATTTATCTCATATCATTGTATGTCGTGCTGTCGCCAGACGTCATCGCTGTTAGTGTGACGGTAGAATTAAATAAACGCACACACACAATACGTTGACTGTATATATATCAGGGATGTCACGATACAGTCGCCTCACGATACTGCATTTCTGACATTTTGTGCGTAACAGGCAGCCATCACCTGAATGGCAAGCTCATACCATAGTTCACAAGTCACCAGATATTTTGGAGAGATTACTAGAGAAGGGAAGAGTGAGTATCAGCCAAGTAGCCATCAACCACACTCACCAAGTCAAGTCCTATACGATGTTCTGTATTATACATTACAAGAGAAAAATGTTTTAAGTTCACTTTTAATATTGTCTTGTATGTATTTAACAAATAATGTTTCATATGAAATATTGCTGCAACATCAAAATAAGAATCCATATATGTCAAAATATGAATCGATACCCAAACAAATGAATCTTGTATCGCATCGTGCAAAGCTTGCCAGAGATGCATCGGTGAATCGTGACGCTACTAATATACAGTATCTTGTTTAAACAGAAAAGTAGCTATGCTTGTTTTACTTTAAACACGTTTTTTGTGTCGCCAACAGTTGGTGTATTTTAGACAGCTGTTCCATTTTTTAATGTATCTATATCACCAGATGGGCTGTGGGTCATAGTTGTCATTTATCAATAGTCAGAAAACGTACATCTGTGTCAAATGGAACATATGTGGGCAGCTGCCCCCCTGTGGCGCCACTACTGCACGGAGGCCACACGCCATCCACACTCCAGTAACACTTATTGTGAGATAAAGGCTGCGATGTCATTTTCATGCTTCGCTGTTTTTATGTGGCCAGTTTGATCACAAGGAAACTGACCCCGCCCGGCCATGCGGTCACCAGCTGATCAACGCGTGCATGTTTATTAGTTTACAGGCCATGAAGCAAACCCTCAGTAGTAAGCCATTCAATGCGAACCAATCAGCCTTCTTCACTATAGCGCGGACACGCATACGAGTTGACCTGGCATGTTTGGGAGTTCATATATCAAATGCTATGGTTGCCACTAAGACTCCACCAGAAATCTCAATTATTTTATATATCGTAAGTGATTGTGTTGTTGAAGTGTTCGAAGGTCTCCGCTATATATGAGCATACAAAATTGGATAGAGATGTCTGTGAAAATGAGTTCAGGGTGTAATGAATCGGTAAACTGAGTTGAGAATCTGTTGATCACTGCTGACATAACATAGGAAGCCAATATTTACACCAGACCACCATTGAACCTATACCCTGTGTTACCTGGTCCTGACTATTGGCAATAGTTTCATCTATCTCACAGATAAACAAATCAGGTTTCGAAAAGAGAACTTATTTTCACTGATCCCCTAAGACAAACACCTACAGGGTTGCCATCGATCTTATGGTTGAGCTGTAGTTGATAAGGAAATGCCACTAGCCTACAACCCTGCAGAATCGTCCGAAATCGCGCAGACATGCGGTACGATTATAGCCAGGTCAATGAGAATGACCAACCGATTCCCAAATTAGTGGGCCCATACGTCACATATGCATTCATTTGAATAATCGTCACTTCTCTTACTTCTCAATTATGTTTCATTTCAGGTTTGTAATTCGTAATTCATGAATATGCATGTCGTTAATTGAATAATGACGACAAACTAATCATGTCATGTGTAACCTCCACATGGTACTTCCGGGTTACTCCAGTAGCATTGTAGTAGGATACGACCTTTGTCATAATAATCTTTTATGTGTGTGTTATGATCACATTAGACCTGTGAAGGTCCGGGTCAGAATTGGTCTTCAGTAACCCATACTTGTCGTAAGTGGCGACTAACAGGATCGAGTGGTCAATCTCGCTGACCTAGTTGACACATGTCATCGTATCCCATTGCATAAGTCGATGCTTATGCTGTTGATCTGTGCGGCGTAAAACTAAACACGTACTCGCTCACTATGGTCACATTAGCTGTCAGTGGCTCAAAATCTTTGTAGGTTCGGTGACTTTGCGGATTGTGTGAAGGTACCAGGAAGGTGTTGGAGGTTGCACATACTAATCACTGGTTTGTCTGGTCAGTTATTCACAAGTCGCTGGCATATAGCTGTCAAAACATCCTGTATCACCACCGTTCATCTCAGTCCCAAGCGGCTCGTGTAACATTTAGGTGACGGAATAAGCCGTGTGTACCCGGCTGGCAGTCTTGCATCTGTATGAAAACGGGGCGGTGAGGTAGCCTAGTGGTTAAAGCGTTGGCTCGTCACGCCGAAGACCCGGGTTCGATTCCCCACATGGGTACAATGTGTGAAACCCATTTCTGGTGTTCCTTACCGTGATATTACTGGAATATTGCTAAAAACGGCGTTAAACCATATTCACTCACTCACTCATTGTATGAAAACTGTTGTAGGTTAACACTCACTTAATTTCGTTGATGACGTAATTGCGATGGCCATGTTCATGGCGAGGCAAATGGTTACTGCTGCTTTCAATCACCGATGTACAGTCATGGGACATAAGTATTCGTCAGCCGGAAAAATTCTCATAGACTTGCATGCTGTTTTAGTGTAGCTGTAATAATTTTCATTAATTCAGTTTTCGTTATTTGGTTGTCAAATTTTTCAGGTTGTTAGGAAATCATCTTGGTCACAGATACATAATTTCCATGAAATCTTCCTTCGAGTATTTTCTACTTTGTAGTTACATGACCAACACATACAACATTCTGTATTTTTAACCCATAGACCGCCATGTTAAAAAATGTCATAACCATGACACGCATCAATCAAAGTGTGGTCATTCTTGAAATACTGAATGGAAAATAAAACGGAAATTATGTATTTGCAGCTGAGATGATTCATGACAGGTGTGCAAAATATGACTATGATCAAACGATAAATACATTCAAGATCATTTTTCTAGCTGCACCAAATTAACATGTAAGTCTATGGAAATCATGCACAGTGACGAATACATGTGTACTTATGTTTGGTGTCTTGTGTCTTTATAGTCCCGCGTTAGTTTCCCTACTGCCCTTCCTGAAGTGCTAAAGCCAAAACTGAAGAAAGACTAGATTTACTCAGGTTATCTCTCCGGGGTTCCTTTTCAATTTAAGTGTTACTTTCCTAATTATGTATGTTCGGGACCCGTGAAGATCCGGGGTAGAATTGGTCTTCAGAAACCCATGCTTGTCGTAAGATGCGACTAACGG
Organism: Haliotis rubra; assembly: GCF_003918875.1. Taxonomy (NCBI): domain Eukaryota; kingdom Metazoa; phylum Mollusca; class Gastropoda; order Lepetellida; family Haliotidae; genus Haliotis; species Haliotis rubra. The sequence goes on along the minus strand of NW_025767401.1, from coordinate 358,075 downwards.
GATCGGGTGGTCAGGCCCGCTGACTTGGTTGACACATGTCATCGTATCCCAAATGCGCAGATTGATGTTCATGCTGTTGATCACTGGATTGTCTGGTTCAGACTCGATTATTTACAGACTGCCCCCGTATAGCTGGAATATTGCTAAGTGCGGCGTTAACAATCAATCAATCAATCAATCAATTATATGTATTCAGACACTAAGTGTTTGTCCAGTGATGTTCCTGCAGCTTTCCCGGCTCCGGCTTCAGTCACTACTCGTGGTGACCTGACGTCATGGATATGTGTTCATGCTATCAGCCCCTGGTTCAGGACAACTGATGCACTCGTGTAACACCCAGTCGCTAGCAGGACGCTCACGTCTTGAACATTTGATGTGCGGGCTTCACATATATCTGAGGTCAAGAAGTGACAAACAGTAACATTCATTATAGCGCTACCCGTAACATTCGTTATAACGCGGACGATCAAAGGGGTCTTGTAGAAGTGGTGAAATATGCAGGAATGGTTCAACTGCAGATCGATCTGTTGACCTTGACCTATGTGTATCATTACACATGAAGTGTTGCGTGCTAGGGTATGCAAAACTCCAACGTCCTCCACGTCAGCAGACGTTCGCAGATTTCAGACCTGTCGAATTGATCTGATTTGAGATGACAGGGAGACGGTATCTCCCCCATTATTTCACGCATATTGCACATATGTTCGAGTATAATGAGAATGTATTGGATCTTAATCATATAAAACAAGGATATCAAGATTATATATCTAATTAGCATTTGCCTCTTGTAGATAAGGTCGTCGCCTCGAATACAAATTTGAAATCATATTAACTCTGACATATTTACAGATATCGTATTGAAAGGGTAAAGATAATATTACCTTTTGTGTAACGTTTATATTTAGGTATAAACTACGACCCGCCATACAGCTGGAATATTTGTGAGAGTGGCGTTATACAACAACATGAAATAAACCCCGCTAGCGTGTTGTTGGTACACCCACCATTCCTAGATAGTAACAATGCTGCAACATGCTGTTCTCTAATCGTATTATGTCTTTCCTTAGAAAGGAAGTAGACTAATGCTTAGTCTCTGAATATATATAATTTTGATAGTAACAAACAAGCCCATTTATATTGAAAAGGAGCCCTAGGGAGACCAGAGATTCAGAACCTGAAGAAATCAAGACTTGCTTTATTTAGGGCTTTACCACTGCAGAGAGGGCTTGGCAGTAGGAAAACTGTGAGACAGACTAGAAAGGAAGCTGCGGGTGTATTTCTGTTCACATACTTGTGAAGACAATGCTTGGAGTGAGTGAGTGAGTTTAGTTTTACGCCGCACTCAGCAATATTCCAGCTATATATGGTGGCGGTCTGTAAATAATCGAGTCTGGACCGGACAATCCAACCAACAACATGAGCATCGATCTGCGCAATTGGGAACCGATGACATGTGTCAACCAAGTCAGCGAGCCTGACCACCCGATCCCGTTAGTCGCCTCTTACGACAAGCATAGTCGCCTTTTCTGGCAAGCATGGGTTTCTGAAGACCTATTCTACCCCGGATCTTCACGGGTCGACAATGCCTGGACAACCCACCTAAGTGACTATGATGACTTAGGACGTTGCTGATATGACAATCACGGGTTTATCTGGTCCAGACTCCAACTGAAGACCGAGTATGTAGAGCTTGAATAATGCTAAGTTTGGCGTTTATCAACAAGGTTTATTGAACTTGCTGGTGTAGAGAACAGCACAATTATAGTTTCTGTTACTTGAACCCAATGAGGTGGTGGGGTAGCCTGGTTAAAGCGTTCGCTCGTAACACTGAATTCCCGTGTTCGATTCTCCTCATTGACACTATACGGGAAGCCCAGTTCTTGTGTCCCACGTCGTGATATAGCTGAAAGCGGCGCAACTACTTTACTCACTCACTCGCCCGCCCACTTCACGCCACTTGCATGACTATTTATGAGATCATGTTCGGAGTTGTTTATTTCATGTATATTATCTTTATACATTGAATGATTTTGTCATTTTTAACACACATCGGCCGCCCCTAACTGGACAAGTTTTGATGCAGCTGAAGATGGGCGACATAAGGGGCCGTTCATAATTTATGGCTAGGGTGGGGGGTGGTGGTGATGATTTTTATGGAGAAGCATGTACAATGTGAATGACCCCCCCTAAAATTTATGTACAAAATAAGTGACCCCCCTTGCATGTCATGTACAAAATCAATGATCCCCCTCCCCTTCCCATAATTTCTAAGCATAATTTAAACATATTTTTATGTACAAAATTGCTGACCCCCCCTAGTACAGTGCAGTGATGGGGATAGTAGACGCGTGTCATCGTATCCCAAATTGATGATCTGCCTGTCACTGGATTGCCTCATCCAGACGCGATTATCCGCTCACCGACGTTAAAAACGTGGAAATAAATATAATGTGATTTGTTAAGTCATATTCGACATGTTCTGGCGATCTTAATGTTTCCTAAACACTATGAGATATGGAGTTGATTTGCGCTCAGCAAAGGTCCCCCGTTTCAGTCTTTCAGAGCAATACCTTCCATCGACCATCAAGACCTGTTTTCTGTACACAGGAATGAACAGTAATGAGTAGTTATTTTTTAGAACGACCCGATTGTGCAGCAGTGTACAACGCCCTAATGCAATAAGCAACGAGGAAGTGACTCTCGCCAGTGCAGTGTTGAGTACATATGTAACAATGTTATCTATCTGTGTAACATTTCGATATAGATATATCTTCCGGGATGTTTACTGTTTGTTGTTTAACTCCGCACTCAGTAATATTCCAGCTACAGTACAACCAGAAATTATTGAAAAGTTAAGATTGTAATTTTTTTAATATTGTTTTCACTCATTACTCACGTATTAAATGTGAATATTAGCAGAACATAACTCCAGATTCAAAGACAGGTGAACAGTTAGTATTTTGTCAAGTCACCATGGGCAGCAATGCAGGCTTCAATGCGGTGGGGCATACTACTGATCAAAGAAGTTAGAAAGTCGTGGTCCATGCTGTCCCAATATCGGACCACCTCTTCTTTCATTTCAGCAATATTTGTCAGATTTTTCTTATTGACACTTTCCTTCATAAGTCCCCAAACATTTTCTATTGGATTTAGGTCAGGGCTATAGCTTGGACAATCTAATAATGTCATATTGTGGGTCCGAAACCAGACCTGTGAATGCTTTGAACGATGTTTTGGTCGTTGTCCTGCTGGAAAATCCAACAATTTCCATAGAACACGTGAGCAGATGGAACTAAATGTCCCTCGAGAACATCTGTGTACGGCTCACTGTTCATATTCCCTTCAAATACACAGAGGGGCGTTGCCCCTAACACAGATATGCCACCCCACACGTTAAATTTCGGACTGTACTTTGCCCGCTGATACAAAGGTTTTCAGTTTGTTTGGTGCAGAATTTCAGTGTATTAGGAAACAGCCACACAGAACTTTCATCTGAGAAGATCACATTGTCCCAGTTAAAATTTCTATGCTGTAAGCACCAGTTCAACCTTCGCTCCTTTTGTTCAGGTTTCATGATCGGTGATGGAATTCCTCGACTTTTCTGCCAACCCATTGCATGCAGCTCAGATCTAATTGTCTCCTTACAGACAACCACAGTTCCTCTATCAATCTTATCCAGCTTTAAGTTTTCTAAACTCCGTTGTTTGGTTTTAGAAACAGGAATACCAAGCCGCCTCCTGTCACCGACAGTCAATTTTCTGGGCCTACCTGCGCCTCCCTGGTGCTCGATGCCACATCCATTTGCAATATTTTTCAAAACACGATAAACAGTGGACAAAGGGATGCCTGCTCTACTTAAAATCACTTTAGCTAATCTAATGTCCTTGTTATAATACTCTAAAATCAACTTCCTCTTCTCTAAATCATCCATACTGAGGATCACTGAAAATGTCGTCTGCTAGCAAGTAAACAAAGGGGGATAACTCTTCACAAACTAATGAAAAAGGATTAACTGAGTTGTCTCTCTTGAATGAAACCAAGCACTTGATAGCTGGTCAAGGTTCTTTATACTAGAAATCCAATTAATCATATTCCTAAAATTCTCAATAATTTCTGGTCATACTATATATCGCGTTGGTCTGTAAAGAATCGTGTCTGGTCCAGACAATGCAGTGATAAACAGCATGAGCATCGACCTAAGCAATTGGGATGCGGCAACATAGCACCCGTTATAAACACCTGCAAGGGCTAGTCAATTGTTCATGTAAAAAATCCCCACGGGAACTTCTATTACAAAATACCGAATTGTATAAGACACCATCAGACACCATTTTACAGGAAGTGTTCTACACATAAATCTGTTTGAAAGTGATCCCCTGTATGTTGTAACCTTGATCAACTATGAAAACAACATCTTCATCCGTGGCATCACTTCTGACAAAACTATAAATTCCCGATATGTGTAGGTCATCTTACTTTCTTACAAGTTCACGTTGTTGGAAAGAAACTAATGCTACACACGGCCTAATGATTTAATGTATTGCACTGAACATATGTGAGTTCGTATTACGCTGCTTGAATTTCATTGAATGTAAATTAATTTAAGTGAATTCCGACATTTGCCATAACAAAAGACATGTTTGTGGGTCAGTACGCGTTATTCATATCTGTATTCAGTTTTAATTAGAACAATATACTAACGTTCGTTCTGACATATATTTATAATGGTTTCGTTTTGTTTAACGCTAGGTAGGTAATCGTACATGAACAATACCATTATGGTTCCTGCCCAAATCTCTCACATCGTCAAACAGTTAAAAAAAAAAGCCCAAACCATTGGAATTCCTTTCATTTGTTGTGCAGCAGACATCCATCGTATAAGCTTTTTCTTGACTTTTTTACGTAATCTGAAAAAATCGATACGGTAAACTTGTCTCAAAGGAATTGCTATAGATTATAGCGTTAATGGTTGACGAAACGGGTTTATTCCTAGGTTTTGCTTCATGTGCGTGTCCGCCTTCTTGAATTAATGGTTAAATGGATACTTCCAAAGGCTTAAAGGTTTCGCAGGATCATTAGTCAGCCAAATGTCTTATCTGAGGATCTTTATTACGTCTTGCCGAGAACACTTTTGTTACTACAAACTACGAAAACATGTTAATAATCTTCTATGTGCATTATGAAAAAAATCCTTTGTCATTTAGACGACGTTTGTTGGCTGTGTCCCATGTACTTTGCTCGTGTCGCAATGCAGTTGACGGCGGCCGAATGTGTATTGGATGTTTTTAATAGTGCTCATATATCGGCGTTTTCAAAGCTGAATATCGCAAACAAATGTAAACGTGAGATGGACTCAGTAGCAGATACCGTGCATGGTGACTGTTTGACTTGTCCGTATACAATGACTATCGATTGATATGCTGTGCAGAGTGGTCCTTCATGTCGGTAGTTTACGAGACTGTGGAGGTCTTCCAGCATGCAGTCCACGTCGCCTGTCGGTGACATGCAGCTTACCAGGCTGATCCCACACTGCAATATGTTTGTTGAACGTTGTTGCCGAGATTCGCCTGGGACGTGCTCGGACACACGTCATGAGGACAGACACTCCTTGCATCGAAATATGTGCGCATAGACCGACGTTCTTAAGGTAGAGAGCGCTCAATATGAGATCCTGCGACACATATGGCCATTTTCCGAAGGTACATTTCTACATTTCTGCGATATATTCTGCAAGACACCTGCCGGTATTTCTGTCCATGTACTGTCTAATTTAGACGATATCCACATTACCCTGCTCCTGGATATTCTACACAGCGACATAGTCTCAGCTGCCTGGACAATTAATTACTGGATGTCCGTAGGCATTACTTGACACCACAGCACCATCTCTTTAACGTCATCTGGAAGCCCATATGATCTTTGCTTTAAATTTGTCAGTGTGAGTTTAGGGACTGAAACGTGGACTTACTTTGCCCTCCTTTATTCATATCTCACCATGACTGGGGCATTTCTTGAAAGGGAAAGATGATTTCTATACTAACGAATTACGAGCTGACGTGGCACATGGACCATATTGGCTTCAATTGCCCACAAAACGAGCTCTACGACACGTACAGTACCACAGATAGGCATTTAGTCACATGACCTCCTGCATGCGCATGTCATCATGGCATATCCTCAACAGAGTGGTGCCTGCATCATGGTCACCTCGGACATGTTCTCTTCATGGGACAGGCGCGTCGTGTCAGCAGTGACTGGGTGCAACTGGATGCCTATCTACCCTTCACTCATGCCTACCTTAACTTACACTCTTTATCAATCATGCTTGCATGCCATGCTTAACACATGTTCTCAGGTATATTATCGCAGCAGCATTTTTTAAACCAAGTCACAATATTTAACCTTTAGTTGGATTATTTTTGACTACGGGACAATTGGCTGCTCGATAAGAGCGCTCATCGTGTTCTTTTCAGTGATCTCAGGGGCTTACACATGATTGTTGCTAAAAACGTTGGGCAAGCCCTCAATACTTTCTAAATAATAAAGCTTTGCAACGCATCGTACTTACCCAATACAACTGGCTTGCTACGCGCCGTCAGAGAAGGTTGTAGTCGGGGGGTTTGTGTGGGAGGTTGTGGTGGAACCGGGGTACAGAGCCTATCCGGGACACTGTCCATGATTATTATTTACTGACTGCGATATGTCCTACCTTCAATGGTGTGTTGAAATTATTCAGTGCAGGATATGTAAACTGAGTGTATATAGTGTTATCGTATGTTTTGTGGGAATGAGGAAGGAGAGCATGGTTTGATCCTATTCACGGGCTGGTTGGTCTGCGGTAACCTCAGCATGGCAACCAACAGCGATCTGTCGAGGGTTATGGCAGAAAGAGATTCCCCAGTAACCTGACGACGGTTCCTGCTGAAAGATTTCCTGTCGAACGTTATGGCAGAAAGAGATTCCCCAGTAACCTGACGACGGTTCCTGCTGAAAGATTTCCTGTCGAACGTTATGGCAGAAAGAGATTCCCCAGTAACCTGACGACGGTTCCTGCAGAAAGATTTCCTGTTGAGGGTTTCCTTAGAAAGTAAATCCCCTGTTTCCTGGCCAGGATTTCCGTAGAAAGAAGTCCCCCAGCAACCTGTGCTTGTCAAGCCCACTAAAATGGGAATCGGGTGGTGCGACCTTGCCTGTACGACTTTTGCAGGTGTATTCCCTCCCGCGGTCGTGAATCTTTGCGCCCCATCTACTGGTTTGTATGGCCCAGAATATACATATACCTGGATTACTGCTGACTGACATGAAACATCATCAACCCACTCCTAATGGTCAATTCTTTCTGAATGCTGAATGAGAGATAGTTACAACGATAAGAATCGCCTTATGCTGTAATGTTCGCCAACACGACAACTAAGACGCACAGACACCTCCGACCGCAGTATGTAACCATTTGACGGAATTATATCTGAGCTTGGTGTCGGGAACACCCCAAAATAGTATCGATCCCCTACCGCCAGACACACATGGAAAGCCAGTATTGGAAATATTCCACAACGCAATGAATAGTGAGCAGCAACGAGATGCCTTCTTCAGTCAGAATCTGGAGGTGAAAACTAATTTGACTACGAGTGGTTCACCGCTCAAAAGCCAGATGTGTTAGTTGACCAGTCGAACTGACTCGGTGGCTGGTAGTCTCATCCGAACATTGAACATAAAGGAAATGAACGGTTGACAGAAAGAAGTACAAGCCATGCTTGAGTGGTGCTATGACAAAGGCCCTTGCAGATGTTGATGGAAGGAGCTATTATCCAAGCTTATGGGATGCTATAAAACCAACCCAACAAAGCTTGATAGACGGAGTTTAGACTTGCACAAGTCTCTAAGGTAATAATTAATAGTTCAAATGATAAAACCCTATAAATAAAAAGAACACATTGTCCCTATACCATGGCGTCCTTGTACTGTCCGGGTATACAGACTTGCCTCTTTTTACTATGCAATACATCCACGGACACAGCACCGTCCAGCCTTGGAGCAAGGCTAGAACTGAGCTGTAAGCCATGTCTGTATGGCACTATGACACAGGTCTCAACGTAGGTCAATAGAAGGAGTTGTTACATTATACACGAGATCAACGAGACCCTTCTGCTTAATTCATTGAAATCCATACACTTACACGTACTTGGAAATAACAAAATGCTACCTTGTAAAACCCGGACATGTTATGCACTGAATAGCAGCCAAAGAGAGCTGTACATAGGGTCATAGGTTTTATGGGGCGTATGGTAATCACCAAGAAGATAATAGAGGATACAAAGAAAGCTGCACGGTCATCCTACTGCACGTACGTGTACACACTATAAGGTAACACTGTTTGATGCTGTTCCCTGTGGTGTCCTCCATCTCGCAGTCACATCTCTGAGAGGAAGGGAAACGAGTCGAGTTGGACGAGTTAGGCTGTTTCACGTATCGGTAACTTACCACCTTGATACCGAGTAGTTAGGCAGTTTCACGTATCGGTGGCTTACCACCTTGATACCGAGTTAGGCAGTTTCACGTATCGGTGGCTTACCACCTTGATACCTAGTTAGGCAGTTTCACGTATCGGTGGCTTACCACCTGGATACCGAGTTAGACAGTTTAGTTAGGCAGTTTCACGTATCGGTGGCTTACCACCTTGATACCGAGTTAGGCAGTTTCACGTATCGGTGGCTTACCACCTGGATACCTAGTTAGGCAGTTTCACGTATCGGTGGCTTACCACCTGGATACCGAGTTAGGCAGTTTCACGTATCACGTGGATCGGTGGCAGTTACCACCTTGATACCGTTAGGCAGTTTCACGTGGCTAGTTAGGCAGTTTCACGTACCAACTTGATACCGAGTTAGGCAGTTTCACGTATCGGTGGCTTACCACCTTGATACCGATAGTTAGGCAGTTTAGGCGGTTTCAGTTTCACGTATCGGTGGCTTACCACCTTGATACCTTCAGTTTCACGTATCGGTGGCTTACCACCTTGATACCTTGATCACGTATCGGTGGCTTACCAGTGATACCGAGTTAGGCAGTTTCACGTATCGGTGGCTTACCACCTTGATACCGAGTTAGGCAGTTTCACGTATCGGTGGCTTACCACCTTGATACCTAGTTAGGCAGTTTCACGTATCGGTGGCTTACCACCTTGATACCTAGTTAGGCAGTTTCACGTATCGGTGGCTTACCACCTTGATACCGAGTTAGGCAGTTTCACGTATCGGTGGCTTACCACCTTGATACCGAGTTAGGCAGTTTCACGTATCGGTGGCTTACCCTAGCTAGTTAGGCAGTTTCACGTATCGGTGGCTTACCACCTTGATACCGAGTTAGGCAGTTTCACGTATCGGTGGCTTACCACCTGGATACCGAGTTGTTTTTCTTACTCCGAGAAGTGAACGTTTATAAAATGACACACAAATGTAATATTAAATTGTCTATCCATTGGTATAATTTCACGTGCAAATGCTGAGGCAGTTTGAACAACCGACGCTTCTTAGTGTTTTCCGAAATTTTGTTATGAGTTAAAATGTTGACAGTAAATGTCTTCGCTTTTTGTCAGACTCGGGGAAAAATACACCCTGAGACGATGTTTTATTTGGCATCCTTACGGAAAGTATGAGCGAACAAAATACTTCCTGATACCTGAACGACAGAAGTAAATATCAAATGGATATGCGTGTTTATGTATAACGTTATACATTCAAAAAGTAGAATGGCTTGTCATAAATGATTCTGATTTTCGTCTATGATGTCAGACGGCGACAGAGAGGCATAACGCTGACAAGGAGGCATAACGCTGCTATGCTTAACACTAGGCTACTATAACTCATGTTAGTTTGGAGAGAATTTGCTGTGGCACTATATTTTCGTGAGGTTTCGTTCACGATAAAACCAAACTATATCCAATACAAACATCCACATTGAAGCCCGCTAGCTATTGGTAGTATCACAAGTATCACAAATTACATGAAACGTTGAAATCTTACAACGTGAGAAGTCACGTAATGGCGGAATGCCCTGTTATTATAAACAAAGTGAAAATGAGAAAAAGGAAGAAAACCCAACAAAACAAAACAAAAAATTCTATGGCTCGGAATTAAGTATCATTCCAATATTAATTATCAGGCATAAAGGGATCACTTAAGGTACCACTTGGGTACCTCTTGGGTACTGCTGGGTGTGCAATTATTTTGTGACTTTAGCCAAATGGAACGTTTGATCATGTTTACTGTTATTTCTCTTGAATATTGATATCATATGTATACTAGTCTGTCTCACAGTCCCTGAACCACATTATGTTCCCTACTGCCAAGCTCTCCATGCAATGCTAAAGCCCTAAATGAAGCAAGTCTAGATTTCCTCAGGTTCTGAATTTACCATTTCACTGGGCGCCTTTTCCTTTTAAATGGGTTTATTTGTTACTATCAATATTATATACTAAGCGTTAGTCTAATCACGTACGCACAATATCAGAAAATAAGACTTTTGGGAAAGTAATTTCCAACAAATATGTACAATATAATTTTCAATGGCCTTTCCAATGTTAGGATGATAGCGACTTACAAAACGACAGAAAATACTTTTAGACATCAATGTCTTGCCCTCCCATTAGCAATCAATGAAAAATTACATAACATTGTAAATGTCGTTCGAGGCGTTCACACTCATCGTCACCTTGGCCTGTACTGGCTCGTACAAAGACTAACAACTAGTCTCTGAAATGAACATATTTTACTGAAAAACGTTTATAGTAAAAAAACAAATATATAATGAAAAGGAGCCCTGAGACTTTCTTCATTTTCAGAAGCTGAGGAAATCTAGACTTGCCACATTTTCTAGACTTTCTTGGATATATTTGCTTCAGGGTCTGTACGACAGACTAGCTCGTACATTGAGATACACGAGACGGGGCCCAGCCTAGTGCTTTCATCAGCTAGATGCATAACGATGACACACAGGGACGGGTAGGTGGTGGTTAACTAGTGTCGCCCAGGGCGATGCATCACCAACATTAACATCATATATAATATTGTAGGGGCGGTGGGGTAGCCTAGTGGTTAAAACGTTCGCTGGTCACGCCGAAGACCCGGGTTCGATTCCCCACATGGGTTCAATGTGTGAAGCCCATTACTGGTGTCCTCCGCCGTAAAGGCGACGTAAAACTAAATTCACTCACTCACTCAATTACTGTAAGTTGATGAAACATTTTCACAAACAGCTGACACGAAGCTCTCCCGCCAAAAATGAAACGTACTTGATAATTCATGACGGTGTGAAGACGGGCGTAGGAACAGGTGTGTGTGTGTGTGTGTGTGTGTGTTTTTCCAAGACGAAACTACAATATCATTTTGAATTTCAATACTTTTCACACACACACACACACACACACACACACACACACACACACACACACACACTGAAAACGTTCCTACGCCCCTGGAAGATAATGTACTTAGTTCATGTGAGGTAATATGGTCGTGTGGAAGATAATGTATGATGATAAGTAGACGCTAAGTTCGGGGCAATTTGCAGTTCTGGCAAGGCTGGTTGAGTCGAAACTAAATGGTTATTGATAGTGTGTTATGCATTGTGTAAATAGTGGTTTATGAGACAGTTGAACTCGTTAAACTAAGCAAAGTATAGACTGAAATGGCCTTGGATCCGAGTCCCACTTTTAAGCTTTATGGATTTTAGTACATGTATATTTTTATGAATTGTTTTTTCATAATTTACTGCAGGGTGTTACATCGGCATACTTCATTAATGGGTGATGCACCTGCTACTGACAAATAGCTGAGCACATCGCCGCATCTAAACGGCATGCATACAGATTCAGGCGGCATCAGATAAGCATGGTCACCACAATGAGTTGACTGTTACTATGGCCAAAATAACATTTATCTGTATGTAGATATGTATTGCAGGTTTGAATGATAATACTCGTAACTATCCGAAAAATATTGATGCTTTACGTTTAGATATAAATGATGTTACGTATATTCGTGTGGCGTGTCTCAGACCAGCGCGGTTGCTGGAATATTGCTAAAAGCGGCGTAAAACTACACTCACTCACCCACTCACTCGTTTCGTGACGAGCTTACAATAAAGATGCACCTGCTGTCATCCCTGATTCGTGATTGTTGTGTGTTTGCCGTGATTGTTGTGTGATTGCCGTGATTGTTGTGTGATTGCCGTGATTATTGCCGTGATTGTTGTGTGATTGCCGTGATTGTGACATATAATATAATAATAGGAACACAGGGGCTTGTAACACAAAACACTAGCATCAATGTATATATTTTACATAGAGCTAACGGGGCGGTGGGGTAGCCTAGTGGTTAAAGCGTACTCTCGTCACGCCGAAGGCCCGGGTTCGATTCCCCACATGGGTATAATGTGTGAAGCCCATTCCTGGTGTCCCAGCCGTGATATTGCTAAAAGCCACGTAAAACTAAACTCAGTCAGTCAGTCTGGTGTCCCAGCAGTGATATTGCTGGGATATTGCTAAAAGCGGCGTTAAACCCAACTCACTCACTCACATAGAGCTAAAACCCCGGCAGTGACAGCATATGCCCTAATGTTTTGAGTTACTAGTCTCTGAGCCAATGTCAATGAGAACACATCTTATCACACGACGTTCTAGTTGTCGGCACAGGGAGCGATCCCGGAATCACGTCAGGTGGACGCTTAATACAAATCACGGTAAACATCAGGCAACTGCTCGGTTAATCTTAATGCCATTATGTGTTGCCTCGTTAGATTTCCCTGTCTCACAGCACTAAACTGTGTGGAATGATTACATCACATTAACAGATTGGGTCAATCAGCTTTAATTACACCGACGATCACATGGAACCTTTCATAATACAAAAAACACAACGTCATTGTAGCGGTATTTACAAGCTTGATGTCGCCTCTTGTTCACCATATCAGGGTTTACTTTTCTTAGTGACGTCATCTGATTATGACTTCCTTTCAAATTCGGTGATCCGGAGTCACTAGTTGACGTCATGTACAGAAGAGGGACCAAGTACTGCCCTCTTCGGGTTACCCAGGCTGTACTGTGGACCTACCCACAGAATAACTGTATTATGTACAGTTGAGAAATCGACCCAAATATCAAGGGTTGTTTATCAGATTCGGGTAGTGGTTTTGGCAAGAAAACAGGTTTGAGGTGAAGGTCACCTCGTAGCGACCCGACCGCTTGCTGAGCTTTGTTTCCAAACACTGAATCATTGCATCATCAAGAGGGCGCAGAATGTAGCTCAGAATATAAATAGTTACAGGAGAGGCTTACATGTAGGCGTCCTTAGGAAATCCTTATTTCGACCTGTCTGCATTGGTTTATCCATTGCCTGTTAACGCTACAGGACCTATAGCGATGAATGACGGGGTGCGAGTACAAGCCCACATAGACTAACGCTTAGTCTCTGAATATATATAATTTTGATAGTAACAAACAAACCCATTTAAATTGAAAAGGAGCTCCAGGGAGACCAGAGATTCAGAACCTGAGGAAATCTAGACTTGCTTCATTTAGGGCTTTAGCATTGCAGGGAGGGCAAGGCAGTAGGGGGAATAATGTGGTTCAGGGACTGTGAGACAGACTAAAGCCCACATTGTGGACTCAGGCTGGAGTTGCCGACAACAATATTTTTATACAACATTGTGTAATTGTTCTGGTACACTGTCAACATGGCTCCTCGGCTGTTCACAGGAGATTACCGTGTGGCTACACGCAGGTTCTTTATATCACAGAACAAGCTGGACTATTCTCGACATTCAACAGAATGGGGGGTTCCGTGCGATGCGTTTGTATACACACGTATAGTGCTTGAAGCGTCGTTAAGCCTTGCTGAAAAGACGGGCGTGTGAATTTCATGTTGTTTTCCCTCGCTGTACATACCGCGTGGTACACTGCACACCTAATGATGCCGAAGTGTGGAGAGAAGAGTGGACATTGCTGCTATCAATATTCTCACGATATCTCCAAGAGATCAGCAGAAAAGAAGCTGATTGTCCAAATATCCTAAATGGCGCATGTTTCAAACAGATATGAGGCATGAGTGTCTCGGTTGTGTAAGACGTTAAATTCGCTGGGCGGAGTTGTGTCCCTTTGGCTCGCACTGAAGATAGTAATTGTTGGCTCGAATCCAAGATTTGCATTGATTACGTTTCTTGACTCGCCATCCACCATATCCGTGCTCGTGGGTTTCTCCAGCGTGATAAGTGTCTAACACCTGCATCACTTCTGACTTCCATATCAACCTGACATACAGTGAACTAACTTTGATACTTCCTAATTCGCGGTAAACTCGTTCGCGGTAAACTGGGACAATGGAAGGCGTTACCTAATACCAAAATACTTAAGAGGTGTATAGATAACTCAGCTAGTGGCAACTTCGGTTAACTTACCCAACGCCGGGTAATCTGGATTGTATTTTTAGACCCATGTTTTTTCATATAGTGTTTCTTTTAGATAGTCCCCATGTGTAAGTGAAGTAAAACCTCGAGTTCTGCAGACCGACGTAAAAACACTTGGCTATCAGCCAAGGTATTGGCGGGCATTCCTTCTTGACAGAATTTGAATCCTTCAGTTGGTTTGGAACCAGCTGTCTTGTTCTGCGGGGGTACGCGGTATAACTGGGTGAACACTTCAAGGTTTTGCAGTGTTCCCAGTTTGGGATTCCAGTAAACGTTAATGTTAAATGTGGGGTACGATGATGTACTATGGTGTCCGACTTCAATACAGGTTAAGTAAATACAGACACCTCATACATATAGTCAGTACTAACTGGAGCGAGTGAGTTGGCTTTTACGCCGCTTTTAGCAATATTCCAGCAATATCACGGCGGGGGACAGCAGAAATGGGCTTTGTAAATTAATTGTATCCATGTGGGGAATCGAACTCGGGGTTTTGGCGTGACGAGCGAACGCTTTAACCACTAGGCTACCCCACCACCCCAGTACTAACTGGAGAACATGTATAATCACAGTTGACGAAGAAAGGTTCACCGGTGTCAATTGTCACAGTACTTTCCCAGACTAACGCTGAGTTTCTGGAAAACATACATAGAAACAAAAGTCTCGATTTAAATTGAAAAGGAGTCCCAGTGAAATGGGAAATTCAGAACCTGAACCAGTGGAAACATCTACATTTGATTTACTTACAGCCTGGTTCCAGTCTAATGAACTTAGGCTCAGTATTATTCGTTACACTGCTATACTGAGTAACGAATAATACTGAGGCTAAGTTTACTTAGACTGAGCCTGGTTCCCGGGGTATGCTGCACTGTTGCCTTCACGTATGGACGACACGCCGTATATTTACTGTAGAAAATTCTGAGAACGGGTGGTTAGAATATTTTCTTAACAATTTCATCGATACTATAGCAGAACAACGCCCATCGATACTTTTAAAGAAGAAAGACGTTATATAAACAATTTCAAGACACGAAAGTTGTCTTTACATGCATGGGCAAAATGTAAACAATGACACACACACATTTTCAACATCGAATTGTGAATGAATGTTTCAGATAAGGTCGCAGTTGTCACTAACTTGTACACAATACGTGGAACTGAATGACCACATTAATTAAACAGCGTTAGCATCTTTATTTTAGCCAATTCGATGAGGTATATTTTGGTGAGTTGGACCCCTTTTCTCTAGTTTTTGTATGCTGGGAGTAGACTGGACGCCATAATAGCTAGCAATATATATATATATTACATCATCTGTTATACTGATGGAGTGAAGTACATTGTACGTCTAAAGTGCTGTCAGGTTTTTTGTCACCATCGTATCGGTCATCCAGGATCGTGACGTTTTTAATTTGTCCGGCATAACCTCCCGTCAACATTGTCCGGCTTGTGACATTATTAAAACATATCATTAGATGCCGGAACTAAGCCGCCATTTGAAAACGGGTTGGTAGAACACAATGACAAGGAATAACAAATTAGATGCCATTTACGTATGTAGGTGCTATTATAATAGATACAAACAACTTGTATATGTGATAGATGAGACTCCCAGAAAAAACACCTTGACACCGTACTGTCGTGAGGGACTGAGGTGTGACATGACAGCAGGCGGGCCAAGGCTATCTCCCATGCGTGCCCGTCCGTTAAGTGGAGTACCCAGTAGATCTTGACCTAAAAGCCCAACACTTATCTGAAATCTCCAGACCACTTGATGTATTTTGTCTCAGTCAGGTTAATGGAGATACCACCTTTGTTGTTACCATATCGCCTGTAACGCCTTGAGGACATTGCGATTCATGTTAGTTAACAAAGAACACTGAAAGTATTCAAGGGCGCAGCGAAAGGTAGAACAGGCGTCTTATGGACCGCAGTTGTTAGTGCAGCTAGAGTTGCCTCCCTTAAGCACTTCTGAAAATCACTCGTACATGGTTGGCTGCTTGTTTAACACCGAACTCAGCATTGCCCCAGCTATATGGCGGCAGTTTGTAAATAATCTAGTGATCAAAAGCATGAGCTTCAATCCACCCAATTAGGGTACCAAGTCAGCAAGCCTGACCACCCGATCCTGTTAGTCGCCTCTTACGACAAGCATGGGGTACTGAAGACTAATTCTAACCCGGATCTTCTCGGGCTACACTTACTCACAGAACGGCATGGTGTGGTTGCATTGTCAGTAGTTGGTTCGGACGTATATATCGACGTATATATGGAGTATGCATGTTGTATAATAGAATTATGATAAATTACTGGTAGTACTATTCATTATGAAGAGAAACACTATCATCGATGGCGTAACATATGCTACCCTTTTACATTCACCCTGAAATCCCCGTCTTAAGTGTGTTACAACTTAAACAAAATGCCATGCCGTTGCTTTTGGTGGAGGAGTACCACGCGTGCACGGTGGCAAATACTAAGACAAAAATAGACAACATGGACAAGAATCTTGCCATCTAACATCCTGTTGAATGTGAGGACGACTAGTTTTGAGGTGGCAGATATCAGAACAAACCAGGTCTTTAAAGGCTCATCATCTATTGCAGATATTCTACATCTTGCGGAACTTCCTATGTAGCCTTCTGGACGGATTTGAGGTGATCGTGGACAAGTGGCCGGAGTGGACATGTATTATCCTGAGAGCTGCAGACACTGACCGCGCACCTGCCTACTTCAAACACTACTACATCTGCCACGCGCGGTCAGTCAGTGCCCTCAAGTTCTTCATGCAGAGACCAGGGGTGATCGACTGGACGCGAGAGGCAACATTTACAGGTACCTTCATTATCCTACAGTTGTCATTTAGTACCTATGGTTTCGTTAATTGTTGACCATTTCACTTCACACAGAGAGACGCCTTGATTCAATAAAAATGACCAAGGCCCATTATGGTTTCACAATCCTTAATACCTCTGCCATGATGTTGAAATTTTGATCGAACTAATTGATATGGCTGACGTTTTTTTTCAGGTCGGTTCATAATCTTTCTTAGTCTATTTAGAGAAAGAGGGAAATAGGTTTGTGTTGATAATGATAGGTCATTTTGTGAATTTAAGAGATTTTTGTTACAAACGAAAACTATTTCTCACAAAACTTGCAAAATCTTAAATCTCAATGCACATTTCCATGTCTAGCCATTTCACAATTATTTTGTCCTTATTTCTTGATAAACAGAATCACACATGGGAAAGTAAACTAATGTATATCAACGATGTTTTTATTGTTTTTAGTTAGTACTATTGGTTCGTGACTGCACAAGCCTATGTCAAGTAAAGTTTCCACCCTTGTCATCCCAAGCCCACGTTCCTCATTTCGACCATGGCGCCACCTCTTTTAGACCACGAGTTCTGTGCTTTGTGATAAGAACGCGATATCCAGTCAGATCGCTGTTGTTATTTCGAATGACTTCATAAACACCACTACCATTGCCGACAACCAGTTATCAACTAACGAAAAGTTTAGAGATTTCATCCCAGACAGACAGATAAAATCATATATCAGCACTGTAATGATTCTTATTACTGCCGCATTTCGCTCTTACATAATACAGGCATAGAAACTACACTGTCTCAGGTAACAGTGCACCTTAAGGAACATAAGACACTCAGCAGGGGTCGTCTAAAAGTAGCACTGCATCTCGGCGCTGTGATATGCCGTTAGTTCAAGTTTTAACTCCCTAAATGTATAAAAGTACTTGGATAACTTCATTGTGGAATTTTGAAATAATTTCAGCGCAGATTTAAGAGGGAATGGCTGTGGCCAGAGCAGCAACCAGGTTTTCGGAACCGGGTTGTATTTTGTGTACGGTATCTAATTAGACCATCGATGTGTGCATTAGTGCTGTTCTACACGTGTAAGTTAGTCCAGAAAATAGAATGGGTGAAAGCTTGATATGAGCCCGTGGAAAGTCCTAACTTGGAAGATGGACTAATGCATACATTTCAGTCCAAGCAGGTTTAATAATTTTGTAATACGTTTAGTTTTGTAGTCATAAAAGATGACCTTGTGTGTTTTTCTGTTGCAGGCGTCCCAACTGAAGTTGTGGCGTTCCTGAAGGACTACTGTCGGAAACAAAATGGTCAGCTCAAAAATGTCCAGTCTCGGTTCATGTATGCATGGACCAAGGCCGAGCCGCCACAAAAACCTGAGTAAGTGCAATCATGTTGTCTTTTCCTCTTTTATATTGCAGAGTATTACATTATACATATCGGGGACCAGGCCGCATAATGTACTTTTGTTTGTTTGTGTGTGTTTCTTTAACGCATTACTCCAGCTATATGGCGGCGGTCTGTAAATAATCAAGTCTGGACCAGACAATCCAGTGACTCACACCATGACCATCGATCTACGCAATTGTGATACGATGACACGTGTCAACCAAATCATTAAGGCTGATCACCTGATCCTGGTTGTTTCTTCTTATAGGACGACCAGTTCAAACCCGGATCATCACGGGTATCTATAATGTACTGTTTGGACATGTTACCAATAACAACCTAGTACCAACAGTACACAGACATAAATATTGTGTGGCTTATGTTATGTACCATGAATCTATCTCTGGACTGACTGTCTGGCTGTACATCCGATTACTTCAGTATATTGACAATGTGCCTGATGAATGGACGTGTATAATTGCAGAGTTCCGGAGGGCCTACAGCTTACCACTCTCCAGGACCACCATGTCAATATACTACGTCAAGACTGGAAGGACCTGAAGAGCGATTCAGGCCTGGACACCTACTTCAAGAGCGTTGTCCACAACTTTGACAACAGCGCCCTGATTGATAAGAACGGGAAACTTCTGGCTTACATAGTCATGCAGTTCAACGGCTCCATGGCCATGTTGAGTGGAAATACAGAAAATCAGGGAAAGGGCTATGGGCAGATTGTACTGAGTGACCTTACCAGGAAGCTTCTGGAAAAGAAAGAAATAGCCTATGGGTTCATCCCCACCAAAGATTCGAACATCATCAACATCACACAGACCATGGGCTACACCTGGGTCCCACAGGGAAACATGGCTTGGTTCAGGTTCGAGAAGCTGCCCTCTGTCAAATCAACAACCACAAACGGATCTCGAGTCGTAGAGCATTCCCATTCTCAGGAAGATGGTGTGGGGAACTGCATGTTTATCAATGCTATCCCCCTGGTGGTGCAGGAGATGACTGACCATCAGCCCCCTTGTAAAGTTAGTATATCTTAATCAGTGCTAGGACATTTTACACATTGATGCATTCTGGGAGGAGGTCTTCCTCATCCTGTCTTTCTGTTTATTGAAATTCGTGACGTCAGAATTCAGAGGTCAATGACCATATTGGTGCCAGAAGTCTTTCAGTGCATTTCTGTTATACCATGCCCACTCTTCCTCATGTCGACGTTGTCAAACTGTGGGAAATATGCTTATGCAGTACCATGGGGACGAGTTATTTTTGGAACCACCCAGGATTATGTATATTGATTGTACAGGCACTGATGACAACTCCGGATTTGCTGTAAGTGTTCATCTGTTAAGATGTTTATCAGTAATTACGAGGCGGTGACGAAGCCTAGAGGTGAAGCCGTTTCTCATGCAGACTGCCTTTTGTCCCATATACAATGGGAAGCCTAGTCTGGTATCCCTTTCCCGGATGTAGACATATTAAAGCTCCACCACTCGGTGTAACTCCCAACTGAATCACTTACTGTCTACATGTTATTCGTTAAGTTCGAAACTGGAAATTGACTTGGATACTCTGTTACACGCTGTTTCGATATATCTGGAGTTGAGTATAAGTGTGCCTAGGCCACAGTAAGGTGATCATTTGTTACATCGAATCATCTGATAAGCTTTATCCTGTATAGTGCCTATATCCTTTCTCGGGGAACTTGGCGCTGTGTGATAGCTGACAAGGTAATTACTGGGGTTTGGCTTCCTGGAACGTGGATGATATAAATATATCAACCTCATGGGTTTTACTTTCGTCACACACAACATTCGCCCATAGTTACCTCACCTTCCAATATTTCCAAATAGAACATCACTTTATTGTGGCCTTTTCAAGATGTACATTGGAATAGATTTCTACTTCTCAACATATTTGGTTTTTACTTTTCAATGTTCTATTGGTTAATGTGGTACCTTCTAGACGAACCTTTGGTATATAACTGTGTTGGCAAACTATCATGCATACCTTGGTTTCACTAACAACGTAAATGTAGAAACCTAGTTTTAGCTTTAACTTTGTTAGAATGCATCACGTGTTGGTCAGATTAATATACTTTGTGCTGGATCTGACACTGAGCACTAAAAGAGAACAAATACTGTTTTTAATGTTTTTAACCTTTGACTGATGTTTTGCTGTTTTGTGGGTCCGTTCATAGATTCATTCCCTACCGTATTCAACAGGAAGTATGACTTGGACTTGAACTCAAATACCCAGTCCCGCGCAATCACCTGCAGTAACTCGAATCCGCGTCTTTAAAACAACCTTGCTACATTGCCTACAAGCATCCAAGAAATATTTGCGTGTAAGTATGAGAAAAACGTGTTGATGCGAAGAAGCGAGTTTTTAGATTTTTTCTGTCAAGTAGTTTCGACAGGGAGCCCTTTCTGGTTCACAAACGTATACACGTCATGTTAAAATGTTTAGAGTTACCCGCCCTTGTGTACCACAGTTCGGCGATATATTAATCATTTGAGGACGAGGTTTGTTCAGTTTTGTAATATAATAATTATGTCAAAATAATTAAGGGACTGGGTGTTTAATGGAAGTCTTCAGTTTGAAACAAGTGACGTCTGTCTGGGAAAGCTGTTGTCTGATTGATATATGTCAACTTTTTGTAGGTCATTTCATTGGCCAGTCAAAGCTCGAAAGGCCGTTCTGACGTGACCTCTCGTGGGATATCGCGAGACTCTTGTTTAGCGATAGCGAGAACTAAGATCTGAATTTGATGAGATTGCTGCCACTAATAGGGCATACTGCTTGTTGAATACCTAGGGCGATGTATATTTCATACACGTAGCACACCTCATATAATTGAGGAGGGGTTGCCTGTCTGTTGTCTCCAATACTGGGCATGGTGCTGGTCTACGCAGCGACATTACTTTTCAGTAAAGCACAATCAAGTAAATCATTTATAACGTTGTCATGACGTGCACGTGACAGTTGGTTCTCAAGCACTGTCTGCACCGAAAAGTCATCCGATTGTAGTCGCTTTGTTTGTTCTAGTGAACGGTTCCTGGCGTATTTTGCTAAAAACAATTTCAGTTCTTGTTTGTTCAAGTGAACGGTGCCTCGCATATTTTGTTCAAAATGTTGTTCGCTTTCTTTTGAATGTCAGTATATTTTGTTTCGAATCTGAAAAGTGGACAACCTGTCTTTCATAGAAACAATTAACAAGAAATACCATCGCTGCGTGTATGTGCCCTACTGTCCGATGTTAAATGAGAACAGCCGAGGTCCCTCCTCCCGAGGAACGGGTTCTTAGTGGGAACATTGACTTATCATTCCTTAGGGTGTGAAATCACGTGGTGGTTATGAACAAAACTGGGTATAGATCTGGTGAGTGTGCTGTG
Organism: Haliotis rubra; assembly: GCF_003918875.1. Classification (NCBI taxonomy): domain Eukaryota; kingdom Metazoa; phylum Mollusca; class Gastropoda; order Lepetellida; family Haliotidae; genus Haliotis; species Haliotis rubra. The sequence goes on along the minus strand of NW_025767401.1, from coordinate 335,997 downwards.
AATAATCAAATGAATTTATTAGTTATCTATCTACACTTGTTTATTTTGTCACAATCAAAATATGCAACAAGTGCATTCTCGACTGGTGTGACTTGTAGCTGTTGATATGCCGCGTTGGAATGGAATCGTTCATGAATATTGATATCATCCACTCGACCAGCTCCATCGGGCTGCTGTGTAGGTTGTACGGCAGGGAGCGGTATAACGAGGGATATGTAACCGACTGGAGATTTAAGCACCAGGTGCCACGGGTGATGGCATCCATAGATATGATGGAGAATTCCTGCAATTCATCCTACCGGTATAGTAGATCAGCTTCTGCTATTTGCTATAAGCATTAAAATTGGGTATGGTCACGACAAATTGCTTATTTATCGAATGTCAATTACAGTTCTGTTAGTACGAAAAATGTCGTTTAGGGAGGTTATTCTAAAATTAGGGTTGGATTGTTCAGTACTCAAAATCTACTATAAATGTACCATGCTATGTAAAGCAAATATGATCAGTTATCTCTTAATCATATTTTTCTAAGCAGTCGTCATTTAAAATATGATAATAATGAAAACACCGCAGGCTAATCGTTGTTAGTAAAAAGGAGAAATTGGTTATGGCCTACCCAAGAAAATGAATTTAGCGGACAGGTGAAGGAACACTGACCAAACATTGAAGCCATTTAGTATATTGTTTTTATAATGATGCATAGTTATATTTATGATATTTAATTTTGTAGACTTGTTATGTTTAAACAATACTGATCTGTCCAGATTGTGTTGAATGTTTGAAAGTGTAGGATTCAGATCTCTTCGAGAACGTCCTGGTCCGAATGCTTCCATTCATCCCTGGCTCTGCCACTATGATTGGACGAGGGTGATTTATGTGTTTGACTAAGTGTTCATTGCTTGTGATTGTATTCGATAAAGGTTGTACACCCCGTAGAAAATACATCCAATTTAAATCTGTCAAACCAAGTCAACTCTTATCATATGCACAAATCTGTAACCGACTTGCATGAGTTGTTCAGAATATGAGCTGAACATTATTTACAAGTTCCGATATTCATGGGTTGATTCGTGCAAAGATATACTTCTTTGAGGCACGTTGCGTACGTCATTAAGCAACTTCAGGCAGTTTGTCAAGTGTTTTCAGGTACACCACAAGAGCATGAACAATACGATAACTCTTATCGCTACACAATGAAGTACAGCCTTGAACACACAAGCAACCACTGGAGTGAGACGAAGTGACTGTAGTGTGCTGTCTGTCTCAGAAGCTGGGCTTCAGTTTATTTCCTATATTTGAAGCAGCCTTAGCCTTTATAATTACGTTGCCCATTCAGCTACTGGGCCTTGGTTCTTGGTCTTTTCAGTTACACATCTTCACTTCATGTAACCCTTTAACCATGGCAATAGAGAGAACAAGATGAGATATGACCTACCTGTGACCTTCCGCGGTGATGATATAACCCATCAGCCCTGGTGGTATGACCTAGCTAGGTAGTGGTATGACCTACCTGGGTGTGATGGTATGACCTACCTGGGTTTGTGGTAACAGGTATGAACTACTGGATGTGGCGGTATGTCATCCCTGTGTTTGTGGTATTACCTATCCGGTGTGGTGGTATGGCATAGTTGGGTTTGTGGTAAGACATATCTGGTGTGGTGGTATGACATACATTGGTGGGAGCATGACCTACACGTAGTGTGACCCACCTACCTGGTTGTATGTCATACCTAGGATGTTGGTATGACCGACGTAGGTAGTGGTTTGACCTCCCAGGGGGTGGCGGTATTACCTTTCTGGCCGAGTATGAGGATGGGACCTACCTTTGGTTGGAATATGACCTCCCTAGCTGCCGGTCTAACCAACACTAGGGTAGAAGTATGACCTCCCTAATATAAGTGGTTGTATGGCCTGAACAGGTGGGTGGTTCGTATGAGCTCATGGTGCTAGAGTGACCCACCCAGGTGGTTTTATGGTAACGCGGGAGTCATACTTAGATGGCATTCCAACGTACTAGATTGTTCCACAGTACACAGTCGGCTGCACATATCAAACTGTTGCACAGTTGAAATAAACATTATTTAACTACCGGTGTTCTGTTTACCTCCATTGACGGTGTGGCAGTATTGCTGACCTTCACTCTGAACAGATGAATCTGTCACACCATTTTTCTATCAAATTTAACATCCTAGAATCAGTAATATTGAAATGATTTATGGCAGCCAGGTATTGAAGCGTAAGTTCAGTCAGATGCATAATCATGGCACGGCTACTGCACGATGTATTGGCGCAAATAGGTAACTGCTTCCTATAACGGTGTCGGTGTTATGTGACTCAAGTCCGACACGACTTAACAGAGGAGTGATGTGACATCTCAATGAACAAGGTGAGTATCAGATGTGACCAGGCGTTGGGTTCAACTGAGTTAACATTACCGGTTCGTTCTGGGTCTGTTGGCGTCCATCCATCTCATCCCAGACATGTTCTATCGGGTAGAGGTCTTGGCAGTCCATGGCAGTATATTATATGAAGCTACATCATAAAGTCATTACAGCGTTCTGGCGGGACACTTTGCTGCTGCTGCACGACCTTACGTCACTGTATTTACTGTGTAGAACATGATCTCGAGGAGCGACGTCCCTGTATTAACAGTGTAGAACATGATCTCGAGGAGCGACGTCCCTGTATTAACAGTGTAGAACATGATCTCATGGAGCAACGTCCCTGTATTTACAGTGTGGAACATGATCTCATCGAGCGACGTCCCTGTATTTACAGTGTAGAACATGATCTTGAGGAGCGACGTCCCTGTGTTTACAGTGTAGAACATGATCTCGAGGAGAGACGTCCCTGTATTTACAGTGTGGAACATGATCTCATGGAGCGACGTCCCTGTATTTACAGTGTAGAACATGATCTCGCGGAGCGACGTACCTGTATTTACAGTGTAGAACATGATCTCGAGGAGCGACGTCCCTGTGTTTACAGTGTAGAACATGATCTCGAGGAGCGATGTCTCTGTATTAACAGTGTAGAACATGATCTCGAGGAGCGACGTCCCTGCATTTACAGTGTAGAACATGATCTCGAGGAGCGACGTCCCTACATTTACAGTGTAGAACATGATCTCGAGCAACGTCCATGTATTTACAGTGTAGTACATGATCTCATGGAGCAACGTCCCTGCATTTACAGTATAGAACATGATCTCGAGGAGCGACGTCTCTGTATTTACAGTGTAGCACACAAAGTCAGCCGCCTAACCTGCTCAGCCACCGCGACTTCCACGCAGTATTTTACTAAGAGTGAGTGAGTGAGTTGGGTTTTACGCCGCTTTAAGCAATATTCCAGCAATAACACGGCGGGGGACACCAGAAATGGGCTTCACATATTGTACCCATGTGTGGAATCGAACCCGGGTCTTCGGCGTGACGAGCGAACGCTTTAACGACTAGGCTATCCCACCGCCCCTACTTTACTAAGAAAGGGCTATCCCAAATATAACATATGTAACACATTGTGTTGTCTAGACTTGCCTCTTTAAGGACACATTTACTATACATCCATGGGTTTAGCATTCAGTAGCCTTGTAGCAAGTCTAGGAAACTCAATCACAGCGTTGGACACATTCAAACGAAACATGTTTCACATCCGTCATTCAAACGTAATCCAGCTTTATCGGGACAAACGGAGGCTCCCACCATATGCATAGCTATTTCTGTTTGAAGTGGTGATCCAGGCAACGAGACAACAGAACCCGGGGTCGTGTTCCCAGTCTTGTCAATCTCCAGGTGACAAAGTTCTATAGCTGCGGTGCGAAGTGTCAGGCCTGGTTAAGTGACACTTTGAGTTCATAGTGATAAAGTAGTTGTTTAATGGATCACTTGAAATACGTTTTATAATACATCTGGAACGTCATGAGGATTATTTAAGCCGTGCACCACTCGAATGATTTCATGTCTTTGCGTTTTCATTATATACTAGGCACATAAAGAAACTGTACATACAAAAATCTAAAATCTAAATTTATCAAACCTGTGTAGACACATAAGGATTTAAACTCAGAGATTAGTGACATGTATACAACATGCATGCACGTGCCACGGTCCGTGACGTCAGTGGGTTCGTCCTTGAGACGTGCAATACGTTGTTGCACGTGCATTCCGGGAAAGAGAAACAGAGCAAATGAATGCCACACAATACTGTCACTTTGGAAAGCTCAACCCCTGTCCTTGCGATCGTTCAAAAAATTAAACGGCTATTGAAACGCATAGCATGCCAAGGCTCACGTCTGCACAACGTCATGAGGCCATTGGGATGGTCCGTGGGGGAATGTCTCAACGACAAGTGGCTGCACATTTCCATTGCCACCGGAACTCCATTTCTGCACAGGTGAGACGCTACCAGAACACAAATGACGTCTTCGATCGGCCACATTCTGGACGTCCACGTGTCCACAACGCCAAGACAGGACATATGGATAAGGGTGACCCATCTTCGCCACACGTTTCAGACTGCAGTGATGACTGCCCGAACCATCCCAGGACTTCGCCGTATCCACTATCCACCCCAACACAGTTCGACAACGTTTAGGTCATCACGGGATCAGACCACGACGTCCCGTCATACGGCCTATCCTGACACAACGTCATCGACAAGCTCGCCGAATGTGGTGCCGAAATCATGTCCGCAGACCCTTGTTTTGGTGGAGAAGGTCCAAATTTAACATTTCCCATAGTGATGGACGTCAACGTGGCTATAGACGCGTGGGAGAACGTTATGCATAGGCCTGTGTCTTGGAGAGGAATCGCTTTGGTGGTGGTTCGGTGATGATTTGGGGTGGAATAACAGCACGCCAAAGAACTCCTTTGGTGATTGTTCAGGGCAACTTAACTGGTGTGGGCTACAGGGATCAGATTCTTCGACCTGTGGCAATTCCTTTTCTGCAACGTCATGGCCCTGGGTTAACATTCCAACAGGACAATGCCCGCCCTCATACGGCAAGGGTTTCTATGGATTTCTTGCAACATCACAACGTTGATTTACTGCCTTGGCCTGCAAATTCACCGGATCTCTCCCCGATAGAGCATGTTTGGGACGAGATGATCGCCGTCTACGCCGTCTTCCTCATCCGCCAGATAACGTTCTTGACCTTGCAACAGAACTTGAGAGAATCAGGCGTGACATCCCACAAGCCTTCCTTGCACGTTTGATAGGCTCTATGCGTCGTCGATGCACTGTTGTTCTCAATGCCGATGGTGGACATACCCGTTATTGAGCTTGTGACATGGTCGTTTGACCCCTGTCGTGACGTCATTGTGATTGACTTTTCAATTGAAATTCTCTCGACTTGTTATGGTCTCATGATCCCTCCATTAAAGTTTATATGTACCTTTGACATTGTTATTGTACTTATCAACTGGGATAATATTTTGACAATGCACAGTTTCTTTATGTGGCTAGTATATAAACAACATCGCAATTATATTTGAGCATGTATGTCTTTCTATGAGTAAATTAAAACGATTCCTGTAGTTTTCGTACACTGTACCTTTTTGTATTTAATTTGTGTTTCCCCTTTACTGTCAGTCTTCCTTTAAGACTGTTTCTAAATATTCTTGGCGAGGGTTTTTAAAAGTTGATTTCAGTCAAGAACGGTAACTCGTATCCTACTGGTGTCCTGCGGTGGGTAGATGAACATGACCATGAAGCAATCTTCACAGATTCCATGGTAGCAATTAAAGCTATAGAACTTTATTTATTTCTTGATAGTGTTGTTGTTTCATGTACATACAATTACGGTTAATATGTCTAGACATTGTGTGGGTGTACACATTGGAACGGTCTGTGGATATACGTTATTACAGTAACGTTTTGAAGCTCTGGACTAGGCAGTGTGTAAATACCTGAAATATGGGAATTGTTTTAGACGAATAATAACGCCATGTTTAAGTGAGGTACGCGGTACGTGGTACATTCAAACACTGTTACCTATGACCGAACAAAATGCAGCGGTTACCGGGCTTATGGTAAGTTACCAATCATATATGGCAAAATGTGAAACAGTAGTTCGGGAACAGAGAAGCAACGCCCAAACACATCATGGCGAGAGCGTGGCGCCAGGAGGGCCGGCGTTGAAACGCGACATTAACTGGTTCGTACAACTCGTCATGGCGTTACAGGGATTGTAGATAAGGGGGACAGGGTCATACACACACTGTTTGATTAGTATGAACTATTTCTAAGTGGGTGCACTTATATATCATGTCCTGATTCCTGGTTCAGTGCATATCACCAAGTTCTTAAATTAATTTAAATTCAAATATAACGTTACTTGTGCAAATATGTCACATCAGACGCCAACTGTTCTCGCGGTGACGTGCCGGGATGGCTAAAAATGATTTTCTGTCAAAGAACAGATATCACAAGCTTGATCTCTTAGGGCCCAGTGTATTAATGATTCATCATCCACGCCCGCCTCCCTACAAAACATCCCGATTTACATCAATACATTCCCGTCACGAATCATATCAATTATGATGATGGTTATTATGATGCTCAATTCTGGAAACTGACTCCCTCACACGAAGAATCAGGCCAGACACGAGATGCCACCACCCTCGCTCTTCCCGCAGCTACAGCCATTTGTCTGAAGATACTCTTGTGAAGAGTGGCAGAACTCAAGACGATAGGAAGGGATTACACTGTTATCTAAATACAACCAAGGATGTTAGATACATTCTCAGTGTCTCTGTTGATATTCTTGATGGGTGGGTACTGCTCATCCTCGATAATCTCCAGGGTATACGTTACGATCACTCTCCGTAACATATACCCTGGAGATTATCGAGGATGGGTACTGCTGGGCGGTACAGAAATGAGAGTCAACCAAATGAGGGGAGAAGCTTTGCAATATCACTTTATCCTACCGGGTACCCATTCACTGCAGGGTGCACATATTTTCGAAGAAAATCCTTTGTTTGGCAGAACAAATGTCCTATAAACTCCTGGATGTCAAGTTGACTGAAGACGATCATTACTCCACCTATTCTTCGTAGGGGCAACGGGGTAGCCAAGTGGTTAAAGCGTTCGCTCGTCACGCCGAACACCCTGGTTCGATTCCCCGCATGGGTGCAATGTGTGTATCCCATTCTGTTGTCCCCCGCCGTGATATTGCTGGAATATTGCTAAAAGCGGCGTGCAATCCTACTCACTTGCGAGTAACTTTGCTTTACTTCGCCTAATTTGTGTACACGTGTGCTACAACATACAGGCGAAGAGATACTTTGTCTGGAATATGTGTTCCCTTCTTTATATTACACACTTGCATGAAAGTTCAATAGCCAAGTACTTGCGGCCTTTGAGTCATGTCCTGCACATCCCCGGCAGTGTAATAGTGTACATGTTCTGACCCACTGGACATCTGGCCCAGTTGCTGACCTCACTGGCCCTGACCTTGTCCAGTCCGACGTCTGTGATAACGGAAACTCTCACGTCCACTTGGAATGATGGTTCTGGTAATACCACCTGGTATAGTGATATACACCATACCCTCCTCGTCCTGATGGCGTGATGATATACACTATACTGTCCTCGTCCTACTGGCGTAATGATATACACTATACTCTCTTCGTCCTGATGGCGTGATGATATATACACCATACTCTCTTCGTCCTGATGGCGTGATGATATACACTATACTCTCCTCGTCATGCTGGCGTAATGATATACACTATACTCTCTTCGTCCTGATGGCGTGATGATATATACACAATACTCTCCTCGTCCTGCTGGCGTGATGATATATACACTATACTCTCCTCGTCCTGATGGCGTGATGATATATACACTATACTCTCCTCGTCCTGCTGGCGTGATGATATACACTATACTCTCCTCGTCCTGCTGGTATGGTGATATACACTATACTCTCCTCGTCCTGCTGGCGTGATGATATATACAAAATACTCTCCTCGTCCTGCTTGCGTGATGATATACACAATATAATATCCTCCTTGTGTGATGATATATACACTATACTCTCCTCGTTCTGCTGGCGTGATGATAAATACACTATGCTCTCCTTCTTGTGTGATGATATATACACTATACTCTCCTCCTTGTGTGATGATACATACTATACTCTCCTCCTTGTTTGATGATATATACACTATACTCTCCTCCTTGTGTGATGATATATACACTATACTCTCCTCCTTGTGTGATGATATATACAATATACTCTCCTCCTTGTGTGATGATACATACTATACTATCCTCCTTGTGTGATGAAACATACTATACTCTCCTCCTTGTGTGATGATACATACACTATACTCTCCTCCTTGTCTGATGATACATACTATACTCTCCTCCTTGTGTGATGATATATATACTATACTCTCCTCCTTGTGTGATGATATATACAATATACTCTCCTCCTTGTGTGATGATACATACTATACTATCCTCCTTGTGTGATGAAACATACTATACTCCCCACCTGGTGTGATGATAGATACACTATACTCTCCTCGTCCTGCTGGCGTGATGATATATACACTATACTCTCCTCCTTGTGTGATGATAGATACACTATACACACCTTTGTGATGATATACACTATACTCCCCTCCTTGTGTGATGATATATACACTATACTCTCCTCCTTGTGTGATGATATACACTATACTCCCCTCCTTGTGTGATGATACATACACTATACTCTCCTCCTTGTGTGATGATATACACTATACTCTCCTCCTTGTGTGATGATACATACACTATACTCTCCTCCTTGTGTGATGATATATACACTATACGCTCCTCCTTTTGTGATGATATATATACTATACTCTCCTCCTTGTCTGATGATACATATACTATACTCTCCTCCTTGTGTGATGATACATACACTATACTCTCCTCCTTGTGTGATGATATATACACTATACTCTCCTCCTTGTGTGATGATACATACTATACTCCCCACCTGGTGTGATGATATATACACTATACTCTCCTCGTCCTGCTGGCGTGATGATGTATACACTATACTCTCCTCCTTGTGTGATGATACATACTATACTCCCCACCTGGTGTGATGATATATACACTATACTCTCCTCGTCCTGCTGGTGTGATGATATATACACTATACTCTCCTCGTCCTGCTGGCGTGATGATATATACAATATACTCCCCACCTTGTGTGATGATACATACTATACTCCCCACCTTGTGTGATGATATATACACTATACACTAATTGCCAAGTTAAACTAACTGAGTGTACATCAAGTATCAAGTTAAGCACACTCAATGTACATCACCAAGTATCAATTTAAGCACTCAATGTACATCACCAAGTGTCAAGTTAAGCACACTCAGTGTACATCACCAAGTGTCAAGTTAAGCACACTCAGTGTACATTACAATAAGGGTTGAGGACACATCACGGTACATTACAAATGGTTAAGCACTCTGCATAGCACTAGAGGTGCGGTCACTATTGAGTACAGTACACGTATACATGACCTGTTCGCTGTTACTGACGGGCAATATTAAGGTAACCGAGAACCCCCATTTAAGGGTCTTTCCAGGATGTTTCACGTGCAGGATATACACGTGATTCGATCGCATGGTACGCTCTTGTTTTTAATCTCCTGAGATGTTCCTAGTGATGCATTTGTGTCTTACTGGGCATGGATGATTCCAGAAATAGTATTATCAAGTTGGTATCAAATAACCTCATTATCATATTTCAAATTTGGTTTACGCACCCCTGTCTGTCATACACAGGTGTACATCGATGTCACCTAAGTACGATGCAGTTAATACATCCCTCTATGATTTATTAAACATGCTGTCCTTGTTTCCATTGCTTGCTCAAACAGAGCAGATCCAAGACCTATATTTATCGCTACGGCCCATAACCGGGAATAATAATAACATACTGATAACGAATAAAAAGATACCAGGTTCGTTTGGGTGCAGATGGCAATAAAAATGTCTCGGACATATTACGAACGCCTCTTTTAGTGTACAAGTGGGAGATAACTCTTACATGACTGTGACAGGCGGTGTTGTGAGCGGTCAATGATAAGACGCCCGAAACAGTTGAACATGATCTATTGGAGTGTCCCCGTTATGTTAACATTCGGACATAATCTTAGAAGTGCCGTGCTCGAGAAAAGTGATACAACCCCCCTTGCTGCAATATTGGGCCCAACATCCTATACGGTTCAAGCCAAGCTATATTAGAGTACGTTACTGCATCAGGCAAATATGAGACAATCTAAGCATATGTCGTCAAGTAGAAACATTAAACCAAATATATGTATTGCTTTGAAATCTTCTACGAGAGGCATTTTAGAAGTTGTAAAGATGAAGGAAAACCAAATTAGTAATATTATTCGATTATTTAAACGGTGTTAGTATCCCAATCATTGCAATAAAGAAGTTGACTATCCGTAGCAACTTGGTTTTCCTGCTTTTAAATTGTTTTAACATTTCTTTTCTGTTTGATTTTCTGCTTTTTGAACGAGCATTATCCAAATATCTAAATGTAGCGAATGCACGTTTATACATGGTAACTATAATCATTTGCAGTATGCCTAATTTTTTTATGATTGTTCAACTTTAATTAATGTGTTGGGGTCAAATAGACCCTACTCGTGGTCCAAGTCGCCCTAAAACTATATCACCAGCACCTCACCTGACCGGCGGTGTCTCGACTGTGTGGGTGTTAACATGTACCCCTTTTGCCAGGCAGGGTGGCTTCCTGGAGAGGCAAGATCCCAGATATACCAGCTGGTTCTCTTAAAGTATTGAGTGAGTGAGTATGTACTGACGCCGCTGTTAGCAATAGGCGGGCGGGAGACACCAGAAATGGACTTCACGCATTGTACCCATGTGGGGATTCGAACCCGGGCCTTCGGCGTGACGAGCGAACGCTCTCTTAAAGGATGCGGTATTGGACGTTTAGAAGACTATATAGTGTGAAGATTACGTGTTCGAATTGGTTTTCAGCAACCCATGCTTCATATCGTAAGAGGCGACTGACGGGTGTTTGGTTGATGTATGTCTAAAGTATCTGAGAAGCATCGCTCGATGCCCTGATGTCAGGGAATGGATCGTCTTGACCAGACTCGAATATTTACACACACCAACAACAAAACAACACATAAAAAGTGGTGGTGATTGAAAAGACTGAAGTTGCATTTCCAATATTACCTGATCTTCCTTTTGTTTCATGGTGTACATTTCCATATTGTTAAATTGTTTTAAACGTTGTGAAACAATGTCGATACAAAGCTAGTTTTTAACTCCCTGATATCAAGGGTATGTAATCAATTATCTCACGCAGCTGGTGCGGGGTCATGGTGTACACCGCTGAACGTATGTACGTATATGCGTATTGCAGCTAGTGAACAGGTCATGCATACGTATATCATTTAGTGAACAGGTCATATATGCGAATACTAAATAGTGAACAGGTCATTGTATATCAACTAGTGAACAGATCATACGTACATATATCAATTAGTGAACAGGTCATATATGCGAATAGTGAATAGTGAACAGGTCATCGTATATCAATTTGTGAACAGATCATGTATACGTATATCAATTAGTGAACAGGTCATATATGCGAATACTAAATAGTGAACAGGTCATTGTATATCAATTAGTGAACATATCATACGTACTTATATCAATTAGTGAACAGATCATACGTACATATATCAATTAGTGAACAGGTCATATATGCGAATATTAAATATTGAACAGGTCATCGTATATCAATTAGTGAACAGATCATGTATACGTATATCAATTAATGAACAGGTCATATATGCGAATACTAAATAGTGAACAGGTCATTGTATATCAATTAGTGAACATATCATACGTACTTATATCAATTAGTGAACAGATCATACGTACATATATCAATTAGTGAACATGTCATATATGCGAATATTAAATAGTGAACAGGTCATCGTATATCAATTAGTGAACAGATCATGTATACGTATATCAATTAGTGAACAGGTCATATATGCGAATACTAAATAGTGAACAGGTAATTGTATATCAATTAGTGAACAGATCATACGTACGTATATCAATTAGTGAACAGGTCATACATACGTATATCAATTATTGCACAGGTCATACATACGCATATCAATTAGGGAACAGGTCATACGTACGTATATCAATTATTGCACAGGTCATACATACGTATATCAATTAGGGAACAGGTTATGTATACGTTTATCAGGTCATACATGTGCATATCAAATAGTGTATAGATGATGTACGCGAACACCAGTTATTAAATATTTCAAGTATATCAATAATCAAACACTACACATAGGCGTATAGCATTTAGCACACTGGTCATTTATATGATTTCTATTAGCATACGGACGTGTTCACGGACGTCAATTATCGTACCCCCCATTTAAGGGTATAGCAGTTATCAAACAGTTCATGTACACGGAAACCAATGAAGTATGTAGGTCATATGTATGAAGGTCAGGGTATGCCATGCTTCTATGAGGTCTTTGAACAGCATTTAGAAGTGATACACATAAAATGTGAGTGAGTGAGTGAGTTTTGTTTCACGGCGCACTCAGCAATATTCCAGCTATATGGCGGTGGTATGTAAATAATCGAGTCTGGGCCTAGATTATCGAAGCTCTCTTAGCGCTAAGATAGTCGTAAGTTAATGTTAACGTATGGCACTTACGACTATCTTAGCGCTAAGAGAGTTTCGAAAATCTAGGCCCTGGACCAGACAATCCAGTGATCAACAGCATGAGTATCGATCTGCGCAATTGGGAACCGATGACATGTGTCAGCCAGGTCAGCGAACCTGACCACCCGATCCCGTTAGTCGCCTCTTGCGACACATACATTGTGAAGTATTATGGATGTCAACTTCTTTATAATGAGGAACGCGACGTTTCGAAGTATATCTTTACCTCTTCATCAGATGAATAAAATCTAGGAAACAGCTAGCTATATAAGCACATGTGAAACATCAGTGATAAGACAACAATACCGTAAATATTTGTGCTGGCTCCCATGTCTTTACTATCACCAATCAGTGCTATTATCGCCCCTTGTCCATTACCTGTCAGTGCTTGACCACCTAACAGGACTATCGGGTATTGACGACTGGATTTATTCATGGCATCTACAGGTGTGTGTGTGTGTGTGTGTGTGCGTGCGTGCGTGCGTGCAGGCTCTCTCCCCTTCCCCTTGTCACGAAAGTTTATTAAATGACCATTGAAACTCTCGTGAAAACGGGTGAACTATGACACCCCCTCCCCACTTCTCAAAAAGCTGTATCCGCCCCACCTAGTTTTGTTCACCTGATGAAGGAGTAAGAATATACTCCGAAACGTTGCAATTGGTTGTATCTAATACTGGCCGGTGGGGTAGCCTAGTGGTTAAAACGTTCGCTCGTCACGCCGAAGACCCAGGTTCGATTCCCCACATGGGTACAATTTGTGAGGTCCATTTCTGGTGTCCCCCGCCGTGATATTGCTGGAATATTGCTGGAATAAAACTAAACTCACTGTATCTAATACTCATTTCGAGAGGCCGAGTTTGTCCAGAGGTATGTGGTAACTAGGTAACGACAACAGGCTGTCATTGTACACACGAATGGCGTGATTGACACTGGAACGTGAAGCCAGATATGTTCTCTAAATTGGTTATTAACTGTGTGGGAAATATTGGGACATATGTATCTTGTCAGAGTATTCGTGTTATTGCTTTCTCGTCTGTTGATATCGCTTTCTCGCTTTCTCGCCTCCGAATTTTAAGTCGAGAAAGCGATGGCCCTAATCAGCCACCATATCAGAGCGGCAATAGTATTTGTGGTATTTGTAGCCAAGATTGCAGGCTATGGGATCATTGGAGGCGCCTGTTTCGGATGTTGAAAACAACATTCATGATTTGGTATTTTATCAAATATCAAAGTGGAAAGTCAACTGAATCCTAACTGTATCCCCGAGGGGGTCGTAAAACACATCAGCTGATGTAATCTCGCGATACTGTGGGTGGTGCGGGGGTGTGCGTTCCTGTCTGGGTGTGATTTAAAAAATAACGTTACTTTGGGACAGCACATGCAAATGTCTAGCATGGTGGCAAGCCCAAGACTAGGATACGGTCACTGACATGAAGATTAGTGTTTTTGCCTATAGTCCCACTGTACATAGCGATATAGTTATATACAATAACACATATAATATAGTCATTTCAAGATCGTTAATTTGGTTAAAAATCCAGTTGACGTTGGAAGAAGCGCTCGTATAATCTTCACTGATTCTAAATCTTACTCCGAAGTTCTCATTTAAGCTTGGTAGTTTTTAAGGTTGTGAATGGAAGGGTAAAATAAATTAAATACACTGATATCAATATCAGTTAAACAGATAAAACAAAGGACATCTATGCTGGTTATGTTGCGTTCAACGAATCTTCACCATATGTTCTTCGATATTGACATCCAAACGTCGAACCTCACAGTGTACCATGGTATATACGCTTTGGGATCCCGCATTCGTGCAGTTGATACCCAGACGAAATTACATATAAATTCATGCGTTTTTGTCAGTTGCACATTAAGGAGAGTCTTTCTTTATCAACTTGATAACATTGCTGGTTTATACAGATGTGGATATCCGGTAACTCTTCAAAGACTGCTATGTACAAGGCCTGTCAGTCCATCCACAACTTCGGCTGACAAGCGTGTATTTTAGGACATTCGGGGTGTACGATGATTGACAGACCTCTGCTGTAAACAACACGTGTATGTTACACCAACACTAGAAAGTGATAACATGTCTATTATTTCGGAACATGTTTTCACCTTCTTATCTTAAAAACCGTCACACATTTGTCTTTAGCCATTGTATAGTTGTGAATATGCATTTAATAGTTCTGAACTTTTAGAATCGGAAAAAGGAAGACTAAATATTTACTATAACATTATAAACACTCCCGTGGTGAGTACAACTTTCTTACATCATAATAAACATATTTATCATGAGGTTTTTGTGTCAATATTTACTTATATCTGTTTTGGGCGTATGTGAAATCATTGATAAAAACAAAATATTTTCTGTGAAGTGGACAGCGGTGTTATTGTTAGTTCATGTTCCATTTCGTTGGTCCACACACAACATGTTGTTGCTCACACAGACTCCAACCTGTCGTCACACAAATATGTTTATTGGAGTTAAATAGAATATCTAAGAAAACTGGGCATTTGGTATTGTTCAAAACTAGAATAATAAACAGTGACTTCTTTTCACATGCTGAGATTCTCGATAAACTAAATCATGGTGGAATGAAGACGACTGGCTATGTTTTTTCAAGGAATCGCATTATCCTTTGTGAAGAGACCAGATATAGACGCAGCAGCCATTCAATTACTTCCGAAAATATTTCGCAAAATATACGTTGTTTGTACGCGCATTGCTGCATGCGTCTGTTTATCATCTGGGAAAATACATAGATCCTATCCTTTACTTTTACCTCGTGCTTTCTACGTCAGGATCGCTTTGTCAGCAGAATGAGTCTAAACATAGCACGGAATAC
Source organism: Haliotis rubra (assembly GCF_003918875.1). Taxonomy (NCBI): domain Eukaryota; kingdom Metazoa; phylum Mollusca; class Gastropoda; order Lepetellida; family Haliotidae; genus Haliotis; species Haliotis rubra. The sequence continues at coordinate 320,376 of NW_025767401.1, read as the reverse complement.
AAAAGAGAAAAAGTCATGTTATCGTTCGTTGACTACGTCACAGGATCACAAAGGCTTATTAGCATAAGAGCATATTTTGTGACGTTTTACAACCAACAGCACAAGCGAGTGACGTCATGCTGACATCTGTCGCTGTTGATCGATAGCGATTTCAAAGGCACGGGAAGGGAGGGAATTCTGTTTGTATCCTAAATATCGATCTGGTTTCTCAATAAAATGGCAGTCACTGAATACACACACATACAGTACTTCTCCCTGAGAGCTCATCATTATCGTTTAACGCCAACAGGAACATGGGTTTATAGTGCTTTGATGAAATAAATTGTTGCATACCCCGTAAAACGACGAGGCCATATTTGTTTTGACGTAGAAATGAAGGAAGCGTGTGTAGCTTATATTGAAGCAGTTATAAAGAGAAAAGTGATGTCATACTGTAATTTAATGGATAGTATGACATCCGAACAGCAGTCGTTGTGATTAATGATGAGGAATTGACAGCTACATCTGTGTAGCACGTAGTGACGTAGTTCACGGTTATAGAACAACACGCCCATAACCTAACATTGGCGTGATAACAACATACACAGGCACAAATCACAATGTTACACATAAACATCCAACTAGTCATTCATGTGTTACGTGTAACAAAAACTAACAACGAATTCGAAGACGCATATCGGTCGAGTCAGTCTTGTAACAAGTCATGTAAGTATTCAAGTTCAGGGAGAGAACATATAAGGAGTGGTTGAAAAGGCTTGAGTCTATGTTTATATGTGAAGATGAAGCTGGTTGTTAATTAGTTTAAATTTAAATAAATCCCTTAACTTCTGTCAACGACTTCAGGGTCCCGCCCATGTAGATACTTCTTCCCCGTGGTTAAAATAGTCACCTACAGCAGATATAACATCATTTGTATAATACTTGCCAGATTTTGAGTCTTAAAGTTTGGACACTAGGGGACATTGGGCGGTGACAGATTTGACAGAAGATGTTCAATAAAGTCTCTGCAGTCATAGTGATAAAAGAGGTAAGTGCAGTTGTATTGTCTTGATAGACCAACGTGTGTTTTAGTGAGTGTTTCAACGACGTAAATCTCTACTGACAGTTAGTTGTGTCATCCCCACTCGAACTCCGCTGTCAATCTCCCCACTCGAACTCCGCTGACAATATCCCCACTCGAACTACGCTGACAATATCCCCACTCGAACTCCGCTGACAATCTCCCCACTCGAACACCGCTGTCAATCTCCCCACTCGAACTCCGCTGACAATATCCCCACTCGAACTCCGCTGACAATCTGCCCACTCGAACTACGCTGACAATATCCTCCTCGAACTCCGCTGCCAATCTTTCAACAGTGGCAAATTAAGGGGCAACTTCAGGTATAGTTGGCACCGTGTTCGAATGGGTGACAGTTGGAACTAACCCTTTAAGACCGAGATACTTGGAGACAGCCCGGTAGCCAAGTTTGACAATTTGACACTTTGATGCATGCAGGGATATGAAGCCAGGTTGTGTATTTGGTTCAACTGCAACGTGTTGGCAATGAAAATATTATAATACAAACTGTCCAGATTATACTAACCATCCTTCGTCTAGCGCTCAGCACATTTAAGACACCTGTCGCATTATGCCTGCATTTTTGCGGACAATATACATTAAAGTGCAAGAAGAGGATGCCAATAATCAAACTTTGTGTTTTCCATTTCTCTACCGAAACATAATTTGACTGGAGTCATACCTCTTCAAAAAAGGTGTGCAGTGATGTTCTGTTATTTCTTATATCCATTTCAAAGGCTTGCGATCCTGACCAGTGATTGAAGCGTTGGCCCCACACATCGGAGTCCGTGTTCGAGTGAGTGAGTGAGTGAATTTAGTTTTACGCCGCACTCAAGCAATATTCCAGCTATATGGCGGCGGTCTGTAAATAATCGAGTCTGGACCAGACAATCCAGCGATCAACAACATGAGCATCGATCTGCGCATTTGGGAACCGATGACATGTGTCAACCAAGACAGCGAGCCTGACCACCCGATCCCGTTAGTCGCCTCTGCCCGTGTTGGAGCTGCGACATACGTCACAGAGAGTGAGGCACAATCCTAGTCTCCCCGCCGAGGATATTGCTAAAATACAACTAAAAGTGGCGTTAAACCATACTCACTCTGTCGAGTGAACGTGTGACGTCAGATTCGAACATACGCTCAGAGCGCCATGAAGTCGTACATTGAAGGGCGATATTTTTAGGAGGGTATTGAGTTGCTCCCCTTTGATGTAGCAGAACATGGTAGATTAACATAATGACCAAACGATCGCAGCCTAAAGTGGGCAACATATGGCAATCGTTATTGGGAAAAATGTAAAGATAATGGCAGAAAGAATTGCGAGTATATATATTCAGGAAATACTGAAATCAAACCCCCAGTTCATTAACTGAATTTGTCCGACATCACAGAGAACTCAAATTTTAGAAAAATGCATTCGTCAATTAAATTGAAATTTGGAACCATTTAAAACTTAATTTAGCCCACTTGAAAACATGTTTTTATTCGTCGTTTATTTCTTAAGTATAATATCTCGTCACTTTCTTAAATGTAAGTCTCCAGTCATGCTCTAAAATATGCACCATCAAGCTCTCTCAAACCAAAGTGGGATTTGTTATTAAAGAAGCTAGCGAGGGTCAGGTAAACCAGCAGAATATCAGAAGGTGTGTCTGTGTAATGGGGCAATGTAGTATACATACTGATAGCTAAGGGGCATTGGGGTAGCTTAGTGGATAACGCGTTTTTCTGTCCCACCGAAGACTCCAGCTCCATGGATACAAATGGGTACCAATTAAGAAGCCCATTTCTGGTGCCTCCCGTCGTGATATTGCTGTAATATTGCTGTAATATTGCTAAATGCGGCTTATAATGATACTCATTCACTTTGCTATTTTGCGGATAGCCGACGGTCTTTATGGTATGGTCTGAGGCAAGGATCACGGGACCGGGTGTGGAAGGAACGTATCGAGGTCTACTGAAGATATGATGTACCTATTGTTTACTTGTCATGTTACTAACAGAATAGTTTGTTTTGTGATGGAACCATGTCAGACTTACATCTTTGCTGTAACTGGTTGTAGTTAAAGAGGGTAACGTGAAGATGAATCAATGTACCAAACGCTGGCATTACACACAAGTACCCTTGTCCGGCCAGCAGATTCTTCAGCATACCCCCCCCAGGTCTCACTGTTAAGGACTGGTTTGAACATGAGGATTAATGAAGGGTGAACCAAATCCATTACGGTTCTCCATCTCGGGCGACGACCAACAGACCGCGGGCAATGTTATATTCTGACGAGGATAGGCAGACGCTATATGTAGCAACACCCCGAGGGTGCTCCGCGGTGTATTAAAACATAGGGCGGCACTTGTAATCGGTTTCGTAATTCCTCTTTGTACAGGCGGAAATTTGGAGTGAATTAATGACCTTTGATTTACGTTATTGTTCATATGGATTATGTATTGTGATGTTTCCAAACTGATTGTTTCATGTCATAGTTCATGAAGAGGTATCATGGAAAGAGGCGATACATTGGACGGAAGTGATACGTATGAACCAGCATGGCGGGCCCACATAAACGTGATTCAGAACTCTACCTTGGCTGGTAACAAAGCCTAATGGTACCACTGTTGTAGCATAAATGACTTTTGAACAAAAAAAATAAAATTCAATGCAATTTTGAATCTTTTCTCGTTACTTACATAATATTGTCGTAATTTCGATTATGTTTTCGTTATTTCGAATATATTTTCGAGCAGACATTCTGTCCAATAGACCTTGGAGGATGTTCTATCCACTACCACGAAGGTAGTCTCCGGACAGACTCTCTATCCACTACCACGAAGGTTGTCTCCGGACAGACTCTCTATTCACTACCACGAAGGTAGATCCTGACAGACTCTCTATCCACTACCACGGATGTAGTCTTCACGTAGACTCTCTGTCCACTACAAACAGAGGTGGTCTTCACGTAGACGCTCTGTCCACTACACACAGAGGTAGTCTTCACGTAGACTGTCTATCCACTACACACAGAGGTGGTCTTCACGTACACTCTCTGTCCACTTATCCCGACTCTATGTTGCAGCCATGCAAAGAAGGGATTATCAAATGTAATGACAATATTAACGCTGTCGCCTTTGGGTAGTGGAAAGGCAACATTTTTATATGATCTTTTTGTGTAACATAACTCGAGCTGTTGTTGTTGTTGACAACACATTAATGTGTAAAACAAACGTCAGCTTTAAAAAAGACCTACTGAACCCACGCTCATAGTGACCCTATTCAACCCCTACGACGTGGACCAAGACTACTGCTACTGCTACTTCTCCTCCTCCTCCTGCTGCTACTACTAAACTACTGGGCAAAAGAAACAAAGACGTATGTGAGATTTATGATAATTATTTTACAACTAGAAATCATTTTCCAATAATTTGACTGAAAATTCATTGTAATGCTGGTCTTGCATTGGCCGCAATTCATTAAGAAAGAGTCATGGGGTCAAAATTTTAATAAATGCACAAATCAGACTTCATTCAAAAAGTGTTCAATTGGATTCATGTCTGGAGAATGCACTGGCCAAGGCATTCCGTTGACGTTAACGTTGTGCAAGTAGTCTCGGACAATTCTGGAGGGGTGAGTCCTTGCGTTGTCGTGCTGACTCTTCTTGGCTGTTGTCGAATATAGGACACCACAAAACACTTCATCCCTGTATCGCTGGGCATTCATAAATTATTTCCTCGGTTGATAACCAGTCTTGTTCTCTGGCCACATGTCACCCCATACCATGACGCCTTCTCCATCGAACGGATGAAGTTCTTGAACGCAGTTTGGCGCCAGTCGCTCTTCTCTACGCCGAGTGCTGTTGCCGCCGTTGACGTTCCCGCCACGAATCTGTCCTGGAGGTGAATCTGCCAGATGTAGAGGTCTTCGGTCGGTGTCGTGACTCTTGGTCGTCCCGACCTAGCTAGGGCTTTCTAGACTCTGGCCTGTTTGCTGGTAGCGGTTTAACAATTTGCTGATGGTTGCCTTACCTTGTACGTAAATTGTAGGGGGGTTCATTCACATTATACATGCTTCTCAATAAAAATCATTATCACCCCATCATCATCTGATCCTCCGTCAGAGTAATTACATTAATGTTAATACATATCCACTTAACATAGCTTATTGGGTAATGATAGGGAGGACTTTGATTATAAAGGAAATAGGCCGAGGGAAACTCCACTGAAAAACGTTTCAAAGAATTTACAAAACTAGTGAAAGTGTAAATGAGCAATTAGCTAAAAAATAGTTGTGACTCTCCTCTGAAATAATGACGTCAGCCTTGTTAAAATCAGACGAAAATTATATTTTCCCTGTAGATGAATACTTATGCAACACTGTGATTTCAAAATGTCCAGAAAAAACAACATTACATAAAGACAAGAAAATCAGGAAGTATATTATGTTTTCGAGGCAAACACGAAGACATCAATTTGTAGACTTAACGCTGGTTGTTTATCATAGGATTGTCGCGACCGTGCGTGACGGATGGGGCGATGCGGCCGCCACCCCATGGTGCAGTATCTTGGTCTTCAGAGTTACACGCAATATACCACTATAGAACATGACACCAAAACAGGAAGCAGAGAGACAGAAAGGACAATACCGGAACAGTCAAAAATCTGATTACAAGTATTTCAGAAATAACGTGATCATGAGACATACGCATCTAAAGGCTACCAATTACGGCAGCTACAATTACAGACACTCTTGATGGAAGGTTCACGTCAATAATTGGTTCCTAAAATATAATGGATATGACATTGTATAACGCATATGCAGTTAATCGTTGTGGAACGTAGAATTTATATTTACGAAGTGATTGACAGTGAATAAAGAAAGGAAGTATTGAGTGAGTGAGTGAGTTTAGTTTTACGCCGCACCATGCAATATTCCAGCTATATGGCGGCGATATGTAAATAATCGAGACAAGACAAGATAATCCAGTGATCAACAGCATGAGCATCGATCTACACAACTGGGAACCGATGACATGTCCAAGTCAGCGAGCCTGACCACCCGATCTTGTTAGTCGAGAAATGACGGAATAGACAACATGTGAATGTGAATATAATATTTTGATTTTATGACCAAGAACAAGTACAGATGTTGTCTATGTGTAGTTCACCAATTGTGATAAAAATTTAATACATAATTTCGTTAATCCGTCATAATCGCATGCAAACAATCATGCTGGTTTAACGGGACAGGACTGTAAACAGGGCATAAGATGTTATTTCAAGTACAAGGTCACTAAGCTATTATTAGTATAGAGTAAAGTAAAATATATTTTTCTGCACAAACAACTTGTAACACGCAAATGAAAGATTCAACAAAACTGATGGTGACAATCCTGGCTCTACACAGCTGGTTGCCGTTTTTCATATGCCTGATCTGTGACATAAATGATTTGGTGGTGTCGGAATAAAGCCCATTTAAGGACATTTTTTATCAACGAAGTAAACAATTACTAGCGAGCAGAAACCGAACGGTCAGGGTTCTGACTGGCAACGTCATCAAAAGGCGTCCGTTTCACTGGAAACATCTGGCACCATGGATGAAACCATCACAGAACACAATCGAGAAACCAGAGCCCTTTCAGCACTGCTTCACTCCCGTAGTACGGGGCTCCTCACTTTACACTGATATACTGTGGACACTGGCATCAGACCTCTTCAGGAGGTGGCTCAAATGTCTAAGGCGTTGCAATTCACTAATTCACTGTGAAGGGTTTCGTGTCAGAACCTCGGATTGTCATTTGGATGCCTATGTTCCTCACGTTAATGTTTCCAGATGCTCCTTGAGATCATCGGGGCGTGAGTGAGTGAGCGAGTGAGTGAGTCACAGATTAATATTGTACAGTCAGTAATATTGTACAGTCAGTGGATAAACATATTTCTCTTAACGCCTACCATCAATTTTAGTTTCTCAGACGTTTTAGTGCGTCCATTGTCAGAAGAGGTGGATCGCATATTATGTCGCCAATTTTATGCAACATGGAAAGCACTGAAGCATTAAAACCTGAATAAATATTTCGGAAATTGCTGAAACATGATAAATTTAGTACAATTAACATTCTACGAACTATACTAAGCAGCAAAAGAAACGTCAGTTTGAAATTTTCCTTCGTAGAAACGGATAACTGTAAACTCATTTAATGTTTTGATCGTATATTTCTGACAACATCTCCAACTTTACCTGAGCCAAGAATGGAAGCCAGGAAATGGTCTCAAAAATGCAACCTGATCTCGCAGATGGTAAGGTGTCCACCATGTTTTTCATGCAACTCATGCTGCACGTGCTGTTCACAAGGACCAGCCCTATAAAATGCACCCCCAAACCTGGTTCAAACATTCACATTACAACGTCAGCAGGATGCCACGACTCACGACAGCTCAGAGGAACCAGGCGCTAGGAAGACTTGAAGCTGGCCACACTGCACAAGCCGTTGCCAATCACTTCCAGGTCAACGTTCGGACCATCTACAGGCTGCAGCAACGTTTCCGGGCCACCAACAACACAAATGATCGCCCCTGTACTGGCAGACCAAGGGTGACCACAAGACGACAAGACCGCCATGTTGTGCGACAGTATGTGCAGAATTCCTTCATGCAGGCAGCCGAATCAGCACGCCAGACAGTGGGAACACACGGAAGACCATTCAGTACTGATACAGTACGCCGACGTCTTAACAGAGGGAACCTCCATTGCCGTAGACCTTACCGTGGACCTATCCTCACCCCTCGTCATCGGCGTGAACGTCTACAGTTTGCCCTACAACACCAAAACTAGCGATACAGGCAATGGAGAACTGTTCTGTTCACAGATGAGAGTCGGTACTGTGTATCAACTGCAGATGGCAGAACAGGAATGTGGCGACGATGTGTTATGGAAAGAGACTCATGGGGAGGTGCAAGCATCATGTTATGGTGTGGAATAGGCCTGAACCAGAGAGTGGGTCCTGTGGTGTTCCAGAACCTTGTTCCAAGGAGAGAAGCCGGCATCACAGCGGTGCGCTACATCGACCAAGCTCTCAGACCCCACGTCATCCCTAATTTCGCACGTCACCGGAACAACATTTTCCAGCATGATAACGCCCGGGCCCATAATGCCAGAGCTACACGGGACTTCCTACAGCAGAACGGTGTCAACATTATGCAGTGGCCAGCCCTTAGTCCTAATTTAAACCCAATTGAACATCTTTGGGATGAAATTCAGAGGAGACTGAATAATGTCATACCAAGGCCGAACACAGCCGATTTATTGCACCAGGCCTTTCTCAGAGTGTGGTTCCAGGTGGCAATGGCCTTCATCAATCGATTGGTGCAGTCCATGCATAGACGCTGTGCTGCAGTTATTGCCGCTCGTGGTGGTCACACTAGATACTGAAGTCAAGAGTCTGAATGGACTGCAAACGTTCATGTAATGTCTTGAAATTCATTGATGTGTCAAGATATTGTACACTAAAAATGTTTTTTGATCCGCTTATTATGTCCATTTCTGTATTAATTTGATTACGGTGCCTATCTAATTTTGAATTCGTACTGACGTGTTTTTTTTGCTGTTGAGTATATATATATAGCCGTATCATAGAACAATTATGTTGCGTCAGAGGACACAGGATGACATATACTGAACCACTAAAGAAATGTCGAAATGTTAGGGTTTCTTAAAGCACACACTTTAATTCCATCTCGTTAACAATCAAAACGGAGGACTGAGTTCAAACTTGACAATTATGGTTAACACATTTTCGGGAATCACATTTAGAGTTCACAGAAACAAAATCACCAAAAATGGTACCATTAAGATACCCTAAAGTCAGTATCGTGTGTGGCCTCTATGGGCATCGATGAAATCGTTGCATCGTCTCTACATGGAATGAATTAGCCGATCGATGAAGGCCATAGGCACTTGGGTCCATACGCTGCGAAATGCCTGATCGAGTCCAGCCGCAGTTGTTGGCCTTGGGTAGAGGCCATTCAGTCTTCTTTGAATCTCGTCAAAGGTATTCTATTGGACTTAAATTCGGACTGAGTTCAGGCTATTGCTGGGTTTGGATGCTATGTTGTCTTAGGAAGTCCAATGTTGCTCGGGCAGTGTGGGCACGACCGTTGTCTTGCAGGAACATGTGATTTCTGTAACGTCCAAAATGTGTTACAACGTGCACGTGGGGTCTTATGGCTTGGTCACTATAGCGAGCAGCTGTCACGTCATTTCCTCATCCTGGACCAAGATCCTGGAACACCACGGTGTCAACTAACTGGTTCAGACAGATTGCACCCACACTATGATGCTTGGACCACCCCACGAGTCTCTTTCAACAATACACTCATTGGACAACATTTCACCAGGCCCTCGCCATACTCCCACTAGATGGACATATGATGGACTAGACATAGATTGACTTATGATGGACTAGACATAGATTGACATGTGGTGGACTAGACATGTAATGGACTAGACATAGATGGACATGTAATGGACTAGACATAGATGGACATGTGATGGACTAGACATAGATGGACATATGATGGACTAGACACAGATGAACTAGACATAGATGGACATGTGTTGGGCTAGACACAGATGGACTAGACATAAACATATGGTGGACTAGACACTGATGGACATGTGATGGACTAGACATAGATGGACGTGATGGACTAGACATAGATGGACATATGATGGACTAGACATAGATGGACTAGACAGAGATGGACATATGTTGGACTAGACATAAATAGACATGAGATCGACTATACAGAGATGGACATGTGATGGGCTAGACAGAGATGGACATATGATGGGCTAGACATAGATAGACATGAGATGGACTATATAGAGATGGACATGTGATGGGCTAGACAGAGATGGACATATGATGGGCTAGACATAGATAGACATGAGATCGACTATACAGAGATGGACATGTGATGGGCTAGACAGAGATGGATATGTGATGGGCTAGACATAGATAGACATGAGATGGACTAGATATAAATGGACATAATCATGAGAGACTACATTATATTTTTAAATGAAGGTTATTTTAGGATACAGACACATGTGAATGATTATGTGATATAATCACACTCAAGAACCAGATTGTCGTATCTCGAAATCTAACTACCTTTAATTACGTGAAACCCCTCGTAGACTATCCTCAAACATGGCTTCTAACTATTATAAATGTTACCAGGGCGTTCTGTGTAAATAAGCCCAGTGGACAGGAGCCTAAAGATTTGCCCCGAAACGATTGAGCTATTCTGGTTAGGGTTAGTTCTGTCTTACAAGCCCATCACCATATTTGCAGCTCACCCAGCCTCACTGCGCCTTAAGTATTGGCACATCTCACCGATGCCACCCAAAATTATCTTGACCCCAGAATAATGACACTCACAAATACTAATACTAATAGAAAAAGGCTCCAACACAAAGGACGTGTGTCTAAAGTGCGGTCAGAAATAACTCGGACATGACATAATTAGTGCTGGGTGTGGAGTGTGCCTCTAATGAGACTATGTTTCTGGGGTCCTTCCCAAACCTAACTCGACGACCTCTGTGATTCCTTCTTGCCTCCAGTACACCCTCGTGGCTTTTGTGGACAAAAGGAGAGAACACTCTTGTTTGAAGTCTCGAAACCACTAAGACTTGGTTTGCTTCGGGGATACTAGTGAATGGATGGACTGATGTGCTATAGCAGTCTACTACTACTAATAGTAAATGAAAACGGCCTCACATTCTTTGGCTTTTTGTACTCCTGGATCTAAGGACTTATAAACATATAAACATAGTTGCTGATTTGTTCAAACGATCTTCTTTTATCATGCTTTAGAATTTGTTGTCTGATTATGAAATTATTATGATATAATATATATGTATGAATATGCGTATAATGAATGTAATTCAGAACACCTCGCCTTTCTCCTCGTTCTCTAGTTTACACAAAGAACTTAATTTAACACTCCCTCTATTTTTGCAGTGATAGGTTTTCAACACGCACACAAACTTCTCATGGTGGCCACAATGGAAAAACAGGAGTTTTTCTGAACCGTATGATCCTTTAATTCATAAAAAACGACAGAATAATTGGAATCCATGTTGATTTTATGATGATAATTGCAAATTAACAAAAAAAACACTTATTTTCATACAAAACCATGTCTGTACAAAATGGCCCTGGAATGTTTAATGTTGAATTTATTGGTGAATGTGAACATTCAAAATGTCCTTTTGTGTGTCTTACACGATTCAAGGTCAGTACCGGATGTAACCACCATGTGACTGTATGATAGTCAACACTCTCCTCCTCATACAACCTGTCAGCAGTCTACGCCATTCCTCGTGTAAAGCAGCTTCCAATCGGGACAGGTTCTGTACAGGAGGATCCTTGGCTGCAAAAGACGACCAATCATGTCTCAGATATGCTTCAAAGGGTTAAGATCGGGCTCATTCAGTCGTGAGATATGGCAGGGGTGCTTAACTAAGTTTTTTGGTGTATACTTTTGAGGGAGGATGCGATTGAACTTTTCGATAACCGAACTTTCCCTCAAGGGAATCTTATACCTTAATCTTCACTTAAGTGAAGTTGTGTTCAAACACTTAATGTTAATTTTCTTTTTACTCTGCACGAATACAGCTGCGAATAGTCCATCCAGCTCCATGTCTTCATCAAAAGTGGGACATGATGAATTTACGTAATGTCATCTAAACATCATTCTATATTCCTGAGCGTTACATAAAGTCAGCGTGTATACTGACACCCTGACAGAACCTTTCATAATCAGATCGTAAGCAGATTATGTAAATTCCAAAAGACCGCACTGAGGAATGGAATAAGTACACTATACATGAAACTAATTATTTGGTAAAGAAAAATCAGCTTAGGACAAAGTGGGAGTCTCAATCAATCATTTTACCGAGGCCAACATCAGTATCCTTCATGGTCCAAGTGTTTCACCTAATTAGTTTTACAAACCGTTACAATCGCATCTCTTCCTAACGATGCCCTACCACAGATAAGATCGGATGTGGATGAAAAAACAACAACTCGTGTTTCTGGGAAAATAGGAAAAAAACATTTACTACGTTTACGATATGGTTTGCAGTCTGTGACATGCTATTATCTTTTAAACTGATATTAGAATTTCTATGCTATCGCTGTTCCTTTTGATGCATTAGTTTTTAGAAACTTATATAAAACACATCATGTGCTATCTCACTTCCTACTATAATAATAAGAGCCCTAACAGAAATCAACCTGTGATGTGATACGATGTACATAATGTCTTCTTGCAGTGTTGTTAACATATATCAGATCTGTCAGTCCAGTCCGATACGGGATACAACGAGGCCCCCGTGACCTTTATAGAAGGCTGTATCATGTGAACCTTGAGTGTACTTTGACCTTCCAATTTGAAAGAACACTATACCTGTTTTCTTTTGTTCAATCAGATGACCACTGTCTATTTTACCGAAATTTCAATGAGTGCATCGATCGTAATCCCTTTTCTGGTGTAGATGCCCTGCCATATCCACAAAATATATACGTTTGTGGGGTCCAGTAGGAAGTGTCCGATCACAATTCTTTTCGAGATGAATAAATCAGATATGCTGGCCTGCATGTTTCTGTGCTGAAAAGTCTCAAAGGTGATTGAAACACTGGAAAATTCACCTGACGCGATCTCCTGTTTAGGAATCTTCATGGGAGATATCATGTCGGAGTGAAAGATCGGAGTGTATTGAAATGATATTTCTCGTAATCAGTGTGTTTCGACATTGATTTGTGAGGTGGCTGAACATTCACGATGTCGTGAGCAGAAATCAATCTTGTCATGGCTGCTGTAGAAGTAGTAGTAGTAATGGTGATGTTGGGGGCGGTAGTATTAGTATTCTAGCAGTAAACACAGAGCTAGCAATAGTAGTTGTCGTAGTAGTAGTTTGGTAGAGGTAGTATTTTTAAATGGATTTTTATGATGCCTGGTATCCAATTTGAAGCTGTTGAACGACGCAGAACAGTGGTGGCGGCTGTTGAACGACGCAGAACAGTGGTGGCGGCTGCCGGCATTCACAACTATACCAGAGAAATATAACAACATCCGTTTCTCGAAAGGACACCTGGTGCAAGCGTGGGTTCCCCGCCTATTTACAACACATGAAGCCCCCCGACCTACCACTGGCTATCGTTGTCCGACCAACTCACTGACCTATATGTGCATCCAGGAACAATCGATTCACTACACATACAGTAGTGTGTGCTTCCTCGACTGTCACGATGACTATGCCAAACAACTGTGTTACACCATGTGTACGTGGCATACAGTGTGTAATGGCATATGTTACCTACCTATTGCGACATAATGTGTATGCGATGTGTGACATGTCTAGGTGTGACATATTATGTGTGATGTGACATATTGTGTGTGTGATGTGACATATGTGTGATGCGACACATGTGTGATGTGACATGTGTGTGTGATGTGACATAATGTGTGTATGTTATGTAACATGTGTGATGTGGCATAATATATTTGTGATGTGACAATATGTGTGTGTGATGTGGGATAATGCGTGTGTGTGATGTGACATGTGTATGGTGTGACATAATGAGTTTGTGATGTGATATAATGAGTGAGTGATGTGACATAATGTGTGTGATGTGACATAACGTGTGTGTAATGTGACATAATGAGTGAGTGATGTGAAATAATGAGTGATTGATTTGGTATAATGAGTGAGTGATGTGACATAATGTGTGTGATGTGACATGATTGAACGATGTGAAATAATGTGTGTTTGATGTGACATGTGTGTGTGAGGTGACACAATGTGTGTTATGTGACATAATGTGTGTGTGATGTGACATAATGTGTGATGTGACATAATGTGTGTGATGTGAAATAATGTGTGATGTGACATAATGTGTGTGATGTGATATATATAGTGTGTGATGTGATATAAGGTGTGTTTGATGTGACATAATGTGTGTATGATGTGTAATAATGTGTGTGTGAAATGAGATAATGTGCATGATGTGATATAATGAGAGTGATGTGACAAAATGTGTGTGATGTGACATAACGTGTGTGATGTGACATAATGTGTGTGTGATGTGACATAATGTGTGTGTGATGTGACATAATGCGTGTGATGTGACATAACGTGTGTGTAATGTGACATAATGTGTGTCTGATGTGACATAATGAGTGAGTGATGTGAACTGAGTGAGTGATGTGAAATAATGTGTGTGATGTGATATAATGAGTGAGTGATGTGACATAATGTATGTGTAATGTGATATAATGTGTGTGTAATGTGACATAATGAGTTTGTGATGTGATAGAATGAGTGAGTGATGTGACACAATGTGTGTTATGTGACATAATGTGTGATGAGACATAATGTGTGTGATATGACATAACGTGTGTGTAATGTGACATAATGTGTGTTTGATGTGACATGTGTGTGTGTGTGATGTGACACAATGTGTTTGTGATGTGACACAATGTGCATGAAGTGACATAATGAGTGTGTGATGTAATATAATAAATGAGAGATGTGACATAATGTGTGTGATGTGACATAATGTGTGTGTGATGTGATATAATGTGTGTCTGTGATATGAGATAATGTGCATGATGTGATATAATGAGAGTGATGTGATATAATGAGTGAGTGATGTGACATAATGTGTGTGATGTGACATAATGTGTGTGATGTGACATAACGTGTGTGATGTGACATAATGTGTGTGATGTGATATATATAGTGTGTGATGTGACATAACGTGTGTTTGATGTGACATAATGTGTGTATGATGTGTAATAATGTGTGTGTGAAATGAGATAATGTGCATGATGTGATATAATGAGAGTGATGTGATATAATGAGTGAGTGATGTGACATAACGTGTGTGATGTGACATAATGTGTGTGTGATGTGACATAATGTGTGTGTGATGTGACATAATGCGTGTGATGTGACATAACGTGTGTGTAATGTGACATAATGTGTGTCTGATGTGACATAATCAGTGAGTGATGTGAACTGAGTGAGTGATGTGAAATAATGTGTGTGTAATGTGATATAATGAGTGAGTGATGTGACATAATGTATGTGTAATGTGATATAATGTGTGTGTAATGTGACATAATGAGTTTGTGATGTGATAGAATGAGTGAGTGATGTGACACAATGTGTGCTATGTGACATAATGTGTGATGAGACATAATGTGTGTGATATGACATAACGTGTGTGTAATGTGACATAATGTGTGTTTGATGTGACATGTGTGTGTGTGATGTGACACAATGTGTTTGTGATGTGACACAATGTGCATGAAGTGACATAATGAGTGTGTGATGTAATATAATAAATGAGAGATGTGACATAATGTGTGTGATGTGACATAATGTGTGTGTGATGTGATATAATGTGTCTGTGATATGAGATAATGTGCATGATGTGATATAATGAGTGAGTGATGTGATATAATGAGTGAGTGATGTGTCATAATGTGTGTGATGTGACATAATGTGTGTGTGATGTAATATAAGTGAGTGATGTGACATAATGTGTGTGATGTGACATAATGTGTGTGTGATGTGACAATGAGTGAGTGACGTGATATAATGAGTGAGTGATGTGACATAATGTGTGTTTGATGTGACATAATGTGTGTGTAATGTGACATAATGTGTGTTTGATGTGACATTTGAGTGTGATGTGACATAATGTGTGAGTGATGTGAAATAATGTGTGTGATTTGTGAGATAATGTGTGAGATGTGACATGATGTGTGAGATGTTACAATATGTGCATGTTGAGACATAACGTGTGTGTCATATGTGATAATGTGTGTGATATGACAGAATGTGTGCGATGAGTTATTGGAAATAAAAAGAAAGATATGAAAGATAATGTACTTGTGATGTGTGACAAGTGATTTGTGAGATAATGTGTAAACCATGCTACAAATGGTGTTTGTCACGTCTGGCATAACGCGTATATGATATGATGTGTGTGTGATGTGTGTGTGATGTGTGAGGAAATGAGACATGAACTGTAAACGATGTGTCAGTGTGTGTGACTTGTGACATAAAATGTGATGTGTGACAATGTGTATGCGATATATGACAAACTGTTTGTGTGATGTGTAAGGTGAAGTGCGGAGGACGATTATGTTGTTTCGTTGTACGGGTTTTTACTACAGAGTATCTCGCTGGTGTACAAGCTACGATATAACAAGGTATTGTTTCGTTGTACGCGTTTTACTACAGAGTATCTCGCTGGTGTACAAGATACGTTATATAGTACAACCAGAAATTATTGAGAATTTAAAGATTGTACTTTTTAAAAAAAAATTCACTCTTTACGCACGTATTAAATGTGAATATTAGCAGAACATAACTCCAGATTCAAAGACAGGTGAACAGTTAGTATTTTGTCAAGTCACCATGGGCAGCAATACAGGCTTCAATGCGGCGGGGCATACTACTGATCAAAGAAGTTAGAAAGTCGTGGTCCATTCTGTCCAAATATCGGACCACCTCTTCTTTTAGCAATATTTGTCAGAGTTTTCTTATTGACACTTTCCTTCATAAGTCCCCAAACATTTCCTATTGGATTTAGGTCAGGGCTATAGCTTGGCCAATCTAATAATGTCATATTGTGGGTCCGAAACCAGGCCTGTGAATGCTTTGAACGATGTTTTGGGTCGTTGTCCTGCTGGAAAATCCAAAAAGTTCAATAGAACACGTGAGCAGATGGAAGGGCATTTCCCTCGAGAATATCTGTGTACCTCTCACTGTTCATATTCCCTTCAAATACACAGAGGGGCGTTGCCCCTAACACAGATATGCCACCCCACACGTTAAATTTCGGACTGTACTTTGGGCGCTGATACAAAGGTTTTGCAGTTTGTCTGGTCCAGAATTTCAGTGTATTAGGAAACAGACACACAGAACTTTCATCTGAGAAAATCACATTGTCCCAATTAAAATTTCTATGCTGTAAGCACCAGTTCAACCTTCGCTCCTTTTGTTCAGGTTTCATGATCGGTGATGGAATTCCTCGACTTTTCTGCCAACCCATTGCATGCAACTCAGTTCTAATTGTCTCCTTACAGACAGCCACAGTTCCTCTATCAATCATATCCAGCCTTAAGTTTTCTAAACTCCTTCGTTTGGTTTTAGAAACAAGAATACCAAGCCGCCTCCTGTCACCGACAGTCAATTTTCTGGGCCTACCTGCGCCTCCCTGGTGCTCAATGCCATATCCATTTGCAATATTTTTCAAAACACGATAAACAGTGGACAAAGGGATGCCTGTTCTACTTGAAATCACTTTAGCTAATCTGATGTCCTTGTTATAATACTCTAAATTCAACTTCCCCTTCTCAAAATCATCCATACTGAGGATCACTGAAAATGTCGTCTGCTAGCAAGTAAACAAAGGGGGATAACTCTTCACAAACTAATGAAAAAGGATTAACGGAGTTGTCTCTCTTGAATGAAACCAAGCACATGATAGCTGGTCAAGGTTGTATATAATGGAAATCCAATTAAACATATTCCTAAAATTCTCAATAATGTCTGGTCATACTATAACAATGTATTGTTTCGTTGTAAAGATCGTTACGACAGAGTATCTCGCTGGTGTACAAGATACGATATATAGTACAACCAGAAATTATTGAGAATTTAAAGATTGTACTTTTTAAAAAAAAAATCACTCATTACTCACGTATCAAATGTGAATATTAGCAGAACATAACTCCAGATTCAAAGACAGGTGAACAGTTAGTATTTTGTCAAGTCACCATGGGCAGCAATACAGGCTTCAATGCGGCGGGGCATACTACTGATCAAAGAAGTTAGAAAGTCGTGGTCCACGCTGTCCAAATATTGGACCACCTCTTCTTTCATTTCAGCAATATTTGTCAGAGTTTTCTTATTGACACTTTCCTTCATAAGTCCCCAAACATTTTCTATTGGATTTAGGTCAGGGCTAAAGCTTGGCCAATCTAATAATGTCATATTGTGGGTCCGAAACCAGGCCTGTGAATGCTTTGAACGATGTTTTGGGTCGTTGTCCTGCTGGAAAATCCAAAAAGTTCAATAGAACACGTGAGCAGATGGAAAGGCATTTCCCTCGAGAATATCTGTGTATCGCTCACTGTTCATATTCCCTTCAAATACACAGAGGGGCGTTGCCCCTAACACAGATATGCCACCCACACGTTAAATTTCGGACTGTACTTTGGGCGCTGATACAAAGGTTTTGCAGTTTGTCTGGTCCAGAATTTCAGTGTATTAGGAAACAGACACACAGAACTTTCATCTGAGAAAATCACATTGTCCCAGTTAAAATTTCTATGCTGTAAGCACCAGTTCAACCTTCGCTCCTTTTGTTCAGGTTTCATGATCGGTGATGGAATTCCTCGACTTTTCTGCCAACCCACTGCATGCAACTCAGTTCTAATTGTCTCCTTACAGACAGCCACAGTTCCTCTATCAATCATATCCAGCCTTAAGTTTTCTAAACTCCTTCGTTTGGTTTTAGAAACAAGAATGCCAAGCCGCCTCCTGTCACCGACAGTCAATTTTCTGGGCCTACCTGCGCCTCCCTGGTGCTCAATGCCATATCCATTTGCAATATTTTTCAAAACACGATAAACAGTGGACAAAGGGATGCCTGTTCTACTTGAAATCACTTTAGCTAATCTGATGTCCTTGTTATAATACTCTAAATTCAACTTCCCCTTCTCTAAATCGTCCATACTGAGGATCACTGAAAATGTCGTCTGCTAGCAAGTAAACAAAGGGGGATAACTCTTCACAAACTAATGAAAAAGGATTAACGGAGTTGTCTCTCTTGAATGAAACCAAGCACTTGATAGCTAGTCAAGGTTGTATATAATGGAAATCCAATTAAACATATTCCTAAAATTCTCAATAATGTCTGGTCATACTATAACAATGTATTGTTTCGTTGTAAAGATCGTTACGACAGAGTATCTCGCTGGTGTACAAGATACGATATACAGTACAACCAGAAATTATTGAGAATTTAAAGATTGTACTTTCTAAAAAAAAAAATCACTCATTACTCACGTATTAAATGTGAATATTAGCAGAACATAACTCCAGATTCTTAGACAGGTGAACAGTTAGTATTTTGTCAAGTCCCTATGGGCAGCAATGCAGGCTTCAATGCGGCGGGGCATACTACTGATCAAAGAAGTTAGAAAGTCGTGGTCCACGCTGTCCAAATATCGAACCACCTCTTCTTTCATTTCAGCAATATTTGTCAGAGTTTTCTTTTGACACTTTCCTTCATAAGTCCCCAAACATTTTCTATTGGATTTAGGTCAGGGCTATAGCTTGGCCAATCTAATAATGTCATATTGTGGGTCCGAAACCAGGCCTGTGAATGCTTTGAACGTTGTTTTGGGTCGTTGTCCTGCTGGAAAATCCAGCTACGATATAACAATGTATTGTTTCGTTGTAAAGAATTTTACTACGGAGTATCTCGCTGTTGTACAAGCTACGATATAACAATGTATTGTTTCGTTGTAAAGATCATGGAGTATCTCGCTGGTGTACAAGCTACGATATAACAATGTATTGTTTCGTTGTGAAGATGTTTACTACGGAGTATCTGGCTGGTGTACAAGCTACGATATAACAATGTATTGTTTCGTTGTGAAGATGTTTACTACGGAGTATCTCGCTGGTGTACAAGCTACGATATAACAATGTATTGTTTCGTTGTGAAGATGTTTACTACGGAGTATCTCGCTGGTGTACAAGCTACGATATAACAATGTATTGTTTCGTTGTGAAGATGTTTACTACGGAGTATCTCGCTGGTGTACAAGCTGGTATTGTTTCGTTGTGAAGATCATGGAAGCTACAAGCTACGACATAACAATGTATTGTTTCGTTGTGAAGATGTTTACTACGGAGTATCTCGCTGGTGTACAAGCTACGATATAACAATGTATTGTTTCGTTGTGAAGATCATGGAGTATCTCGCTGGTGTACAAGCTACGACATAACAATGTATTGTTTCGTTGTGAAGATGTTTACTACGGAGTATCTCGCTGGTGTACAAGCTACGATATAACAATGTATTGTTTCGTTGTAAAGATCATGGAGTATCTCGCTGGTGTACAAGCTACGATATAACAATGTATTGTTTCGTTGTGAAGATGTTTACTACGGAGTATCTCGCTGGTGTACAAGCTACGATATAACAATGTATTGTTTCGTTGTGAAGATGTTTACTACGGAGTATCTCGCTGGTGTACAAGCTACGATATAACAATGTATTGTTTCGTTGTAAAGATCAAGATCTCGCTGGTGTACAAGCTACAATGTATTGTTTCGTTGTGAAGATGTTTACTATCTCGCTGGTGTACAAGCTACGATATAACAATGTATTGTTTCGTTGTGAAGATCATGGAGTATCTCGCTGGTGTACAAGCTACGATATAACAATGTATTGTTTCGTTGTGAAGATGTTTACTACGGAGTATCTCGCTGGTGTACAAGCTACGATATAACAATGTATTGTTTCGTTGTAAAGATCATGGAGTATCTCGCTGGTGTACAAGCTACGATATAACAATGTATTGTTTCGTTGTAAAGATTTTTACTACGGAGTATCTCGCTGGTGTACAAGCTACGATATAACAATGTATTGTTTCGTTGTAGATCTTTAATGGAGTATCTCGCTGGTGTTGCTACGATACAACAATCTATTGTTTCGTTGTAAAGATCATGGAGTATCGCTGGTGTACAAGCTACGATATAACAATGTATTGTTTCGTTGTAAAGATTTTTACTACGGAGTATCTCGCTGGTGTACAAGCTACGATATAACAATGTATTGTTTCGTTGTAAAGATCTTTACTACGGAGTATCTCGCTGGTGTACAAGCTACGATATAACAATGTATTGTTTCGTTGTAAAGATCTTTACTACGGAGTATCTCGCTGGTGTACAAGCTACGATATAACAATGTATTGTTTCGTTGTAAAGATCATGGAGTATCTCGCTGGTGTACAAGCTACGATATAACAATGTATTGTTTCGTTGTGAAGATGTTTACTACGGAGATATCTCGCTGGTGTACAAGCTACGATAACAAACAATGTATTGCTTTCGTTTCGTTGTAAAGATCTTTACTACGGAGTATCTCGCTGGTGTACAAGCTACGATACAACAATGTATTGTTTCGTTGTAAAGATCATGGAGTATCTCGCTGGTGTACAAGCTACGATATAACAATGTATTGTTTCGTTGTAACGATCATGGAGTATCTCGCTGGTGTACAAGCTACGATATAACAATGTATTGTTTCGTTGTAAAGATTTTTACTACGGAGTATCTCGCTGGTGTACAAGCTACGATATAACAATGTATTGTTTCGTTGTAAAGATCTTTACTACTGAGTATCTCGCTGGTGTACAAGCTACGATACAACAATGTATTGTTTCGTTGTAAAGATCATGGAGTATCTCGCTGGTGTACAAGCTACGATATAACAATGTATTATTTCGTTGTAAAGATCTTTACTACGGAGTGTCTCGATGGTGTACAAGCTACGATATAACAATGTATTGTTTCCTTTGTGAAGATGCTTTACTGTACGGTAAAGTATCTCGCTGGTGTACAAGCTACGATATAACAATGTATAACAATACAAGCTACGATATAACAATGTATTATTTCGTTGTAAAGATCTTTACTACGGAGTGTCTCGATGGTGTACAAGCCACGATATAACAATGTATTGTTTCGTTGTAACGATCATGGAGTATCTCGCTGGTGTACAAGCTACGATATAACAATGTATTGTTTCGTTGTAAAGATTTTTACTACGGAGTATCTCGCTGGTGTACAAGCTACGATATAACAATGTATTGTTTCGTTGTAAAGATCTTTACTACTGAGTATCTCGCTGGTGTACAAGCTACGATACAACAATCTATTGTTTCGTTGTAAAGATCATGGAGTATCTCGCTGGTGTACAAGCTACGATATAACAATGTATTATTTCGTTGTAAAGATCTTTACTACGGAGTGTCTCGATGGTGTACAAGCTACGATATAACAATGTATTGTTTCGTTGTAACGATCATGGAGTATCTCGCTGGTGTACAAGCTACGATATAACAATGTATTGTTTCGTTGTAAAGATTTTTACTACGGAGTATCTCGCTGGTGTACAAGCTACGATATAACAATGTATTGTTTCGTTGTAAAGATCTTTACTACTGAGTATCTCGCTGGTGTACAAGCTACGATACAACAATCTATTGTTTCGTTGTAAAGATCATGGAGTATCTCGCTGGTGTAGAAGCTACGATATAACAATGTATTATTTCGTTGTAAAGATCTTTACTACGGAGTGTCTCGATGGTGTACAAGCTACGATATAACAATGTATTGTTTCCTTGTGAAGATGTTTACTACGGAGTATCTCGCTGGTGTACAAGCTACGATATAACAATGTATTATTTCGTTGTAAAGATCTTTACTACGGAGTGTCTCGATGGTGTACAAGCCACGATATAACAATGTATTGTTTCGTTGTAAAGATCATGGAGTATCTCGCTGGTGTACAAGCTACGATATAACAATGTTTTGCTTCGTTGTAAAGATTTTTACTACGGAGTATCTCGCTGGTGTACAAGCTACGATATAACAATGTATTATTTCGTTGTAAAGATGTTTACTACGGAGTGTCTCGCTGGTGTACAAGCTACGATATAACAATGTATTGTTTCGTTGTAAAGATGTTTACTACGGAGTATCTCGCTGGTGTACAAACTACGATACAACAATGTATTGTTTCGTTGTAAAGATCTTTACTACGGAGAATCTCGCTGGTGTACAAGCTACGATATAACAATGTATTGTTTCGTTGTAAAGATGTTTACTACGGAGTGTCTCGCTGGTGTACAAACTACGATACAACAATGTATTGTTTCGTTGTAAAGATCTTTACTACGGAGTATCTCGCTGGTGAACAAACTACGATATAACAATGTATTGTTTCGTTGTAAAGATGTTTACTACGGAGTATCTCGCTGGTGTACAAGCTACGATATAGCAATGTATTATTTCGTTGTAAAGATGTTTACTACGGAGTGTCTCGCTGGTGTACAAGCCACGATATAACAATGTATTGTTTCGTTGTAAAGATGTTTACTACGGAATATCTCGCTGGTGTACAAACTACCATACCATGCAGTTACATGTGTTTGGCTATTTCGTGTCAATGGGGAAGTAGTAACGATTTTGCCAAGACTATGAGTACATTTCTTCGAAATCGTGAGTCTGTGTGGGTATGAGTGTATTGATGGGTCACCAACACCATGTATACCACCCGACCACGCACTGACACCCGAGCATCATTGCCTCCACGACTTCGACAGAGTGGGCTGCTACACCCTCGACAAAGTACCCAGATTGAGAATCGCTGACCACGCTCCAGGGTCAGAGGATAGACTACCAACGAGGCGTGCCTCATGACAAATCTCCCATTTGGGGTTAATTGAAATACGTCACAATTCCACGTAGGACAAGAAATTTCAAAGCTCCGATTCCTCGTGATCCACTTAAAATTCTAAAGAATTTGCCAAATAAAGTCACGGCATCGTAGCCCAACTCACGTGCTGTGCAAACACGCTTGCTGTGACGATTCCAAAAAGTATGTGGAATGCATCGTCATATGACTCATGGCCCAATGTCTTATGACACGTCAATGGTAAAGAGAGATGTTACGTTGTTTCCAAGCGTAAATACAGAGAAAAGCACGTGTTTCTGTGCCACGTTTCCCCATCCCCGTGCACGACATCCTCGTGGTAGTGTCTCTGGTACGTTATCTAAGCGCGGACACCCACGCTGGAGAGATCCACGCAGCGAATCCAACGCTGAGAGCTGAAGGATAATTGCAACTCATTTAAAATGTCAAGGTCACAGCTAGACGCTTTGTAAAGAAATCATGATCAAGGTTTCAGCACCGCGAACGATTGGTTGTACTGTAGTGCGGGGTTAAGCTACAACTGATGTTGGAATGATTCATTCAGACTGAAAATAGAATATGCCTTACAGGGACTTTGTTTTTAGAGAATGACGGAACTATATGTCTTAATACACAGAAATGGACGAGAGAATCGAAAGAAAAATAGACTTTCATCTTGGGTGTATTTCTTGAGAGAGTCTGACGTATGATTAGCTGCTACGTGATAGGGAATACCCAGCCGGAAGCGTACACAAACCTCGCGATGGACGTGTGCTCAGCTGCAGGAGGGTCAGATCCCTATTTCGCTGTTCAAGACGTTTTGGAAAACAAAGAAACAACAACACTGTTACACCTGTGTCTTCTGTCGACGTACTTGAGGGTCTGGTGGCCATGACAGAGATGACGTACTCAGGGTCGGGTGACCATTATAGAGGTGACGTACTTGAGGGTCTGGTGGCCAGCATGATACAGGTGACGTACTTGAGGATCGGGTGGCCTTGACAGAGGTGACATACCTTAGAGTCGGGTTGCCATGAAAGAAGTGACGTACTTGAGGGTCGGGTGGCTATGAAAGGAGTGACGAACTAGAGGGTCGGGTGGCCATGGGAAAGGTGACGTACTTGAGGGTCGGGCGGCCACAACAGAGGTGACGTACTTGAGGGTCGGGTGGCCATGAAAGGAGTGACGAACTAGAGGGTCGATTGGCCATGGAAAAGGTGACGTACTTGAGGGTCGGGTGACCATAACAGAGGTGACGTGCTTGAGGGTCGGGTGGCCATGAAAGGAGTGACAAACTAGAGGGTCGGGTGGCCATGAAAAAGGTGACTTCCTTGAGGCTCGGGTGGCCATGACAGAGGTGACGAACTTGAGGGTCGGGTGGCCATGTAAGAAGTGACGAACTTTTACAGATAAACCATAAAAGTCCACGTGGTCAGGGACTACTGGTTTATAGACTTCATTTTTACAAATTATAATTTCTGTTGTAAATCTAACATTACTGCTTCTAGATACGTTTCCTTTGAATATTTATATATTTCCAAAGCATATTTCAAATCTATAATGAAATGCTTCATAGAAACTTTGATATCGGCATAGTGGGACTTATATATAAAGTATTTTAAATGCATATTTAAAAACGCAAATATTGGGTCAAAGTGATCTGTTGAAGCGAACCAGAGGGATTTCACAGAAAGTAGTTGCTGTGAATACTTAGAAAGAAATGTTACATAATCATCAATCATTGAAGTAACATTTTTACAATTATAAATATAATGGGAAACATCCTCCAAAGTTTTACAGTCATCACAATCTGGTCAAGTGAAGTTTAAACAACCATTTCTTACATGGCACCATATTGTGTATAATCTTGAATTGTAATTCTTTTATTTATTGGATAAAGGAAAGGTTGTAAAAAGGTGGCTTTGTTATCCACAATCATTGAATCAAAGTGCCTAGACTTAATCCTATCATTCATAATCTTTTCCTGTATTAACTTTGGAGGAGTGTTTAACAAAAACTGAAGTTTTGGACTATATTTACAAAACAAATTGCCATGATGTGTAACAATTGTAGGTGTCAATTAGGATTAACGCCCCTTTGCTCTCCTTTCTTTGACAGTCACGGATTCCTCCGACTACTGAATATGAAGCTCACCTGACATAATCACACACAAATGTTCATTAAGGAATACAATACATTAAAACCGAAGCTTGACAAGAAGGAAACTGCATGGTAATGTCAGCTTCATCGGTATTCAGTGTCAGGGGAGTTTTATAAAATCATGGTAGATGTGTACAGCACTATCTGGAACCTATTTCGTCATTGAACTATCGAAAAGTGGCTCATTGTGGTGTGTTCGTCTTCCAAAGGAAAATTTCAATAAATTTCAAAAACAATATATTCGATTTATAACGGGTTTGATGATGAACACCATGGCGTCGGTATCGGTCTGTATTTTTGAACACAGTTTGAAGACACAATGACTCATGCATGGTGTAAACGTCAAACTCTTGTAGTTTTGATTAGAACAATGGGGGTACGTGAAAGTCAAAGGTCTTAACTTATTACTAGTTCAAAATCAAAATAAGCCACAACCAAACACTATTGCATGCTGTTTAGGAAGCTGTGAACTTTATGTAGCTTGGATAATGATACCTACAGAAAGGGCCAAATGAAAGTGAAAAACGCCACTTCAGTTGTGACCACCATATTTAAAATAGGTCAGGTATTCTGTGAGCATGGTTTAGAGGCACCATAGGTCGTACCATTCATTTTCATATATATTCAAAGTACCTTTTCGCAATAGAAGAAAAAGAGGAGATCCTTGATTACCCAGTTCCGTTTGGGTCTGGGTGCCGTTGTACAAAGCGATCTTAGCCTTAAGTTGATCGTAACTCCCATACCTGAACAGAGACTTAGGACTGTCTTAGCGCTTAGGTTGTTTTGAATAGCGTCAACCTCTTCTTTTCGGATAGATAACCCGTTCTCATTGCTTCCATTGTTTCGTATTGGAATCGGATCATCGTAGCTTATGTTTTATCATTAGTTCTTCCCTATCATTATTTCGGGGCATGATTTCGGTCACTTAAGAGATTTCAATCAAATGCCAATATGCTTCAGTTCTGAAGAGAGTTAGGTAAATGCATACAGTTAACCAGACCATGAGTCTATAAGCTGGCCACTGTCTTCCCGTGTGTTTCCACAATAGATATACGACCTATGCTGTCCCAGTTATTTGCAAAGCTGCGCATCCAGCGCCTTGCAACTAATCAATGTCTAATGTCAGTTACACTAGGGAGTTTTTAACAACAGTTTAAAGATTAAATGTCACCTTCAATGACAAACAGTAAAACAACTATCCCTTGTAGTTATACTAATGCACTTCGCTCCTCCACAGTATGTTTACACCCACTACTTTCATGATGACTTTAGATAACTTATTATGTCTTGTCTGGGAGTTTGACATATATTGTTGGTAGGTTAATGTAAGTCTCTATATGTGATATTGCTTAAACATACCATAATTACAGCGGGTTTCTGAAATGATAAACTAACCACCCACATTCTTACAAAACACCCCCAGAAAAATTAACTTATTTGAGAAAACCATATCGATTCCTGAAACACGATGGATGACTGAAAGACAACGAAGGCGGTATGGTACACGCTGTACCACGATGTACCGGATATATTCTTCCTTTCCTTCAGGAGGAATTCCTCTTTTTTGTCTTTTGACTTTCCACTTCTGTTTTCAAATATACAGAATATACTCTGAAATGCCGTGTTCCTTATATATATTACAGAAATTCACATCCACAATTCACTTGAAAGCCGTTGATAAAATGCATTATACGATCATTAATGATTGATGCCTCACCATGGTTCATGTAGCAAGTACAGTCAGAGATTAGGACTGGGTATGATAAAGGTTGGGTGCCAAGGCACACTACTCCTGATCTACTCTTACGACCAACATATTATTTGTGGATCTATATTGTTACCGACCCGTGAAGATCCTGGTTAGAATTGGTTTTCAACAACCCACGAAGCGACTGAAGATTCGGTGGTCAGGACCGCCAACTTGGTTGACACATGTCATCGTATCCCAATTGTGTAAATCGATGATTATGATGTTGATCACTGAATTGTCTGCTCCAGACTCGATTATTTACAGACTGCCGTCATACAGCTTGAATATTGCTGAGTTATACAAACAAACAAAACTGTTACGACCTCGGTGCTTTGTATTCCGTATCAGTGATGCTGATGTTCATATGTTCCACAGGTGAAATCTTGGATACAACATCAACACATCACACCAGATCAGTGCGGTCTTTTATTTAGTTAATACATAAAACAATTAAAATTTTCTGTACATGAGATTAATACGTAAATATAATTGTGTAATCTTACATCAATGAAATAACAGCTGGATACACATGTAGGGTGTTAACAGTCCTTAAATACTGATTAACTTCACAGTGGATTGCACACTATATGTTATGACAGTTTATTCAGTTGTCCTGAGTTGACAGGGGTTATTCTTAGTTGCGGTTCATGGACAAATACTAAACTCCTTTGGTGAAAAAAATAAGATTGACAGGGACTGTAAAGAACATCCTGCGATACACTTTATAGGCTCATTCTCCACTAAACGTGCATATAGGTGGGTGTGGGTGCTGAGAAATAAAGTGTCTCACAGATTATCATTTGTATAGGCAAGCTGCAGAGTAACGTCAGGGGAACATATATCTGAAGTGGCTGGACTGTGCGATGCTTGTGCTGGTTGTTATGGTGGTCAACATTCATATACCCCTTTTTGTGTATGGACAGATACGTTACTACATCACTTGCTAGTTGAGAGAACTATATACAAAACAACATGCACATATCAGATATTGATGTATTTTATTGAATTGTTGATACGTCTTGTAGTACAAAACAAATGTCCAGTGGGTACATGTTGCACTTTGAAGTATGCCAAACAGTGTTTGGGTGAAACGAACAAACAACTTCCTCTATTTATTCAATGATTACAAATATAATATTTTCTTCATAAAAAAGGGAACTGAACCAAGAATGGACATATTCCCCCAGGTGAGGCATTTGTCTGTGCAAAACACGGTCAAAGAACAGAAAGATGAAAATATATTAACTTAACCTCTGCAGGAAACTATTTTCACCAAGAGTCAAATTGTCACGTATCTGTCACGTTGGTTGATACTGGTGTCAGCTCATGGGCAATCCGTCCGTCACATAGTTGATTCCAGTTCAGACAGTTGTCACAGTAACAAGATGTCTCCCGAACATAGATAACCCTGTCTCCAGAAGACTGTACATCATCTTCATAGTTCCAGGCACTGTCTTTGATTTCAGTGAGGCAAAATAGGCTGCTGCACCATCGTACTCATCCTGGGAGTAGAAAATATACCGGATTGCTTTCTCATTTTCAGATTCCCATTTGTATTGATTACGGACATCCTGAATTGTACCTTTGCCTTGTTTGATAGCATGTGCTGCCATACGTTTCGATGTCCCCCATATCCCATCGAACAGACCTTTACCATGTCCACACCAAAAATAATTCCATCTGGCTCGGATGTTGTCAAAATAGTCTGTGTGGTTTGCAATGATGTTGAACATAAACCTGTTTCTGTACTGGAAAGACGGACTATCAGTTCAGTAATGGATATCCGTGAGCTTTGGATAGAATTTGTTTCAATTCAGGTATCAGCTTCTGCACGATAATCTCAGCATTAGCATTATGATAGCTTATATCTGACACATAAACCAATTCTTATGAATTAGGTCTTCTTTGTCACTCCTGATGCCATATAGCTGGAATATTGCTGAGTACGGCGTAAACCTAAACTCGATAAACTGTGTCGCTCCTGAAATAAAAAACTGGGTGTAATGAAGCTGCTGTATCATTCGAGTATGCGGACTGAATTGCATCCATGGTCTGGCATATAAAGTCTGCAAAGTCCATCTGTATCAGGGAGTGTCCTTGGGCCAAATTCATTTTCAGATCATGGAGCGCTTTGTATTGTGTAGCTACTCATTCTAAGAAGAGGTGGTACTGATGGGTTTGATACTTACTCTTAACTAAAATGCTGCAGTACTGTAGTTGCTGTAGTGTCTGGTTCAGTTACGTTTGTCAGCATCAGATTTCCTTTTGCGTTCGCAATAGGCTTTTTTAATATCGACTCCTGTTTTGGCCATGACTGTCTGAACTTGAAAGTAAAACCCCATTTAGACTTTAGGAATCGTTGATGGTTATCTAAAACTAGAATTTCATGCTTTACCATCTTGTAAAGTTAGTAAAATCTGATAGAATGTACAGTTGAAAATGTGCAACAGATACGTTACCAAATGCAACAGATACGTTACTATGAAAGACTTCAGTAAATCATCAATGCATGTTTAAACAGTAAGCTAATTAGAATCGCAATTTATAAATAAACTTTGCATTAAATAGTTAACATAACAAAACCCCAATATAGCATGTTTTTTCAACGTTTAGACTGGTGATGATCCGAGACTGCATGGATAATAAATGCATACCTTCCAGATAGGTGACGTTCCTTCTCATGCGTCCTTCCTAGGAACCAGAAATGCTTCTGTGATAAAAACATCGTTAATTATCACGGCAAACGTAAGTTCTGAACGCGGAAAATTCAAATTTTGACACGGTGGTAACGTATTGGTAACGTATCTGTTCATAACGTATCTGTTGGACATAACATGTATTTAGATGTGTTGGACAAACAGTTAAAGCCAGAAAAGGGCCATAACCCCTAGACTACTCACCAAACTCCATGCACGATGGTCATGTATGAGAGTCGATGAATGTAAGACGATTCATTCCAAAATGGGAAGCAACATGTGTAACGTATCTGGTGATATTTTCGCGTACTTGTTACAGTTGAGAGTACTCTCTCAAAAAACATAATATTGTGAAAACATGCGTCTTTCAACTGATTATCAAATATTGTTTTATGTTCATTTGCGGTTGAGATGACATTATAATTATTGTTATATACCTTCAATTTTGATTTCATAATGCAACATGATTTTAGGTAACGTATCTGTCAGTTATTTTGGCGACACCTACCTCTGAGCCTGGCTTGAAAAACACTGACATACTTAGGTACTGGAATCGTACTAAATATATTCTTATGTTATCGAGGCAACATTAAAACCTAATATTTAGAAAACATGTTCACTATTTCGAATATGACATGTATAAATGTACCTGCACTGTTGGTTGGCGACATGTATATTTATGTAAAACTGGCACATTTAAGGGCCTGAAAGTAAATAAAATCCGTTTCTATATCTTCTGTTACACATGTTCTGACACTGTCATATCATAAGGTACACTTTGGAGTATCAATTGCCCATTGCCAACAAAACATTTTATAACTATCCCAAAGCGACGCCATTATATGTTAAATGCGCGTTTAGTGGAGAATGAACCTATAGTGATTTATACTTTACCATTAGTGAGATGAAGAATCAAGGTTAGGTCTCATGGGCACTATTTCAGATGTGTTGTTACAAGATCAATTATTAACATATATCATATAAATTATTATTCACAACAAGCAGCGAAACAACTAGTAAATGTCAGATCTACATCTAAGAGAAGATGGAGGTACATGTAAGTACAAGTGTTCTTTAATTCTTTTCCATGTTTCTTCACACGTTTTGTATTGCACCGTGGTGAAATTCCGGAAAAGAAAAAAGGAACACTTGTACTTTCTTGTGTTCCCTTATTCGTTTCCATGAGTATATATTGATCGGCAGAAACCCAAGCTTGGTAGCTTTACTTGAGATGACTTCAACCTCCGTGGGTCCCAGCAGGAATTACACCATCCCACTGGCTGCTGATGAAGTTGAGAACGTGATTAAAAGAAATAAAAACAATCTATGATTAACACAGGTAGGTACACAATTTCGTTTAAAATTACTAAATTTGAACACCGAAGGATATAGTATACTTATATTTCGGAAAAACAAATGATTGAATGAGAACTTATATATGTCCTATGGGAAAGATCCTTACGAGATGTGAGATCACCCCTGGTGTTGCAAACTATTACGGAGGTGAGGAAAGAATTTGAATAGGAGGCCTGCTTTTGGTGTTCCTTTGCCGGTTTGTTTTTGCAGACATTATTCTCAGCAAGGGCTGGATATAACGGATAGTTTCTAACGGCATAGGTCTACATACCTGCAGTTGCCGTTCAATAGTAAGCATAATTTTACCAAGGCAATAAAAGGTAGAATTACCAACAAAAAGAGCCATCAACAAACTAATTAACCCTTTAGAATAACTGTGAATCATACCTTGGGTAACTGGTTATTTCACCCCAAACACATTCACCCCAGCACAGTTTCACCTCATGCTGTTTCAACCCATTTAGAGGTTGTTTCACCCCAGCAAATACTTATTATTACTGTCAACTATATAATTCTTTTAATATTTTATTCATCTATGTAAAGTGTCGAAACAGCACATTCATATTGTTTGAATAATTATATCAGTTCATATTGGCTGTGTTGGATCGGGTGACGTCCTTCAGTGATGATAGCAAGAAGCTGCCTTGCACAGGTTTGAACTCTTGTGGAGAGTTCCCTGTCAGTGTACTGTGTCCAGAGGTTAAGAAGCTTCTCGTGGATCTTCTTGAATTTCTGCCTATTGCCTCTTGATAAAACCACTTTGAACCAGGCGCATTTGGGTTTTCACTTGGTCAGCCTCACTTCTCAGAAGTGGCACAAGAACATAAAATGGCAATCCAGCATCACCACAAATTTACTCATTGGGTATTTAAAAGGTATCAATTAAATGTTATTTATTGATGGGTATTAAGTATGTAAGGGATGGGTCTATAACAGCACTGTATACTAACATGCATGCAACATTCTTATCAAACGAAGACAAGTTTCACACTGCAGTCCATCTTGACGTGGTCTTACTGTCTTCTTGCAGCAAATCAGATCTCCAAACATGCAACCGACATGGCGGAAATGCAAGTGTAATGTCGACTTACTTAAATGTTCATGTAAGTTTTAAGCGTGATGAGATGAAATTAGATGCGATTAAGACCATTCTTCATGTATACTCAATTAGTTGACTAGGTGAACCCCTAATATTGGATGAATTGACCTAGTTTGGAATTGGGATGAAACAACCTGGGTGAAACTACTTGGGGTGGAACGCCCCGGAACCTATCTACACACTGTGGCAAAGAAGACACTACCTTGTGGGACACTCCGATGCTGATTATAATGATTAAACGAGGGCGAACCCAAACTTGAAACTGGATATGTGATAACAATTTGGATGTCTCAATGCAAAATCACGTGAAACGTTTAAAAAAACATGTTTCCCGGTACAGTCAAACGCCCTTTCCACTGCAATTCAAGATAGACACCGCATGTATGACTTTAATCGGACCTCTCTTGATCATGAAGTCAGGTAGAGCTGTAGGAGTCCCACAGAGATGTTTGGTCTCACCCAAAGCCTAGCCTGGACTAGACTTAGTGGTCTCGGGCATCACTTCCAGGTAATGGTTACTTGTTCCTCTCAGCCACATTTTCAAGCTGTTGCTGTCCGCTGAACTTTATATCGGGTCGTCACGTTATGTTTTCTCCATCTTCTACTCACAAACTGACCTTCAGCTGCACTATGGCCGGCTCCCCAAGCTCTGTACCCTGTATGACTATGGGTGGAATTGACAGAATCATTTTACAGTGGTTCAAGTACAACATTTTGAATATTTCTGATGGAATCATTAGTTTCCGAATACCATGTTAATCTCTTGTTGAAATACGTTCAATGGTTATACAAACGCAGCAGGGCAATGATATTGGTCTGTAATTTCATTCCCCACATGGATACAATGTGTGAAGCCCATTTCTGGTGTCCCCCGGGCTGATATTGCTAAAAGCTGAGTAAAACCATACTCACTCACAGTAATTTCAGGGATGTGTATGATCCAGCTCAGGTATATGTACAACTATGACATCATGCCGTGGAGAAGATAAGTTTCCCCAGGGTCTTATGTCATAAATATTTTCAGAAGTGTTTTATCCCCTCCAGTTCTTTTTGATCTGTTGCTTCTTATAGATTAAGACCTAATACACAGTTAGTGGAGCATGTTTCCCCAGTTTATTGACAATATCTTATGTATCAGTTGGTTGAGCATGTTTCCCCAGTTTATTGACAATATCTTATGTATCAGTTAAGCAACGTGTTCATCTCATGAGTAAATTAAGATCTTTTACAGTTACCCCATCTGTGATGTCATTTTTTATGAAGCATTTATTCACAGTATTTTAACATTTTCCTTCCATTGTTGGTACGGGTCTCAAATCTCAAATCTGAAGTAGACAAAATTGTTGACTGGAGTCAAATTTGAATGTTTATCATCAATATATGAACGGCAAATCGTGAATCAAGCTGTCAAAATTATATCTGACTCAACTCAGTCCTTACAACACCGCTACAGAGTTCCAATTGTGAAAACTGGCAGAGCCCGAACATCCTTTATACCAAGTACCATATGTCTTTTAAACAAATGTGAAGATACATAAATTCATGAATGTATGTAAGTATGTTAGGTATATGTAACTCTCTGATGTGTCGATGTGTCAGTAGCTCTGTTGATATAATACACATTCCTGGAAAGGAATACTATTATTATTAACAATTCATTCCCACTTTATGAATGTTGATGCCTGACATTACCAACCCTAACGTATGTCTCTTTACTCATCATGTGTCAGATTTAGACATAGGCGTCAGTAAATGTATTTTTGAAACATCCTGTTGGTAAATGAACGCCATGCTCTATTTTCGAAGTTCATCTTATTTCATTCGTAATATTCCTGTAATGCCACAAGCCCGTAGTTACAGAATACATGGCAGTTTGTGAAAGGATTCATTTCTTAATAACATGCCATGATATATAAATAGAAATAGATTTAAAGAGTTCGTATAGTTGTCTTGCTCACATATATGACATTTAAGAGATAAACCTGTATTTGATTGGATGTATATAATACTATTATTTATATATTATTCATTAAATTAACATTTGGATCCATAATCTGGAACATTTTGGTATTTTGTATTGTACCTGACAATATCAACCATTTATTCAAATCATGTGTTATTAGGTGGAGACGGAATTACTTGCTCGAAGGTATCCTTTAATGATCGTTTGTTGATTTGTGGATTTGAAGACAAAACCTTTTAAAGTATATCTGAAAACAATTATTTGAAGCAAGAAAACCCATAAATGATTATGATTTAACCTACTGAGTAACTTGATCAAGAGCCAGCACGAAGTTACATCGTGATGGTTGGGGAACATCAGTTTGAGTTATTGGATACCCGGATGGTGGGGAAATGGTCACTTCCCACAGATGTCATGGCTTGAATTCCTGAAACAGATCTGGATCTGTAAGTGATAATTCTACAAGAGAGTATGTGCCACTACCAGGATATGAAAATGTGTTTGAATTACCATTAAAATACCCAAATCGTTGTTAGAAATATAATCTTTAAGTATCTTGGTGCTTGTATTTGAACCACAGCAAAATAATTATGTTATGTTGACAAGTTCACACATCATCGAATCCCAATTGCATAGATTGATGCTCATGATGTTGATCACTGGATTGTCTGGTTCAGACTTGACAGGTGCCATGTAGCTGGACTATGGGTGAGCGTGGCATAAAACAAAGTAACAAACAAAACTGTAATTAGTTCTATCCTTGTAATGTGCACGGACCAAGACATTGAGAAATCACTGTTCAGACTGCATGTATTTGAAGATTACACAGACTCAGGTGGACAAAGGATCAGAGTAGAAAGTGGAAAGTGTCTTTTTGTAAATCATTCACTATCTACATGGCTGTGCTCTCAGATAGATGCAGGATAAAAATGACTGACTGACTGAGTTTAGTTTTACGCCGCCTTTAGCAATATTCCAGCAATATCACGGCGGGGGACACCAGAAATGGGCTTAACACATTTTGCCCATGTGGGGAATCGAACCCGGGTCTTCGGCGTGACGAGCCAATGCTTTAACCAATAGGCTACCCCACCGCCCCAGATAAAAATGAACAGTTGAGGTCCCTTTGTTCTATCAAATAATTCTTCCATGTCCAAACCCCCCTGTCACTCATCAGCTCTAAAATACATGGAATAACATTCACTTCACAAAGTGTTCATACCACCCCTGCCCTCTCCTCACTGAGGTGTATTGTGGGTTTCCTCTACCACATATTGATTATTTTGATTGTATAACCATGACAAAAACATGTCTGAGGCCTACCATAGTTCTTCACTTACATACACAAGAAACAATTAAATAATGTATACCTTAGAGGATACAACACATGTTAAATTTGGGATTACACTTTCTCAGTAAAGTAAAGCTTTTGGTACTTTTCTTGGGTTAAGTCCCATCTGGGATTTGAACCCACACCCTCAGAGTCAGGCACCTGATCGCCAGCACACAAAGTCAGCCATCTAAAAACTCTAAAAGCCATGGCTTCCCTTAAGGATAGATAAGTCAGTGACACTGAAAAGTTGGAATCTACATGTGGAATGAAGGTCTCATACCTGGACAAAATGTCCACAAGTAAGATGCCATTTACATGGTTAAGAAACATGCCCAAATCTGGGCAAGACATTGTCTAAATAATGTAGCTGTCATTGACCAGTTTCAGGAAGATGATTGTACCTGGGCAAAGAGTTGTGTTAACATAGATATTGTCATCTACGCATAACAAGGTGTGAGTCTAATCTGTACAGCAAACATTTAAGTTGCCAACCATCTTCCACCACCATCACCATCATATATTACAACTAACTGTTGCAAAGACCTTTCAAGTAAAAATGTCAAAATGAGAACAGAAGTAAGTGATGTTTTTGAGATATAATTTCATCAGACTTGGAAGCAAGTCTTCCTGTAGGCTCTGTAGTGTACCTTGTGATGTTGGAACATGGTGAGCAGCAGGTGCTTGTTGG
Organism: Haliotis rubra; assembly: GCF_003918875.1. Classification (NCBI taxonomy): domain Eukaryota; kingdom Metazoa; phylum Mollusca; class Gastropoda; order Lepetellida; family Haliotidae; genus Haliotis; species Haliotis rubra. The sequence goes on along the minus strand of NW_025767401.1, from coordinate 283,703 downwards.
GTAATTGAGAACCTTGTTAGTGCTGCTGCTGATTTCAGTGTCTTCCTCCACACACTTATGTACATTCAGGAAAGAAGTTACATCTGATCAGACCACAATAATTGTAGGACAAGTAGGCTTCAGCATGTGAACACACATCATGGTTACTAGCATACACATATAGTGCTGGATATTTTCACAGGAAGTTAATCATATTGTATACATAACACCGCCTACAAAAACAAATCGTGACAAGTCACATAAAAATTGCTCATTGTCATAACTGGAGAGGTTCCAACTAGTCAGTTGTTTAAGAATAAGGGGCGCTGTGAGATATAAAAACAAACAATGTAAACATGTTTGTGACCTACTTCATTAATATATGATTTTTTAAATCATTGGCTTATAATTCTATAGCAAACACCCTTTAACAGATCATATTTAATTTCAAATGGTCATAAAAGAATATACAAAATGATTAATAAAAATGATCCTTATAATTCAAAATAATGACAAAAAGCAAAGTGACATACAGTGATATCAGGCGTAACTTAAGGCTTCATGGAAATACTTAAAGATATACAACAAAGTTCTAAGACAAGTGAAACATTTTCCATTGTAGTGAAGGCTCAATTAAAGTATGCATGGTCTATTTTGATATTTAGTCAAAAGAAAATTCTGATCAAGCAAGGACCTGTAGCTAATGAAAGTTGTGAAAAAAAATATACAAATGTTATCAATTTAGAGCAAGGCTTGTATTGTTACCAGAAATGGGTTCTTAAAAGGTTGGTATTCAAGTATAAGACAACATATTATCGATGCCAACTTCTTCTTTATAAATAAACAATAAATGGGATTTGGAACCAGGCTTAAACATGAGTATTCAAATGTTCAGGTTAGCATGGTATGGTATCTATCAACACAAAAATAAAAACATGGTAAGCTAATCTTCATTCACCATTAACCAAATTAAAGTCACTGGGGTTAGAGAAGATACTGAGCAATGTAGCATGGGTATATCTTGATTGGTTTGAACGTGTTGTTCATGAAACACCAACAACAGCCTTTAAACGAACAAATCTGTATGTGATGCAAAATGCATTGCTTTCATCAATAATGATATACTTGAATTATGACCGTTGTAGAACAGTATGAATCACAGGTACTTCGTCACACAGCATGATGTGGGTACAACTAGAGAGGAGGAACAAGAATGTAAGGGTATTTCTGAGAAAGAAGTACTTTTCTATTAATCTTTAGAAGTGGTTTGGTGGTCAAACCTGTTTCAGATGTGGTTATAATGAATTGATTCCTCTGATTGAACAATTGTATTGAGTTTTTCCAAACAGTTGTGTAAATAGATGATAAAAGTCACAAGTAAAGGGATAGCAAGAACATGTTTCAGTGAAAGAAATGTCAATTTAATGAACATAGGGGATGTGTCAAGACAAAGCCGATATATGCTGTGACCCATCAGTGGAGTTCAGACACAGGTCTATATAAGCTGTGACCCATGTGTGACAGACTGACACAGAGGAAGTCACACAAATGTCTATATAAGCTGTGACCCATGTGTGACAGACTGACACAGAGGAAGTCACACAAATGTCAAGACACAGGTCTATATAAGCTGTGACCCATGTGTGACAGACTGACACAGAGGAAGTCACACAAATGTCAAGACACAGGTCTATATAAGCTGTGACCCATGTGTGACAGACTGACACAGAGGAAGTCACACAAATGTCAAGACACAGGTCAGGTCTATATAAGCTGTGACAAATGTCAAGAATACACAGGTCTATATGTGTGACAGGCTGACACAGAGGAAGTCACACAAATGTCAAGACACAGGTCTATATAAGCCGTGACCCATGTGTGACAGACTGACACAGAGGAAGTCACACAAATGTCAAGACACAGGTCTATATAAGCCGTGACCCATGTGTGTGACAGACTGACACAGAGGAAGTCACACAAATGTCAAGACACAGGTCTATATAAGCCGTGACCCATGTGTGACAGACTGACACAGAGGAAGTCACACAAATGTCAAGACACAGGTCTATATAAGCCGTGACCCATGTGTGTGACAGACTGACACAGAGGAAGTCACACAAATGTCAAGACACAGGTCTATATAAGCTGTGACCCATGTGTGACAGACTGACACAGAGGAAGTCACACAAATGTCAAGACACAGGTCTATATAAGCCGTGACCCATGTGTGACAGACTGACACAGAGGAAGTCACACAAATGTCAAGACACAGGTCTATATAAGCCGCGTGACCCATGTGTGTGACAGACTGACACAGAGGAAGTCACACAAATGTCAAGACACATGTCAAGACACATGGTCTGACACAGAGGAAGTCACACAAATGTCAAGACACAGGTGACCCATGTGTGTGTGACAGGCTGACACAGAGGAAGTCACACAAATGTCAAGACACAGGTCTATATAAGCTGTGACCCATGTGTGACAGACTGACACAGAGGAAGTCACACAAATGTCAAGACACAGGTCTATATAAGCTGTGACCCATGTGTGACAGACTGACACAGAGGAAGTCACACAAATGTCAAGACACAGGTCTATATAAGCTGTGACCCATGTGTGTGACAGGCTGACACAGAGGAAGTCACACAAATGTCCAGAGTTCACACAAATGTCCAGACACAGGTTTACTTAGGCTTCAATTTACAACTGTTATTTGTATACTGACATGTAATTTTGATAATTTTCTTAGTCATAAAAGGCTACTTTGCAGTGATTACTATGTTACATTTTTACACAAGACAACATTAAAATGATAATAAACATAAAAGCTATAACCACTCAGAAAAGACTGTGTGGTGCTTTATGTAATGCCACAACACCCTTCTTGATCTGATTTCATGAGATGATGAATCAAAACTCATTTATATAATGGGGAGAAAAACTTTCCGCATCTTAATATCCCCTCAATCTTGATCTTCGGCCTTACATAAGTGTTACATAAACCTCAGGTGTACACACTCGTACACAGCTGACCAGAATACATGTCGCAATGCCTGTCTATTGCAAAATACTCCCACTCAGAAAAACACAGACCGCGCTTCTTCCGCCTCATATTCATAATGGCATTGCCCACAGTAATGAACTGACTGTTCCATTTCATGTTTAAAGGGAATTTATGCAAGGTTTGTAAAGATTTGTAACCACAAAGTCTCTACTAGAAACACAATATATACAAATTGTCGGTTGTAGTAAAGGGGAAGCCATTTCGAGCCAGTGCGAGGGCGGGAAGCTAGCACGGCAATGCCAATCAATACTGTGACTGTATTGGAATCTGGTGTCAACTGAGTTGAAACCAGGACAGGTCTGTCCCTGGACACATCCGTATAAACATCTTACCCCTAACAAACAAGTAGGAATAGGTATGCTAACATGGTGTATGTGGGTGACTGTCAACACATCACAGATTATTAAACTGTTTTAATGAACCCTAAAGGTGTTTGGGCTTCCTGGCTGTGAGGCATCTTCCTAACTTACACAGATGATACACCAAACATGTTCACTACTGATGAGGATGTGACCAGTTCTGAGAATAAGCTGCTGAATTGATAATATTGTTACACAAGAAATTACACACTGTAATTTGTTGATAATCTGCCACAGAGTCAACAAAAACACAGATAATAAACAATTTTCACAATTATCTGGTAAGTAAAATATAAATGTTAGGTAGTGTGATGTGGTGCATACAGAAATTCCCAGATATGTTCATCAGGGTTAGAAATGGTTGTCAGTAAGCAGTACTTGTCATATGTGGTGACTGCTGGGTCAGACTGACTGACTCGGTGGATTCATGTCATGACATCCCAGTTGCATTGATTTCTGCCCATATACAACATTCAACCTTCACGGGACAGACTGGCCCAGACTGGCTTATTACTCCCGTACAGCTGGATTACTGCCGAGTGCAGGCACTGAACACAAACAGAACCATCCATTCCTCATGGCAGTAACTCAACATGTACAGAAACGCATGCAGTGGACAATTACATCCAGTGTGCGAAATAGTTTCCATATTTTGCTAGCCAGTCAGGCTATCGATGCCTGAAACATACTAGCCCACAAAATAATTCACTAGCCTGAAATTTGAATGTAGAAGCTAAACAAAAGATTACAAACATAGATGAGGATAAGATATTGTCGGCATGACACAGGTTTCATCATTAAGCTGCTAATATGATGAACATTTGTATCAGGCCATAATCCTGCATTTGAGAGAGTGATATAGTTACAAAATGACCCCATGAAAATTTGCTAGCCAGTCGGGCCAGTGACTGTGGAGATTAACTGGCCCGACTCGATTTTTACTAGCCACAGGCCAGCGGGCCAGTGGCTATGTTGCACACGGATTACATCTACCAGTATAGCAATGCTGTCCTTCAATATCTCCTCAGAAACCAATGATAATTGTTTATTGATTCTGAGTTTAAAAGATCTTTTTAGTCTATATTCTATAGTGAATTATCACAATCCTCACATAGCCTCTCTCTGACAATTATTGTATAAAACATACAATGCTAAGACTCTATAGGATATCCCATTGGCATATACAAACATCATCAGAGAGAACATGACTTTCACATCTATCACCAGAGAGAACATGCCTTTCACATCCATTATCAGAGAGAACATGACTTTCACATTGATAACCAGAGAGAACATGACTTTCACATCCTTCATCAGAGAGAACATGACTTTCACATCCATTATCAGAGAGAACATGACTTTCACATCCTTCATCAGAGAGAACATGACTTTCACATCCTTTATCAGAGAGAACATGACTTTCACATCTATCACCAGAGAGAACATGCCTTTCACATCCATTATCAGAGAGAACATGACTTTCACATTGATAACCAGAGAGAACATGACTTTCACATTGATAACCAGAGAGAACATGACTTTCACATCCTTCATCAGAGAGAACATGACTTTCACATCCATCACCAGAGAGAACATGACTTTCACATCCTTTATCAGAGAGAAAATGACTTTCACATCCTTCATCAGAGAGAACATGACTTTCACATCCTTTATCAGAGAGAACATGACTTTCACATTGATCACCAGAGAGAACATGCCTTTCACATCCATTATCAGAGAGAACATGACTTTCACATCCTTCATCAGAGAGAACATGACTTTCACATTGATCACCAGAGAGAACATGACTTTTACATCCATTATCAGAGAGAACATGACTTTCACATCTATCACCAGAGAGAACATGACTTTCACATCCATTATCAGAGAGAACATGACTTTCACATTGATCACCAGAGAGAACATGACTTTCACATCCTTCATCAGAGAGAACATGACTTTCACATCCTTTATCAGAGAGAACATGACTTTCACATCCTTTATCAGAGAGAACATGACTTTCACATCTATCACTAGAGAGAACATGATTTAACATTCATTATCAGAGAGAACATGACTTTCACATTGATCAGAGAGAACATGACTTTCACATCGATCACCAGAGAGAACATGACTTTCACATCCATTATCAGAGAGAACATGACTTTCACATCCTTCGTCAGAGAGAACATGACTTTCACATTGATCACCAGAGAGAACATGACTTTCACATCAATTATCAGAGAACATGCCTTTCACATCCATTATCAGAGAGAACATGACTTTCACATTGATCACCAGTGGGTCTTGTCAGGTTGCAGTATAGCACTTAGACTAACAACTAGTCTCTGAAATGAAGATATGTTACAGGAAAAAGCTCATAGTGAAAAAAATAAAAAATAATGAAAAGGAGCCCTGAGACTTTCTTTATTTTCAGACCTGGGGAAATCTAGACTTGCCACATTTTCTAGACTTGCGTGAGATTTCTTGGATATATTTGCTTCAGGGTCTGTAAGACAGACTATATAGCACTCTGAACAAGATGTTAAGGAAACCTAGCTCATTGTCCTAGCTCTATACAGAAACCATGCCTAATTATCATTACTGTTTTGAAAGTTTTATACTTAAATGAACTTACATATTGGCGATTTGCTAATTTAGATGGCTTCATTGGGTACAAATATCGAACGTGATGCCAGTTGTAGAACTACCTACAGCTAACGTGAAACCCATACATCTCTGTTGTAGCTTTCATGACCATGAGCGAACACATTCAGAATACATCGTCAGGATAAACAGGTGTCGGAGGTCAATCAACAAATACACTGGGAACACATTATTAGGGCTAATGCCTTTCTGGAGAGACAACCAATAGATTCTGAAAACACTATCAGGGTAGACACCTTTCTGGTCAGTCAACAAATACACTGGGAACACATTATTAGGGCTAATGCCTTTCTGGAGAGACAACCAATAGATTCTGAAAACACTATCAGGGTAGACACCTTTCTGGTCAGTCAACAAATACACTGGAACACATTATTAGGGCTAATGCCTTTCTGGAGAGACAACCAATAGATTCTGAAGACACTATCATGGTAGACACCTTTCTGGGACATGGTTTTCTTGTAAACCTTTGTGACTAATGTCACCATGATCAACATATTAGAGTAACTGACGGTTAAGATATCCTCTGCAATTACTCTTGAACTAGCAACAAAATATCAGAAGTCTCTCTTGTTCTTCCCACACATTTGTTTTCAGACACTTCACATAAAGACAAATACGCCTCTAGATTAAAAATTTGAACACTGGTATACCACTCATCATTATAACATACTGAGTCAAGGGTGCAACTCGCAAATGAAAACATCAATCCCCATGAGGAATTCATACCACAATGTTTCACTTTCTGGGGATTAGTTTACACAGAAACGCAAAAACAATGAACTATTGCCCATTAGGCCTTTGAAGAAGACCCCCACACACCCTGACTTAGATCAGATGAGGAAACAGTGCTGTCCATTTCCTTCCTCCATTACTTCTGGTAGATGAAACATATATTGTATATACTTTTTAGTCCTACCGATGCTTCATGATTTATTACTCAAATTATATGTCCATTTTTCCTAAATTATTTATACAAAAAATATAATGTACTTTATATGTGGCCTTATGTCAAAAAATTAAAACAACTTTTAACCAAGAAATTCTTCAAGACAAATCTTATGGATAACAACTTCTTGATTTATGTATTATATTTTATTTTTCAGATTTGTCTTGTATAACTTTTCTCAATTCATGGTAAACCTGCACTGATATCAAACTAAATGAAATCTCTTCAAATGCGACCAAGTTTAATTTCACTCGCTATTTCATCAGCTCATTTGGAGTAATATTATATGATTGTTCCAAGGAGTGCTGGCATCCCTGCAGCAAGGGGATTATAACTAGCCTGGTCCTTCAGAGGCTGATACAGACATAAATAGACAGGACAGTGTTTGAATGACAGATATCATTGTGCTGCTGGCACCTGATGGAGGTGGGGATCTTTTTATAGCCCATGTTAATAAGTCGCTGATTGATAAGGAATGTCTCAGCTCCTCAATGGGAAACTGATAGTAGCTTGTGTTGCAATACATGCTGGAATGTGTGTCACTAAGAACAATTTCACATGTACTACATTTTATTAATGAGCCTTGACAAAAATACATATGATCATTTCCTCAAGACAAGAAATATTATTATACATGACACTTTCCTTTACGAAACAGGTATGTCCATAAATGAGAATATATGGCTTATCCTGGTGTCGCTGGAGTTTTTAAAACATTTATTTTCACATTCCACATTATAATAACACAGAATAAATGTATTTCAAGAACTATTAATTGCAGTTTTATCTTCAATTGATCAACTTGATTGACTACAGTCACATACACATACACATGTTTTGTCTAGTTAGGCACATCAGCAATATCACACAACAGTGAGGGAGTTAGAGGTATACTGGCAACATTTCAGCAATATCACACAACAGTGAGGGAGTTAGAGGTATACTGGCAACATTTCAGCAATATCACACAACAGTGAGGGAGTTAGAGGTATACTGGCAACATTTCAGCAATATCACACAACAGTGAGGGAGTTAGAGGTATACTGGCAACATTTCAGCAATATCACACAACAGTGAGGGAGTTAGAGGTATACTGGCAACATTTCAGCAATATCACACAACAGTGAGGGAGTTAGAGGTATACTGGCAACATTGTGTGTGTGTGTGTGTGTGTGGGGGGGAACAGTAGGATACTTTTATGCGAGTAGCTAGGTTATCTCAGGTTACTGGTGTTGGTATTTCAAGTCAGTAGCTAGGTTATCTCAGGTTACTGGTAGTGGTATTTCATGTCAGTAGCTGGGTTATCTCAGGTTACTGGTGGTGGTATTTCATGTCAGTAGCTGGGTTATCTCAGGTTACTGGTGGTGGTATTTCAGGTCAGTAGCTGGGTTATCTCAGGTTACTGGTGGTGGTATTTCAGGTCTGTAGCTGGGTTATCTCAGGTTACTGGTGGTGGTATTTCAGGTCTGTAGCTGGGTTATCCCAGGTTACTGGTGGTGGTATTTCAGGTCAGTAGCTGGGTTATCTCAGGTTAGTGGTGGTGGTATTTCAGGTCTGTAGCTGTGTTATCTCAGGTTACTGGTGTTGGTATTTCATGTCAGTAGCTGGGTTATCTCAGGTTACTGGTGGTGGTATTTCAGGTCAGTAGCTGGGTTATCTCAGGTTAGTGGTGGTGGTATTTCAGGTCAGTAGCTAGGTTATCTCAGGTTACTGGTGGTGGTATTTCAGGTCTGTAGCTGGGTTATCTCAGGTTACTGGTGGTGGTATTTCAGGTCAGTAGCTGGGTTATCTCAGGTTACTGGTGGTGGTATTTCAGGTCAGTAGCTGGGTTATCTCAGGTTACTGGTGGTGGTATTTCATGTCAGTAGCTGGGTTATCTCAGGTTACTGGTGGTGGTATTTCATGTCAGTAGCTGGGTTATCTCAGGTTACTGGTGGTGGTATTTCATGTCAGTAGCTGGGTTATCTCAGGTTACTGGTGGTGGTATTTCATGTCAGTAGCTGGGTTATCTCCAGGTTACTGGTGGTGGTATTTCATGTCAGTAGCTGGGTTATCTCAGGTTACTGGTGGTGGTATTTCATGTCAGTAGCTGGGTTATCTCAGGTTACTGGTGGTGGTATTTCAGGTCAGTAGCTGGGTTATCTCAGGTTACTGGTGGTGGTATTTCATGTCAGTAGCTGGGTTATCTCAGGTTACTGGTGGTGGTATTTCATGTCAGTAGCTGGGTTATCTCAGGTTACTGGTGGTGGTATTTCAGGTCAGTAGCTGGGTTATCTCAGGTTACTGGTGGTGGTATTTCAGGTCAGTAGCTGGGTTATCTCAGGTTACTGGTGGTGGTATTTCATGTCAGTAGCTGGGCTATTATCTCAGGTTACTGGTGGTGGTATTTCAGGTGGTGGTGGTAGCTCAGGTTATCTCAGGTTACTGGTGGTGGTATTTGGTCAGTAGCTGGGTTATCCCAGGTTACTGGTGGTGGTATTTCAGGTCTGTAGCTGGGTTATCTCAGGTTACTGGTGGTGGTATTTCATGTCAGTAGCTGGGTTATCTCAGGTTACTGGTGGTGGTATTTCAGGTCAGTAGCTGGGTTATCTCAGGTTACTGGTGGTGGTATTTCATGTCAGTAGCTGGGTTATCTCAGGTTACTGGTGGTGGTATTTCAGGTCAGTAGCTGGGTTATCTCAGGTTACTGGTGGTGGTATTTCAGGTCAGTAGCTGGGTTATCTCAGGTTACTGGTGGTGGTATTTCAGGTCTGTAGCTGGGTTATCTCAGGTTACTGGTGGTGGTATTTCAGGTCAGTAGCTGGGTTATCTCAGGTTACTGGTGGTGGTATTTCAGGTCTGTAGCTGGGTTATCTCAGGTTACTGGTGGTGGTATTTCAGGTCAGTAGCTGGGTTATCTCAGGTTACTGGTGGTGGTATTTCAGGTCAGTAGCTGGGTTATCTCAGGTTACTGGTGGTGGTATTTCAGGTCAGTAGCTGGGTTATCTCAGGTTACTGGTGGTGGTATTTCAGGTGTCAGTAGCTGGGTTATCTCAGGTTACTGGTGGTGGTATTTCAGGTCAGTAGCTGGGTTATCTCAGGTTACTGGTGGTGGTATTTCATGTCAGTAGCTGTGTTATCTCAGGTTACTGGTGTTGGTATTTCATGTCAGTAGCTGGGTTATCTCAGGCTACTGGTGGTGGTATTTCATGTCAGTAGCTAGGTTATCTCAGGCTACTGGTGGTGGTATTTCAAGTCAGTAGCTGGGTTATCTCAGGTTACTGGTGGTAGTATTTCAAGTCAGTAGCTAAGTTATCTCAGGTTACTGGTGGTGGTATTTCATGTCAGTAACTAGGTTATCTCAGGTTACTGGTGGCGGTATTTCAAGTCAGTAGGTAAGTTATCTCAGGTTACTGGTGGTGGTATTTCAAGTCAGTAGCTAGGTTATCTCAGGTTACTGGTGGCGGTATTTCAAGTCAGTAGCTGGGTTATCTCAGGTTACTGGTTGTGGTATTTCAAGTCAGTAGCTAGGTTATCTCAGGTTACTGGTGGTGGTTTTTCAGATCCAAAGCGGAGATGGTGGACACAGAAAAGATCTACACTGACAAATGGTATTGATCTCTCAATGATAATGAGATGTTCAGGGATTCCACAGTAGACGTGGATGTAAATATTCCTGAATAAGAAGGGTAATATCTAGTCCAAATATCAGTATGGTAAGAAATATAGCTGAGAAATTTGAAAACTTTAAAAACATCACATCCATCAATTCAGTCACACATAGAAGATACATCTATACACATATATCACAGTCTCAGCAAAAATACACATGATTAAAATACACATGATAAATGGAGATGAAAGCATTTCCTATTTAGATGAGAGTATTTTCTGTGTTGATGAAAATATTATCTATGTAACTTCTTTGACGGACATTTAGATGTTGGATCAATAAGGAAGGATGACAATATTATATGGATGAACAACTTCTTTATTACAGTGAGAGCGACACTACGGTGTAGGTTCTAACATCGTTATCAACCAGCCTTCACTGGCTTGCTAATGGTGCTAGAACCTGTACCAAAACGCCACACTCACTGTAATAAAGTGCTTGTCCATCCATATATTTTCATCCTTCATTATCTATGTAGATGTTGAAACTATGTTAGAATGTGGCACTAATACACTTCCAAACTATCAAGATACAGATTGTCAGGTTGGTGTAGATATCGTGTGGGTTCTTGTGAGCTCCAACTTTAGTTATTCGTAAACTGATCAGTGAGGCGTTACATACCGGTCCTGATACACAAACACCACACATCAACTACAGGCAGTTCTGGATGGATGGACTCATCACACGTGCCAGTTATATATACAGCCACAGAATTATCAGTAGATCACAACAACATGAAACATACATGCTAAACATTACACTATACAGTCATGCCTATACTCTGGGCCCTGTGAAATGTGCAACACTCTGATGACACCTTCACACATGTACATGAAATCTAAATGTCATACTTTAAACACTTACGTAGACATCAGCATCGCTGATACATATCACAAGAACAAGGAAGTAGATTGTGGACTCTATTAAAGAGAACAATCTAGGTTTTGGTACTTCTAGACTTCATGAACTTCACGTCAATGGTAGACACAAGGTTTTCATAAGTTTTTAAAAATCTTATAATTTTTTACAAAAATGAATCGGCTATATGGTTAAATAGCTGCTTTCCTGTGAACCACTAAGGATAATAGATTCAGTTCTAGGAATTCACCTGCTGTCCAGAATATAAATGTATTGTTGGCAATCTCTGGTAAGACTTCTTGGATCTTCTAGTACTTTATTTATAGAAATGGTGTCAAGATATGATACATGTACATCACAAACTGTCAAGTGATTTTCTGAAGGTTTTAGAATGCTAAGAAAACTCAGGAAGACAGTTGCCATGGGAGATTTTTATGACTAGTTATGTTTTAGGCTTTCAATATAGACAGGTGGGTTAGAATAATATTGCTATGTCTGACAGGCTTGAAATATTTGATTGGCCTCAAGTCCATGTGCAGTGAGCTGGTTAAACTCTGATCTCTGAACCTCCCCACCTACAAGACACAACAGCTGTCAAGCAAATCAGCATGTTCACTTTTGAGATGACCCCTTGACTTTTGCGCAGCAACACGATAGAATAACTGCCAATAGTTATTAGAAATGTTTTCTTGCATTTCAGATCTCATGAGAATGAATGAATGAAGGAATGAATGAATAAATGAATGAATAAATGAACGAAAAAATGAATGAATACTCATAAGTGATGTGGGTGTGTCAGTGGGCGTGTCTGTTTGCACTGGTGTAGGTGTCCTGGAGGATATGCTGCTGTATAATTAAGGAGTGCCACGGTCATGTTAACTTGACACAGATCTACACTACAATACCATTGTCAAGCCAAACTTAAAATATACAGTTACTGAGTGGAAATTTTGTTACACAAATGAAATATTATGTTTTTTATCTTGAGCATTATTTGCTACTAACATTGTTCTAAGATTCCTAATAAACTATTTTGTCAATGTTAGTGTTGATGTTTTTCAACATAATCACTACGTAATTTGTACTTTAATGAAAAACACTGTATTTTTTCATAATTATTCACGGTTAGTTATAAATTGTACTTGACAAAAATAACCTCTGCTTGAAAACAGTTCCATTAAAGAGAACTAAGGTTTACTAGACAAATACCAGCCAGGACACCAATCACACACAAGACATACAGTACGGCAGCAGCACGAGTAGAACAGTAACATTCTGATATCAGTCACAATAGCACCAGAGCAATAATCTCACTAATCAGCTGTAATCAGCTGTCATCCCCCTCCTGTTCACAGAGGAGGTCATGTGGGCAGGCTATTGGCACCATGAACCTGGCTGATAGACCAGTGAAGTGAGCCAGCCAAATTGACAAGCATGTTTATTGGGTCCCTGTAAACTCCACACACCTCCTCTGACCCAGTTAGGAGCAGAGACGGCAGAGCCAGATGAACGCCCACACTGCTACACTTGATTCACAAGCCTCTGACAGAGACATTGTGGATGTGGCCAAATGAACAACAAATTAGGAAGATGACCCTGACCTTTCTCCACCCACCATTTCCCCCACCTTCTCTTCTCTGTCCAGTTTCCATGGTAACTAGAAAGCTAATGGCTGAATTTTCATCCCACCCACAGGTGGGTTCATCTAATAAAACATAAAGAAAAGATGGTACAGGCATGAATCAAGACTGAGCTATCGACTAGCGATTACAACTGTGTCGACCTATCTATCCCTCGTAGTATTTGTGTGTGGGTAGCGCACTTCACATTCCAATCTTACTATACAATAATTGAAGGCTTGGCACCTTAATCATCTAGCCCTTTTCTCCCATATGGGTAGGAGCTAAAGCTGTTTCAGCTCCACGAGAGAAAAATCTCTCTTTTTCAAATTTCAAAAGTTATTTATTGGTGAATTCTTAAACTTGATTTATGTTGGGCTTTGAGAAATTTTTTAATATGGATTATACCCAAATGAACATTGACACTGACAATGTTGTCACGACCGACAAGGAATCACCCAACGGAGGGGCTGGTAAGTGTTTTACTCAACATCAGACTGAAATTTGAAAATTTGTCTTAATTATTTAAAAGTTAATGAAAATGATATAATATTATTCAAATACATAAAATATTACCGAAGGTCCTAATATTACTAATTCCTTAAGTCATTTGGCAATCTCATCACATATTATATATTATTTAAACTCTTTAAATTTTTACAGTTTCAGTCTGAATGTATCATATTTCTATTAATAATCTATGTGTGATTTCATACATGTCTTCAGTTACAGCTTGAACTGTTTCATTATTCTTAAAATAGAGATAATATTTTATTTAAAAAGAATGACTGCTTGACAGGTACAGCAGATTTAGTACACCCCTGTGTATCTGTGTGTGTTCTTTGCCAAATGTATACCATGTATGTTTGTGTAGCATCTGTCTAGCTATATACAGTGTAGTATAGATGATACTTCACTTGTGTATGGATCTACAGCTGTGTAGAAACAGGAAGTAAAGCACCGGCTGAATCTCTGTTGGTGTGGCGTTCATTTCACACAGTGGGATAATGTACACATTTCACATAACAGTTTAGATTCTTCATTTTTATCACATTTATCATGTAACAGACTTCATTCCCTGCTACAGATGTATATGCCCAGGAATTATCTTTATTAATAATTAACAACTTTCACTTTCAGCTCATGTTTTTCTATAGATTTTGACAGATATATTTCTTGGGGGTTTTGGTACATGAAAAACATTTTCATGAAAGCTTTTATAATAGAATTTTTATGTGAAATAATATCTCAGTTAAATAACATAATAACCAATGGTTTATTAACAATTCATACATTTATTGCTTTACATACACTTCATATAAATAGTATACCACATTTCTAAAGAAATCTTTTAGCACAAGTACTGTTATTCAATGGTGTATGTTTACATTATGTATATGTTGTTTCACACATAACATTATTATTATTCTTTCATTAAAAATCATCAGACATCCATTATCTAAGATATAATAACATATTATACTTGTTTGGCATACCAATAAGACCATAATATAGCTTGCTTCTATATACAATATTATATCATTCTTGATTTCTTTGCCATCATACAGTGCTCACTCTTTTACATACCATCATATATTGTGATCTAACATGTCATGTGGTGATCTAACTGATCAAACGTGCCATCATATAGTGATATATCATGCAATTATATAGTGCTGTTTTATTTACAATCATCACATGCTCTTTTACTCTATCATTGAGTTCTTACAGTGGTCTTTGTTTACATACATATATACATATACAATGTCTCTTATTGTTGTTTATACATAAGTATTCGTGCTGAATATACAATTTGATATTATAGATCTGGTATTATGATTTCATCACCATCATCACCAACATTATAAATTCTTTGATATTTTTCATGAAAACATCACCGTGTCAGCAATTTCTTACAATTGTCTGTTATAGATTAGACATGTTGTATGCTACTCGCCACATTTACAAAATGTCATATCATTCAGGTTTTACTGATGACCTACCATACAGGATCAACATTATTCTACAGACCATTTTAATAACGTTACAAGTGCTCAGAAACATCCTTCACCCATTTTTATTTCACGTACTGATATTTCTAGGTCATGTAATCTTCATATACACACTATGTTATAAAATTTTCTCCCATAATACTTTTTACCCATGGCGCTTCCGGGTAAGAGGATATGTTTGTAACAACCTGTAGGTCCCTCCCTAAACTTGACTCACTGATTGCATCAAGTGATGTTCATGATAATAGTCATTCTGATCCAAACTTGATCATTTACAGAGTGCCATCATGTGGCGGGAATATTGCTGAGAGTAGTGTTAAACAGCAGGTAAACACTGCGGAGTGTAGTGTTAACATATAACACTCTGATAGAAACAATATGTCACACTGTCAGTGCCCACACCTTAATATATACCATTAAAAGAAAGCAGGGGGTATTCCATTTTGCGAGCATACCACTAGCCAATGCCAATGCATATGAGAAAAAGTAATATATATCCATACAGATGAAACATTTCCAAAGGAATGGAATAAATTGTCACATTTTCCCTTAATTTCTCTTCATCTGTTTCCTCCTTGGCTTCATCATTTGCGGTTTATCAATCTTGTAAATCCAATATCCCTTACTGTTTTTGAATGGTATATTTATTGGCACACAGAGAGATGATGCTGTACTGCAAGTGCCACCTTATGATACAAAAACACTGATATAAATGGTCATTTCAACAAGACTGAAGCAAAGTTACTTTTCAAATAATTGAGGAGGGAGGCCACACCTCTTTCATGTATTATAATGACTACATTATGTTTCATAACAACAAACAAAATTGGCAGACATGGTTCCGATAAATCATGAATGTCTGGTAGTATTCAGTGTTGTTCATCAGTTACTGGAAGAAGGGAATCCTCATCATAAACACTTCTTAATGTATAGGTACTTAGTAACAAAAGATGGTATAAGGTTGAGTGTTTGTGACAGGCTGACTGGGATCAAAATGTCCTAATTAATATATGTCTGTAAACATAATGGCGTAGTAGCTAGTGGTGGTCCGATTAATTGAAATAATCAAAGACTGGTTGCAGTCACTAAACGATCAAGCAATTCATCATGTTTTCTCATAATCGAACACAAACAATTTTGGAACACTTGTTTGCATGAACAATATTTTTCACAAGGTTGGTTTTGTCTGTGTCATTAGGTTTACATTTCATAACCACTAGAAGTTTGTTGTTAAAGACTCTAGGAAATTTATGTTCCTGACATACTAGTCACCCTTTAAAGATGTGAAATTTGCAAATGCATTTTGTGCAGTTTGCAAAAAACCCAAGAACTACATGTTTTTTCTTCATATTTTTGTGCATTAACAAACATAACAGGAAAATTTGATAAATGACACAAACCAATTATTTTCGATGACGCTAACCAATTAGTTGTAATAAACCAATCATCATTTATACGAGATTTTAACCAACTCCCAACACTAGCGGTAACATTAGACACCATTACTTCTGATCAAGGAAATATAAGGTGGCAAAAGTCCTTGATACTGGAGGATAGGAATATGTGTGTTCACTTATCTGGCGATGACCTGTTACCCCTGTTTAGTTCTGGATCAGTCAGTAATTATATCATTATTTCTGTAATATACATTTATTATTATTATCTATTTATATAGCGTTCCATATTTATACAGAGTTCCAGCTGGGCTGCTCTCAGGTGCCAGGTTTTTCACATGACATGATATTATAAGGTTTCAGCACTGATGTTTCTGACTAGATACAAAATGTATTGTAAATAGAGATTATTAACCGAGTGTGTTTCCGTATCATTAATATCATATATTAGGAATAGAAATTGTATTATGCGAGCCTTTGTCGAGCATAATACATAATTTTTTATTCCTAATATATGATATTAATGATACGGAAAGACACGAGGTAAATAATCTCTTTATCATATAATGTCATTCTTAAAATTACTCTAAAAAAAGAAGCAAATCGTACGTGAATTTATATGAAGAGAATCGAGCATTCGCGTAAGAATACTTAGCGGGACACTAAAGGTGAAGGTCGTTCATGACGGCGGCATATGGTTGTGACTAGTTGCTAATACAGTGCAAACAAAACTCATGCTTAAAATGAGATCTTTCTGTCTAAAAGGAACAACAAAACCGGGCAGGGTTTTCCTGGCAGTGTTTCTATTTTCATTGCGGGTAATCACCTCATCAATATCAGTTTCTGATACCTGACGGAATCGATTCGTCGTCTGCATTGTGATCGACAGATCGAAATCCTTGGTTGGTACCTTTCTTAGACGATTGCCTTTCAGTCGTGCCTCATAGTCCATACCTTCAATGTGAACGAAGTACTCCGTTTCATGTTTTCCAAAGTCAATTACTGCAGTAACGACTCCAGAACCTCAGAATGGGGGCAGCCATGTTTGTTAACAAACAATGTAACCTCGTGATGTCATCAATGAAATGTTAACGTTTTAGGATTCGCATGGCATGTATGGAGTTTTGTGAAAGTAGTTTGTGGATTGACGTAATTTGCATAGTTATCAGATGTGGATACCAAGTTTATCAGATTGCTTTATTGCACCAATAACAACCTCCATTAGATGATAAATATGAAATACTACTAGCATAGGACAACAATATTTCACAGCAAGGAGTTGAATCATTTGTAAAGGATTGTACAGTCATTTGTTTTGAAAATACTTTCCTGTGATGATTCGTTTAAGATACTGGAGTAGGCATATACTAGCCCCAGAAATATTGTACAACATGACACTTGGAAGTGAGACAAAAGTTTCAGCACTTTCAAGTTTGAGAAGGACAGCTCACTGATGAGCATTTATGTTGATGCTGTCTCCCTACAACTGACAACACTCAGGTCCATTAAACAAGACCCAATCTGATTTCCCTATAAACCTGCTGTCTGTAAACCAGTTTTCAATAAATGCAATTGAAATTTGATACTTTGGTATTATGTTGTGGGACCCATAATCCAGATGCCCTGTGTTCTCACAATTTTGTAAATACTGACAATAGTTTGACTTTATTTGGTAACTACGCAGTGCTCATGATTTCAGCCACAGCTTCTACAGGCCACTATTCATGCCTCTGTGGATCAGTGCTCATGCTTTCGCAAATGGTTCTACACACCACTTGTACTTGTGTGGATCAGTGCTCATGCTTTCAGCCAATGGTTCTACACACCACTTGTACTTGTGTGGATCAGTGCTCATGATTTCAGCCACTGGTTCTACACACCGCCACTTGTATGGATCAGTGCTCATGCTTTCAGCCACTGGTTCTACACACCACCTCTACTTGTGTGGATCAGTGCTCATGCTTTCAGCCACTGGTTCTACACACCACTTGTACTTGTGTGGATCAGTGCTCATGCTTTCAGCCAATGGTTCTACACACCACTTGTACTTGTGTGGATCAGTGCTCATGCTTTCAGCCACTGGTTCTACACACCACTTGTACATGTGTGGATCAGTGCTCATGCTTTCAGCCACTGGTTCTACACACCACTTGTACTTGTGTGGATCAGTGCTCATGCTTTCAGCCAATGGTTCTACACACCACTTGTACATGTGTGGATCAGTGCTCATGCTTTCAGCCACTGGTTCTACACACCGCCACTTGTACATGTGTGGATCAGTGCTCATGCTTTCAGCCACTGGTTCTACACACCACTTGTACATGTGTGGATCAGTGCTCATGCTTTCAGCCACTGGTTCTACACACCACTTGTACTTGTGTGGATCAGTGCTCATGCTTTCAGCCACTGGTTCTACACACCACTTGTACTTGTGTGGATCAGTGCTCATGCTTTCAGCCACTGGTTCTACACACCACTTGTACTTGTGTGGATCAGTGCTCATGCTTTCAGCCACTGGTTCTACACACCACTTGTACTTGTATGGATCAGTGCTCATGCTTTCAGCCACTGGTTCTACACACCGCCACTTGTATGGATCAGTGCTCATGCTTTCAGCCACTGGTTCTAGACACCGCCACTTGTATGGATCAGTGCTCATGCTTTCAGCCACTGGTTCTACACACCACTTGTACTTGTGTGGATTGGATCAGTGCTCATGCTTTCTCATGCTTTCAGCCACTGGTTGCTACACACCACTCTACACACACTTGTACTTGTGTGGATCAGTGCTCATGCTTTCAGCCACTGGTGGATCCCAGTCTACACAGCCACTGGTTCTACACACCGCCACTTTTGTGGATCAGTGCTCATGCTTTCAGCCAATGGTTCTACACGCCATCACTTGTATGGATCAGTGCTCATGCTTTCAGCCACTGGTTCTACACATCGCCACTTGTACTTGTGTGGATCAGTGCTCATGCTTTCAGCCACTGGTTCTACACACCACTTGTACTTGTGTGGATCAGTGCTCATGCTTTCAGCCACTGGTTCTACACACCACCACTTGTACTTGTGTGGATCAGTGCTCATGCTTTCAGCCTCTGGTTCTACACACCACTTGTACTTGTGTGGATCAGTGCTCATGCTTTCAGCCACTGGTTCTACACACCACTTGTACTTGTGTGGATCAGTGCTCATGCTTTCAGTCATTCACGTTATTTCTTCACCACAGTTGTCACACATGGCAAGAAGTATTACCTGCCCAGCTCACCAAACTGCCACTCAACATGACAGGCATAATAGCAAGGACAGACTGACACAGGATAATAAACTCAAATGTTTGTCAGATCAAGATCAGATTACACAAACGTGCATGATGGGCCAGGATGTCTCCCACCATCCCACCACCCACTGCAAGGAGGGCCGATATCGGAATGTGGTGGGCTGGCTGTCACAGTTAGCCGTCCCACTCCGACCTGCTGCCTGTGGGAGTAAGACACATCTGCTGGCCTGCAGATCTAGCTGTATGTCAATATCCTTCCACCATCATATACTACTGATAACATTGAAACAATCCCATTAAATCATGAATTATTACAATCTGTCATTCTTTTCAATAATTCGTGAGGTAATGTTTTTTAAAAGTATGAGATGCCACGTAGAAATAATGTTGCATCTTTGGTTTTTTGATAGAAAATGAAATGTCTTGTCTTGACAGTGGGATTTCATATTACACTCAAAACTATAATCCCTCTAAGAATGACAGTTTACAGAATATATTGACATTTGATCAATGTACAACAATTCCTGTAGTATTTCAGTCCAAACCAGCTGTATTTGACCTGCTGGTAGACATATTGCCCTCATTTGTACAGTCTGTGGTAGTGGGAGGGAGCCATGCATGTACTGTCATTCTGATTACATAACATGCCCACACTGGAGTACATCTGTCACTTCCCGGTATATACCACATTGACTCGTCAGTATCATGTCAATTTCACCCTTGTCAGGAAATCTCAAGAATCAAGTTTCCAACATAAATAAAATCATGAAAAATTTATCCACCATTTGTGTTGTAACAGCTTAACCCTAACCCTCTATCCTTTCCACCCACAATACACATGTAACAGTCTTTTGTATTGTATTTCATATTTGGTAGTGATGAATAGAGTCATATTTTATCTGTGGTAATGTCTTTGGGGATATACAGACCCGTGGAAACGTATTCGGACACTTGACGTGATTTCCATAGACTCACATGTTATTTCAGTGAAGCATAAATAATTTTCATGAAGTGAGTTCAGGATGGATCTTTGTAAAATTTGACAAGCAAATTTGAAATCATCTCTGCTCTGGGCACACAAATTCAGTTCAATTTTCCGACCACTATTTAGTGAGTGAGTGAGTATGGTTTTATGCCGCTTTTAGCAATATTCCAGCAATATCATGGCGGGGGGACACCAGAAATGGGCTTCACACATTGTGCCCATGTGGGGATTCGAACCGGGTCTTCGGCGTTACAAGCGGACGCTTTAACCACAGGCTACCCCACCGCCCCCCGACCACTATTTAACTATTGACATAACATTTATCAACTTGTGTATGGTTCCACAATGCACAATCCCCATAGGCCGCCATGTTAGAGGAGTTCACGGCACTGTACTCATGTTGATTAAATTGTTGCCATTCGATAAATAAGCAACAGAAAATTAAACAGAAATTATGTGATTGAAGGTAAAATGATTCCTCACAAATGTGCAAAATTTGACTTGGATCCTACGAAAATTAAATTCATGAAAAGTATTTATGCCACACTAAATTAACATGTAAGTATATGGAAATTACATCAAGTGTCCGAATACTTTTTGCATGACTCTGTAGCTGTTGGTATACATACATTTCTACACAGGAATAGTTTGTATTTTAAAAATTAATCTTGAATTCAGTCTTGAAAGAAACTGTTCACCTTCCTCAAGTACTGTATTTAAAGATGGAATGTGATGGAAACATTGTTGTACAACATTATGTTCCAGCTGTTTGGAGGTGTGGCTCATAATTATATACATATATTACTCAACAGTACATGAAGGTATGCATTACTAAATGTACATAACAAAGGTAACTAATATAATGTTTAACAATATCAATGTTAAGGTGCAAATTGATAATAGCATTAGCATTTATATATATTTCTCTGATGCTGTAACACCACACAAAGAGGTCATCCCATCAGGTCATTTCTGCTGATGACTTGTGACTGCTTATGACTACTGATGGATTGTGACTGTGTATGACTACTGATGGATTGTGCCTGTGTATGACTACTGATGGATTGTGCCTGTGTATGACTACTGATGGATTGTGACTGTGTATGACTACTGATGGATTGTGACTGTGTATGACCTGAAGGATTGTGACTGTGTATGACTGACTGTGTATGACTACTGATGGATTGTGACTGTGTATGTGACTGTGTATGACTACTGATGGATTGTGACTGTGTATGACTACTGATGGATTGTGACTGTGTATGACTACTGATGGATTGTGTTTTATGACCACACTCATGACTGTTCATGCTGATATGATGGCGATGGATTGTGACTGTGTATGATGACTACTGACTGATGGATTTTGACTGTCATGGCTGTGACTACTATGACTACTCTGATGGATTGTGACTGTGTAATAATGTGGATGATTGTGTATGACTACTGATGACCTTGACTGTTTGAGTGAAGTGTATGACTACTGAGATTGACTGTGTATGACTCAGCAATACTGATGTATGATTGTGACTGTGTATGACTACTGATGGATTGTGACTGTGTATGACTACTGATGGATTGTGGCTGTGTATGACTACTGATGCTGATGGATTGTGACTGTGTATGACTGCTGATGGATTGTGAATGTGTATGACTACTGATGGATTGTGACTGTGTATGACTACTGATGGATTGTGATTGTGACTGTGTATGACTACTGATGGATTGTGACTGTGTATGACTACTGATGGATTGTGACTGTGTATGACTACTGATGGATTGTGACTGTGTATGACTACTCATGGATTGTGACTGTGTATGACTACTGATGGATTGTGACTGTGTATGACTACTGATGGATTGTGACTGTGTATGACTACTGATGAATTGTGGCTGTGTATGACTACTGATGGATTGTGACTGTGTATGACTACTGATGGATTGTGACTGTGTATGACTACTGATGGATTGTGACTGTGTATGACTACTGATGGATTGTGACTGTGTATGACTACTGATGGATTGTGACTGTGTATGACTACTGATGGATTGTGACTGTGTATGACTACTGATGGATGACTACTGATGGATTGTGACTGTGGACTGTGTATGACTACTGATGGATTGTGACTGTGTATGACTACTGATGAATTGTGGCTGTGTATGACTACTGATGGATTGTGACTGTGTATGACTACTGATGGATTGTGACTGTGTATGACTACTGATGGATTGTGACTGTGTATGACCTTTGAAGAATTGTGACTGTGTATGACTACTGATGGATTGTGACTGTGTACGACTGTATGACGAAACAGCAACACAGTGACGACTGGGAAAACTTTCAGTTGTTGACTCCCTACTATTGTTAGTTTTAACAAATGGAAAGGCTGATGATCATCACCTCCAGTTACACACAACATGTTCTTTATCATTCTATGTAATCCACTATAAGTCTTGTCATTGTAGTTAAAATATGTTATATAACCTATATGTACACAAGGATTGAGGAAATTGAAACACCAAAATGGTCTTCTTCCTATGTACTGTTTTATGCCCAGGAGGTACGACATATGTACCGATATATACATGCAAACATACAGAAATAATCAATATACCTTTTGGAACTAAACTCATTCCTACCTACCTACACAGAAGTATCATGTTTATGTTTGAAAAGAAGCCTCTGCCTCCCTCCTTCCCTACCCAGAAGTAATTTGTTTATGTTTGACAAGATGCCTCTATGTCCATACACCCTACCCAGAAGTATCATATTTATGTTTGACAAGATGCCTCTATGTCCCTACACCCTACCCAGAAGTATCATGTTTATGTTTGACAAGAAGCCTCTTTGTCCCTACACCCTACCCAGAAGTATCATGTTTATGTTTGACAAGATGCCTCTATGTCCCTACACCCTACCCAGAAGCACAATGTTTATGTTTGACAAGAAGCCTCTATGTTCCTACACCCTACCCAGAAGTATCATGTTTATGTTTGACAAGATGTCTCTATGTTCCTACACCCTACCCAGAAGTATCATATTTATGTTTGACAAGATGCCTCTATGTCCCTACATCCTACCCAGAAGTATCATATTTATGTTTGACAAGATGCCTCTATGTCCCTACACCCTACCCAGAAGTATCATATTTATGTTTGACAAGATGCCTCTATGTCCCTACACCCTACCCAGAAGTATCATATTTTTTATGTTTGACAAGATGCCTCTATGTGACCCTCCTACACCCTACCCAGAAGTATCATGTTTATGTTTGACAAGATGCCTCTATGTCCCTACACCCTACCCAGAAGTATCATATTTATGTTTGACAAGATGCCTCTATGTCCCTACACACCCTACCCAGAAGTATCATATTTATGTTTGACAAGATGCCTCTATGTCCCTACACCCTACCCAGAAGTATCATCACCCTACCCAGAAGTTTATGTTTGACAAGATGCCTCTATGTCCCTACACCCTACCCAGAAGTATCATATTTATGTTTGACAAGATGCCTCTATGTCCCTACACCCTACCCAGAAGTATCATGTTTATGTTTGACAAGATGCCTTTATGTCCCTACACCCTACCCAGAAGTATCATATTTATGTTTGACAAGATGCCTCTATGTCCATACACCCTACCCAGAAGTACCATGTTCATGTTTGACAAGATGCCTCTATGTTGACAAGATGCCTACACCCTACCCAGAAGTACATCATGTTTATGTTTGACAAGATGCCTCTTTGTTCCTACACCCTACCCAGAAGCATCATGTTTATGTTTGACAAGATGCCTCTATGTTCCTACACCCTACCCAGAAGCATCATGTTTATGTTTGACAAGATGCCTCTATGTCCCTACACCCTACCCAGAAGTATCATGTTTATGTTTGACAAGATGCCTCTATGTTCCTACACCCTACCCAGAAGTATCATATTTATGTTTGACAAGATGCCTCTATGTCCATACACCCTACCCAGAAGTATCATATTTATATGTTTGACAAGATGCCTCTATGTCCCTACACCCTACCCACAAGAAGTATCATGTTTATGTTTGACAAGATGCCTCTATGTCCCTACACCCTACCCAGAAGTATCATATTTATGTTTGACAAGATGCCTCTATGTCCATACACCCTACCCAGAAGTACCATGTTCATGTTTGACAAGATGCCTCTATGTTCCTACACCCTACCCAGAAGTACCATGTTTATGTTTGACAAGATGCCTCTTTGTCCCTACACCCTACCCAGAAGTATCATATTTATGTTTGACAAGATGCCTCTATGTTCCAACACCCTACCCAGAAGTACCATGTTTATGTTTGACAAGATGCCTCTATGTCCCTACACCCTACCCAGAAGTATCATCTTTATGTTTGACAAGATGCCTCTATGTCCCTACACCCTACCCAGAAGTATCATATTTATGTTTGACAAGATGCCTCTATGTCCCTACACCCTACCCAGAAGTATCATGTTTATGTTTGACAAGATGCCTCTATGTCCCTACACCCTACCCAGAAGTATCATATTTATGTTTGACAAGATGCCTCTATGTCCCTACACCCTACCCAGAAGTATCATATTTATGTTTGACAAGATGTCTCTATGTCCCTACACCCTACCCAGAAGTATCATATTTATGTTTGACAAGATGCCTCTATGTCCCTACACCCTACCCAGAAGTATCATATTTATGTTTGACAAGATGCCTCTATGTCCCTACACCCTACCCAGAAGTATCATATTTATGTTTGACAAGATGCCTCTATGTCCCTACACCCTACCCAGAAGTATCATGTTTATGTTTGACAAGATGCCTCTATGTCCCTACACCCTACCCAGAAGTACCATGTTCATGTTTGACAAGATGCCTCGATGTTCCTACACCCTACCCAGAAGTACCATGTTTATGTTTGACAAGATGCCTCTATGTCCCTACACCCTACCCAGAAGCATCATGTTTATGTTTGACAAGATGCCTCTATGTTCCTACACCCTACCCAGAAGCATCATGTTTATGTTTGACAAGATGCCTCTATGTCCCTACACCCTACCCAGAAGTATCATGTTTATGTTTGACAAGATGCCTCTATGTTCCTACACCCTACCCAGAAGTATCATATTTATGTTTGACAAGATGCCTCTATGTCCCTACACCCTACCCAGAAGTATCATGTTTATGTTTGACAAGATGCCTCTCCCTCTCTTCTTCATATATCATGTTTATGTTTGAGAAGATGCCTCTCCCTCTCTTCTTCAAGTATCATGTTTATGTTTGACAAAGTGCCTCTCCCTCTCTTTTTCAAGAATCATGTTTATGTTTGACAAAGTGCCTCTCCCTCTCTTCTTGAAGTATCATGTTTATGTTTGACAAAGTCCCTCTCCCTCTCTTCTTCAAGTATCATGTTTATGTTTGACAAAGTGCCTCTCCCTCTCTTCTTGAAGTATCATGTTTATGTTTGACAAAGTGCCTCTCCCTCTCTTCTTCAAGTATCATGTTTATGTTTGACACAGTGCCTCTCCCTCTCTTCTTCATATATCATGTTTATGTTTGACAAAGTGCCTCTCCCTCTCTTCTTGAAGTATCATGTTTATGTTTGACAAAGTCCCTCTCCCTCTCTTCTTGAAGTATCATGTTTATGTTTGAGAAGATGCCTCTCCCTCTCTTCTTCAAGTATCATGTTTATGTTTGACAAAGTGCCTCTCCCTCTCTTCTTCAAGTATCATGTTTATGTTTGACAAAGTGCCTCTCCCTCTCTTCTTCATATATCATGTTTATGTTTGACAAAGTGCCTCTCCCTCTCTCCTTCAAGTATCATGTTTATGTTTGACAAAGTGCCTCTCCCTCTCTTCTTCAAGTATTATGTTTATGTTTGAGAAGATGCCTCTCCCTCTCTTCTTCAAGTATTATGTTTATGTTTGACAAAGTGCCTCTCCCTCTCTTCTTCAAGTATCATGTTTATGTTTGACAAAGTGCCTCTCCCTCTCTTCTTCAAGTATCATGTTTATGTTTGACAAAGTGCCTCTCCCTCTCTTCTTGAAGTATCATGTTTATGTTTGACAAAGTGCCTCTCCCTCTTCTTGAAGTATCATGTTTATGTTTGAGAAGATGCCTCTCCCTCTCTTCTTGAAGTATCATGTTTATGTTTGAGAAGATGCCTCTCCCTCTCTTCTTCATATATCATGTTTATGTTTGACAAAGTGCCTCTCCCTCTCTTCTTCAAGTATCATGTTTATGTTTGACAAAGTGCCTCTCCCTCTCTTCTTCAAGTATTATGTTTATGTTTGAGAAGATGCCTCTCCCTCTCTTCTTCAAGTATCATGTTTATGTTTGACAAAGTGCCTCTCCCTCTCTTCTTCAAGTATCATGTTTATGTTTGACAAAGTGCCTCTCCCTCTCTTCTTCAAGTATCATGTTTATGTTTGACAAAGTGCCTCTCCCTCTCTTCTTCAAGTATCATGTTTATGTTTGACAAAGTGCCTCTCCCTCTTCTTGAAGTATCATGTTTATGTTTGAGAAGATGCCTCTCCCTCTCTTCTTCATATATCATGTTTATGTTTGAGAAGATGCCTCTCCCTCTCTTCTTCAAGTATCATGTTTATGTTTGAGAAGATGCCTCTCCCTCTCTTCTTCAAGTATCATGTTTATGTTTGACAAAGTGCCTCTCCCTCTCTTCTTGAGGTATCATGTTTATGTTTGACAAGATGCCTCTCCCTCTCTTCTTCATATATCATGTTTATGTTTGAGAAGATGCCTCTCCCTCTCTTCTTCATATATCATGTTTATGTTTGAGAAGATGCCTCTCCCTCTCTTCTTGAAATATCATGTTTATGTTTGAGAAGATGCCTCTCCCTCTCTTCTTCATATATCATGTTTATGTTTGACAAAGTGCCTCTCCCTCTTCTTCAAGTATCATGTTTATGTTTGACAAGATGCCTCTCCCTCTCTTCTTCAAGTATCATGTTTATGTTTGACAAAGTGCCTCTCCCTCTTCTTGAAGTATCATGTTTATGTTTGACAAAGTGCCTCTCCCTCTCTTCTTCAAGTATCATGTTTATGTTTGACAAAGTGCCTCTCCCTCTTCTTGAAGTATCATGTTTATGTTTGACAAAGTGCCTCTCCCTCTCTTCTTCAAGTATCATGTTTATGTTTGACAAAGTGCCTCTCCCTCTCTTCTTGAAGTATCATGTTTATGTTTGAGAAGATGCCTCCCCTCTCTCTTCATATATCATGTTTATGTTTGAGAAGATGCCTCCCTCTCTTGTTCAAGTATCATGTTTATGTTTGACAAGATGCCTCTCCCTCTCTTCTTGAAGTATCATGTTTATGTTTGACAAAGTGCCTCTCCCTCTCTTCTTCAAGTATCATGTTTATGTTTGACAAAGTGCCTCTCCCTCTTCTTGAAGTATCATGTTTATGTTTGAGAAGATGCCTCTCCCTCTCTTCTTCATATATCATGTTTATGTTTGAGAAGATGCCTCTCCCTCTCTTATTCAAGTATCATGTTTATGTTTGACAAGATGCCTCTCCCTCTCTTCTTGAAGTATCATGTTTATGTTTGACAAAGTGCCTCTCCCTCTCTTCTTCAAGTATCATGTTTATGTTTGAGAAGATGCCTCTCCCTCTCTTCTTCAAGTATCATGTTTATGTTTGAGAAGATGCCTCTCCCTCTCTTCTTCAAGTATCATGTTTATGTTTGAGAACATGCCTCTCCCTCTCCACTTCAAGTATCATGTTCGTGTTTGACAAAGTGCCTCTCTCCCTGCCTCTCTCTTCCCTCCCTTCCACCTACCTACGTACCAACATACCTACCAACCAACCTGCCTGCCTACCTACCAACCAACCAACCTACCTACCTACCAACCGACTAACCAAGATACCTACCAACCTGCCTACCTACCAACCTATTTAGTTCACTTATTCCCAGCAATTTGTTAAATGTCAGTAACATTAACATCATCTCATTCAGAAATCACATAAACATGTGCTGTAGAGGAGCTGTGTTGTAGTGGGTAAAGCACCTTGTGAATGAGTTGTGTAGTCATTGACTAGGCTATGTGAGCCAGCAGCAAGGATGACAGAGTTCGTGGGAGGAGAAGCTCCAGAACGCTGCCGCCCACACTTTATATAAGGTTACTGTAGTCAATGAAATCATGTTCTATCTCATGGTATGTGTGCTGCGACTCACTGTCAGGGCAACTGACAGGGCATGTATTTCATGAAAACAACCATGGTACAAACACTACCTCAGCTGTCGTACCACTTAAGAGCTCATACACTGAGGAAGATATGACATATTGATTGCCACTTCAATCTGTTTGTTTGATGCTAACACTTTTACTTCACTTGAGAAACAAACAACCTTATTTGACATAATCTTCATATAATTTTACCATTTAGAAAGACACCCCCCCACCCACAATAATTGTATGGCATACAAACATTAAAAATGAGATTTTTAAGGTACTTATTCTGTCATTAAGGTCATTTCAAAGATTGTTAGGTTGTCAAATGAAATTAATTTGATTAAGTTTTTCAGGTTCATTAATCATTTGACAATATGCTTTGTATATTTTGATTTCATTCAATACATGGTAGGACTGATTTCATGAATGAACACGCTGAATGATTCAATGCACAAAAAACTGAAATCTTTATGAGATAAAGAAAGCTGTCAAACGTCTTTCCGCGACAGCTTGTGTCCACCTCTTGGAATGGTTGGAAAAACATAATCAGTGTCAGAGAAAGTGCCATATAAAACCACTGATCCCTTGCCTAAAATATCCCAGCTTCATCAAAACATGCTGTGTGTCCATCGAATGCTGTCCATTCATCTTACAATCTACGTAAATAGGAGAGCTATTTCTGCCTGTATCTGATGTAACACACTCCAATTGACTGCTGGTGACCAGTGAGCATGCTCAGTAGTTCCCTGTCGCAGCAGTGATCAGAACATCAACCTACGTCACCACGGACTAGCTGTCCCGACAGCTTGGCTGTGTTTAGGGTATCGCGTAAGTGTCCGGGAACACTGAACAGTGTATGGACAAATTCTCTAAAGATTAAACCCTCACACTTTAACCTCGTAATGCTAATCATTTCAGCCTTTTATTTTAGTCATATGACAATCTTAGTGTTATGTCTTATGACTATGGTAAAATATATCTTCAAATTGGCTCTGATGACAATCAAATGGTTTTATGATAAACACCTACTTTAAAGTACACTGCCATCCATGAGTGAGTGAGTTGGGTTTTACGCCGTTTTTAGCAATATTCTACCCCACTACCCCAAGCCATCCATGAATACCAATAATATGTTATATTTCTTATTTGGAAAATGATGTTAATCACTGTTAACGATGACTTATTTGATTGGAAAATTATTTCAGCAGTGTGCCCTTCTAAATGGACTCAGGTATAATGGTTGCTGATGGGTAATGTTCATCATACAAATGAAATAAATATTGTCCTTTGTGTGATAACATGCCTGTGACATTATTGACGTCAGTTTTCAAGTACACAATAACTGTTCTACAAACAATAGGCACTGACATCTTGACAGACATGGAAATATTGATTCTCAATACTTCAATATTCCGCGACCTTCAGTTGACAAAGTTTACACTATGCTGTCAGGTCACTTCTGTAATGTAATCTATTATCACACAAACATTGAATAAATTATGAAACGGTGTGGCATATACAAGAACATTGATGAGTCCCTCCCCGTCCTCCTCCACAGGAATTCAGCATTAAAAGGTAACTGTGCCAAGTGTGTAGGTGTGAAGATGGTAACTGCCATGTTATTTTCACTGCCAAGACCACTACATGATGAGTCGTGACAAACACATACCAAAATACCAGCAGGAACTTGTCTATGTCTCCTCTGTGACATCCCTTCAGCATGGGCTGAATCACCTTAGGCAGATTTTAATCAGTCAGAGAAATCAATATTCAAGAAACGAGATATTTGGCACAGATAGTCTTTCTGTCTGGTGATCATACAATAGTGGTAGTTGCAGTTCATTCAACAATGTACAGATGCTACCAGCCCAGTGTCATCTGCCTGGGGGGAGAGCTACAGCTCACACTGACACTGAGGACCCAGATCTGTGGAGCTACAGCTCACGCTGACACTGAGGACACAGATCTGTGGAGCTACAGCTCACACTGACACTGAGGACCCAGATCTGTGGAGCTACAGCTCACACTGACACTGAGGACATAGATCTGTGGAGCTACAGCACACACTGACACTGAGGACATAGATCTGTGGAGCTACAGCTCACACTGACACTGAGGACCCAGATCTGTGGAGCTATAGCTCACACTGACACTGAGGACCCAGATCTGTGGAGCTACAGCTCACACTGACACTGAGGACCCAGATCTGTGGAGCTATAGCTCACACTGACACTGAGGACATAGATCTGTGGAGCTATAGCTCACACTGACACTGATGACACAGATCTGTGGAGCTACAGCTCACACTGACACTGAGGACACAGATCTGTGGAGCTACAGCTCACACTGACACTGAGGACACAGATCTGTGGAGCTACAGCTCACACTGACACTGAGGACATAGATCTGTGGAGCTACAGCTCACACTGACACTGAGGACATAGATCTGTGGGCGTTCAGATGCAACTCTTGCACTTAGTCAATTTTCCTGTAATGATTTGGACACATTTAGATTTTATACTAATAATACAAGTTGTTAATTATACTCCTTCTACATATACTCCTTCCCTTTAAACATTTCCTGATACAGGTCATTACCATGGATTCTAACCAGTAACGGCTAATGTTACTCTAAACTGGGTGCAGTGGCAGCTCTGAGTGCTCACCCCTTAGATGTGGCAGGATCTGGTTGGGTTTGAGGGTTGAGGTTCATGGTTATTTTACCTGGTGTGTCTTTCAAAGTTCTACACATCAACATTTGCCTCTGACACACCAACATATCACTAAAATACTGTTCTGTTATTATAAAACAGAGAACACCTGAGAACACTGTTAAGGGTTATATGAATCATCTCTTTATACAGACATTTCATGTGAAAACTGATGTACATGTTAAATCATGAAGTGAGGCCAAAAAATTAATCATTACATTTTCAGTCCTGTCCATGTGACCATTAAACATCCTGCATGTTGTATTATCTTACCTTCATGTAAAATACTTTAATTTTATTGGTCAATGACGGTTTAACAAGTTTCCGTGTCACCCTCCCAGGAGGGTGACAACTGGAAAAAATATTACCTGCTGCCACGGTAACCGCCAAGCTCTCCGCCGAGAAGCTGAAGCACTAACAATCGTATGATGTCATAATATGACGTACGCCGTGACCGGATTTCGAAAACCATTCGATCAGCTGTTTTTGTGTTCACTTTGTACAGATTTTTTTCACTGCTTTATTTAAGCTATTTTATACATTAAGTGGTTTGCACACTCAGCTTAAACATAATTAACAATTTTTATAGCCGTTTTATGCTTGTCAAACTATGTTTCACTGATGTTAAAAAATCCAGTCGAGAGGCAGATGCCATTTTGTTTGCATGTCATATAGTCAGTAGCAATTTTTAACATAATATAAAATAAAATGATATTTTGTACATTTAACATGGCGGTTAGATAAATATGTTGTATGCTTCTCCCTCGGGTAATACAGTCTGATGTACGCCTCTTTGTAGCAGTGTCATCCCTTGCCTACCGGCTCGGGTGACACTGCTACAAAGAGGCGTACATCAGACCGTATTACCCTCGAGAGAAGCATACAACTTATATTGTCCCTACCCATAGACAAACAAAATGGCTGTGAGTTTTCTCATCCATTTAGTTCATGAAATACAATCTATACATAGTCTTACTGAACAATCCCTAACACTTCATACCAACAGAGGCTTCTGTTTGTTCACAAGAAAACCCCATGTATATATATGCATATATCAAATAAAATACCATCTATCAAGCTTGATGGAAATCTAACGGTTTATTTTGACCTATGATGGTCCGTATAATGTGTATGATAGTGTGATATTTTCTACATACGATCAAGAGTATATGAGCAGATTTCACATTCCTACTCTGATATTTCAATTATTGTTATTCATTGTTGTGGGTGAATGGGTTAGTGTGGGGTAGCCTAGTGGTTAAAGCAGTAGTTTGTCCAGCCTCAAGTTTGATTCCCACCATGTCTACATCCTCTGTGTCCGGTCTCCATGCTGAAATGTTGCTGAAGGAAGAGACCTACCCACTCACAGCTTGAACTTGTACAACTGTATACCAGAGACCAGTATATTGTCTGAAGTGGAATAAAATATCAACTTATTATGTGGTCAAAGGGAGATAATTCTGTATTGTGGTGTGAGGTAGTAAGGGAGAATACAGGAACATGTCAGAGTTCACTTATTTAGTGAGTGAGTGAGTTGGGTTTTACGCCGCTTTTAGCAATAGTCCAGCAATATCAAAGTGGGGGACACCAGAAATGGGCTTCACACATTGTACCCATATGGGGAATTTACTTATTTAGTGAAAGTTAGAATTCCAACATTTCACATAAATGAAACCAAGGGCATGTTGGTTATTTAGCTGTGTCTGGCCATGTCTGCTCAAGGACAACCGTCAGTAGCTCAGTGAAACCCTTAATCACAGTCATACTGACAGACCACACAAAGTCTGCAGTCTAGACTACCAGTTGTCCGACTTCCATTTTTGTGGACGTCGCGGTAGCTGAGCGGGTTAGGCGGCTGACTTTGTGTGCTGGCGACTAGGTGCCTGACTCTGAGGGTGTGAGTTCGAATCCCGGATGGGGCTCAACTCAAAAAAGTACTAGAATTTGTACTTTACTAAGAAAGTGTAATCCCAAATATAACATATGTTACATTTGACCACTTTCTAAATGGCAGTGTGTAATCATAGCTTTCGGCCGTGGGAGCCGTGCCTATTAACACTTATCAGAGGGGTACACAAAGTCTGCAGTCTAGACTACTAGTCGTCCGACTTCCATTTTTGTGGAAGTCGCGGTAGCTGAGCGGGTTAGGCGGCTGACTTTGAGTGCTGGCGACTAGGTGCCTGACTCTGAGGGTGTGAGTTCGAATCCCGGATGGGGCTCAACTCAAAAAAGTACTAGAATTTGTACTTTACTAAGAAAGTGTAATCCCAAATATAACATATGTTACTAAGGTTACCAAGATCTATACAATACAACTATCTTATTATACATATCCAGTGAGCCAGAGCTTTAAAACACAGCTGCCTCCAAGCAGATCTACTGAGTCAGATCTATATATTACAACTGGTTTTATGCAGATCTAGTGAGTCAGATTTATATAATACAACTATCTTTATACATATCCAGTGAGCCAGAGCTTTAAAATACAGGTGCCTTTATGCAGATCTAGTGAGCCAGAGTTGTACAATACAACTGCCTTTATATTGATGCAGTGAGCCAGAGCTATACAATGCAACTTCTTAACACAGATCTAGTGAGCCAGATCTGTACAATACAACTGCCTTTATGCAGATCTAGTGAGCCAGATCTATACTATACAACTGGTTTTATGCAGATCTAGTGAGCCAGATCTGTACAATACAACTGGAGTTGCACAATACAACTGCCTTTATGCAGATCTAGTGAGCCAGATCTGTACAATACAACTGGAGTTGCACAATACAACTGCCTTTATACTGATCCAGTGAGCCAGAGCTGTACAATCCAACTTCCTAATACAGATCTACTGAGCCAGATCTGTACAATACAACTGGTTTTATGCAGATCTAGTGAGCCAGATCTGTACAATACAATTGCCTTTATGCAGACCTAGACAGCCAGATCTGTACAATACAACTGCCTTCATGCAGATCTAGTGAGCAAGATGTATATAATAAAACTGCCTTTATGCAGATCTAGTGAGCCAGAGCTGTACAATACAACTTCCTAATACAGATCTACTGAGCCAGATCTGTACAATACAACTGCCTTTATGCAGATCTATTGAGTCAGATCTATAAATAAAACTGCTTTTAAGCAGATCTAGTGAGCCAGATCTATACAATACAACTGGTTTTATGCAGATCTAGTGAGCCAGATCTGTACAATACAACTGCCTTTATTTAGATCTAGACAGCCAGATCTGTACAATACAACTGCCTTTATTTAGATCTAGACAGCCAGATCTGTACAATACAACTGCCTTTATTTAGATCTAGACAGCCAGATCTGTACAATAAAACTGCCTTTATGCAGATCTAGTGTGCCAGATCTATACAACAGGTTTTATGCATATCTAGTGAGCCATATCTCTACTATACAACTGCCTTTATGCAGATCTAGACAGCCAGATCTGTAGAATACAACTGCCTTTAAGCAGATCTAGTGAGTCAGATGTGTACAACACAACTGCCTTTATGCAGATCTAGACAGCCAGATCTGTACAATACAACTGCCTTTATGCCGATCTAGTGAGTCAGATCTATATAATACAACTGCTTGTATGCAGATCTAGTGAGCCAGAGCTGTACAATACAACTGCCTTTATACAGATCTAGTGAGACAGATCTATATAATAAAACTGCTTTTATGCAGATCTAGTGAGCCAGATCTATACAATAAAATGGGTTTTATGCAGATCTAATACAACTGCCTTTATTTAGATCTAGACAGCCAGATCTGTTCAATACAACTGCCTTTATTTAGATCTAGACAGCCAGATCTGTTCAATACAACTGCCTTTATTTAGATCTAGACAGCCAGATCTGTTCAATACAACTGCCTTTATTTAGATCTAGACAGCCAGATCTGTTCAATACAACTGCCTTTATTTAGATCTAGACAGCCAGATGTGTACAATACAACTGTCTATTTAGATCTAGTGAGTCAGATCTATATAATAAAACTGCTTTTATGCAGATCTAGTGAGCCACATCTATTCAATACAACTGGTTTTATGCAGATCTAGTGAGCCAGATGTGTACAATACAACTGCCTTTATGCAGATCTAGTGAGCCAGATCTATATAATTCAACAGACTATATGCAGATCTAGTGAGCCAGATCTGTATGGTACAACTGACTATATGCAGATCTAGTGAGCCAGATCTGTATATAATTTATCTGCTTTTATGCAGATCTAGTAAGACAGATCTATATAATAAAACTGTCTTTATGCAGATCCATGATCCATTGAGCCTGAGCTGTACAATACAACTGCCTTTTATGCAGATTTGGAAAGCCAGATCTATATAATACAACTGCCTTTATGCAGATCTAGTGATCCAGATCTATATAATACAACTGCCTCATGCAGATCTAGTGATCCAGATCTATATAATACAACTGCCTCATGCAGATCTAGTGATCCAGATCTATATAATACAACTGCCTTTATGCAGATCTAGTGATCCAGATCTATATAATACAACTGCCTAATGCAGATCTAGTGATCCAGATCTATATAATACAACTGCCTCATGCAGATCTAGTGAGCCAGATCTATATAATACAACTGCCTTTATGCAGATCTAGTGATCCAGATCTATATAATACAACTGCCTCATGCAGATCTAGTGAGCCAGATCTATATAATACAACTGCCTCATGCAGATCTAGTGAGCCAGATCTATATAATACAACTGCTTGCATGCAGATCTAGTGAGCCAGATATATATAATACAACTGCCTCATGCAGATCTAGTGATCCAGATCTATATAATACAACTGCCTCATGCAGATCTAGTGAGCCAGATCTATATAATACAACTGCCTCATGCAGATCTAGTGATCGAGATCTATATAATACAACTGCCTTTATGCAGATCTAGTGATCCAGATCTATATAATACAACTGCCTCATGCAGATCTAGTGATCAAGATCTATATAATACAACTGCCTCATGTAGATCTAGTGATCCAGATCTATATAATACAACTGCTTGCATGCAGATCTAGTGAGCCAGATCTATATAATACAACTGCCTCATGTAGATCTAGTGAGCCAGATCTATATAATACAACTGCCTCATGCAGATCTAGTGAGCCAGATCTATATAATACAACTGCTTGCATGCAGATCTAGTGAGCCAGATATATATAATACAACTGCCTCATGCAGATCTAGTGATCCAGATCTATATAATACAACTGCCTCATGCAGATCTAGTGATCCAGATATATATAATACAACTGCCCTCATGCAGATCTAGTGATCCAGATCTATATAATACAACTGCCTCATGCAGATCTAGTGATCCAGATCTATATAATACAACTGCCTCATGCAGACCTAGTGATCCAGATCTATATATTACAACAGCTCTGCACCAGATCTGTACAAAACAACTGTTTTTTTGCAGATCGTATGAGCCTGGGTCCAATTACAACTGCCCTGAAACAGATTACAAAAAGCAAATGAAAACAAATGTTTAGTGGAAAGAAAGGTTTGGCAAGAACTATCCTGCTACAATTGTTACTTGTTTGTTTTTTTAACATAAAGTATAACACATGACCACAATAGCCTGCCTTTGGAAACTTCCTGATTTCTCATCTACACACAGACTAACATTCTGATCAGTCAATGCTGCGTTGATCATTGAGACCAGAAACTGTTACACCTGTATCAACTACCTTGAACAACCATCTTAACTGTTTAAGAATAATCTAGCATTAGATTCTGTGTAACACTGTGCAATTACAAACTGATCAACCACCCAGCACTGAAAAAGAAGTTGCGAGAAGTTTGAGCCAAGTACAAAATGTGAAGTACAGTTGTATGCATACTGCAACAACCTGAGGGAGACTAGACCTACTCCTGATGACAGTCCAGCAACACAGACACAAGCTGACTGTGTACATGTGATAAACCTTAATCTGTTATCAGATTTCAAATCATTATTTGCGTCGTTATTTTACCAGTGGATCTTTGTATTTGAACATTTCTGACAAGAACAAATGTATGAATACCACAAATCTCAAAGAGATATTAGTAGCTTACCATGCTATGGGGTTTACACTTTCAGAAATGTTTATGGTCCATGCATTATGAATATATGAGTTTTTGACAGCCTGGTCAAACTTCAAATTTACAAATGAACACATTCATTGACCCCCATAAAACATGTTGACTTGAAGTATTGTAAGAATTGTTAGTTCTCCTCAACAGAACAATAATCTCCAGCCCATGTTTCCATGAAAATATAACAATCCTAATCTCAACACTGCAAGACTGACGTAGGTAAATACATGACAAACATTAAGACCCTCACGACCAGGTCCGTGATTGTTGGGTATTGTGTTATTCTATTGAAAACCAAGTGCCTGTAGTTTAACAGAGATAGCCACACTGTATAGAGATAACGCTATGGGACTGACAAAGACGTTTACTTGATTGTATATGTATCAGGAAACTTAAAGTTGATCTATACAACCTTTTGCTTGAGTAGGGTATCGGTAAAGTCTGTATGTCTCCCAGACCCAAGAGAAGAAACTAAACAGGAGTCGTATGACTCTAAGTCTAGAATGATTTGGCAAGTCTATATTCCCTCTTCTCTAAGTAGAAATTAAGGATTTTTCTGGGCCCCGTTTGGATTTGTTTTGTAGATAAATATATTTTTGTATATCTTCAAATAAGGTAACCTTATTTCTTGGACAAAATGCCAGTCTACATAGGGTGTATATTCTTTGAGTAGAAGACACATGTTATTTACAATAAAACAACCACTTTCAGAAGAAGGACCCTTCACATATGTACATCTTGTACTGCCCTTGTCACTGAACAATCAAGAACCTATATAAATACAACTTATTACTTAACATCCAGCTTAAACACCTTCACCACTAAGATAGCAAACAAGTTTAAGGACATGACCCTGAGAAGTAGTTTAACCTCCCTTTGACCTGCACCCGATAACCAGCACAATCCCTGCACCCGATAACCAGCACAATCCCTGCACCCGATAACCAGCACAATCCCTGCACCCGATAACCAGCACAATCCCTGCACCCGATAACCAGCATGCATCCCCGATAACCAGCACAATCCCTGCACCCGATAACCAGCACAATCCCTGCACCCGATAACCAGCACAATCCCTGCACCCGATAACCAGCACAATCCCTGCACCCGATAACCAGCACAATCCCTGCACCCGATAACCAGCACAATCCCTGCACCCGATAACCAGCACAATCCCTGCACCCGATAACCAGCACAATAACCTGCACAATCCCGATAACCAGCACAATCCCTGCACCCGATAACCAGCACAACCAGCACAATCCCTGCACCTGATAACCAGCACAATCCCTGCACCCGATAACCAGCACAATCCCTGCACCCGATAACCAGCACAATCCCTGCACCCGATAACCAGCACAATCCCTGCACCCGATAACCAGCACAATCCCTGCACCCGATAACCAGCACAATCCCTGCACCCGATAACCAGCACAATCCCTGCACCCGATAACCAGATAAACCGATAAGCAGCAACAATCCCTGCACCCGATAACCAGCACAATCCCTGCACCCGATAACCAGCACAATCCCTGCACCCGATAACCAGCACAATCCCTGCACCCGATAACCAGCACAATCCCTGCACCCGATAACCAGCACAATCCCTGCACCCGATAACCAGCACAATCCCTGCACCCGATAACCAGCACAATCCCTGCACCAGCTGTCATAGAAATTGAGAAAACTGCACAACCATTGAACTTACAGTCTAAAACAGGAGGCTATTTCTTGCCATCCTAGATGACTGGCATACATATCAGGGAATGCAGTTCAACTGTTTATATAAATACACCTAATCCTTGTCTTGTTAAACCAGTGCCTACAGTTCACAGCACTGGAGATTTAGATATGGACATATTTGAGCTTATTATTCTTGTGCCTGTTAATTGTACAATGCAAAATATCATTGATGTGTTATTTCCAGGCATGAAATCATTATTATTTTGAATGTGAAAGTCTTCTTTTTCATATGCTCACCTTTAAATGACCCAAAGAGATGTTTAGAG
This sequence comes from Haliotis rubra, assembly GCF_003918875.1. Lineage (NCBI taxonomy): Eukaryota > Metazoa > Mollusca > Gastropoda > Lepetellida > Haliotidae > Haliotis > Haliotis rubra. Next base: position 243,841 of record NW_025767401.1, on the reverse strand, counting down.
AACAATCAAAAGGATAAGACATATTCGGGATTAGCTACCAGGGAAAAAATTAATGCTGAATTTCGCTTGGAATATTTATTCATGACTGAGTGATAATCCATAAATATAAACTCTGTCAAAAAAGAAACGCAACCCCTGTATTTTAGAGATTTTGATCTGAAGTTTTAGGACGACACGGCATTTTTATTATTTAAGACAGAAGTCTGAAATTTGGCAGAATAATAACCCAGATGGGCATGTTTAAAATTGTCATTTCAAAAGTCATCTCACAGACACCAGTTTGTCACCAGGGGGGCGTCTGTCTCAGTATCTCGTATGAGCACCACGCGCTGCAATCACTGCACGGCATCTCCTTGGACAAGAACGGATAAGACGCCGGATTCTTTCCTGGGGAATGGCTCTCCACTCCTCCTGCAGTGCAACGGTGAGCTGTTGCAGCGCCTGTGGCGGCGGCTGACGTTGACGACGCGCAGCGTCGATCCAGAGTATCCCACAGGTGTTCAATAGGGTTGAGGTCTGGTGATTTAGAGGGTCATGGCAAGACATTGACGTTGGAATTCTGCAGAAAGTTCATTGTTGCACGTGCAGTATGAGGCCGGGCGTTGTCCCGTTGAAAAATCTGTGTCTGTTGGTCAATAATCGGGAGAAGGTGAAGCTCTAACACGTGGTTGATGTAACGTTGGGCTGTCAGGTTCCCTGGAACGATCACCAAGTCAGATTTCTGGTTGTATGAGATGGTTCCCCAAACCATGACGCTTTCTCCGCCAAATCTGTCCACCTGTCGGACGCAGATGGGCGCTTAAACGCTTATGACGCCTCCTATACAGACGCTGTCTTCCGTCACGTGACGTTGCAAAAGAAAAACGTGATTCATCAGAAAACCAGATTCGCCTCCAGTTTTGTAAAGTCCGTATCCCCACGTTGTTGCACCACCTGAGTCGCCGGCGCCGATGTGGGGCGTAGTACAGGTCCAACAACTGGTCTACAGGCACGTAAACCCGCTTCTTTCAGACGGTTCCTAATCGCTTGAGCTGACACTCTCCTCAAACCTGGTATTTGTGTGGCAGTCACGGTTGGTAGGGCATGCCGATTACGCAGGTGATGGACCCGGATGTACCGATCTTGAAGGGGGTCTTGATTCTTGGCCTTCCACTTCTCGGGCGATCGTTGGTCAAATTGAAGTTGTTGTAGCGGCTCCAAAGTCGGGATATCGTTGTTTTGTGAACATTTAGGTGCCGTGCAACAGTTCCAAAACTTTCTCCGGCTTGAACACGACCAATGGCGATATTTCGGTCGGCAGCACTCAATCGTGGCATTTTAACACAGCTTTTCGGCGACAAATGAATGAATATAATACGGAAGCACATGGGCTTTATACACCCCTACATTAACTGCCATTTTCATGATTTGCATGTGTTTTTGTGCGAAGTCACCATGAGGGTCATTTCATGCGTTGTGACGGAATAAGCAATAAAATACACTTATGCGTACAAATGCAGTTGTTTGGATGGTAATCTTCATTAATTACGTGTATCATTTCAATACATTCGAATAAAATTTAGTTTGGAAGCAATAACTTCATTCAAACGAATTTTTCATATCTGAGGACAGGGGTTGCGTTTCTTTTTTGACAGAGTTTATTTCACTATATTTCTACATAGTACTTACTCATAGTTATTGTGAGAAAGAAAATGTTTTATGGAGATCTTATTTTATAGTGACTTCCATGACTCATCTACAAAGCTCAAATATATATTTTGTAAAAATTACATACTTGATGTTTCAGTTCCTGTGGATAATATTTGATAAATTATCCCCACCCAAAAATCACTCTTTTCCTGAGGTATATGTGACCATGCCACACTACAACCTGGTCTGGAGGCACACGTATACAGTGTGCTTTCAAGAGTGTTATGAAATCTTTTAAACTACCCCTTAATGCAGTCTCCTTACAATAATGAGCTGAACCAAGGTTCGCTGATTAGGTGATATCTCAGTCATGTAAGCCTGATATGCACTGTAACATAGTAACTTGATCATTATCTACAGACATACTGCTTCATCTTGATGAATATTGGCATGAATATATATGGTTTAGAATCTTGGACTGACAGTCATTGTGACGCTTCCTGGAACAGATGTGTCTGGATTAAAAGGGTTTCACTTTATATGAAAACATTCACTTAATGCTTCAGCTGTCACTGAACCTTCACATACCAGACAGTGGCTCCAATATGACCAATTACTAATATAACTTTGTTACCTGAGTAAATACTCAATGCTCCAAAATGGCTGCCATGATCAAATTGTTTGAAAAGCAAACATGATCAGTCTCGCAGACATTCACCTCCTACCCAAGATAATCTGTTACACTGTCAAAACCTTGACATGCATGCTTTGTCTAAAACAGGTCTATGTGATCATTTATGTCCTATTAATTTGTTGGATATAATATTATTCTTTTTGGTATGATTGACATCAAGGTTCTATCAATTTCTGTTAATATTTTATCAAATGGCAACAGTAATACACTTCCAAACAAGACCAAAATGTCTGTAGTATTTGTGTGAAAGCCTCCCAAATAGTTGTTAATAAGTTGAAAGGAGGATCAGGGTATGATGGCTTCAGACTAAACTGTCTTGGACTCATATAAATCAACCATAGTAAGCTAATTTGCTGGTTCCTTAAAATAACAGTACAAGATTAAATCTAACTATATACTGATTATTGTGTTGATAAGTCTTGTATGACATCACAATGTTTCATGGTGTGACATCACATGATGTCATCCCTGATGTCAGTCACCCTGCTAGGTCGGGCTCACACGGCTGTCATTCACACTTTCGTATGCAGACCCTGATCAGGGTGTGTCATCAAACACTTTCTTTCTTACATTTAATACTCATTTATTCATAAATGCATAATTTGGGCATAAAAAGAAAAGTGACGGTTCACTAATAATAGTGCAATTAGGATGCGCGTATCTGAAGCACATTGTTGCAGATGGTCATAATTTGTAATCACGTGGTCGTGAGGTGGCTTTTCAGGTCTTCATTGTATTGTGGTCAGCAGTTACCCTGTCAGTGTCCAGAGTCATGACCAGCCATCCAGGGATGACCGGAGGTAGGGCTATGGGGGATAATGACAGGGTATTAACTGGTGGGGTCAAGCACAACTTTACTTGCTGCTCCTCCACCTCAACTGGCCTTGATTTTCGTATTTGAATCTGTGGGTTTAGCCTGGTCATATTTCCTGTGGGTATTCATGGTGTTTCTCAACTGCTGGGATGGGTGGTCCTCTGATCACTGACCAGTCTGGGCAATAGGTAGAGAGGCTGTAGGTACAATCTAAACACCAGGACAATCCCAACTTTGTATGACAGGGTCTAGCTGCTGTGTTTGCTGAACTATCTGACAGAACTACAGTGAAACTGCAGCTTTCATAGTCACTGTGCTTTGGGCTGTGTGAAAAGCATTTTGAGGAATTGCTCTATACATATACATATTTGAGATATTTCAACCTCATTCAAATGCTTAAAGCACATTTAATATCAGCATTATCCAAAGCTACATAATAATTCATTCATTTTCTGTTGCTGGCAAATAGTCCAGAGAACAATATTTAATGATTTAATGGTTTAAGCAACTTGCATCGTTAGAAAAATGTGAAACAATGTGTTTCACAGAAATTACGTAAGCTTGCATGACCTTTACACACGTTTATCAGAAAGTTTAAGATTTTAACTTTCATCAGAAAACCAATTCAGATTAAGTCCAAATAAAATCATGTTACAAAAATTTAGATATTATTTTTCTGCAAAAAGCTTTGCTTTGTTACTTATTCTGAATGAAATATTATGTTTGTTTCCATGAAATAATGTTGAAATGACTGATGAAATTCAGGTGTGTTTTTTTTGCGATATGTCACAAAGCCCAGAACACTGCAAAGTGAACTATTAGTAGCCAAGGTATTTCCAGCTTCCACATGACTGCACTGAAGTGCAACATGAGTAACGAAAACAGCAGGTAATAGTTGTCAACTGGTGGACAGATAGATACTTAAACAGTAGCACACGATGTATGTGTGTGACTAAAATGCCAGGTAATAGTTGTCAACTAGTGGACAGATAGATGCTTAATTAGTAGCACACGATGTATGTGTGACTAAAATGACAGGTAATAGTTGTCAACTGGTGGACAGATAGATACTTAATTAGTAGCACACGATGTATGTGTGACTACAATGACAGGTAATAGTTGTCAACTAGTGGACAGATAGAAACGTAATCAGTAGCACACAATGTATGTGTGTGACTACAATGACAGGTAATGATTGTCAACTAGTGGACAGACAGAAAGATACTTAATCAGTAGCACACGATATATGTGTGACTACAATGCCAGGTAATATTGTCAACTAGTGGACAGACAGACAGATACTTAATCAGTAGCACACGATGTATGTGTGTGACTACAATGACAGGTAATGATTGTCAACTAGTGGACAGACAGACAGATACTTAATCAGAAGCACACTATGTATATGTGTGACTACAATGACAGGTAATGATTGTCAACTAGTTGGACAGACAGATACTTAATCAGAAGCACACTATGTATATGTGTGACTACAATGACAGGTAATAGTTGTCAACTAGTGGACAGACAGATACTTAATCAGAAGCACACTATGTATATGTGTGACTACAATGACAGGTAATAGTTGTCAACTAGTGGACAGACAGACAGATACTTAATCAGTAGCACACGATGTATATGTGTGACTACAATGACAGGTAATGATTGTCAACTAGTGGACAGACAGACAGATACTTAATCAGTAGCACACGATGTATATGTGTGACTACAATGACAGGTAATGATTGTCAACTAGTGGACAGACAGACAGATACTTAATCAGTAGCACACGATGTATATGTGTGACTACAATGACAGGTAAATGATTGTCAACTAGTGGACAGACAGACAGATACTTAATCAGTAGCACAATGACAGGTAATGATTGTCAACTAGTGGACATGATGTATATGTGTGACTACAATGACAGGTAATGATTGTCAACTAGTGGACAGACAGACAGATACTTAATCAGTAGCACACGATGTATATGTATATGTGACTACAATGACAGGTAATGATTGTCAACTAGTGGACAGACAGACAGATACTTAATCAGTAGCACACGATGTATATGTGTGACTACAATGACAGGTAATGATTGTCAACTAGTGGACAGACAGACAGATACTTAATCAGTAGCACACGATGTATATGTGTGACTACAATGACAGGTAATGATTGTCAACTAGTGGACAGACAGACAGATATTCTTAATCAGACGATGTATGTGTGTGACTACAATAGGTAATAAGATTGTCAACTAATGACAGATACTTAATCAGTAGCACACGATGTATATGTGTGACTACAATGACAGGTAATGATTGTCAACTAGTGGACAGACAGACAGATACTTAATCAGTAGCACACGATGTATATGTGTGACTACAATGACAGGTAATGATTGTCAACTAGTGGACAGACAGACAGATACTTAATCAGTAGCACACGATGTATGTGTGTGACTACAATGACAGGTAATAGATTGTCAACTAGTGGACAGACAGACAGATACTTAATCAGTAGCACACGATGTATGTGTGTGACTACAATGACAGGTAATGATTGTCAACTAGTGGACAGACAGACAGATACTTAATCAGTAGCACACGACAGATACTTAATGTATATGTGTGACTACAATGACAGGTAATGATTGTCAACTAGTGGACAGACAGACAGATACTTAATCAGTAGCACACGATGTATATGTGTGTGACTACAATGACAGGTAATGATTGTCAACTAGTGGACAGACAGACAGATACGATGTATGTGTGTGACTACATGACAGGTAATAGTTGTCAACTAGTGGACAGACAGACAGATACTTAATCAGTAGCACACGATGTATGTGTGTGACTACAATGACAGGTAATAGTTGTCAACTAGTGGACAGACAGACAGATACTTAATCAGTAGCACACGATGTATGTGTGTGACTACAATGACAGGTAATAGTTGTCAACTAGTGGACAGACAGACAGATACTTAATCAGTAGTATATATGTGTGACTACAATGACAGGTAATAGTTGTCAACTAGTGGACAGACAGACAGATACTTAATCAGTAGCACACGATGTATGTGTGTGACTACAATGACAGGTAATGATTGTCAACTAGTGGACAGACAGACAGATACTTAATCAGAAGCACACTATGTATATGTGTGACTACAATGACAGGTAATAGTTGTCAACTAGTGGACAGACAGACAGATACTTAATCAGAAGCACACGATGTATGTGTGTGACTACAATGACAGGTAATGATTGTCAACTAGTGGACAGACAGACAGATACTTAATCAGTAGCACACTATGTATATGTGTGACTACAATGACAGGTAATAGTTGTCAACTAGTGGACAGACAGACAGATACTTAATCAGTAGCACACGATGTATATGTGTGACTACAATGACAGGTAATGATTGTCAACTAGTGGACAGACAGACAGATACTTAATCAGTAGCACACTATGTATATGTGTGACTACAATGACAGGTAATGATTGTCAACTAGTGGACAGACAGACAGATACTTAATCAGTAGCACACGATGTATATGTGTGACTACAATGACAGGTAATAGTTGTCAACTAGTGGACAGACAGACAGATACTTAATCAGTAGCACACGATGTATGTGTGTGACTACAATGACAGGTAATAGTTGTCAACTAGTGGACAGACAGACAGATACTTAATCAGAAGCACACGATGTATATGTGTGACTACAATGACAGGTAATAGTTGTCAACTGGTGGACAGACAGACAGATACTTAATCAGTAGCACGATGTATGTATGTGTGACTACAATGACAGGTAATAGTTGTCAACTAGTGGACAGACAGACAGATACTTAATCAGAAGCACACGATGTATATGTGTGACTACAATGACAGGTAATAGTTGTCAACTGGTGGACAGACAGACAGATACTTAATCAGTAGCACACGATGTATGTGTGTGACTACAATGACAGGTAATGATCGTCAACTAGTGGACAGACAGACAGATACTTAATCAGTAGCACACGATGTATATGTGTGACTACAATGACAGGTAATAGTTGTCAACTAGTGGACAGACAGACAGATACTTAATCAGTAGCACACGATGTATGTGTTTGTCAAAAGCGGGAAATTATCAATGGCACTCACAGGAACACGAAAAGCATTTCAATTGTATTACTTCTCAACACACTGACCCTGTTTTGGATTCTCCTTCGTTATAATTGTCACATCACTTTATATCTGTAATACAGTAAGGGAAATAAGGACACAAAGGAATACTCTGTATTCAATACATAGCTGTATGGCATAAGGTTTGTATTCAATACATAGCTGTATGGCATAAGGTACAATTCCTCCCCCTCATAGTTACTGTGAGGCAGGTGAATGAGATTCCCATGAGCCTTTCGGTATGAATACATGGAACTTAACGCTGAGAGAATCAGTGGACGCGTATCAAATAACATGCAGAGAGACATTATACATAGGTCACAGGGGAACTGGAGGGGCTGATGTTTGAGAGAGGGTGCAACACAGGGAAACTGGAGGGGCTGATGTTTGAGACAGGGCGCAACACAGGGGAACTGGAGGGGTTGATGTTTGAGACAGGGCGGAGCACAGGGGAACTGGAGGGGGCTGATGTTTGAGACAGTGAGTGACTGAATATGGCTTAATGCCACATCAGCAGTTTTGTAGTTTTTCCCGGTGCTGGTGTTAGAGAGGGGACACAACCTGGGGTAGTCTGTCTCACAGTCCCTGAACCACATTATTTTCCCTACTGCCAAGCCCTCTCTGCTGTGCTAAAGCCCTTAATAAAGCAAGTCTAGATTTCCTCAGGTTCTGAATCTCTGGTCTCCCTGGGTCTCCTTTTCAACTTAAATGGGCTTGTTTGTTACTATAAAAATCTATATATTGAGAGACTAAGCATTAGTCTAAATCTGGGGTAACTTGGGCTAGTGTTTGAGACAGACATAACATGGGGAAACGTGGGGCTTGTGTTGGTGATGATCAGCAGAGGGCTTGTGTTGGTGATGATCAGCAGAGGGTTTGTGTTGGTGATGATCAGCAGAGAGCTTGTGTTGGTGATGATCAGCAGAGGGCTTGTGTTGGTGATGATCAGCAGAGGGCATAGCAAGACTAACATAGCTGTATATGTTGACGAAGACTAATGACTTTTGTCATCAAGAACAATCATTTAACATATTAATTATATAGCATTTTGGTTACAGCATATTCACAAGTAACAATGCACACTGTAACTCCTCAACTGTGAAATGGCCATATTGGCGACACATGTGAGGGATTTTATGTATCTTCAAGTGATTTGTTGATCTGAGAGGATGCTGGGTGTGGTGAAAGAAGATGATAACAACCTATATTGCATTGTGCAATATGAATTAATCAAGAAGTATGACATTTAAGAACAATTTATATGAATCATGTCGTTTCTGAAAAAAAAAGAAAAATCATATATTACTTCATTTTTGTTAGTCACTTCACATTCAGGGGAGAATACTCTTTCTGTCTTCATTGTTGATAACCGTCCTCGAAAAGAGAATGAAATTAGATTTATTGATGAATAAGTTGTTTGAATGTTACAGTTAAATTATAATGATGTTCTCTATTTATTCTCAAATGGAGAGACTAGCTCATGTGTTTAAGTTTTTTTTCAAGAGTTGAAATTAGGCAATTATGTAATTATGGCAAGATGTGTTGGACATTTGACAAACATTTAATAAAGATTGTGTAAAAATATTTAGACCTCTGTTAACTGAATTTCAGTTTATTGAAAACTACTTTTCCACACAGGAGATCCTTCCAGAACTGATTCCTGTTTTAAACATCTGTCATGAAACTGATTCAATCAGTAACATTTGCAAAAATCTACTATTTTCATATGTTTGAACATGTCTCTTATTATCTATGCAAGCTGAATGAGCTCTACATGTTATAAAGAATTACCAATCCATGCATCATTTAAGCTGTTTGATGGAAATATTCAACCAATTCTGTTGTTTGGTTTTGAAATATAGGGCATTAACATAAACAAGAATATTGAAAAAGTACATGCAAAGTTCTGTAAGTATTGGTTTACGTGTTGGCTACAGAACTGCGAACAAGGTTATTTTATCTGAATGTGGACATTTCCCACTATTTATTGATGCCCGCTGTCGGGCTATTTCATACTGGCTAAGATTGATGAGACAACCTATTTCACAATATTCAAGAAGTAGTTATGAATTGCTAAAACATTAGATGATACTAAATGGGTTTCGTTCATTAGAACTATTCTTTTTAATCATGGTTTTGGACATGTGTGGGTTGGTCAAAATGTAAGCAATATGCAATGTTTCATTCAAGCAGAGATGCAAAGACATTTACCAACAAGACAGGTATAATGAAATAACATCATCAACTTGCATCAATTTATATTTAGAATATAACTATTGTATTAATACAGAAGTTTATCTTTCTGAGATCAAATCATCACAACTTAAGCGTACACCTACTAAAGTTCAAAGGCTCGATTTGCCAAAATTATAAATGCAATAGATATCCAATGTCCATTTTGTAATCTACAAGAAGACGAGTACCATGCATTACTTATATGCCCCAAATATTTAGAAATAAGAGAAAAATACATGCCTTATTTTTTCTACAACCAACCGTCAAGACAAATTCTGTATACTACTTCGCACAGAAAATGTTGACTTATTGTTTATGGTGGCCTTGTGTTGTACCACATATTTAGGTTGAGAAAAAATGTAAATTGTTAATGGTTATCTGTTAATTATTGAGGTCCCTATAATTTGCAAATTTGCAGGATGCAAAAACATTCACTGTTAAAATTTATACATTGGCCTATGGGTCACTTATACAAATAAAAATCTGTCTGACTGTCTTATGTATAAATGTTTTATTAAGTTGTATATTTATGTGTATATGTGTGTATGTGAACAAACAGAACACACATCAATGGTGTACTAAGCTTGCAGAAACATTTCTGGTCATGCAGCTGGTGAAACAAATTTCAAGTTTTGTTAGAGACAGAATATTTTATTGTTTTTGTTGGTTTCTTTTCAATTTTTTTTCTCTGAAATGATGAGCTGAACAGTTCAAGTTTTATGCCAATTGTTTTCAGGATATCCAGCATGCTATCCAAATATTCTGTGGCTGTTGTCATACAGAGACACGACTGTCCGGCATTTCAACCTGTTGGTCTCTTATGTACAATAGGGAAACAGATATTCCAGCAACATTAACCCTCAGCCAATCAGACTTCTTCACTGCTTTCAAATATTCAAATTTAATCAAGCTGTTTATATCAAGTTTGGGAAAGACTGAAACTGTTCATAGATTTAAAACACTTTATGAAAAATAGACCGGGAAAGGAAAATGGAAGCCCTCAGCGTAAGTCAAGAGATATTTTCAGTATGCTGAACTCATATTTTGGCTTGGTAAATAAATAGATAAACTTTCTGTTCAAAACAGAATCTTTTTCTCCTTGTTTTTGAGATACAGCTGTCCGTAACTTTGCAGGACCAAAAACAAAATTTATTGTTTGATAAATATTATGATAATTTTTCAGTTGTATTTCTATTTGAAATTTATATCGAGTGAGTGCTGAAAAAAGTATTTTATACTCATGTAGGCAATGCAATTGTGAGACAGGATACAAAAATCTGTAAAATATGAAGGAAACAATTTAGCATGTTGTGACAGAAGAAGGAGTGTTGTTATAGAGACAAGGCAGGATGCAAGGACACATGTCCCTTCACACCTTACACTAAGAAGAAGCTTTGCTACATGTGGCTAATTTGTTTATCGTCTTTGTTGTGTTCATGTATCTGAGGATTACACAACTGTGAAGGGGTGAGATAGCTGGAGTCATGGGTCAGTTTAATAAATAAGGTCTATGCTATAATTCAACACAGTTGATAATCACATTTGCTGAATTCATACCACAAACATTCACATTACAAACCTTTACCAAAAAGGAAAGATCTAACAAAATTATTTAGTAAGTGTTTATTTCAGGGTTAGCGCAGAAATAAATCACCTGTAAACATTCACATAACATAGCAAAGTTATTATATGGTTGGTTTAGTGTTTAGGTATTCCAGCTATATGGGGACAGCAAAGTTATCACGTGAGGTGAGATAGGGTTCTGAATTAAAATATGCTCATTTGTAAATCATAATAATACAGTGTCCTCCCATTTGTGAGAACTCCCAGTTGTGAGACACATTAATTAATGGTTCAGTGCACATAGGTGGTGTTTCCAACAGCCCAGTTGTTGAAGAGTACCCACAGGAGTCATTGATGAGTAGATTAATGAAATATATTATCAAAGCTTATATTTACACAGAAGAAATAGTTCATTAAATATTTGAACTGAGGTGAAATAGGTGTCTCAATATGACTATGACAAACAATGCAATAGACTGTTTTTGTGAACTGTTAACTTTCCAGGATTCCTGTTGCCTGGAATGTATAAAGAAGCAGTTCCACTGTTTTATTTAAACACAACTTCCATCAGATTAGTGACATACCTTGAGATACACTAAAAAGTGAAGTGTGAAATAGCTAACAAAATCAAAAAGATTTTCAAGCATTAAACACAGAAAACATTGTACCGATGCTCTGTCAACAGAATTTGTTGGGTGATACTTCACAAAAACCCATACAGTAAGTATACTTGAACAACATTCTTGTATTTAATCTCATTTTACAAACTAAAGTGAAACTGCTCATTTTCAGAGTGAAAAATGATGATTAGAAAAGCTGACAACTCCATAAATAAAGGAAATAAGATTATTGTCTGGGATTAAAATCTTGACATACATCCTAAAATAACTTAGACACAAAAATGAGACAGACTAATTATTGTAAAATATAGGAAGTCTCTTAGTAGTGGACTGCCGACTGGCATTTTGTCAATCAAACGGTTTTGCTGCGAACTGTGTGAGTTGCATCTGGCAAGATATAACTTATTTTACTGACACTGATATATACATACATGGATGTTATCACACAAGTTTGTTCTGTAATGGTACATGACATGTACAATGAATAAAAATAATTTTGCCAAGCCGAGGCAAGTCTGTGGGAACTTGATACCTCATGTTTTTCTAGAACACAGTATCCACCTGAAAATGATATCTCTTGTCTCTCATTTTCAATCAGTATATCAAATTCCATTGTTCAAGATTGTTAGGTATGACGTAATATTATATGATTAGTCTGGATGAAATCTGAAGTGTTTCTTTCACAAGAACATTAGTCTTATTTTGAATGTTGGTGTTCTTTGATTTCAATATGAAAAATTTCCTTTGAACACGTAGTTTTATTTGTGGGTACAACAGTTCTTAGTACAAATACACACAAGATCAACAACATAGAGCAGTTTTGTGGGGATCTTCGAGACTGTTGACAGTGTTGCTAAGCAGCACCAAGCTATTGCCGCCGCCTATATGCTGACGTGACATGGAGAATGTAGCATGCTTGTCAAAGTTCACACTGTTACATACATGTACTGATATACCTGATAGACAGACACTCCAGCGGGGCAATCATGGATGACAGCCACGCATATCTCGGTCTAATTATAACTCATTTACCTTTGACCATGGGCATTTGCTTTACCATGTGATGCCTTCCTTTCAAAGACAAAACACTATTTCCTTGTTAATACAAAAACTAAATGTCCCCTAAACAGGAAAATATACCAGTGTCATGCGAATTAAAAACATATTTTAAGATGAATGACTAACGTACCTGTTAGTCATGACATCTTAAAACTTCCATCCTCTTCCTCTACTCTCAACCTCCTTCCTGACCCTCAACATGTCCCCCCTTCCTGACGCTCAACATCTCCCCTCCTTCCTTTACCCTCAACATCTCCCTTCCTTCCTGACCCTCAACATCACCCTTCCTTCCTGACCCTCAACATCTCCCCTCCTTCCTGGCCCTCAACATCTCCCCTCCTTCCTGACCCTCACCCCTCCTTCCTGAGTATCAACATCACCCCTCCTTCCTGACCCTCAACATCACCCCTCCTTCCTGACAATCAACATCACCCCTCCTTCCTGACAATCAACATCACCCCTCCTTCCTGACCCTCAACATCTCCCCTCCTTCCTGACCAACAACATCTCCCTCCTTCCTGACCCTCAACATCTCCCTCCTTCCTGACAATCAATATCTCCCCTCCTTCCTGACCAACAACATCTCCCCTCCTTCCTGACCCTCAACATCACCCCTCCTTCCTGACAATCAACATCACCCCTCCTTCCTGACCCTCAACATCTCCACTCCTTCCTGACAATCAACATCACCCCTCCTTCCTGACCCTCAACATCTACCCTCCTTCCTGACAATCAACATAACCCCTCCTTCCTGACCCTCAACATCTCCCCTCCTTCCTGACCAACAACATCTCCCCTCCTTCCTGACTCTCGACACCTTCCCTCCTTCCTGACCCTCGACACCTTCCCCCCTTACTGACCCACGACATCTCCCCTCCTTCCTGACCCTCAACATCACCCTACCTTCCTGACCCTCAACATCACCCCATCCTTCCTGACCCTCAACATCACCCCACATTCCTGACCCTCAACATCTCCACTCCACCTTCCTGACCCTTAACATCTCCCCTCCACCTTCCTGACCCTCAACATCTCCCCTCCTTCCTGACGCTCAACATCACCCCTCCTTCCTGACCCTCAACATCTCCCCTCCTTACTTTACCCTCAACATCTTTCCTCCTTCCTGACCCTCAACATCTCCACTCCACCTTCCTGACCCTCAACATCACCCCTCCTTCCTGACCCTCAACATCTCCCCTCCTTACTTTACCCTCAACATCTTTCCTCCTTCCTGACCCTCAACATCTCCGCTCCACCTTCCTGACCCTCAACATCTCCCCTCCTTCCTGACCCTCAACATCTCCACTCCACCTTCCTGACCCTCAACATCTCCCTCCTTCCTGACCTCAACATCTCCACTCCACTCCACCTTCCTGACCCTCAACATCTCCACTCCACCTTCCTGACCCTCAACATCTCCCCTCCTTCCTGACCCTCAACATCTCCCCTCCTTCCTTTACCCTCAACATCTCCCCTCCTTTCTGACCCTCAACATCTCCACTCCACCTTCCTGACCCTCAACATCTCCACTCCACCTTCTTTTACTTTAAACATATTTTATTCGAAAATGAAATGGATTGGGCACAAGTTATCCAACTTAGGAACGCCCTTTCCCAGAAATTACATATGTCATATTTACAATATAACAAGAAGACAAAGTCATCAATATCCCCCGCAATGGCAAAATACTCTTCATGATTATGTCTACGAGTTATGATTATGTCACATATTTAGGTGTGTATATAGAAAAGTGGAAGGAGAGTATTGAAAGGTTTTGAAAGTTCTGCTCCAGAAAGGAGCACTATCACCAATTTCAGTCTAAGTCAAACTTGTTGCCATGGAAACGCCAAAAATATTTTATTCAGAATTCTAAAACTACCAAAAGGCACCAGTACACCATCAGATCTTCTATGTGCCAAGTTTGGTGAAGACATATTGAACAGTTTTAGAGTTCTGCTCCAGAAAAGAGCACTATCACCAATTTCAGTCTAAGTCAAACTTGTTGCCATGGAAACGCCAAAAATATTTTATTCAGAATTCTAAAACTACCAAAAGGCACCAGTACACCATCAGATCTTCTATGTGCCAAGTTTGGTGAAGACATATTGAACAGTTTTAGAGTTCTGCTCCGGAAAAGAGCACTACCACCAATTTCAGTCTAAGTCGAACTTGTTGCCATGGAAACGCCAAAAATATTTTATTCAGAATTCTAAAACTACCAAAAGGCACCAGTACACCACCAGATCTATCTATGTGCCAAGTTTGGTGAAGAAATAGTGAACAGTTTTAGAGTTCAGCTCCGGAAAAGAGCACTACCACCAATTTCAGTCAAAGTCGAACTTGTTGCCATGGAAACGCTAAAAATATTTAATTCAGAATTCCAAAACTACCAAAAGGCACCAGTACACCACCAGATCCATGTATGTGCCAAGTTTGGAGAAGAAATATTGAACGGTTTTAGAGTTCTGCTCCGGAAAAGACAAATGTGCACGGACGGACGGACGGATGCACGCACACGCACGGACGGAGTCCATTTTAATACCCCCCGCAAAACGCATTGCGGGGGATAAAAAACATTGACAACAGGGATTTGTGGAAGGAATTTACAAGGTATTTAAAGAGGATGTGTATAGTATATACAAGAATAAACCTACAAAAATCTTTCAGTGAGCTTAATATATCTATGTACATATTCAAATAATAATTCATTTTCATATAGTGATAGTGTAACATGACCAAATAACAATAAATCTAGATTAATGGGTATGCGATGTTTAACGACAGTATTTACATTTGCAAACAAATCTTTACGCTGCGTTGTGTACAAAGAACATTCTAAAAGATATTGTCATGAATTTTCACATGAACAACCACAAGTACAAGAAGCATCTGATCTTAAATTAATTCTGAATAAATCGTAATTAAGCGGACTTGCATTGTACCTTAGTTTTGTGTGAATAATGTTCAGTTTCCTTGTACCAGACCAAAAGAAAGGTGGGGCTGCATTTATTTTATTTTGAATTTTCAGTTTAAACCCTGCTAAAGAATCTATATTTCTTATTTCTATGGGAACTTTGTTCCACATTCGTATAGTAGATGGAAAAAAAGATGATAAGGAAAGTTTTAATCTCGTAAATGGAAGGAAGAAGTTTAAAGAGTTGCGAAGGTTATAAGATGCTTTTTGGCCAACATATGTAGGTAGTAATTCCTGAAGGTATGATGGTGCAATATTGTGAAGAATCTTATAAAATAAGCAAAGTATTCTTTTTCTTCTACGTTCACTAAGGGTTTCCCAACCACTCCACCTTCCTGACCCTCAATATCTCCACTCCACCTTCCTGACCCTCAACATCTCCACTCCACCTTCCTGACCCTCAACATCTCCACTCCACCTTCCTGACCCTCAACATCTCCCCTCCTTCCTCACGCTCAACATCTCCACTCCACCTTCCTGACCCTCAACATCTCCACTCCACCTTCCTGACCCTCAACATCTCCACTCCACCTTCCTGACCCTCAACATCTCCACTCCACCTTCCTGACCCTCAACATCTCCACTCCACCTTCCTGACCCTCAACATCACCCCTTCCTTACCATCAACATCTCCCAATGTTCTAAACCTTCAACATCTGATTCTCTCTCAACCTCACATCACACCATCAGACACAGACACACACACAGAGAATGCTACTGATTCAGTCTCTGTCTGTTGCCTGGTTGACAATGTTTACCTGCTATTTTTGTCAAACAAATACACTGTCTGCTACTGATAAAGCATATAACCATCTGCCCGTTGATGGTGATGACCCACTATTATTGTCATCCACTCAAACACACTCAAGGTGCCCAACTGATGGAACATGACTCTCTCCCTCATCCTCAACATCACTCTCTCCCTCATCCTCAACATCACTCTCTCCCTCATCCTCAACATCACTCTCTCCCTCATCCTTAACATCACTCTCTCCCTCATCCTCAACATCACTCTCTCCCTCATCCTCAACATCACTCTCCCTCATCCTCAACATCACTCTCTCCCTCATCCTTAACATCACTCTCTCCCTCATCCTCAACATCACTCTCTCCCTCATCCTCAACATCACTCTCTCCCTCATCCTCAACATCACTCTCTCCCTCATCCTCAACATCACTCTCTCCCTCATCCTCACTCTCTCTCTCTCCCTAACATCTCACTCAACATTCCTGTCTTTCCTTCTTATTCCCTCTCCCGAATGTCTCTCTCCGCCATCTCATCACAATCCTTTGTTCTTTTGTCTCTGGTCACTCCCATATGGTCCTTTTGTAGATTAGCTGCCCTGTCTACAGTATTAATGGTCCACAGTGTGAATGTCCACAGTGTTAGTGATCAGCTGAATCCATACAACTATGAGCGTAATATTGTGTTTACCAAACAAGTTAATATACTTTAATCACCTATATAATGCCCATGTATAACTAGTACTGCTTATTTGTAGCTATTATCTGCACTTATTCAGTTAGACTGCCTAATGTGACAAGTAGGACCAGCCACAGATGGCCCACCATCACACTGTTTCATTACAATTTGTGCCAGAATTTCATTACCAAATGGCGTAATTAGCAGTAAGTCAGTTTTTCACAAGAGCAAATGTTAAGTAGATGCACAACGTATAACTGATTTACCAGGCTTCACTGTGTTAATATCATTTTGCTGAATACATTTTGCCATTTCTTGTAACAGGAATGTTGTATTTCACCCTTTCCGTGGATAGGAAACTTGATGTTACAGATACTACCAGGAAAACAATGATATCAAGTTCATACTGACCCAATACTTCATTCTGACATCAACGGTATTGTACTGAGTGTTTGATTCAGATTTGTCATAATCACTAAATCACACTGGCAAATTAGGCACATTAACATAATTGAAGCAATTTACCAGTGATGCTGCCACATAGCACATTTCGAAATAGACATGCACGGATTTCGAAATTCACAACCACATTTTGCTTATAGGCAAAACATCTGTCTGCCAAGATATCAATGTTTATTGTGAATGTCTGTCAAAAGTTATGCTCCATCTGACTATTAGGAAACAATCAGTTTGGAAATGACAAAACAATGATCTTTGGTCAAGTTCAACTTCTGCCAACATCCTGTGTAAATCAGGAACAAACAGTTACAAGAGTGTAAGAATCTTCATAAATATTTGAATAATTTCACTTATTAACTAGCACTTTTAAATTATTGGAAGCATTTGATGTCAGTGATGTGTCTCTAGAAATTTGACAAAAATTGACAGGGAACCTTTCAATATGCATGCTGAATAACAACATACAAAAATGTATTATCAATATGCATAATCAAAATAGATCTTGTCATTTAGGGGCATTCGTCCCTGTATGTATTTAACTGTTCAAGTTGTAAGAAAAATTATTGTTTTGATGATATACTCAACTGTGCATTGAATGATTTCATCAGAATTCTGCCTATTAATAACTTGTAACACTGAATTCTTCTAATCAATGTATATAGAGCGGTGGGGTAGCCTAGTGGTTAAAACATGCTCTTGTCACACCAAAGACCCGGGTTCGATTTCCCTCATGGGTACAATGTGTGAAGCCCATTTCTGGTGTCCCCCACCATGATATTGCTGGAATATTACTATAAGCCACGTAAAACTATACTCACTCACTCATTAATGTATATAGTAAAACTCTTAAAAAATGTTATCTCTTAACTGTTAAGGCCAAAAGGAAACCCTTCAGCAATGTTGGAAGTTGTAAATAGCTACATTAAAAATATCCGATTTCTGCTTGGTGCCACTTTCTAAAATCTCTCAGGCTATAAATACATGTGCCATGCAGCACTCATCCTTGTGAGCCAGACTAATGGATCATAAGACAGGCTACCACATAATAAGCTGGACCAGTAGATAATAAGCTTTCACGGTTGTTTCTGGATACATCAATTAAATTTGGAGAATGGGCTATGGGGCAATACAGATGACCCACATGTAACAACATGTCGAAATATGCTAAATACAATTCCTTAATAATACTCTTTCAGAAGAAATATCATCTTGTAATGAATGGCAAAATGGGTGTGGAGGGTCTGTATAGCGTAACATTCCCCACAGTGCTGTACTGATGAGCATCTCATGATATTCTCAAAATATCCTTCAGCTTTGGGCAGTTTGTCTATGATCCCAACTATATATATCCTGGCTGGATATGATAGACCCTGTCCCTTGGTGATTGTCTTCCATATTTCGCAACACAGTGCGCTGTTATCTGAATCAGTTCAGACTTGCCCAACCAATGTGATGACCCACATTCTGTATGTCACATACAGATCCGTGTATATATCTAGCATCTATATATCACATACAGGTTTATGTATATACCTAGCATCTATATGTCACATACAGATCCGTGTATATATCTAGCATCTTTTGTCACATACAGGTTTATGTATATATCTGGCATCCATAAGTCACATATAGGTTTATGTATATATCTAGCATCTATATGTCACATACAGGTTTATGTATATATCTAGCATCTATATGTAACATACAGGTTTATATATATATCTAGCATCTATATATCACATACAGGCTTATGTATATATCTAGCATCTATAGGTCACATACATGTTTATGTATATATCTAGCATCTTTATGTCACATACAGGTTTATGTATATATGTAGCATCTATAGGTCACATACAGGTTTATGTATATATCTAGCATCTATATGTCACATACAGGTTTATGTATATATCTAGCATCATTATGTCACATACAGGTTTAAGTATATATCTAGCATCTATATGGCACATACTGTGTTATGTATATATCTAGCATCTTTATGTCACGTACAGATTTATGTATATATCTAGCATCTTTATGTCACATACAGGTTTATGTATATATCTAGCATCTATATATCACATACAGGTTTATGTATATATCTAGCATCTATATGTCACATACAGGTTTATGTATATATCTAGCATCTATATGTCACATACAGGTTTATGTATATATCTAGCATCTATAGGTCACATACAGGCTTATGTATATATCTAGCATCTATATATCATATACAGGTTTATGTATATATCTAGCATCTATATATCATATACAGGTTTATGTATATATCTAGCATCTATATGTCACATACAGGTTTATGTATATATCTAGCATCTATATATCATATACAGGTTTATGTATATATCTAGCATCTATATGTCACATACAGGTTTATGTATATATCTAGCATCTATATGTCACATACAGGTTTATGTATATATCTAGCATCCATAGGTCACATACAGGTTTATGTATATATCTAGCATCTATATGTCACATACAGGTTTATGTATATATCTAGCATCTATAGGTCACATACAGGCTTATGTATATATCTAGCATCCATAGGTCACATACAGGTTTATGTATATATCTAGCATCTATAGGTCACATACAGGTTTATGTAAATATCTAGCATCCATAGGTCACATACAGGTTTATGTATATATCTAGCATCTTTATGTCACATATAGGTTTATGTATATATCTAGCATCTTTATGTCACATACAGGTTTATGTATATATCTAGCATCTATAGGTCACATACAGGTTTATGTATATATCTAGCATCTATATATCACATACAGGTTTATGTATATATCTAGCATCTATATATCACATACAGGTTTATGTATATATCTAGCATCTTTATGTAACATACAGGTTTATGTAAATATCTAGCATCTATATGTCACATACAGGTTTATGTGTATATCTAGCATCTATATACCATATACAGGTTTATGTAAATATCTAGCATCTATATGTCACATACAGGTTTATGTATATATCTAGCATCTATAGGTCACATACAGGTTTATGTATATATCTAGCATCTATATATCACATACAGGTTTATGTATATATCTAGCATCTATATATCACATACAGGTTTATGTATATATCTAGCATCTTTATGTAACATACAGGTTTATGTAAATATCTAGCATCTATATGTCACATACAGGTTTATGTGTATATCTAGCATCCATATTGGACATAATGTTTTATGTATATATCTTGCATCTGTGTGTCACACCCAGATTTTACAGCTCAAAGCTCTTAGCTTCGGCCCGTTCCCTGTGATCAGCTTGATATGACTGCAGACACTGATGCATGAAAGCAGTAATTGTAGGGGTAGAACCAAGCAACACTCACACTGTGACAATACAGAAGCAACAAAATCCCTAAAGCCATAAGTAACCTCATAGTTGTCAGTGGTCTGGTGAGTCTTACCGTTGTTGTGATCCACATGAAACAGTGATAGCTATAGACATGAAACAGTGATAGCTATAGACATGAAACAGTGATAGCTATAGACATGAAACAGTGATAGCTACAGACATGAAACAGTGATAGCTACAGACATGAAACAGTGATAGCTACAGACATGAAACAGTGATAGCTACAGACATGAAACAGTGATAGCTTTATACATGAAACAGTGATAGCTATAGACATGAAACAGTGATAGCTACAGACATGAAACAGTGATAGCTACAGACATGAAACAGTGATAGCTATAGACATGAAACAGTGATAGCTATAAACACGAAACAGTGATAGCTATAAACATGAAACAGTGATAGCTATAGACATGAAACAGTGATAGCTATAGACATGAAACAGTGATAGCTACAGACATGAAACAGTGATAGCTACAGACATGAAACAGTGATACCTACAGACATGAAACAGTGATAGCTATAGACATGAAACAATGATAGCATTACACATGAAACAGTGATAGCTACAGAAATGAAACAGTGATACCTACAGACATGAAACAGTGATAGCTATAGACATGAAACAATGATAGCATTACACATGAAACAGTGATAGCTATAGAACATGTAACAGTGCATCCTAAACATATGAACATGTATGTTGTAACATTGGGAATGGGAACTGTTACAAAATGAAAGCAAATCAGTGAAATGTAAGGTGTAAAAAGTAGTTGTTTGTGGAGTATTTTATAAAATCCAGACATGAATGACATTAGTAAATGCCAGAGGCATGATCGGAATGTTTTAATCATATTCAACACACTTGTTTTAAAAAGCTGATACATGTATAAACTGCTGATACAGAAGGACCTCAATACATAATAAATATCACAGTTAAAAAGCAACACTTCAAATGGATACAAACATATTATCTTTGAAACGTTACTGTTGAAATTTGTTTACGAAAAACTTTCTATTACATGTACAGAAAATAATATTTTAAGCTTTTCATGGATGAAGACTTGCAATTTCTCATGTTATTATGACAGGATATTTATATGGCGCATATGTCAACGCAGCTAGTACATGCTCAAGGCGCTGGTATAATCCACATGGTGTGGATCTGGATATAGATACACTGAATGTATTTGGTTACACAATCAGAATGAAAGAATTCATGTTGCCTCAACATTTAAGAAGCTGTAGTTTGGACAGAATAAATTATTTTAATAATGGGAACATAAAATTATTTACATTTCAGAGTTTTTGTCTTACCTCCTTGTTTGACGGACTCACCAAACATGTTGCCTTGAAATGAAAGACAATTTATTTGAAAATCATTTTGACCAATTATAGCTAGCTGCTGATGAACATGCAAATCAAATGAAAATTTCAGTGACATTTCAATGGTTGGTAAATGTCTTGCATATATTTTTTCCACTCATGTTGGACATTCAGACATAAGACATGTTGATAGTTGCTTGTACATTTGTGACTATATCATGTTTATGAATCACTATTGAAAAATGATGATGCAATTGTGTTTGCGAAAAGGTGAGCATATCCTGCTCCACCTGTGGCATAAACACATGTACAGGCAAGTCAATTTTCACCTGAATAAATTTGGAAGAGATGTACAAGTCAAAATAAGGAATAGCATAGGACATCCCTTTTGTCATGGATGCGTCATATTTGGAAATGTTCACCACATGTCTACTCTTAAACTTTTTGAAAGCTTTACTGAGGCTTTGATGGTTTTTACCAGGATCAAACAACTTCTGAGTGAGAGTCATAGGACACTGAAATATTGGTGAAAAGAGCATACTCAATAAACAGATAAAAGACACAGAACTAAATATGTCCCATGAAGGATGACAATCTTTTATCACTTTGAATAAATTGTATAATTCCATTGCCCACTGTAGAGTGTGATGTGTAAGGCCAGTAGGACTGTCACAAAAGCAGGAAAACTTTAACAATAGTTTAAAATCATCTTTGGTTGTGGTAATGGTTGGTATATACTGAATATTTTGGATCAAACAATTATGAGCACAAGATTTACTGCTGGGATACTTAGTATAATGTGTTGCATATTGTTGTACATTGTGCAAATTGTTGCTTAAGTTTTGCAATAGTTTGTACGATGTGTTACTAATGTTTGGATACAAAATACATTTGCTGTTAATGTTTGGAAACATAGTAAAATTTGTTGTTAATTAGTGTTTACAAAGATGATTTTTTTGTTGATTTGAAACAAAGTACAATTTGTTGTTTCTGTTATTATACAAAGTAAAATTTGTTGTTCCTGTTAGAAAACAAAGTATAATTTGCTATTAATTATAGGATATAGAGAACAATTTGCATTTATGGTTAAGATACAGGGTACAATTTTCTGGTCATATTTAACTTCTGTACAATTTCCTGGTAATTTTATGAATACATTACACAATTTGTTGTTAATAATAGGATACATAGTACAATTTTCTAGAGATGCTGGGCTACATGGTACAGTTTGCTGGCCATGTTGAGATACCTTTTCACAAGTTGTTGTTAGATGATGATGTTAAAACCTACCAATCAGGGAATGAATATTATAATTTATTCTCATTGTCAGGATATAATTCTACATGTTGTAGGTTTTATTGAGACAAACAATAGCATACACTTCTAACAATCAAGGCTGCAAGTGAATGTTAGGAAACTTGAATGACTCTTTGGTGCCTATCATCACAGTATTTATCATTAGATGCAGCATAAAAATAGATTATTTTGATGCTTCACCAACCTCATGCATTCTGTTATTGCATGGACAACAGGCTCAGTTTGGATATCTTACTGAATGACCACGATACTAGTGACTTGACCAGCTCTGACTGTGAAATACGAAAAGTGAACTTTATGAGTATCTCTGAAATTGAAATCACAAATTGACGATGCTACTCAATGGTTTGCATGTTATTAAAATGTCCATACTATGAGCTGTTATTCAAACCTGCTCTACCTGCTCAGCCAGTACAGACATGCAAGGCTGAGGTGTATAGTGTACTACTAAACTGTGTTAGATGTGGATCGAGGACTTTGAATACCACTTGCGTCATAAGAGCTTAAATATGCTTAATCATCACAAACCTTTCAGAAGGAGCTGTAACTTCAAGGTTTTCTGTCTTTGATTAAGTGTACATGAACCTTATGTGACTTAGGCACATATGCACATTTTTTGAAAGGAGTAAATAATGACTATGATCATCTTGTACCAGTGCATAGTTTGTCGCTGGTCTGCCCATCCTACTCCTTGGTGCAAGGGACAACACGTTAACGTGCAGATGCTTACATCTTGTACCATCATACTGTTGCATAGGATTTACACTTGCCTTCTTGTAATCAGCTTGTGTCCAATTGTGAGGACAGATATAGCAGCTTGTCTTCTTAACATTCGCATATTAACAAGAAAATAGACAGATAAAACTTATCATGTATTCAACACTACACTTCTCTAAGAAATATGGTTGTTTTCCTTAAAACAACAACTCCAAAACGTACCTGCATGATGAATTCAGTCTCCCAAAGTCACTCAAACTGGATTAATCTGTTCAAAATAATGTTTCAGCTGTGTTAAACATAGTAAAAATCATTTCTACATGACCTTCTTTACTGGTTGATTAAATAATTAACTGCTAGTTTTTGCATCTTTGCTTGTTAGCGTTACATCATGAACTTCTGAACATATCTGTACAAGTGTCAATGGAAGATGAAACTGCATGACTTATACTCACCATGAGTGTTGTGAAAGATGGAAGAATCATTCCATTATTGTCAGTGTCTTCTTTAGGAGAGCACAAACACAATCTGAAGCACAAACACAAAAAAATACAAGAACAAAATCAACTCATACAAACACACTAACTTCCACAAACACATAGGTTTGGGCTGAGGTGCAAATGTTTTTCTAATACATTTATTTAAGAACCAATCACAAAAAAATACCTCAATGTTGAGAAAATGCTAACTGCTTAAAATTATATATATTTATCATTCAAAACATGTCAGGGTTCTGTCAAAGATATCTTATGGAGATTACAAAATATTCTCTGCCAGAGGAATTTTTTGTTGGTTGCGAAATTACCCAAATCATATAATTCACACAACACAAACAACAAAAAATATACAGGTTCACAAATGTACTTCAAATTTTCATTTCCACAATAAATATTCTTTTCTCATTGTAAGTACCCATATTGCTCAACACATATGTTGTGTATTCAGGTACAACTGTTAAGCTTTTCTGCTTTGGATCAACCAATGAAAAAAAGATTTCCCCAAAATAAATATGCATGACTTCAAATGATTTTCCTTAACTTAAAAATGAAATTGAAAGAAAGGATAAAACATGCAATTGCAAAATACAAAAACCAAGCTGCTTATAGTTGTGAATATTTATCCACCAGAAGCATATACAGTCTGTGTCTGTGGTCACAAACCCTCAGGCCACGTAGAAAATATTCAGATTCACAAAAGTACTGCCATATTTATTTCTAATTGTTTTGGGGTAAAATATTTTACTGGTAGATGAAAACAGGTTTGGCCCAAAAGTGTATGATGAAGTTTCCATTGTCACACACAAGTCTAATTGCCGGTCAAAAAGCTTATCAACTTTCTGTGTCACAGACAATCAGAAAGTCTATAAATTTACAATCAGTACAAAGTAGAATTTAATGTAGATAACAACAACCTAACACACAAATTATCCAGAACATGGTGAGGAGAATCTATAATTCAACCTGATTCTTGCCAAATTTTACAGCATAGAGGGTTGTTAAATAAACAACATTTCACAGTAAAGACTTTCTGTTACTAAGTTATGAAGTTATGACACAAACAGGGCTGTGTGTTGGCAAATAAACTGTATTGCACTAGATTGCTTTTCAGGTACCCGTATTTGATACCTATTGTGATATGTTGGAAGCTTAAGTGTTTGACAGTGATTGACACTAACTGTACATGTTGATCCTATTTTCTACATTATAAGTCCCTAAACATATATGTTATGGTGATTATAACAGCCATCTCAAAATTAGGTTGCATAGTCAGGGATTCTATTTTCTTTTTCATACAATTTATACTTGTTCTAAATACATTACAGTGTTTATGAAATTTGTATTTCATAATCTATAATCAGTTTAGTGTCTAAGACTGCACGGTATTCCAGGTATACCGGTATATCGCAATGTGCTTTTCAAACAATACGTATTGCAATATTTTTTCTGAGAACTGGTATATTGGATAAAGAACATATCGGAAGTTTTGATGATTATCTTAATGGTTAAATTAATATCTACATAGACTTTCATTCACAACAGATGTTTTTCCTTTGTTATTCAATGACAAAACAGTATACTATATACTTGTTCTGACTTCCAACTTCTATAAAAGCCACTCATCATCATCATCATCATCATCAAAACATTTATATAGCGCCAATTCCAGTCCGAAAGTACTGCTCAGTAGCGATCTCCGAACAACTCAAGAAAGAAAAGTTAGACACTGTATGTTTTCTTAAAAAGGTATGAAAGAGATGAAATGAAATGACATGTATTTGTTTAGTATAACAACTTCAACCATGTAGTGAGCATGGATAGAACACCACGAAAGCCTCCTCTTTCACCCAAATTCAAATTGGACATCTGACATAATCACCTGTCGTGATAAGCATGTACAGCCAAACCCAGTTTATCAGTCTTAACACAACCACTGACGAATGGGAAAATCACAAATCAAAATCTCTCACCTTTTTCCTTTACTTGAAGAAGAAATTATTCAACAAAACAGTATGAATGTTTTTGTCACATGTACATGTATATTCACTATATTTGAAACATAGACCAGTTAAAGACACATTTTGTTTTATGGATTATTTAAACATATCACTGCCATAATTTGCATACATTTCAAATGAAGAACATAAACACTTCAGGATGTCATCTTTATGGAGTTTTGGTGAATCATTTTCAGCTACTTTCAGACAGTTTATCAAAATTCAATGAAATTTGAATGAGAAGTTTCAGTTTGGAGAGTATTAATGAAAATGACATAGCTTTTCATTCAAATTCAGTTTATTTGATTGAGGTCTGCAGTAACAATAGGTGAATTCTTTGAAATAGAATTGATACTATCTTGTACATATTCATCCTAATATATGTTAATGAATTTAATCTAAATGTCCAACATGTCTCTAATGGAGAATCTTCCACATCATTGGGTAGATTTTGAATTAGGGGTGCAGCAAGGTGGCTGTGTGGGCAGACAAGGGGACGCTATACTGAAACACATGACGCATGGAATATAGGACAATCAGGGTCAAGGTTGACCAGACGTATCAAACAAAATAATGGAAATACACAAAAATTGCCCCACATTTAAGCAAACACTATATTAATATTAATGATAGAAGAAGAACAAGTACACAAACACAGGTGATGTTTCATTGATGCTCTCAGCATGGCCTTTTGAGTTACTGTTGAGGTACCGTCTAAATAAAAATGTTCACTTTGGTAGCAATCTGCAAATCTAATATTTTGTGAAATTATCCATTTTGAAAAGGAATTTGAAACTTAAATATGCCAGACAGGGGAAGGATATTGAGTTGAACTTATTACAAGTTGTGTTACCTACATATGTATGTCAGCTTTGATCACTGTCCACTCCTGTATATGGACTTCAATCCAAATCATAAGATCTTTCTGATTTTTGAAAAGTTCAAACCCTTTCATAATTTGTGTATGATAGTTAACCACCACTGTGTAATTCTAGCATGGTATAAGTTGAAAGTAGGTCTGAGCTATATATACACACATGATCACACAGCATGTGACAAATGAATGGGAGAACAACAAAAAATACAGACATATTAATGAATGATTGGATTGATGGTGGAATGAATTAAAATAGAATGAAATAAGATAGTGATCATTATGACTGAACCTGCGTACAACTGCAAAATGAAATATATCAGATATTTGATAACCATTAATATTTCACAATTTCTGACTGCACCTTTCTTCAATGGTGTCTTGTTTCCTCCCAATATAGATAAGTGATGTATAGTTAACACATAGGCTGCATCACATGGTCAGGGTTTGTAGGTTAATTGGAGATGTGTTACATATACTTATATCTTTCTCATCGTTTTTCTTCCCTGCTGAGGAAGGGGGGTGTATTCTGATCAATCATGTCAGTGACAGGTCACGGGGATGGCAACATAAAACATGCATATTAAGGCATTAATAGATCGGACAAAAACTGGCAGAGAGTCCTTTTCAAACAGAAAGTTTATCACCTATAGATTTCAGTGTCCATATACTATGCACAAATCTGACAAGAATTCAATAACCATCATCATGAATGTGCATGGTTTCCGACATTACTGGGCAAGAAAGGTATTGACAGGTACAGTATATGATCTGATCTGTAGTTAGAGAACCTAGTGTCGGATAGGCATGTTGATCTACTTGGTTGAATCTGCAATTAAAAATGAGACAAGCAGGGTTCACTGTGCTTTCTGTTTCACTAGAAGCACTTTATTATATGCTGCGCAGAATTCACACTTTATAGATTTACATACAGTCCCTAAATAAAGTTTTGTAGGAGGCTGTATCTACAGATTTTGTTAATAGAATCAAAAAGTATTTAAGGAACCCCCCAGCCTCATAGTTTCAGGCCTCAAGCTGTAATTGGGATTAGTGTGGAATTAGAGTGAATATTTGAAAATATGCTTGGGAAAGCATGTTGGAAAATTTCAATGTTAACAGCTTCACAAGAAGGAGGATTTAACTTTTTAAATTGTTTTAACCACATATAGACAAAACATTCATGTAAAAAATACAAGAAACATACCTTCTGTGGGATAGTGTCCAGTTATTTGTTTTCAATTGATAATTATTTTCACATTTAGTTAATTTCCCTCAATTTCTGACATATATGCTAAAGTCAAAGAGTTTGAATTATTTCACTTTTTATTTGATACATCCTTTGACTGTGTGGCAGATCAGTTTAAAATGTCGATTCACAACAGCTGGCTTTCATTAGTGAACACAATGCCATAACATCAGATATCCTTAAAATATATAAAAATCATCAGTAAATCAATTTCTAATTATAAGAGCCTATGTGAGAAACAATTCTCTGTGTTGTTTCTAAAGAGATGTTGGAGCATAAGAAACACTATGTGAACGTTACTAAAGCAACAGTGACGCAACACCTGTCGATTTCTTGTCAAGTGTTAAGCTTCTGGGGTATAACACATTTGTAATATTATTATTATTACCACGAAGGCTAGAATTCATCACAAATTACAATGGACATCTTATTCATATTCTTAAATACATTCCTGTGTGATTTTCAAAGCTTACATGTAATACACATGACACAGAGATGCCAAGCTCTTCGATTTCATTGTAGTCGCTACGAATTTTAGCCTCAAGCTACACCAATACGAAATTCTACGAATTTTGAAGAAAATTCATTGAAATTTGAATATATAGACAAAAACATATATCTTCGTCGATTGAATACATTTTTGCCCCAAAAAGTCAAGAAAAAACGTAATGCTGATAATTTGGAAATCTGCTGTGGAGGTATGTGAAAGTAAAGCTTCACTCTTGATTGGTGTCATATTATCTTTCTCAGAATCCATCATGCTATTAAGTAATTAGTTCACTATTATTTTTAAGGTCAAACTACTAATTTTGATTCTTGAAACTACTATTTGCAACACTTTGGCGTTGGCATCTCTAATGACATACATAAACCATCCAACTAACATTAACATAGCAGTACACTCCAGCTGACACATTGGATCCTTACGCAAGTTTTGAACAGAGTCACAGCTATAGAAATCATTTAAAATCTGATAAAACCCCAGCAGGTTCTGATACTACTGAGGTAGTATGACGCTCTACACAGGACATTTTAATTATTTTCTAGTTCTTAGGACACTGTTGGTTTTGTCAGCTCGAACATCAGCACTCCCTATAGCATGGTTCTGGTCACAACAGACAGACTCATTACAATTTGAATTGATCAATAGTTGACCATATATGAAATTTCCCTCCAATTCCTGCTTGAAGAAGTCAGATGTTAACTGGAGTGATATAATTCCTGGCCCTGGACATATGGACAAAATGATCAATCTAAATATCAATGATTGATACCTCATTACCAATCAATCAGGAAACTATCATCATTTTCATGTATGGATAAATGAACAAATGTATCAGTTTTTAATTCTGCTCCAGTGGCAAGATGCCAATTTTATGAATTCCAAACACAAAAGCATTTCAGTTTGAGACAAATGCAGGCACCAATCCCATTTCACTAATGTTATGTATCTCAACAATACATTATACATGATTACCTGCCGGCAAATAAATATTGTTTATTTATAGAAAACTAAACACAAAAATATTTCCATTTCTTTATTACTGGGTATTTACAAGTGATGGGATGTTTGTACTTGCTGATGAAATCTTGTTTGAAATTGCTGGGCAGGACTCCCGCCATCGCTGATGACTTTCCATCAATACTCCTCACAGGCAACCACAATCAGTGTTATATATTTCATACACTGTTAGAATGTAGGCGGACACATGCTCTTGCACAATGTCAGGTGTGTGATAGCATATCAGCTTCTTCAGCACAATCAGTCACAAGACCTGGTTCAGACAAACAAATATTGCGGCCGTCAAACACTTATGTAAAGGATATTTAGTGCCCACCTTCTGAATATCGATCACTGTGTTTGTCACGACATGAGACAAACATGTTTTTTGGCAATAAGAGCCCAATTTAAATTTTCTTACCTATATGAATCTTAAATACGGAAATAACATTTAAGGCACTCTCAAAACTCTGATTATTTTAAATCAACATAGCATGTTATTACTTAATAAATAACAAACAAAAATCATAACAAACATAAATAACAAATAATCCATTTTGTTTCCTACTGAATGGATCAAATACTAGTACCTGTTCCACCTGATTGTGTGTCAAGTATCCCCCCAAGCCCATGGTCAATGTACATGTGTGTCATATCAGCCTCTCCTTCTTTAGTGGACACTCTTGTCACATTGTAAAATATATTGCCACACAAACTCTACAAACTCACTATCTCTGTATTGTAAATCATGCCTTATGTCAATGGCCAGATTGAAGAAACAAACATAGTAAATAGTAAAATGTAAACACTAATAAATTGGAACTCTTGTTAAAACGGGAAGTCCTGTTTGTCAGGGAGGTTAGTGAAGGCAAGTTGTAGACTGGTCGTGCTGTGTTGTCACACACTACATACATATGTCTCATGACGATATCCTCCTTGGCGATATCATAACCATCCACAAGTAACTCCAAGGGATATACATTGTATATCTAAACAAATTGAAAGGGATGGATGGTAATGTGTGTCCTATCCAGAAGCCTTTGACGGTTAAATTTATTTAGATCAGAGTATCAAGTCAAAATTAATAACCAATATTGTTAAAAGAACTATATGTTTCATTGTGTGTATATGCTATCCAATGAGCACAAGACCATTACTTTTCAAGAGTTCATGGCAAAGTACCTTCAATCTTTAAAAGTTTAATAACAGCAGTCTGGGTGTGTGGCACCATTCTATGCTGGATATCTTGCTCCATGTGCAAGAGAAATATTACTCTGGTCAGGAGTTCATTGTCAACACCCTGGGGAGTGTACAACTCTACCCATGTATGAGGTGCTCGAAGGGTACCCGTCCACTACTGAGTGAAGAGGCATATTTCAAAGTGACTTGTGCAGGGATCCTCCACATGTGCTACCTGTGCTTCACCTGTAAAGCCAAGTCTCTCCGCAGCCATTAGTGCTAGACTTCACCGGAGTTTTGGCCTGTGTACTGTACACATAACCATAGGCCACCATTGAGAATTGATGTCCTATTTCTCTCATCTAAAAACGTTTCAAAAGTACTATTCAAATGAGACAAGGGATCAGTCCATTAAATAAGACATTCCTCATTTTACAGAAGCAGCACACAAAATATAAATAAATATAAGAATAAAGGACTACCAGTAATAACAAAAGCGGAGGGTTCTATATTTAGGTGAAGATGAATTGGAAGACACCTATATAAGATCAAACAGCTTCTGTCACAGCGTAAACACATACATCAAATACCTACCCATCTTAGTCTCCAGAAATGCTCAATATTCTCAGCTCAGAATTTACATTTAAATTTTAATCTTAAATTTTGAAACAAAACACACACAATTGTGAGGTTTCAAATAGAATCTGTTGTCAAGGAGGATTACTTCAAGTTGAATGAAACCTAATGTAATAATCAGACTACCAGTAAATTCAAAGAAAAATTATATTAAGTAAGGAATATATTTTGAAATTATCTTTTAAACATGAATCATAGGTTAATACAAGTTAAAAGATTTCATAAATGTATTTTAACTATGGACTTTTCACCAAAACTAATCTAATAATGCAACATTTAAAGGATGAAATAAAACAATACTGGTTTTAATAAATCCCAATAATGCACCACCATTGAATACCCAGAGTGAGACAGATGGTGACATTACACCTACAGACAAGATGATTATACACGGGTTTATGTTCAGGTGGGGTACATCTACATCTGTCCTCCTGACACACAGTGCTTAATTACTGGCCTGTTAATCAATGACTAAGGTATGAAACAGGTGATCACTGCTCCGTTCATCGTTATCTACCACCTGGAGCACTGCCCTCCTACTCATACACTTGGCACTGATAAATGAAGTTCAAAAATAGCATTTTGACTTGTACAAAAAAACTCATTACAGCTGGGATTGTAAACACATATCAATAGTTTCTGCATCTTTGAAGGAAAGGATGTTTGTTTATGGAATTTGTAAACTTCGTTTAAAAACAAAACTTCTTCTAAATCGTCAATAATTCACAAAAAAAAATACATTAAAACTCGAACACATCCTGTATAATTAATCATGAAAATTTGAGTAAAGAAATAAAGAATAAAGAAAATAAAACAACTTTTAATTAATACATTCAGACACATTAACCAATATGAAACAGGGAAGTTAATTCGTGAAAAACGTTTAACGATCAACAAACAGAATATTTCTTTCCACCAGGATGTTCCGAGGGTGTAAAAACACCCCCAAAATAACAACTCTTGCTTGAAATGTTTTGGAACACCACACCACGCCTCCGTGTGTTTTGTGCAGTCTCTCGTTTTACTAATCATTAATTATCATGTTTATATGTGGGAATTTTCTCTCCATTTCCACTCTCTCAAATGAAATACCAATCAGAATTGATTCGTTGGTGAAATGTATGTTGTTGACCCGTTTCCAATCTCTTCTGCCTCCCACCTATCGCCAGCCCTCACAAACTCAAAATTGCGAAATCCTGCTAATTACAAGTTATTTTGAAACGTCACAGTTGAGACTTAGCTTAACTTTTATATGAATTGTAAGTCAATGTCGGGAGTTGTAAAATCAATCGCTATCATATAACTTTACAAAACTCGTGCGACTGGGTTTTCGCGACCATGTTAATCACCCACAAACAATCGACAGTGGGAGTGTTTGAATTTGACACAATTTGTCTGCGCTATGGGGACCAGAGCTAGGTCCATTGTTTCGTTAGGTAACAAACAGCAACTCAAATAACATGGCAGAATGTATGACAAAGCAGTAAACCCCAGCCACAAAGGCCCTGTTAGCCTTCAAGGTCTCTTTCCACCTTGCCAAACCACCTCAAAATAGATTTTCAACCCTGTGAATACTATCTCTGGCCTGTCGGCCGATATATTGTTCGTTAATATCCGCCAGTTTTCGTTCGTGGCGAAATATTCCATTTTTAGCGTCCGTAGTTCACGATTCTTGCCGAAGTGGTCGGAAGACTAACATCCATATATGGTCAGATTATTTCCTATTGCCAGTGACGTCAGTCTCCACATAATTGTGGTATTCACACTTCGGTTACGTATGGCATGCTTTGTGTCCCATATATGGAAGTTTCCGAGCCGGGGTGATAAAGGTCATGCCGCATTGGAGGCTCATGAATAATTCATAGTTTTACTATGTTTGCGATTTTCTCCGCCATTTCAAAATGACATGCGGCGAGATTGGTCTTATTTTGTAGATATGTTGCTCCTCTTTAAAATGGCCGTTTCAGAATTTGCATTTATTCCTTAGATATGGTTCAATTCTGCGTGACCTACTTGCAAACCGGCGATAATTGATTGTAAAGGTTATCACTTATTTATGCCTACGTCACATGACGTCAATCAAACTCGACAGCAGATTGGCTGAACCTGTAGGGGCTATGCCATATATGGTCATTACGCTCCGGTCGAGTTTCATTCATAAAAGCAAGACTTTCATTCATAAGTTCATACTCAGTCTGTCGATGGTAGGAAGAACACCGTGTGATACGAAGGAGTATTTACTACCACAACACACACAGTGGTAGCCACACAAACACTGTGGACGATTTTAATCGGAAGTGAATACTGTTGACTGTCTTCGCAATGATTATGGACAGTCTAGATACCTTAACAAGAGTGGCTCTCGCCGACATGTGTGGGGATTTAGTGACTGGATTATCATACGATTCTCCGTCAGAGGCGACGGTTATAATGGGAAGAACTGCTTCAGAATCAGTGGATGATTCTTTAAACACACCCGTAACAACATGTTCGGAAACGACTTTCCAGTTTGGTACGGATACATTGGAACCTCCACCGATCACCGCTACTGGTAGGTCTCATTCACATTGTACAGCGATCAGCTGTTCCGTCTGTCTAATGTGCTTATAGATGACTCGGTCAGCTTCGCTCTGGCATCCACTTGCTTGATTTTAACTCACTTCTAAACATGACATTGCTCAATATAGTTCCTTAACTTACTTGACATCGCTGTGTTTCGTTTGGTTCGGTTGTCATTTGGAAAATAACACTGGAAAATACCGTGGGAAAACTAGAACAGGCTGCGTCCATATTGAGTGAGCTAATTATAGTTCTACTCATTCATATGCAGCCACAGACCAGCATTACGCATGTCACAAACCATTATCATAATTATGTATGAATGATCCAGACTTGGATTTCGATCAATACCTCGTCGTGATTATTGATTTTCATTAAGTATGGATGCTGGTCCGACCGAAATACACGCGAATCTGTTTGTGTGTACAGTCGCCTACGCAAGTTGGGGGCGTGGCTTAATTCAAGTGTCACAACTGCCGGCTACGTCAGTGCTCTTACGTTCATTCACAAGGTCCGCGCGCTTTTGAGATTGCTCACGCTTCATGATGATTTTGCACGGTACAGTTTTTTGTACATAGGAATTTTTCAAATGATTTTTGCTGATACAGTGAACATTTTTAGATGGACGTTGGTGGAAAATATTTTTATTTACTTATATCTGTTTGTTTCTGTTGAAGTGAGTCCGTTACATTTGAACCGTGAGCTGTTAAACCATATGGTATTGAGTGGACACATGTTTTCACCTTTTTTTTTGAGGCATCCAATGTTTTTGAACAAACTGTTTTGAATATTTTAACAAAATATTTATGAATTGATTTTTTGTATTTTTCAGCCAACATCCTCGCCTCCATCAACATCCCCGAAGCTGGCAAGGGGGATAGCCTATTCCCACCACGTACCCAGGGATCCCAGAGCGGGAATGTGACAACACATACTATCTCCTACAAGGGGACGCTAGTCACTACTGCCGTCACGCCGGCCTCCACCGTCTCCGATACAAACCCAACGAACTTCGCCTCCATCCTCACTCCACTGTCACCTCTCATCACCATCCTCTCTCAGGCCACCCAGAACCCAGGACAGGGCTTCAGAAACTACCCCGCTAACTTAAGCGACTTCGCCACGTTCACTAGCCAGGCGCCGATCAGCTTCGGGTTCAAGTCCCCTGCCCCTTCTCCGGTTCCCGCTCAGTCGCCACAAGCTCAAAGTGACGCCTGTTCCATGGGGCAGCCAGACCAGGGCGATCACTTCTCTACTGGGTTCGGATCCCCAATGACCCCTCACTCCACACAGTCCACCCCCGAGCCTCAGATGCCAGCTGTGTCCGACGCTTTCTCCAGGAGTGATGACAGCATCAGCTATTCGTCACCTCCTCCACCACCGCCGTATTCACAGTCGCTACCTATGTCTCTGGAGCAGGAGTTGCCCGGTCTGGCCATGAAGCAGTCACCCTGTTACACTTCATGCAGCCAGGTGCAGCCCAATCAGGCACAGCAATGTGACCAGACATCTCTTATAAACTTTGCACCCAACAACTTGCCAGAAACTGTGTTACAAATGCAATTCTCGGACTTGAGCAAAGCTCAAACAATCACAGGGGACCTGAAGTGGTCTATATCATCAACGAATACAGCATCTCAGTCTCAGCTGCCTGATTTCCCAGCCCTTCAGATCGGGGCTCCCCAACAAACTGTACAAAGCGTGTCAAATGTGCCCATGCAGCCCTTCCATGTCCCAGGGACAATCAAGTCAGAACCGGGTACATCCACGATTGATGAACGCTTTCTGCTGTCGTCTGCTGGTATGGACTTTGTTACCGCATCTTCTACTGCTGATGTCAAGCCTTCAGTCAGTTCTATAACCTCCACACTTAACCAGCCCTATCAACAGGGCACCCTCAAACTTTTACCTGTTAAACCTAGGAAGTACCCCAATCGCCCCAGCAAAACACCTCCCCATGAACGACCATACCCCTGTCCAGTTGACAATTGTGATAGGCGGTTTTCAAGAAGTGATGAACTAACACGACACATCCGTATTCACACAGGACAGAAACCCTTTCAGTGTAAAATATGTCTGCGGAGTTTCAGCCGCAGTGACCACCTGACAACCCATGTTCGGACACACACTGGCGAAAAGCCATTCTCCTGTGATGTCTGCGGGCGTAAGTTCGCCAGGAGCGATGAAAAGAAAAGGCATGCAAAAGTGCACTTGAAACAACGCATTAAGAAAGAGGCTAAAATGCTTGCAGCCAACGCCCCCCTCCCAACAACTCAAGCGACGACCTTGTCAGGTGCTATGGTAGACTCTTTATTAGACTCAAGCAGTGTTAGCGGGTCTAACACTATGTGCTCTTTACCCCTCGTAGTGACGACGGCGTCGCTGTGAGAGCCCCTCCACAGATGGTGCTACGCAATTGTACTGGTTTATGAACATTGAAACCGTTGTTGAATCTGACTTAATATGAAACAGTGAGGGCCTACAGAGGTAATGTCTGCCCCTCAATTTTTTGAGTCGGACTGGTCCGGTTCCCGTTGAGCGTTGTCTTCTCTTCGGCTTCTTTATCTGCCGGTGAAGTTTGTTACGGTCTGTGACTGTGTGTTCTTACATTGTGAAGTATTTTATCCATTGTGCCATTACTGTATTCAATGTGTTCCCCAGGTTAAGAGGAACTTCACTGTTATCGTAACTCACATTTCATTTGTTTTTCATTTTACCCGAGCGCTTGATCAGTCTTCGCAGGCAGCAGTTGTAAGTTGTTTTTGCATCATGAGGTTAACCCTGTTATGTGTTCAAGGGTTACACTGAGAGCATTTATCTGTGTCCATGTTATGTGTACTACATCAAAATTATCCAAATACATTAAATTCTTTATCTATTTTTCTATATTGTTATGACTGAAGTAATGTTGTAACTATTTGCTTAAGTCAGTGATCAAAATGTCTCTTCATTTTCGTTGATAGTTTTTAAAGTGCTCCCACTTTTGTTATGACATCACAAGTACCGGTTCTGTTTGATTTTGTTGTTGTGTACATATTGAATTCTAACTGAATCGCTTTCCAACGTGATATGTGTTACGCCAGCCTTCTATTACTAAATGAATATAGAGTCCTATATTTTGACATTGAAAATTATTTTCTTTATGTTGTTCAACAAACTACTAATGTAAATGAATTGACTCCCTCGACAAATCGTACTGTCACCGCACATGTATCAGCAGAAACTGTCATAACAACTTGCATGATCTTGAAATCCATTTAATTCGTGCTAT
Source organism: Haliotis rubra (assembly GCF_003918875.1). Lineage (NCBI taxonomy): Eukaryota > Metazoa > Mollusca > Gastropoda > Lepetellida > Haliotidae > Haliotis > Haliotis rubra. The sequence goes on along the minus strand of NW_025767401.1, from coordinate 205,655 downwards.
ATATTTTGGCATAGTGCATTTAGACCAATCCAGATTGCCATTTTTACACTTGTGACAAATGTATTTACGTTCTATAGTGGTGACAGTTGGGAGACAAGGAGTTCATTCATTTTCATGTTACAATGCTACACCGTTCTTGCTGGTTGAGAGTACAGATGTATGGCATAGTGCCAAAGAATGATTGTTGACTGGCATATTAAAATGCGGTTGTCGTGAAATGAAACCAAAGTCTTTTCGTTTTTCTTCATCATGGTTGTCAGAAGTTGTCAGTACCGAAACAGAGTTATCTGCTCTTGATGTCGGTATGCAATGGCCGCCCGCCAGTGGAATGTTTGCTGCGGTACGGGTTACTAAGCGGAAGAGCATGGCGTCTTCGGATTCCCAACGTTAGTCAAAGAATGCATACACGCACCATGTTATGGTGTTATGGAGAACACGTCGTTGCTGTTATATTCCACATCTAGACAACAATGGAATTTTCTAGAACCACTGTTACATTTTCGAGTTCGCATAGAGTTTCTGTAGTATTACACGCACGGCCTGGGATTGGGTCTGGTAACAAAACTCACTGAAAGCCTGAAAAATTATATACATATATATCTAAAATGGTTAAAATAACATTTAACATGGACAAATATAACAATGTCCCCCGTCAAACACACACACACACACACACACACACACACACACACACACACACACACACACACACACACACACACACACACACACACACACACACACACACACACACACACACACACACACACACACACACACACACACACACACACACACACACTATAGACTTGACTGGACTTGATAGAACTTGTCACAACTCAAATAAATTACTAGTATCTTGAACACACAGCAGCTCACCCTCTCTCTCTCTTTCACTGGTGTAGTTTATTACCTGTACAACACACAGAGATGAGCAACGTTCCCTAACAAGATCACTGGTGTAGTGTAGTTTATTACCTGTACAACACACAGAGATGAACAACGTTCCCCCACAAGATCACTGGTGTAGTGTAGTTTATTACCTGTACAACACACAGAGATGAACAACGTTCCCTCACACGATCACTGGTGTAGTGTAGTTTATTACCTGTACAACAAACAGAGATGAACAACGTTCCCCCACAAGATCACTGGTGTAGTGTAGTTTATTACCTGTACAACACACAGAGATGAACAACGTTCCCCCACAAGATCACTGGTGTAGTGTAGTTTATTACCTGTACAACACACAGAGATGAACAACGTTCCCTCACAAGAACACTGGTGTAGTGAAGTTTATTACCTGTACAACACACACAGATGAACAACGTTCCCCCACAAGATCACTGGTGTAGTGAAGTTTATTACCTGTACAACACACAGATGAACAACGTTCCCTCACAAGAACACTGGTGTAGTGAAGTTTATTACCTGTACAACACACAGATGAACAACGTTCCCCACAAGATCACTGGTGTAGTGTAGTTTATTACCTGTACAACACACAGATGAACAACGTTCCCTCACAAGATCACTGGTGTAGTGTAGTTTATTACCTGTACAACACACAGAGATGAACAACGTTCCCCCACAAGATCACTGGTGCAGTGAAGTTTATTACCTGTACAACAAACACAGATGAACAACGTTCCCTCACACGATCATTGGTGTAGTGAAGTTTATTACCTGTACAACACACACAGATGAACAACGTTCCCCCAAAATCACTGGTATAGTGAAGTTTATTACCTGTACAACACACACAGATGAAAAACGTTCCTCACACGATCACTGGTGTAGTGTAGTTTATTACCTGTACAACACAGAGATGAACAACGTTCCCCACACGATCACTGGTGTAGTGTAGTTTATTACCTGTACAACAACACAGAGATGAGCAAGATGATCACAACGTTACCCCAAACAAGATGAACACTGAACAACCCACAAGATCACTGGTGTAGTGAAGTTTATTACCTGTACAACACACAGAGATGAACAACGTTCCCCACAAGATCACTGGTGTAGTGTAGTTTATTACCTGTACAACACACAGAGATGAAAAACGTTCCCTCACACGATCACTGGTGTAGTGTAGTTTATTACCTGTACAACACACAGATGAACAACGTTCCCTCACAAGATCACTGGTGTAGTGTAGTTTATTACCTGTACAACACACACAGATGAACAACGTTCCCCACAAGATCACTGGTGTAGTGTAGTTTTTATTACCTGTACAACACACACAGATGAACAACGTTCCCCACAAGATCACTGGTGTAGTGAAGTTTATTACCTGTACAACACACAGATGAACAACGTTCCCCCACAAGATCACTGGTGTAGTGAAGTTTATTACCTGTACAACACACAGATGAACAACGTTCCCTCACAAGATCACTGGTGTAGTGAAGTTTATTACCTGTACAACACACAGATGAACAACGTTCCCTCACAAGATCACTGGTGTAGTGTAGTTTATTACCTGTACAACACACAGAGATGAACAACGTTCCCCCACAAGATCACTGGTGCAGTGAAGTTTATTACCTGTACAACAAACACAGATGAACAACGTTCCCTCACACGATCATTGGTGTAGTGAAGTTTATTACCTGTACAACACACACAGATGAACAACGTTCCCCCCAAAATCACTGGTATAGTGAAGTTTATTACCTGTACAACACACAGAGATGAACAACGTTCCCTCACACGATCACTGGTGTAGTGTAGTTTATCACCTGTACAACACACAGATGAACAACGTTCCCTCACACGATCACTGGTGTAGTGTAGTTTATTACCTGTACAACACACAGAGTTGAGCAACGTTCCCTCACACGAGCACTGGTGCAGTGAAGTTTATTACCTGTACAACAAACAGAGATGAACAACGTTCCCCCACAAGATCACTGGTGTAGTGAAGTTTATTACCTGTACAACACACACAGATGAACAACGTTCCCCCACAAGATCACTGGTGCAGTGAAGTTTATTACCTGTACAACACACAGAGATGAACAACGTTCCTCACCAGTCCCCACAAGATCACTGGTGTAGTGAAGTTTATTACCTGTACAACACACACAGATGAACAACGTTCCCCCACAAGATCACTGGTGTAGTGTAGTGTATTACCTGTACAACACACACAGATGAACAACGTTCCCTCACAGAAACACTGGTGTAGTGTAGTTTATTACCTGTACAACACACACAGATGAACAACGTTCCCCCACAAGATCACTGGTGTAGTGAAGTTTATTACCTGTACAACACACAGATGAACAACGTTCCCTCACAAGAACACTGGTGTAGTGAAGTTTATTACCTGTACAACACACAGATGAACAACGTTCCCCCACAAGATCACTGGTGTAGTGTAGTTTATTACCTGTACAACACACAGATGAACAACGTTGCCTCACAAGATCACTGGTGTAGTGTAGTTTATTACCTGTACAACACACACAGATGAACAACGTTCCCCCACAAGATCACTGGTGTAGTGAAGTTTATAACCTGTACAACACACAGAGATGAACAACGTTCCCTCACACGATCATTGGTGTAGTGTAGTTTATTACCTGTACAACACACACAGATGAACAACGTTCCCCCCAAAATCACTGGTATAGTGAAGTTTATTACCTGTACAACACACAGAGATGAAAAACGTTCCCTCACACGATCACTGGTGTAGTGTAGTTTATCACCTGTACAACACACAGATGAACAACGTTCCCTCACACGATCACTGGTGTAGTGTAGTTTATTACCTGTACAACACACAGAGTTGAGCAACGTTCCCTCACACGAGCACTGGTGCAGTGAAGTTTATTACCTGTACAACAAACAGAGATGAACAACGTTCCCCCACAAGATCACTGGTGTAGTGAAGTTTATTACCTGTACAACACACACAGATGAACAACGTTCCCCCACAAGATCACTGGTGTAGTGTAGTGTATTACCTGTACAACACACACAGATGAACAACGTTCCCTCACAGAAACACTGGTGTAGTGTAGTTTATTACCTGTACAACACACACAGATGAACAACGTTCCCCCACAAGATCACTGGTGTAGTGAAGTTTATTACCTGTACAACACACAGAGATGAACAACGTTCCCCCACAAGATCACTGGTGTAGTGAAGTTTATTACCTGTACAACACACAGATGAACAACTTTTCCTCACAAGATCACTGGTGTAGTGAAGTTTATTACCTGTACAACACACAGATGAACAACGTTCCCTCACAAGATCACTGGTGTAGTATAGTTTATTACCTGTACAACACAGAGATGAACAACGTTCCTTGACAAGAACACTGGTGTAGTGTAGTTTATTACCTGTACAACACACAGATGAACAACGTTCCCTCACAAGATCACTGGTGTAGTGAAGTTTATTACCTGTACAACACAGAGATGAACAACGTTCCCCCACAAGATCACTGGTGTAGTGTAGTTTATTACCTGTACAACACACAGATGAACAACGTTGCCTCACAAGATCACTGGTGTAGTGTACTTTATTACCTGTACAACACAGAGATGAACAACGTTCCCACACAAGATCACTGGTGTAGTGTAGCTTATTACCTGTACAACACACACAGATGAACAACGTTCCCTCACAAGATCACTGGTGTAGTGAAGTTTATTACCTGTACAACACACAGATGAACAACGTTCCCCCACAAGATCACTGGTGTAGTGAAGTTTATTACCTGTACAACACACAGATGAACAACGTTCCCCCACAAGATCACTGGTGTAGTGAAGTTTATTACCTGTACAACACACAGAGATGAACAACGTTCCCCCACAAGATCACTGGTGTAGTGAAGTTTATTACCTGTACAACGTTCCTTGACACTGGATGAACAACGTTCCCCCACAAGAGATCACTGGTGTAGTGAAGTTTATTACCTGTACAACACACAGAGATGAACAACGTTCCCCACAAGATCACTGGTGTAGTGAAGTTTATTACCTGTACAACACACAGATGAACAACAGAGATGAAAAACGCCCCCACAAGATCACTGGTGTAGTGAAGTTTATTACCTGTACAGAGATGAACAACGTTCCCCCACAAGATCAACAACACACAAGATGAGCAACGTTCCCCACGCGATCACTGGTGTAGTGAAGTTTATTACCTGTACAAACACAGAGATGAACAACGTTCCCCACAAGATCACTGGTGTAGTGTAAGTTTATTACCTGTACAACACACAGAGATGAACAACGTTCCCCCACAAGATCACTGGTGTAGTGAAGTTTATTACCTGTACAACACACAGATGAGCAACGTTCCCCCACAAGATCACTGGTGTAGTGAAGTTTATTACCTGTACAACACACAGATGAGCAACGTTCCCCCACAAGATCACTGGTGTAGTGAAGTTTATTATCTGTACAACACACAGATGTACAACACTGATGTGGTGAGTTTATTACCTGTACAACACAGAGATGAACAACGTTCCCCCACAAGATCACTGGTGTAGTGAGGTTTATTATCTGTACAACACACAGATGAACAACGTTCCTTCACACGAGCACTGGTGTAGTGAAGTTTATTACCTGTACAACACACAGATGAACAACGTTCCCTCACAAGATCACTGGACTGGTGTAGTGTAGTGTGGTGTGGTGTGGTGTGGTGTGGTGTGGTGTGGTGTGGTGTGGTGTGGTGTGGTGTGGTGTGGTGTGGTGTGGTGTGGTGTGGTGTGGTGTGGTGTGGTGTGGTGTGGTGCGGTGCGGTGCGGTGCGGTGCGGTGCGGTGAGGTGCGGTGCGGTGCGGTGCGGTGCGGTGCGGTGCGGTGCGGTGCGGTGCGGTGCGGTGCGGTGCGGTGCGGTGCGGTGCGGTGCGGTGCGGTGCGGTGCGGTGCGGTGCGGTGCGGTGCGGTGCAGTGCAGTGCAGTGCAGTGTAGTGTAGTGTAGTGTAGTGTAGCGATGCAGTGTGTATATTCTACACGTGCAACTATAACATATATATAGGTTCGTGTTAGTCAGTCTGTTTATGGCAACCGTTGGATATTTTAGGATTCAAGGTGTTATAAAACCTGCTTTCTACGAACTGACAAAAGACATCTAGAAACGTCTGTCGTTGTAGTTTTTCACGACAGCCCATCAAGCCCCCCGTGACATATCACTTGACAATTGAAGATCTAAATGAAAATAACAAATGACAACTCATAGTCGGAAAACTAAGACAGATCATAATTATTTTTAAAATCCCGTGTTTTCTTGATCTTCAGGGCTGTGACCCTAGTGTGAACTCACAGATTCAATCAACGCTCTTTAAAGACTGATCACTTTTCTATCGTTCACTTTATGTTTATATTTGACCATCATCTGATTGTCATTTGTGGCTCAAATGACGTTGTAATCAGAATGAGTGCCAGTGAAGTCTGGAGGGTGTCACATAACCAGTAGCCTTCATCTACGTGTTTACAAGCGAGTAAGGTTCTGACAAGTTCGATGTCTACATACAAGTGGATTCACGCAACTCTGACCCGTGAAGATCCGGGTTAGAATTGATCTTCAGTAACCTATGCTTGTCGTAAGAGGCGACGAACGGGATCGGACTTTCACGTTCGCTGACTTGGTTGACGCATGCGTACAATTGCTCATGCTGTTGATCACTGGATTGTCTGGTATTAGACTCAGTTATTTACAGACCGACACCATATAGCTGGAATATTGCTGAGTGTGGCGTAAAACTAAACTCACTCACTCACGCAACTCTGCCTGGAACTGTTTTCTTATGTGTATATTCGGTTGCAACATATGATCCCATATCAAAGTGTCGTTATGCACGTGAAAAGAGAACAGGTATATATAGGTTATAAACTCTTTTCACATAGACGCTGGGAAGTGTTTATTCTCTTAAAACACCGGTGGTAGAACGAAAGACGACAAACCTAGTGGAAATGTATCACATAATTTTACAAAATGAAATCAAATGACCCCACTATGCTCCCTTTCGATGCTAAATGCCGCCATATAGCTGGAATATTGCTGAGTGCGGCGTAAAACTAAACTCACTCACTCACTCGATGCTAAATACAAGGCAGGAATTTCATGTTAAGATGCTTATGCAAATATTTGGTATATTTCTATCATTTCTAATTTCGAATGTATTTTCTTTCTTTATTTTTCATTGTTTATCTAAATTCAAGTTAAATAGATGTTAGAGTAAAAAATGATTATTGATAGGCAATACCACCTCATTTGAAGTGCAAGTGAAACCTCTCCACACAACCCTGGACTTCGACACAAACACACTCCGCGTTTCTCATTATACGTATGTAGTAAATTGTAGCTCTACAAACTAACTTGAAACATGTCGTATAGTGAAGAACGTGGATTGTTAAATATTCCCGGGTCCGCGATTGACCGCTGTGACCAGCGTCCACTGGAGACTAGCAGTGGAAGATTAGAAAGGCTTTGTCTATATCGATCGATCAATCAGCATGTGACGTCTCCCTGGCTATTTCCATCCATGACGAAGGGAGGTGCATATTAAGTTATATATATATATATATATATATATATATATATGTTGCTATATCATTGTCAAAGGATAGAAACACACTTTACATCAGTGACGTCATAGTGGTCATTTTCGTTAGAAGGAAACTGTGAGTAGATTAGGAGGAAAATGAACCGCTGACTTGATATACAACATGGCGGTGGCCGGCTTCGCTATCACGAACAGTTGAGTCTCAAGGGTCATGTATGGTCAGATATGACGTATTATTGGCCTACAGTCTGATTACAGTACAAATTTTACTTTGTCCTCTTCCAAAGTTACCTATAATTAGATTGCAAGTCAAGCACATGGGACTGCCGGTTCGTTATGTTCTTGGCGAGGCCTTAATCTGAGCTTACTAAGCATGTCACGCAATGCTGATTTCGCCTCATACACTTTCAATCATTAACAACCTCCATAATGACCCCAACACCCCTACCTGTTCTTAGTATGTATGTAAATAAACAAGAACAGCAGAATGTAATGGATTCATTTCCAGTTTCTGTAGATTCCATTCCCCTTTACAGTTTGCATATTAAAAAAAGGAAGTCATCGACAGACACCCAAAGGTTAGAAAACCTACAAAAACACATGACCTACACTGCCTCACAGTGTCGGTTTTGTGTATATTACACCAGTGTTATAAGTCTTGATCAAGCGTATCTTGAAAACATCAATATGAAGCCCATGTCATCTGCCAAGCTACCCCTGTAGCGTCAAGCAAAAAGTAGTGAGACGAAATATTCCATCGTGAGCTTCACCATCTACAACGATATGGATCCTTGATCTGCAGCCGTACATGATACTCTCTATAGTCTGACTTCCTTATCTTAGAGAATATATTAAAGGAGTCCAAGTCTAGAATGATTGCACAAGTCTAGTTCTCCGCAGCTTGAAATATAGAATGATTCTGGGGTCTGAATTGTAGTTATTGTATGTAGTACTTATTAGATATTATAGATATGGTATCTGTATTTGAGGGACTAATGTCAGCCTCCGCGCCCGGGTATGGGCATCGCGGTCTGGACGTGAACGCTGGCACGACTGAGACATCATCATAATTGCTATACATATGTTTACCACAATTATCAAGGAACTGGTATGTGTTCAAATGCCGTTTGTTTGGTCCCGACCAGTGGACTCCTTCTCTCTCTAGTTCTGATTGGTAATGATGACAAGGACAGAGAGGACATTCTGTGTGTTTGTACGGCTTGTAATATATACCAGGCTAATAACAGCACTATTAAAGCGTAATTAACACACGCCACCGTGGGGAACGAGACACGTGGCACACGATCAAGTTGCGGCATCTCGTCTAACAGACCAAAAGGCGAATAAACTGTAAAATCATTTCTTGATGACAAAATGCAGTTCCCCCTTCTAATAATGTTGTAAGTGCAGGTGTATTGGAATAAATTCAAATAAACAGTTTGGAGAGACCTTTGAAAATATAAACGACTTGCAAAACCGATGTAATTTTATACTTTATATAGGTATTGTGTAAAAATGATCACAACTTTTAATTTAATATGCATTGGGATGGAATGCTGAATTACAAACAACAACAAATTAGACTTATTGATTTGAAAACAAAGACTAGGACCATTAGGTCTCTTTGATCTACGACAACATTCAAAGAAATAAGCAAAATGCACTAACTCATTTTCCCAAAATATCCTGGGGGAACCAGCATGTACTGTAAACTAATTATGATAACATACCTTTCAAAGCCACTGACAACATACTACTGTAATATCCGACATACTACTGCAATATCCATATAAAAACATCCAACATCACTTTCTGACCACATAACACAGAATATAATCATATGCCCTGTAAAATATGTTCCCCCTTAACATGTATATCTGACATTGTGCCTTGTAAAATATGTTCCCCCTTAACATGTATATCTGACATTGTGCCCTTTTAAATATATTCCCCCTCTTTACATGTATATCTGACATTGTGTCATGTAAAATATGTTCCCCCTTAACATGTATATCTGACATTGTGCCCTGTAAAATATATTCCCCCTTAACATGTATATCTGACATTGTGCCCTTTTAAATATATTCCCCCTCTTTACATGTATATCTGACATTGTGCCCTGTAAAATATGTTCCCCCTTAACATGTATATCTGACATTGTGCACTGAAAAATATATTCCCCTTTAACATGTATATCTGACATTGTGCCCTGTAAAATATATTCCCCCTTAACATGTATATCTGACATTGTGCCCTTTTAAATATATTCCCCCTCTTTACATGTATATCTGTCTTGTGAAAGATTTTCCCCTTAACATGTATATCTGACACTGTGTCCTGTAAACTATGTTCCCTCTTAACATGTATATCTGATATTGTGCCCTGTAAACTATGTCCTCCCTTAACATGTATATCTGATATTGTACCCTGTAAAATATGTTACCCTTAACATGTATATGTGACATTGTGCCCTGTAAACTATGTCCTCCCTTAACATGTATATCTGACATTGTGCCCTGTAAACTATGTCCTCCCTTAACATGTATATCTGACATTGTGCCCTGTAAACTATGTCCTCCTTAACATGTATATCTGACCTTGTGTCCTGTAAAATATCTCCTCCCTTTACATGTATATCTGACACTGTGCCCAGTAAACTATGTCCTCCCTTAAAATGGATATCTGACAATGTGCCCTGTAAATTATGTTCCCCCTTAACATGTATATCTGACATTGTGCCTTGTAAAATATGTCCTCCCTTAACATGTATATCTGACATTGTGTCCTGTAAAATATGTTCCCCCTTAACATGTATATCTGACATTGTGCCCAGTAAAATATGTTCCCCCTTAACATGTATATCTGACATTGTGTCTTGTGAAAGATTTTCCCCTTAACATGTATATCTGACACTGTGCCCTGTAAACTATGTTCCCCCTTAACATGTATATCTGATATTGTGCCCTGTAAACTATGTCCCCCTTAACATATATATCTGATATTGTACCCTGTAAAATATGTTACCCTTAACATGTATATGTGACATTGTGCCATGTAAACTATGTCCTCCCTTAACATGTATATCTGACATTGCCCTGTAAACTATGTCCTCCCTTAGCATAGATATCTGACATTGTGCCCTGTAAACTATGTCCTCCTTAACATGTATATCTGACCTTGTGTCCTGTAAAATATCTCCTCCCTTTACATGTATATCTGACACTGTGCCCAATAAACTATGTCCTCCCTTAAAATGGATATCTGACAATGTGCCCTGTAAATTATGTCCTCCCTTAACATGTATATCTGACATTGTGCCCTGTAAACTATGTTCCCCCTTAACATGAATATCTGACATTGTGCCCTGTAAACTATGTCCTCCTTAACATGTATATCTGACCTTGTGTCAGGTAAAATATCTCCTCCCTTTACATGTATATATGACACTGTGCCCAGTAAACTGTGTCCTCCCTTAAAATGGATATCTGACATTGTGTCCTGTAAAATATGTTCCCCTTAACATGTATATCTGACATTGTGCCCTGTAAAATATGTTCCCCCTTAACATGTATATCTGACATTGTGTCTTGTAAAAGATTTTCCCCTTAACATGTATATCTGACACTGTGCCCAGTAAACTATGTTCCCCCTTAACATGAATATCTGACACTGTGCCCTGTAAACTATGTTCCCCCTTAACATGAATATCTGACATTGTACCCTGTAAACTATGTCCTCCCTTAGCATGTATATCTGATACTGTACCCTGTAAAATATGTTACCCTTAACATGTATATGTGACATTGTGCCCTGTAAACTATGTCCTCCCTTAACATGTATATCTGACATTGTGCCCTGTAAAATATGTCCTCCCTTAACATGTATATCTGACATTGTGCCCTGTAAACTATGTCCTCCCTAACATGTATATCTGACATTGTGCCCTGTAAACTATGTCCTCCCTTAACATGTATATCTGACATGGTGCCGTGTAAAATATGTTCCCCCTTAACATGTTTATCTGACATTGTGCCCTGTAAACTATGTCCTCCCTAACATGTATATCTGACATTGTGCCCTGTAAACTATGTCCTCAAATAACATGTATATCTGACATGGTGCCATGTAAAATATGTTCCCCCTTAACATGTTTATCTGACATTGTGCCCTGTAAACTATGTCCTCCCTTAGCATAGATATCTGACATTGTGCCATGTAAACTATGTCCTTCTTAACATGTATATCTGACCTTGTGTCCAGTAAAATATCTCCTCCCTTTACATGTATATCTGACACTGTGCCCAGTAAACTATGTCCTCCCTTAAAATGGATATCTGACAATGTGCACTGTAAACTATGTTCCCCCTTAACATGTATATCTGACATTATGTCCTGTAAACTATGTTCCCCCTTAACATGTATATCTGACATTGTGCCCTGTAAAATATGTTCCCCCTTAACATGTATATCTGACATTGTGCACTGTAAACTACGTTCCCCTTAACATGTATATCTGACATTGTGCCCTGTAAACTATGTCCTCCCTTAACATGTACATCTGATATTGTGCCCTGTAAAATATGTTACCCTTAACATGTATATGTGACATTGTGCACTGTAAACTATGTCCTCCCTTAACATGTATATCTGACATTGTGCCCTGTAAACTATGTCCTCCCTTAACATGTATATCAGACATTGTGTCTTGTAAAATATGTTCCCCTTAACAAGTATATCAGACATTGTGTCTCGTAAAAGATTTTCCCTTAACATGTATATCTGACACTGTGCCCTGTAAACTATGTTCCCCTTAACATGAATATCTGACATTGTGCCCTGTAAACTATGTCCTCCCTTAGCATGTATATCTGATATTGTACCCTGTAAAATATGTTACCCTTAACATGTATATGTGACATTGTGCCCTGTAAACTATGTCCTCCCTTAACATGTATATCTGACATTGTGCCATGTAAAATATGTCCTCCCTTAACATGTATATCTGACATTGTGCCCTGTAAACTATGTCCTCCCTAATATGTATATCTGACGTTGTGCCCTGTAAACTATGTCCTCCCTTAACATGTATATCTGACATGGTGCCATGTAAAATATGTTCCCCCTTAACATGTTTATCTGACATTGTGCCCTGTAAACTATGTCCTCCCTTAGCATAGATATCTGACATTGTGCCATGTAAACTATGTCCTCCTTAACATGTATATCTGACCTTGTGTCAGGTAAAATATCTCCTCCCTTTACATGTATATCTGACACTGTGCCCTGTAAACTATATCCTCCCTTAAAATGGATATCTGACAATGTGCACTGTAAACTATGTTCCCCCTTAACATGTATATCTGACATTGTGTCCTGTAAAATATGTTCCCCCTTAACATGTATATCTGACATTGTGCCCTGTAAAATATGTTCCCCCTTAACATGTATATCTGACATTGTGCCCTGTAAACTACGTTCCCCTTAACATGCATATCTGACATTGTGCCCTGTAAACTATGTCCTCCCTTAAGATGTATATCTGATATTGTGCCCTGTAAAATATGTTACCCTTAACATGTATATCTGACACTGTGCCCTGTAAACTATGTCCTCCCTTAACATGTATATCTGAGATTGTTCCCTGTAAACTATGTCCTCCCTTAACATGTATATCTGACATTGTGCGCTGTAAAATATGTTCCCCCTTAACATGTACATCAGACATTGTGTATTGTAAAAGATTTTCCCCTTAACATGTATATCTGACACTGTGCCCTATAAACTATGTTCCCCCTTAACATGAATATCTGACATTGTGCCCTGTAAACTATGTCCTCCCTTAACATGTATATCTGATATTGTACCCTGTAAAATATGTTACCCTTAACATGTATATGTGACATTGTGCCCTGTAAACTATGTCCTCCCTTAACATGAATATCTGACATTGTGCCTTGTAAACTATGTCCTCCCATAACATCTATATCTGATATTGTACCCTGTAAAATATGCTACCCTTAACATGTATATGTGACATTATGCCATGTAAAATATGTCCTCCCTTAACATGTATATCTGACATTGTGTCACTGAAAAATATGTTCCCCCTTAACATGTATATCTGACATTGTGCCATGTAAAATATGTCCTCCCTAACATGTATATCTGACATGGTGCCCTGTAAACTATGTTCCCCCTTAACATGTATATCTGACATTGTGTCCTGTAAAATATGTTCCCCCTTAACATGTATATCTGACATTGTGCGCTGTAAAATATGTTCCCCCTTAACATGTATATGTGACATTGTGTCTTGTGAAAGATTTTCCCCTTAACATGTATATCTGACACTGTGCCCTGTAGACTATGTTCCCCCTTAACATGTATATCTGATATTGTGCCCTGTAAACTATGTCCTCCTTTAACATGTTAACTGATATTGTACCCTGTAAAATATGTTACCCTTAACATGTATATGTGACATTGTGCCCTGTAAACTATGTCCTCCCTTAACATGTATATCTGACATTGTGCCCTGTAAACTATGTCCTCCCTTAACATGTATATCTGACATTGTGCCCTGTAAACTATGTCCTCCCTAACATGTATATCTGACATTGTGCCCTGTAAACTATGTCCTCAATTAACATGTATATCTGACATGGTGCCATGTAAAATATGTTCCCCCTTTACATGTTTATCTGACATTGTGCCCTGTAAACTATGTCCTCCCTAACATGTATATCTGACATTGTGCTCTGTAAACTATGTCCTCCCTTAACATGTATATCTGACATGGTGCCATGTAAAATATGTTCCCCCTTAACATGTTTATCTGACATTGTGCCCTGTAAAATATGTTCCCCCTTAACATGTATATGTGACATTGTGCCCTGTAAAATATGTTCCCCCTTAACATGTATATCTGACATTGTGCCCTGTAAAATATGTTCCCCCTTAACATGTATATCTGACATTGTGTCTTGTAAAAGATTTCCCCCTTAACATGTATATCTGACATTGTGCCCTGTAAACTATGTCCTCACTAACATGTGTATCTGACATTGTGACCTGTAAAATATGTTCTCCCTTAACATGTATATGTGACATTGTGCCCTGTAAAATATGTTCCCCCTTAACATGTATATCTGACATTGTGCCCTGTAAAATATGTTCCCCCTTAACATGTATATCTGACATTGTGTCTTGTAAAAGATTTCCCCCTTAACATGTATATCTGACACTGTGCACTGTAAACTATGTTCGGCCTTAACATGAATATCTGATATTGTACCCTCTAAAATATGTTACCCTTAACATGTATATGTGACATTGTGCCCTGTAAACTATGTCCCCCTTAACATGTATATCTGACATTGTGTCCTGTAAACTATGTCCTCCCTTAACATGTATATCTGACATTGTGCCCTGTAAACTATGTCCTCCCTTAACATGTATATGTGACATTGTGCCCTGTAAACTATGTCCTCCCATAACATGTATATCTGACATGGTGCCATGTAAAATATGTTCCCCCTTAACATGTTTATCTGACATTGTGTCCTGTAAACTATGTCGTCCCTAACATGTATATCTGACATTGTGCCCTGTAAACTATGTCCTGAAATAACATGTATATCTGACATGGTGCCATGTAAAATATGTTCCCCCTTAACATGTTTATCTGAGATTGTGCCCTGTAAACTATGTCCTCCCTTAGCATAGATATCTGACATTGTGCCCTGTAAACTATGTCCTCCTTAACATGTATATCTGACATTGTGTCAGGTAAAATATCTCCTCCCTTTACATGTATATCTGACACTGTGCCCAGTAAACGATGTCCTCCCTTAAAATGGATATCTGACAATGTGCCCTGTAAATTATGTTCCCCCTTAACATGTATATCTGACATTGTGCCCTGTAAACTATGTCCTCACTAACATGTGTATCTGACATTGTGCCCTGTAAAATATGTTCCCCCTTAACATGTATATGTGACATTGTGCCCCGTAAAATATGTTCTCCCCTTAACATGTATATCTGACATTGTGCCCTGTAAAATATGTTCCCCCTTAACATGTATATCTGACATTGTGTCTTGTAAAAGATTTTCCCTTAACATGTATATCTGACACTGTGCCCTGTAAACTATGTTCCCCCTTAACATGAATATCTGACATTGTGCCCTGTAAACTATGTCCTCCCTTAGCATGTATATCTGATATTGTACCCTGTAAAATATGTTACCCTTAACATGTATATGTGACATTGTGCCCTGTAAACTATGTCCTCCCTTAACATGTATATCTGACATTGTGCCCTGTAAAATATGTCCTCCCTTAACATGTATATGTGACATTGTGCCCTGTAAACTATGTCCTCCCTAACATGTATATCTGACATTGTGCCCTGTAAACTATGTCCTCCCTTAACATGTATATCTGACATGGTGCCCTGTAAAATATGTTCCCCCTTAACATGTTTATCTGACATTGTGTCCTGTAAACTATGTCCTCCCTAACATGTATATCTGACATTGTGCCCTGTAAACTATGTCCTCAAATAACATGTATATCTGACATGGTGCCAGGTAAAATATCTCCTCCCTTTACATGTATATCTGACATTGTGCCCTGTAAACTATGTCCTCCCTTAAAATGGATATCTGACAATGTGCCCTGTAAAATATGTTCCCCCTTCACATGTATATCTGACATTGTGCCTTGTAAAATATGTTCTCCCTTAACATGTATATCTGACATTGTGTCTTGTAAAAGATTTTCCCCTTAACATGTATATCTGACATTGTGCCCTGTAAACTACGTTCCCCTTAACATGTATATCTGACATTGTGCCCTGTAAACTATGTCCTCCCTTAACATGTATATCGGATATTGTACCCAGTAAAATATGTTACCCTTAACATGTATATGTGACATTGTGCCCTGTAAACTATGTCCTCCCTTATCATGTATATCTGACATTGTGCCCTGTAAACTATGTCCTCCCTTAACATGTATATCTGACATTGTGCGCTGTAAAATATGTTCCCCTTAACATGTATATGTGACATTGTGCCCTGTAAACTATGTCCTCCCTTAACATGTATATCTGACATTGTGCCCTGTAAACTATGTCCTCCCTTAACATGTATATCTGACATGGTGCCATGTAAAATATGTTCCCCCTTAACATGTTTATCTGACATTGTGCCCTGTAAACTATGTCCTCCCTAACATGTATATCTGACATTGTGCCCTGTAAACTATGTCCTCCCTTAACATGTATATCTGACATGGTGCCTTGTAAAATATGTTCTCCCTTAACATGTATATCTGACATTGTGCCCTGTAAACTATGTCCTCCCTTAGCATAGATATCTGACATTGTGCCCTGTAAACTATGTCCTCCTTAACATGTATATCTGACCTTGTGTCAGGTAAAATATCTCCTCCCTTTACATGTATATCTGACACTGTGCCCAGTAAACTACGTCCTCCCTTAAAATGGATATCTGACAATGTGCCCTGTAAACTATGTTCCCGCTTAACATGTATATCTGACATTGTGTCCTGTAAAATATGTTCCCCCTTAACATGTATATCTGACATTGTGCCCTGTAAAATATGTTCCCCCTTAACATGTATATCTGACATTGTGTCTTGTAAAAGATTTTCCCTTAACATGTTTATCTGACATTGTGCCCTGTAAACTATGTTCCCCCTTAACATGTATATCTGACATTGTGCCCTGTAAAATATGTTCCCCCTTAACATGTATATCTGCCATTGTGTCTTGTAAAAGATTTTCCCCTTAACATGTATATCTGACACTGTGCCTTGTAAACTATGTTCCCCCTTAACATGTATATCTGACATTGTGCCCTGTAAACTATGTCCTCCCTTAACATGTATATCTGATATTGTACCCTGTAAAATATGTTACCCTTAACATGTATATGTGAC
Source organism: Haliotis rubra (assembly GCF_003918875.1). Lineage (NCBI taxonomy): Eukaryota > Metazoa > Mollusca > Gastropoda > Lepetellida > Haliotidae > Haliotis > Haliotis rubra. The sequence goes on along the minus strand of NW_025767401.1, from coordinate 188,136 downwards.
ATTGTGCCCTGTAAACTATGTCCTCCCTTAGCATAGATATCTGACATTGTGCCCTGTAAACTATGTCCTCCCTTAACATGTATATCTGACATTGTGCCCTGTAAACTATGTCCTCCCTTAACATGTATATCTGACATTGTGCCCTGTAAAATATATTCCCCCTAACATGTATATCTGACACTATGCCCTGTAAAATATATTCCCCCTAACATGTATATCTGACATTGTGTCCTGTAAACTATGTTCCCCCTTAACATCGATATCTGACATTGTGCCCTGTAAACTATGTCCTCCCTTAACATGTATATCTGACATTGTGTCATGTAAACTATGTCCTCCCTAACATGTATATCTGACATTGTGCCCTGTAAACTATGTCCTCCCTTAACATGTATATCTGACATGGTACCATGTAAAATATGTTCCCCCTTAACATGTTTATCTGACATTGTGCCCTGTAAACTATGTCCTCCCTTATCATGTATATCTGACATTGTGTCCTGTAAACTATGTCCTCCCTTTACATGTATATCTGACATTGTGTCCTGTAAACTATGTTCCCCCTTAACATCGATATCTGACACTGTTCACTGTAAACTATGTCCTCCCTTAACATCGATATCTGACATTGTGCCC